>NC_037088.1:48823896-50265771 GCF_002994745.2 Rosa chinensis | reverse complement strand
ATCTCCATCAGCAGCAGTTCTTCCGCTCAGCTCCACCAGCGGCACATACCACCGGTCATCAAGCTCCTCTCCGTACCACATGTTTTAGCAATCACACAAAGCAAAACCGAGCATCAACTTTATCTCTGCTCCTCTCCGACGGAAAATCTTCCGCCACACTGTTCACCGCCCAACTTCAAAGCTCCGATGGTCAGCGGTACATTTCCCGCCAGCTACTCCCAGCAGATGCAACCTCCACAGCTTCTCTGCTGACCTCATTTCGATCACCTCTCCGACCGAACATATACCGCTGAACATCCACCGGAGCTTTAATCTCCCTGGCGGAGCTTCAATTTTCCAATGCACCCAGTTTACTCTGGACACCCAGAGATCTCCTCTGGGCACGCTGCTGCACTTGCTCCTCCGCTGAGCAAGACCTCCTCCGCTAGCCAAAGTTCCTCCGTTGAGCAAAGCCCAGCCAACCGCTAGAGGCCACCGCCGGCAAAACCTCCGCCAGCCTCAAGCTGCTAGTCAAAGGCTCCGCTCCGCCGGACAAAGGCTCCACCGGACAAAAGCTCCGCCAACCAGCACCACCGCTGGCATCTTCCGCTGGACAGCATCTCCGCCGGTCAACCATCGCAGATAAAACTCCGCTGACCAAGGCCTAGCGGCCAATACCCGCCAACACCCCTCTGCAATTCCTCACCTGCATAAGCCATCAAGCATCTATCAACTACATCGACTTAACGAGGTCGACGTCAGCGGTAAGGTTGAACGCCAGCGGCAAAAAAAAAAAAAAAAAAAAAAAAAAAAAAAAAAAAAAACCCAGCAGCAACCTCCGCCTAGCGAACCCAGCGAAAGGAAAGCCACCGCCAGGCCTTATAATCCTCCGCTGCAATCATTGACGACACACACCTTCGCTTGCAGTGACAAGCAACAGCGATCACCACAAAGCTCCAGCAGCAATCACCGGAGCGCTGAACACCAGCAGCGATCACTGCAGCGCCAAGCAATGCTCGCCAACAAACAGCCTTCAGTTTTGGGTCTCGGGTGTCAGACTTCAACTTTGTGGCAAAGCTAAGTTTCCCTTCATATACTTCTCTCCTTACTGACGCAAGCACCACGTGCTTCTGCTTTTTCATATACCATTATACAGTTGCCCACATATGCAGGTCACACGTATGCTTATGCTTCTTTATTAACCACATGCTCTCCGGCTAATTACAAACACATATTTTGATTTAAATTATCAAACCAACAATCATGCATGCTTGGCTTCTTTGCCAATAAGGTTACAGACGATTAAATGATGCGTACACATCAATATTGTGGCATCACTATCACAATCATGTCTTTCCTGATGCATGCTGCCACTTAACAACTAGGGTCATGAGTCTAAGTCACATGACTGTACGTACTCGTCCCATATAGTCTGGCAAGGGAGCGTGTGAGTATTCATGGTTCAATTTCGTCAACAGAGCATCCCTACATGTGAACTAGCTATAAAGGTCAACTATGCATATTTGACCATGTTCACATTTTGAATTACTGTGCATATGTGCATGGTGGCTTATTGAACGTACCCCTTTGCACATTTCATTGCCAAATTGAAATGAATATTGGAGCACATAATCAAATATGTCATTTTGCCATCTATTACTACTTCGCTTGTACACTTTGCTTTAAATTTCATCAAAGTACATATGCAAAATATACATACAAAATACTAGTGTTGATTTTACATACTCATGTACTAATCATCTATTTTGTTTCAAGGAAATTCAACTATTTCCATCAACCATGTAAACCTCAACTACGAGTTAACGGGTATTATCGGAGTACTTTATCCGCCACAAGCAATAGACCGTCATGCTCGGCCAACTCCGCTAACCTCCAAATCGGCATAAGATAAGTCACTATATCTTACATTTTACGCTCTTTCAATTTGAGCTACCGCCATGCCAATACCATGCTTTTACTACTTCTAAGCATGCTTATAGAATATCACACTTGATATATCTTTACATGCTTCCATAACTTTTAAGCATGCCTACAACATTTCGTAGATTTGGCAACACTTTCTAGATCTCACATACTAGATATGCCATGCTTCACATACCGATCTCAATGATCCTTTAGCATATCTACAAAAAATGCAAAAATGATATTAGCATCCACATTACAAGTACATGCTATACACATATGCCATGCTTCTATTTTAATTGCAAAATTAAATAAACATGGGACACTCGAACAAAATATTATTACTTGCCCTATGTGTTTATCATTTTTCAAACCAAACAGCCAAGCGGTAAGGCAACGCCTCATAATGACAATGACTGCTACGCGGCATTGCAGTCAAGTTTCTCCTTCGAGAAAACAGCTAGGGACTAGTTAACACAGCCCACGGCAGCCATTGATCCGGCAGTTAACCCCGACGCTTGGGTATCTAAGATTGGGCTCGCTACCCAACACCCTCTGCTCCGCGCAGCTCCCCTCATCAAACAATTTTCCGACCATCCGGAGGTCTATAGCCAGGAGTGGGGGACTCCTCGCAGGGCCTGGCAGGGGCCCACCCGAAAGGGCAAAAGCGTTCGCTCCAACCAATTCTAGATGGACAACGCACTCGCACTAATTATGCTTGATATACGGCACAAAGCTACGCTTTGGTATCAACCCGCAAGAACACCCTCCTTGACTGGGGACTTCGGGGACTTGTACATACAGCCCAACATAATTAGCAACGGTCACGCTCATGCCTCAGGGCATCACCTTCGAGCTACCCGTTAATGTCTTCCCGGCACCCCGAGCTTCCGCTCATGCCTTCCCGGCAACCCTTGAGCTTCCGCTCATGCCTTCCCGGCACCCCGACCTTCCGCTCATGCCTTCCCGGCACCCCGAGCTTCCGCTCATGCCTTCCCGGCACCCCCGAGCTTCCGCTCATGCCTTCCCGGCACCCCCGAGCTTCCGCTCATGCCTTCCCGGCACCCCGAGCTTCCGCTCATGCCTTCCCGGCAACCCACGAGCTTCCCGCTCATGCCTTCCCGGCACCCCGAGTTCCTGCTCATGCCTTCCCGGCACCCCGAGCTTCCGCTCATGCCTTCCCGGCAACCCACGAGCTTCCCGCTCATGCCTTCCCGGCACCCCGAGTTCCTGCTCATGCCTTCCCGGCACCCCGAGCTTCCTCTCATGCCTTCCCGGCACCCCGAGTTCCTGCTCATGCCTTCCCGGCACCCCGAGCTTGCGCTCATGCCTTCCCGGCACCCCGAGCTTCCGCTCATGCCTTCCCGGCAACCCTTGAGCTTCCGCTCATGCCTTCCCGGCACCCCGAGCTTTCCGCTCATGCCATCCCGGCACCCCTGAGCTTACCGCTCATGCCTTCCCGGCAATCCTCGAGCTTTACACTCATGTCTACTCGACACGCTACACGTTAATGGAACATTGAATTTTTTCTACCATTTGTCGTTTACCGATTGCGACAAATCAAATTCTTTTCGCGTCCCATTAATACGAGAGACAACCAAACAAACACAACCGTACTCGCGATCATCGTTCATGAGTTACAAATGCATACCTCCGCGGCGCTCATACAACTTGCATCTCGCGAGCATAACCCCGTCAAACTCGACCTCGTTCGTCTCCTTGCGCGCGTCACGCATTTATCATATGCAATTCATTTGCTCACACGACCATATGCGCACTATTACGCTCATATATGCCAATGCATATCAATGCAACTCACATTTGTTGCCCAATGCAACGAGCATTCTACATATGCCTGTTTTTTGTCTTTGTTGTGCAGGTTTACGAGTCCCTTCTTGCTTACGGAGTTCGGGGACTTGTAGGGGCTCCATACCGCCCGCTTACTTATGCTTGGTAACTTCGTGATTATAACTCCCCAACCAAGAAGCTCCTCTTACTCGGGGACTTCGGGGACTTGTACATACCTCCAACAATATGGAGTATTTACTACGTCACCAAGCATAAGTAACACCCTCTTTGGGACACCCACAAGCCATGGTGAGGCCCAACCGAGATATGCATCTTGTAGCCTTATGTTCAAGCTACGCTACGGTATCCGGAAGTCGCAAATCCGTCGCCGGGAAGCCACCTTTCCGGCCTTGCCAACATGCCCTCACAAATAGGCTTTCTAGACTAGAAATGGTGGTTGCTTGTCCCACATCGAAAACAATGTAAAGGAAGAGCATTCCTTCACCTATAAAAGGAACTCTCCTCCCACTTAAACACCATTCATTCATTCCATCCCATCCCATTACATCTCTTGTAATCTTGTTAAGCCGCAAGGCTCGACACACTAGTACACATTCAAGTGGACGTAGTTTCCCGCTAAGGCGGGAAGCGAACCACTATACATCTTGTGTCAATCTCTCTATCTCTTTCTTTACGTTAATTAGATCCCCAACGGATCCAAACATTAACAGAGAGCATGACATCTCGGCGGTACCGCTGCGGCGAGAGCGTGAGAGCTCGTGGATGCCGCTGAGGCTTTAACGGGTAGCTCGAAGGTGATGCCCTGAGGCATGAGCGTGACCGTTGCTAATTATGCTGGGCTGTATGTACAAGTCCCCGAAGTCCCCAGTCAAGGAGGGTGTTCTCGCGGGTTGATACCAAAGCGTAGCTTTGTGCCGTATATCAAGCATAATTAGTGCGAGTGCGTCGTCCATCTAGAATTGGTTGGAGCGAACGCTTTTGCCCTTTCGGGTGGGCCCCTGCTAGGCCCGCCAGGGAGTCCCCCACTCCCCAGCCACGACGGACCTCCGGATGGTCGGTAAATTGTTTGTTGAGGGGGAGCTGCGCGGAGCAGAGGGTGTTGGGTAGCGAGCCCAATCTTTGGTACCAAGCGTCGGGGTTAACTGCCGGATCAATGGCTGCCGTGGGCTGTGTTAACTAGTCCCTTTACTATTTCTAGGAGGAGAAACTTGATTGCAATGCCGCGTAGCGGTCATTATCATTATGAGTCGTTGCCTTACCGCCTGGCGGTGACCACAGACTCGTAAAGTTTGTACTTGTATGAAATATGACAAGCAAATAGAGCAAGTAATACAATTTTGTTTGAGTGACCCATATTTATTTAATTGGTTTGCAATTAAATAGAAGCATGGCACCTATGTATATAGCATGTACTTGTAGTAAAGTTGCTAATAACATTATGCATTATTGTAAACTTGCTTAGAGATCGTTTGAGATCGGTATACGAAGCATGGCATATCTAGCATGTGAGACCTAGAAAATGTTGCCAAATCTACGAACTGTTGTAGGCATGCTTAAAAGTTATGGAAGCATGTAAAGATATATCAAGTGTGATATTCTATAAGCATGCTTAGAAGTAGTGAAAGCATGTGATTGGCATGACATTAGCCCAATTTGAAGGAGCGTAAAAGATAAGATATAGTTACTTATCTTATGCCGATTCGGAGTGAGTTGGAATTGGCGTTGATATAAGTATCCAAATCATGTTGGAGTTGTCCAAGCATAACGCTCCATTGCTCCGGTGAAGCACCATAGTAGAAAGCTAATGATTTCATTAACTGAAACGGTGCTTGTGCGTCCTTAACATAAGAGAAATGATTAGTAACTAATCCATGTAGTTTAATTGATTAAACATGTGTATATGTAGCCTCGTGTTACGATGTTAAAAATGCTACAACTCTACACAATTGCTATCTCACATATACGCACAACGTTAATTTACAATTATATGCTTGAATTTCAAAAGCATGGCCATGTGCAAATTTGTACTTTATTGGAATCATGTGAAGCAAAAATCTGAGATCTTAGGTATTGTGCGGTCAAGATCTGTGACCAAACATCACTAATTATCAAGGATAATTAAAGAACTCACAGTAAGGCCATTTCCATGAGGTTAATAAAATATGGCAAGTCTTGGTTTAGACGTGTAATGCTAGTTGAAGCATGAATAATTAATGAGCTAGTCTTTGATGCATGCACAGCAGCTAGTGTCCAGAAGAGGACAAAAGAGTGGCATTAATTGGTGCTTTGTGTTTGAAGTCAACTAATGTAAATAATCTTTGAAGCAAGGACTTGCATCAAGCACCAGCATGTTTTCATGTTATATGGATGAGCATGCATGGCGTGGGCATTTGGTTTCAGCGACACATACAGCGTGATTACTAATATACAATTAACATGAAAAGCATGTGTGCATGTGTGTTGCAGGTGTGCAGAAAAGCATGCTTTATTGGTGGCATTGAATTATCAATCATGCTTCTGTTGACGAATTGTGACTTGTGTGAAGGCATAGGCACGTGTACGTGTCCATAGGTGATGGCACAAGCGGCCCATACATAAAGATATATATGTGTGAAGTGTATATGCAGGCAGTCCTGGATTATGCAAAAAGCCGAAGCACGTAGTGCTTGTATAGTAAGGAAGAGACCATAAATGGAAGAGAAACTTAGCTTGTCAGTGTACAGAGCTAAACTGCTCGATGGCTGGGTGCAGCGAAGATAGCTCAGCGAGTTCTGGCAGATTACTTGAATGCTCAGCGAAGATAGCCCAGTGGCGGGATTTGAGTGATGATCGCTAATCATGGGTGCCCAGATAAAGTTGCAGGTCCGATGGCTTCTAGCCGGCGGCGTACGGGTGTGGCCGCTGAGGTTGGCCAGCGGTTGGTTGTAGCCAGTGGAGGAGTTTTGGCCAGCGGAGCGGAGGCCGGCTAGCAGAGATGGCCAGCGGTGGTACCTGGCGGAGTGGGGGTCGGCTAGCAGAATGGTGACTAGCGGAGATAGTCCGGCGGAGCGGAGCTTGGTGCAGTCCAGCGGAGCGGAGCTTGGTGCTCGGCGGAGTTGGCTAGCGGTGTTTGGATGGCGGAACTTTTGGCCGACGGAGGAAACTGTGGTCAGCTGGAGCGTCGAAACTTTGCTAGCGGGAGAAGCGCCGCTGATGGTGCTTAGCGCAGATAGTCCGGCGGAGAGGGGCATTTGGCCGGTGAGTTGGGCGGTGGTTCCGCTTGGTTCCCAGCTGAGGAAGTTGGGCGGTGTAGCCTAGCAGTGGTTGTTTGACGGAGATAGTCCAGCTATGTTGCCTGGCGGAGGCTGCCTATCGGTGTTGCCTGGCGGAGGCCCGCCGGCGGAAGTGGCTAGCAGTGGTCCTGGAACTCAGCAGAGGCTGGCGAAGCGGAGCCTAGTCCAGCGGAAGAAGATGCCACTGATGGTGCTTAGCGGAGGAGAAAGCTCAGAAGCTCAGCGGAGCGGAGGTGATGATTGCAGATGGAATGGGTGTCCAGAGTAAATTGGCACCTGCAAAAAATTTTATTTTTTTTTTGGTTTGCCAGCGTTGACTTTTTTGAGTTGGGCGTTGACCAGCCTTGACTGGCGTTGACCAAGCATTGACCGGCCCAGATGGGTCAAAATTCGTGGTAGGTGACGAAGCCTTTGTGTGTCGGCTTCCCACAAACGGCGCCAATGTTAACGTTAGTGATCCGTGGGATCTCTAGTTAGCATAAAGAATGAGAGAGAGAGAGAGATTGACACAAAATGTATAGTGGTTCGCTTCCCGCCTTAGCGGGAAACTACGTCCACTTGAATGTTTAACTAGTGTGTCGAGCCTTGCGGCCTAACAAGGTTACAAGAGATGTAATCGGATTGTGTTTAAGTGGGAGGAGGCATTCCTTTTATAGGTGAAGGAATGCTTCTCCTTTACATTTTCTTAGATGTGGGATGACTAAAATCACTATTCTAGTCTAGAAAGCCTATTTGTGAGGGCAACTTGGCAAGGCCGGAAAGGTGGCTTCCCGGCGACGGATTTGCGACTTCCGGATACCGTAGCGTAGCTTGAACATAGGGCTACAAGATGCAAGTAGCGGTTGGGCCTCACCATGGCTTGTGGGTGTCCCAAAGAGGGTGTTACTTATGCTTAGTGAGATAGCAAACTAGTCATGCTAGTAGGTATCTACATAACATCACTAGCCAAGCCTCTAGTAAAAATTGGAGGATTTTCCCGTTAATAGAGGAAATCAGGAGGAAGAGCTCTAGGTTTGAGAACATTTACTAGCATTGGACGCCTCGCGAAGCGAATCGAGCTGCGGATCATGTAGCCTCGCTTGCCCTTAGGTCGGTGGATCCTCTGAGATGGGCTTCACAGCCACCACCCTCCTTAACCATGGTTTTGCGTAGTGACGGCCTTCCTTGCCCACACTCTGAAAGTCTGAAGTTTTGTAATTTTCTGGAGATGCTGCTCCATCTTTTGTGTGTTCTTGCCAGTTCCTATTTCGATCTGATTTAGGGGAGTTTTATGCTTTGTCTTCTGTTTGTTTCGTTAATGTTTGCCCTTTGGGCCTCCTTGGGCTTGGCCCTTTTAATGAAGTTATTCATTACACCAAAAAAAAAAACTTTCCACGGATATTTGTCTCAACTTTTTTGAGCACCAAGGACTAATAGTTTATAATGAAAATGACGTTGTACTATACTACTATGGGCACACAGAAATCCCAGACAGAATATACTTTTTTTTTTTTCTCAATCCCTTTTTGTATTTCTATTCATGTGTAATTTGTGGTTTTAGCTTTTGATCAGATAGTATATATTTGGCACTAAGCAAACCACAATTATATACGACCAAACTGAGTTGCATGATTGGGGCAAGCGTATCCAAATTAGAGAAGTTTCGTCGTCATGTTTCTCTAAACCAATTTCATTTCGGTTTACTGCAATTTCAAGAATAATAATATGTCCTCAAAGCAATAAAGTCTTTGTAATGGTAACTTTGCACATGTATGGTACCACGAGCCAATGAAAGCACATGCAAGAGGTGAGTGAGAAATATTTTGAGAATTACACCGTAGGGTGAATGCTGAGTAGCGAGAAATTGCAGTATGATAAAGACCAATTGGGTTTGCTTTCTTTGCTGTCTATAGAAGATTCAGTCAACAGCTGATATTGTGTTGAACTAGCAACTGTTACCTTTTTTTAAATTTAAGTTATTCTGGTATGGTATCATGGGTTTATTTTATGCATAATAGTGATACAAGTAGAAATACACAAACAACAATACGAGTGTGATTTAGACTTTTAGCTAGAGGTAGTTCTTGATGGAAGCACTGTATTTAGTCTGATCATCATAATACTTGGACCAAAGCATGACCCCTCCATACTTGGACGAACCTTTAATTGCTGGAAGCACTTTAGAAGTGAGATCATTGACAGGAATAAAGCCACTTCCAGCAGCTTCAGGAGCAGCTGGTAGACCAAGGAATATCTTGGTGGCCGGAATATCGGAATCCCACTGATTCCATGCACTTACAAGGTTGCTGATATCGGCCGAGTATTGGCATGGAGGGTTGTTGTAGAATTGGACCCAAACGTAGTCAAAAAGGCCCGTCTTGAGGGCACCTCCAACCCAAGCATCAGGGAAAGGGCACTGGGGCGCTGCGGTCAAGTAAACCTTCTTACCTTGGTTGCTGTATGCAGAGAGGAACGTAGCGAGGTCATCCCAATGTAGGTTTGTTCCTCCCTCGATATCAAAATCAATTCCATCCAAAACAGCGTCACCAAGAGGGCGAGAAGATGAAGTTCCTCCCAAGAAATTGTTCCACAAATAGATTGCAACCTGCCTGGCATCCTCTTTAGATGTGAGGTAGTAGCTCCCTGCTCCTCCTCCGATCGAAAGAATCACCTTGACCCCTTTTGCTTGGCACGACTTAATGTCGGAGCTCAAACCGGTGCAGCCATTAGTGGAAGGATCACAATGTCCGGCTAGGTTTATCATGGGAGTTTGGCCATTGCCGAATGTTGGGAGAAAAGCTATGTTCACAGTCATAGTTGCCTGTGCCACAGGTCTCTTCCAAGGTACCCTCGTTCCCATTTTGACCCCAGTAAATCGCAATGCCTGCGGCATTGGCTCCAATTTGTAGTGCTAGAGATACTGAAATGAGGAATGCCAGTGAAATCCCCAACTTTGGTGCCATTCTGCACTGGAATTTGATTAGCTAGGTATAGTTATTTCCTTGTTACTTCTTAGTTATTGTTGATGTCGCCGAAAAGTACCTATAATTTAAAATCATGTTGTAATTCGTTAGTATATAAGCAAGTAGAGATCGTTCTAACCAGGAATTGAGGGTACTCTTGCAAAGATGGGTCAATTTAAATTAGAAATTATTAAAACAAGTATTTATCTACAAATTTACACAAGAAACACGCCATAAAAGGGGGGAATTCAACTTTTAGTTCCTAAGTTCCTACGAAATAAAACAAAGAGATAATTATACACATATGATCGACTTCTTCACACTCAAATCAGAATTTTCAAACCATATCAACATGCAACGAGTTGTTTCAATCTATACAACCTAAAATCGTGCCAACACTAAATATCATAAATGAATTCGAAGTACAAGTCTAAAGAGATTGAGTACTACTTTAATTCTTCTTTTTTATCTCCTAAGTTAGGAAAAGTTCATAACTTAAAATATTTCATGTAAAACATTACGTTAATACTAAAGTGCATCCGTCAACGTTAAATATGAATCATTAATTGCAATTAGAATTTTGAATTCAAACATGTATGCATCCATAAAAGTTACAAACGCACGAAACATGTAGCATATAATCTAGACCGTTGTTCATAGTCTTTACCACTTTAATTTATGCCCTAAAATGATTAGGTGAATTAGAACACAAATTTGGCTTTATTAACTTGCAGATTAATATCATTGTTCAACCAAAATCATATGCTTAAAGATATAAAAGGATGACACGAAATCAGATTGTAAAGATATCATAAACAATTCAAGAACATAAAGAAACGAATCTGAAAATTACTAACATAAACTCGTTCTCAACAAAAATCCAACTCCAACAACAAAGTTCATAATCAAAATTTGAAATTCAATACTAAAGAGTACGAAAACAGAAATAAGGGCCATGAATTACACTTTTTGATCTTCAAAGAAGTTTGGAGAACGTCAAGAGAACACACAGCTAGACCTTCAAGAACACGAACAGCCTTGGAGAAGTCCTAAAGCTCTTCACGGCAAGAGGTTATTTCTGAATTTTTGGAGAGGGTTTTGGAGAAAGGAGAGCTCAGCTAATGAACTGAATTTTGCGTCAATAAGTGATGGTTTTGACATAAAGAATGGCTGCTATTTATAGAGGAATCCTCCTCTCTTGTTATGCGATCTTGGCCATTCATCTAAAGGTGAATTCTCCTCCAACTTTCCTTGATTTTCTCATAATTTCCAAGAATTTTACACTACAGACTCCACCTTTCCCTCCTCCGAATTGCATTAATTTCTTCTTCCAACTCCACCTTTCCCATTTTACATTGCAGAATCCACCTTTCCCTCCTTTGAATTGCATTAATTTCTTCTTCCAACTCCACCTTTCCCATTTTACACTGCAGACTCCACCTTTCCCTCCTTTGAATTGCATTAATTTCTTCTTCCAACTCCACCTTTCCCTCCTTTGAGTTTTATTCCATAAGGACCGCATGACATATCCTCTTAAATTTCCTAGAATTTTACACTGCAGACCCAACATTTCCCTCCTTTGAATTGCATTAATTTCTTCTTCCAAGAGTTGTGCATACAAATAACTCCTATAATAAAGGAAAATCATAAATTAATTAGAGTCTATAACCAGTAGGGAATAAGATAAATAGGAATAAATATTATGTAAATAAAACTCCTTGAATTCCTCCTTATTTATGTAAGTCTTCTTCTCTTTCAAGTTTCTTTGATTTCATCACTCAAGAGTCCTCAATGGGATGAACTCCCTAATTCTCTATTTAAAACAGAAAAATCAGAAATAGGAAAGTTCAAAGGAAGAAAGTTCACTAAAACAAAATAGGAAATATTTCCTAAAATGAAAAAAGAAAGTTTCTAAAATGATTTATCCTTCATTTACGCTCATTTCTGTTCTTTTTCGTCTCTTTTCTACATTTCCGACCTTGAAGTACCTAAAACCAGAAACTATGTTAGAGTTAGTAATTTTAAGAGAATAACTTAGCCAAATGAAGGAAAATACATATTAAACACGTCACACTTTGTGCTCCTATCAATGATAGTGTCTACAAAACATGGAGCTTTTATAGGGAAAATTTGATTCATACTGATGGTGAAGCCCTGTGGTTTTGCTAAGAGTCCGTGCCTGAGAAGTTTCTTATTCTCCATCGGATTGCCTTTACATCAAAATTACCAATGGTTGCAGATTGACGCATACGCATATTAGGACATATCATTTCTTTCAGACATGTGATGATTAACTTCTATGTATTAGCTTGATATAGTCAAATAAGACACGATTGAGAGAATGAATTTTTCTGATATATTATTACACTCATTCTGTGGTGTATATAAACAGATTACAATCGTACTACAACGTACTACAACTATTGTGTACTACTGTACTACACAACATATACAAGGTAAGTGGTTCCAACAATATATTCCCTTGTTAGTCTATTCCTAATAGGGAACTATGACTCACACTAACACTCCCCCTCAAGTTGGCGCATATACATCAACCATGCCCAACTTGCTTAGTGAGTCATAAAACGCCTTCCTGGAAACTCTTTTGGTAAGTACATCTGCAAGTTGCTCTTCAGTTGGAACAAAAGGAAAACTAATAATTTTGGCATCTAGCTTCTCCTTTATAAAGTGACGATCAACCTCCACATGCTTAGTACGATCATGCTGTACTGGATTCTGTGATATGTCAATGGCTGCCTTGTTGTCACAATACAACTGCATGGTACTCTTGAGTTTGAAACCCAAATCACGTAACAAATTTCTCAGCCACAGCAATTCACGAACTCCGTGAGCCATACCCCTATACTCAGCCTCAGCACTAGATCGTGCCACAACTTTCTGTTTCTTACTCTTCCATGTAACTAAATTACCTCCCACAAAGGTAAAGTAACCCGATGTTGACCTCCTATCTGTAATGTTTCCAGCCCAATCTGCATCTGTGAAGCCACAAACCTCAAGAATGTTGTTGTGTTTAGAAAACAATATTCCCCTTCCTGGAGCTGACTTTAAGTACTTCAAAATTCACATAACAGCATCCATGTGACTCTCACTCGGGTTATGCATGAACTGACTCACCACACTCACTGCATATGCAACATCTGGTCTAGTATGAGCCAAATAAATCAAGCGCCCAACCAACCTCTGATAGCGAGCTCGATCAGTAGGTACCTGATCTGGATACTCAGCTAAACAATGGTTCTGCTCAATAGGAGTATCAACAGGTCTGCAATCCAACAAACCTGTCTCTATCAGCAAGTCAAGAACGTACTTCCTCTGACACAGATAGATTCCTTCTCTCCCCCTGGCTACCTTAATTCCTAAGAAGTACTTAAATTCACCCAAGTCCTTCATCTCAAACTTAGAGGCTAGTTGTCTCTGCAGTCTATCTATCTCAACAGTATCATTGCCAGTGATTACCATATCATCCACATAAATAATTAGAGCTGTTACCTTCCCTTGTTGATGCTTAAGGAACAAGGTATGGTCTGAGTTGCTCTGTCTGTAACCAACCTTCCGCATGAACTGTGAAAATCTTCCAAACCAAGCACGAGGTGACTGTTTAAGACCATACAGAGATTTTCTCAATCTACATACAAAATCACCAGGAGAAGCAACTACATACCCAGGTGGAAGGCTCATGTACACTTCCTCGGCTAACTCTCCATGAAGAAATGCATTCTTGACATCAAACTGTCGGAGTGGCTAGTTTAAACTAGCAGCGAATGAGAGCAGAACCCGAATAGTGTTCATCTTGGCAACAGGAGCAAACGTTTCATCATAGTCTATACCATACGTCTGAGTAAACCCCTTTGCTACAAGGCGTGCTTTGTACTGATTCACTGATCCATCTGCATTATGCTTCACGGTAAACACCCAACGACAACCTACAGCCTTCTTGCCTTGTGGTGGAGGCACAAGTTGCCAAGTATTGCTCTTCTGCAACGCCTCCATCTCTTCCTCCATTGCCTTCCTCCACTTTGGATCCCCCAATGCATCCTGCACTTTGTTAGGTACTGATACAGCAGATATTTGATTCACAAAAGATTCATATGACTTAGACAACCTCCTAGTGGACATATAATTGGCTACTGGGTATTTTGATTTGGCAGTAAGAGTAGGTTCATATTTTTTGGCTGATTGACCCCGAGTGGTCCTATTTGGTAACACATATTGCCCAACATTAGACTCATTACTACTAGTACTAGTGGGTGGACATACCTCAAATGAGTGATCTTCAGTACCAGGAAGCTGTGGGTCAGGGGTAGAAGCAATGGTAGGAGGGACAGTTGTGTCTTCAACATCATTTTCGGCCATAGAGACTGGTGCTTGGATATTTGGAGTTATATCTTCAACATCATTTTCGGCCATAGAAACTGGTGCTTGGATGTTTGGAGCTTCTGCTTCTGGAGGCAGCGAGCTAATGGTCTCAAATGGATCCATCAAAATATCACCTGCTTCTTCTCCTCCTTCTGATTCCTCCCCCTCTCCATGATACAGCTCTACAAAAAATGAATTCTCCCCCTGAAGAGCTGTATCGGAAGAGGAAAAATAACTCATGTCCTCAAAGAAAGTAACATCCATAGTGACATAGTACTTCCTGGTAGGTAGATGAAAGCACTTGTACCCTTTCTGATACCCTCCGTAGCCAACAAACACACACTTAAGTGCTCGGGCATCCAATTTAGACCTCTGGTTCTTAGGAGCATGGACAAAAGCAACACAACCAAAGACACGAGCTGGAAGATTAAGAAAGGAAGGTAAGGAGACATGAGATGCAAGAACCTCAAATGGAATTCTTCCCTGAAGGACACTAGAGGGAAGGCGATTGATAAGATGGGAGGAAGCATATACAGCATCGCCCTAAAGATACTTAGGCATATGGGCACTAAAGAAAAGGGCACGAGCCATATCAAGTAAATGACGGTTTTTCCTTTCAGACACTCCATTTTGTTCAGGTGTTTGTGGACATGTGGTTTGGTGAACAATCCCATGGGTGTTAAAAAACTCTTGGAAAACATGATTAACATATTCCCCCCCCCCCCCCATTGTTAGAACGAAGGACTTTAATGGTGCTATGGTACTGTGTTTGAACAAGAGTACGAAAAGTTTGGAAAGCTGGAAAGACTTCATCTTTGGTTTTAAGAAGGGCAACCCATGACAATCTCGTACAATCATCAATAAACAACACAAAATATCTCATACCCGATACAGTGGGCTCTCTAGAAGGTCCCAAACATCATAATGAATCAACTCAAAAGGAATAACACTTTTATTAGACACTCTAGGAGAATAAGTAGCACGATGACTCTTGGCCAAAACACATGTTTCACAACGTAAAGCAGACTCATTCACACCAATAAACAGAGTAGGCATGGTTGTTTTCATAAGACTAAAAGAATGATGCCCTAAACGGCGATGCCACAACCAAATTTCACTTAGCTTATCAGAATTCGAAGTCAAAGCAACTCGGGACTGTGCTCCTGGTTTCTCTCCTGCGTATGTCTGATCCAGATGGAACAACCTGCCCCTCAGATACCCCCGACCGACTATCTCCCTGGTGAGAAGATCCTGAAAAATCACATACATAGGATAAAAGGTTACGGAGCATTTAGACTCAGTATTCAACTGTGGAACAGATATCAAGTGATGAGACAAGTCAGGTACATATAACACATTATGAAGCTCTAAAGTGGGAGTAATATGCACTGACCCTGACCCTAACACAGGAAAAGCCTCACCATTGGCATTGGTGACATAGGACACTGCATTGGTGACATAGGACACTGGTGGGGAAGACAAGTCAGTAAAATACAATTTATCATAAGTCATATGATCGGAGGCACCAGAATCAATAATCCATGTATCAGAAACAACAAAGTTAGAAACCTTTAAAGCCATACCAATCTTACCACAACCAGCTATAGAGGCCGTAGGAGCAGCCCTACCTGCAGTATGATGATCATGTCCTGCTACACCATAGAAGTCGAGTTCTTGAATTAACTGAACTGCAGCTGCCTTTGTCTTAGGACGATAACCTTTCTTTTTGGGGTACCAATTCAGCTTCCAACAAGTCTCCCGAACATGTCCAAGGTCATTGCAATAAGAGCATTGAGGACGAGGGCGGTTGGTGAAGCCTGGTAGAGGACCTGGCTGATGCAGGGGGAGTGAACTCTGCTGCTGAAGGAAAGGTGCAGGCAACTTGGCCTTTGTACCATTGAGTTCCGTATCTCCAAAAGAACCTCCATGTGAACTTCGCACAGACACCTCAACCTTCTGGACATCATTGACCTTAGAACTCTGACCTTTACTGTCATCACCACCCATTGCAATAATACAATAGAGAAAAACACACAAATCTCAAAGTATGCAGCGGAAATAAGAACAGAAGGTTCCAAAATAACAATAATCGATTTTTATTTTTATTTTTTTGGGAACCCGAGTTGAGACGATGACAGAATCTAGGCAACTTAGGTGACGCCGCGAACTGGAGTTGGAATGCACGGATTCCGATCAGATCTTGATTAGCATCGGGGCTGGTGATCTAAGCGACGGGACAAAGACGCGAGATTGGGCTGAGGATGGCGGGCTGAGCACCTGGGAGCAACGCGAAGGAGACGGGGATAGAGCGACGCAACTCGAAGATGAGAAATCGAACGGAGGTCTTCACAGATGAAGCCGACGATCTGGGTTGTCTGAACTGAGGAAGCCGGTCTGAATGCTTTGCAGCGATGCCGGGAACTGAAGAACCTTGTGAGGGACAAATGACGGCAATTTGGAAGGATGAAGCCGTTCTGGTGAGGGACAGACGTCAGCTGACATCGGCTGGAGATGGGACCCTAACAAAAAAGGGTTCTAAGACAATTTTCCTCTAATTAAGAGAAAAACAAAGAAAGAACAACGAGACAAAGTCCTTTTCGGATCTTTGCTTTGATACCAAGTCAAAATAAGACACGATTGAGAGAATGAATTTTTCTGATATATTATTACACCCATTCTGTGGTTTATATAAACAGATTACAATCGTACTACAACGTACTACAACTATTGTGTACTACTGTACTACACAACATATACAAGGTAAGTGGTTCCAACAATATATTCCCTTGTTAGTCTATTCCTAATAGGGAACTATGACTCACACTAACAGATATATCTTGCTAATCTAATTTTTTAATATTTTAATTTTTCGAGGTTGATAATTGAGGTTTGGAAAGTCTCGAGTCCAATTCCTTCCGACCTTTACTGTTGAAAATTGAAATTCTTTTACAAGGAAATGAACATGGTGCTCGATAAATGTCTCAATAGGGGCTAAGAGGAGATTAATATTTTCTCTTGTTCATTGCCAAGCTTATTAAGTTATGGATATATTTCATTCCACCTCCCTAGTTTTAAGTCCTTTCATTTCTAGTTTCATAATGGGTGTTTTACACTTTTAATTAATCTTATCCAATCTTTAGAGTTTTTGTCAAAACTGTTTTGTAATATATTTTGAAATTCTTGTCACTTAAAATATAATGTTTGTCACTTAAAATATAATGTAATCATATTTGATAATGATAAATTCACATTGTCATCGAAACCAACATTGATAATTGAACCTTTCTAATTAAGCAATCACCACCTGAGTCACAAAAGATGTTCTTTGACCAATTGCTACATAAACACACATTACATTATTTTGCCCTTGTTGATTGAGAATCGTATCTGTAACTATTGTTGTTTTACTAGTCTGTCTGAATGTCACGAGTCTATTGGCATAGAATCTTATCTACGTAAGCTGGTTGTGCAAAGTTTGTTTGTTCATACAGGAAATTGACCCGATTTATGTATGACACTATCAGAGTGAAACAAGGGATCTAAATAAGAACAGAGGCTCGACAATATATTATAGAAAAGAATTGTCTTTTTTGTATACTTTTTCCGATTCTATTGCTACCACGGACTTTACGCAATGAGAAAAATGATAAATTATATAAGCTGATGCCCCAAATTCCAACCCCCAAACCATAAAAGTGAGGCGGAGATGGACTCTCGACTTTTGCACCTATTCATGGTTGAATTGCGTTCAATACTTATGTTGCACGCATGATAGAACCGTAGTTGGATGTGGTTTTCATTGCTTGAATTGGCTAAGTTGAGTAGGTTCCATGTTATATGTACTGTTTCAACCTTCCGCAGATATTTGTCTCAACTTTTTTGAGCACCAAGGACTAATAGGTTATAATGAAAATGACGTTGTACTATGGGCACACAGGAATCCCAGGCAGAATATACTTTCTTTTTTTTTCTCAATCCCTTTTTGTATTTCTATTCATGTGTAATTTGTGGTTTTTGCTTTTGATCAGATAGTATTTGGCACTAAGCAAACCACAATTATATACGACCAAACTGAGTTGCATGATTGGGGGTTTGGGGCAAGCGTATCCAAATTAGAGAAGTTTCGTCGTCATGTTTCCCTAAACCAATTTCATTTTCTCCGGTTTACTCGCCGAAAATCAATTTCAAGAATAATAATATGTCCTCAAAGCACATGCAAGAGGTGAGTGAGAAATATTTTGAGAATTACAGTATATTAAATCAAAGGCATTTTTGATATAAAAATATAAAATTTTGAATTTTCCATTGGACAACTGACCATCCAAGTGAACGCAACTATTGTACTGAAGATTTTTATGCCCAAAGCCAACCTCAAGAAGATTGTACTTGGTGCTAAGCAACCACAAAGCTCTATATATGATCAAACTTGGTTACATGATTGGGGCAAGCATATGCATATCCAAATTAGGGAACCTTCCTCATTAGGTTCCTTTTAACCAATCTTATTTTCTCCAAGCTATTTATGCTCAAAGCCAACCTTAAGAATATTGTACTTGGTGCAAAGCAACCACGAAGCTCTATATATGATCAAACTTGGTGACATAATTGAGGCAAGCATATCCAAATCAGGGAACCTTCATGATTAGGTTCCTTTTAACCAATCTTATTTTCTCCAAGCTAATGACAGATAACTAATTTCGAGAATCATGATACATTTTTAAAGTGAGAAACTCTTTCTAATAGTCATTGTGTCATGCGTATGGTCTGATGGACCAATAAGAACACATGCAGAAAGTAAACGATGCCGTAAAGGAATGTGAGAATTACACCACATATATTAAATCAAATATATTTTTTAAACACACATATTCAATTCTGAATTTTTTTCATTGGACAAATACACCATCCACTTGGCCCGGTTGCTGCTGAAAGCCAAGGTCAAGAAGATAGAACTTGGTGCTAAGCAACCACAAAACCACCTTAAATTAGTAACATGATTGAGGCATGCATATCCAAAATTCCAAATTAGGGAAACTTCTTCATCAGGTTCCTTTCAAATTCCAGTCCTTGTATAACTGGGTCCTAAATTCCACCATATATGAATATTCATGCTATATTTTTTCAAATGCTTCTAAGAATCTTTGAGAAAACTAGCTAGCTTTGCTCATTTGCCTATTTTGTACACTTACATTTTTAGACTAGCTGCCAAATTGAGATTACGACTGCCTCTAATTCTGGCTAACCTATGATTCGTCTCAATAGATATCTATCAATATTCGTGGTACTGGCGTGACGCAAACGGCCCCATTATATATAAAATATAGTTACCAGTTCATATCAAACATAATTGACATTTCCATGTGCCATTACTACTACCCAGTAGGTAGTTTCCAACATCATTTTTTATGAATCATTCAATTTATATAATTGGTTGTTTGGTTTTATTTATGCACCATTGATGCCCTCCACTAGTGAAGGACTACTAGTGACCCACAGGTGGTACATGGGCATGTGGTTTCTATCTCTAGCCAGATGATTAAGCTACCAAGGTGAAGGTGGTGTACCAACTTGAATGATTGAATGATTTGAATCTAGGGTTTTATTTGGGAACAGATGTGTACTTCTCTTTTGAACATTGTCTGATTAAGAGCTATAATTCCTTGTTCTCTTATGAGAGTAATGAACATTTCACAGTTTTGATAGATGATTATGATTATTTTGAATTTCTTTTTATGAGAGAAGACTAAATTACAGAGAATTGCCTCTCACCTAAGTAATTAAAATTGGCCGCAACATTAACATAAGGTCATAAGCGATTCCAAGTGGAACTAGAAGTTAGGGAAAAGGCTAATTTTGCTAGCTAACTATCATGAAATTTACGTCATGAAGATAATGAGATAGGGTCAAATTGCATCGCATTTGATATCTTTGACAAGTACTATAATTCTCGATGAGATTTTTTAATGAAGTTGATAAGCATTTAAGAATATATTTCAACCAAAATATTTTTCAGAAATTTATCACTAGCTTGAGCTAGACCATCTCACTGAGCAAAACTTTATGTCAGGAGTATTTCAAGAGGTCCCTGACCTCCATCTAGGGTAGTCAATAGAGTCAAGTTAAATACGCCTATCAGCCGAAGAACCCAACTCTAAAAAAAGACCTAACGCTTTGGGCCTTTGGAACCAACTCTAAAAAAAGAAAAAAAGACCTAACGCTTTGGAACCAACTCAGAAGAAGGAAGGAGTCTCACAAACTAACAAGACTAAATTTCTGCCAACTCAAGCGTTCAAGCTCTACACATACTTTTTAATCGAGTTGTATTCGAAAATTATGTAAATTACTCAAGTAATGACTCTGCTTGTGTTGCAACTCTGTAGATTTGAGTGTTTATATTTAGTTTCAAAAAGATATTATTAAAAAGAAAAAAGGGATCAAATTTTTATGGCTGCATCCCATTCCCACCCAAAATATCTTTGCAACCAAGTCTCCCTTGGAAGCTGGTGAGATTGGTATAAACCTTGACAGCTGTAGGGTGCTATAGCCAAAAACCACAAAGAGCATATCTTCCATATCTCTTTCTCCATCCTCACCTCTCATTGGTGTGACTCAGCTAGCCCCAACGGTCGAGAATCCAACGCGCTCAGCTCGCCCCGTTTTTGACCGCCGTTGACTAATCAACCAAGCCGGCCTCCTGCGGTGAGTAATGCAACTGTCGACGACACCACGACGATAGCAATAGCGCGTTGTATTCGAGAACGATCCGGACTCGGTGCCTCTGCTCGGTACTCAGTACTCACCCTGCTCTGTTTTTGTCTTGTTTGTTTTCGTGACAAGTATAAGTCACGACTCACGACTCACACTTCACCCACCATCAGAAAAGCACATTTTCTCAAAAGCTCAAAATAGCATTGAACCCAAGTTCTGGAGTTTGGAGATTTGTTAGCTTTAACAAGTTTGGGTAGTAAGAATATCTGAAAGAGGGTCTCAACTCTCAAACCCCATTTCAAAGTTTGAGTCTTTACTGATTTTGAAAGTTGGAGAACAGAGCTTGACGTTTAAGCTTTGGTTTTTTGACTCAAAGGTTCGATCTTTTACCCTTATTTTGTCTGTATTTTAATACTCATTTGGCTTTTCTTAACTTTATGATTCTGCTCTAGCTGCTGGTTTATGTGTGTAGCTTTGTGTAACAAACCAAGATCCAAAATGGGTTCATCTTGGTTTGATTTGCTTGTTTTTTCAGATCTATGTTTGAATCTTTGTGTAGTGTTCTTATTGTTGGATTGGCATTGTTGTTAGGTTTGGTTCATAATGGAGGAGAAAATGGAGGTTGAGAACAAGTATATTACTGTTGAGGAGCTGAAGCTGCACAACAAGCCTGGGGACCTATGGATCTCTATCCAGGGCAAGATTTACAATGTCTCAGATTGGGTTCATGATCACCCAGGTGGAGCTACCATTTTGTATGATTTGGGTGGCCAAGATGTTACTGATGGATTCATGGCATACCATCCTAGCACTGTGTGGAAGCGCCTAGGGAAGTACTTCAATGGGTATCATCTCAAGGATTTCGAGATCTCAGAGGCGTCCAAGGACTATAGGAAGCTTCATGCTGAGATTACGCAGATGGGTTTGTTCGAAAACAAAGGGCATGGGGCTCTTTACAATATTACAACTATTGTTGTTTTGCTTAACCTTGTTGTTTATGGTGTGTTGAAGTCTGATAGTGTGTTGGTCCATTTTGTTTGTGCTGTGATGTTGGGGATCTTGTGGATTATGGGTGCTTATATGGGTCATGATGCGGGTCATTACCAAGTCATGTCAAGCCGTAAGTGGAACCAAATTATTCAGGTTCTGGCTGGGAATTGCCTTACTGGGATTAGCATTGCTTGGTGGAAATGGACTCACAACGCACATCATATTGCCTGCAACAGCCTGGATTATGATCCTGATCTTCAACACATGCCGGTCTTTGCAGTGTCGACAAAGTTCTTTCATTCGATTACTTCAGTCTTTTATGGGAGGAAGTTGGATTTTGATCATGTGGCTAGGTTCTTAGTCAGCCATCAGCATTTTACTTATTATCCTATCATGATTGTTGGAAGGGTCAACTTGTTTATTCAGACCTTCTTGTTGTTGTTGTCCAAGAGAAGCATCCCCAACAGGACTATGAACATAATGGGAATCCTTGTTTTCTGGACTTGGTTTCCTCTGCTTGTCATGTGTCTGCCCAGTTGGAGTGAGAGGGTGATGTTCGTGCTTGTGAGCTTTGCAGTGACAGCACTTCAGCACATTCAGTTCACTTTGAACCATTTCTCAGGAGATACTTACCTTGGACCACCAACTGGGAATGATTGGTTCGAGAAGCAGACTGCTGGAACCATTGATATTTCGTGCTCAAAGTACATGGATTGGTTCTTTGGTGGTCTGCAGTTTCAGCTAGAGCACCATTTGTTCCCCCGATTACCCCGATGCCAACTGAGGACGGTTTCTCCAACTGTGAAGGAACTATGCAAGAAGCACAAGTTGCCTCACAGAAGCTTGTCCTTCTGGGATGCCAATGTGACCACCATTAGGGTTCTCAGGAAAGCTGCCCTGCAGGCTTGGGACATGACCCTTCCTGTCCCGAAGAACTTGGCTTGGGAAGCTATTAATACCCATGGCTAAGATTTGCGGAGGCTCTTCAAGCTATTACCCCCCAACATTACATTTCTGCTTTTATAAGTTGGGGTATCTAGGATGAAGATCATTTTTTTTTTGGAGCTGGTTTTTAATTTCAATTTGATATTATTTTTGACATTCCCACTTTTACAATATTTGATTCTATGTTTAAGTCACTATTCAAACGCTATCAACTTCGATTGATATGCATTATCAAATTTTAATACAGATTAGAGATGTGTCTCTGACTATTGATTTTGTTGATTCGTTTGGTAGTTTGTTGATACTAGTGAGATTTAGTTCAAATCAGATCGTTTTATTTCAGCATTTCCTCATTAATACCGCAAGGCCAGGAGTTCTCCATGCTGTATAAGAGCCTAGTTTACTTGCTAAATGCGCACCATACTTGTCCTCCAAGAAGAGATTTTGAAGTTCATAGTCTGCCTTTGCAGCTTTTCCAAATGTCCTGATTGATAAAGAAAAAGTCGATTGGCTGCACCATTCACACAAACCATACTGCTTTCCTTAAAGGACATACAATAGGCTGCAATTCATACCAGTCACTTTTCTCCACATGTTCTTGGTTTCGACCTCTTGGGAAAACTTTTCCACGGCACTTGATATGTTCTGTTTCCTCTCAAATATCAATTCATCCACAACTAAACGTGTACTTCAGTCTTACTCGATATGGATTGATGAAAACCTTCTCTCTTTTTTTTTCCTCTCCTACATCCAGACTATAGTTGGTGACTTGGTGTAGTTCATACTCTAGGCATGCATGGCTTTGATGGAAGAAGTATATATTTGGTTTTCCCCTCCATCCTCTGCAGACCTTTTATAGTTTTACTTTCTGGTATTGGAAACACTAGAGAAAAGTGACACCAATCACGGATATGAAGCCACTTCCAGAAGTTTTCCTAGTGCTATCCTGGTACTGCCAATATTCTCCACGAACAGACCAATTGTTTTGTACATGATAACATAACAGAGCATCTGGGACCATTTTCATGATAACATAACATAGCATTGGGACCATTTTCACCTCCTCTTTTCTGCTTCCTACAATTAACTTTGAAGTAAGATAAAGTAAAAAATAAGATTGAAGAAGCAAAAATAATAATGTCAGAACTGAACTGAAGCTTCCTACAACTGACTTTCAAGCAAGATAAAAGTACAAATTAAGATTGAAGAAGCAGAAATAATAATGTCAGAACTGAACTGTAGCAAAAAAAAAAGAAAAAAGTAAAAATAAAATTGAACTAACTTTGAAGTAAGATAAAGTAAAAAATAAGATTGAAGAAGCAAAAATAATAATGTCAGAACTAAACTGCAGCTTCCCACAACTAACTTTCAAGCAAGATAAAAGTACAAATTAAGATTGAAGAAGCAGAAATAATAATGTCAGAACTGACTGTAGCAAAAAAAAAAAACAACCAACAGACCTGTAACTGTAGCAAAAACAAAAAACCACCCAACAGAACTGAACTGTAGCAAAAAAAAATGAAAAAAATAAAAATAAAATTGAAGAAGCAAAAATAATGTCAGAAGTGGGATTTGAACCCACGCCCTCTCTCGAAGACCAGAACTTGAGTCTGGCGCCTTAGACCACTCGGCCATCCTGACTGATTGTTCACTTATCCTAGAATACCCATATAACATAAACCTTTTCTTTTTTTTTACTTCCCGGCAATAAACGAACCCGTTTATTTTCACTGGCCTCAGAGCATTAGAAGCCGCCCTGCGAATTGCGAACGGTACCGGTGAACCTCTCTTTGCTCAGAGATCTTCACAGCGTCACTCAGCCCCTCAATTCTACGTGGGTCTCTTACCCAAAACCTCACCTCCTTCCGATTCCCGCCGTCTCTGCCGCCAAGGCCCTAGGGTTTTTCTTTGTTAGTCTACTCTGGTAGCCATGAATCCAAATCCGTACCAACCTATGGCACCTCCACCTCCATGGCCTCGAATGCTGCCGCCTAACCCTCCAATGATGCCGCCCAACGCTCCTATGGTGCCCCCCAACCCTCCGGTAACGAGCACTTTCTGGGAGACCGCAAATGTGCGTGATCAGCTGAAGAATTTGCAGGACACTCTTGGTCTTGCAAAAGCAATGTGAGTTTCTGAACTGTTGGATTCCAATTTGAAGTTCTTTTGGAAACTTGATTGACATTGTGGTTGGATTTATAGGCAGAAAGAGCTTGAGATGCTGATGTTGATGAAAGATAGTAAGGGGTCTGATGATGATGATGCTTCTGTCAGCGGGTTTTCTGAGTTTTTGAAAGATAGGAAGATTGATTTGGAGGCCCAAGTGTTGCAATCAGTGGAAGCTGCAAACTCTTTAATGGCGAAACTACGAGTTGAGCTTGAACCGTTTAGAGCGATCACGCATGAAATGTGTCCCTGGGAGGAAAAGTCTGCGGCTGTAAGGTTATCCAATAAGATATGCAAGTCCAAGAGGAATAAACGGTGGAGGAAAAGAAAGAGGAAGCGCATTGCGGAGATGATTGCAAAGGTGGGTTGGTTTGGTCTCTCCCCTCTTTACATTAAGTTGGGGTGTTTAAGTGCTTATCTTGGTTTTTGTTTATTTTGGTTTCGGTGTGGTGAAATGAAGGAACGTGAAGGGTTTGATGAAGCTGATCGAGAAGCTGATGAATGGAGAGCTAGGGAAATTGCAAAGGATATTGCCAAACGCAAGGTATTGAACTGTTTCTCTTAAGGCTGCTATGTTGTTTGTGTCTTTTTCTTAGTAATGTAAGCATGGCATATGCGATTTCAGATGGAAGACATGAAGAAAATTGCAAGCCTTAAAGCAAAGGAAGAGAGAAAGAGACTAGAATCTGAGGTAAGAAATTTAACCAACATGTTGTGTGATGACGTTGCTGCGCTGCCTTTTGTTTTTAACTTATAAAAATGTCAAGCAGACAATTGATTTCATTTTCATATTTCAGCTTGAGACAGTATTGATTGTTGAGAAACTGCAAGAGCTGCGCTCCATCAGGATTGAGAAAATGAAGAAACAAGGTTTGTTCTGTTTTGGATTTTTATGGGCTGCTGTCTTGTTTGTGCTGTCATGCCTATGTTAGCAATAAAATCCTGTTATCATGTATCATCATCTTAGAATGCCTCTTGGCACCACATCATTCAAGCTGTTTAGATTGTTGATGAGTGCAGTGAAATGGTGTATATCTCTTTTTCTGTCTATATGTTCAGCTCCAACCAAATATTTTAGACTCAGTCATCTTCATCATCCTGCTGAGTTTGACTTGTGGTTGTTTTTGTCTTTATGCAGGCCATTTTCTCCCAGAAGAGGATGATAAATTTCTTGAAAGAGTACGAGCTGCAGTTGAGGAGGAAGAGCATCAAGCAATCTTGGCAGCTGACATGGATGCTGCTAGGGATGCCATTGCAACTGCTGAGCAATCGAGGAAAACAACCGAGAATTTCAGACCTGACTCCATTGATCAAAATAGTGCTAAAGGCGAGAGTAAGGAAAGTAAAGGCCCGACAATTCCAAGCACTAGTGAAGGCGACTTTACTGCAGTCACTAAAAAGGAATCTGGAAAACAAGTTCTACAGGGAGAGGGTTATAGTGGAGCTTATGATGCTGTGGCAAATTTACCTATGGAATTTTATCACTACTATCATGGCAGCAATACTGATATGGGCACCCTTATTGAGGTAACTTTAAATATGGAATACTTCCAAGTTAGTAGATTACCCCCTTCAGATAAGGCTTTTTTAAGTCTTTGACTATTCACATTTACTAGCATCTCTTCTGTTCTGGTCTTGAATTATAATCACGACTTATTGCTTGCAGGTGAGAAGAACATGGGATGCCTATATAAGACCAGGAGGAAGGTGAGTACCAATTCCTCTCTTATTGGTTGAAGCCATTCTGATTTTCCTAGTTATTCATGCTAATGTTACCATTTATACACCAAGTACTTTGATGCTATCAAAAACAGTGTTGACATGACCACATTGTTCACCTCCAATAACAAATAGTGCCTGGTCTTTACACTTATGTTGTGAATCTATTACTTGTTCCACCATACACCATCAGAACCATATTAAGGCAAAAGGCTTCCCAGAGGCTTTAGCTGTTCATGTTATGATATGCGACATCACCAATTAAGAAAGCTGACAACTTGCTTAGTTCTGATAAATGATGCATAACTTTATGATTCTGTTATGTTTGATGCAGCCGGATACCGGGACACTGGGTTCAACCTCCACCTCCTGCAGATGATATCTGGGCCTCCTACCTTCTGCAACCTAAATGATTGGACTGCTGATTCAGGCAAATTTTGCTGAAAAAATGGTAAAATCTTGCCTCCTGAGAAACTACTTAAATAGCAGACACTCGACTTAAATTTCTGTTTTTGGTCTGTTAGGAATAGCTTGTATAGTTTTTACTGGATTGTTAACATACATATCACCATCTACTGACAGGTGAGTCTAGCAAGACTTTGTAAATCAAAATTTTTGAAGGAATTTTACTTTCCATTCTCAAAACTTCCCCTTTTCTTTTAATATTGCCTTTGAGTTGTTATATGGATGGTATAACTTTAACAGTAACTTGTAATGCTTTGGTCTTGAAGAGTGCAGCATTATGCATTCAATTGTATGTTTTATCTGCTGATTGCCCATTTTGTAACTCTTTTGAAGTAACTTCTGGCCACTTATATACTCTTTTGCAAAGACTATTTGGCAGAATGGAAATAAGTCCTTTACACTGGACATGTAGATCTTTTCTTGACTGGCTAGTTCATTCAGAAATCAGAACTCATAGTAGTCAAACTAGGCATATTGATTTTGGTACAATTTTAGTTCTGTGTTGGCAGCTTTGGCATACAATGCATAATTACCAACATTCTAGTTTCCACCAAATCCTTGTGGTTGCTTGCTGCTATGTTCGGCAATTTATACCGGGGAGTGTCAAACCCATTTCACTTGTGATAAATGATAAAATTATTTAAGCCGTGTCAGCCAAGTTTTTGTTCCTTTTCTTCATTCTCACCTACCCTACTTGTTAAAACAGCCTAGCCCACAAAAAATAGTGAATTTAATTCTAAATTTACTTCAATTCCAAGGATTATAGTATTACGACTCGAACTCTCATCTTACAATATTATAAAGCATTATCTATATCATAAGGAGGTACTCATTGATCTCTATTATAAGTCATTGTTTATGGTCGATATCTAACTCACTTAATTATTTGAGTCATTGGCTGACACGACAATGATACTAAAATAATCTAGTGATTTTTCCTTCTCTATTAACTAATCGTAAAAAAGTCATGTAACATAGTATACGTTGTAATATAAAATCCTTTGTAACTGTAATAAAAAAAATTATTTCTAACCATTTAAGGCATACATGTTCTCAATTAATTTTGATTTGGTTTTCTAAAATTAAAGTTCGAAAAACTATTTTCTATGGAGGGGAAAATATTGGCAAGAGAATGTGGGTTGTTAAAGGTAACACCAGCATTACATTCTAGTTTGAAATTTTTTAGTTTCTTCTAACATCTCATAAAAATATTACAATATTTGTCTATAAAAGATCTAGTTTTTCCGAGCAAAACCAAAGTAAATATGCAATCTATATCATCCATTATTAGTACTGACCCTTTAAAATGACAGACAAACATTTTTTCATTGCTCTATTGTGTTAAGTTTCTCATGAAGGTGATGTGATGATTTTATTCATGGATAGGTGATGATGATTTTATTCAGCGCTGGTAATCTTCATCCCACGTTCCCATTGAGTCCAAGTTGTGGCTGTTTTCATTTTTATGCAGCCATGTAGGCCACTGAGAGAAGTTCTTGATAGAGTACGAGCCACAGGTGAGGAAGAGAAGCAACAAGCAGTCGTGGCACCTTGGGATGCCAACATCGATGCTGCTTGGTATGCCATCACAACTGCTGATCAATCGAGCAAAGCAAAGCCGAGAACTTCAAACCCGACTCTGTTGATCAAAGCAGTGATAGAGGCTAGAATAACGAAAGTAAAGGCCACACAACTCCAAGCACAAAATAGTGGGGCTTATGATGCTGTAACCTAGTAAATTTTATCACTACTATCTCAAGGATTTAAGTCCAAAATCGTTCAAAATTCTGCAAATTGCCACCTTCAAATAACGGCTTTTTTTCTTAGCCTGCTTAACTGATCACGTTAGATCAGTAGCATCCAGGACCAGCTATTATTGCTTGCAGTTGAGAAAAACATGAGAAGCCTCTAAGACCACGAAGAAGGTGATCAAGTACCAATTCCTTGCTTAGTAGTTAAAGCATTTCCTGGATTTTCTTATCTGTTCACTATAACATGGACCATTTATACACTTACAATTGCTAAGATATCATCAAACCAGTGTCGACATGACCACAAAGTTCACCCTACCAGGAGCACACCTTTTAAGCTGTGAATCTAGTATCTACTACCTCTTCCATGACCTCCATCAAACACCATCAGATTCAGTAGTAGTGCCCACAGGCTTTCGATGAAAATATAAATGGCATGGAGCCATGGACGACGAAGGAACCATCAGAACTATTAGTAGCTACTCGTTAAGTTTCATATCCGTTCTCTGTTGCCTGCATTTTGGATTTCTGTCCACCTTTGCTTTGTACAACAGCTACAATTATAAGGAAGGTACACGATCTAGTGACTTGAAACAAGCCATTACCCCTATTCCCCCTAGATACAAAGTTTGCTTTCCTATAGATATGATTAAAGGAAATTTAAGAAAAGGAAGTTGCAATAGTTCTAATGTCTTCAATCAATTTGAGCAGCCTCCAAGGTGGGATCACTACTCCATTAACAACATCAATAACACAGATCTACCAAATTTTATTTTCTATTCTCAATTCAACTTCTCATTCCGGCAACGCTCTCCGATCAACGTCTGCGACTTCCCTCAATAATCCGGTCTCAAATTCTTTTGAACACATTCACTCGTATAGAAATTTATCTTAAAATATTCTTGTAACAGTTGACATATATATATTATCAACTTTCCCACAGCAATAATTAAAGATTCAAAATTTGTTATCAAGCAAACCAAATTTTCTCTGCCTTTTGAAAATAAACAACTAATTATGTTTTTATTGTTCTTCAATTTCATTCTAACGCCTTGGTGGTATATGTGTACAAAAAAGAGGAGTTTTGCTCAAAAACAATTAACAAAGGCTAGTACAATTTGGTTTAGTGGCATAAGTCTCATCTTTATAAGTGGTAGGTCTCACAATAGACTAGTTATTGTATATGAATTGTTTATTTGATAAAAAAATAATAATAATTAACAAAGTTTTGTTACAATTTTGCCCTTCAAATTTTTCAGGTGCTCACACAAGAAAAAAACCAAATATAGAAACAACGAATAACATTTTTGGAGAGAAAAATTCTTAGTAGATACTTTCCAAAACTTTGGGAATGATGTGCAGATCGTAGAAGGTTGGAATCATTTTCTCCATCTTTCAAGTTTCAACTGGCTCATCCTTTTATATTGATCAGGCCAAGGTAGCGTTATACGGTTTGCTTATAATTTTAATTTCTTCTATAGGAAAAAGAAAAATGTAATCAGCTTGGATACATATTGAGTGAAAGTCTTAGAGAATGAGCTACTTTATTTTTTTGCTCTATAGACTCTACTCTACTGGACACTTCCTTCTCCTTATCCATAAAGCTTAATTTGATGCGCCATGTACTAATAAGTACTATCTCGTATGCAATTTTTGTATGCAATCTAGTGTCATAATTCCTCAAAATCCCAACCAATCCTCAAATCTCAATTATGCAAATCACCGTTTAGTTTGGAATTATTTAATTTCTTCTAATATCATAGGAAAATTACCATCTTCTCATTGATGTGTATCTAAATAAAATGTTAATTACAAATAAAATTACAATCGCTCTTCGGTGGACAAGAATAATCAAAATATGTCATCAAGTAAACCAACAAAGATACAATCCATAGTATCTGTTCAACCCTTTCCCTTAAAGACTGCAAACACCACATTTTTCTCATTGTTGTTCGGTTTCATGATGACAGTATGTGTGCATATATTGTGTGAAACTTCTCACAAAGGTGATTGAAATAAGATCGTGTAATTTCTAATTTTCTTTTTTCTTAGATTGGTGATTGGTCAAAACTCAATTACATTGTATAACCGTCCAACTTTGAGCTACAGCCAAATAGTTTAGACAGTCATTATCATCCATCTGAATTCGACTCTTAAAGTACTTGTGATACGATCCGCTACATGTTCCAAATATAAATCCAGATTTTTGAATCCATTAGTGCCCACAGGCTACTTGTTCATCATCATATATGCCACATCACCAATTAAGAAGCAAAAGCTAGCTTGATTTTATGAATTTAGTAGATAATAAAGTAAATGTAAATAGTGAGGGAGGGTAACGAGTATCGTTAGGAACTTAGGATTAGTTAGATCATTTGATCACCATTGATGTAATGGAAAAATAAAGTAGATCATCAAAAGAGGAAGAGCTCCAGTTGTGAAGAGAGAAGCATCAAGCAATCATGAGAGCTGACATATATGGATGCTGCTAAAAATGCCATTAAGCATGCAACTGCTGAGCAGCCGAGGGAAAACATACCGAGAATTTCAGTCCCGACTCCATTGATCAAAGCAGTGATAAAGGCGACAGTAATAAGGAAAGTAAAGGCCATGAGAGACAACACCAAGCGCTAATAGTGATGCTTGTTATGCTCCGTCAAACTTAATTACTAACTAAATCTTATTATCACTACTATCATGGCAGCAATACGTACATCAGGCTTGTTAAGTTTGATAGATTAACCCCCTTTCAAATAAAGGCTCTTCTTGGTCTGCTTAACTAGGAAATACTTGCTTGTTTGTTAACGTATCTACTCTCTAATTTGACCAGTTATACCACAATCGCCTTGCTACCGCGAACCAGTATCAACATGACCACCAAATTCACCAGCAGCTGCTAGCACACCTGTTTTAGCCGATCAAGAACAAATAATGCCTTTTACCTGGCCTGTTGATCAATAAACAAAGGGGCCCTAAATAAAACCCACCCGTGTTGTGAATAATTCACCCACATTTCACAAATATGGATCCGAATTTTTTAATCCATTAGTGCCCACAGGCTTACTGGGTTGATCGTCACCAATTAGAAAGCAAAAACTAGCTTGATTATTATGAATTAACTAGATAATAAAGTTTGTTTAAATTGATTTTATTTCACAAAATGATGCAGCTAAGGTACAAAGTAATACAAAATGATGTATGGTTCAAATGAAATGTATATCATAAAATGTACTATATTAATATGCTAATGTACATGCATGTACTTATTACATGATTTGCATTAAATGCAAGACCAAGAATGTATATCAAATGTATGTGACACACAATGTTAGATTGAACTTGGTCTTTGTTGAATACTTATATAAAAGGTTCTGGTATCAATGTTGATCGATCACTACACCAAAAACTGCATCACACAACGGAGAACAAATCCTCTGTTGTCTGTTAACGATAATTGAATCATACAACACATTTAATGAATCTTCGTTGTATAAAGATGCTCAAATTATAAAACTTCTAGTTAGGAGGTGATGGCACAACAGAAAGAGAGATTATCTGTTGTCTGAATGAAAGAAAAAGATCGGCATATTTCCCTCCTACCATTGAGTCAAATTTGGCTCCAAATTGTACCCTAGATGCTATTAAATTGGACAACAGTTTAGTTACTTCCGTTGTAGGAGTATACCTGGAAATCATCATACAATGGTTTTTAATGTCCTGTTGTGCAAGTGAGTATCAAAATTTGGAGATGGCTCCAAAATGACATTCATTCCCCCCAAAACGAGAAAATTTGGCTTCAATTGTTTGTTATGCTTGCAAGTTCCAACAACAGAATGAACTATTTCTGTTGGTTCATTCTGTTGTGTGAATAAGCAATGACTAGCCTAAGTGCAAAACCTAACATTTTGATTGCAGAGGCGGGAAATTTCCATCTTTTATTCCCTCAGCTATGTAACCAATCAGACAACGTAAACATATCTCTATACGTTGTCTGTCTGAGTTTAAAAAAAAAAAAAAAGTTAATGCCTATTGCCTTAGCCAACTCGATCAAGGGCACACTTAAACAAAGTTAATGCCTTGGCCATTTTTCATGTCTGAGAGAGAAACCCCGAGTTTTTCTTCACTTCGAGCAAAATCTGGAGCTTTTCTTCACCATCTTCTCAAAACACTTAGCCATCACAAATCACCATCCTTCAAAGTCTGGATTTAGGTTCTATTCGATTGGGGTTCGATTTGGGTTCTACTCGATTAGGGTTCGATTTAGGGGTTTTTCATTCTGCTAATGGGCGATTTGGGTTCTGACCAATCGAGTTGGGTTCTACTCGATTAGGGTATTTCTTCTGCCCCAGAGAGAAGATAAATCTCATTCTTTGCAAGCTCCAGACTGGGTATTTCTTCTCTTCTTCTCTTCTCTCCCAGAAGCCTCGACTCCTCTTCAAGGCTTCAACATCGTGCCTTGGCTCCGACACCTTCTTCCACCAAATCCAATCACAGCCACCAAACTCTAATCAAAACCCCATAATCCCATCATCTTCTCTAGTTCTTGAAAGTCTACCCGTCTCTGGCCAAACCCCAACTCAACCCTAAAAAGAATCTCTATCGGAGCACCCGGTCGAAGTCTTCGCTCGAATCCGAGACAATCCATCAGCCAAAGACCCTCAACACCTGCGAAATCAGAGCTTTTGGTTCTGGGCCGATTTCGGGTACCGAGTTTTCACCCTAGATGGGGTCTCGAAGTCCGATGACGACAATCTTGGTGAGAAACAACTTGAGTTTCATCCTGTTCTCTCTCCGTCTCTCCCTCCCTTAACCCTTTTCTTCTCAATCTGGAGCAAGAAGCAGAAACAACTCGAGTTTCATCCTCGGTCTCAATCCATCGTCTCTTGCTTCCTGAAGATGTTACAGCGAGGCCGATCCCCATTTCAAGTCCTTGTTCTCTTGCATCAAGCAGAAGAAGAAGAGGCTAACTAGCTCTCTGTCAAAATTTCACAGGTTAAATCTGAAATATCTCTTGGGTTTTATTCCTATTGAGTATTTTCTGTGATTGGGTCTATTTGATTGAAGATTTCTCACATTTTCTTCACATTGAAAATCCCTATGTGATTGGGTCTATTTGATATCTCGTTTGGTATTTTCGAACTGTGATTCTATTAAGGATTTCGATGGGTTCCAGGTTCAGACAATTTTCAGGTTGTAGAGGTTTTGATATTGAGTATTTTTGGTCTTGGGTATACCATATTTTAAGGTAATTTTGTCCAGTGACTCCATTAGGATGATTAGGACTGGGAAGGATCAAGTTCTTTGTCTAGTTTGATAAAGCTCATTTTTACTTACTGAAGTATCATGTCAATCTTGTTTGAAGCTCTTTGTCTAAAGATGTTATTTGTTATTCTTTAGATTAGCTCTTTGTTTATGTGCTTGTTACGTGCTTGTTTCTCTGTTTTCATGTTTTTCAGCATGATTAATATGGATTTTTGGGTTTTTAAGCTGCTGGTAAATATCCTTACTTTCCTGGCCAAGAGCTCACTTTGCCTGGGTATATTGATTTGTTGCTTCAGGTATGGCTTTCATGAACCTCCCTATGTGTTTCTTGCTTAATCCAATGTACTTGAAGTTGAAGTTCTATTCTTTTTGCAATATACAGAAATAAGGGTATAGAGATTAGGAATTGCCATCATGTCATGTATCTCCACTAGTATTCCAATTATGTCTTACCTTCTAGTATTTTTCTTTTCAATTTTGTTTGTTACTCATTTAGAATGCGGTGGTTCTCATAAGTAAAATTTTTGTAGTAATTCGATTGATTGATGTCATTCTGCAGATATGTTGTGAATAATGTGTGTTTTCTTTGTTCGCTTTCTTGCCTTGACCATATATTTTGGATGCAGGGGAATCAAGCTTGCTGGGAGAGAACATTTCTTTGTCTGCATCAGGGAAAAACTGGTGCATACAACATTCTATAAATGCCAAGAGCAGTTGCTATTCTCCATCACTTCCATATACTCTGGTTTAGCTAGTCTAAAGCAACATGTGTTATCTTCCCCCCCCCCCCCCCCCCTTACTTGTGTAGTAGTGAGTCATATGTTCTTTCACTCCATTTTTCTTTTCAATTTCCCCAAAATGTTTAAGATTTCACTTCTAAAATGAGGTGCTACATTATGGCAGGGTGTAATAGAAAATGTGTTGGAGAGAAGCACTCGGCTTCAATAGCTTGATGGAACTGTTGTACCACTGTGATCTTCTCCATTGGAGGTAACTTTGAGTGATTCTCCCTTTTGTGTGTTTTTTTATGAAATTATCAGCTTTGGGAAACTTTCAGCGCAGAGAATCTCATTTTTGATGCATACTTGGTGTAGGTTTTTCAGGTAATTTCTCTTGACTCCATAATTTTTTTAAACAAGCAATACAAAACTTTGAGGAGATATATGTCTTCTTTTAAGTGTGCTATGCAAGAATGAACATTACTATAGAGCTTGTTATGTAGTAAGGCATAATCCCTTTTGTTTTCATTGCATTTGTAAATTGTGTCAGGAACTATATGGTGGACTGTTGCATAAAGAGTCATTGGAAGATCAAGTATGGAGTACCCGGCAATGCAGCAAGCTATATTTTGTTTCATCATGTAAAACTTAGCTAGAAAACTTAAAAGCTTCTTAGTCTATGAGATGTATGAATGCTTTAACAATGTTCCTTAAATTCAATATTTGATGAATTGATGTACCACAATGCATTTGGTACAAATATTGATCATTTGATGGTTTGCATTCAATTTGTATTCCAATTGTTCACTGTTAATTTATATCTATTCAAAATTTGGGTATTCACACAACACAGTTCTAGATATCACACAATGGATTTCAATAAGTAACGTCGTCTAGTTTTAAGCTCATACAACAGAAAATACTAGAACACAATTGTCTTACTCTAAATCACACAACAGACAAACTACAAAACCGTTGTATGAAAATCTTAACCCACAACGGTATAAAAGCAAATTCTGTTGTGTGGACTGCTACGCACAAGTGTTGTGCATGGATGCGTCTAGCATCTGTCGAGTTCTGGGACAACGGTGTTAAGGAATATCCGTTGACTGACTTTATATCATACAACGGTAAATTCACCGTCATCTGATTTTTCATCAGACAACATCGAGATAGACGATGGTGAGTCTCCAAATCACACAACGTTTTTGTGCCGTCGTGTGATGCAGTTTTTGGTGTAGTGGATGTAATTGAGATACTTGATTTTTCATCTGAGTCTTGTGTTAAAATAGAACCTTATTTCTACAGTTGGTTTTTAATTTGCCATCTTTAATGAATTGTAAGGGAAAATGATTGGCAACAATGTATTAACTAGTTTTTCCCAATATCTCATGCAAAGTAATGAGTTTTATGGATTTGTGGCATGTTCTCACTATAATATTCACCATGATAACATAGTTAAAATAAAGGATGCAGTCTATATAACTATTCCTTCTTATTATTTACCTTATAAACACATATCCCATAAGTTTTTCATTGGGGTTTATGTCATGTTAACAACATGAGCGCATATATATTGTGAGAAATTTCTCAAAAGAAGTATTATCCATGACAACCTTATCAGCTCAGACCCAGAAAAAAAAAAAAAATAATGACAAACTAATGAGCAAATATAACATGTCATTATGATCTTTTTCTTCAGACAAAAAAAAATTAAAATTATGATATTTTTCTTATATATTTTTTTTAACTAATGAAATTTCATTGATAATAGTGCATGCCAGCAAGACCATTACATACTCACCCACTAACACATAACAATGGCCAGAACAAGGCTTCGTGGAGGAGCCACAGTGGTACATAAGATAGACCAACTATATTTGAACTTATAGCTCACTTATTTAAAGCGAACCTATAACTATGCTAGATATTTACATAGTTTATAGGCTGTACATGCCATAAAAGAAAAAACCTATATCTTCTTCTTGCCCTTTAAGCCAGGGCTAGGAGGCTTACCTGACCACAGAACTCTAAGGACATTGATCTTTAGCAAAAATTTTCTTTGCTTTAGGGGGATTTTTATTTTTGGCTCCCAAATGTCTTCCTCTCTTCTTTCTTCCACCAGGATCTCTACTTGCACATGTTTGGGCATCATTACCTCTACAGGACCAACATACCACCTGGTGTCTCCACTAAACCCAGAGATTTTGCACTGAATTTAGTAGGGAATTCAGACATTTTTACCTTCTTGGAGGGTGCAACAGGACTTGTCTTGCCTTCCAGTAAATTAGACATAAAAAATTGTAGCTTTTTTGGAGAAGGAAAGGGCCAGTCTCTCTTAGCTTGCTGCTCGATGTCCACAGGTACCAAAGCTAACTCATTGTCTTCATTAGCTTGTCTTTTTTCTGCACTACGAATTACAACAAGTTTGCGTACCTTTCTTATCTCAGGTCCTCCAAATAGAGATCTTCCAACAGGCAGAAGAATGGAGGTGGTAAGACTCTGGAAGTGAAACATTCCATCCTTGAATTACTTTCCCTGAAACCCTAAAAAGGGACCATTGAGCTCAAGCCTTCTTCCGTCGGTGGTGGAGCAGGTATGCCTGCCGGCGCTGAAGCTTCAACCTTACATGCATCCCCTTATTATACAAACAAAGGCATGTCTTGCATTTGCCCACGAGATTCTCAAAGAAGAAGTGAACCTCTTGCTCAACCCCTTTGGAAAATTTTAGGATTTCTTGCATGAAAAAAGGTTTCGAAATTTCATGTGAAACCCTAACCCTAATTTCTCAAGTTGCATCAAACAGCTTTTGATCCAGGTCAGGGAATTTACCCGCAACAGAAGCAACGTTGGCAATAGTGTTCCTCTGCTCATATGCCGGCGACATATCTGTGATGCGCACCCAAAAAAATAACTCTTCCATCTCTATAGATTGCAGAGATGATACTTCATTGGTTGTATAGCAACCAAAGCATGATTGAAACTCCACAGGCCACACATTAATACCTTGTTTCTATCTCCTCGAATATCAAAGGAGAAAAGAAATCGATCAGGTGCGCGCTGCTGAACGCTAAATCCCTTGTTTAGCACCCAGATTCGACGAAAATGCCTTCTCAAGTCGACAACATTTGTTGGCTTTGGTGTTAGAGGAATTGCCAGAAGATACGACTAGGAGTTTTGCTGTGCTCCTCCATCTGACATGGAGCAGATGTCCACAACCTTATTGGTAGCAATAGCAAGTGAGGTGGCAAAGCTTTTGGTGACAGAATCAATATTCGACATGGAGAGATCCGGAAATGGTGAAGCAAGGATCGGAAAAAGATGGAGAACAACGACATAAGAAGGTCGGCGTTAAGCTAGGATTTTTGGTGCAGCAAGGGAGGCCGCTTGGAGTTTTATGATATTTTTCTTACATTGATCAAAGATAAATTACATTTAAAAACATGTATACTCATATAACAAAAACAAAATTTTACGTTATAAGTTATGAGTTATAACCATTCACTACTCATAAATCTTGCATTTACTTTTAAGTTCTGCTCATGAAAAACAAAAACAAACATAAAAATAATAACCAAATATCTACGTCATTTGAATTTACTTATATTTTTTCATCAAAACAATCACTAAATAGAAACTTCACAAAACTTGACTGTTCAAATTACCTTCTCATCTTAGCCAGTCCTCACAAATTTCTTACCCTTTTCCCCAATTCCTTGCATTATCTTCACCTTAGAGCAAGTTCAGCGGTATCCATTTGCCCAGGCAAAAGTTGGGAATGATGATGTGTTGACCGGGCTTATGAATTTTCTTGCTTCCACCGGCCCATCTTTGACCAGGCAAGTCTTGCCTTTGCATGACCAAGGCCAAGAAAACGGGCAAGCCCGTGACTAATTTCTTACCCAGGCATCTTCTCTGCCTGCTCGGCCCGATGAAGCACATGGGGTGACAGACGCCCAGACCTGACGCGATGGACGAGCGCGTGAAACAGACGGACCAAGCAGATGGACGCCGCAGCACGTGAAGACACGTTTTTGTCGTGTAGCGACAAAGAGCGGCCCGCCATGATGACACGTGCACAGGAGCCGTTGGGTGAAACAGATTTTTGAATCCAACGGTCCTTTAATCTGGGCCGTTGGTTTCAATTTCATTTGAGGATCTGACAGTGGACTTGAAATAACCCTTTTTTTTTTTTAAAGGTTAGAAATGGTAACAAAAAAATTGTAAAAAATTGTAAAAATGGTAAAACTGAGCAGTTAAAACACTAAATAAACAGTGGAAAATAAATAGTAAAAATTGATGAACAGTGAAAGATGAACAGTCTTAACCGGTCAAGAAAAACAACGGGTGTAAACCTATGTCTAGTGGCAATGAACAGTATCTTGACTGGTCGAATTCTTGACTTCTCGACTTTGCCTTTTCTTGACTACGGGTGAATTTGCTCTTACAAAGCAAAGATAAGGAAAGGGTACAAGTTAGATGTTTGTGGTTTATTTTTCGTTATCGGAATCGTGTTAGTTAGAAGTTTAGGTTGAAAGTAATAGAATTTACATAGGAACTGACATTTACTGGACTCAAGAGGGATGTGCGTATCGAATGCTGGTGCTCATTTGCTTTAATTTGCAGTTCTAGTGCAATTGAGTCTTCTTTTTAGGTTTAAATTTTGTCGAAATTAGGAGCAGTCTATCAGTTACTTAGAATAACAGTAGGATGAATAAGCGGTTGAGTCTAATAATAAGCCTTGAGCTGGAGCGAGTTCTGGTTAGTGTTTTATCTTACTACAAGGAGCGGTGCCGGGGCTTGGTTTTGGGGATTATCGGTAGATCTGCGGCGGCGAGGTCTATGCCTACTAGGAGATTGGCCTTCAAGATCAGTGTGTTGTATTTTGATGTACAGGTACCGATTCCATTAAATTTACTTCTTTGAGTTTCGAGTTGGAAGTGATTGTGGTTGTAAGTATGTTATGAACTTTTGAATGCAATGCTAGAGGTTTGTTGATATCTATATTAGCTTAGTTCAAGTTTCAAACCCCTTTTGCATTTTCTATTGATGTTTCTGTTTAAACGCATTCAATCAGGTGAATGGAAAAGTGAGTAGGTCTTATGGCTTTCCTTCTGCTGCCCGAAAGATGGATACTCTAAATGACTTACTTGCTGCGAGTGACCTCATTTCACTTCATTGTGCTCTGACAAATGAAACAATTCAGAATCTGAATGCTGAATCTTTACAGCACGTAAAGGCTGGTATATTTATCTTCCATCTTGGTCCTTGTTTAAGGAACATATTTGGTTCTTTCTTCTTTTTTGTTTTTTGTTTTGTTCTGTTTTTAGCATAGAATAATTATGGGTCCTCTTGTGCAGGAGCATTTCTTGTAAACACGGGTAGCTGTTGGATGATTGTTTTGTGAAACAGCTTTTGATTGTTTTGTAAACACGGGTAGCTGGGTGTGCTTTGGATGGTGCTGAAGGGCCGCAATGGATGGAAGCATGGGTATGTTAACTAGTTATGGGTTATGGGCTTGTTACCGTAGGTTGTGTCAATTTCTTGGAAAGTATTTGTAGTTGACTGATTGAGTATGCTTTTCAGTCTCCCTTTATAGTACCTGTTTTGCTCCTTTGAAGGAATTGTCTCCTGTTTCTTGTCTTGTAAAAAGGTCAGGACTTTCTAGTTAGCAAAAAGAAAAAAGGGCAGGACTTTCTTATCAAGTGAGTGAGTGTATTGCTGTCTCATTTCTGATTACAGATTTTTTCTTCTACCAAAGGAGCAGAGAGATGACATGTTTATCGCGTTCTATATACCCTTTACCAAATCTCTAAATCATGTTCTGTTTTCACACTATGATAATTGTTTAAATCCATTCATTAATAATCCTATATGCATGTCTGAACTTATATTTAAGTTTCTCCAATCCCTTGAGCTTTTGCATGGTTTTCATTCTAACCTTGCCCTGTTGCCTAACTTTAAGTTTATCATTCTTATCAACAATGTGTCCTTGATGATGTTGCCCTGTTGCTTAATTATTGGGTTTGGTGGTGTTGTTGACACGTGACAACTTATGGGCATATGCCCATTGAAACGGGGAGGGGATGGGAAGGAATACCTTTTATGGATGTGTTTATGTGATTTGTGATGCTATTTTTTTTTCCTTCCTTACTGTAAAGTGGCTACCCATATCTGAATGATAGAAGTGAGGAGTATCAAGTGATATACCAGGGTGTTCCTAAGACTTATACTGTCATTGGTTAAATTCAGGTAAAGGAGATGCCCAATGTGTTAATACTTCCACACAATACAGATTATAGCGAAGAAGTATGGCTGGAGATAAGGGAGAAAGCAATATCCGTATTGCAGACATTCTTCTTTGATGGGGTTTTTCCAAAAAATGTTGTATCAGATGAGGACGAGGAGGATAGTGAAATAGGTAATGAAAATGAACACTGATAAACTGGAGCAAGAAAATCCCTTACAGCTAACCCTCATTCAGCAATTAACTGATGTTAGTCATGCAAGTCCAGAAAGCTCCCTGAATAAAGAAACCAATCAATCCAAGGAGTCTCCTAGCCAGCAAGGTTCGGGTTTGTCTCAAAATTCAACTACTCGGTTCTGATGGAAGACGAAGTAGATGAGGTAAGAAAGCCAAAAAGAGGCACACACATCAGAAATCCCAGAAGAAATCAGATGAACCTTCACTAGCAAAAAAAGTACCTCGCAGCGGGAGGAAGATACGACTATGAGTGGTACAGATCAAGCGTTAAGTTCCAGTTCTCGATTTGCTTCCCCTGAAGACTCAAGTAGGAAAACACCTATAGAATCATTGCAAGAGTGGTCTTCCGACCAGCTTCTAAAATCTAGAAAGAGGCTGAGTGGAAAGCCTGGTGAACTGTTAAAGGATGGCTATGTTGTAGCTCTATATGCAAGAGATATCCCCGGTCTTCATGTCGCAAGGGCGGCAAGGCAAAGAGTTAAAGGTGGTGGTTGGTTCCTAGATACCATGTTAAATGTAACGAAAAGAGATCCTGCAGCTCAGTTCCTTATTGTAATCAGAAGCAAGGTTAGTATGCAAGGACTCAGTTCTTTTCTTTTGGATTCAAAATGTTGCCTATTTTTCAAATTATGGTGGCTAGAGTGATCAGACATGTTCCTTATGATCTGCTTTGGTGATATTGAAGTTTTGGTTCCTTGTTGTAGGATACCATTGGTTTGCGATCTTTTGCTGCTGGTGGAAAGTTATTGCAGGTAATATTTTGATTTCTGCATGGTTGAACCGGACCCCAAAAGCAGTGTTTTATTGATTTCTGATTCCAGGAAGTTTGTGTGATGTAACAATTTTGCATAGCTGACCCGGAACTTTAAATGCTGATTCGTGTTTGGGATGCAAATCATATGCTATTTTCACTTTGCAGATAAATAGAAGACTGGAATTTGTATTCGCAAGTCATAGTTTTGATGTTTGGGAGAGTTGGATGTTGGAAGGTTCTCTGGACGAGTGTAGGCTGGTTAACTGTAGAAATCCACTGGTATGTACCTTTACTTTGTTGCATATGCTTCCATGTTCTTTCCCTGCAGTACAGATGCACAGTAAGTCCTCCCCAAAACTTTAAACATGTCAATAAAGATTTGTATAGGAATTCCAAACGCAGGCACTTTGTGCTTCTTTAAAATATGTTAGGTGGTTAACAAACCATGGAGCAGATTTCCACACCATGCTGAAATTTGCATCTTAACTAGCCGCAAGTGTGCACAAGTTGTGATGTCTTTCTTAGGGCAACTTTGTAATGAGCAAATTATGATTTGCTGCTTCTACTTGAGATTTAAGATTATACTGTTACATGGGACTTTGTTAAAATTTTAGTATTTTCTTCCAATTTCTAACCTCACCTTTTGGAATTATAAACCTGTAGGCTGTTTTGGATGTAAGCATCGAGATACTGGCCACTGTAGCCTGTAGGCGAAGAAGATGGGGTAACATGCTGGCTTGATTAGGACTGGAACATGAGAGTAAGCCTAACATTCTTGTTCCGGTTTTATTTTTCCCTCCATGGAGGTTTGTATCAATTTGAATCTGCTTGAAAGTTGTAAAGTGTTCCTTTTGTTTATTTTTTATTGCCTCCATTTCCTTTCTATGGTTTTGTCTATTTTTATCATTATATTTGTGTTCGAAGTTAAGTTATTCAGCCTCCAAGTGATTGTATTTGTGTAATTTAAATGCGACATTCCATTGGAGATATGTAACTTACCAGTAAAGGAAGTTTCATTTGACTGTTGGTTTTATCGGGGACTTAACACGTTCCTGTCAGTGGTTGAGTTCACCACACGGTGGTGAACGTGAACTCGTGAAGATCTTTCCGCCTTCACTTTTCTTGGGCAAATATTTGGTTTTAAAAGCTAGACATATTGTAATGTTCTGGGGTGGTATTTGTATTTTTCTGTTTTCCTTCTTCACTACCTGAATTTTAAAAAGATGAACATTGAACACAACTAGAAGTTGTCCAAAGTTTTTCGGTAGAGCATCAAACACGATCACTCTTAAGTCTAATGACACGGGATTAGGTGGGATTGTTCTTTTAAATTACCCTTTTATTTTATTGGAGAATCTTTAAATTAATGATTTGAATCAGAAAAGTCAGATTTTGTTTTTGTTTTTATCAAATAAGTTCATGAGAATGATAAAGATGAGCCACCAACAATTTACTTGTACAAACGTCAGACCAATGAGCCAGAACATAGCTTCGTAAGTTACTAATTCTCCGGCACTCCATGAGACAAGAAAATTGATGATGTTGACCAAGGAGGCTTCTAATTTGACAAAGTATCAACAGTTTTGAATGTCATCACTTGATGTCTTGATTGATGATTTGTAATGAGCTCACACGATCATGACGGTCAAACATAATCCCAAATATGTTCCCCTCCACATTCTGAATTGGGGTACACAACCCTCAAAAGCAGAGATCGGAACTGCTCTCTCTCCCCTTCCTTCCAAAGCTACTCAGTGGTGAGAAACGCCAATGGTGTTCGGCCGAGAAAGAGTTTATTTTTATTTTTTTAAAACCTAGAAAAAGAAATAGTCTAAGCGCGTGGAAAGTTTTTAAGCTTTTATATAGTGTAGCTTTCGCTAATCACACCCACCCAACTTTTTTTTCATGACTTGTGCGTAGATTCGTGAGGAAAATGTTGAGGAAAGAAACTGTTAGGATCTTGGCCCCAACTTACTGGAAATCTCAAAGAGAGCTGGAGAGAAAATGAAAGGCTAGCAAAAAGAAGAAAGAAATTGTATTATCTTCGATGCTTTTCACTACAGGTTAATAGCCTATATAGCTAGTCGTTATCATGGACGACACGTGTCACAACCACACAGGTGACTAATACAGCTAAGATTCTTCTACAAGGACTGATCCAACACGACAATGACTAGGGCTGGCATTTTCTCCCGATCCAAACCAACCAACCGATTACCACCCGAACCAAAAATGTTGGTAACCAACTATGTCGGTTACCGAGATATTGGTAAGGTAGTGCCGAACCGATTTCTAGATACTGGTACGGTACTTGTATTGATTTTCAGATAAATACGGTATACCGTACCGTACCGTATATTATATATATTATTTATTTATTTAAATATATTTTATATCTATCGATCTGAACCGTTGATCATTAATAGTTTTATTTTATATTAAATTATAACCGTTGATTAGACTTGAACTCTCCAAAACCCTAAAGGGAATAAGGGATTGTACTCAGCCACTCTTTCGGTCTTTCCCTCAGCCCCCTGCCCCTCGAGGCCTCGAAGGCTCGAACCCAGAAATCTCCGCCTCTCCGCCCTCTCTGCCTCTCGTTTCGATTCAAACCCAGAAATCTCCGCCTCTCCGCCCTCTCGACCTCTCTCTGCCTCTCGATTTGAATCAAACCCAGAAATCTCCGCCTCTCCGCCCTCTCGACCTCTCTCTGCCTCTCGATTCGAATCAAACCCAGAAAATCTCCGCCTCTCCTCCCTCTGCCTCTCGTTTCGATTCAAACCCAGAAATCTCCGCCTCTCCGCCCTCTCGACCTCTCTCTGCCTCTCGATTCGAATCAAACCCAGAAAATCTCCGCTTTATTTGAGCACTGCTCGTCATTGATGGCAAGGTATGCTCGTATCCCATTCTGGGTTTTTGTTAAAGATTCATTCTTGGTTTTGATTGAACCTGGAATGGTTGTGTCAGGTCATTGTGATTGCTCTATATTTGATCTATGATTGGTTTTTTTTTTGTTTTTTTTTTCTTTAGGTTTTCACTGCTATTGATGAGTATGAGTTTGTGTTTTGATTTGCATGTATATGTGTTCGTGAAATATTTGTGTCCTTGTTTATGTTAATGTTCAGCATATGGGGAGTTGAATTAGATTTGTATGAATCCAATTGAGAAACCTAGGGTTGAGCCATTGAGTTTGATATTTTGGTCCCCACGTATAAATTGTAGCTTTAAGATTGCTTGAGAACAGGAGGCAGTTGAATTTGATTGGTATGAATCAGATTGGAAAAGATTGGTTTTAAGTTTCACGATCATGAATGTGAATGATCTATAAGTTCACGATAAGCTTCATTTGTAGAACAGTGTGGTAGTTGGTAGGTGGTGGTTGCAATGTGGACTTTGTCATGCAGAAACTGAGTTATTGTGTGAATTTTCAGAAACTGAATTTGATGTATGAAGTGATGAACTGATGATGTATAAGCACAGCAACTCAGCAAGGCAGCAAGCAAATATGAAGTGATGAACTGATGATGAGATCACTTTGAGTCCTTGAACACTTTGTTTTATCCTATTGCACCTAGTTATTGTATTTTGTATCATTTGAAATTTTGATTCATTTGTGTGAAGTGTGAACTGTGAACTATGAATTATTGACTTAATATTTGTATGAACTATGGAGTGATGAAGGGGATGAACTGAAGTGAATAAGTGATGAACTCAAGTAGTGAAGTTGATGTATGAGAGTTTTTAGCTATTTTTCATTTCCAGGTTGAGCCTTTAAATTGATGTGAGGATTACATTTTTTTCATTTGCTGACAGGTTTAGGCTTTTAAAATTTTAGTTGGGCCTTAGCTGAAAGCTGGCCCAATCAAACTCGGTACTAGGCCCAACCAACCGAAACCGAACAGAGATCTCAGTATACCGAGAAGTTGGTATACTGACTTCTGTGGCCGGTAATGGTAGGCTATTTTGTGTACCAACTTAGTTTGGTACGGTACGTGGTATTGGGCTTCAAGGTCCGGTACCGTACCGAACCCACCCCTAACAATGACTCATAATAAAATGATGCTACAGTAAAATAGGAATTTAAAATAGTAAATGACAATTACTCTTCTTCTTGTCAATATAGGTGGCTAGGACGAGCACTTTCACTTTCATAACAAACTACCCCACTTCAAAAAGAACTTGTCCTCAAGTTCCACTAGTTGATGAAGCTGCATTAATTTCTCTTTCAGGATCAAAACGAGGAAATCTCAACAAAATGTCTGCAGAATCTTCCCAGGTAGCCTCATCAAGTGAGGTTCCCAACCATTGGACTAGCCATTGAGTGCCAGCAGCTCCTCCTTTTTTGAAAACTCTTCTGTCAAGTATAGCAACTGGTTCCCACTTTGAATTGGCAGGATCACTCACAGGAGGCAAATGAGGCTCCACTGTTACACTGTCTCCCAATTTCTTTTTAAGCAAAGAGACATGAAAAACATTGTGGATTCTCGCAGTTGGAGGGAGTTTCAGTCTGTAGGCAACCTTCCCCACCCTTTCCAAAACTTCAAAGGGGCCATAATACCTCTGAGACAATTTATGGAACTCCTCCTTGTGTACAGTATGTTTCCTATAGGGTTGAAGCTTGAGATAGACCTGAGATCACCAACAACAAATTCCCTTTCAGTATGCTTTTTATCATAGAAGCCTTTCATTCTAGATTGAGCCACCTGGAGATTCCTTTTGAGTGCAGCTAAAAGTGTGTCCCTGTTCCTGAGTTGTTGATCCACTGCAGCCACAAACGTGGAACCAGGTAAATATGGGATCACTGATGGAGGCTCATAGCCGTATAATGCTTCAAATGGGGTCATCTTGATGGCAGAATGATAGGCTGAGTTATACCACCACTCAGCCTAAGGCAAAGCCTGCACCCAGTTGGTTGGTTTCTCACTGACAGAATGATAGGCTGAGTTATACCACCACTCAGCCCAAGGCAAAGCCTGCACCCAGTTGGTTGGTTTCTCACTGACAACACACCACAAATATTGTTCCAATGTCCTATTTAAATTCTCAGTTTGACCATCACTTTGTGGATGATAAGCAGAAGATTTGGCAAGCTTTGTACCTTGTAGCTTGAAAAAAGATTCCCAGAACAAACTGAGAAATATAGGATCTCTGTCAGAAATGATGCGCTAAGGCATGCCATGTAGCCTAAATATTTCTTGCACAAACAACTTGGCTACTGAGGCAGCAGTATAAGGGTGAGACATGGGTATGAAGTGACCAAATTTAGTTAATCTGTCCACCACCACCCAAATGACAGTTTTCCCTTCTGATTTTGGCAAACCGTCAATAAAATCCATAGAAATTTCTACCCAAGCTTTATCAGGGATTGTGTTTGGCTGCAGCAAACCAGGAGGCTTCATAGTTTCATAGTGATTGATTTGACAGATATGGCAATCTGCTATGAACTTCTTGATATCATTTAACATGCCAGGCCAAGCAAAAGATCTGTTAATCCTCTTGTAAGTTCTGGACCTACCAGCATGACCACCAATGTAACCTTCATGTAATTCACCAATGATCTTTTTCCTCCAATCATTACTTTTTAGGACAAAAATTCTCTCTCTGTAGTAAAGTTGAGAGTTCACCAGCTTGTAATGTCTCTGAGTGCCAGAATTATGTTGAAGATCATGTATCACCTGTGAAGCTTCAAGGTCACGCAAGCAGGCTTGTTTCATTTCCTCTACAAAATGGTGTACTGGTTGAGAAAGACTAGTCAAAGTAGCAAGCTCAGACTTCCTTGATAAAGCATCTGGAGCTATGTTATTTTTCCCAGCTTTGTACTGAATTGAATAGTCATATCCCATAAGCTTCAACAACCATTTCTGTTGTGCAGGTGTGGTAATCCTCTGCTTCAAGAAATGTTCAATGGTCCTGTGGTCAGTGTAGATTTTAAAATGATGGCCTAACAAGTACAGTCTCTAATGTTCCACAGCAAAGACAACTGCAACTATTTCCTTATCATGGACTGATAAGGTGCAGTGTTTTGGTGCTAGAGCCTTACTGAGAAAAGCAATGGGGTGTCCTGCTTGAGATAATACAGCTCCAATCCCCTTTTCGGAAGCATCACACTTAACTATGAACTCTTGAGTGAAATCTGGGATTGCCAATACAGGAGTAGAGATCATAGCAGTTTTAAGACTTTCAAATGCTGTTTCTGACTCCAATGTCCACTTAAACTCATCCTTCTTAAGCATATCAGTAAGGGGTCTATCTATTATTCCAAAGTGCTTAACATATTTTCTAGAGTAACCAGCCAAACCATGAAAGTCTCTCAAACCTTTCAGAGTTTTTGGTTTAGGCCAATTTTTCATACACTCAATTTTTGCTGGATCCACAGCTACCCCTTGTCCGTTGATGATATGACCTAGGTACTCAACTTGATGCACCCCAAAGCTGCATTTACTCTCCTTAACCTTTAAGGAATGTTGCTGCAACCTTTCAAAAACCATTTTTAAGTATGACAAATGCTTCTCCAATGTAGGGCTATAAATCAGAATGTCATCAAAAAACACCAACACAAACTTTCTCAAGTAGTCTCTCAAAACATCGTTCATGACTGATTGAAAGGTAGATGGAGCATTGGTGAGACCAAAAGGCATTACCAGGAATTCATAGTGCCCAGAATGAGTTCTGAATGCAGTTTTGTTGCTGTCTTGTTCATGCATCCTGATTTGATGATAACCTGACCTTAAATCCAACTTGGTGTATATCATAGCTCCATGGACTTCATCAATTAACTCATCCACTACAGGTATGGGTTATTTATCCTTAACAGTGGCTAAATTCAAAGATCTGTAATCTACACACATTCTCCAAGTGCCATCTTTTTTTTTACCAGTAGCACAGGTGAAGAAAATGGAGAGATACTTGGTCTGATAATTCCATTCTCAAGCATTTCTTGAACTATTTTTTCAATCTCAAACTTTTGAAAATGGGGGTACCTGTAGGGCCTTACATTGACAGCTGGAGTGTTAGGCAGGAGCTCTATTCTGTGATCATTCTCTCTTGCTGGAGGTAAGGTAGTGGGGGTCTGGAACACTTCTGCATATTGCTCAATCAAGTGTTGTATTTCAGGATGCACCTTTTTAGTAGTTGTGGTCACTATTACAGGGCACAATTGCACCATAACAGCTTCCTTTTCTTTTCTCAGCAGTCTGGTCATTGATTTACAACTAACCATATTAGCATGAGCCTTGGTCTCCCCTTAGAGCACATATTTATTCTGATTACTATGGAATTGCATTCTCATAGTTTCAAAATTCCAAGTTATGTCACCTAGGGTTCTCAGCCATGTGGCACCTAGAACCACTTCACAACCTGTGACAGGCAAAATTTAGAAATCAGAAGAAAATGAGAAATTTTGCATTTGCATCTCTATTCTTACCTGTCCTTTGGTATGCATTATGGCTCCATTAGCAAGCCTCACTTTCAAAGGTGTGATGTGTATGACTTTAGTCTTGACACCCTTGAGTACATTAGGATGAATGAAGTTATGTGATGCTCCTGTGTCAATGAGGACGTGCACAGTTTTCCTGTACATATGCCTTTCAATTGCATTGTGTCAGAGGAATTGTCTCCCCCCATGACTTGCAAATGAACTTCAGGTTCTGCTTGTTCTTCATTTGCTTGATCATCACTGCAGGATTCCTTGTCTGTAGGCTTTGACATATCAATTTCCTCCTGTATGACTTCAATAATCATAGCTTGACCTCTCCTGCAATTGTGGCCAGGCTTAAATGTTTCATCACAAAAGAAACATTGATTCCTCGCTTTCCTCTTCTGATATTCTGCTTGAGTTAACCTTTTTTCCCCACTGCTGTTGTGAGTTGCTGTTTGTGGAGCAGTTTGAGAAGTTCTAGGCATGTAGCCTTGAGGTCTAGTGATCTGTGAGGTTCCACTGACTGCACGAGTTCTATTGGAGGGGCTGAAAGTTGCAAGATTTCCAGGAGGGCTTTTGGTTCCGGCTGTGGAATTCTCTTTCCTCAAAAATCTTAGCTAGTTCACATGCTTCATAAAGTGACTTAGGCTTTTGAGCCTTAACATCAGCTCTTATCTCATTTTCAATCCTCCAAGGAAACAAGATAGCAGTACTTGTGGAGAAAATCCTGGTGCTCTCCTTGATAATCTGGTGAACTGTTCCTTATATTGCTCTACAGTTCTAGTTTGATTCATTCTAGCAAGTGCAGCTTGATAATCAATGACATTATGGTTACTGAATTCTCTCATCAATAAATCAGCTAAGCCAAGCCAAGTAGGTGGAAACTCATGTCTAAACATGTACCACTTGTCTAAGGCTTTGTCAGTGAGATGCATTGTAGCAATGGTCAGCTTTTTGTCCTCAGGAATTTGGTAAAATTCAAAGAACTGCTCAGATTTATTAAGCCACTCTGCTGGGTCACCCCCACTGAATGTGCAAAGTCAAGTTTCATTTGTCTCATGGTTGGTAGGCTAGGGTCCTGTGGAATATGATTTTGATTATGATAGTGCAAATGGGGTTGTTGGTGGTAGGTATTAGAGTTTCCAAGCTGAGAGGTCCACTGAGGTAGTGGTATGGAGGAGTGGAGTATTTGTGACTGTGTGTAGGGATGGTAATGATTGTGGTTAGACATGTAAGTATATAAGGCTGTTGATGGTGTCACTGATGAGCACAGTCGAGTATTCAAGTAGGTAGGCACGGCTAATGGAGGAGTAGGTTGCAAATATGATGTGAAATCAATTGGAGTGTGTGGGTAGGGTCCTGAATAGGTCATGACAAATGGATTTGTGTAGATATAGTGTGAAGTTGGAGCAAATCCATATGCACTTGTATTCAAGCCATGTGCTGAGGTGTTACTATGTCCAGAAATCCTGTTGAAGATTTGTGAGTCAAAACTAGCATGCTGAGAAAAATGATTTTGTTCATGATGTGACAAGCTGCAAGGTCCCATGCATCCAACGACTTTATGATCCAATTTATTAGTTGAATCAGATCCACTCACAGTAGTACTAGTTGTTTGCATAAGATTGGTAGCCTTAATCATTTCAGCATAGTGATCACTAGCAAACCCAATATCACATCATTATCATTTAAGTTCAAAGGAAAACTAGAGCTAGAATGATTGGGTTTAGTTGTGCTACCCCCTCCTTCAACTTGAATAGAAGCCGACGTAGCCATAGTCAACGACGCCAATATCCCCATAGAGCTACCCTCTGCTAAACCAACAGGGATAGGTATGGATCCAACGTTCAGCTGAGGTGAACCTTGCTGGAGCTGCAGGTTCGTAGCCTCCGCCTTCATGGATCTGAGTTCTTCGAGGATTTTCGAGACCGAGTCCTGCAGAGCACAAAACTTGGCCGCCGTTTCATCTCAATGGACCTGGAGGTCAAACTCTACACTGGTAAGTTCACCGGAGCTATGAGGCTGAGTTACAGAGCCTCCACCCCCTTTAAGCTTCACCATCCCTCTTGATCGAGGGCTTTGATACCAGATTGTTAGGATCTTGGCCCTAACTTATTGGAAATCTCAAAGAGAGCTGGAGAGAAAATGAAAGGCTAGCAAAAAGAAGAAAGAAATTGTATTATCTTCGATGCTTTTCACTACAGGTTAACAGCCTATATAGCTAGTCGTTATCATGGACGACACGTGTCACAACCACACAGGTGACTAATACAACTAAGATTCTTCTGCAAGGACTAATCCAACACGACAATGACTCATAATAAAACAATGCTACAGTAAAATAGGAATTTAAAATAGTAAATGACAATTACTCTTCTTCTGGTCAATATAGGTGGCTAGGACGAGCACTTTCATTTTCATAACAGAAACTCAAAGCATTTCATATATACACTCTAAGAGAGACCTGATCAATCATTCATATTAATCAGTCCAGAAAACAAAAAAAAGAAAAAGCTAAGATTAGCAGACTTCTCCAACATGGCTGAAGCTGTCGTTTCAATGGTAATCCATGGGCTCAGGCTGCTCGGAAGCTTGATGATTCAGCAAGCAATGTTCTTCAAAGGAGTCGGCGATCAAGTTGAGCTTGCACAAACCGAGCTACTCTTGATGCAAGGCTTCCTGAAAGATGCAGATGCACGACAAGAAAATGAAGAAGTGGTACGCTTATGGGTTAATATTATCAGAGAAGCTGCTTATGATTTGGAGGATGCCATTGAATCTTTTGTCTTGAAAGTAGCTTTGAAGAGAGATGCAAGTGTAAAGGTAGTTCTCAAAAGGTTTGCTTGTTTCTTGAGCAAAGGAGTGGATCGTTACAAGATCGGATTGGAAATTGAGAGCATTACGACCAAGCTTTCTAAGCTCAGGTTAACTATGCAAAGCTATGACATAAAGCAAGAGAAGGGGAATGAAGGTGCTACTTCTTCAATGAGGCAGCGAGAACGCAGGCTAACCTATCCTCATGTTATTGAGCACCACGTTGTTGGGTTAGGGGACGACACAGAGATGTTAGCTACACATTTGGTGGAAGAAAAAGGCCCTCAAGTGGTTTCTATTTGGGGCATGGGCGGCTCGGGAAAGACCACTCTTGCAAAACAAATTTACAATCATAAGAAAGTCAAGTCTCATTTTGATTGTTTTGCTTGGGTGTGTATATCTCAACAATGTGACGGTACAACAGTTATGAAAGAAATTTTCATTAAACTTAGCGGTGTGTCCGATGAACAAAGACAAGGAATTGCAAATCTGAGTAATGATGAAATAGCAGAGAGGTTGTGCAATTTCCAACGACACAGAAAATGTTTGGTGGTGCTGGATGATATTTGGACTCTTGATGCATGGAACTCTTTTAATGGTGGATTTTCAGTGGATGAGGAAACTGAGAGCCGCATATTATTGACCACTCGCAACAGAGAAGTAGCTTCACTTGCAAGGGGAAATAGCTTACTCTACGAATCTCGGGCGCTATGTGCAGATGAAAGCTGGAATTTGTTTCGGAAGATAGCACTATTTGAAATGGATGATACAAGTATATTCTCATAAACTCTTTCATCTTTACTCTTTATGTTTATCCTTCGAGTCTAATATTAGAAACTATAGCATTCCACTTGTCATTGCAATTTCTTCTTCTTTCCATAGTTTGTTCTCAGCTGGAATGTTACTATTTTCCAAGTGTTATCGTCACATGCATGCAATATATATGAATTAATTGTTGGATGGCGATTATAAAATCTCAGGACATACCTATCGATCAAGCCTGTCCTAATGCAATTTTCAAAACTTTCTCACTAGCTGCTAAATCCTATTCCTAAAAACTTTAATTTTATTTGTCATGAAACTACAATTCTATATATACTCTAGTTTATGACATGATTGACACTGAACAAGGATGCAAAATTGACTTTACTTTGCTGTCCATTTTACTTTATTTTTCAGATTCAGACTCTCAAATTTATTCCAAGAAGGAAGAACTGGGAAAGAATATGCTTCAACATTGTGCAGGTTTGCCATTAGCTATTATCGTGCTCGCAGGGCTACTAGGTAGAAAAGACACAATTGATGAGTGGGAAACTGTGCATAAGAATGTTAATGTATATATAAGGAGAGGCACAGACCTTGAACGAGAATACAAAGGTCAAAAACATGGAGGTGCTTCATGGGTCTTGGCACTCAGTTATCACAACTTACCATATCGCTTAAAGCTATGCTTTTTGTACTTGGCAAATTTTCCTGAAGATTATGAGATACGGGTGAAAAGATTGACTCAGTTATGGATGGCAGAAGGTTTTATATCCACGACGTCAACAGAAATGATGGAAGATGTATCATATAGTTGCTTGAGTGAATTGGTGGAAAGGTGTATGGTTCAAGTTGTGGACATTGGCATATCTGGGAAAATTAAAACTTGTCGTCTTCATGATCTTATGAGAGACTTGTGCTTGTTAAAAGCCGAAGAGGAGAACTTTTTACATGTTGTCAATTTTTATACAGGGACGAGAAACAACACAACACAAATCGGTAGAGTTCGAAGAGTCACAATGTATGTGAACAAAATGGTTGGTCAATTAGTTCCCACTACAAGAGGTGCTCCCCTGAGGTCACTCTTATACTTCTGCCCACAATACAGTGGAATCGGGATTAAAAAAGTCATCCGGTCTGTATTCAATGACTTCAAATTACTTAGAGTCTTGAAGTTGGAAGATATGCAAGGACTCAAAGAGTTACCAAGCACAATTGGGAATCTGGTCCACTTGCGGTTTTTAAGTCTAAATAACAGTGGAGTAGAAAACTTGCCATCATCTGTATCTAACTTGGTGTGTTTGCAGACTCTAGATTTACGTTGTCAGATTGGTAACAGCCCAAATGTGTTTAAGAAGATGGAACAATTGAGGCATTTATATCTACCCAACTGGTATTATCACAAGGTACGTGGGGGGCTCTCATTGGCTACAGCCTGCAACTTGCAGACGTTGGTCAATGTTAATTGTGGAAACTGTCATTTGAATGCCCTTGTTGAATTATACAATCTTCGGAAACTATCCATCAAGGATGAGCAAGGGTCAGAACACTGGAAAAAATTGGAGGAATTCTTGAAATCGAGAAGTAATCCCACATTCCAGCATCTTCGTTCTCTATCTCTGGAACTGTGGGGTCATGATTCATTAACGGATCTATCGGGGATTCGTTCTATATACAAGCTGCAACTGAGGGGGTCCTCAATCAAGGAGTTACCAGAGAACCTCCTGTCGTTTCCAAACCTCATCAAGATAAAGCTGGTTTCTACTCGACTGAAGGGGGACCAGATAGAAATACTTGAGAAGCTGCCACACTTGAGAGTGCTTTACCTTCAAGGTCAAGTTTTCTCCAGCCTTCTTTCAAACACACTGGTTTGCAACAATCGAGGATTTCCCAATCTTGAATTTCTTTCCCTCCGAGGGTTGCCAGAAATAGAAGAGTGGAGGGTGGAGGAAGGAGCCATGCCTCGTCTCCACAAATTGTGCATTAATTGGTGCGAATTGAGGGCAGTTCCAGATGGGCTCCAATATGTTGCTACCCTCAAGGAGTTAACTGTCGAGCGGATGTCAAGTAAATTCTGTAGTAGGCTTGGGGAAGACGGGGAGGATTTCAACAAAATCAAACATGTACCTTCTCTTCTCATAACAGGAACTGAATCGAGATGAAGCGATGCCCGGGCTTGGTTTTCGGGATTATTGGTAGATCTGCTGCGGCGAGGTCTCTGGCTACTAGGAGCTTGGCCTTCAAGATATCAGTGTGTTGTATTTTGATGTAGAGGTACCGATTCCATCAGATTTACTTCTTTGAGTTTCGACTTAGCTTAGTGGCCTTCAAGCTGGAAGTCATTGTGGTTGTAAGTTCGTTCTGAAGTTTTGAATGCCATGCTAGAGGTTTGTTGATATCTATATTAAGCAATATGTTTGAGCTTAGTGAATTCATTTCATATTGATCTACTTGTAGTTGACTAATTGAGTATGCTAGAGGTTTGTTGATATCTATATTGATCTACCTGTTTTGCTCCATTGAAGGAATTGTCTCCTGTTTCTTGTCAGGCCTTTCTAGTTAGCAAAAAGAAAAAAATTTCTTATCAAGTGAGTGAGTGAGTGTATTGCTGTCTCATTTCTGATCACAGATTTTTTTCTTCTGCCAAAGGAGCAGAGAGACAGACATGATTATCACGATCTGTATACCCTTTACCAAATCTCTAAATCATGTTCAGTTTTCACACTATGATAATTGTTTGAATCCATGCATTAATAATCCTATATGCATGTCTCAACTTATCTTTAAGTTTCTCCAATCCCTTGAGCTTTTGCATGGTTTTCATTCTAACCTTGCCTTGTTGCCTAACTTTAAAGTTTACCATTCTTGTCAACAATGTGTCCTTGATGATGTTGCCCTGTTGCCTAATTATTGGGTTTGGTGGTGTTGTTGACACATGACAACTTATGGGCATATGCCCATTGAAACGGGGAGGGGATGGGAGGGAATACCTTTTATGGATGTGTGTGTGTGTGATTTGTGATGCTACTTTTTTTTTTCTTCCTTACTGTAAAGTGGCTACCCATATCTGAATGATAGAAGTGTGGAGTATCAAGTTATATACCAGGGTGTTCCTAAGATATATATTGTCATTGGTTAAATTCAGGTAAAGGAGATGCTCAATGTATTGATACTTCCGCACAGTGCAGATTATAGCAAAGAAGTTTGGCTGGAGATAAGGGAGAAAGCAATATCCGTATTGCAGACATTCTTCTTTGATGGGGTTGTTCCAAAAAAAATGTTGTATCTGATGAGGATGAGGAGGAAAGTGAAATAGGTGATGAAAATGAACCCTCTGATAAACTGGAGCAAGAAAATCCCTTACAGCTAACCCTTGTTCAGCAATTAACTGATGTTAGTCATGCAAGTCCAGAAAGCTCCCTGAATAAAGAAACCAATCAATCCAAGTCTCCTAGCCAGCAAGGTTCGGGTTTGTCTCAAAATTCAACTACTCGGTCTGATGGAAGATGAAGTAGATGAGGTAAGAAAGCCAAAAAGAGGCACACACATCAGAAATCCCAGAAGAAATCAGATGAACCTTCACTAGCAAAAGAAAGTACCTCGCAACGGGAGGAAGATACGACTATGAGTGGCACAGATCAAGCGTTTAGTTCTAGTTCTCGGTTTGCTTCCCCTGAAGACTCAAGAAGTAGGAAAACACCTATAGATTCAATGCAAGAGTCGCCTTCCGACCAGCATCTAAAATCCAGAAAGAGGCTGAGTGGAAAGCCTGGTGAGCTGTTAAGGGATGGCTATGTTGTAGCTCTATATGCAAGACATATCCCCGGTCTTCATGTCGCAAGGCAAAGAGTTAAAGGTGGTGGTTGGTTCCTAGATACCATGTCAAATGTAATGAAAAGAGATCCTGCAGCTCAGTTCCTCATTGTAATCAGAAGCAAGGTTAGTATGCAAGAACTCAGTTCTTTTCTTTTGGATTCAAAATGTTGCCTATTTTTCAGACATGTTCCTTATGATCTGCTTTGGTGATATTGAAGTTTTGGTTCCTTTTTGTAGGATACCATTGGTTTGCGATCATTTGCTGCTGGTGGAAAGTTATTGCAGGTAATATTTTGATTTCTGCATGGTTGAACTGGACCCCAAAAGCATTGTTTTATTGATTTCTCATTCCAGGAAGTTTGTGTGATGTAACAATTTCGCATAAGCTGACCTGGAACTTTGAATGCCAATTCGTGTTTGGGATGCAAATCATATGCTATTTTCACTTTGCAGATAAATAGAAGAATGGAATTTGTATTCGCAACTCACAGTTTGGTAGCCATGAATCCAAATCCATACCAACCTATGGCACCTCCACCTCCATGGCCTCGAATGTTGCCGCCTAACCCTCCAATGATGCCTCCCAACGCTCCTATGGTGCCCCCCAACCCTCCGGTCACGAGCACTTTCTGGGAGACCGCAAATGTGCGTGATCAGCTGAAGAATTTGCAGGACACTCTTGGTCTTGCAAAAGCAATGTGAGTTTCTGAACTGTTGAATTCCAATTTGAAGTTCTTTGGAAACTTCATTAACATTGTGGTTGGATTTATAGGCAGAAAGAGCTTGAGATGCTGATGTTGATCAGAGATGGTAAGGGGTCTGATGATGCTTCTGTCAGCGGGTTTTCTGAGTTTTTGAAAGATAGGAAGATTGATTTGGAGGCCCAAGTGTTGCAATCAGTGGAAGCTGCAAACTCTTAATGGCGAAACTACGAGTTGAGCTTGAACCGTTTAGAGTGATCACGCACGAAATGTGTCCCTGGGAGGAAAAATCTGTGGCTGTCCAATTATCCAATAAGATATGCAAGTCCAAGAGGAATAAACGGTGGAGGAAAAGAAAGAGGAAGCGCATTGCGGAGATGATTGCAAAGGTGGGTTGGTTTGGTCTCTCCCCTCTTTACATTAAGTTGGGATGTTTAAGTGCTTATCTTGGTTTGTTTATTTGCTTTTGGTATGGTGAAATGAAGGAACGTGAAGGGTTTGATGAAGCTAATCGAGAAGCTGATGAATGGAGAGCTAGGGAAATTGCAAAGGATATTGCCAAACGCAAGGTATTGAAGTGTTTCTCTTAAGCTGCTATGTTGTTTGTGTCTTTTTCTTAGTAATGTAAGCATGGCATATGCGATTGCAGATGGAAGACATGAAGAAAATTGCAAGCCTTAAAGTAAAGGAAGAGAGAAAGAGACAAGAATCCAAGGTAAGAGTTTTGACCAACATGCTGTGTTGTGTTTCGTTTTTAACGTTAAAAAATGTCAAGCAGACAATTGAGTTCCATGTTGATATTTCAGCTTGAGACATTATTGATTATTGAGAAAGAGTAAAACCCACCACTAGGGTCAAAACTTTTCTCCACCGGACAAAATGATACCTAACTTTTAAAAGTGATCAAAATGATACCTAAATTTTTAAAAGTGATCAAAATGATACCTAAATTTTTAAAAACAAATCAACTTGATACCTAACTTTCAAAAGTGATCAAAATAATACCTAAAGTTTTAAAAACATATTAATTTGATACCTCGGTTTAATTTTTTTTTTACTTTTTGTTAAAATTAATCACGTGTGGTGCAGTATTTTATGGGGTTATAATAATATTTTACACAAAAAACTATTTTTCAATTATTTTTTATTTTACTTTGTTAATTCTCTTCTTCTTCTTCTATCTCTGCCTCTCTCTCTCTCTCTTCCCATTTTTCTTTGTTTCTTTAGAAGTTAGGAAACATCCTAACTTTATTTGTTTCTACGATCGATGGTAGAATTGAAATTGAATGGAAGATTTTTTTTTTTTAAATTCTATAGAAGAAGAAGATTGGGTTATAGATGATTAATGACCCTTTGACCACAAATCACCTCAATTTTTGTGCTTGATTTTGCATTTGATTTAACAAAGAAGTAAAACAAAACAAAAAAAGGGCTAAATACATTATACTACGTAGTTTGGGTCCAAAATCAATTCAGTCCATAAACTTCTAATTTCATCAAGAACACCCTTGCACTTTCAATTTTGATCTAATAGGTCAAATTTGTTAGTCTTCCGACAATTGAGTCATTTAACTTGTTGACGTGGCTCATATATGGTCTATGTTTTATGATGTGGTGTTGAGGTGGCCTGCATAATCAATTTTGGAGTGAGTTCCACTATTAGAAATCTATCAAATAAATAGTTTTTCAACAAATAATCCAACTATAACTTGAACCCATAACAGAATATTAATGAATTGGACCTATTAGATCAAAATTGAAAGTACATGGGTGTTTTTTATGAAATTAGAAGTCCAGGAGCTGAATTGATTTTGGATCTAAACCACAGAGTAGTAACCAGTATTAAGCCCTAAAAAAAATAAACTGAGGTATCAAATTGATTTGTTTTTAAAACTTCAGGTATCATTTTGATCACTTTTGAAAGTTGGGTATCAAGTTGATTTGTTTTTTAAAATTTAGGTATCATTTTGATCACTTTTAAAAATTTAGGTATCATTTTGATCACTTTTGAAAGTTGGGTATCATTTTGTCCGGTGGAGAAAAGTTTTGACCCTAGTGATGGCTTTTACTCTATTGAGAAATTGCAAGAGTTGCGCTCCATCAGGATTGAAAAAATGAAGAAACAAGGTTTGTTCTCTTTTGGATTTTTATGGGCTGCTATCTTGTTTGTGCTGTCATGTCTGTTAGCAATAAAATCCTGTTATCATGTATCATCATCTTAGAATGCCTCTTGGCACGACATCTTTCAAGCTGTTTAGATTGTTGATGAGTGTAGTGATATGGTGTTTATGTACCTCTTCTTCTGTCTCTATGTTCAGCTACAGCCAAATATTTTAGACTTTAGTCCTCCTCATCATCCTGCTAAGTCTAACTTGTGGTTGTTTTTGTCTTTATGCAGGCCATTTTCTCCCAGAAGAGGATGATAAATTTCTTGAAAGAGTACAAGCTGCAGTTGAGGAGGAGGAGCATCAAGCAATCTTGGCAGCTGACATGGATGCTGCTAGGGATGCCATTGCAACTGCTGAGCAATCGAGGAAAACAACCGAGAATTTCAGACCTGACTCTATTAATCAAAGCAGTGCTAAAGGCGAGAGTAAGGAAAGTAAAGGCCCGACAATTCCAAGCACTAATGAGGGCAACTCTACTGCAGTCACTAACAAGGAATCTGGAAAACAAGTTCTACAGGGAGAGGGTTACAGTGGAGCTTGTGATGCTGTGGCAAATTTACCTATGGAATTTTATCACTATTATCATGGCAGCAATACTGATATGGGCACCCTTATTGAGGTAAATTTATATGGAATACTTCCAAGTTTGTAGATTACCCCCCTCAGATAAAGGCTTTTTTAAGTCTAACTATTCACATTTACTAGCATCTCGTCTGTTCTGGTCTTGAATTATAATCACGACTTATTGCTTGCGGGTGAGAAGAACATGGGATGCCTATAAGACCAGAAGGAAGGTGAGTACCAATTCATTTCTTATTAGTTGAAGCCATTCTGATTTTCCTATTTGTCCACTTTAATGTTACCATTTTTACCACATTACTTTGATGCCATCAAACCAGTGTTGACATGACTACAATTTTTACCTCCAATAACAAATAGTGCCTGGTCTTTACACTTATGTTCTCAATTTACCTGTTCCACCATACACCATCAGAACCATATTAGGGCAAAAGTCTTCCCAGAGGCTTTACCTGTTGTTGTTGTTATGATGTTCGACATCAGCAATTAAGATAGCTAATAACTTGCTTAATTCTGATAAATGACACATAACTTTATGCTCCTGCTATGTATGGTGCAGTCGGATACCAGGACACTGGGTGCAACCTCCACCTCCTACAGATGATATCTGGGCCTCCTACCTTCTGCAACCTAAATGATTGGACTGCTGATTCAGGCAAATTTTGCTGAAAAAATGGTGAAAGTTTGCCTACTGAGACTACTTAAATAGCACACTCGACTTGGTTTTCTGTTTTTGGTCTATTAGGAGTAGCTTGTATAGTTTTTACTGGATTGTTAACAGACATATCACCATCTACTAACAGGTGACTCTGGCAAGACTTTGTAAATCACAATTTTTGAAGGAATTTTATTTTCCATGCTCGAAACTTCCCATTTTCTTTAATATTGCCTTGGTTCATATATGGATGGTAAAACTGAACGTTTTAACTCGTAATGCTTTAGTCTTTAAGAGTGCAGCATTATGCATTCGATTGTATATTTTATCTGCTGATTGTCCATTTTTTTAACTCTTTTGAAGAAACTGTACGTTGGCCCCTTATGTACCCTTTTGCTAAGACTAATTGGCAGCGTGGAAATAAGTCCTTTACACTGGACGTGTAGATCTTTTCTTGACCGGCTAGTTCATTCAGAACTCATAGTAGTCAAACTTGTCATATTGATTTTGGTAAAATTTTAGTTCTGTGTTGACAGCTTTGGCATACAATGCACAACTAGCAACATTATAGTTTCCACCAAATCCTTGCGGTTGCTTGCTGCTATGTTTGGCAATTTATACCGGGGAGTGTAAACCCCCATTTCACTTGCGAGAGATGATAAAACTATTTAAGTGGGAGCTTCTTTATCCTCCTCATACTGAACTCAATTTTGATGATCCAAATGGTTCTTCTGCGGCTGGTTTTGTAGTTCGAGATCAGCATTTCATCCACTTGTAGCTGGTACTAAACAATTAGGTTTTACGTCTGCCTAGTTGCAAAGGCTGCTTCTCTTTGTCAAGCATTGCACTGGATTGACAATATTATAGGCATAACAGTTGTGCCCTGGCTTATTAAGGTTTTGTTCGAAGGTATCATTTACTTGGCCAATCTGATCCGAAGCGTCTCCATTGCTATTTATATTCTTTGGGAGGAAAATTTCCTATCAGACTGCTAGCTATTTGGGATTGATGTTCAGGCCGAAGAAGTTTTGATGTAGGACGAGATTTTAGCCAACTTCAACAAAGAATCTCGAAAAGAAAGCAGCTTCTGCACATTAAGAATAATGATTTGAATATTGAAAATTGGTATTCAAATAGGCTTCTTAATAATGATGGAATTAATCATAAATTACTCTTTTGGATATATCGGAATTCTCGAGCGAAATCTTAGTTGGGATTCCAAATATATGTTTGCGTAATATTATTTAATATCTAGGATTTATTTTCGATTTTTATTTAATTAGGTTTCCTAGTTTTAGTCTATAATAAATTATTCTTTTTGTTTTCTAGTTGTATTAGGTTTATTCTATGTGCCCTATTTAAGGCACCTCTTCGATTGTAATTTTCATTCAAGTTATCAATAAAAAACCAAATATTAGAGAAGTTTCTCTATGTTTCTTACGGTTGTGCCCGTAATTGCTAGTGGATTCTAGCTCATCTCATATGGCTTGCAACGCTTGACGGAGCCTTTTACTATCGTGTTCATGCTTCCCGCATCATTGGTATCAGAACGGGTATCGCCCGCTTCTTAGCAGACGACGATTCAAGGGAGAAGTTCTCTACCACCAACCTCAACGAAAGTTTGGTTGAAGAGGAACACGCCAAGGGATTCGCCCTAGGACAACCTCATCAATCCAAAAAAAAAAAAAAACATGGAACGTTGGATATTCACAACACCGGATTACGACGACTTCCGAACTACATGTCTCATCAAAGACAAGTTATACTCTGTAATAATTGACAGTGGTCTACGAGAGAACTTTGTAGCAAACAAAGTTGTGGATTATTTTCAATTACCGACAGTGAAGCTGAGTGATCCATACTGGATTCCATTTGGAGAGCATGAATATGCACAAGTAACAAAGGTTTGTAAAGTTCCTGTCTCTATGGGAAAATTTTATAAAGAAGAGATTACTTGTCATGTGATCGACATGGACGACACTAATGTGCTTTTTGGAATACCATGGCATGAAAGCGTCAAAGGTGATTATTGCAAAGACATCACATATTTATTTCGGTGGGAGTCACATAAAATTAAAATCAAGCCTGAAATGATGAACATCAAGAATGACCATCCTGAGGTGTGTGAAAAGGAACATGGAGAAGCCACTTTGAAGATTGAAGAGAAACTCATTAAGGACACGGAAGCTAATTCATTCATCACACCGCTATCCATGTCATGCATGCCTAATTGTGTTCAAGATCAACCCAAGGAGAAGTCAATGTCCATTCCTTTTCAAGCGGAGGAGTTCAAGTTTCAAGATGCTTATTCTAAACTTGTCTACGGTATTGGATTCATGGTGATACCTTTTAATTTTGAAAATATTGAAGTTGATGGCTTATCATGTTTTATTCCTACAAATGATCGAGCTGCATACAAGAGGAACTCGAGGTCGAGTTCTTTTCAGGTCGAGGAGACTGATGTAGGACGAGATTTTAGCCAACTTCAATAAAGAATCTCGAAAAGAAAGCAGTTTCTGCACATTAAGAATAATGATTTGAATATTGAAAATTGGTATTCAAATAGGCTTCTTAATGATGGAATTAATCATGAATTACTCTTTTGGATATATCGGAATTCTCGAGCGAAATCTTAGTTGGGATTCCAAATACATGTTTGCGTAATATTATTTAATATCTAGGATTTTATTTTCGATTTTTATTTAATTAGGTTTCCTAGTTTTAGTCTATAATAAATTGTTCTTTTTGTTTTCTAGTTGTATTAAGTTTATTCTATGTGCCCTATTTAAAGCACCTCTTCGATTGTAATTTTCATTCAAGTTATCAATAAAAAACCAAATATTAGAGAAGTTTCTCTATGTTTCTTACGGTTGTGCCTGTAATTGCTAGTGGATTCTAGCTCATCTCATATGGCTTTCGACGCTTGACAGAGCCTTTTACTATCGTGTTCACGCTTCCCGCATCAAGTTTGGAATCATTTATCTCCCTTTGTCAACTAGTTCATCTTTTTTAACCAAGTTTCTGTACGTAAGAGGTTATTGCCTCTAATTAAGTTTTCTACTTTTTACAGTTAACTTGGATACAATCATGGTAGAGGGTTGAGCTACTTCATTCTCACCTTTCTTAAAACAGCCTAGCCCACAAAAAATAGTGAACTTAATTCTAAATTTGACTTGAATTCCAAGGATTATACTATTGCGACTCAAGCTATCATCTTACAATATTACAAAGCATTATCTACATAATGAGGAGGTAACTCATTGATCTCTTTTCTAAGTCATTGTTTATGGTACATATATAGGACCATATCTAACTCACTTTAATCGTTTAAGTCATCGGCTGGCACGACAACAGTACTAGAATAATCTAGTGACTTTTCCTTCTATATTAATCAGTTGTGAAAAAGTCATGGAACATAGTGAACGTTGTAATATAATTTTTTTTTAATTGTAATAAAAAAAATCATTTCTAACCACTTAAGGCATGTTCTCATAGAATTTGAATTTGATTTGCTAAAACTAAAGTTCGATATGCTATTTTCAATGGGTTGGGAAGGAGAAATATATAGTGGCAAGAGAAGGCTGCATGTTGAAGGTAACATAAACCTAACATTCTAGTTTAGAATTATTTAGTTTCTTCTGACATCTCATAAAAAGAAACTCTAAAGACCTAGTTTTCTGAGCAAAACCAAGATAAGTATGCAATCTATACTATCCATTATTAGTTCTGATCCTTTAAAATGACACACAAACGTTTTTTCACTGCTGTATTGTGTGAAGTTTCTCATGAAGGTGATGTGATGATTTTATTCATGGCAATGTGACGATGATTTTATTCAGCGCTGGTAATTTTCATCCCAAGTTCCGACTGAGTCCAAGTTGTGGCTGTCTTCATTTTTTTGCAGCTATGCGAGCCACTAATTTTCTTCCAGAAGGAGAAAATTTCTTGATAGAGTACGAGCCACAGTTAAGGAAGAGAAGCATCAAGCAATCGTGGCACCTGAAATGGATGCTGCTTGGGATGGCATCACAACTGCTGATCAACGTAGTGATATATGCTAGAATAACGACAGTAAAGGCCACACAACTCCTGAGCACAAAATAGTGGGGCTTATGATGCTGTAACCTACTGAATTTTATCACTACTATCATCGAGGATTTAAGTTCAAAATCGTTCAAAGTTTTGCGGATCGCCTCATTCGAATAACGGCCTTTTCTTAGTCTGCTTAACTGATCACATTCAGTAGCATCCAGCAGGACCAGCTATTACTGCTAGCAGGTGAGAAGAACATGAGACTCTCATGATGAGACGCCTCTTTATAAGACCAGGATGAAGGTGATCGAGTACCAATTCCTTGCTTAGTACGTAGTTAAAGCATTTCCTGGATTTTCTTATCTGTTCACGATAATTTGAGCGTTTATACACATACAATTGCTTTGATATATATTATCAAACTAGTGTCGACATGACCACAAATTAAGTTCACCCTACCAGGAGCACACCTTTTAAGTTGTGAATCTAGAGTATCTAGCTACTATCTCTTCCATAACCTCAATCAAACACCATCAGAATCAGTAGTAGTGCCCACACGCTTTCGATGAAATATAAATGTACGAAGGGAACCATCAGAATTATCAGTAGCTACTCGTTAAGTTTAATATCGATCCATTCTCTGTTGCCCGCATTCTTGATTTCTATCCACCGAAAGTGTGCTCTAACCCCATAAAACAACTTTTTTTTTTATTTTACAAGTTTTACTTACTTTTTGTACTGATCCTCTGTTTCTCACACATATACCAAATTTTCTTTTCTATTCCCAGTCCAACTTCTCATTCCGGCAACGTTCTCCGATCAACGTCTGTGACTTCCCACAATTTTCGAATTTTCCGGTCCCAAAATATTTTGAAGAACACACACTCGTAATCTTGTAAAACAGTCGATATATATGTTATCTACTTTCCCGCAGCAAAATTTAGAGATTCAAAATATGTTATCAAGCAAACTGAATGAAGGAATTATTATTCTTCGCCTTGTGAAAGACAAACAACCAAGTTTTGTTTTACTGTATATGTTCTTATTGTTGTTCATGCTAACGTTTTAATGGTATGTGCATGTGCATAAAATTTTTAAAACTCCTCTTCTTGGCACACATACCATGACCCAAAACCACCAGACCATGTGTAGGAGTTTATCTTCATTACTTTGACCACAAAAAGGTAAATTGAATCTCTGGAAATGACACGACACAACTACCATACCAAGACTCCAAAACCCTAACTTGAAAGAGTAGGGACTTATTAGATTAACCCAAAAAACTAAACCAAAAAATCAGGACTAAAAGACAAATATATACCACCGGAACCCACACATCTGTCGAGACGAACTATCACCATACTACCAAGATCATTCATTGCCGGTTTTGCGTCGGTACCAATGCACTCTTTATCAAACCTGAGAAGCAACAAAACTGCTACCACCCAAACCTCCTCAAACGAACCACCTCCCAAAATCCACATGCACAACTACACCCCGCCAACCATAACCATCGCCGCCCAGATTTGATACAGGAGATTACCAATCCCGCCTCCTGATCCGGCATGAAACACCAAGACCATGGCTAGCGCCTAGCACAACCGCTACCACCCAAAACATAGGTCGCCCATAAATCCAAGCCGCATCGCGTCCTCCACCACCAACCCACCACACACTTGTCCGATAGCAGCCTCCAAGCATTGGTGAAGCCGTTGACTCTCACGGGCGTTGGGGTGCCACAAGACAAGAACCGCCAAGAAGAAAGTTACTTCACCAAACTTTTTTCTGAAAACCCTAAGAGCTCCGAGGATGCAGAGAAATAATCGGCAACAATACTATGTAAAAATATGGCATATAGAAATATACAACTAGACTAAATTTTTAGTTTAGAACTAATTAGTTTCTTCTAATATCTCATGAGAAATTCCTATGAGGACAATTACATTCACTTTCTGTCTGATGTGATCAAAATAAAGGATGCAATATCCATATTATCGTTACTAACCCTTTAAAACACGAAAGTCTTTTTTTTCATTGTTTGTTCAATTTCACGTTAACAATATGCGTGTATATATTGTGTGAAATTTCTCGTGAAAAAAAAAATGTTGAGATTGTGAATCCCATGGGAAAATGGCCGGAAACCTTGCAAATGTGTTTATAATGATTTGAGTAAAAGAATTTATAAAAAAAGAATATCATAATCAACTTGGATATATAGAGTAAAAAAATTCTTAGAGAATGAGCTACTTGATTTTTTCCCCTACAGACTCTACCCTACTGGACCCTTAAACCAACAAAGATACAATCCATATTATCTGTTCCACCCTTTCCTTAAAAGACTGCATACACCACATTTTTCTCATTGTTGTTCGGATTATGATGACAGTATGTGTGCATATATTATGTGAAACTTCTCACGTTGGTGATTGAAATAAGATCGTGTAATTTCTAATTTTCTTTTTTCTTAGATTGGTGATTGGTCAAAACTCAATTACATTGTATAACCGTCCAATTTTGAGCTACAGCCAAATAGTTTAGACGGTCATTATCATCCATTCGACTCTCTGAATCCCTGGCCTTTAGACTTAAAGTTGTGATTCGACCCACTACATATTCCATATATAAATCCAGATTTTTGAATCCATTAGTACCCACAGGCTACTTGTTCATCATCATATATGCCACATCAACAATTAAGAAGCAAAAGCTAGCTTGATTTTATGAATTTATGAAATGTAAATCATAAATTGTACCAATAGATTAATGTACATGGACGAAAAACCAAGATCCTTATTACATCAAATGCAAGACCAAGATTGTTCATACATTTTAGCGTATGTAACACACAACATTAGATTTAACTTATAGTAATTTAGTATTGTTTTTGATCCTTTTATAAAAAAGTTCTTATTGTTTCTGATGTAATTGAGATAGATAGTTCATCTTAGTACTGAAATAGACCCTTATTTGTTACTGTTGGTTTTTCATTTGCCATCGATAATGAATTGTAACGGAAAATGATAGGCAACAATGTATTAACTAGTTTTTCCCAATATCTCATGCAAAGTAATGAGTTTTATGGATTTGTGGCATGTTCTCACCATAATATTCACCATGATAACATAGCTAAAATAAAGGATGCAGTCTAATCTATTCTTATAATTATTTACCTTATAAACACATATACCATAAGTTTTTCGGGGGGGGGGGGGGGAACGTAGAGCCTGAACCCTAAATTACAATATAAGAGAACATCATGAAATAATACCTGAATTCTCCACAAAACCTATATATTCTAACAAGCACTAATTAGCAAAGAGTGCATGAATGACTTCTCTATTTGCTTTGACATAGCGGTGACATACCGGAAAGATAACTCTATTACGAAGAAGCATAATTACAAATAGCACAGCTTTCCCACTATGTTGCCTCATTGAAATAAATCCGGCAATACTCAATTTCATCCTGCCATTAAGAGGTTGCGTCCATTTGATCAAGTAAATAACTCGCCGCCTCGCTAGGCCAAACAAGGCACACAGAATGTGCATACCTGGACAAAGCCCACTTCACCCTAACCAAAAGTGATAGGGAATTATTACTGGCAGAGAGCCATAGCATACTAAAAGTAAATAATAATATGAGCACATATATATTGGGGTTTATTTCATGTTAACAATATGAGCGCATATATATTGTGAGAAATTTCTCGAAAGCAGTATTGTCCATGACAACCTTATGAGCTCAAACCCAAAAAAAATTTTAAAAAATAAATAGTGACAAACTAATGAGCAAAAATAAGATGCCATTATGATCTTTTTCTTCAGACCAAAAAAAAATTATGATATTTTTCTTACATTGATTAAAGATAAGTTACATTTAAAAACATGTACACTCATATAACAAAAACAAAATTTTACGTTATAAGTTACGAGTCATGACAATTCACTACTCATAAATCTTATATTTACCTTCAAGTTCTGCACGCGCTCACGAAAAACAAGAACAAATATAGAAATAATAACCAAATATCTACATCATTCGAATCTACTTATATTTTCATCAAAACAATCTCTAGATAGAAACTTCACAAAATTTGACTGTTCAGTTTACCTTCTCATCTTGACCATTCCTCAAAAATTTCTTACCCTTTCCCCAATTCCTTGCATTATCTTCACCTTTGCTTTGTATTACAAGGAAAAGGTACAGGTTTATGTTTTTTCCATGATGAAAGGTACAAATTTATTGGTGACAATGTGACTTGTGAGTATATCAATATAATGCCATTGGTCCCATAACGTGTCCTCTAGAACCAATTTATTTTATTTATTTATTTTTTAAATTCCAAGTTTTATTTATTTATTATATTTAATTTACTAAAATTCCACCACCACCTCCGTCTTCCCCTGTCTCCTTCCCTCTCAGATCTACCGAATTTCAATTCCAATCCCCCACTCCCCACTTCTCCATCCGCCGACGCCGCTCCGATCACCGCTCCGATCACCGCTAGAGGTTTGTTGATATCTATGTTAGCTTAGTTCAAGTTTCAAACCCCTTTTGCATTTTCTATTGATGTTTCTGTTTAAACGCATTCAATCAGGTGAATGGAAAAGTGAGTAGGTCTTATGGCTTTCCTTCTGCTGCCCGAAAGATGGATACTCTAAATGACTTACTTGCTGCGAGTGACCTCATTTCACTTCATTGTGCTCTGACAAATGAAACAATTCAGAATCTGAATGCTGAATCTTTACAGCACGTAAAGGCTGGTATATTTATCTTCCATCTTGGTCCTTGTTTAAGGAACATATTTGGTTCTTTCTTCTTTTTTGTTTTTTGTTTTGTTCTGTTTTTAGCATAGAATAATTATGGGTCCTCTTGTGCAGGAGCATTTCTTGTAAACACGGGTAGCTGTTGGATGATTGTTTTGTGAAACAGCTTTTGATTGTTTTGTAAACACGGGTAGCTGGGTGTGCTTTGGATGGTGCTGAAGGGCCGCAATGGATGGAAGCATGGGTATGTTAACTAGTTATGGGTTATGGGCTTGTTACCGTAGGTTGTGTCAATTTCTTGGAAAGTATTTGTAGTTGACTGATTGAGTATGCTTTTCAGTCTCCCTTTATAGTACCTGTTTTGCTCCTTTGAAGGAATTGTCTCCTGTTTCTTGTCTTGTAAAAAGGTCAGGCCTTTCTAGTTAGCAAAAAGAAAACAATTTCTTATCAAGTGAGTGAGTGAGTGTATTGCTGTCTCATTTCTGATCTCAGATTTTTTCTTCTGCCAAAGGAGCAGAGAGATAGACATGATTATCACGTTCTGTATACCCTTTACCAAATCTCTAAATCATGTTCTGTTTTCACACTATGATAATTGTTTGAATCCATGCATTAATAATCCTATAAGCATGTCTCAACTGATGTTTAAGTTTCTCCAATCCCTTGACCTTTTGCATGGTTTTCATTCTAACCTTGCCCTGTTGCCTAACTTTAAAGTTTACCATTCTTATCAACAATGTGTCCTTGATGATGTTGCCCTGTTGCCTAATTATTGGGTTTGGTGGTGTTGTTGACACGTGACAACTTATGGGCATATGCCCATTGAAACGGGGAGGGGATGGGAAGAAATACCTTTTATGGTTGTGTTTATGTGATTTGTGATGCTATTTTTTTTTTCTTCCTTACTGTAAAGTGGCTACCCATATCTGAATGATAGAAGTGTGGAGTATAAAGTGATATACCAGGGTGTTCCTAAGACTTATATTGTCATTGGTTAAATTCAGGAAAAGGAGATGCCCAATGTGTTAATACTTCCGTACAATGCAGATTATAGCGAAGAAGTATGGTTGGAGATAAGGGAGAAAGCAATATCCGTATTGCAGACATTCTTCTTTGATGGGGTTGTTCCAAAAAATGTTGTATCAGATGAGGACGAGGAGGATAGTGAAATAGGTGATGAAAATGAACACTGCTAAACTGGAGCAAAAAAATCCCTTACAGCTAACCCTCATTCAGCAATTAACTGATGTTAGTCATGCAAGTCCTGAAAGCTCCCTGAATAAAGAAACCAATCAATCCAAGGAGTCTCCTAGCCAGCAAGGTTCGGGTTTGTCTCAAAATTCAACTACTCGGTTCTGATGGAAGACGAAGTAGATGAGTTAAGAAAGCCAAAAAGAGGCGCACACATCAGAAATCACAGAAGAAATTAGATGAACCTTCACTAGCAAAAGAAAGTACCTCGCAGCGGGAGGAAGATACGACTATGAGTGGTACAGATCAAGCGTTAAGTTCCAGTTCTCGGTTTGCTTACCCTGAAGACTCAAGAAGTAGGAAAACACCTATAGAATCAATGCAAGAGTCGTCTTCTGACCAGCTTCTAAAATCTAGAAAGAGGCTGAGTGGAAAGCCTGGTGAACTGTTAAAGGATGGCTATGTTGTAGCTCTATATGCAAGAGATATCCCCGGTCTTCATGTCGCAAGGCAAAGAGTTAAAGGTGGTGGTTGGTTCCTAGATACCATATCAAATGTAACAAAAAGAGATCCTGCAGCTCAGTTCCTTATTGTAATCAGAAGCAAGGTCAGTATGCAAGGACTCGGTTCTTTTCTTTTGGATTCAAAATGTTGCCTATTTTTCAGACATGTTCCTTATGATCTGCTTTGGTGATATTGAAGTTTTGGTTGCTTGTTGTAGGATTCCATTGGTTTGCGATCTTTTGCTGCTGGTGGAAAGTTATTGCAGGTAATATTTTGATTTCTGCATGGTTGAACTGGACCCCAAAAGCATTGTTTTATTGATTTCTCATTCCAGGAAGTTTGTGTGATGTAACAATTTCGCATAAGCTGACCTGGAACTTTGAATGCCAATTCGTGTTTGGGATGCAAATCATATGCTATTTTCACTTTGCAGATAAATAGAAGAATGGAATTTGTATTCGCAACTCACAGTTTGGTAGCCATGAATCCAAATCCATACCAACCTATGGCACCTCCACCTCCATGGCCTCGAATGTTGCCGCCTATCCCTCCAATGATGCCTCCCAACGCTCCTATGTGCCCCCCAACCCTCCGGTCACGAGCACTTTCTGGGAGACAGCAAATGTGTGTGATCAGCTGAAGAATTTGCAGGACACTCCTGGTCTTGCAAAAGCAATGTGAGTTTCTGAACTGTTGAATTCCAATTTGAAGTTCTTTGGAAACTTCATTAACATTGTGGTTGGATTTATAGGCAGAAAGAGCTTGAGATGCTGATGTTGATCAGAGATGGTAAGGGGTCTGATGATGCTTCTGTCAGCGGGTTTTCTGAGTTTTTGAAAGATAGGAAGATTGATTTGGAGGCCCAAGTGTTGCAATCAGTGGAAGCTGCAAACTCTTTAATGGCTAAACTACGAGTTGAGCATGAACCGTTTAGAGTGATCACGCACAAAATGTGTCCCTGGGAGGAAAAATCTGCGGCTGTCCAATTATCCAATAAGATATGCAAGTCCAAGAGGAAAAACAATGGAGGAAAAGAAAGAGGAAGAGCATTGCGGAGATGTTTGCAAAGGTGGGTTGGTTTGGTCTCTCCCCTCTTTACATTAAGTTGGGATGTTTAAGTGCTTATCTTGGTTTGTTTATTTTGCTTTTGGTATGGTTAAATGAAGGAACATGAAGGGTTTGATGAAGCTGATCGAGAAGCTGATGAATGGAGAGCTAGGGAAATTGCAAAGGATATTGCCAAACGCAAGGTATTGAAGTGTTTCTCTTAAGCTGCTATATTGTTTGTGTCTTTTTCTTAGTAATGTAAGCATGGCATATGCGATTGCAGATGGAAGACATGAAGAAAATAGCAAGCCTTAAAGCAAAGGAAGAGAGAAAGAGACTAGAATCCGAGGTAAGAGTTTTAACCAACATGATGTGTGTGTTTCGTTTTTAACGTTAAAAAATGTCAAGCAGACAATTGAGTTCCATGTTCATATTTCAGCTTGAGACAGTATTGATTGTTGAGAAATTGCAAGAGTTGCGCTCCATCAGGATTGAAAAAATGAAGAAACAAGGTTTGTTCTCTTTTGGATTTTTATGGGCTGCTATCTTGTTTGTGCTGTCATGTCTATGTTAGCAATAAAATCCTGTTATCATGTATCATCATCTTAGAATGCCTCTTGGCACGACATCTTTCAAGCTGTTTAAATTGTTGATGAGTATAGTGATATGGTGTTTATGTACCTCTTTTTCTGTCTCTATGTTCAGCCACAGCCAAATATTTTAGACTTTAGTCCTCCTCATCATCCTGCTAAGTCTAACTTGTGGTTGTTTTTGTCTATATGCAGGACATTTTCTCCCAGAAGAGGATGATAAATTTCTTAAAAGAGTACGAGCTGCAGTTGAGGAGGAGGAGCATCAAGCAATCTTGGCAGCTGACATGGATGCTGCTAGGGATGCCATTGCAACTGCTGAGCAATCGAGGAAAACAACCGAGAATTTCAGACCTGACTCTATTAATCAAAGCAGTGCTAAAGGCGAGAGTAAGGAAAGTAAAGGCCCGACAATTCCAAGCACTAATGAAGGCAACTCTACTGCAGTCACTAACAAGGAATCTGGAAAACAAGTTCTACAGGGAGAGGGTTACAGTGGAGCTTATGATGCTGTGGCAAACTATGGAATTTTATCACTATTATCATGGCAGCAATACTGATATGGGCACCCTTATTGAGGTAAATATATGTGGAATACTTCCAAGTTTGTAGATTACCCCCTTCAGATAAAGGCTTTCTTAAGTCTTTAACTATTCACATTTACTAGCATCTCGTCTGTTCTTGAATTATAATCACGACTTATTGCTTGCAGGTGAGAAGAACATGGGATGCCTATATAAGACCAGGAGGAAGGTGAGTACCAATTCATTTCTTATTAGTTGAAGCCATTCTGTTTTTCCTATTTGTCCACTTTAATGTTACCATTTTTACCACATTACTTCGATGCCATCAAACCAGTGTTGACATGACTACAATTTTTACCTCCAATAACAAATAGTGCCTGGTCTTTACACTTATGTTCTCAATTTACCTGCTCCACCATACACCATCAGAACCATATTAGGGCAAAAGGCTTCCCAGAGGCTACCTGTTTTTGTTATGATGTTCTACATCAGCAATTAAGATAGGCTTAGATAGCTAATAACTTGCTTAATTCTGATAAATGACACATAACTTTATGCTCCTGCTATGTATGGTGCAGCCGGATACCAGGACACTGGGTGCAACCTCCACCTCCTGCAGATGATATCTGGGCCTCCTACCTTCTGCAACCTAAATGATTGGACTGCTGATTCAGGCAAATTTTGCTGAAAAAATGGTGAAAGTTTGCCTACTGAGACTACTTAAATAGCAGACACTCGACTTGGTTTTCTGTTTTTGGTCTGGTAGGAGTAGCTTGTAGAGTTTTTACTGGATTGTTAACAGACATATCACCATCTACTAACAGGTGACTCTGGCAAGACTTTTTTTTTTTTTTTTTTTGAAACAAGGGCCGGTGCGGCTGCCCTCAAGCCTTCATAAATGAAACCGTCGAATACAAGGGGGGACAAAGAGCCTAAACCCCAGATTACAATAGACACCTAGAGTACATCCCGAACAACTATCAACAGACTCTACTAAACAATTGTATTCAAAATCGCACCAACTAGCAAAGAACACGCTCCTGACGGTTCTATTTGCTTCCCAACAGTGACACAACGGAAAGAAGACTGGATCTGCAAATCTAATACAGCCAAGCATAAAAACCATTCTCACAGCTTTCCTATCATGTTGCCACCGGAAAATACCTCCAGTGGCACCAAGTTTCATCCTGCCACTAGGAGGCAGCGACCATTTGACAAAGCAAGGAACTCGCTGCCACCCTAGAGCAGACAAGGCACAATGAGTGCACCCACAGGCACAAGGCCCGACTAGCCCTACACCACGAATGCAGGGACTTATTGCTCCCAAACTGCGGAAGACAACTACACAACAAACAACAGTAAAAGTAACACTGCAGAAAACAAAACTAACAACAAAAGGAGGCCCAGATAGCCAGGCCCAAACAACAAAGACCGGCCCAACCACCACTTCCCACATGACTCCAGCGCCGCCATCCACCAAGGCCTCACCGCGATCCACCATGGCAGCCGCCCGTACCTGCACCCTCCGCCATCCTCCCACCTTGTACTGCCCCGCCGCCACAACTGCAACGACACACCACAAAGACAACCACACGAGATCCTGGCCGGCGTCCGAGATCTAACTCCGAGAAGCTCGTCACTTCCATGAAATCGAGAACCCAACCACCGCCAAGAAACCAGCCTTGGCCCAGACACCTGCAGCAACCGGCAGATCGAGCCCCGCCGGCAGATCGCACCACGCCGGAAATCCGTGCCAGCTCCCACCCACGATCGACGAAGAGACGAAACCGATCTGGAATCTCCGCCCCGATCCAAGTAGAAGCTGCCAACCTCCATCCCTGAGCCAGATCCCCGCCATAGAGCCTCGCCGCTAGCCTCCATCCTCATCCCCTCCCGGACCGGAAAGCAGCGGCAGGGGGCCCGCCGGCGTTCGACCGGGAGAGAACACGCTCGAACTCTCTGTTTTGGTCTCCGCGCGTGAGGCGCGTTCTATTTCACTTTCTCTTACTGTGGGGTGACTCTGGCAAGACTTTGTAAATCACAATTTTTGAAGGAATTTTATTTTCCATGCTCTAAACTTCCCATTTTCTTTAATATTGCCTTGGTTCATATATGGATGGTAAAACTGAACGTTTTAACTCGTAATGCTTTAGTCTTTAAGAGTGCAGCATTATGCATTCGATTGTATATTTTATCTGCTGATTGTCCTTTTTTAAACTCTTTTGAAGAAACTGTTGGCCCCTTATGTACCCTTTTGCTAAGACTAATTGGCAGTGTGGAAATAAGTCCTCTACACTGGACGTGTAGATCTTTTCTTGACCGGCTAGTTCATTCAAAACTCATATTAGTCAAATTTGGCATACAATGCACAATTAGCAACATTATAGTTTCCACCAAATCCTTGCGGTTGCTTGCTGCTATGTTTGGCAATTTATACCGGGTAGTGTTGACCCCCATTTCACTTGCGAGAAATGATAAAACTATTTAAGTGGGAGCTTCTTTATCCTCCTCATACCGAACTCAATTTTGATGATCCAAATGGTTCTTCTGCGGCTGGTTTTGTAGTTCGAGATCAGCATTTTCATCCACTTGTAGCTGGTACTAAACAATTAGGTTTTGCGTCTGCCTAGTTGCAGAGGCTGCTTCTCTTTGTGAAGCATTGCACTGGATTGACAATATTATAGGCATAACAGTTGTGCCCTGGCTTATTAAGGTTTTGTTCGAAGGTATCATTTAGTTGGCCAATCTGATCCGAAGCGTCTCCATTGCTACTTATATTCTTTAGGAGGAAAATTTCCTAGCAGACCGCTAGCTATTTGGGGATTGATGTTCAGGCCGAAGAAGTTTGGAATCATTTATCTCCCTTTGTCAACTAGTTCATCTTTTTAAACCAAGTTTCTGTACGTACGAGGTTATATCGCCTCTAATTAAGTTTTCTACTTTTTACAGTTAACTTGGATACAATCATGGTAGAGGGTTCAGCTACTTCATTCTCACCTTTCTTAAAACAGCCTAGCCCACAAAAAATAGTGAACTTAATTCTAAATTTTACTTGAATTCCAAGGATTATAGTATTGCGACTCAAGCTCTCATCTTACAATATTACAAAGCATTATCTACATAATGAGGAGGTAACTCATTGATCTCTATTCTAAGTCATTGTTTATGGTACATAGGACCATATCTAACTCACTTTAATCGTTTGGGTCATTGGCTGGCACGACAACAGTACTAGAATAATCTAGTGACTTTTCCTTCTATATTAATCAGTTGTGAAAAAGTCATGGAACATAGTGAACGTTGTAATATAATTTTTTTTTAATTGTAATAAAAAAAAAACATTTCTAACCACTTAAGGCATGTTCTCATAGAATTTGAGTTTGATTTGCTAAAACTAAAGTTCGATATGCTATTTTCAATGGGTTGGGAAGGAGAAATATATAGTGGCAAGAGAAGGCTGCATGCTGAAGGTAACATAAACCTAACATTCTAGTTTAGAATTATTTAGTTTCTTCTGACGAGACAAGCTAGTGTATTGGTGGGTATGAGATACCCTCATTTACAACTATTTGAACAAAAATTTACAAGTATTTTAACCAAAATTACAACATTGAGAACAAAAGTTACCATATTCATTTACACTATTTACATATAGTTAAACAAAAATTACAACATTGACAACGAATTTGTTCAAAAGCTTGTAAAAATGTCGTAAGAGGTGTAATTACCATTATTAGAACTAAGATTACAACATTGACAACGAATTTGTTCAAAAACTTGTAAAATGTCGTAAGAGGTGTAATTACCATTATTAGAACTAAGATTACACAAAGTAGGACTCAAATTACAACTTTGACAACAAAATTTGTTCTCACTTTTGTAAATGTGGGTATGAGATACCCACCACTACACTAGAATTTCCCTCTTCTGACATCTCATAAAAAGAAACTCTAAAGACCTAGTTTTCTGAGCAAAACCAAAATAAGTATGCAATCTATACTATCCATTATTAGTTCTGATCCTTTAAAATGAAACACAAACGTTTTTTCACTGCTGTATTGTGTGAAGTTTCTGATGAAGGTGATGTGATGATTTTATTCATGGCAATGTGATGATGATTTTATTCAGCGCTGGTAATTTTCATCCCAAGTTCCGACTGAGTCCAAGTTGTGGCTGTCTTCATTTTTTTGCAGCTATGCGAGCCACTAATTTTCTTCCAGAAGGAGAAAATTTCTTGATAGAGTACGAGCCACAGTTAAGGAAGAGAAGCATCAAGCAATCGTGGCACCTGAAATGGATGCTGCTTGGGATGGCATCACAACTGCTGATCAAAGCAATGATATATGCTAGAATAACGAAAGTAAAGGCCACACAACTCTCTGAGCACAAAATAGTGGGGCTTATGATGCTGTAACCTACTGAATTTTATCACTACTATCATCGAGGATTTAAGTTCAAAATCGTTCAAAGTTTTGCAGATCGCCTCATTCGAATAACGGCCTTTTCTTAGTCTGCTTAACTGATCACATTCAGTAGCATCCAGGACCAGCTATTACTGCTAGCAGGTGAGAAGAACATGAGACTCTCATGATGAGACGCCTCTTTATAAGACCAGGAGGAAGGTGATCGAGTACCAATTCCTCGCTTAGTACGTAGTTAAAGCATTTCCTGGATTTTCTTATCTGTTCACGATAATTTGACCATTTATACACATACAATTGCTTTGATATATATTATCAAACTAGTGTCGATATGACCACAAAGTTCACCCTACCAGGAGCACACCTTTTAAGTTGTGAATCTAGAGTATCTACTATCTCTTCCATAACCTCCATCAAACACCATCAGAATCAGTAGTAGTGCCCACACGCTTTCGATGAAATATAAATGTACGAAGGGAACCATCAGAATTATCAGTAGCTACTCGTTAAGTTTACTATCGATCCATTCTCTGTTGCCTGCATTCTTGATTTCTATCCACCGAAAGTGTGCTCTAACCCCATAAAACAACTTTTTTTATTTTACAAGTTTTACTTACTTTTTGTACTGATCCTCTGTTTCTCACACATCTACCAAATTTTCTTTTCTATTCCCAGTCCAACTTCTCATTCCGGCAATGTTCTCCGATCAACGTCTGTGACTTCCCACAATTTTCGAATTTTCCGGTCCCAAAATCTTTCGAAGAACACACACTCGTAATCTTGTAAAATAGTTGATATATATGTTATCTACTTTCCCGCAGCAAAATTTAGAGATTCAAAATATGTTATCAAGCAAACTGAATGAAGGAATTATTATTCTTCGTCTTGTGAAAGACAAACAACCAAGTTTTGTTTTACTGTATATGTTTTTATTGTTGTTCAATTTCATGCTAACGTTTTAATGGTATGTGCATGTGGATAAAATTTTTAGGGTCCTTACCCAAAGCCTCAAAATGAGCCAAAGTTATCCCACTTATCCCAGCAACATATTTTTATTCCCCACTATCCAATTTAAATTAAAAAGACAGCTTTACCCTCAATCAAATTAATAAATTACACCATATGCCATCGAGCTCTCTCTCCTCTCTCCCCTTCGATCTGACTCTCTCCCCTCTTCGATCTGATTCTCTCTCTCTCTCTCTCTCCTCTCTCTCTCTCTCTCTCATCCGGCAATAGTCGTGCAGCCCAGAAGCCGGCGCTCGTGCAGTCGGCGAAGAGTTTGTGCAGCCCAGAAGACGGCGGCGAGTTCGTGCAGCCGGTGCCATCGATCGTACAGCCGGCGGCGAGTTCGTGCAGCGAGCTCGGAGTTCTACAACGTCACCTCCGTGCAGCTAGGTCGGAGTTCTGGTTCGTGCAGCGAGCTCGGAGTTCGAGCCATCCATTGCCGGCGGCGAGTTCGTGCTGAAGACTGAAGTCACCGGTTGCTTGGCTTCTCCGATCACGAAATCAAAACAGCAACTCATCTCCGGCGGGAATTGGCGCTCGAGCTCGACCTCTGGTGCTCGACCCAAGCTCTCCGGCCTCGACACAGGCCGGTGGCAGAGGAGAACATGGATCTGGTATGCCGGTGGTGGAGGAGAACCACGATTTGGTGCCCAGAGCTTTTCTCTGGGTGCCCAAATCAATTTTTTTTTTTTTGGCTGTAAATTGGTTCAGAAGCCCAAAATGAAAAGAAAGAAAGAAAAAAAAAAGGTTCTATTGGGGCAATAGAGGCCTCTTAAAGATCTATTGGGAGGCAATAGACGTCTATTGGAGGGCAGTAGACGTTTTAAATTGATGTAATCTCATCTTTTTTTTTTCGTTAATCAAAGTTTTATTTATCTAATTTTAATAAATAAATGGGTATTAGGGGGTAATAAACATCTATTGGAGGGCAATAGACGTCTATTGGGGGGCAATACATGGCTGATAGTCGTCTATTGGGGGCAATACATGGTTGATAGTCGTCTATTGGGGGACAATAGACTATCGGGGCAATAGACGTCTATTGGGGGTCAATAGACATCTATAAGGGGGCAATAGATGTCTATTGGGGGCAAAAAAACTTTCCGGTGAGATTTTCAGCAAATTTCGGTGGGCGGCAGCAGGTGACCGGATTCCGGCGAAAGTTGGCCGGAATCCGGCGACCGGTGACCGGATTCTGTCGGCCGGTTCGGCCGGTGACGGGCTCCGGCGAAGTCTCCTATGGTTTCTCTCTCTTCCACTCTCTCTCTCTCTCTCTCTCTCTCTCTCTCTCTCTAAGTAACAAAGGGGTGAGGGGTAAAATTGTATTTAAAAAAAATTAAAAACAAAAAAAAAATTTAATGGGGTATTAAGGAAAACTCTCTTAGAGTGTACTGGGTAAGAGGGAATTAAAAAAACTTAATGGGGTAAGTGGGAAAAAAAACCTTGGAAATGGGATAAATGGACAAAACCCCAAATTTTTATAACTCCTCTTCTTGGCACACATACCATGACCCAAAACCACCAGACCGCGTGTAGGAGTTTATCTTCATTACTTTGACCACAAGAAGGTAAATTGAATCTTTGGAAATGACACGACAAAACTACCATACCAAGACTCCAAAACTACCATACCAAGACTCCAAAACCCTAACTCGAAAGAATAGGGACTAGTTAGATTAACCCAAAAAACTAAACCAAAAAATCAGGACTAAAAGACAAATATATACCACCGGAACCCACACATCTGTCGAGACGAACTATCACCATACTACCAAGATCATTCATTGCCGGATTTGCGTCAGTACCGATGCACTCTTTATCAAACCTGAGAAGCAACAAAACTGCTACCACCCAAACCTCTGCAAACGAACCACCTCCCAAAATCCACATGCACAGCTACACCCCGCCAACCATAACCATCGCCGCCCAGATTTGATACAGGAGATTACCAATCCCGCCTCCTGATCCGGCATGAAACACCAAGACCATGGCTAGCACAACCGCTACCACCCAAAACATAGGTCGCCCATAAATCCAAGCCACATCACGTCCTCCACCACCAACCTACCACACACCAGTCCGGTAGCAGCCCCCAAGCATTGGTGAAGCCGTTGACTCTCACGGGTGTTGGGGTGCCACAAGACAAGAACCGCCAAGAAGAAAGTTACTTCACCAAACTTTTTTCTGAAAACCCTAAGAGCTCCACGGATGCAGAGAAGTAATCGGCAACAATACTATGTAAAAATATGGCATATAGAATATACAACTAGACTAAATTTTTAGTTTAGAACTAATTAGTTTCTTCTAATATCTCATGAGAAATTCCTATGAGGACAATTACATTCACTTTATGTCTGATGTGATCAAAATAAAGGATGCAATATCCATATTATCGCTACTAACCCTTTAAAACACGAAAGTCTTTTTTTTTTCATTGTTTGTTCAATTTCATTTAACAATATGCATGTATATATTGTGTGCAATTTCACATGAAAAAAAAATGTTGAGATTGTGAATCCCATATGGGAAAATGGCCAGAAACCTTGCAAATGTGTTTATAATGATTTGAGTAAAAGAATATATAAAAAAAGAATATCATAATCAGCTTGGATATATAGAGTAAAAATCTTAGAGAATGAGCTACTTGATTTTTTCCCCTACAGACCCTAGTCACCCTACCCTACCGGACCCTTAAACAAAGATACAATCCATATTATCTGTTCTACGCTTTCCTTAAAAGACTGCATACACCAAATTTTTCTCATTGTTGTTCGGATCATCATAGTGTGCATATATTGTGTGAAACTTCTCACGTTGGTGATTGAAATAAGAGATAATTTTCTTTTTTCTTAGATTGGTGATTGGTTAGACGGTCATTATCATCCATTCGACTCTGTAAATCCCTGGCCTTTAGACTGAAAGTTGTGATTCGACCCACTACATATTCCATGTATAAATCCAGATTTTTGAATCCATTAGTACCCACAGGCTACTTGTTCATCATCATATATGCCACATCAACAATTAAGAAGCAAAAGCTAGCTTGATTTTATGAATTTATGAAATGTAAATCATAAATTGTACCAATAGATTAATGTACATGGACGAAAAACCAAGATCCTTATTACATCAAATGCAAGACCAAGACTGTTCATACATTTTAGTGTATGTAACACACAACATTAGATTTAACTTAGTAATTTAGTATTGTTTTTTATCCTTTTATAAAAAAGTTCTTATTGTTTCTGATGTAATAGAGATAGATATTTCATCTTAGTACTGAAATAGACCCTTATTTGTTACTGTTGGTTTTTCATTTGCCATCGCTAATGAATTGTAACGGAAAATGATAGGCAACAATGTATTAACTAGTTTTTCCCAATATCTCATGCAAAGTAATGAGTTTTATGGATTTGTGGCATGTTCTCACCATAATATTCACCATGATAACATAGCTAAAATAAAGGATGCAGTCTAATCTATTGTTATTATTATTTACCTTATAAACACATATACCATAAGTTTTTCATTGGGGTTTTTTTTTTTTTTGAAATGGAGCTAGTGCGGCTGCCCTCAAGTCTTGATTAATGAAATTACAGAATACGGGGAGGGGGGGGGGACGTAGAGCTTGAACCCCAAATTACAATAAGCATAAAGAAAACATCCTGAAATAATACCAGAATTCTCCACAAAACCTATATATTCTAACAAGCACCAATTAGCAAAGAGTGCACGAATGGCTACTCTATTTGCTTTGACATAGCGGTGACATACCGGAAAGATAACTCTATTACGAAGAAGCATCATTACAAATAGCACAGCTTTCCCACTATGTTGCCGCATTGAAATAAATCCGGCGATACTCAATTTCATCCTGCCATTAGGAGGTTGCGTCCATTTGATCAAGCAAATAACTCGCCGCCTGGCTAGGCCAGACAAGGCATACATAATGTGCATACCTGGACAAAACCCACTTCACCCTAACCAAAAGTGATAGGGAATTATTACTGGCAGAAAGCCATAGCATACTAAAAGTAAATAATAATATGAGCGCATATATATTGGGGTTTATTTCATGTTAACAATATGAGCGCATATATATTGTGAGAAATTTCTCGAAAGCAGTATTATCCATGACAACCTTATGAGCTCAGACCCCCAAAAAAAAAAAAAAAAATAGTGACAAATTAATGAGCAAAAATAAGATGCCATTATGATCTTTTTCTTCAGACCAAAAAAAAAATTATGATCTTTTTCTTACACTGATTAAAGATAAGTTACATTAAAGACACGTACACTCATATAACAAAAACAAAATTTTACGTTATAAGTTACGAGTTATGACAATTCACTACTCATAAATCTTGCATTTACCTTCAAGTTCTGCACGCGCTCACGAAAAACAAAAACAAATATAGAAATAATAACCAATATCTACATCATTCGAATCTACTTATATTTTCATCAAAACAATCTCTAGATAGAAACTTCACAAAATTTGACTGTTCAGTTTACCTTCTCATCTTGACCATTCCTCAAAAATGTCTTACCCTTTTCCCCAATTCCTTGCATTATCTTCACCTTTGCTTTGTATTATAAGGAAAAGGTACAAGTTTATGTTTTTTCCATGATGAAAGGTACAAATTTATTGGTGACAATGTGACTTGTGAGTATATCAATAAAATGCCATTGGTCCCATAACGTGTCCTCTAGAACCAATTTTTTTATTTATTTTTTAAATTCCAAGTTTTATTTATTTATTATATTTAATTTACTAAAATTCCACCACCACCTCCGTCCCCTCTTCTTCTTCCCCTGTCTCCTTCCCTCTCAGATCTACCGAATTTCAATTCCAATCCCCCACTCCCCCCTTCTCCATCCGCCGACGCCGCTCCGATCACCGTCGCCGATTTCCCCCTATTTTCCGACCCCAAATTCTTCGCAAACACTCTCTCCGCTCGTATTTGTGAATGATGTGGGGGACGATTGCCAACCTCAAAGAGAATCTCAACAAGATCGCGCAGGACGTGCACGACGACAGCGACGAAGAGGAGTTTGAGATCTACGCCTCAACCAATGGAGGAGGCGGCCAAGGTTCGTCTATTTCTGATCGGAGAAACTCCCACAGCTTCGCGCATTCCAAGTCGCCGTCGTCGCGCTCGCCGGTGTCGAATGGCGGCGTCGGCTCCGGTGTTTGGCATTGATTTTTACTAAGCTCTCTCTTCGGTTTTCGGATTTTTTTTGGTGTGAGAATTTTGTCGGTGATGTTCATGCGTTTTGGATTGAATAGCTGGTAATGCTTTGTAGAGTATAGAAATCATGTATATTGCTGAGAATTATTAATGTTATTAACCTGCTTGTGGCTGAGAAGTTGAAACTTTGAACTGTAGGTAGATTTGCTAAATGTGGTTTATTTTTTGTTATCGGAATCGTATTAGTTAGAAGTTTAGGTTGAAAGTAATAGAATTTACATAGGAACTGGTATTTACTGGGCTCATGAGGGATATGCATATCGAATGCTGGTGCTCATTTGCTTTAATTTGTAGTTGTAGTGCAATTGAGTCTTCTTTTTAGGTTTAAATTTTGTCGAAATTAGGAGCAGTCTATCAGTTACTTAGAATAACAGTAGGATGAATAATCGGTTGAGTCTAATAAGCCTTGAGCTGGAGCGAGTTCTGGTTAGTGTTTTATCTTACTACAAGGAGCGGTGCTGGGGCTTGGTTTTGGGGATTATCGGTAGATCTGCGGCGGCGAGGTCTCTGGCTACTAGGAGATTGGCCTTCAAGATCAGTGTGCTGTATTTTGATGTAGAGGTACCAATTCGATCAAATTTAATTCTTTGAATTTCGAGTTGGAAGTGATTGTGGTTGTAAGTATGTTCTGAACTTTTGAATGCAATGCTAGAGGTTTGTTGATATCTATATTGGCTTAGTTCAAGTTTCAAACCCCTTTTGCATTTTCTATTGATGTTTCTGTTTAAACGCATTCAATCAGGTGAACGGAAAAGTGAGTAGGTCTTATGGCTTTCCTTCTGCTGCCTGAAAGATGGATACTCTAAATGACTTACTTGCTGCGAGTGACCTCATTTTGCTTCATTGTGCTCTGACAAATGAAACAATTCAGATTCTGAATGCTGAATGTTTACAGCACGTAAAGGCTGGTATATTTATCTTCCATCTTGGTCCTTGTTTAAGGAACATATTTGGTTCTTTATTCTTATTTAGCATAGAATAATTATGGGTCCTCTTGTGCAGGAGCATTTCTTGTAAACACGGGTAGCTATTGGATGATTGTTTTGTGAAACAGCTTTTGATTGATGGAACTCTAGCTGGGTGTGCTTTGGATGGTGCTGAAGGGCCGCAATGGATGGAAGCATGGGTATGTTAACTAGTTATGGTTATGGGCTTGTTAACGTAGGTTGTGTCAATTTCTTGGCAAGTACTTGTAGTTAACTGATTGAGTATGCTTTTCAGTCTCCCTTTATAGTACCTGTTTTGCTCTATTGAAGGAATTGTCTCCTGTTTCTTGTCTTGTAAAAAGGTCAGGACTTTCTAGTTAGCAAAAAGAAAAAAGGGCAGGACTTTCTTATCAAGTGAGTGAGTGAGTGTGTTGCTGTCTCATTTCTGATTACAGATTTTTTCTTCTGCCAAAGGAGCAGAGAGACGAGACATGTTTATCGCGTTCTCTATACCCTTTGCCAAATCTCTAAATCATGTTCTGTTTTCACACTATGATAATTGTTTGAATCCATGCATTAATAATCCTATATGCATGTCTCAACTTATATTTAAGTTTCTCCAATCCCTTGAGCTTTTGCATGGTTTTCATTCTAACCTTGCCCTGTTGCCTAACTTTAAGTTTATCATTCTTATCAACAATGTGTCCTTGATGATGTTGCCCTGTTGCCTAATTATTGGGTTTGGTGGTGTTGTTGACATGTGACAACTTATGGGCATATGCCCATTGAAACGGAGGGGATGGGGAGGAATACCTTTTATGGTTGTGTTTATGTGATTTGTGATGCTATTTTTTTTTTCTTCCTTACTGTAAAGTGGCTACCCATATTTGAATGATAGAAGTGTGGAGTATCAAGTGATATACCAGGGTGTTCCTAAGACTTATATTGTCATTGGTTAAATTCAGGTAAAGGAGATGCCCAATGTGTTAATACTTCCGCACAGTGCAGATTATAGCGAAGAAGTATGGCTGGAGATAAGGGAGAAAGCAATATCCGTATTGCAGACATTATTCTTTGATGGGGTTGTTCCAAAAATGTTGTATCAGATGAGGACGAGGAGGATAGTGAAATAGGTGATGAAAATGAACACTGATAAACTGGAGCAAGAAAATCCCTTACAGCTAACCCTCATTCAGCAATTAACTGATTTTAGTCATGCAAGTCCAGAAAGCTCCCTGAATAAAGTAACCAATCAATCCAAGGTGTCTCCTAGCCAGCAAGGTTCGGGTTTGTCTCAAAATTCAACTACTCGGTCTGATGGAAGACAAAGTAGATGAGGTAAGAAAGCCAAAAAGAGGCACACACATCAGAAATCCCAGAAGAAATCAGATGAACCTTCACTAGCAAAAGAAAGTACCTCGCAGCGGGAGGAAGATACGACTATGAGTGGTACAGATCAAGCGTTAAGTTCCAGTTCTCGGTTTGCTTCCTCTGAAGACTCAAGAAGTAGGAAAACACCTATAGAATCAATGCAAGAGTCGTCTTCCGACCAGCTTCTAAAATCTAGAAAGAGGCTGAGTGGAAAGCCTGGTGAACTGTTAAAGGATGGCTATGTTGTAGAATATAACTCTATATGCAAGAGATATCCCCGGTCTTCATGTCGCAAGGCAAAGAGTTAAAGGTGGTGGTTGGTTCCTAGATACCATGTCAAATGTAACAAAAAGAGATCCTGCAGCTCAGTTCCTTATTGTAATCAGAAGCAAGGTTAGTATGCAAGGACTCAGTTCTTTTCTTTTGGATGCAAAATGTTGCCTATTTTTCAAATTATGATGGCTAGAGTGATCAGACATGTTCCTTATGATCTGCTTTGGTGATATTGAAGTTTCGGTTCCTTGTTGTAGGATACCATTGGTTTGCGATCTTTTGCTGCTGGTGGAAAGTTATTGCAGGTAATATTTTGATTTCTGCATGGTTGAACTGGACCCCAAATGCAGTGTTGTATTGATTTCTCATTCCAGGAGGTTTGTGTGATGTAACAATTTTGCATAGCTGACCCGGAACTTTAAATGCTGATTCGTGTTTGGGATGCAAATCATATGCTATTTTCACTTTGCAGATAAATAGAAGAATGGAATTTGTATTCGCAAGTCACAGTTTTGATGTTTGGGAGAGTTGGATGTTGGAAGGTTCTCTGGACGAGTGTAGGCTGGTTAACTGTAGAAATCCACTGGTATGTACCTTTACTTTGTTGCATATGCTTCCATGTTCTTTCACTGCAATACAGATGCACAGTATGAGTAATGGTCTCCTCCCCCTCCCCGCAACTTTAGACATGTCAACAAAGATAGATCACTGGTCTATAGGAATTCCATATGCAGGCACTTTGTGCTTCTTTCAAGTATGTTAGGGGGGTTAACAAACCGCGGAGCAGATTTCAACACCATGCTGAAATTTGCATCTTAACTAGCCCCAAGTGTGCGAAAGTTGTGATGTCTTTCTCAGGGCAACTTTGTAATGAGCAAATTATGATTTGCTGCTTCTACTTGAGATTTAACACTATACTGTTCTCAGTTCTTTAGCTGATCTAAGCTCATGATCTTTGTGACTGTTAAAATTTTAATATTTTCTTCCAATTTTTATCCTCACCTTTTGGATTTATAAACCTGTAGGCTGTTTTGGATGTAAGCATCGAGATACTGGCCACTGTAGGCGAAGATGATGGGGTAACACACTGCTTGATTAGGACTGGAAGATGAGAGTAAGCCTAACATTCTTGTTCCAATTTTATTTTTCCCTCCTTGGAGGTTTGTATCAATTTGAATCTGCTTGAAAGTTGTAAAGTGTTCCTTTTGTTTATTTTTTATTGCCTCCATTTCCTTTCTATGGTTTTGTCAGTTTTTATCATTATATTTGTGTTCGAAGTTGAGTTATTCAGCCGCAAAGTGAATGTATTTGTGTAATTTACATGGGACATTCCATTGGAGATATGTAACTTACCAGTAAAGGAAAGTTTCATTTGACTGTTGGTTTTATCGGGGACTCAATACATTCCTGTCAATGGTCGAGTTCACCACGCGTGGTGTACTCACGAAGAGCTTTCCGCCTTCAGTTTTCTTGGGCAAATATTTGGTTTGAAAAGCTAGAGATCTTGTTATGTTACGGTGGTATCTCTTTTCCTTCTTTACTACCTGAATTGCTAAAAGATGAAAACATTGAACACGACTAGAAGTTGTCCAAAGTTATTAGGTAGAGCATCAAACACTATCACTCTCAAGTCTAATGACATGGGGATTAGGTGGGATTGTTCTTTTAAATTACCATTTTTTTTTTGAGAATATTTATTTTAGTGATTTGAATCAGAAAAGTCGGATTTTATTTTTTTTATCAAATAAGTGCATTCATATGGAAGAAGATACAAGTGACGCGGGAATGATAAAGATGAGCCGCTAATAGTTTACTTGTACAAATGTCAGACCCAGTGGTGTTCACCCGGTCAGTTGCTGACCAAAGAATTTATACTCAACAACCCTTAAATTTACATCTAAGGGTGGAAAACAAAACACCTCAACTTAATAATAATTCTCTCTGCCCTTGGATTTACATCCAAGGGTGGTTGAGCATTATTTTCTTGGTCAGCAACTGAGCAGGTGAACATTTTCGATGTCAGACCAATGAGTATGAACATAACTCTTTGGCACTCCATGAAACAAGAAAATTGATCATGTTGACCAGGGAGACTTCTAATTTGACAAAGTATCAACATTTTTGGTAAGGCATGCCAATGTCGTCACTCGATTAACAATGCTTTGTAATGAGCCACAGCACAATCACGACGGCCAAACTTAATCCCAAATATGTTCCCCTCCACACTCGGATTGGGGTACACAACCCTCAAACAACCATGACGCTAATTCTGATATTAGACTCCTCAATGGTAGAGGTCGGAATTGCTACTACCACTCTCTCTCTCTCTCTCTCTCTCAAAGCTGACCCAACATAGCGAGCAGAAGCCGGAGCCAAGCAAAAATTGTCACATTCTCTCTCTGACTGAGACGTAGCTGTGAGAAACGCCAACGGTGTTCGGCCGGGAGAGAAACTCACACTCTCTCTCTGCTTTATTTATTTATTTATTTATTTTTCTAGGCGCGTTCTAAGCGCGTGGAAAGTTTTTGAGCCGTATGAATGGTGAAGCTTTAGCTAATTAATCTTCAAGAAAAGTCAGATTGATCTAGTCTTCCTTGTGATGCAACGTGGGGAGCAGGTTGGAATAAATTTTCATAACTTGTGATCACACCCACCTAACCATTTTTATATGACTTGTGCGTAGACTTGTGAGGCAAATGCTGAGGAAAGAGACTAAAAGCATTTCATACACACCCTAAGAGAGGCTTGCTCAATCATTCATATTAATCAATCCAGTAAACAAAAAAAGAAAAAGCTGCAGATTAGCAGACTCCTCCAACATGGCTGAAGCTGTCGTTTCAATGGTGATCCATGGGCTCAGGCCGCTCGGAAGCTTGATGATTCAGCAAGCAATGTTCTTCAATGGAGTCGGCGATAAAGTTGAGCTTGCACAAACCGAGCTACTCTTGATGCAAGGCTTCCTGAAAGATGCAGATGCACGACAAGAAAATGAAGAAGTGGTACGCTTATGGGTTAATATTATTAGAGATGCTGCTTACGATTTGGAGGATGCCATTGAATCTTTTGTCTTGAAAGTAGCTTTCAAGAGGGAAGCAAGTGTGAAGGTAGTTCTCAAAAGGTTTGCTTGTTTCTTGTGCAAAGGAGTGGATCGTTACAAGATCGGATTGGAAATCGAGAGCATTACGACCAAGCTTTCTAGGCTCAGGTTGACTATGCAAAGCTATGACATAAAGCAAGAAAAGGGGAATGAAGGTGCTGCTACTTCAATGAGGCAGCGAGAACGCAGGCTAACCTATCCTCATGTTATTGATCATGATGTTGTTGGGTTAGGGGACGACACAGAGATGTTAGCTACAAATTTGGTGGAAGAAAAAGGCCCTCAAGTGGTAACTATTTGGGGCATGGGCGGCTCGGGAAAGACCACTCTTGCAAAACAAATTTACAATCATAAGAAAGTCAAGTCTCATTTTGATTGTTTTGCTTGGGTGTGTATATCTCAACAATGTGACGGTACAGCAGTTATGAAAGAAATTTTCATTAAACTTAGCGGTGTGTCCGATGAGCGAAGACAAGGAATTGCAAATCTGAGTAATGATGAAGTAGCAGAGAGGCTGTGCAATTTCCAACGACACAGAAAATGTTTGGTGGTCATCGATGATATTTGGACTCTTGATGCATGGAACTCTTTTAAAGGTGGATTTTCGGTGAATGAGGAAACTGAGAGCCGCATATTACTGACCACTCGCAACAGAGAAGTAGCTTCACTTGCAAGGGGAAATGGCTTACTCTACGAATCTCAGGCACTAAGTGCAGATGAAAGCTGGAATTTGTTTCGGAAGATAGCATTCTTTGAAATGGATGATACAAGTATATTCTCATAAACTCTTTCATCTTTACTCTTTATGTTTATCCTTCGAGTCTAATATTAGAAACTATAGTATTCCACTTGTCATTACAATTTCTTCTTCTTTCCATAGTTTGTTCTCAGCTGGAATGTACTATTTTCCAAGTGTTACCGTCACATGCATTCAATATATATGAATTAATTGTTGGATGGCGATTAGAAAATCTCAGGACAGACCTATCGATCAAGCCTGTCCTAATGCAATTTTCAAAACTTTCTCACTAGCTGCTTGGGCTAAATCCTGTTCCTAAAAACTTTAATTTTATTTGTCATGAAACTACAATTGTATATATACTTAAGTTTATGACATGATTGACACTGAACAAGGATGCAAAATTGACTTTACTTTGCTGTCCATTTTACTTTATTTTTCAGATTCAGACTCTCAAATTTATTCAAAGAAGGAAGAACTGGGAAAGAATATGCTTCAACATTGTGCAGGTTTGCCATTAGCTATTATCGTGCTCGCAGGACTACTAGCTAGAAAAGACACAATTGATGAGTGGGAAACTGTGCATAAGAATGTTAATGTATATATAAGGAGAGGCACAGACCTTGAACGAGAATACAAAGGTCAAAAACACGGAGGTGCTTCATGGGTCTTGGCACTCAGTTATGACAACTTACCATATCGCTTAAAACTATGCTTTTTGTACTCGGCAAATTTTCCTGAAGATTATGAGATACCGGTGAAAAGACTGACTCAGCTATGGATGGCAGAAGGTTTTATATCCACGACATCAACAGAAATGATGGAAGATGTATCATATAGTTGCTTGAGTGAATTGGTGGAAAGGTGTATGGTCCAAGTTGTGGACATTGGTTTATCTGGGAAAATTAAAACTTGTCGTCTTCATGATCTTATGCGAGACTTGTGCTTGTTAAAAGCCGAAGAGGAGAACTTTTTACATGTTGTCAATTTTTCTACAGGGACGAGAACCAATACAACACAAGTCGGTAGAGTTCGAAGAGTGGCAATGTATGTGAACAACACAGTTGATCAATTAGTTCCCACTACAAGAGGTGCTCCCCTGAGGTCACTCTTATGCTTCGGCCCACAATACTTTTGGAATAAAAAACTAAAAAAAGTCATCCGGTCTGTATTCAATGACTTCAAGTTGCTTAGAGTTCTGGAGTTAGAAGGTATGGGAGGACTCGAGAAGTTACCGAGCACAATTGGGAATCTGGTCCACTTGCGGTTTTTAAGTCTAAAGCGTAGTAGAGTAGAAAACTTGCCATTATCTGTAGCTAACTTGGTGTGTTTGCAGACTTTAGATTTACGTACTGGTAGTCTTATGAAAATCCCAAATGTGTTTAAGAAGATGGAACAATTGAGGCATTTATATCTACCCTGGTATTATTACAGGGTACGTGGGGAGCTCTCATTGCCTACAGCTTGCAACTTGCAGACGTTAGTCAATGTTGAATGTGAAAACTGTGATTTTAATGCCCTTGTTGAATTATACAATCTTAGGAAACTATCCATCCAGGATTGGGCAGATGTAAAAAACTGGAAAAAACTGGAGGAATTCTTGAAATCGAGAAGTAGTCCCACATTCCACCATCTTCGTTCTCTTTCTCTGCGACTGTATGGTCATGATTCATTAACGGATCTATCGGGGTTTCGTTTTATATACAAGCTGCGACTGGTGGGGACCTCAATCAAGGAGTTACCAGAGAACCTCCTGTCCTTTCCAAACCTCATCACGATAAAGCTGGTAGAAACTCAACTAAAGGGAGACCAGATAGAAATACTTGAGAAGCTGCCACACTTGAGAGTGCTTTACCTTCGAGGTCGAGTTTTCTCCAGCCTTCCTTCAAACACACTGGTTTGCAGCAATCGAGGATTTCCCAATCTTGAATTTCTTTCCCTCGGAAATTTGCATGAATTGAAAAAGTGGAGGGTGGAGGAAGGAGCCATGCCCCGTCTCCGCAGATTGTGCATTGATACGTGCGAAAAATTGAGAGCAGTTCCAGATGGGCTTCAATACGTTGCTACCCTCAAGGAGTTAACCGTCAAGTGCATGCCAAGTAAATTCTGTAGTAGGCTTGGCGAAGACGGGGAGGATTTCCACAAAATCAAACATGTACCTTCTCTTATCATAACAGGAACTGAACAGAGAGACTTGGAGGACCTGAGGAAAGAGCGAGAGAAGTGGCGGAAGAAGTTGCTGGGGGAGAGAGTGAGCAGGCGTACGTGGACATGTCTCAAGTAATTGTGGGCTCTTGTGACCTGAGGAAATATGGTATGTGATCGATTAATTGACAGTTCGATTAAGCCTGGGCCTTGTTTCCGAGGAGATCGCCGATACAGTTATGGCGCTGTTTCTAGGGTTGCTGAGGAGGACGCACTTGCTCTCGCGCCAAACGCTTTCGGCTTCGGGGTGGCGAGGTCTCTGGCTACTAGGAGCTTCGCCTTCAAGATCAGTGTGCTGTATTTTGATGTAGAGGTACCGATTCCATCAAATTTACTTCTTTGAGTTTCGAGTTAGCTTAGTTCAAGCTGCAAGTCATTGTGGTTGTAAGGTTGTTCTGAAGTTTTGATGCAATGCTAGAGGTTTGTTGATCTCTATATTGAGCAATATGTTTGAGCTTAGTGAATTCATTTCATATTGTTCTAAATAGGCTACAAATGAGTTTTTTCCTGTTATGTTGATGGTGATTGAAAGATTGCCTTGATGCATTTCCTGGTTTCAAACTCTGTATTGATGTTTTGCATCTTGTATTGATGTTTCTGTTTAAACGCATTCAATTAGGTGAACGGAAAAGTGAGATAAAATTAGACCTTGGGTTTGGTGGTGTTGTTGACACGTGACAACTTATGGGCATATGCCCATGGAAACGGGCAGGGGATGGGAAGGAATACCTTTTATGGATGTGTGTGTGTGATCTGTGTTGCTACTTTTTTTTTCTTCCTTACTGTAAATTGGCTACCCGTATGTGAATGATAGAAGTGTGGAGTATCAAGTTATATACCAGGGTGTTCCTAAGATATATATTGTCATTGGTTAAATTCAGGTAAAGGAGATGCCCAATGTATTGATACTTCCGCAGAGTGCAGATTATAGCGAAGAAGTATGGCTGGAGATAAGGGAGAAAGCAATATCCGTATTGCAGACATTCTTCTTTGATGGGGTTGTTCCAAAAAATGTTGTATCTGATGAGGATGAGGAGGAAAGTGAAATAGGTGATGAAAATGAACCCTCTGATAAACTGGAGCAAGAAAATCCCTTACAGCTAACCCTTGTTCAGCAATTAACTGATGTTAGTCATGCAAGTCCAGAAAGCTCCCTGAATAAAGTAACCAATCAATCCAAGGAGTCTCCTAGCCAGCAAGGTTCGGGTTTGTCTCAAAATTCAACTACTCGGTCTGATGGAAGATGAAGTAGATGAGGTAAGAAAGCCAAAAAGAGGCACACACATCAGAAATCCCAGAAGAAATCAGATGAACCTTCACTAGCAAAAGAAAGTACCTCGCAGCGGGAGGAAGATACGACTATGAGTGGCACAGATCAAGCGTTTAGTTCCAGTTCTTGGTTTGCTTCCCCTGAAGACTCAAGAAGTAGGAAAACACCTATAGAATCAATGCAAGAGTCGCCTTCCGACCAGCTTCTAAAATCCAGAAAGAGGCTGAGTGGAAAGCGTGGTGAACTGTTAAAGGATGGCTATGTTGTAGCTCTATATGCAAGAGATATCCCCGGTCTTCATGTTGCAAGGCAAAGAGTTAAAGGTAGTGATTGGTTCCTAGATACCATGTCAAATGTAATGAAAAGAGATCCTGCAGCTCAGTTCCTCATTGTAATCAGAAGCAATGTTAGTATGCAAGAACTCAGTTTTTCTTTTGGATTCAAAATGTTGCCTATTTTTCAGACATGTTCCTTATGATCTGCTTTGGTGATATTGAAGTTTTGGTTCCTTTTTGTAGGATACCATTGGTTTGCGATCTTTTGCTGCTGGTGGAAAGTTATTGCAGGTAATATTTTGATTTCTGCATGGTTGAACTGGACCCCAAAAGCATTGTTTTTTTTTATTTCTCATTCCAGGAGGTTTGTGTGATGTAACAATTTCGCATAAGCTGACCTGGAACTTTGAATGCCAATTCGTGTTTGGGATGCAAATCATATGCTATTTTCACTTTGCAGATAAATAGAAGAATGGAATTTGTATTCGCAAGTCACAGTTTTGATGTTTGGGAGAGTTGGATGTTGGAAGGTTCTCTGGACGAGTGTAGGCTGGTTAACTGTAGAAATCCACTGTTATGTACCTTTACTTTGTTGCATATGCTTCCATGTTCTGTCACTGCAATACAAATGCACAGTAAGAGTAATGGTCTCCTCCCCCTCCCCTCCCGAAACTTTAGACATGTCAACAAAGATAGATCACTGGTGTAAAGGAATTCCCAAATGCAGGCACTGTCTGCTTCTTTTGGATATGTTAGGGGGTTAACAAACCGAGCAGATTTCAACAGCATGCTGAAATTTGCATCTTAACTAGCCGTAAGTGTGCAAAAATTGTGATGTCTTTCTTAGGGCAACTTTTAACGAGCTTATCATGATTTGCTGCTTCTACTTGAGATTTAACATTATACTGTTATCAGTTGCTTAGCTGATATAAAGCTCATGATCTTTGTCACTTTAATAAAATTTTAGTATTTTCTTCCAACTTGTACCCTCATCTTTTGGATTTTTGAACCTGTAGGCTGTTTTGGATGTAAGCATCGAGATTCTGGCCACTGTAGGCGAAGATGATGGGGTAACACGCTGGCTTGATTAGACTGGAACATGAGAGTAAGCCTAACATTCTAATGCAATTGTAAAAACTTTCTCACTAGTTAATTAAGCTAATCCTAATTCCTAAAAACTTAATTTTATTTGTCATGAAACTACAATTGTATATATATACTTAAGTTTATGACATTATTGACATTGAATAAGGATTCAAAATTGACTTTACCTTGCTGTCCATTGTACTTTATTTTTCAGACTATCAAATTTATTCAAAGAAGGAAGAACTGGGAAAGAATATGCTTCAACATTGTGCAGGTTTGCCATTAGCTATTATCGTGCTCGCAGGACTACTATCTAAAAAAGACACAATTGATGAGTGGCAAACTGTGCATAAGAATGTTGATGTATATATAAGGAGAGGTACAGACCTTGAACGACAATACAAAGGTCAAAAATATGAAGGTGCATCATGAGTCTTGGCACTCATTTATGACAACTTACCATATCGGTTAAAGCTATGCTTTTTGTACTTGGGAAATTTTCCTGAAGACTGTGTGATACGGGTGAAAAGCCTGACTGAGTTATGGATGGCAGAAGGTTTTATATCCATGACGTCAACGGAATTGATGGAAGATGTGTCATACAGTTGCTTGAGGGAGTGGTAGAAAGGTGTATGGTTCAAGTTGGTGATATTGGTGTATCTGGGAAAATTAAAACTTGTCGTCTGCATGATCTTATGCGAGATTTGTGCTTGTTAAAGGCCGAAGAGGAGAACTTTATCCATATTGTCAATCTTTCTGGAGATATGAGAATTAAGCAGGTAGCACCAATTGGTAAAGTTCGAAGACTTGCCATCTATTTGGAGGGCGATCGAGTTAATATATTAGCTCTAACAAGAGATGGCCACCTTAGGTCTTTGTTATACTTTTCCCCTAACTTGCTCGGGGGAGTATGTAAAAAGGACTTACAAACACTGTAAGAACTTCAGGTTGCTTAGAGTTCTGAAGTTTGAAGGTATGTGTTATAACTATTATAGCAATGAGCTACCGAGTTCAATTGGGAATCTAGTCCACTTAAGGTTTTTAAGTGTGAAAGACAGTGTAATAAGACGGTTTTCATCATGTGTAGCTAATTTGATGTGTATGCAAACTTTGGATTTACATGCTAAAGTAAGAATGACAGTCTCGAATATGTTTAAGAATATGAAGCAGCTGAGACATTTATATCTGCCTTGGAATCACAGAGTCAGTGGGGAGAAGCTGTCATTGGCTACGCTTTGCAATTTGCAGACCTTAGTCAATCTTTACAGTGAAGACTCTGATTTGAACGATGTTGAATTATCCAATCTCACAAAACTATACATTGTGGCACCAAAAGGGTCAAAACACTTGGAAAAGCTGGATGAGATGTTGAAATCTAGAAGCATCACATTTAACCACCTCCGATCTCTGTATCTGTTGGAGGACCATAGTGGAGGGGATATTATAGTATTAAGGTTTCCGTTCATTTCTAAACTGCGACTGTTCGGACTCACACGGTTACCAGAAGAGCTCTTGCGCTATCCAAACCTTGTGAAGATAAAACTGTATAATACTTATTTGGAGGAAGACCAGATAGAGGTACTAGAAAAGCTGCCAGAGTTGAGAGTGCTTCACCTTGAGTTCGGTGTTTTCGTCAGCCTTCCTTCAAACACACTGGCTTTGCTCCGGTGCATGGAGGCTTTCCACGTCTTGAATTTCTTTCAATCAAGTGCTTGAAAGAATTAAAAGAATGGACCATGGAGGAAGGAGCCATGCCTCGTCTCTGCAGATTGAACATTGATCATTGTCAAGGATTGAGGGCACTTCCAGATGGACTTCAATATAGTACCACCCTCAAGGAATTAGTACTCAAGCAGATGCCTATTGAATTGTGTAGTAGGCTTGACGAAGAAGGAGAGGATTTCTACAAAATCAAACATGTGCCTTCTGTTATAATCACTGAGAGACAGTTCATTTGGGAACTCAATCATGGTATGTGAGAGATTCAGAATGACATATATATAGTGTGTGATTAATCCTAAGAAATCACAATTGTACATGTTCGTTTTGCTTTCTTATTGATTTATCGCATCCTGCTTTTGTGCATCTTATTGTTATATATACTATTGATAATAAAAATTGCCTGGTTCATTTTTCAGAGATACTAGGGCCAGTTACAATAACGGTCCAGGTAAGAATTCATCATCTCTGCTTTAAGGAGTTACTAATTGAAGTCACTACGCAACTCATCTATCATCTATATTTATTTACTTTTTTTTTTTTTTTTAATAAAGTATTAGGTCTGAGGAAGAAAATGAACCCGAACGAGAAACATAGCTGCAGTGGTCCTGATGATTCTCAGGAATCTACTGTGGATAATGGTATGTCTTTTTTTGTCCCTTTGGTTGAAGCAACTATCTTTCATATTCCATTTGCTTCATCATTAACCTTTCTTCATGGCTTCAGACCAAAAAAAAAAAAAAAAAAAAAAACCTTTCTTCATGGCTGATGGCACGGTTGTTGCAGGTGAAGCTATAGGAAATCTTGCCAGCAAGGATCTAAGATCTGGTCTTTATGGAAGTTTAAGTTTTTTATTTCCAGTTTTACTTGCCAGTTTAATTGTGACATTTTACAGTGTTGTACTTACGCATATTTAGCAATGCTTTTTAGTCAAATTTTAGCCAAAGTAGCTAAAAAGTCATTTTGACTAACCACTTTAGAAATACGTTTGTATCAGTGCTATCTATTTTAGATAATTTTGAATTTATATTATTTTTTAAATGAAGACTAAATAGTTTAAATGCATTTATAAATTACATAAAATAACTTAAAAGACATGTATTAAATTATAGAGAGCCTCATCTTGCTCTCTATATTTATGTGTGATCTCGTCACTTTAGTAGGGATCGAGATGAGACATAGTGAGGACAAATCACGACAATTCCTGTCGTTCCTGTTGAACATTTGTGTTCTTATCTCCCCCTAACGACGGGAAGACTATCTCATTAAAGTGACAATCCGTAAATCTAGTGGTAAGGAGATCGCCTAGCAAGGGCATTAAGTGGCGAACGATTGTTGGAGTCTCAAATCCAACTTAGTTGCCCATTTGTCTGTAAGGACCCATCATAGTGCGTTGTGGCAGCGCAATTGACACATAAATGGTACACTCAAATATGCGTAAGTATGATATGCTAGTTGTAACGCAGAGATAGATTGAGTAGCGGTGGGTCGTAGACGAATTAGCATAGCTGCATGCGATATTGCATCACCCAAGAGGATATAAAGAGATTGGTGAGCATTACCAATGTCCAGACTACCATCGTAGTCGTTTCCGCGAGACCATTTGGATGGGAATATGATGTCCAACATCAGTCCCATTGCAATAACCATCGAAAGTCTTCGATATCAAAAGTCTTCGATGTAAACTCTTTAGCATTGTCAAGTCCAATTAACTAAATAGGATGATTCGGGGAGTGAGCTCGTTGTCATATGATATGTGCTAGGAGTGTAGCCAAAGCAGCATTACTGTAAACACGGAAATCTGAAAACAAACAAAATGCAGACACGTGTACAAAAATAATAATTTTATTAATTTAAGTGCGGGTTACAATCTTTGGTAATCCTCTGATTCGATCTCCGACGATGAATTTCACTCAAGGGCTTGACGCTTGATTTGAGTTGGAAGATGGTCATGAGAGTTGGCACGTGACGAACGTTTTGACTTGAGGTTGGTGAGGAACCGGCTATTTGGCAGCTTGATGGTTCTTCACACGAGCTTGGGAGGCTTCAGAAATTTTGTGAGTGTTTTCTTCTCTTTCTTTTGGCTGAATTCCTTCTCTTGATTTGAGAGTGGGTATTTATAGTGTCGGCGTCTCTCTTGATTTGGAATGCCTTGATGACACGTAATTAATTACATTTTCCTTAATTACATAATCGAATCAATCAGCGTTAATTAACTGATTTAATCACGATTATTAAGGAATTAGCCAATCAATTTGATGGCTGATTTTAATTGCTTTTTTCTAATAACATAATCAAATCAATCAGTGTTAATTAACTGATTTAATCACGATTATTAAGGAATTAGCCAATCAATTTGATGACTGATTTTCATCTTGATTATCAATTTAAATAAATTGACCTTTAATCAGCAGACGAAATTTAATATTTGATTTGACTTGGAATCAATTGATTTGATTGATCCGCCTTAATATCAGTTGATTAAGTCAGAACAAATTTATTTATTGCCGTCGGGCTTTTCGTACGCCGCCACGTGTCATTCCCTGAGTCCGCTTGGTTTTGCTTACTCATAAGCCACGTGCGCATTTTGTGTGACCCACATGCCGACTAAATTTGTTCGGTCATAATTTCGAGTGTTGACCGAATTATTTAATGAATTTTATTTTCATTAAATTTTTGGTGTCTACAATTAAAAATGGACAATGGCACAACACGTGACCAACGTGTTTGCATGTCAACCAACATCATGCAATATTTAAACGTCCGCAAGTTAGTTGAATCAGTCCACAGAATCCCCTTGGATTCTATGTAAGAACAGAATGAGTATTCTCGTATCTTTTGCATAGGACGGTCTCAGTCCTAATTTCCCTAAGGAACAGGCTTTGTAAAATGAGCGAGGGGCCTTAGAAGCAACCAATGAGAATTTTGGTTGGACCTGAGCATCTGAAACGCTATTTGAAGCAAAGTTTGGTGATTGCATCATCACCTGTGGTGCCATCACCATGATGGGCGCCATCCATGGCGTCATGTATTGTGATGCCCCGGAAATTCGTAATTATTTTCTGAAGATTTTTCCAGAATTAATTTTATAACTATTGGACGGTTTCGTGGCTCGTGGATGGAGCGGAAGTGTTTCGGGCGAATAATTAATTGAAGAATATGGTTTTAGGGGGGTTGCCAAAGGTTGACTTTTTATTCGTTGGGATTCTCCGAAAACTTCCTTCACGAAAGTTGTAGAGCGCGTCGATACGAGTTCGTGGACATGTGGAACGCGAGAATCGGAGTTCGTATGAGGAAGTTATGGCTATTGGAAAAAGTTTCCATTTTAGTATATAAAGGAAAAATCAGAAAATATATTCATTTCCTCATTTTCCTTTTCCGGAAGCCACTCCCTCTCTCTCTCTTCTCTCTCGTCCGCTCCCTCAGTATCGAAGAAAACCGCCTGACCCGACCCGAACCCGGCCGATCCGACCCGACTTTTCCGGCCAACTGCGGCGGTCTCCGGCCTTGAAACTTGGCCAGCAGGGTCGTCTCCTCCGTCTGGTCGTCCCTCTGGTGTTCTCTTACGGCGATTCTCCGTCTCGGTGGCAGTTCAAGGCGGTGCAGACTGGAGAAATCGGACCCGACCGGAAAACACAGTTCCGACGTCGGCACGGCTTCGATTTTCTTGGGTTGAGTTCAGAACAAGCTCGCTGATCGATCCATGGTGGTTGTTTGGATCGATTCACGTGAAAATTCGATCAACTCAGTTGGGATTACTGTTCACGGCTTGTGAGGTAGTTTTCGATCCCTTAAGCTTGTTTTCTGACTTCGAGCTAGTTATGAGAATTCACAAGCATACTTAGATGAAGAACTTTGATGTTGGGAGTTTTGTGAAATAATGTGTTTTGGCCGGTGGCGGTGCACCACCGTCTGTGGTGGCGTTCCGGCGGTGTTCCGGCCACTTAAGGAACTGTTTTTGGTATTATATATGTTCTACTCGTTGATACGAGCGTTTCGATATATAATATGCAAATTTTGGAGTTCGTATGGAATTGTTATGATTTTTGCAATTTCATACCGATCGATTATTCTATCCGTGAGGATTTGAGCGTCCGATCGACTTGTGGTTTGGTCACATCGATCGTGGACGTATTCCAGAGACTTCGGGAGGTCTCGGATGTGGTTTTGCCTCGATTGGCGCCACTTTGGGGGATTTTAGTTCAAAACAGGGGTTTCGGACTTAAAATTGGTTATGAATCGTTACTGATTTGAGATCATTGGTGAATAGGTGCTTCTAGAAGGTGAATTGGACGAGTTGTTGGTGATAGTGTACTAGTTCGGTTCTGTATAGAAGACGCAGCGGGATTCTGAGGTGAGTAATCTCACGAAGTTCATTTCACGAACGGGAATACCCTTATTATTTTGAGAGTTATTTAGTTAACTGCAAACTATAGATGGTATTAGTGGCACTTTTGAGTAGATGATTACGTGTGTATATATGTATATTATGGGATGTATATATATACATACGTATTCATGTATTAGTAGATATATGTTTACGTGAAATATATATGTTTTGGGTGGTTTGTGGATTTATGAAAACAATATGCATGAAATGATGCTTTTTATTGTTTTGGGGTGTGGCTTTTGGAAAACAAATGATTTGTGGAAATGATTGATTTCGATTTGTTTTGAAAAGCGTTGAGATTTGAGAAAAGTGTTGAGATTTGGGTATGAAAACAATGGGCATGAATTGATGCTTTTTATTGTTTTGTGTTATGGCTTTTTCGGAAAACAATGATTATGGAAATGTTGATTTCGATTGTTTTCAAAAGCGTTGCGATTTGTGTAACATTTTGGGTCAGATGCGACTCCTTTAATGTTTTGCTCCAAGGGACATTGCCGCCCGAGGATCGAAGGTCTAAGACCTTGGGCAGAATCTCAGGTGACCACGTCTTTGGCCGGACGAGTGGTTACGTTTTTCAGTTAGAGCTCTAATCTGTCTGCCATATAGGTAATTCATGGGGTAACGGGAATTGGTTATTTACAACTCATGACATTACGTATTTTTAGGGAACAAGGTGTGAGTTGCTTCCTTATTAATGGTTTTTAAGGGGACAAGGAGTGAGTTGTTTTCCTTATTAACGTTTTGATAGAAATCAAGGTGTGAGTTGCTTTCTATGGTACGATTATGGTACATTTGATAGAAATCAAGGAGTGAGTTGCTTTCTATGTTTTACTGATAGAAATCAAGGAGTGAGTTGCTTTCTATGTTTTACTGATAGAAATCAAGGAGTGAGTTGCTTTCTATGTTTTACTGATAGAAATCAAGGTGTGAGTTGCTTTCTATGGTACGCTTATGGTACAACTGATAGAATTCAAGTGTGGGTTGTTTTCTATGTTTCGTTTTAAAAGGAAACAAGGTGTGAGTTGCTTTCTTTTATTTCGATTTGAAAGGAAATTAAAGTGTGAGTTATTCTCCTTTATTTCGTGTTTTAAGGAATCAAAGCGTGAGTTGTTTTCCTTATTTTTGGCGTGAGTTGTGTGTGGTTTGAGTTACTCATACGGGCTTGCAAAAGCTTACCGGGTTTGTTGTGTGGCAACCCGGTGCACCATTCCAACCGTGTAGGGGTTAATCCTGCAGGTTAGGATAATCGAGGTTGAGGCAGCGAGCTAGCAGCTTTACGGTAGGAAGCCAATTTTGTGACTTTACCGTTATTTGGACTTCCGTTGTAGTGAGCTCTGAGGAGCATTACGTTTATCTTGTTGTTGACAATTTAATTCGTAAGCTTGTGTAATATATAACTCTTTGGAGTGAGTGTATATTAACTTTGAGGGTTCAGGGCATCAATAAGTGTGTAAGTTTAAGGGAAAAAGATTTCAGGTATTTTGTATTGATGACTGGACGTTCACGCATATATAATTATGGGGTTATATATATCGATTTTCATGTGTGTAAAATCAGGGGCGTGACAGATTGGTATCAGAGCGTAAGGTGCATATTTGGTGACAATCAATACTCCTCGAGTGATGGCCCGTCTGCAGCGGATCCCCATCTGATGCTCTTCGGTATTGATATAGTCATTGGGTATGCAATGAGTGTTGGATTGCGAGTCATCAGGGTAGTGTTAGCTCAGTGAACCAAGTGTAGGAGCTTAAGGTAGCTTCTAGGAGTTATAATCTTTTGAGGAATGAGGACCTTTAGATTTGACTCAAGATTTACGTAGGGGACAGAATTGTATCTTCTGACGTAGTAAGGTGGTTGATTTAGTCATGTTGTTGACTTATACTTGTAGTTGGAAGTTGTACAAGTATTAATCACAGGTTGTTATGCTTCTTAGGTGATGGATTCACAAGGAGGCCGAGCTAGGGGTCGAGGTAGACCCAGAGGCAGGGGTGGAGCCAGAGGTAGGGGCAGGATTCCTCCTCCTGTTGAGGAGATGTTTGAGAATGATATCGAGGCATCGAATGTTGAGCTGCCTGTTCCACCGGTTGTGGAGGTTGCGAATGTTGTAGATCCCACTCGTTTGTCGAAGTTGGCAAAGGAGATTTCGAGGTTGGGAGGAGTTCCATTCCAGGGAGGTACGGATCACATGTTGGCAGATCAATGGATCGAGAACATGAAGACCTACTTCGAGATGGTCGTCTGCGACGACGTTGAGAAGAGGAAGATTGCGGCGTTTATGCTCCAAGGCGATGCACGGGTATGGTGGAGCGGCACACAGAGGGTGATGGATGTGTCCGCCATGACCTGGGACGGTTTTGTGGAACTGTTCAGGAAGAAGTACTTTCCGCCTTCAGTGAGGGAGCAGATGGAAAGGGAATTCATCTCGTTAGTCCAAGGGACTAAGAGTGTGAGGGAGTATGAAGCTGAGTTCTCAAGGTTGTATCGCTTTGTGAGGCAGATGGATGCTGAGAGCTTAGCTATGAAGTTTCAGTGGGGACTGAATGCTTCAATCCGGCGCGATGTCGCTGTTCTGGAACTGAAGACGGTAGAGCTCATTTTCGTTAAGGCTATGGCCATTGAGCAGGAGAACTTGATTTTCCAGGAGCAGGAGTCGGCTGAGAGGGACTCCCGAAGGAAGGGGAAGGCAACTGCTGAGAGCAATGAAGGGACAGATGCTCAGGGTGGGTTCTGGAAGAGGCGCAGGACTCATCAGCAGGCGCCAGCTAGGGAAGCGGCTGCACCTGCTAGGGCTGCACCTGTTGGGCAGGGAGCACCTCTGAGATGTTACAACTGTAAGGAGATTGGCCATACTGCTAAGGCTTGCACAAAACCGAAGAACTTGGCGTGTTTTACTTGTGGCCAGACAGGGCATTTCTCAAGGGATTGTACCCAGCAGCAGGGCAGGGGACAAGGAAATCAGCGAGGACAGCAGCCTTTGGGGCATGTCTGAGTGGATGCTAATTTTCAGCAAAGTGTAGGGAATGGAGGTGTCTTATCGGCCTTAAGACTTTTCTTGCTAAGGCGAAGTATGATAGTGGAGAACCTAATTCCTTTGTGTGCTGTGACAGGCTTTGCCTGATGTCCATAGTTAGACTTTTGCGTGTGGCTTCCTTTTGTAAAATACTGTTTTTGATGGTATGTTGCATGATGCATTTTTCATTGTTGTAACAGAGGAGTCTTTTACAACTTTGTTTGTATGTGCGATACCATGTGATAATTGATGGGTAGTTCGGCCGAGGCTGAATCTCATCTTACTATGTTCGGAGATAGTTGGAATGCTTATTGTGATTTTGCAAATAGTTGACTGTGGCAAAAACCTAGAGTTTTATCAATTGACTTGAAATGAAATGTCATTTTAAATTTAGCAATGAGAATGTTGTAATTGATGATATATCGATGCAGATACTGTGAGGACAGGACTATGGACTCTTAGGTGGTTGTGCATAATTGTTGTTGCATTAGAACGTGATTGAAACAGGTGAGATGTTTAGATTATCTCCAAGTGGGATGGTAGGAGGCATTTGAATTGCGATATTAGGTAGGGTACCTGTATCCATTATTGAGCTAAGTATGTTGTATAGTGAGACAAGAACAGGTTGTTGCGAAATGAGATTTGGACTTGAGCTTGGTTTATGCGTACTTGTGGGTGTGGTACGTGTGAATTTCGGGACGAAATTTCTTTAAGGGGGGTGGAATGTGATGCCCCGGAAATTCGTAATTATTTTCTGAAGATTTTTCCAGAATTAATTTTATAACTATTGGACGGTTTCGTGGCTCGTGGATGGAGCGGAAGTGTTTCGGGCGAATAATTAATTGAAGAATATGGTTTTAGGGGGGTTGCCAAAGGTTGACTTTTTATTCGTTGGGATTCTCCGAAAACTTCCTTCACGAAAGTTGTAGAGCGCGTCGATACGAGTTCGTGGACATGTGGAACGCGAGAATCGGAGTTCGTATGAGGAAGTTATGGCTATTGGAAAAAGTTTCCATTTTAGTATATAAAGGAAAAATCAGAAAATATATTCATTTCCTCATTTTCCTTTTCCGGAAGCCACTCCCTCTCTCTCTCTTCTCTCTCGTCCGCTCCCTCAGTATCGAAGAAAACCGCCTGACCCGACCCGAACCCGGCCGATCCGACCCGACTTTTCCGGCCAACTGCGGCGGTCTCCGGCCTTGAAACTTGGCCAGCAGGGTCGTCTCCTCCGTCTGGTCGTCCCTCTGGTGTTCTCTTACGGCGATTCTCCGTCTCGGTGGCAGTTCAAGGCGGTGCAGACTGGAGAAATCGGACCCGACCGGAAAACACAGTTCCGACGTCGGCACGGCTTCGATTTTCTTGGGTTGAGTTCAGAACAAGCTCGCTGATCGATCCATGGTGGTTGTTTGGATCGATTCACGTGAAAATTCGATCAACTCAGTTGGGATTACTGTTCACGGCTTGTGAGGTAGTTTTCGATCCCTTAAGCTTGTTTTCTGACTTCGAGCTAGTTATGAGAATTCACAAGCATGCTTAGATGAAGAACTTTGATGTTGGGAGTTTTGTGAAATAATGTGTTTTGGCCGGTGGCGGTGCACCACCGTCTGTGGTGGCGTTCCGGCGGTGTTCCGGCCACTTAAGGAACTGTTTTTGGTATTATATATGTTCTACTCGTTGATACGAGCGTTTCGATATATAATATGCAAATTTTGGAGTTCGTATGGAATTGTTATGATTTTTGCAATTTCATACCGATCGATTATTCTATCCGTGAGGATTTGAGCGTCCGATCGACTTGTGGTTTGGTCACATCGATCGTGGACGTATTCCAGAGACTTCGGGAGGTCTCGGATGTGGTTTTGCCTCGATTGGCGCCACTTTGGGGGATTTTAGTTCAAAACAGGGGTTTCGGACTTAAAATTGGTTATGAATCGTTACTGATTTGAGATCATTGGTGAATAGGTGCTTCTAGAAGGTGAATTGGACGAGTTGTTGGTGATAGTGTACTAGTTCGGTTCTGTATAGAAGACGCAGCGGGATTCTGAGGTGAGTAATCTCACGAAGTTCATTTCACGAACGGGAATACCCTTATTATTTTGAGAGTTATTTAGTTAACTGCAAACTATAGATGGTATTAGTGGCACTTTTGAGTAGATGATTACGTGTGTATATATGTATATTATGGGATGTATATATATACATACGTATTCATGTATTAGTAGATATATGTTTACGTGAAATATATATGTTTTGGGTGGTTTGTGGATTTATGAAAACAATATGCATGAAATGATGCTTTTTATTGTTTTGGGGTGTGGCTTTTGGAAAACAAATTATTTGTGGAAATGATTGATTTCGATTTGTTTTGAAAAGCGTTGAGATTTGAGAAAAGTGTTGAGATTTGGGTATGAAAACAATGGGCATGAATTGATGCTTTTTATTGTTTTGTGTTATGGCTTTTTCGGAAAACAATGATTATGGAAATGTTGATTTCGATTGTTTTCAAAAGCGTTGCGATTTGTGTAACATTTTGGGTCAGATGCGACTCCTTTAATGTTTTGCTCCAAGGGACATTGCCGCCCGAGGATCGAAGGTCTAAGACCTTGGGCAGAATCTCAGGTGACCACGTCTTTGGCCGGACGAGTGGTTACGTTTTTCAGTTAGAGCTCTAATCTGTCTGCCATATAGGTAATTCATGGGGTAACGGGAATTGGTTATTTACAACTCATGACATTACGTATTTTTAGGGAACAAGGTGTGAGTTGCTTCCTTATTAATGGTTTTTAAGGGGACAAGGAGTGAGTTGTTTTCCTTATTAACGTTTTGATAGAAATCAAGGTGTGAGTTGCTTTCTATGGTACGATTATGGTACATTTGATAGAAATCAAGGAGTGAGTTGCTTTCTATGTTTTACTGATAGAAATCAAGGAGTGAGTTGCTTTCTATGTTTTACTGATAGAAATCAAGGAGTGAGTTGCTTTCTATGTTTTACTGATAGAAATCAAGGTGTGAGTTGCTTTCTATGGTACGCTTATGGTACAACTGATAGAATTCAAGTGTGGGTTGTTTTCTATGTTTCGTTTTAAAAGGAAACAAGGTGTGAGTTGCTTTCTTTTATTTCGATTTGAAAGGAAATTAAAGTGTGAGTTATTCTCCTTTATTTCGTGTTTTAAGGAATCAAAGCGTGAGTTGTTTTCCTTATTTTTGGCGTGAGTTGTGTGTGGTTTGAGTTACTCATACGGGCTTGCAAAAGCTTACCGGGTTTGTTGTGTGGCAACCCGGTGCACCATTCCAACCGTGTAGGGGTTAATCCTGCAGGTTAGGATAATCGAGGTTGAGGCAGCGAGCTAGCAGCTTTACGGTAGGAAGCCAATTTTGTGACTTTACCGTTATTTGGACTTCCGTTGTAGTGAGCTCTGAGGAGCATTACGTTTATCTTGTTGTTGACAATTTAATTCGTAAGCTTGTGTAATATATAACTCTTTGGAGTGAGTGTATATTAACTTTGAGGGTTCAGGGCATCAATAAGTGTGTAAGTTTAAGGGAAAAAGATTTCAGGTATTTTGTATTGATGACTGGACGTTCACGCATATATAATTATGGGGTTATATATATCGATTTTCATGTGTGTAAAATCAGGGGCGTGACAGATTGGTATCAGAGCGTAAGGTGCATATTTGGTGACAATCAATACTCCTCGAGTGATGGCCCGTCTGCAGCGGATCCCCATCTGATGCTCTTCGGTATTGATATAGTCATTGGGTATGCAATGAGTGTTGGATTGCGAGTCATCAGGGTAGTGTTAGCTCAGTGAACCAAGTGTAGGAGCTTAAGGTAGCTTCTAGGAGTTATAATCTTTTGAGGAATGAGGACCTTTAGATTTGACTCAAGATTTACGTAGGGGACAGAATTGTATCTTCTGACGTAGTAAGGTGGTTGATTTAGTCATGTTGTTGACTTATACTTGTAGTTGGAAGTTGTACAAGTATTAATCACAGGTTGTTATGCTTCTTAGGTGATGGATTCACAAGGAGGCCGAGCTAGGGGTCGAGGTAGACCCAGAGGCAGGGGTGGAGCCAGAGGTAGGGGCAGGATTCCTCCTCCTGTTGAGGAGATGTTTGAGAATGATATCGAGGCATCGAATGTTGAGCTGCCTGTTCCACCGGTTGTGGAGGTTGCGAATGTTGTAGATCCCACTCGTTTGTCGAAGTTGGCAAAGGAGATTTCGAGGTTGGGAGGAGTTCCATTCCAGGGAGGTACGGATCACATGTTGGCAGATCAATGGATCGAGAACATGAAGACCTACTTCGAGATGGTCGTCTGCGACGACGTTGAGAAGAGGAAGATTGCGGCGTTTATGCTCCAAGGCGATGCACGGGTATGGTGGAGCGGCACACAGAGGGTGATGGATGTGTCCGCCATGACCTGGGACGGTTTTGTGGAACTGTTCAGGAAGAAGTACTTTCCGCCTTCAGTGAGGGAGCAGATGGAAAGGGAATTCATCTCGTTAGTCCAAGGGACTAAGAGTGTGAGGGAGTATGAAGCTGAGTTCTCAAGGTTGTATCGCTTTGTGAGGCAGATGGATGCTGAGAGCTTAGCTATGAAGTTTCAGTGGGGACTGAATGCTTCAATCCGGCGCGATGTCGCTGTTCTGGAACTGAAGACGGTAGAGCTCATTTTCGTTAAGGCTATGGCCATTGAGCAGGAGAACTTGATTTTCCAGGAGCAGGAGTCGGCTGAGAGGGACTCCCGAAGGAAGGGGAAGGCAACTGCTGAGAGCAATGAAGGGACAGATGCTCAGGGTGGGTTCTGGAAGAGGCGCAGGACTCATCAGCAGGCGCCAGCTAGGGAAGCGGCTGCACCTGCTAGGGCTGCACCTGTTGGGCAGGGAGCACCTCTGAGATGTTACAACTGTAAGGAGATTGGCCATACTGCTAAGGCTTGCACAAAACCGAAGAACTTGGCGTGTTTTACTTGTGGCCAGACAGGGCATTTCTCAAGGGATTGTACCCAGCAGCAGGGCAGGGGACAAGGAAATCAGCGAGGACAGCAGCCTTTGGGGCATGTCTGAGTGGATGCTAATTTTCAGCAAAGTGTAGGGAATGGAGGTGTCTTATCGGCCTTAAGACTTTTCTTGCTAAGGCGAAGTATGATAGTGGAGAACCTAATTCCTTTGTGTGCTGTGACAGGCTTTGCCTGATGTCCATAGTTAGACTTTTGCGTGTGGCTTCCTTTTGTAAAATACTGTTTTTGATGGTATGTTGCATGATGCATTTTTCATTGTTGTAACAGAGGAGTCTTTTACAACTTTGTTTGTATGTGCGATACCATGTGATAATTGATGGGTAGTTCGGCCGAGGCTGAATCTCATCTTACTATGTTCGGAGATAGTTGGAATGCTTATTGTGATTTTGCAAATAGTTGACTGTGGCAAAAACCTAGAGTTTTATCAATTGACTTGAAATGAAATGTCATTTTAAATTTAGCAATGAGAATGTTGTAATTGATGATATATCGATGCAGATACTGTGAGGACAGGACTATGGACTCTTAGGTGGTTGTGCATAATTGTTGTTGCATTAGAACGTGATTGAAACAGGTGAGATGTTTAGATTATCTCCAAGTGGGATGGTAGGAGGCATTTGAATTGCGATATTAGGTAGGGTACCTGTATCCATTATTGAGCTAAGTATGTTGTATAGTGAGACAAGAACAGGTTGTTGCGAAATGAGATTTGGACTTGAGCTTGGTTTATGCGTACTTGTGGGTGTGGTACGTGTGAATTTCGGGACGAAATTTCTTTAAGGGGGGTGGAATGTGATGCCCCGGAAATTCGTAATTATTTTCTGAAGATTTTTCCAGAATTAATTTTATAACTATTGGACGGTTTCGTGGCTCGTGGATGGAGCGGAAGTGTTTCGGGCGAATAATTAATTGAAGAATATGGTTTTAGGGGGGTTGCCAAAGGTTGACTTTTTATTCGTTGGGATTCTCCGAAAACTTCCTTCACGAAAGTTGTAGAGCGCGTCGATACGAGTTCGTGGACATGTGGAACGCGAGAATCGGAGTTCGTATGAGGAAGTTATGGCTATTGGAAAAAGTTTCCATTTTAGTATATAAAGGAAAAATCAGAAAATATATTCATTTCCTCATTTTCCTTTTCCGGAAGCCACTCCCTCTCTCTCTCTTCTCTCTCGTCCGCTCCCTCAGTATCGAAGAAAACCGCCTGACCCGACCCGAACCCGGCCGATCCGACCCGACTTTTCCGGCCAACTGCGGCGGTCTCCGGCCTTGAAACTTGGCCAGCAGGGTCGTCTCCTCCGTCTGGTCGTCCCTCTGGTGTTCTCTTACGGCGATTCTCCGTCTCGGTGGCAGTTCAAGGCGGTGCAGACTGGAGAAATCGGACCCGACCGGAAAACACAGTTCCGACGTCGGCACGGCTTCGATTTTCTTGGGTTGAGTTCAGAACAAGCTCGCTGATCGATCCATGGTGGTTGTTTGGATCGATTCACGTGAAAATTCGATCAACTCAGTTGGGATTACTGTTCACGGCTTGTGAGGTAGTTTTCGATCCCTTAAGCTTGTTTTCTGACTTCGAGCTAGTTATGAGAATTCACAAGCATGCTTAGATGAAGAACTTTGATGTTGGGAGTTTTGTGAAATAATGTGTTTTGGCCGGTGGCGGTGCACCACCGTCTGTGGTGGCGTTCCGGCGGTGTTCCGGCCACTTAAGGAACTGTTTTTGGTATTATATATGTTCTACTCGTTGATACGAGCGTTTCGATATATAATATGCAAATTTTGGAGTTCGTATGGAATTGTTATGATTTTTGCAATTTCATACCGATCGATTATTCTATCCGTGAGGATTTGAGCGTCCGATCGACTTGTGGTTTGGTCACATCGATCGTGGACGTATTCCAGAGACTTCGGGAGGTCTCGGATGTGGTTTTGCCTCGATTGGCGCCACTTTGGGGGATTTTAGTTCAAAACAGGGGTTTCGGACTTAAAATTGGTTATGAATCGTTACTGATTTGAGATCATTGGTGAATAGGTGCTTCTAGAAGGTGAATTGGACGAGTTGTTGGTGATAGTGTACTAGTTCGGTTCTGTATAGAAGACGCAGCGGGATTCTGAGGTGAGTAATCTCACGAAGTTCATTTCACGAACGGGAATACCCTTATTATTTTGAGAGTTATTTAGTTAACTGCAAACTATAGATGGTATTAGTGGCACTTTTGAGTAGATGATTACGTGTGTATATATGTATATTATGGGATGTATATATATACATACGTATTCATGTATTAGTAGATATATGTTTACGTGAAATATATATGTTTTGGGTGGTTTGTGGATTTATGAAAACAATATGCATGAAATGATGCTTTTTATTGTTTTGGGGTGTGGCTTTTGGAAAACAAATGATTTGTGGAAATGATTGATTTCGATTTGTTTTGAAAAGCGTTGAGATTTGAGAAAAGTGTTGAGATTTGGGTATGAAAACAATGGGCATGAATTGATGCTTTTTATTGTTTTGTGTTATGGCTTTTTCGGAAAACAATGATTATGGAAATGTTGATTTCGATTGTTTTCAAAAGCGTTGCGATTTGTGTAACATTTTGGGTCAGATGCGACTCCTTTAATGTTTTGCTCCAAGGGACATTGCCGCCCGAGGATCGAAGGTCTAAGACCTTGGGCAGAATCTCAGGTGACCACGTCTTTGGCCGGACGAGTGGTTACGTTTTTCAGTTAGAGCTCTAATCTGTCTGCCATATAGGTAATTCATGGGGTAACGGGAATTGGTTATTTACAACTCATGACATTACGTATTTTTAGGGAACAAGGTGTGAGTTGCTTCCTTATTAATGGTTTTTAAGGGGACAAGGAGTGAGTTGTTTTCCTTATTAACGTTTTGATAGAAATCAAGGTGTGAGTTGCTTTCTATGGTACGATTATGGTACATTTGATAGAAATCAAGGAGTGAGTTGCTTTCTATGTTTTACTGATAGAAATCAAGGAGTGAGTTGCTTTCTATGTTTTACTGATAGAAATCAAGGAGTGAGTTGCTTTCTATGTTTTACTGATAGAAATCAAGGTGTGAGTTGCTTTCTATGGTACGCTTATGGTACAACTGATAGAATTCAAGTGTGGGTTGTTTTCTATGTTTCGTTTTAAAAGGAAACAAGGTGTGAGTTGCTTTCTTTTATTTCGATTTGAAAGGAAATTAAAGTGTGAGTTATTCTCCTTTATTTCGTGTTTTAAGGAATCAAAGCGTGAGTTGTTTTCCTTATTTTTGGCGTGAGTTGTGTGTGGTTTGAGTTACTCATACGGGCTTGCAAAAGCTTACCGGGTTTGTTGTGTGGCAACCCGGTGCACCATTCCAACCGTGTAGGGGTTAATCCTGCAGGTTAGGATAATCGAGGTTGAGGCAGCGAGCTAGCAGCTTTACGGTAGGAAGCCAATTTTGTGACTTTACCGTTATTTGGACTTCCGTTGTAGTGAGCTCTGAGGAGCATTACGTTTATCTTGTTGTTGACAATTTAATTCGTAAGCTTGTGTAATATATAACTCTTTGGAGTGAGTGTATATTAACTTTGAGGGTTCAGGGCATCAATAAGTGTGTAAGTTTAAGGGAAAAAGATTTCAGGTATTTTGTATTGATGACTGGACGTTCACGCATATATAATTATGGGGTTATATATATCGATTTTCATGTGTGTAAAATCAGGGGCGTGACAGATTGGTATCAGAGCGTAAGGTGCATATTTGGTGACAATCAATACTCCTCGAGTGATGGCCCGTCTGCAGCGGATCCCCATCTGATGCTCTTCGGTATTGATATAGTCATTGGGTATGCAATGAGTGTTGGATTGCGAGTCATCAGGGTAGTGTTAGCTCAGTGAACCAAGTGTAGGAGCTTAAGGTAGCTTCTAGGAGTTATAATCTTTTGAGGAATGAGGACCTTTAGATTTGACTCAAGATTTACGTAGGGGACAGAATTGTATCTTCTGACGTAGTAAGGTGGTTGATTTAGTCATGTTGTTGACTTATACTTGTAGTTGGAAGTTGTACAAGTATTAATCACAGGTTGTTATGCTTCTTAGGTGATGGATTCACAAGGAGGCCGAGCTAGGGGTCGAGGTAGACCCAGAGGCAGGGGTGGAGCCAGAGGTAGGGGCAGGATTCCTCCTCCTGTTGAGGAGATGTTTGAGAATGATATCGAGGCATCGAATGTTGAGCTGCCTGTTCCACCGGTTGTGGAGGTTGCGAATGTTGTAGATCCCACTCGTTTGTCGAAGTTGGCAAAGGAGATTTCGAGGTTGGGAGGAGTTCCATTCCAGGGAGGTACGGATCACATGTTGGCAGATCAATGGATCGAGAACATGAAGACCTACTTCGAGATGGTCGTCTGCGACGACGTTGAGAAGAGGAAGATTGCGGCGTTTATGCTCCAAGGCGATGCACGGGTATGGTGGAGCGGCACACAGAGGGTGATGGATGTGTCCGCCATGACCTGGGACGGTTTTGTGGAACTGTTCAGGAAGAAGTACTTTCCGCCTTCAGTGATGGAGCAGATGGAAAGGGAATTCATCTCGTTAGTCCAAGGGACTAAGAGTGTGAGGGAGTATGAAGCTGAGTTCTCAAGGTTGTATCGCTTTGTGAGGCAGATGGATGCTGAGAGCTTAGCTATGAAGTTTCAGTGGGGACTGAATGCTTCAATCCGGCGCGATGTCGCTGTTCTGGAACTGAAGACGGTAGAGCTCATTTTCGTTAAGGCTATGGCCATTGAGCAGGAGAACTTGATTTTCCAGGAGCAGGAGTCGGCTGAGAGGGACTCCCGAAGGAAGGGGAAGGCAACTGCTGAGAGCAATGAAGGGACAGATGCTCAGGGTGGGTTCTGGAAGAGGCGCAGGACTCATCAGCAGGCGCCAGCTAGGGAAGCGGCTGCACCTGCTAGGGCTGCACCTGTTGGGCAGGGAGCACCTCTGAGATGTTACAACTGTAAGGAGATTGGCCATACTGCTAAGGCTTGCACAAAACCGAAGAACTTGGCGTGTTTTACTTGTGGCCAGACAGGGCATTTCTCAAGGGATTGTACCCAGCAGCAGGGCAGGGGACAAGGAAATCAGCGAGGACAGCAGCCTTTGGGGCATGTCTGAGTGGATGCTAATTTTCAGCAAAGTGTAGGGAATGGAGGTGTCTTATCGGCCTTAAGACTTTTCTTGCTAAGGCGAAGTATGATAGTGGAGAACCTAATTCCTTTGTGTGCTGTGACAGGCTTTGCCTGATGTCCATAGTTAGACTTTTGCGTGTGGCTTCCTTTTGTAAAATACTGTTTTTGATGGTATGTTGCATGATGCATTTTTCATTGTTGTAACAGAGGAGTCTTTTACAACTTTGTTTGTATGTGCGATACCATGTGATAATTGATGGGTAGTTCGGCCGAGGCTGAATCTCATCTTACTATGTTCGGAGATAGTTGGAATGCTTATTGTGATTTTGCAAATAGTTGACTGTGGCAAAAACCTAGAGTTTTATCAATTGACTTGAAATGAAATGTCATTTTAAATTTAGCAATGAGAATGTTGTAATTGATGATATATCGATGCAGATACTGTGAGGACAGGACTATGGACTCTTAGGTGGTTGTGCATAATTGTTGTTGCATTAGAACGTGATTGAAACAGGTGAGATGTTTAGATTATCTCCAAGTGGGATGGTAGGAGGCATTTGAATTGCGATATTAGGTAGGGTACCTGTATCCATTATTGAGCTAAGTATGTTGTATAGTGAGACAAGAACAGGTTGTTGCGAAATGAGATTTGGACTTGAGCTTGGTTTATGCGTACTTGTGGGTGTGGTACGTGTGAATTTCGGGACGAAATTTCTTTAAGGGGGGTGGAATGTGATGCCCCGGAAATTCGTAATTATTTTCTGAAGATTTTTCCAGAATTAATTTTATAACTATTGGACGGTTTCGTGGCTCGTGGATGGAGCGGAAGTGTTTCGGGCGAATAATTAATTGAAGAATATGGTTTTAGGGGGGTTGCCAAAGGTTGACTTTTTATTCGTTGGGATTCTCCGAAAACTTCCTTCACGAAAGTTGTAGAGCGCGTCGATACGAGTTCGTGGACATGTGGAACGCGAGAATCGGAGTTCGTATGAGGAAGTTATGGCTATTGGAAAAAGTTTCCATTTTAGTATATAAAGGAAAAATCAGAAAATATATTCATTTCCTCATTTTCCTTTTCCGGAAGCCACTCCCTCTCTCTCTCTTCTCTCTCGTCCGCTCCCTCAGTATCGAAGAAAACCGCCTGACCCGACCCGAACCCGGCCGATCCGACCCGACTTTTCCGGCCAACTGCGGCGGTCTCCGGCCTTGAAACTTGGCCAGCAGGGTCGTCTCCTCCGTCTGGTCGTCCCTCTGGTGTTCTCTTACGGCGATTCTCCGTCTCGGTGGCAGTTCAAGGCGGTGCAGACTGGAGAAATCGGACCCGACCGGAAAACACAGTTCCGACGTCGGCACGGCTTCGATTTTCTTGGGTTGAGTTCAGAACAAGCTCGCTGATCGATCCATGGTGGTTGTTTGGATCGATTCACGTGAAAATTCGATCAACTCAGTTGGGATTACTGTTCACGGCTTGTGAGGTAGTTTTCGATCCCTTAAGCTTGTTTTCTGACTTCGAGCTAGTTATGAGAATTCACAAGCATGCTTAGATGAAGAACTTTGATGTTGGGAGTTTTGTGAAATAATGTGTTTTGGCCGGTGGCGGTGCACCACCGTCTGTGGTGGCGTTCCGGCGGTGTTCCGGCCACTTAAGGAACTGTTTTTGGTATTATATATGTTCTACTCGTTGATACGAGCGTTTCGATATATAATATGCAAATTTTGGAGTTCGTATGGAATTGTTATGATTTTTGCAATTTCATACCGATCGATTATTCTATCCGTGAGGATTTGAGCGTCCGATCGACTTGTGGTTTGGTCACATCGATCGTGGACGTATTCCAGAGACTTCGGGAGGTCTCGGATGTGGTTTTGCCTCGATTGGCGCCACTTTGGGGGATTTTAGTTCAAAACAGGGGTTTCGGACTTAAAATTGGTTATGAATCGTTACTGATTTGAGATCATTGGTGAATAGGTGCTTCTAGAAGGTGAATTGGACGAGTTGTTGGTGATAGTGTACTAGTTCGGTTCTGTATAGAAGACGCAGCGGGATTCTGAGGTGAGTAATCTCACGAAGTTCATTTCACGAACGGGAATACCCTTATTATTTTGAGAGTTATTTAGTTAACTGCAAACTATAGATGGTATTAGTGGCACTTTTGAGTAGATGATTACGTGTGTATATATGTATATTATGGGATGTATATATATACATACGTATTCATGTATTAGTAGATATATGTTTACGTGAAATATATATGTTTTGGGTGGTTTGTGGATTTATGAAAACAATATGCATGAAATGATGCTTTTTATTGTTTTGGGGTGTGGCTTTTGGAAAACAAATGATTTGTGGAAATGATTGATTTCGATTTGTTTTGAAAAGCGTTGAGATTTGAGAAAAGTGTTGAGATTTGGGTATGAAAACAATGGGCATGAATTGATGCTTTTATTGTTTTGTGTTATGGCTTTTTCGGAAAACAATGATTATGGAAATGTTGATTTCGATTGTTTTCAAAAGCGTTGCGATTTGTGTAACATTTTGGGTCAGATGCGACTCCTTTAATGTTTTGCTCCAAGGGACATTGCCGCCCGAGGATCGAAGGTCTAAGACCTTGGGCAGAATCTCAGGTGACCACGTCTTTGGCCGGACGAGTGGTTACGTTTTTCAGTTAGAGCTCTAATCTGTCTGCCATATAGGTAATTCATGGGGTAACGGGAATTGGTTATTTACAACTCATGACATTACGTATTTTTAGGGAACAAGGTGTGAGTTGCTTCCTTATTAATGGTTTTTAAGGGGACAAGGAGTGAGTTGTTTTCCTTATTAACGTTTTGATAGAAATCAAGGTGTGAGTTGCTTTCTATGGTACGATTATGGTACATTTGATAGAAATCAAGGAGTGAGTTGCTTTCTATGTTTTACTGATAGAAATCAAGGAGTGAGTTGCTTTCTATGTTTTACTGATAGAAATCAAGGAGTGAGTTGCTTTCTATGTTTTACTGATAGAAATCAAGGTGTGAGTTGCTTTCTATGGTACGCTTATGGTACAACTGATAGAATTCAAGTGTGGGTTGTTTTCTATGTTTCGTTTTAAAAGGAAACAAGGTGTGAGTTGCTTTCTTTTATTTCGATTTGAAAGGAAATTAAAGTGTGAGTTATTCTCCTTTATTTCGTGTTTTAAGGAATCAAAGCGTGAGTTGTTTTCCTTATTTTTGGCGTGAGTTGTGTGTGGTTTGAGTTACTCATACGGGCTTGCAAAAGCTTACCGGGTTTGTTGTGTGGCAACCCGGTGCACCATTCCAACCGTGTAGGGGTTAATCCTGCAGGTTAGGATAATCGAGGTTGAGGCAGCGAGCTAGCAGCTTTACGGTAGGAAGCCAATTTTGTGACTTTACCGTTATTTGGACTTCCGTTGTAGTGAGCTCTGAGGAGCATTACGTTTATCTTGTTGTTGACAATTTAATTCGTAAGCTTGTGTAATATATAACTCTTTGGAGTGAGTGTATATTAACTTTGAGGGTTCAGGGCATCAATAAGTGTGTAAGTTTAAGGGAAAAAGATTTCAGGTATTTTGTATTGATGACTGGACGTTCACGCATATATAATTATGGGGTTATATATATCGATTTTCATGTGTGTAAAATCAGGGGCGTGACAGATTGGTATCAGAGCGTAAGGTGCATATTTGGTGACAATCAATACTCCTCGAGTGATGGCCCGTCTGCAGCGGATCCCCATCTGATGCTCTTCGGTATTGATATAGTCATTGGGTATGCAATGAGTGTTGGATTGCGAGTCATCAGGGTAGTGTTAGCTCAGTGAACCAAGTGTAGGAGCTTAAGGTAGCTTCTAGGAGTTATAATCTTTTGAGGAATGAGGACCTTTAGATTTGACTCAAGATTTACGTAGGGGACAGAATTGTATCTTCTGACGTAGTAAGGTGGTTGATTTAGTCATGTTGTTGACTTATACTTGTAGTTGGAAGTTGTACAAGTATTAATCACAGGTTGTTATGCTTCTTAGGTGATGGATTCACAAGGAGGCCGAGCTAGGGGTCGAGGTAGACCCAGAGGCAGGGGTGGAGCCAGAGGTAGGGGCAGGATTCCTCCTCCTGTTGAGGAGATGTTTGAGAATGATATCGAGGCATCGAATGTTGAGCTGCCTGTTCCACCGGTTGTGGAGGTTGCGAATGTTGTAGATCCCACTCGTTTGTCGAAGTTGGCAAAGGAGATTTCGAGGTTGGGAGGAGTTCCATTCCAGGGAGGTACGGATCACATGTTGGCAGATCAATGGATCGAGAACATGAAGACCTACTTCGAGATGGTCGTCTGCGACGACGTTGAGAAGAGGAAGATTGCGGCGTTTATGCTCCAAGGCGATGCACGGGTATGGTGGAGCGGCACACAGAGGGTGATGGATGTGTCCGCCATGACCTGGGACGGTTTTGTGGAACTGTTCAGGAAGAAGTACTTTCCGCCTTCAGTGATGGAGCAGATGGAAAGGGAATTCATCTCGTTAGTCCAAGGGACTAAGAGTGTGAGGGAGTATGAAGCTGAGTTCTCAAGGTTGTATCGCTTTGTGAGGCAGATGGATGCTGAGAGCTTAGCTATGAAGTTTCAGTGGGGACTGAATGCTTCAATCCGGCGCGATGTCGCTGTTCTGGAACTGAAGACGGTAGAGCTCATTTTCGTTAAGGCTATGGCCATTGAGCAGGAGAACTTGATTTTCCAGGAGCAGGAGTCGGCTGAGAGGGACTCCCGAAGGAAGGGGAAGGCAACTGCTGAGAGCAATGAAGGGACAGATGCTCAGGGTGGGTTCTGGAAGAGGCGCAGGACTCATCAGCAGGCGCCAGCTAGGGAAGCGGCTGCACCTGCTAGGGCTGCACCTGTTGGGCAGGGAGCACCTCTGAGATGTTACAACTGTAAGGAGATTGGCCATACTGCTAAGGCTTGCACAAAACCGAAGAACTTGGCGTGTTTTACTTGTGGCCAGACAGGGCATTTCTCAAGGGATTGTACCCAGCAGCAGGGCAGGGGACAAGGAAATCAGCGAGGACAGCAGCCTTTGGGGCATGTCTGAGTGGATGCTAATTTTCAGCAAAGTGTAGGGAATGGAGGTGTCTTATCGGCCTTAAGACTTTTCTTGCTAAGGCGAAGTATGATAGTGGAGAACCTAATTCCTTTGTGTGCTGTGACAGGCTTTGCCTGATGTCCATAGTTAGACTTTTGCGTGTGGCTTCCTTTTGTAAAATACTGTTTTTGATGGTATGTTGCATGATGCATTTTTCATTGTTGTAACAGAGGAGTCTTTTACAACTTTGTTTGTATGTGCGATACCATGTGATAATTGATGGGTAGTTCGGCCGAGGCTGAATCTCATCTTACTATGTTCGGAGATAGTTGGAATGCTTATTGTGATTTTGCAAATAGTTGACTGTGGCAAAAACCTAGAGTTTTATCAATTGACTTGAAATGAAATGTCATTTTAAATTTAGCAATGAGAATGTTGTAATTGATGATATATCGATGCAGATACTGTGAGGACAGGACTATGGACTCTTAGGTGGTTGTGCATAATTGTTGTTGCATTAGAACGTGATTGAAACAGGTGAGATGTTTAGATTATCTCCAAGTGGGATGGTAGGAGGCATTTGAATTGCGATATTAGGTAGGGTACCTGTATCCATTATTGAGCTAAGTATGTTGTATAGTGAGACAAGAACAGGTTGTTGCGAAATGAGATTTGGACTTGAGCTTGGTTTATGCGTACTTGTGGGTGTGGTACGTGTGAATTTCGGGACGAAATTTCTTTAAGGGGGTGGAATGTGATGCCCCGGAAATTCGTAATTATTTTCTGAAGATTTTTCCAGAATTAATTTTATAACTATTGGACGGTTTCGTGGCTCGTGGATGGAGCGGAAGTGTTTCGGGCGAATAATTAATTGAAGAATATGGTTTTAGGGGGGTTGCCAAAGGTTGACTTTTTATTCGTTGGGATTCTCCGAAAACTTCCTTCACGAAAGTTGTAGAGCGCGTCGATACGAGTTCGTGGACATGTGGAACGCGAGAATCGGAGTTCGTATGAGGAAGTTATGGCTATTGGAAAAAGTTTCCATTTTAGTATATAAAGGAAAAATCAGAAAATATATTCATTTCCTCATTTTCCTTTTCCGGAAGCCACTCCCTCTCTCTCTCTTCTCTCTCGTCCGCTCCCTCAGTATCGAAGAAAACCGCCTGACCCGACCCGAACCCGGCCGATCCGACCCGACTTTTCCGGCCAACTGCGGCGGTCTCCGGCCTTGAAACTTGGCCAGCAGGGTCGTCTCCTCCGTCTGGTCGTCCCTCTGGTGTTCTCTTACGGCGATTCTCCGTCTCGGTGGCAGTTCAAGGCGGTGCAGACTGGAGAAATCGGACCCGACCGGAAAACACAGTTCCGACGTCGGCACGGCTTCGATTTTCTTGGGTTGAGTTCAGAACAAGCTCGCTGATCGATCCATGGTGGTTGTTTGGATCGATTCACGTGAAAATTCGATCAACTCAGTTGGGATTACTGTTCACGGCTTGTGAGGTAGTTTTCGATCCCTTAAGCTTGTTTTCTGACTTCGAGCTAGTTATGAGAATTCACAAGCATGCTTAGATGAAGAACTTTGATGTTGGGAGTTTTGTGAAATAATGTGTTTTGGCCGGTGGCGGTGCACCACCGTCTGTGGTGGCGTTCCGGCGGTGTTCCGGCCACTTAAGGAACTGTTTTTGGTATTATATATGTTCTACTCGTTGATACGAGCGTTTCGATATATAATATGCAAATTTTGGAGTTCGTATGGAATTGTTATGATTTTTGCAATTTCATACCGATCGATTATTCTATCCGTGAGGATTTGAGCGTCCGATCGACTTGTGGTTTGGTCACATCGATCGTGGACGTATTCCAGAGACTTCGGGAGGTCTCGGATGTGGTTTTGCCTCGATTGGCGCCACTTTGGGGGATTTTAGTTCAAAACAGGGGTTTCGGACTTAAAATTGGTTATGAATCGTTACTGATTTGAGATCATTGGTGAATAGGTGCTTCTAGAAGGTGAATTGGACGAGTTGTTGGTGATAGTGTACTAGTTCGGTTCTGTATAGAAGACGCAGCGGGATTCTGAGGTGAGTAATCTCACGAAGTTCATTTCACGAACGGGAATACCCTTATTATTTTGAGAGTTATTTAGTTAACTGCAAACTATAGATGGTATTAGTGGCACTTTTGAGTAGATGATTACGTGTGTATATATGTATATTATGGGATGTATATATATACATACGTATTCATGTATTAGTAGATATATGTTTACGTGAAATATATATGTTTTGGGTGGTTTGTGGATTTATGAAAACAATATGCATGAAATGATGCTTTTTATTGTTTTGGGGTGTGGCTTTTGGAAAACAAATGATTTGTGGAAATGATTGATTTCGATTTGTTTTGAAAAGCGTTGAGATTTGAGAAAAGTGTTGAGATTTGGGTATGAAAACAATGGGCATGAATTGATGCTTTTTATTGTTTTGTGTTATGGCTTTTTCGGAAAACAATGATTATGGAAATGTTGATTTCGATTGTTTTCAAAAGCGTTGCGATTTGTGTAACATTTTGGGTCAGATGCGACTCCTTTAATGTTTTGCTCCAAGGGACATTGCCGCCCGAGGATCGAAGGTCTAAGACCTTGGGCAGAATCTCAGGTGACCACGTCTTTGGCCGGACGAGTGGTTACGTTTTTCAGTTAGAGCTCTAATCTGTCTGCCATATAGGTAATTCATGGGGTAACGGGAATTGGTTATTTACAACTCATGACATTACGTATTTTTAGGGAACAAGGTGTGAGTTGCTTCCTTATTAATGGTTTTTAAGGGGACAAGGAGTGAGTTGTTTTCCTTATTAACGTTTTGATAGAAATCAAGGTGTGAGTTGCTTTCTATGGTACGATTATGGTACATTTGATAGAAATCAAGGAGTGAGTTGCTTTCTATGTTTTACTGATAGAAATCAAGGAGTGAGTTGCTTTCTATGTTTTACTGATAGAAATCAAGGTGTGAGTTGCTTTCTATGGTACGCTTATGGTACAACTGATAGAATTCAAGTGTGGGTTGTTTTCTATGTTTCGTTTTAAAAGGAAACAAGGTGTGAGTTGCTTTCTTTTATTTCGATTTGAAAGGAAATTAAAGTGTGAGTTATTCTCCTTTATTTCGTGTTTTAAGGAATCAAAGCGTGAGTTGTTTTCCTTATTTTTGGCGTGAGTTGTGTGTGGTTTGAGTTACTCATACGGGCTTGCAAAAGCTTACCGGGTTTGTTGTGTGGCAACCCGGTGCACCATTCCAACCGTGTAGGGGTTAATCCTGCAGGTTAGGATAATCGAGGTTGAGGCAGCGAGCTAGCAGCTTTACGGTAGGAAGCCAATTTTGTGACTTTACCGTTATTTGGACTTCCGTTGTAGTGAGCTCTGAGGAGCATTACGTTTATCTTGTTGTTGACAATTTAATTCGTAAGCTTGTGTAATATATAACTCTTTGGAGTGAGTGTATATTAACTTTGAGGGTTCAGGGCATCAATAAGTGTGTAAGTTTAAGGGAAAAAGATTTCAGGTATTTTGTATTGATGACTGGACGTTCACGCATATATAATTATGGGGTTATATATATCGATTTTCATGTGTGTAAAATCAGGGGCGTGACATGTATAGGGACTGTGCCAGCCCTAGGCTGATGGTGGACGGCGGCGGTGCCAGAGGCAGTGGCGACGGTCACACTTGATCCAGGAATCAACTTTTGATTCATGCTTCGTTTCGCTCGAAAGAATGGATGTCCGTGTGAAGTCTTTAATAGTCGGATCATCATATCATGACTAGGATGACCTATCATGTCATGACAAAGCCAATATGTGTCTAAATCCAAGAGATCTTCTCTCATAACTTTATTGGATTTAATAGCTCGAATAGTGGTGACATAAAATCCACTAGAGAGACACATACATTTCTCTAAGATGCGCCTTTATTCGCAATCATTAGAGGTAGTGCAAATGAACTATTTTCCGTTCTCTACATGCATTTCTGCATGGAATCCGTTGGCTCAAATAGCTCAATAGGGTTTGATTCACCCTAGGAGCATAGAGAGTTTCTGTGACAGTAATCAAGGTGCCATTTGGCAAGCGAAATTTGGGCTATTCCTTGTCCTTGAACTAATCCTGATGGCCTAGCCATCGTAGTCACAAAGTAATATGCTCAGAATCAAAATGGAGTCATAATGAAAAGAAATCAAAATTTTATTCATAAGCCAACGGAGTACATCATCGTTTCTTAACCAAGAAAATCTAATCCAAGTACTAGCTAGTGCAAAACAATGGTAGTCGTTTAACTTCTTTCGGTAACTTCAAAATAAATATGACCAGGTGAGTAGAGAGATGTCGGTGGAGCAAAGCTCGCTTAAGTACCACTTATCTCAAAACCTTCCTAGACATCATACTCACTTTGGATGAGCCTACTTCGAAGAGAAACTAAACCAATGGCATTTAGTATAAAATATATGGCAACTGCCTATTACATCTCTTGGAAAAATAAAGACTTAAACAGAATTGGCGATCTATTGATCCCACCCAAATTTGAAGTCTTCAACCCTTTACTCTAGATCACCTTCTTGATCTTCTTGTTCCACATAGTGAGCTTCTCTTACTTCACAATATGCTTTGTAGGCAGTGACAATTTCTTCACGAGCTCTACAAATGTGTGCCTAATGACCGGACACTCCACATCGGGAACATTCATCTATGTGCTCAAATTCCATTGATTGAGGAGCTTTGAAAGCGTCATAAGGATGGCTCTTAGTGTTGGTGGCGCCACCAACATGGCCAGAGGCGTTGCCTCCCTCTCTCTTTGACCTCTTCGGTTATGTGTTAGCCTACTTTGGCGCGACTATAATTGGACTCCGGAATATGCTCTGTTTCCACGGGTCTCGTATTATAGTTCTTCACAAGGATGTTGTCATGCTTTTCAGCGACATTCATGGCTCCAACTTGCGGACGCTTAAATATTTCATGATGTTGGTTGACACGCAAACACGCTGATCACGTGTTGTGCCATTGTCCACCTATAAATGTTGCTTATGCTACACTCCTAGCACATATCATATGACAACGGGCTCACTCCCCTGATCATCCTATTCAGTCAATTAGATTTGACTATGCTAGAGAGTTTACATCGAAAGACTTTCGATGGATATTGCAATGGGACTAATGTTGGGCATCACATTCCCATGTACACACCCAAATGGTCTTGCAGAAACGACTACGATGGTAGTCCGGACATTGGTAATGTGCACCAATCTCCTTATATCCGCTTGGGGTGATGCAATATCGCATGCAGCTATGCTAATTCGTCTACGACCCACTGCCACTCAATGTACCTCTGCATTACAGCTAGTGACTGGGTACAAGTATCGTACTTACGCATATTTGAGTGAGCCATTTATGTGCCAATTGGGCCACCATAGTGCTCTATGATGGGTCCGTACAGACGAATGGGCAACTACGTTGGATTTGAGACTCCAACAATCGTCCGCCACTTAATGCCCTTGCAAGGCGATCTCATTACCTCTAGATTTGCGGGTTATCACTTTGATGAGACAGTCTTCCCGTCATTAGGGGGAGATAAGAACACGGACGTTCAGCAAGAATGACAGGAAATGTCGTGGCCTGTCCCCACTATATCTCATCTCGATCCCTGTTAAAGTGACGAGATCACACAAATATGCTGCAAACAAGCCTGCAAGGAAGGACGTCCCTACGAGAGGACGTAGCGCCACCCTACACAGAGGTAGGCATGACACCAACGCCAAAGAGAGTGGCACTTTTGCGTTACAGGCCATGGCCCCAGCTAGGATGCGTGGGAGGCCTGTAGGTTCGAAGGATGCTTTGGCACACTCCAATCCTTTGATCATCGACACTCAAAATCTGTCTCATGAGAATCTTCCAGGTTATTGTTCGTTGGGGGACGCCTCAACGTTATAACCTATTCCTGAAAATATAGAGCTCTATGAAAATTACACTAGTGTACATGAGACGTGGGATAGAAACTCCATCATAATGATGATGTAGTTGCGCATGCTCATGAGTTTACTGAGTCCGATGACATCGAACCACGCTCCGTTGATGAATGAATGCCAACGTAGAGAGATTTGACCTAAATGGAAATATGCGATCCAGGTTAAGTTGGATTCTCTAACGAAGAGGAAGGTTTTCAAGCCAGTGATGCCAACACCTCCTAACATAAAACCTATTGACTAATGGGTCTTCGTTGGAAAGCGTGATGAGAAAAAGAGATGGCAATCTCGCCTTATGGCGCAAGGCTTCTCACAAAACGCCCTAGAATCGACTACGATGAGACATATTCTCTCGTAATGGATGTCACTACACTCCACCACCTTGTCAGTTTGGTAGTTTCCGAATAACTGAACATGCAGCTTACAAATGTGGTCACTACGTATCTATATGAGGATCTAGATACGAAATATACATGAAGGTTCATGGTGAACTTCATTTACCCAAGTCAAGTGGCTCCAGACCACGGAGCGCGTTTGCAATAAGGTTGAAATGCTCACTAAGATGACTACTTGATTGGGAAGGGATATGCCCACGCGTTTCCATAACAAGTTTCAGATTCTATCACGGTTCATGTTGGACATGATCTTCATTAGAAGCCCTAAAAGAGTTAAGGGAAACCGCTGAACACTTCAAATCCGAGTTTGAGATGAAAAATTTTGGGAGAGCACAATTATGCCTCGGTTTGGAACTTGAGCATCGTGTTGATAGATGCTTAGGCATTTTGACAAAGTCAAACCTTCAAGCACCCCCATGATCGTCCTTAGTCTTGATCCTGAAAAGGATCCTCTTCGTCTGAAGGATGATGACGAAGATGTGCTAGAGGCAGAAGTGTCTTACTTAAGAACAATAGGCGCATTATTGTACTTATATCAATGCACAAGACTGCACATCTCATATGTTGTGAACTTGTTAGCTAGGTATAGCTGTGCGCCAACGCGATACAATTAGATTGGTGGAAAAATATATCTTTCGGTACTTGAGATGTACGATTGATATAGGCTTGTTCTATCTCTACAGAGAGATGATGGATTCGGACCCATCACACACCAGAAACGCCGCCAACGCTGGTCTGCGTTCTCTATCCCCATCCCAAAACGATATAAGTGTTTTGGAAGGTTTTGCTGATGCTGGGTACCTCTCTGACCCACACAAACGTCACTCCCAAACTGGTTAAGTGTTCAACATGGGAAAAGACTGTGATATCTTGGAGGTCTACAGAACAGACCGTAGTCGCTATATCTTCGAACTATGCAGAGATTATTGCTCTTCATGAAGTGTTCGTAAATGTTTATGGATTGGATCCATAATTATGCATGTTCGAACAAATTGTGGTTTGAAGTCTACCACAAGATGAGCCTACGAGCATTTAGGATAATGCTGTTCGTTTTTGAATAAATGAAGCTAGGCCACATCAAAAGCGACAACACCAAGCATAATCAGCAACAACAGACTCTCCTCAAATACCAAAGTGAACTAGGTTCGATCTGAGGATAATGTGATAGACTTGTTTACTAAGTCATTGCCCAAATCCACGTTCAAGAAACATGTGGCAAGAATTGGCTTGCGGAAATTATCTGAACTCCCATTATCGTAGTCATCAGGGGGAGACGCAGACATCAGGGGGAGATGTCTACATGTTCACCTTGAAACATGAAGGGTGTGTTGTGCTCTTTTTCCCCTTCGACCGAGGTTATTTTTGTCCCACTGGGTTTTTGTTACTCGGTAAGATTTTTAACAAGGCAAAGAGAGAAGCACCGCGTTTGGGCAACACAAGGGGGAGTGTTCAAGTAAAACCCTAATTTGTGTTTGGCCCAAACTCTAGGTTACTTGACTTAGTGGTAATAGGGTTAAATTAGAAGGATCTAGATTCCTATTCAATGTACGATTACTTTCCTTGTATGATTGAGATTCTATGCATTGTAATCCTTTATATAAAGAGGCCCCTATTATCAATGAGAATACACAGCGATTTAGAACACGTTTACTTACTTGGAAGGAAAGGGAATGATTACGGGGTAAAAACATTCCTGCGTTTACTAACACATAAAGGAATCAGAATGATTCCGGGTAAAAGAATTCATGCGTTTACTAACACATGAAGGAATCAGAATGGATGTAGGTCCCACCTCATTATCAGGAATAAATTCCTGAATACTCAGGAATTCGATTACGAAGGGGGGAGATGAGTTTAGGAATCATTCCTCCGGAATCAATACCGATTCCTTTCTTCTCCCATTCCACTTGTCTCCGATTCATGATTATTTTCCATTCCAAGTAAGTAAACGTGCCATTACACTCAATTCCGTTTCCCTAAAATAGTTTTTTGTTTATCAAATAAGTTCATGAGAATGATAAAGATGAGCCACTAATTTACTTGTACAAACGTCATACCAATGAGCCAGAATATAGCTTCCCAAGTGTAATGGAGTTACTAATTCTCCGGCACTCCATGAGACAAGAAAATTGATGATGTTGACCAAGGAGGCTTCTAATTTGACAAAGTATCAACAGTTTTGAATGTCATCACTTGATGTCTTGATTAATGATTTGTAATGAGCTCACACGATCATGACGGTCAAGCATAATCCCAAATATGTTCCCCTCCACATTGTGAACTGGTGTACACAACCCTCAAAAGCAGAGGTCGGAACTGCTCTCTCTCCCCTTGCTTCCAAAGCTACTCAGCGGTGAGAAACGCCAACGGTGTTCGGCCGAGAGAGAGAGTTTATTTTTATTTTTTTAAAACCTAGAAAAAGAAATAGTCTAAGCGCGTGGAAAGTTTTTAAGCTTTTATATAGTGTAGCTTTCGCTAATCTTCCACAAACGTCCGATTGAACTAGTGATCACACCCACCTAACTGTTTTTTTTCATGACTTGTGCGTAGATTCGTGAGGAAAATGCTGAGGAAAGAGACTCAAAGCATTTCATATATACACCCTAAGAGAGACCTGATCAATCATTCATATTAATCAATCCAGAAAACAAAAAAAAAGAAAAAGCTCAGATTAGCAGACTTCTCCAACATGGCTGAAGCTGTCGTTTCAATGGTGATCCATGGGCTCAGGCCGCTCGGAAGCTTGATGATTCAGCAAGCAATGTTCTTCGATGGAGTCGGCGATAAAGTTGAGCTTGCACAAACCGAGCTACTCTTGATGCAAGGCTTCCTGAAAGATGCAGATGCACGACAAGAAAATGAAGAAGTGGCCGGTACGCTTATGGGTTAATATTATCAGAGAAGCTGCTTATGATTTGGAGGATGCCATTGAATCTTTTGTCTTGAAAGTAGCTTTGAAGAGGGATGCAAGTGTGAAGGTAGTTCTCAAAAGGTTTGCTTGTTTCTTGAGCAAAGGAGTGGATCGTTACAAGATCGGATTGGAAATTGAGAGCATTACGACCAAGCTTTCTAAGCTCAGGTTGACTATGCAAAGCTATGACATAAAGCAAGAGAAGGGGAAAGAAGGTGCTACTTCTTCAATGAGGCAGCGAGAACGCAGGCTAACCTATCCTCATGTTATTGAGCACCACGTTGTTGGGTTAGGGGACGACACAGAGTTGTTAGCTACAAATTTGGTGGAAGAAAAAGGCCCTCAAGTGGTTTCTATTTGGGGCATGGGCGGCTCGGGAAAGACCACTCTTGCAAAACAAATTTACAATCATAAGAAAGTCAAGTCTCATTTTGATTGTTTTGCTTGGGTGTGTATATCTCAACAATGTGACGGTACAACAGTTATGAAAGAAATTTTTATTAAACTTAGCGGTGTGTCCGATGAGCAAAGACAAGGAATTGCAAATCTGAGTAATGATGAAATAGCAGAGAGGTTGTGCAATTTCCAACGACACAGAAAATGTTTGGTGGTGCTGGATGATATTTGGACTCTTGATGCATGGAACTCTTTTAAAGGTGGATTTTCAGTGGATGAGGAAACAGAGAAGTAGCTTCACTTGCAAGGGGAAATAGCTTACTCTACGAATCTCGGGCGCTAAGTGCAGATGAAAGCTGGAATTTGTTTCGGAAGATAGCATTCTTTGAAATGGATGATACAAGTATATTCTCATAAACTCTTTCATCTTTACTCTTTATGTTTATCCTTCGAGTCTAATATTAGAAACTATAGCATTCCACTTGTCATTGCAATTTCTTCTTCTTTCCATAGTTTGTTCTCAGCTGGAATGTTACTATTTTCCAAGTGTTACCGTCACATGCATGCAATATATATGAATTAATTGTTGGATGGCGATTAGAAAATCTCAGGACAGACCTATCGATCAAGCCTGTCCTAATGCAATTTTCAAAACTTTCTCACTAGCCGCTTGGGCTAAATCCGATTCCTAAAAACTTTAATTTTAATTGTCATGAAACTACAATTCTATATATACTTAAGTATATGACATGATTGACACTGAACAAGGATGCAAAATTGACTTTACTTTGCTGTCCATTTTACTTTATTTTTCAGATTCAGACTCTCAAATTTATTCAAAGAAGGAAGAACTGGGAAAGAATATGCTTCAACATTGTGCAGGTTTGCCATTAGCTATTATCGTGCTCGCAGGACTACTAGCTAGAAAAGACACAATTGATGAGTGGGAAACTGTGCATAAGAATGTTAATGTATATATAAGGAGAGGCACAGACCTTGAACGAGAATACAAAGGTCAAAAACACGGAGGTGCTTCATGGGTCTTGGCACTCAGTTATGACAACTTACCATATCGCTTAAAGCTTTGCTTTTTGTACTTGGCAAATTTTCCTGAAGATTATGAGATACGGGTGAAAAGACTGACTCAGTTATGGATGGCAGAAGGTTTTATATCCACGACGTCAACAGAAATGATGGAAGATGTATCATATAGTTGCTTGAGTGAATTGGTGGAAAGGTGTATGGTTCAAGTTGTGGACATTGATTTATTTGGGAAAATTAAAACTTGTCGTCTTCATGATCTTATGCGAGACTTGTGCTTGTTAAAAGCCGAAGAGGAGAACTTTTTACATGTTGTCAATTTTTATACAGGGACGAGAACCAATACAACACAAGTCGGTAGAGTTCGAAGAGTGGCAATGTATTTGAACGAAACAGTTGATCAATTTGTTCCCACTACAAGAGGTGCTCCCCTGAGGTCACACTTATACTTCTGCCCACAATACGGTGGAATCGGGAATAAAAAAGTCATTCGGTCTGTATTCAATGACTTCAAATTACTTAGAGTCTTGAAGTTGGAAGATATGTATGGATTCAAAGAGTTACCGAGCACAATTGGGAATCTGGTCCACTTGCGGTTTTTAAGTCTGAAGAACAGTGGAGTACAAAACTTACCATCATCTGTAGCCAACTTGGTGTGTTTGCAGACTTTAGATTTACGTTGTGCTTGGGGTGGGACTGTGGGAGAATGAAAATCCCGCATGTGTTTAAGAAGATGGAACAATTGAGGCATTTATATCTACCCAGGTGGTATAATCACAAGTTACGTGGGGGGCTCTCATTGGCTACAGCTGGCAACTTGCAGACGTTGGTCAATGTTAAATGTGGAAACTGTGATTTTAATGCCCTATACAATCTTCGGAAACTATCCATCCAGGATTGGGCAGGATCAGAACTCTGGAAAAAACTGGAGGAATTCTTGAGATCGAGAAGTAGTCCCACATTGCAGCATCTTCGTTCTGTATCTCTGAAACTGTGGGGTCATGATTCATTAACGGATCTATCGGGGTTTCGTTCTATATACAAGCTGCGACTGGAGGGGCACTCAGTGAAGGAGTTAGCAGAGAACCTCCTGTCCTTTCCAAACCTCATCAAAATAAAGCTGGTTTGTACTCCACGAAGGGAGACCAGATAGAAAGAATACTTGAGAACCTGCCACACTTGAGAGTGCTTTACCTTGAATATGAAGTTTTCTCCAGGCGTATCTGGACAAAGATGCTGAGAGAGCGAGCAGGCGTATCTGGACATGTCTCAAGTAATTGTGGGCTCTTGTGACCTGAGGAAATATCAATGAATTAAAAAGCGCGCCCCTGAGGCTCAAAAAGCGAATTTCCGGCCTGAAACTGAGTGTGTTTCACTGGTTAGGCGACGAGGCTGCTGAGGCGTCCTTCAAGGCGCGAAAGGCGTCAAAAACAGAGCACAAGGCGTTAAAGGCGTACGCTCAGGAAAAAAAGAAAAATGACGTCGTTTTGGTCTTTTGGAACAGATTGGGTTTAAAGGCTACAGAGGTCGCGACTGAAGGTGTTGGACAGCCGATTTCAGCCCTCTCTCTTCCAAAACGTAGCAAATTCAAGTTAGGGCTCGATTTTTCGATTCGCAGCAGTCAATTTGAAGGTATGGGAGCTCGATTCGCAGCAGGCCATTTGAAGGTATTGGAGTTCGATTTGCGGCAGGCCATTTGAAGGTATTGGAGCTCGATTCGCAACAGGTCATTTGAAGGTATGATTCCAATTGATTCCATTATAAATCTTCAAAATAGTGTTTGAACCAAGGCTATACTGATCTGGGTTTCAGTTGTTCCCGTCTAGACAATCATATATGATTGTATGTATATGGGTCTGAGTAAATGTCTTACTTTTGGGCATCACTTGTTGATGGGTAGACATCGAGATGATGTGGGTTCTAATCTTTCATAGGAAATCTGCAAAATTTGACTGGTTATGTTTGGAGAAGTTGGAGACAGATACATTTTGACTGGTTATGTTTGCAACTCGTTTTGGTTCAGAAGTTGAAAGCCATGCCAGTAGCCCAGTATACTAATTTTGCCAGTAGCCCAGTACACTAGTTTTGGCTCCAGGTTACTGATGTTTTTATTCTTCTCAAATTCTAGGTACAGTTCATGAATGGAAAAGAATTCCCTAATCTTACATATCTTGATCTGTCTGTTAACCAGTTGTTTGGGCAAATCCCACCAGAAATTGGTCTTCTAACAAATCTCTTGAGGTCCTGCACCTAAATAACAACCAGTTAAATGGTTTAATTCCTCACGAGATAAGTCAACTTAAGTTTCTTTCTGAGCTTGCTCTGAGTGACAACAGTCTAGAAGGTATGATTCCGGTTTCTCTGGGTAATTTGATATGTATTGAGTTTGAATTCTGAATGTGATACATATCTAAACATATTTGTGGATTTTTATGTATTAATGTTTTCTGTTTATGTGTGTGTGTAACAAAAATTTATATCGTAAGGCTTACGCCTTATGCGCCTTAGGCCTCAAGGCTGCAAGGCTCTCCCGAAAACGCCTCGGGTACGCCTTTAGCGTTTTAAAACATTGGGAAATATGGTGTGTGATCGATTAATTGACAGTTCGATTAAGCATGGGCCTTGTTTCCGAGGAGATCGCCGATACAGTTATGGCGCTGTACATGTCTTCCTCTCTTCTTTCTTCCACCAGGATCTCTACTTGCACAGGTTTGGGCATCATTACCTCTACAGGACCAACATACCACCTGGTGTCTCCACTAAACCCAGAGATTTTGCACTGAATTTGGTAGGGAATTCAGGCATTTTTACCTTTTTGGAGGGTGCAACAGGACTTGTCTTGCCTTCCAGTAAATCAGACATAAAAAATTGTAGCTTTTTTGGAGAAGGAAAGGGTCGGTCTCTCTTAGCTTGCTGCTCGATGTCCACAGGTACCAAAGCTAACTCATTGTCTTCATTAGCTTGTCTTTTTTCTGCACTACGAATTACAATAGGTTTGCGTACCTTTCTTGTCTCAGGTCCTCCAAATAGAGATCTTCCAACAGGCAGAAGAATGGGGGTGGTAAGACTCTGGAAGTGAAACATTCCATCCTTGAATTAATTTCCCTGAAACCCTAAAAAGGGACCATTGAGCTCAAGCCTTCTTCCGCCGGTGGTGAAGCAGGCAGTGGCGGAACCACTGTTCGGTCTGCATCAGACCCCCCAAGAATTAAGCTGATTAGGTAATTAATGAATGATTTCTATGAAATCATATATAACTTGCACAATCTTAGCCAATTGGACCCCCCCCCCCTCCAATCTTCTTATGTAGTCATAATTATATATTAAATACATAAATCTAAAACGTATGATGAAGAAGAAACTCAAAAGTAAATTGTAATGCAAGAGATAGAAATGTTAATTAAATCTCATAATTATGTACTTACCAAAAAATACTTTTCATTAAGTATTTACTAAAATTTAAAAGAATTCGATTAGGGGGAGATTAAATCTATATAGGAAACAAATCAAAAATGTATAAAGAATGGACGCCGCATGGTGACAGAATCAATATTCGACATGGAGAGATCCGGAAATGGTGAAGCAAAGATCGGAAAAAGATGGAGAACAGCGACATAAGGAGGTCGGCGTTAGGCTAGGATTTTTGGTGCAGCAAGGGAGGCCGCTTGGAGTTTTATGATATTTTTCTTACATTGATCAAAGATGAATTACATTTAAAAACATGTATAATTATATAACAAAAATAAAATTTTACGTTATAAGTTACGAGTTATGACCATTCACTACTCATAAATCTTGCATTTACTTTCAAGTTTTGCACACGCTCATGAAAAACAAAAACAAACATATAAATAATAACCAAATATCTACATCATTCGAATTTACTTATATTTTTTCATCAAAACAATCTCTAAATAGAAACTTCACAAAACTTGACTGTTCAAATTACCTTCTCATCTTTGCTAGTCCTCACAAATTTCTTACCCTTTTCCCCAATTCCCTGCATTATCTTCACCTTACAAAGCAAAGATAAGGAAAAGGTACAAGTTAGAAGTTTGTGGTTTATTTTTCGTTATTGGAATCGTATTAGTTAGAAGTTTAGGTTGAAAGTTGTTTACACCCGGTTTATGAACCTCCATTCCATCAAATTGCATGTTGTTGAAAAGACAAAAATAAGATAATTACTAATGATTTATTTAATTATTAGCATGGTTATCTTGATGAGGCTAAGAAGAAGAGATTTGTTCCAACTAGAAGTATGGGAGGGGAGATAAGAATTCCATGCAGCAAGCAAAAACGTTGGAACTAATTAAAGTCAACGTATTTTGGTGGTAATCAAACATTCCAAAGCAATGTAATCATGCACAATACTTATTGAATTTGAGTGGGTTTCTACTGCATGACATGGTGCAATGCTTAATTGCATGATCAAATATTGAGAAGCCATATATATCGCGCATATATGTTAGTTGATGACGTGAGCCTTTAGTATATATGCATTAGGAGTCCTAATGAGATTGAAGCAAGCAATTTGAGTTCGATGGAAAGACTTCACATCCGCTTGGTCGCCCAGCAAGCCCACCTCTATATAAAGAAGCATTGACAAAAGACAGAGAACACATACATCTCCAGCCAAAACTCCATCATGGGTTTCCTTTTATTTTTCTTAGCTCCAGATTAGTTTCATTCTCTTTTCAATTCTTAGTTGTTAGCTCTACTAGTTCGAGTCAATTTCCTTCGTTTTTCTTGTAATCTAGTATCGCTATTTCAATAATTTCCTTTGTTACTTTTTGATAATAGTTGATAGTTTTATTCTTCAAGCCATTTATTATTTTCTTTTTCCGCTCTTTACTTTATCGCTATTTACTTTCCTGCGATTTACTTTATTGCTCTTTTCCTTTCTGCACTTAATCTAGAGTTTATTTTCTTGCTCTTTTACTATTGTGTTTATTTCTTGCACTAGGAGTAGTTTTAACGCAATTGTTCGGTTACCAATCACTATTTGCGACTCGTCCATTGAACAACCCAAAAGTCCTTGATCCAAAGGCATCGAACCCTAAGCCAAGATTGTTCCTTCCTCGGCTTTCAGTCGCTCGACGAAGTCAGAACACGCGCACTACATCTTCTACATCTACAATTGCACACTTGGCCTTCTGGCCGTGTGCTGGCACGCCCCGCAATCTACTCACCAAGAAGGACATTTGTTCCTTGATCCCTCGGCTGTATAGGCCGAGGTGATTTTCTGAGGCAACAGGTTGAAAGTAATAGAATTTACATAGGAACTGGCATTTACTGGACTCAAGAGGGATGTGCGTATCGAATGCTGGTGCTCATTTTCTTTAATTTGTAGTTCTAGTGCAATTGAGTCTTCTTTTTAGGTATAAATTTTGTCGAAATTAGGAGCAGTCTATCAGTTTCTTAGAATAACAGTAGGATGAATAATCGGTTGAGTCTAATAAGCCTTGAGCTGGAGCGAGTTCTGGTTAGTGTTTTATCTTACTACAAGGAGCAGTGCCGGGGCTTGGTTTTGGGGATTATCGGTAGATCTGCGGCGGCGAGGTCTATGGTTACTAGGAGATTGGCCTTCAAGATCAGTGTGCTGTTTTTTGATGTAGAGGTACCAATTCCATCAAATTTAATTCTTTGAGTTTCAAGTTGGAAGTGATTGTGGTTGTAAGTATGTTCTGAACTTTTGAATGCAATGCTAGAGGTTTGTTGATATCTATATTAGCTTAGTTCAAGTTTCAAACCCCTTTTGCATTTTCTATTGATGTTTCTGTTTAAACACATTCAATCAGGTGAACGGAAAAGTGAGTAAGTCTTATGGCTTTCCTTCTGCTGCCCGAAAGATGGATACTCTAAATGACTTACTTGCTGCGAGTGACCTCATTTCACTTCACTGTCCTCTGACAAATGAAACAATTCAGATTCTGAATGCTGAATGTTTACAGCACGTAAAGGCTGGTATATTTATCTTCCATCTTGGTCCTTGTTTAAGGAACATATTTGGTTCTTTCTTCTTCTTTTTTGTTTTTTTGTTTTGTTTCGTTTTTAGCATAGAATTATGGGTCCTCTTGTGCAGGAGCATTTCTTGGAAACACGGGTAGCTGTTGGATGATTGTTTTGTGAAACAGCTTTTGATTGATGGAACTTTAGCTGGGTGTGCTTTGGATGGTGCTGAAGGGCCGCAATGGATGGAAGCATGGGTATGTTAACCAGTTATTGTGTCATTTCTTGGCAAGTACTTGTAGTTGACTGATTGAGTATGCTTTTCAGTCTCCCTTTATAGTTCCTGTTTTGCTCCATTGAAGGAATTGTCTCCTGTTTCTTGTCTTGTAAAAAGGTCAGGCCTTTCTAGTTAGCGAAAAGAAAAAATTTCTTATCAAGTGAGTGAGTGAGTGTATTGCAGTCTCATTTCTGATCACAGATTTTTTCTTCTGCCAAAGGAGCAGAGAGACAGACATGATTATCATGTTCTGTATACCCTTTACCAAATCTCTAAATCATGTTCTGTTTTCACACTATGATAATTGTTTGAATCCATGCATTAATAATCCTATATGCATCTCTCAACTTATGTTTAAGTTTCTCCAATCCCTTGAGCTTTTTCATGGTTTTCATTCTAACCTTGCCCTGTTGCCTAACTTTAAAGTTTACCATTCTTATCAACAATGTGTCCTTGATGATGTTGCCCTGTTGCCTAATTATTGGGTTTGGTGGTGTTGTTGACACGTGACAACTTATGGGCATATGCCCATTGAAACGGGGAGGGGCCGGATGGGAAGGAATACCTTTTATGGATGTGTGTGTGTGATTTGTGATGCTACTTTTTTTTTCTTCCTTACTGTAAAGTGGCTACCCATATCTGAATGATAGAAGTGTGGAGTATCAAGTTATATACCAGGGTGTTCCTAAGATATATATTGTCATTGGTTAAATTCAGGTAAAGGAGATGCCCAATGTATTGATACTTCCGCACAGTGCAGATTATAGCGAAGAAGTATGGCTGGAGATAAGGGAGAAAGCAATATCCGTATTGCAGACATTCTTCTTTGATGGGGTTGTTCCAAAAAATGTTGTATCTGATGAGGATGAGGAGGAAAGTGAAATAGGTGATGAAAATGAACCCTCTGATAAACTGAAGCAAGAAAATCCCTTACAGCTAACCCTTGTTCAGCAATTAACTGATGTTAGTCATGCAAGTCCAGAAAGCTCCCTGAATAAAGTAACCAATCAATCCAAAGAGTCTCCTAGCCAGCAAGGTTCGGGTTTATCTCAAAATTCAACTACTCGGTCTGATGGAAGACGAAGTAGATGAGGTAAGAAAGCCAAAAAGAGGCACACACATCAGAAATCCCAGAAGAAATCAGATGAACCTTCACTAGCAGAAGAAAGTACCTCGCAGCGGGATGAAGATACGACTATGAGTGGCACAAATCAAGCATTTAGTTCCAGTTCTCGGTTTGCTTCCCCTGAAGACTCAAGAAGTAGGAAAACACCTATAGATTCAATGCAAGAGTCACCTTCCGACCAGCTTCTAAAATCCAGAAAGAGGCTGAGTGGAAAGCCTGGTGAGCTGTTAAGGGATGGCTATGTTGTAGCTCTATATGCAAGAGATATCCCCGGTCTTCATGTCGCAAGGCAAAGAGTTAAAGGTGGTGGTTGGTTCCTAGATACCATGTCAAATGTAATGAAAAGAGATCCTGCAGCTCAGTTCCTCATTGTAATCAGAAGCAAGGTTAGTATGCAAGAACTCAGTTCTTTTCTTTTGGATTCAAAATGTTGCCTATTTTTCAGACATGTTCCTTATGATCTGCTTTGGTGATATTGAAGTTTTGGTTCCTTTTTGTAGGATACCATTGGTTTGCGATCATTTGCTGCTGGTGGAAAGTTATTGCAGGTAATATTTTGATTTCTGCATGGTTGAACTGGACCCCAAAAGCATTGTTTTATTGATTTCTCATTCCAGGAAGTTTGTGTGATGTAACAATTTCGCATAAGCTGACCTGGAACTTTGAATGCCAATTCGTGTTTGGGATGCAAATCATATGCTATTTTCACTTTGCAGATAAATAGAAGAATGGAATTTGTATTCGCAACTCACAGTTTGGTAGCCATGAATCCAAATCCATACCAACCTATGGCACCTCCACCTCCATGGCCTCGAATGTTGCCGCCTAACCCTCCAATGATGCCTCCCAACGCTCCTATGGGGCCCCCCAACCCTCCGGTCACGAGCACTTTCTGGGAGACCGCAAATGTGCGTGATCAGCTGAAGAATTTGCAGGACACTCTTGGTCTTGCAAAAGCAATGTGAGTTTCTGAACTGTTGAATTCCAATCAAAGAACTTCATTAACATTGTGGTTGGATTTATAGGCAGAAAGAGCTTGAGATGCTGATGTTGATCAGAGATGGTAAGGGGTCTGATGATGCTTCTGTCAGCGGGTTTTCTGAGTATTTGAAAGATAGGAAGATTGATTTGGAGGCCCAAGTGTTGCAATCAGTGGAAGCTGCAAACTCTTTAATGGCTAAACTACGAGTTGAGCTTGAACCGTTTAGAGTGATCACGCACGAAATGTGTCCCTGGGAGGAAAAATCTGCGGCTGTCCAATTATCCAATAAGATATGCAAGTCCAAGAGGAAAAACGGTGGAGGAAAAGAAAGAGGAAGCGCATTGCGGAGATGTTTGCAAAGGTGGGTTGTGTGGTCTCTCCCCTCTTTACATTAAGTTGGGATGTTTAAGTGCTTATCTTGGTTTGTTTATTTTGCTTTTGGTATGGTGAAATGAAGGAACGTGAAGGGTTTGATGAAGCTGATCGAGAAGCTGATGAATGGAGAGCTAGGGAAATTGCAAAGGATATTGCCAAACGCAAGGTATTGAAGTGTTTCTCTTAAGCTGCTATGTTGTTTGTGTCTTTTTCTTAGTAATGTAAGCATGGCATATGCGATTGCAGATGGAAGACATGAAGAAAATTGCAAGCCTTAAAGCAAAGGAAGAGAGAAAGAGACTAGAATCCGAGGTAAGAGTTTTAACCAACATGCAGTGTTGTGTTTCGTTTTTAACGTTAAAAAATGTCAAGCAGACAATTGAGTTCCATGTTCATATTTCAGCTTGAGACAGTATTGATTGTTGAGAAATTGCAAGAGTTGCGCTCCATCAGGATTGAAAAAATGAAGAAACAAGGTTTGTTCTCTTTTGGATTTTTATGGGCTGCTATCTTGTTTGTGCTGTCATGTCTATGTTAGCAATAAAATCCTGTTATCATGTATCATCATCTTAGAATGCCTCTTGGCACGACATCTTTCAAGCTGTTTAAATTGTTGATGAGTGTAGTGATATGGTGTTTATGTACCTCTTCTTCTGTCTCTATGTTCAGCTACAGCCAAATATTTTAGACTTTAGTCCTCCTCATCATCCTGCTAAGTCTAACTTGTGGTTGTTTTTGTCTTTATGCAGGCCATTTTCTCCCAGAAGAGGATGATAAATTTCTTGAAAGAGTACGAGCTGCAGTTGAGGAGGAGGAGCATCAAGCAATCTTGGCAGCTGACATGGATGCTGCTAGGGATGCCATTGCAACTGCTGAGCAATCGAGGAAAACAACCGAGAATTTCAGACCTGACTCTATTAATCAAAGCAGTGCTAAAGGCGAGAGTAAGGAAAGTAAAGGCCCGACAATTCCAAGCACTAATGAAGGCAACTCTACTGCAGTCACTAACAAGGAATCTGGAAAACAAGTTCTACAGGGAGAGGGTTACAGTGGAGCTTATGATGCTGTGGCAAATTTACCTATGGAATTTTATCACTATTATCATGGCAGCAATATATATGGGCACCCTTATTGAGGTAAATATATATGGAATACTTCCAAGTTTGTAGATTACCCCCTTCAGATAAAGGCTTTCTTAAGTCTTTAACTATTCACATTTACTAGCATCTCGTCTGTTCTGGTCTTGAATTATAATCACGACTTATTGCTTGCAGGTGAGAAGAACATGGGATGCCTATATAAGACCAGGAGGAAGGTGAGTACCAATTCATTTCTTATTAGTTGAAGCCATTCTGATTTTCCTATTTGTCCACTTTAATGTTACCATTTTTACCACATTACTTTGATGCCATCAAACCAGTGTTGACATGACTACAATTTTTACCTCCAATAACAAATAGTGCCTGGTCTTTACACTTATGTTCTCAATTTACCTGTTCCACCATACACCATCAGAACCATATTAGGGCAAAAGGCTTCCCAGAGGCTTTACCTGTTGTTGTTATGATGTTCTACATCAGCAATTAAGATAGCTAATAACTTGCTTAATTCTGATAAATGACACATAACTTTATGCTCCTGCTATGTATGGTGCAGCTGGATACCAGGACACTGGGTGCAACCTCCACCTCCTGCAGATGATATCTGGGCCTCCTACCTTCTGCAACCTAAATGATTGGACTGCTGATTCAGGCAAATTTTGCTGAAAAAATGGTGAAAGTTTGCCTACTGAGACTACTTAAATAGCAGACACTCGACTTGGTTTTCTGTTTTTGGTCTGTTAGGAGTAGCTTGTATAGTTTTTACTGGATTGTTAACAGACATATCACCATCTACTAACAGGTGACTCTGGCAAGACTTTGTAAATCACAATTTTTGAAGGAATTTTATTTTCCATGCCCGAAACTTCCCATTTTATTTAATATTGCCTTGGTTCATATATGGATGGTAAAACTTAACGTTTTAACTCGTAATGCTTTAGTCTCTAAGAGTGCAGCATTATGCATTCGATTGTATATTTTATCTGCTGATTGTCCATTTTTTTAACTCTTTTGAAGAAACTGTTGGCCCCTTATGTACCCTTTTGCTAAGACTAATTGGCAGTGTGGAAATAAGTCCTTTACACTGGACGTGTAGATCTTTTCTTGACCGGCTAGTTCATTCAGAACTCATAGTAGTCGAACTTGGCATATTGATTTTGGTAAAATTTTAGTTCTGTGTTGACAGCTTTGGCATTCAATGCACAATTAGCAACATTATAGTTTCCACCAAATCCTTGCGGTTGCTTGCTGCTATGTTTGGCAATTTATACCGGGGAGTGTTAACCCCCATTTCACTTGCGAGAAATGATAAAACTATTTAAGTGGGAGCTTCTTTATCCTCCTCATACCGAACTCAATTTTGATGATCCAAATGGTTCTTCTGCGGCTGGTTTTGTAGTTCGAGATCAGCATTTTCATCCACTTGTAGCTGGTACTAAACAATTAGGTTTTGCGTCTGCCTAGTTGCAGAGGCTGCTTCTCTTTGTGAAGCATTGCACTGGATTGACAATATTATAGGCATAACAGTTGTCCCCTGGCTTATTAAGGTTTTGTTCGAAGGTATCATTTACTTGGCCAATCTGATCTGAAGCGTCTCCATTGCTACTTATATTCTTTGGGAGGAAAATTTCCTAGCAGACCGCTAGCTATTTGGGGATTGATGTTCAGGCCGAAGAAGTTTGGAATCATTTATCTCCCTTTGTCAACTAGTTCATCTTTTTAAACCAAGTTTCTGTACGTAAGAGGTTATTGCCTCTAATTAAGTTTTCTACTTTTTACAGTTAACTTGGATACAATCATGGTAGAGGGTTGAACTACTTCATTCTCACCTTTCTTAAAACAGCCTAGCCCACAAAAAATAGTGAACTGAATTCTAAATTTTACTTGAATTCCAAGGATTATAGTATTGCGACTCAAGCTCTCATCTTACAATATTACAAAGCATTATCTACATAATGAGGAGGTAACTCATTGATCTCTATTCTAAGTCATTGTTTATGGTACATCGGACCATATCTAACTCGATCACTTTAATCGTTTGAGTCATTGGCTGGCACGACAACAGTACTAGAATAATCTAGTGACTTTTCCTTCTATATTAATTAGTTGTGAAAAAGCCATGGAACATAGTGAACGTTGTAATATAATTTTTTTTTAATTGTAATAAAAAAATTCATTTCTAACCACTTAAGGCATGTTCTCATAGAATTTGAGTTTGATTTGCTATTTTCAATGGGTTGGGAAGGAGAAATAGTGGCAAGAGAAGGCTGCATGTTGAAGGTAACATAAACCTAACATTCTAGTTTAGAATTATTTAGTTTCTTCTGACATCTCATAAAAAGAAACTCTAAAGACCTAGTTTTCTGAGCAAAACCAAAATATGTATGCAATCTATACTATCCATTATTAGTTCTGATCCTTTAAAATGAAACACAAACGTTTTTTCACTGCTGTATTGTGTGAAGTTTCTCATGAAGGTGATGTGATGATTTTATTCATGGCAATGTGATGATGATTTTATTCAGCGCTGGTAATTTTCATCCCACGTTCCGACTGAGTCCAAGTTGTGGCTGTCTTCATTTTTTTGCAGCTATGGGAGCCACTAATTTTCTTCCAGAAGGAGAAAATTTCTTGATAGAGTACGAACCACAGTTAAGGAAGAGAAGCATCAAGCAATCGTGGCACCTGAAATGGATGCTGCTTGGGATGGATGGCATCACAACTGCTGATCAAAGCAGTGATATATGCTAGAATAATGAAAGTAAAGGCCACACAACTCCTGAGCACAAAATAGTGGGGCCTATGATGCTGTAACCTACTGAATTTTATCACTACTATCATCGAGGATTTAAGTTCAAAATCGTTCAAAGTTTTGCAGATCGCCTCATTCGAATAACGGCCTTTTCTTAGTCTGCTTAACTGATCACATTCAATCCAGGACCAGCTATTACTGCTAGCAGGTGAGAAGAACATGAGACTCTCATGATGAGACGCCTTTTATAAGACCAGGAGGAAGGTGATCGAGTACCAATTCCATGCTTAGTACGTAGTTAAAGCATTTCCTGGATTTTCTTATCTGTTCACGATAATTTGACCATTTATACACATACAATTGCTTTGATATATATTATCAAACTAGTGTCGATCGACACGACCACAAAGTTCACCCTACCAGGAGCACACCTTTTAAGTTGTGAATCTAGAGTATCTACTATCTCTTCCATAACCTCCATCAGAATCAGTAGCAGTGCCCACATGCTTTCGATGAAATATAAATGGACGAAGGGAACACTACTAGAATTATGGCCCCAAACATCGGCCAAAAACCGATGAGAAACAAAAACCCGACCGATGTCTTTGTGGGTGATGAGAAAGATCCGGAAAATGCAGACATCGGTTTTTAGCCGATGTCTAGTATTCGTGTAGACATCGGTTCCTTATTATAAACCGATGTAAATAGGTTTAAATGATAACAAACTTGCATGCTTTACTATTGTTAAACCCACATTTTATTGTATTTCTGTTGAAGGAATATCGATTTAATGTGCCTTATCAAACTAGGAGTAGCAATAGGAGAGAAGGTTCTAGATTTCCCAATCCTACACGGATTGGTATTCCTTGTAACATTAGAACTAGCACTTTGTAATCCCTATATATAGGGCTCCTATTCTCAATAATAAGAACATCTCTCTCATCAATCTCTCTCAAATACATTATACTTAAACACGTTATCAGCACGACTCTAACCACAAAACAGAAAAACCAAAACTCATTCACAAAGCAGCCCCTAGCCCGAGCTAGCCGAGCCTTCGCTGCAGCCCGAGCACCCGTGTGCTTGCAACCTTGCACAGCAGCCCCTGCTGCCCCCTCCCTGCAGCCCTGCGTTCCAGCCTGCTGCCACCGAAGCATCCCTGCTGCGCAAACAAGCCAACGCACACCCACTGCATCTTTTCCCGTTCCTGTGCACATCCGTCTTCTTGCAAGCCTCGAAACGTCTAGTTCGGAAGCTCAGATCGAAAAACTTTCTTCATCAAAGTTGTTCGTCTCTGTCTCTTACATCTAACCTCCGAATTTCAGCCTTATCGGAGTCATATTGAGATCTGTACACCAATCGAGGTACAAGCTGTTCAGAACAGAATCTACTCGGATTGCTTCGCTCCATCACGCCTGCATCGACACGCGCGTGATCCAAATACAAGTAAGTATTCAAAAGAGTAAGTTTTGAAGTTCCTGTAATTTCAGAATTTATATTTCTTCTTCTTTTCTCGGGGACTTGAAAACCTCCCTTCTTCTACATCCCACCTTTCTTATAACGTGGGTTCGATCTTTGAGAAAAGCGGAATCGTGGGGATTCACGCAATTAACGAACTAAGAGTGTTCGTAAGCATCGATTAACGACCATATAAACATCATTGTTTCGGTCTAATCCAATTATTCTTGGAAATCAATTTCTTGGTAGCATAGCTCGGAAATCTTATTATTTAGTTGTCGTGGAAGCATTGGCTCCGAAACTAACTTGTTCCTGTTTCATCTCTCGAGATGTCAAACACGAACAAACTCGATTTTGTTCCATTGGATTATGCAGGCAAAGGATATTTATACTGGGCCATTGACATTGCGACCCATCTTACTGCCTAAGATTTATTGCATACAATCCAAGAGCTTTGTCCTATAGAAACAGCTCCAGACCCTCAAACTGAGAAAGATAATTCCAAGGCACTTGCCTTTATGAAACGTCACATGGATAGTGACCTCCAGTTTGAGTTCATAAATGAGGATAGCGCTATAAAGCTTTGGCAAGCGCTTTGCGAACGATATGGCAATGTTCGTGACTCCATACTTCCGAATACAGAAGCAGAATGGAAAGATCTTCGCTTCTCTGAATTTGACACTGTCATGCAATTTTATTCGGAAGCTCTCAGCATCAGAGCAATGATGCGTCTCTGTGGAAAAACAATCACAGAAGACCAATTGATTGAGAAAACCCTCAATACCTTCCCCGTCTATGCTATGAGGTCCTCTGACTTATCCCGGACTCATGTAAATGCAAGACGGATCACAAGTTTTCAACAGCTTATTGAAGCTATGGTCACTACTGAAAGACATGGCAATGAACTTGTGCAAAGAAGATTTGATAGGCTTCAAGATAGCTATCAAGAGCATCGTCCTATGGCTAGAGAAAGTCGCCATCGACGTCATGATCCATACGATCGAAATGCTCAAGAAGGTAATCGCTCAAGGCGACAATCCCACGACCGTAGGAGGCGTGATTTTGAGGGAAATAGGGTTGGAAACCATGGAGCCAACGTTGGCCATGGGCACCACTTTCCAACGCCACCAGTCCTAGGGACTATGCATATTGCGCCAATGCGCCTCAATCAAGGGAGAATACTCTTTATGGTGTCTATTTCTGATATGGAACGTCTGATCAATGGACCTGAATTTGCAATGTACCTACGAAGGTAGTCGCATTATGGTGATCCAGACATCGAGTTCACAAAGACTTTAAATCTGGCGATGAAGACGACATGCCGCAGATTTTTATTTAGAATAGTCTTTTATATTTCCAAGAATTATGTAATGGCAATTATGCCTTAAATCAATAAAATGACTTATTGTATTAACTCTTTCCCTCTAGGCGTACTCAAGAGTACTTGTGATGTCTAGGCAAGGTTTGATCTGAGAGAACGGTTTTAAAAGCGAGCAACGCTCCACCAAAATCTCGCCTTACCTTACCTGGTCACAACTAAATTGAAATTACCGAACGGATAGAGTGACTACGATTTGTCTACGATTTGATTTTTATATTGGATTAGATTATGGTCACGAAACTTTGGTGTAATCATTGGCTATTATTAATAAAGTATCGATTATTTCAAAGATATAAGAGCCAATGGTTTTCATGTGGAAACACATTGTGAGAATGGACAAGAGTTCCTTTGCATCACCTCTAATGACTACGGACATAAACGAGTATTAGAGAAACTTATGTGTCGCTCTAGTGGGTTGTATGCAACCACTATTCGAGTCATTGAATCCAACCATGTCATGAGAGATGATTTATAGGATTCCGACACGTATAGGCTTTGGCACGACCGTTTGGGACACCCAGGTCGTGACATGATGATCCGTATATTGAAGACTTCACACGGACATCCCTTTTTCAGAACGAAAGGAAGTAAAACTCGAAATTTGGATCAAGGAGGAGCACCTGCGCCTCACGGCGCCTTTCCCCCTCAAGTCCGGCCATCCCCGGTCGGCGCCGCCATCCCCCTGCGGCCCAAGGGTGGCTTTGACGCCACCCCTGCTCCCTTGACTCCCATTTTTACTTCTAAGGTCCATTGTGACTTCATGGCTCAACCAAAATCCTCATTGGTTGTTTCCAAAGCCCATCATTCGTTCTGCAAAGCCTGCTCTTTAGCAAAGTTAGGATCGAGACCATCCTATGCAAAGGACACCAAAGAAAATATACCATTCTTGCAAAGAATCCAAGGTGATATTTGTGGACCTATTCAACCACCATGCGGACCATTTAGATATTTTATGGTGTTGGTTGATGCATCGACACGCTGGTCACATGTCATGCTATTGTTCACAAGGAACGCTGCATTTGCTAAACTCCTAGCACAAATAATTAAGTTACGGGCTCACCACCCTGATCATCCCATTAAGTCTATAAGATTAGACAATGCTGGGGAGTTTACATCAAAGACTTTTGATGATTATTGCATGTCCATTGGGATAGAAGTTGAACATCCAGTTCCTCATGTTCACACCCAAAATGGTCTCGCAGAAGCCGCCATTAAACGACTACAAATGGTCGCTAGGGCATTGGTAATGCGCACCAATCTCCCTATTTCTGCTTGGGGCTATGCAATATTGCATGCAGCTGTGCTTCTTCGTCTGAGGCCCACTGCCACTCAACCCTTTTCTGCGTCCCAGATGGTGACTGGGTATGAGCCTAATGTCTCACACTTACGCATATTTGGGTGTGCAGTTTATGTGCCTATTGCGCCGCCACAGCGCACCAAAATGGGGCCTTAACGACGATTAGGCATTTATGTTGGATATGATTCTCCAACCATTGTCCGCTATTTAGAACCCTTGACAGGCGATCTCTTTACCGCAAGATTTGCGGATTGTCACTTCGATGAGACAGTCTTCCCGTCGTTAGGGGGAGATAGGAACATAAATGTTCAACAGGAACGACAGGAATTGTCGTGGTCTGTCCCCACTCTGTCTCATCTTGATCCCCGAACCGCACAGTCCGAAATTGAAGTGCGGAGAATTCTCGATCTTCAGAACGTAGCAGAATCGATGCCTGATGCGTTTTCTGATATCGCTAAAGTGACGAGATCACACATACCTGCTGCAAACGTGCCTGCAAGGATTGATGTCCCTAAAAGTAGAGGACATGACGCCAACTCAAGAATGCATGAGCATGGCACCAACGTCCCATCTCTTAATGATGGTGACATTATGGCTAGGCCCACGGCTCCCGCCAGGAAGCGCGGGAGGCCCATAGGTTCGATGGATTCTCGCCCAAGAAAGAAAGCGAGTTTGGCACAAAATAATCCATTAATCATCGATATAAATAATCCATCTCATGAGAATATTCCGGATTATGGTTATGTCCAAGAGACATCATTGGGGGACGCTCCAATGTCAGAACCAACTCCAGAGAATAGAGAGATCTCCATAAATTACACTAGTGTACATGAGATGATGGATAGAAATTCTATGGCGATTGATGATGCATTTGCATATCATATTGCAAAAGGAATTATAGAATATGATGATATCGAACCTCGCTCTGTTGAAGAATGTCAACAAAGAGCGGATTGGCCTAAATGGAAAGATGCGATCCAGGCTGAATTGGATTCACTAACAAAGAGACAGGTGTTTGGGCCTGTAACGCAGACACCCCCAAATGTAAAGCCTGTTGGCCATAAATGGGTCTTTGTTAGAAAGCGTAATGAGAAAAACGAGGTTGTTAGATACAAAGCCCGCCTTGTGGCGCAAGGTTTCTCACAACGCCCTGGAATTGACTACGAGGAGACATATTCTCCCGTAATGGACGTTATAACGTTCCGCTACCTTGTCAGTTTGGTAGTTTCCGAAAAACTTGACATGCAGCTTATGGATGTGGTTACAGCATATCTCTATGGGGATCTAGATTCAGAGATATATATGAAGGTTCCAGATGGACTTCAATTACCCAAATCAAGTGGCTCTAAACCACGGAGCGCGTTTTCAATAAGGTTAAAACGCTCACTATATGGATTAAAACAATCCGGACGGATGTGGTATAACCGTCTAAGTGACTACTTGATTGGGAAGGGATATATTAACAATGAAATATGCCCATGCGTGTTCATTAAAAGAACAAGTTCCGGATTTGCAATCGTAGCAGTTTATGTCGATGACATGAACCTAATTGGAACTCTAGATGAGTTGAAGGAAACTGCTAAATACTTGAAATCCGAATTTGAGATGAAAGATCTTGGGAAAACACGGTTTTGTCTCGGTTTAGAACTCGAGCACCGTAGTGATGGAATCTTGATCCATCAGTCTGCATATACTCAGAAAATCCTAAGGCGCTTTAATGAAGATAAAGCAAAGCCTACGAGTACTCCCATGATCGGCCGTAGTCTTGAGCCCGGAAAAGATCCGTTTCGTCCAAGGGATGAGGACGAAGAACCATTAGAGGCCGAGGTGCCCTATTTGAGTGCAATAGGCGCATTATTGTACTTAGCTCAATGCACAAGACCGGATATCTCATTCGCAGTGAACTTGTTAGCTCGACATAGCTCTGCGCCAACACGCCGCCATTGGATTGGTATAAAGACAATCTTTCGATACCTAAGAGGTACGATTGATATGGGCCTATTCTATCCCTACAGAGAGAAAAGGAATGACGGAAAATTGGGATTAGACCCCAAAAGGCAAAACGCCCCCGTCCATGGAATGGCCGCCGGCCATGTTGCCGCCGCCGGCGCCGCCACCGCTCATGGTGGCCGGCGTTCTCCTATCTCCCTCCATCAAAACGACAATGATGTCTTGATGGGTTTTGCTGATGCAGGGTACCTCTCTGACCCTCACAAAGGTCGCTCCCAAACTGGTTATGTCTTTACCATGGGAAGCACTGCGATATCTTGGAGGTCTACAAAACAGACCCTTGTTGCTACTTCCTCAAATCATGCAGAGATTATTGCTCTACATGAAGCTGTACGTGAATGTGTATGGCTAAGGTCCGTAATTCGACACATTCAAGGAAGTTGTGGTTTGAAGTCTACCACAAATGAACCTACATGCATTTATGAGGATAATGCAGCTTGTATTGAACAAATGAAGTTAGGTTTCATCAAGGGCGACAACACCAAGCATATATCGCCTAAGTTCTTTTATAATCAGCAACAACAATCACTTCTAAAGATTGAAGTGAATCAAATCCGATAAGAGGATAATGTAGCGGACTTATTCACTAAGTGGTTACCTAAATCCACCTTCGAGAAACATGTGAAGAGCATCGGATTGAGAAAGTTATCCGAACTCCCACGATTATAGCAATCAGGGGGAGATATCGACATCAGGGGGAGTTATGATGTCTACATGTTCGATCTCGAAGAGTGAAGGACGTGTTGTGCTCTTTTTGTCCTTCGACCAGGGTTATTTTTATCCCACAGGGTTTTTGTTACCTGGCAAGGTTTTTAACGAGGCAACGGATGAAGCGTCACCACCTAGTTTGAAGCGGCACAAGGGGGAGTGTTGAAGGAATATCGATTTAATGTGCCTTATCAAACTAGGAGTAGCAATAGGAGAGAAGGTTCTAGATTTCCCAATCCTACACGGATTGGTATTCCTTGTAACATTAGAACTAGCACTTTGTAATCCCTATATATAGGGCTCCTATTCTCAATAATAAGAACATCTCTCTCATCAATCTCTCTCAAATACATTATACTTAAACAATTTCAAGCTTAAAGAAATATAGATTATACAACACAAGTTTGCATTTTAACATCGTTATTGATTTAAGAACCGATGACTGATACTGTTACAGACATCGGTTCCCATTTTGGAACTGATGTCTGGTACTCAGTAACATATCGTTTTCGACAAAAAATCGATGTCTGTATATTTTAGTAACATCGATTTCCATTTTGGAACTGATGTCTGGTACTCAGTAACATATCGTTTTCGACAAAAAATCGATGTCTGTATATTCCAGTAACATCGATTTCCATTTTGGAACTGATGTCTGGTACTCTGTAACATATCGTTTTCGACAAAAAATCGATGTCTGTATATTTCAGTAACATCGATTTTCATGTTGAAACTGATGTCTGGTACTCAGTAACATATCGTTTTGGACAAAACATCGATGTCTGTATATTTTAGTAACATCAATTTTCATTTTAGAACTGATGTATCTGTATTACTGGACATCAATTTTCATGGTTAAAATTGATTTCAACTTTATATCTAGTCATCATATTCTATAAAGAGGATGATGTCCACAGAATATGTAGCTGCTGCTATAAATTGCAATTTCGACAGTTAACAAGAGTAAGAGTGATTTGAATATTGGGATATTTTATCTAAAATCACATCCTAAACAGTTTACAAAATGGGCAAAATAAAACCCCAACTCACCTACTACAAGGCTAGCCTAGCAATTAGTATTCATTTTTGTTCATAATTGCTATACAAAAGTTAATCAAAAGCTAGTCTAACTCAAAATCAAGAAACTGGTCATAATCTACAGCAGTCTGTAAGTAGTCGGCTACTTCAATGCACACCTCGTCAAGTTGTTGTTGGGTATACCATTTCCGATCCTTTACCGCCCACTACAAATATATATAACAATGTAAGTCATAATGAAACACTAATATTTAAAACAAAGTTTAATAGAAAATCAAACTAAGGGAAATACTAAGCACTTATAATGACTGAAACTTTAGGAATGCAAACAATTGATAAAGGAACTCCTGCCCTTTCATTCGTAAGCAATAAATAAATCAATAAAAATTAGAAAGATAAATGAAGCGTATATGTACCTCTTCCAAAGACATAATGGTTGCAGGGACATAATCTAGTTGCCGAGCTCCATGATTGGATACAATTATTCCTGCAGCTCCAGCTTGTATGCATAACCTTGCTGCATTAATGTTAGCACATATATGACAAGTTTGTAACAAGGTATTAGCATCAAGCACAGAAGTAAATTTTGGATCGGAGGTTGAAGTTAGTAATGTGTAAGAATGTAAGAATGTACAAAGATTGTAAGAATGTCCTATACAGTTTGAGAGCAATGACAAATATAGTGAATCATTTATAGTCTAGAACTATTAATTCATTTCGTTTCTGTAAATTTTAAATCTAAATATACAACAACATTTTGGTGAATTTGTTAACTACTATTTCTAAGACGTAGGCTGTTAGGACGTGAGACAACAAATATCTTATACTGTAGCATTTTTCCTCGTGAATGGACATTGACACATCACTGAAAAGCACACTAAATGGAATTAAATAAAAGGGAATACAGTATTGAGCAAGTGAAAGGAAGAAAAACTAACCTGCTGTAGGAATCTGTCACTCCAAGAATAAGATTTAGCAGCACAACATCTCCTACCAAGACGTAAAGACAAAAGTTATAGCACGGGATTTGCAAGTGAAATAAAAGGTGTGCATTCCTCTGCTCATATTTGAGTAACTCAGAGACATACATCTAGAATATACATCACAATCCATCAAATGCAAACCAATTAAAGAAAAAAAACACAAACACACACACACGCCTACACAAACTCAAGTTGGAAAGGAAAAAAAAAAATGCATATGAATATCACAACGATATCTCTTTTATCTTCTTGTTCTCCAGCAGAGAACACAAAATACACAAAAAGTACACTCAATCTCAATTTCACTCTATTTGTCACTGACAAGAAAAGAAATAATAGAAGATTGATTTTACCAAAAAATTTGCTCCTTTAGTTCTGAAGCCTGCTTTGTTCCTACAACCGCGCTCGAAGAACTTCAACACGCATGCAAAATCCCACAACAAGCTTAAAAAAAACTCCAGTTTTATTCTTACCAGAAGTTCAACACCCTAAAATGGTAGCGGCATGCTTAAATACCTCACTGGCTATCATAGTCTTGACTGGCAATCTGCAACATATAGAAAAGAAATGCCTGAGCTTCTAACCTGATAAAAGAAGTTATTACTATTTGTATATAGTATTTGTACAGAGTGTAGTCTATCTAACTAGTTATAAACATTCGATGAATTTATGCTCCTAGTGTACAATTGCTCTAAAACCATATCAAAATATGTATATGAATTTCATATGGAGAGGACCAATCATGCAAGCTCTTCTGCTGCAAGCATGTGAAATTTCAACAGTATTTGTTGGGAAAGGTTGCCCTATCAAACAAAATTTTCAAAAACAATTTTCCAATATAAAAGATACGTCAACAGAAAAATTAGTGTAGTGCTTTATATACTTTTTAATATTTGTCAGCTTTGTTTGATTTACCTAAAACAGAAAAATCTAGTAAGGAACCTGATTATAACTACAGAGACTTGAAAGACAAAAGTTAATGGAGAAAGGTTATCTGTCATGCTAGATTAATTCAGTCCCACATACAACAAATTTATTGTTCACATTACTCGTAACTGAAGCATATATCAGACAGAATGCATATCAATGCACCGAAATTAGAATTACTTAAGTGGACAATACCTTGAACCAGAACTAGAAGCCCAGATCAAAATTCTTGAGGTGCTCTCATTGCAAACAACTTTCTCCACCTTTTACTTGCTGCTGCCCTGCAAAATGCAAAACAAGATTCATGAGCAATTCATGGATAAGATTGATCGGATCACTTAGCCAGTAAGGGTTAACATCCAGCCAGGCCACCAGAGGCCTTAAAGCTCCAAGGCAAGAAAGTGCCAGCTCGATGTAAGGGAAGAGATTTGAAGTGCTAAGAGCCAGCTCGGCATTAATGTGCACTTCCAATCTAATCCACATTGCAGCATACATTATCCAAGTAGCTCTTGAACAAGAATTCACACTTACAACCAATTAAAAGGTCATACCAGTTCCTCAAATCTTTGAAAAATAGCCTATAAAGTTGCCAATTAATATTGCCATATATACTCTTAGTCATAGGGAATAAATTTTGTAGCGACGTAGCAAATAAAACTAGTGGTAGACAGATTAACTATTTGAATGATTTGTACCTCCTGACAACGGTTGACAACACCAACATAACCGAGCTTAAGGGGAACAACTTTCCCGAGCAAAAAGTTGCTGGCATCGGTGCCCCTGTCCATTATATCCAGCTACAGACAGAACAAAAGTGCCTTATCAGACTTTTACCAAAGCACAAAACCAGGAATCAAAGAGGAGAAAGACAGACCTTGGTGATGACACCAATGGTACGAAAACCTATTAATGCATTTGCGTCAGTGATAGAGAACAATGTATGGATTCAGGGAACAAATGAACACTCTGGAACACAATGTATGCATGTAAAGCTAAATTAACAGCAATAATTAGGATACCAGTAGGGTCAGCTTCTCTAGCGAGTTGCAGTGCATCAGAGGTGGCTAAATCAGCGTTGGCAGGAGTAATTGCCAATATAATGCAATTTTCTTGCCTAATATGTCCCATTATCAACCACTTAGATTGCCCGGTTGCGACTCTAAAGCCAATCAATCATGCCCTAGGTTATCAAAAGCTGAACTAAATCACCTAGTAGTTTGATTCCAATAAGCAATTAACGAACTTGATGAGGTAAAAGCAAATTTATATAGATCAGAAACAGCTCCACAGTGCGAATTAGCAGTAAAGATGAAAACTTTAAACAAATTTTGCTAAGAAGAGAAGGAATAAACCAATTGGCAAGTTGAGATTACAGACGAAATTGAAAGAATTAATCGAAATAGTGTGAAAACAAGGGAGAAGATAGGGCACACCTGATTGTGACGAATTGAAGAAAATGAAGGAGATTGTGGTTGTGTATACAGTGTGTAGTTGATTCTGAAGCTTGAAGCTTGAAACATATATATATATATATATATATATATATATATGATGGAGCAGCGGACAGCCCTTATGGAAACAATAGATGAGAAGCTGTGTAAGTGAAAGAGGCAGACGATCCTCTTTTTCTGGAATAATAGATGCTTGCTTCAGACAATCCCAAATGTTAAGGGATTCAAGAGAGGTGAGTGATTGAAAAGATGATGACAGGTGCTTCAGATTTGGGAAGTGAGGTGGGGCTGAGCCGCTGAGGAGCGATATGAAGGAGACAGAAGCGAACCCATTAGAGAATAGGATAATCAATAGAAAAAAGAAAAAAGAAAAAACACTTCCAATCAGCTCAATAGAGAACATTTGAGTACCTGGACTTTGGATCTTCCAAAATGGGTAGCGAAAAATTGAAGATTGGGATTGCCTTCATCAGTGACCCAATCTCTGCAAGCCCTCTAATCATCCATGAGACCTATGAGCACCACAGGCTGGTTATTCTCCAAGTACCTCTCCACAAACTCACTGGAACTCATCTCTTTACCATTTGCCATCTCTATTTCAACCTCACTGAACTCGATCGGGAAATTGGGGTTTGGATTGTGAGAGATCCTAGAGAAGGCGAGACTGAATCCGTTATGGCTCTGAGAGAATATGGCTGGATATGATAAGACTATACCACCCATTTTGGTTTGTGGGTTGGATTCGATAAGACTCTACCAGATCTGTGACTTGAAAGACAATAAGGTCGGAGGCGGTTAATGAGGGAGAGACAGGTCGGAGGCGGCTCCAGTCGGCTTAGGTTGGAGAATGAAGTCGGGGACTTGGAGCAGGTCAGGTTGGAGAAGGAGGTCGGGGACTCGACGCAGGTCAGCTTGGAGAACTATGTCGACAAGGTGAATGAGCTGTTGAAGTCAAATTGTGAGATTCGTTATTAGCTAGAGTTCGAAAGTTTTAGAGAAAGCGGAAAAAACACAAGTGTTGGGGGAATGAAATAATTGGTCCCCGCTGTTCTAAAAGTTTGAAACTTAGTCCCTCCGCGTTTTTTTAAATTTTTCGAACAAAACAAATGTTAGTGACTGATGTCTATAATAACAATAGAAATCGCTTTTTTCACAAACTGATGTTAACATGTTTTTTAACATCAGGTGCAATCCTGACCGATTTAATAGTGGCGATGTCTAATGACATTATTCTAGTAGTGGAACCATCAGAATTATCAGTGGCTACTCGTTAAGTTTAATATCGATCCATTCTCTGTTGCCTGCATTCTTGATTTCTATCCACCGAACGTGTGCTCTAACCCCATAAAACAACTTTTTTTTTATTTTACAAGTTTTATTTACTTTTTGTACTGATCCTCTGTTTTTCACAGATCTACCAAATTTTCTTTTCTATTCCCAGTCCAACTTCTCATTCCAGCAACGTTCTCCGATCAACGTCTGTGACTTCCCACAATTTTCGAATTTTCCGGTCCCAAAATCTTTTGAAGAACACACACACTCGTAATCTTGTAAACCAGTTGATATATATGTTATCTACTTTCCCGCAGCAAAATTTAGAGATTCAAAATATGTTATCAAGCAAACTGAATGAAGGAATTATTATTCTTCGCCTTGTGAAAGACAAACAACCAAGTTTTGTTTTACTGTATATGTTTTTATTGTTGTTCAATTTCATGCTAACGTTTTAATGGTATGTGCATGTGCATAAAATTTTTAAAACTCCTCTGTTTATCAAACCTGAGAAGCAACAAAATTGGGTGGTCCAAACCTCCGCAAACGAACCACCTCCCAAAATCCACATGCACAGCTACACCCCGCCAACCATAACCATCGCCACCCAGATTTGATACAGGAGATTACCAATCCCGCCTCCTGATCCGGCATGAAACACCAAGACCATGGCTAGCACAACCGCTACCACCCAAAACATAGGTCGGCCATAAATCCAAGCCGCATCGCGTCCTCGACCACCAACCCACCACACACCTGTCCGGTAGCAGCCTCCAAGCATTGGTGAAGCTGTTGACTCTCACGGGCGTTGGGGCGCCACAAGACAAGAACCGTCAAGAAGAAAGTTACTTCACCAAACTTTTTTCTGAAAACCCTAAGAGCTCCGAGGATGCAGAGAAATAATCGGCAACAATACTATGTAAAAATATGGCATATAGAATATACAACAAGACTAAATTTTTAGTTTAGAACTAATTAGTTTCTTCTAATATCTCATGAGAAATTCCTATGAGGACAATTACATTCATGATGTGCTCATATTTTCCTATATTTCTATGCCTCTTAATCTTGATATTTTTATTTAGGGGGGTGTATTGTATTTGGATTTGTGTGGAGTTTTTTTAAATGATAGACTTTTTCAAAAGTTCATGGATTCTATAAAAAGTTCATAGACTTTTATTGATTTTTTAAAAACCATTGACTTTTACTGATTTTTAGCACAGATTTTTACTGATTTGTAAAAATCTACAGACTTTATATGAATGACTTATGTAGATTTCACAATACTTATAAAAAAGAAAAACCAAGCTAGTTTATTAGTCAGAGAATAAAATACGATGCCATAGCTATGTTAACTAATGACCATTAGCGTAGGAATCAGAGAAGCTCAAATAATGTCATGAAACAAACATATAAGAAAATAAAGGAAAAGCCTCCAAATATAATCAACCAAACCAAAAGATATCCAAAAAAGAGAAGGGAAAAAAAAAACACATTGATGAAGTTTCATGCCAAATAAGCAGACGTCTTTGAAATAATGATATGATTTATTCTTCTCCCTCATTTTCATAATTCATAATTCATTCAATTCATTCATTTAATTTTTCTTTATTTCATAATTCATTCAATTACATTTTGATCCACACTTGTTTGTTTTTTATAGCATGCCATACAATATGATTATAAACAGTACTCATAAATTGCACAAATCAGACTCTCATAACCCCAAAACTTGATCACTATCTGTTTCCATGGGAGGTAATTATAATTCCCTTAGCTATATAACCCTATCAATCTCGTTTGTAACAACTGCATTCCAATTTAAAGGAATTTGAAGGGGAAAATAAAAAGAATCTGAATCCTAAAGAAATTGAGGTCCATAAAGATGACAAAACTGAATCAAGGATCCAGACAACTGTCATCATGGCAATTTGCCCAACCAACATGAATCAAAACTCCAGAACAATATTCCTATCTCTCAGCTGACTACAAACTTAGTTGAATTAACTCTTTGAAGATTCAGTGATCCTATTTACTCAACCTACTACTCTGTAATCCCAAAGTAAAATTTCTAACATTAAAGCTCTGCTCAACATACACATAATATTCTCAAAGCATAAAAAAGAACACTAAAATTTTAGAAAAAGAAAATAAATAACCTGACATAATTTTATCAGCCATTGCCGACTTTAGTGGTGGCCAACATTGGCTTCAAATTGAAGGGTTATAGCAAAATTTGAATGAAAATTAATAACTCTGTGTAGATTCACCCAAAGCTTGAACCAAATCGCACCTCTGACATTACTATCATTTTAAGAAAGTTGACATGAGATTGTCAACATAAGTCCTATCTCAATGCAGGGTAAAATCACACACACTATTATGTATAGAAAAGAAGTTCTGGCATGAAGGAAAAAAAAAAAAAACCACCCACCGTTTGGCTAATCTACCCGAACTTAAGAGCCACAAGGGCAAAGCAGTAGCAAAAAAAAGAGAACCATGCCATATAGGACAGCAACAAATACAAAAGAAACAGAAAACCTAGCGAGAAAAACAAAGAAGAAGAAACATACGCAGCAAACAAGTGACGACAATAGCAATAACCGCAATAGTATGCAGGACTATGATCGAACCGTAAAAGCATTAGGCATATACATTATTTGGCTTTGTTTTAGGAGTTGATGATAATATTAGGGTTCCAAGCATCACAATTGAAAAAAAAAAAAAATCAAATTTAACAACAACAATGAACATGTTAGGCATTAGAGGTTGATATCACAAAATAATAGAGAAAAGAAAAAAGAAATCATGAAAGAGAGATGATGGAGGACCAACCTTGAACGCGCAGAGAGAAGAACTTTGACAGACTTTTCCACGCTCAAAATCTTTGCTCTGGTGGCTGGAAAAATATTGGAATTTGGTATTTATACTTAACACTACAAAGTCCATGATTTTCCATGATTTTCTAATTCCGTATGTATGGATGATATTTTGAATACCCCTAAACTTCTATTCATTTTTAAAAGTCCTAATTGAATACCCCTAGACTTTGGTGGAATTCATAAAGATTTTTTAAAATCCTAATTGAATACACCCAGACTTTTATGGACTGTTAAAAGTCTCTATTGAATACACCCAGACTTTTAAATTCCATGGATTTCTTTAAAAGTGCCAGTAATTCCATATACAATACACCCCCCTTAGTTCTCCTTATTTATGATTCATTTACATGTTTTAGTCTTTTTGTAGATTTGTTTCATAGAGAGAAGAAAAGAAGCCAAAATAGCTAACTAGGGATTGAAAGACGCCCAGGTCCCAGAATCTGTCTGTGCAGAACCACCAACTTCTCCGAATTACTGGGAGTTACCTAGATTGAATCAGATAATGAGCCTTATATCACCGGAAAGCTACGGTTGTCTACTTTCTGTAGAATTTTACGGATCTTGATTTCAATACTTTTGGAGAAAGTTATGATTATTTGAGTGAAGATAGGTCGGACAAGAAATCTGCTCGGGAATTTACAACCATTCGTGGAGAACTCAAGTTCCGTGACACAAGTTGGTCAATCCTAATGTTTCAAGGAAGTTAATTCAGATGAGGATTCAAGAATACATGTATTCCTACTTCTACAAGAGATATTTCAAGGTTTTCCCATTCCAAATGAAGAAAGGAATCCAAATCCAAGTCTTACAAGGAAACATGAAGCCAAAGATGAGCAGAAATCTTCCCTATATAAGGGAGCACGAATTTTACATGAGAGAGAGTCTCGGGAGCACAATGTAGACGCCTAAGGAGCAGAGACGACTCATCCATCTTCCCCATTTTTCCCCTTCCATTCTTTTTATGTTTTTCCTATGTTTTATTTAGTTATCTTTTGCTAAACCTTTTTCTAGGGTTAAGATGATGCCTTATTATGATTGTTTATGTACTTTGATGTTTTATTGATGGATTTATAGTTTCTTTATGATGAATTCTTAGTCACTATTTGAATTGATGCTTTATGTTTAAGTTCTTTGATTGATCACCTTAGGGCTTTGCATCTAGTAATTTGAAGATGAATTTGAGGCGTACCTGCAATATAATTCAAATTAGCTTCTTGTGATTAAGAGTTGTGAATTACATTATTGTCGTACCTGAAGTAATGATTTGCATGATTCTCTTGTTTTGTAGAATGTAATGAGTCCTATGTGTTAAATTTATGACGTACCTGGATAAACTGCATGTTAGGATATACGACCTCTGCCGTACTTGGAGAGAATCATACACTTAAGGAAAACTATGGTCCAAGTGCCGTACCTGGACTTAGATACGGGAATTGTCATCAAAAGAAATAAAAGAATCTGTTAATTGCATTGAAACATAAATAAGATTGTTAGTGGTTGATTCCGAAACCCTAGGTTTTATCATTATTTGTTTGTTTCTTTAATTCTCAAATTATTTGTTTAGTCGAAAACCCAAAAATCAATATCTTCTTTTTCTTGATTGTTTATGTGATTTTGTGTTTGGATTAATTGAGTTAGGGTTTTAAATTAATTATCAATCCTCAGTTGGAACGACCTCGTACTTGCACACTATACTAACGACGATTCATGCGCTTGCGAGTTTTAATTAAAATTTCACAACAATTCACTTTCTGTCTGATGTGATCAAAATAAAGGATGCAATATCCATATTATCGCTACTAACCCTTTAAAACACGAAAGTCTTTTTTTTCATTGTTTGTTCAATTTCACGTTAACAATATGCGTGTATATATTGTGTGAAATTTCTCATGAAAAAAAAATGTTGAGATTGTGAATCCCATATGGGAAAATGGCCGGAAACCTTGCAAATGTGTTTATAATGATTTGAGTAAAAGAATATATAAAAAAATGATTAAATACTTGTTTTTTTTTTTAACGAAATAGGTCAGCCCTTTCATTAGATTCAGCAAGCCGTACAAAAACGAAACACCCCTATGGGGTCGACAGAAAGCAATCGTTTCTTAGAACCTCATGACACCCTATTCTAGAAGAATAAAATCTCAAAAAATCCCGAGTACACCCACCTTTTAGGAAATCCACGTACCATTATTCTAACAAAAACCAAGAAGCCTCGAAGCAGACATAAAAGAGAAACAACTAAGGCACTGGTTTTTGCGACCCAAAAACAAAATTAAATTAAACTACTGGTAGAAGGTGGAACCTCACCTTCTACCACTCCCTCTGCAACCGGAAACTCCACAATTGGAGCCGCCTCATCTTCTCCTGGTTGCATGATTCCATGCCCAGTCACCCCCTCAGCAGCGACAGCCAATGCTTCCAAAGTTGAGTCAAAACACAAAGCTTTTCCCCTCCTCTTATACTTACGAATTTTCTTCTCTTCCTGGTCCTCTGTAGCTTTAACTTTATTTTTGCTTCCCTTCGGACGCCCAATCTTCTTCTTCCTAGGTGAGACCAGTAATTTTCCATTTTTGTGTTGCACAACCAAGGAAGTATTCGCTCCCTCCTCCAACGACGAGTCCGAAAGTGCTAAAAGCTTCTTGCCAAACCTGCTCAACATTGACCTAGCCCTTCTTTTCCTTCCATTTGACATCGCCTGCATGGAAGAGAATTCCACACAAATATTCTCCTTCCCGCTCCCATTCATTACTAGACGCAAAGCCAATGCTTTCAACCCCACCTCCGGCGGAATGAAAGGCAAAAGATCATAAGTCTTCAACTGTTGCAGAACCGGCTCCATCCCCAGCTGTCTTCCCATCACCTTGGACCGCAAAACACCACTGGACACTCCAGCTCTAGGTTCCTTCCCAGTCCATAAAGACCCAACACCCTGACCCTCCAAACCCGATCCAGTCTCCAAACAAACAAGATCAGTACTACCCTGTCCCGACTCCATCTCCATCACAGAAACACCCACAGCCTTACCCACAGTCAATGACAGACCCTCCATAGCCGCCACCGATGTCCGTGCCTAAAGCTCCTCCTTTTCTTTGATCAATATTGTATCACAGCCCATCGCATTATGGATAAACAAACCACAATCACGACAATAGCCCTTAACCTTCTCATATATGAAAGTTAACTCTGGTCGCACCACCGGAGAAAATTCAACCACTTTCCAAGATCGAATCCGGTGGCGAACATCAAACACGACCTTGATCCTCTGCTCTTCTTCCTTCCTTTTCAGAGCTGTCAGATCCATCCTAACCGCCTGCCCTAGTGTCGCACCCACCATATTAAGCGCTACCTTGTTCCGCAGGGCAAGAGGAAGACCCCGCACCACCACCCATGTCTCCATCATATTCAAAGCCACCGTCTCCGGCAGGCAAAGTCCATCATAGTCTCCCACAACTAGCATCGTGTTGCGATAAAACCAAGGACCCCCATGCATAATGCGATTGCGCACAGACTCGTCCTCAAATTGAAACACAAACCGCTCACCAGCATCTTGAATGGTAAGGCCTGATCTGAGATGCCAGATATTGGAGATGGTACCCTTGAAACTTGGAAAACCCGTTTTCGGTGCCAACAATCGTCCCACCATGTACCAATGGTGATCCTGAAACGCTGCAGCCCCTGCATCCCCGAGGGCCACCAGAGTCGAGTCTGCCTGCCGCAACGATGCCACAGAATCATTCCCGAGGCCGGCCATCAGAGGAGATCAGTTGAAAAAGATGAAGTTTTGGAAATTTTATCGATGCGAGGTCGCACCGAGAAACCCTAGCTGTAGAGACGGCTAGGTCAAAATCATGATTAAATACTTGTTACTCCCTGTACTTTGCCCCGAAAAACAGTACAGTCCAAAATTGTAAAATTAAACAGGTTAGTCCTTATTCTCTCTAATTCTCACACAATAGGTCCAAACTGACTATTTTACCCCTCACTTTTAATTTTTTTCTATTTTCTAATTTATTATTTTTCTCCTTTTTGTCCATTCTTCTTTTCTCCTTCTTCTTCAATTTTTTTATTTATTTTTCTTCTTCCTCTTCCTCCTTCCATGACGGTGTTCATCGATAAAACTCCTAAACTCAGTAAACAATTGATCACACCCAAAACCGATCAGAATCATCACACTTCACATTTCATAATGGACACACTAGCAGATTTATACCCAAAACTCCAAATTTTTCAAACTTAATCAAAAGTCGATTTCAAGAGTTAACGCATGATTCAAATTGGGTCTTGCAGGTTGGTCGCCGGAATCTGATTCAGAGTAGTGAGTTCCTTTGCGGCTGATCTGACAGGATTTGAACGCAGCAAAGCAAGAAGCCGATCTGGATCGAAGTCTATTGTTTGGACGTTGGTGTTCTGGGTCGAAGATGTCGTCCAGGTCTACTCCATCATTCTTCGATGGGTCTGGGTTGATGGTTCTGGTATTGTTCTTCTTCACCTTTGATTGTTAGAGTGTAATAGGAGAGCAATAGCAGTAAGGGTATTAAGATGGTTATGGATTATGGATATGTATGTGGCTATGCTTATAGGTATGGAAGAACAATACCTGAATTCAAGTTCGATCTCTATCGGAACCTGACATGGGCCTCATTGACCCAAACCCGATCGAGGTCCTACAATTTCCAGCTATAGTCGTCGTCGATGGCCGAGTCCTCCGTGTTTAGGCCTGCCCCATGGATCCCTGCCATATATGGCTTCACTGATGAGTTTGCCGACACCGACAGATTGAAGCACACTTGCTGAATATGAATCGGTGATTAGCTAATTACTAAAACAGTCAAAGAGAGAGCGAGAGTAAAGAACAAGAATCGATCTCAGAGAGAGAGAGAGAGAGAAGCAGAAAAATAAATAAAGAAAAGAGAGATAAATTAAACCCAAAAAAAAAAGAAAATGAGGGGTAAAATAGTCAATTTAGATCTATTATGTGAGAATTTGGACTTATTGTGTGAGAATTAGAGAGAATAAGGACTAACCTGTTTAATTTTAAAATTTTGGACTAAACTGTTTTACAGGGCAAAGTATAGGGAGTAACAAGTATTTAATCTTATAAAAAAAGAATATCATAATCAGCTTGGATATATAGAGTAAAAATCTTAGAGAATGAGCTACTGGATTTTTTCCCCCACAGACTCTGCCCTACTGGACCCTTAAACCAACAAAGATATAATCCATATTATCTGTTCTACCCTTTCCTTAAAAGACTACATACACCACATTTTTCTCATTGTTGTTCGGATTATGATGACAGTACGTGTGCATATATTGTGTGAAACTTCTCACGTTGGTGATTGAAATAAGATCGTGTAATTTCTAATTTTCTTTTTTCTTAGATTGGTGATTGGTCAAAACTCAATTACATTGTATAACTGTCCAATTTTGAGCTACAGCCAAATAGTTTAGACGGTCATTATCATCCATTCGACTCTGTGAATCCCTGGCCTTTAGACTTAAAGTTGTGATTCGACCCACTACATATTCCATATATAAATCCAGATTTTTGAATCCATTAGTACCCACAGGCTACTTGTTCATCATCATATACGCCACATCAACAATTAAGAAGCAAAAGCTAGCTTGATTTTATGAATTTATGAAATGTAAATCATAAATTGTACCAATAGATTAATGTACATGGACGAAAAACCAAGATCCTTATTACATCAAATGCAAGACCAATATTGTTCATACATTTTAGTGTATGTAACACACAACATTCATCGTTAATGAATTGTAATGGAAAATGATAGGCAACAATGTATTAAGTGTTCAAGTAAACCCTAATTTGTGTTTGGCCCAAACTCTAGGTTACTTGCTCTATTGGTAATAGGATTAAATTAGAAGGATCTAGATTCCTATTAAATATACTATTACTTTCCTTGTATGATTGAGATTCTATGCATTGTAATCCTCTATATAAAGAGGCCCCTATTATCAATGAGAATACACAACAAATTTCTCTCAAATTCAGTTTCTGTACAACACGTTATCAGCACGAAGCCCTAACCCTGAAACTTTAATTCGTAGCCTTCAAACCCCAGGTACCGCCGCCGCCTACCTTGAAGATCTCAACTCCAGGAGTTCAGAACCGGCAGGAAAAGACCCAAACCGGGCGCCGGAAGTGATAGTTTTTCCTCCAACAGGTTCAAAGCTTTCACCTCCGCATCTGACATCCATACTCCACCAACAGAAGCACTTTGACCCCAGATCCACGGAATCGGAAAATTTTTTCCTGGAACCGGCCACCAGAAGCGCTGCACCTCCGAACCGCCGCCAACATCTTCAGCCCCTGCATCTGCTAAGCCCTGTGCAGCCTCAGCCCAGAAGCTCGGCCCAAGTCTCCCTCAGCCCAGAAACAGAAAGAAACCCTAGGCCCAGTAGCACAAGAGATCGGCCCAAAGATCACTGACGTCAGCAGCGGACCCAGCCCACGTCAGCATATAGTCAGTCTGCCACGTCAGCAACCGGCCGCCACGTCAGCACCTGCGGTCAACGCCGGTCAACGACAGGTCAACCTTTTTCCGGTGACTTTTCCGGCGACATTTTTTTAGGCCAACTTTTCCAGTCAAGATTTCCGGCAATTTTTCGAGGTAAACTTTTCTAAAAGTTCCCGTTTTTTGAAGTTTTTTTTCTCTTCTTTTTATCGGGGACTTCCAACATCCCTTCTTCTACCCCCCTTTTCTTCTTCATAGGGGAGACCAAAAAGCCGAACTGTGGGGTTCGTGCTCACTCCAAGCTTGGAGCTTGTAGAGTCCTCCAAACTTAGAGTTTGTTGAGAAGAAAACGATCGACCACATACATCGTTGTTTCGATCTAATCCAAAACCCCTCTTGGAATCGGATTTTCTTGGAAGCGACTACGCTCAGAAAATCCCTAATTTCTTGGAAAGCGACTACGCTCAGAAATTTTATAGTTTTTCGTGGTAGCCCTTTTTCGCTCCGAAACTAACCATATTTTCTTGTTGTTTTTCAGGATGAGTAACCTGAACAAGTTGAGCTTCGCTCCACTAGAGACAATAGGCGCAGGATACCACAAGTGGGTCCGTGATGTGTGCCAGCATCTTAAGGCTGATGGGATCTTGAGTTTTATCCAAGAGCCAAGTCAGGACGTGCTTACTCCTCAACAAGCTGCTGCTTTTGAAGCAAATAGAGCTAAGAGAGAGGCGAATGAAGCTAAAGCCATCATTCTCATGACAAGGCACATGAATGACGCGCTCCAAAATGAGTACCTCAATGAGGAAGACCCAAGAAAACTATGGGTAGAACTCGAGCAGCGTTTTGGCAACGTCCGTGATTCCCTGCTTCCAGACTTAGAAGTGAGATAGCATAGCCTCCGCTTCTGTGATTTCAAGTCTGTACTTGACTACAATTCTGAAGCACTTCGTATCAAGTCTATGATGGAATTCTGTGGACAGAAAATCACTGATACGATGTTGATCGAGAAGAGACTCTCCACCTTCCCCGTCTCTGCATTGATGATAGCCAAGAACTATCGGATTGATATCAATGCTACACGCATCACAAGATTTCATGAGCTAATTGGTGCCATGAACGTAGCTGAAAAGCACGACAACATACTTATGAAAAACTATAATTCTAGACCCGTGGGAACCAAGTCAAATCCGGAGTCTAATTATAGTCGCGCCTCCAAGGGAGGACGCAAGGAGCGAAACCCTAAGAGTAGGGATAATCTTGGACGTTCTGGTCCATATTCTCGCCTTAAAGAGGAAGGAAACCGCCAAGATAGGCGTGCACGGAACCGTGGAGGTAAACGTGTGAAGAGAGAGAGAGAGAAAGGCCAAGCCTCCGGTTATGGTAGCAACGCCACCAAAGGCAATAACCGTCCTCAAAACGCTCCTAGAGGGCCTCGATCAAGGGAACCTGACCATAATGATGCTTGTCTCAGATGTGGATCAACTGGACATTGGGCAAAAGCATGTAAAGCACCCCAGCAAGTTGCAAACGCGTACAAGACGTATCGTGAAGCAAGGGAGGCAAATTACATGGAACAAGAAGATCAAGATGGCGATCTCGATCTAAGGGTGGAAGACTACAAGAATCAAGACCCAAAAACTGGCGATTTTGATTAAGTCTTTTTATTTTCCAAGAGATGTAGGCAATTGCCATATTATTATAGTAAATGCCAATGGTACTAGTCTTTCTTCAAAGAGGCATACTCAATGTAAGTGTGATGTCTAGGAAGGTTTTAAGATAAGTGGTACTTAAGTGAGCTTTGCTCCACCGACATCTCACTACTCACCTGGTCACATTTGCATTGAAATTACCAAAAGGAGTTAGACGACTACCATTGTTTTGTATTAGCTAGTTTATTAGATTAGATTCTTTTTAAAGAAACGATGATGTAATTCAGTTTGGCTTATTAATAAAAGTTGAGTGCTTTTCTTTATGACTCCTGTTTTTTTAATTATGAGCTTTTCTTTTGGGAATGGATGAACTACAATGTCTTGCGGATAGTGCGACTACGCAGACCATTCTACGACATAGACAATTATTCTTAGAGATGTTGCCTACATATTCCTCTGTGACTACGATGGCTGGGCCATCAGGTTTAATTCAAGGACATGGAATGGCTCAATTCCTATTGCCAAATGGCACCTTGATTAAAGTCACTGAAGCTCTCTACGCTCCTAAGGCAAATCGAACCTTATTGAGCTTTAAAGATATAAGAGCCAACGGATTCCATGCGGAAACGCATAATGAGAACGGAAAAGAGTTCCTTTGCATTACCTCTAATAATTGCGGATGAAAGCGCATCTTAGAGAAGCTTATGTGTCAATCTAGTGGACTTTATGTTACTACAATTCGACCAATTGAATCCAATAATGTCATAAGAGAAGATCTCTTGGATTCAGACACATATTGGCTTTGGCATGACCGACTAAGACACCCTGGTCGTAACATGATGCTCCGTATACTAAAGACTTCACACGGACATCCATTCTTCAGAGTGAGAAGAAGTAAGAATCGAAAATTGATTCCTGGACTTAGCAAGACTTCAACAATTGCAGCTTCTGGCGCTGCAGCCGTCTTGGGGCGCCATAGGGCTGCCCAAGTCCCATGTGATGACGCCATCAATGGCGCCAACCATGAGCATGACGTCATGGTTGCCTCTCCTTGTGGCCATGACGCCACACATACCAATTTCCATGGCTCTAATGCCATGATGGGAGATGTAGTCACACATTTTGCTTCCAATAGTGCTCCAGACGCTCAGGCCCAACCAAAATCCTCATTGGTTGCTTCTAAGGCCCCTCGCTCATTTTGCAAAGCCTGTTCATTTGGGAAATTAGGACCAAGACCGTCATACGCAAAGGATCCCAAAATAATCATTCCGTTCTTACAGAGAATCCAAGGGGATATTTGTGGACCAATTCAACCATCATGCGGACCTTTTAAAAACTTTATGGTATTGGTTGATGTGTCGACGCGCTGGTCACATGTCGCGCTGTTGTCCACTCTAAATGCTGCTTATGCTAAACTCCTCGCCCAGATTATCCGTCTACGGGCTCACTACCCAGATCATCCTATTAAGTCGATTCGACTTGATAATGCTGGGGAGTTTACATCGAAAACGTTCGATGACTATTGCATGTCACTGGGGATTGATGTAGAGCATCCAGTTCCCCATGTTCATACCCAAAATGGTCTCGCAGAAACTGCTATCAAACGACTACAGATGATAGCACGGACGTTGGTTATGCACACCAACCTCCCTGTTTCTGCTTGGGGATATGCAATATTGCATGCAGCGACACTAATTCATCTACGACCCACTGCAACCCAATCTTACTCTACGTTACAGCTAGTGACTGGGTACGAGCCTGATATCTCGCACTTACGCATTTTTGGGTGTGCCATTTATGTGCCTATTACACCGCCACAGCCTACTAAGATGGGTCCACAACGATGAATGGGCATATACGTTGGATATGAATCTCCAACCATCGTCCGCTACCTTGAATCCTTGACAGGCGATCTCTTTACTGCTAGATTTGCGGATTGTCACTTTGATGAGACAGTCTTCCCATCGTTAGGGGGAGATAAGAACACATATGTTCAATAGGAACGACAGGAATTGTCGTGGTCTGTCCCCACTATGTCTCATCTTGATCCCCGTACCGCACAGTCCGAACTTGAAGTGCGAAGAATAATAGAGCTCCAGAACGTAGCAGACACTCTGCCTGATGCATTTTCTGATGTTGCCAAAGTGACGAGATCACTCATACCTGCTGCAAACTTGCCTGCAAGGATCGATGTCCCAAATACTAGACATCACGCCACTCCTGTGACATCAGGGGATGGCGCCATTGCCCAACATGGCAATGATGTGGCATCTATGGTCGCAGGTCCCGCAAGGAAGCGCGGTAGACCAATTGGTTCGAAGGATACTCGCCCTAGAAAGAAAGCGAATGAGGCACAGATAAATCCTTTGATCATCGATACTCAAAATCTGTCCCATGAGAATGTTCCGGATTACGGTTATGTCCAAGAGACATCATTGGGGGACGCCTCAATGTCAGAACCTATCCATGAGAACGTAGAGATCTCTGTAAATTACACTAGTGTACATGAGACGTGGGAAAGAAACTTCATCATCATTGATGATGTATTCGCGTATTCAGTGGCGCGTGAGATTATTGAGACCAATGACATCGAACCACGCTCCGTTGATGAATGCCAACGTAGAGCTGATTGGCCAAAATGGAAAGATCTGATCCAGGCAGAACTTGATTCTCTAGCGAAAAGAAAGGTATTTGGCAATGTTGTACCAATACCGCCCAACACCAAACCAGTCGGTCACAAATGGGTATTCGTTAGAAAGCGTAATGAGAAAAACCAGATTGTAAGGTACAAAGCTCGCCTTGTGGCGCAAGGCTTCTCACAACGCCCTGGAATCGACTACGAGGAGACCTATTCTCCCGTAATGGATGTCATAACATTCCGCTACCTTGTCAGTTTGGTAGTTTCCGAAAAACTGAACATGCAGCTTATGGATGTGATTACAGCGTATCTATATGGGGATCTAGATACGGAAATATACATGAAAGTTCCAGATGGAATTCAACCACCCAAATCAAGTGGCTCCAAACCACGGAGCGCGTTTGCAATTAGATTGAAACGCTCACTATATAGATTGAAACAATCGAGATGGATGTGGTATAACTGTCTAAGTGACTACTTGATTGGAAAGGGATATGTCAACAATGAACTATGCCCATGTGTGTTCATAAAAATGACAAGTTCCGGATTTGCAATAGTAGCAGTTTATGTCGATGACATGAACATAATTGGCACCCTTAAAGAGTTAAGGGAAACCGCTGAACACTTGAAATCCGAGTTTAAGATTAAAGATCTTGGGAAAACACGGTTTTGCCTCGGTTTAGAACTTGAGCACCGTAGAGATGGTATCCTGATTCATCAATTAGCTTATACCCAAAAGATGCTTAGGCGTTTCAACACTGACAAGATTAAGCCTTCAAGCACCCCAATGGTCGTCCGTAGTCTTGATCCAAAGAATGATCCATTCCGTCCAAAAGATGACGACGAAGAAGTGCTAGAGGCAGAAGTGCCCTATCTAAGTGCAATAGGCGCATTATTGTACTTAGCACAATGCACAAGACCGGATATCTCATTCGCTGTGAACTTGCTAGCTAGATATAGCTCTGCCCCAACACGGCGCCATTGGACTGGTGTTAAAGATATCTTTCGATACCTAAGTGGTACGATCGATATGGGCATGTTCTATCCCTACAGAGAGAAGATGGATTCGGACCCATCTAGTTCCCTCTCCCCATCCCAAAACGATATTAGTGTTTTGGAAGGTTTTGCTGATGCTGGGTACCTCTCTGACCCGCAAAAAGGTCGCTCCCAAACTGGTTATGTTTTCACCATGGGAAAGACCGCGATATCTTGGAGGTCTACAAAGCAGACCTTAGTCGCTACCTCTTCAAATCATGCAGAGATTATTGCTCTTCACGAAGCAGTTCGTGAATGTATATGGCTTAGGTCCATAGTTACGCATATTCGAAGCAATAGTGGTCTGAAGTCTACCACAGATGAGCCAACAAGCATTTATGAGGATAATGCTGCTTGCATTGAACAAATGAAGCAAGGCTTTATCAAAGGCGACAACACCAAGCACATATCGCCTAAATTCTTCTACAATCAGCAACAACAGAAGCTCCTCAAGACCAAAGTGAACCAGGTTCGATCTGAGGACAATGTGGCAGACTTGTTTACTAAGTCATTGCCCAAATCCACGTTCAAGAAACATGTGGCAAGAATTGGCTTGCGAAAATTATCTGAACTCCCATTATCGTAGTCATCAGGGGGAGATGTTTACATGTTCGTCTCGAATCGTGAATGGTGTGTTGTGCTCTTTTTCCCCTTCGACCGAGGTTATTTTTGTCCTACTGGGTTTTTGTTACTCGGCAAGGTTTTTAACGAGACAACTAGAGAAGTACCGTGTTTGGGCGCCACAAGGGAGAGTGTTCAAGCAAACCCTAATTTGTATTTGGCCCAAACTCTAGTTTACTTGCTCTAGTGGTAATAGGATTAAATTAGAAGAATCTAGATTCTTATTAAATATACGATTACTTTCCTTGTATGATTGAGATTCTATGCATTGTAATCCTCTATATAAAGAGACCCCTATTATCAATGAGAATACACAACAAATTTCTCTCAAATTCAGTTTCTCTACAACATTAAGTAGTTTTTCCCAATATCTCATGCAAAGTAATGAGTTTTATGGATTTGTGGCATGTTCTCACTTCTCACCATAATATTCACCATGATAACATAGCTAAAATAAAGGATGCAGTCTAATCTATTCTTATTATTATTTACCTTATAAACACATATACCATATGTTTTTCATTGGGGGTTTTTTTTTTTGAAATGGGGCTGGTGCAGCTGCCCTCAAACCTTGATTAATGAAATTGCAGAATATGGGGGGGGTAGAGCCTGAACCCCAAATTACAATAAGCATAAAGAGAACATCCTGAAATAATATCAGGATTCTCCACAAAACCTATATATTCTAACAAGCACCAATTAGCACAGAGTGCATGAATGGCTACTCTATTTGCTTTGACATAGCGGAAAGATAACTCTATTACGAAAAAACATCATTACAAATAGCACAGCCTTCCCACTATGTTGCCGCATTGAAATAAATCCGGCGATACTCAATTTCATCCTGCCATTAGGAGGTTGCGTCCATTTGATCAAGCAAATAACTCGCCGCCTCGCTAGGCCAGACAAGGCACACAAAATGTGCATACCTGGACAAAGCCCATTTCACCCTAACCAAAAGTGATAGGGAATTATTACTGGCAGAGAGCCATAGCATACTAAAAGTAAATAATATAATAATATGAGCACATATATATTGGGGTTTATTTCATGTTAACAATATGAGCGCATATATATTGTGAGAAATTTCTCGAAAGCAGTATTATCCATGACAACCTTATGAGCTCAGACCCAAAAAAAATTTAAAAAAATAAATAGTGACAAACTAATGAGCAAAAATAAGATGTCAATATGATCTTTTTCTTCAGACCAAAAAAAAATTATGATATTTTTCTTACATTGATTAAAGATAAGTTACATTTAAAAACATGTACACTCATATAACAAAAACAAAATTTTACGTTATAACTTATAAGTTACGAGTTATGACAATTCACTACTCATAAATCTTGTATTTACCTTCAAGTTCTGCAAGCGCTCACGAAAAACAAGAACAAATATAGAAATAATAACCAATATCTACATCATTCGAATCTACTTATATTTTCATCAAAACAATCTCTAGATAGAAACTTCACAAAATTTGACTGTTCAGTTTACCTTCTCATCTTGACCATTCCTCAAAAATGTCTTACCCTTTTCCCCAATTCCTTGCATTATCTTCACCTTTGCTTTGTATTATAAGGAATAGGTACAAGTTTATGTTTTTTCCATGATGAAAGGTACAAATTTATTGGTGACAATGTGACTTGTGAGTATATCAATAAAATGCCATTGGTCCCATAACGTGTCCTCTAGAACCAATTTTTTATTTATTTTTTAAATTCCAAGTTTTATTTATTTATTATATTTAATTTACTAAAATTCCACCACCACCTCCGTCCCCTCTTCTTCTTCCCCTGTCTCCTTCCCTCTCAGATCTACCGAATTTCAATTCCAATCCCCCACTCCCCCTTCTCCATCCGCCGACGCCGCTCCGATCACCGTCGCCGATTTCCCCCTATTTTCCGACCCCAAATTCTTCGCAAACACTCTCTCCGCTCGTATTTGTGAATGATGTGGGGGACGATTGCCAACCTCAAAGAGAATCTCAACAAGATCGCGCAGGACGTGCACGACGACAGCGACGAAGAGGAGTTTGAGATCTACGCCTCAACCAATGGAGGAGGCGGCCAAGGTTCGTCCATTTCTGATCGGAGAAACTCCCACAGCTTCGCTCATTCCAAGTCGCCGTCGTCGCGCTCGCCGGTGTCGAATGGCGTCGGCGGCTCCGGTGTTAGTCCAGAGGTTTGGCATTGATTTTTTACTAAGCTCTCTCCGGTTTTCGGATTTTTTTTGGTGTGAGAATTTTGTCGGTGATGTTCATGCGTTTTGGATTGAATAGCTGGTAATGCTTTGGAGAGTTAAGAAATTATGTCGATTGCTGAGAATTAGATTATTAATGTTAGTGAGCCTTTGAATCATTTGGAACCTGCTTGTGGCTGAGAAGTTGAAACTTTGAACTGGAGGTAGATTTGCTGAATGTTGTTTATTTTCGTTATCGGAATCGTATTAGTTAGAAGTTTTGGTTGAAAGTAATAGAATTTACATAGGAACTGGCATTTACTGGACTCACGAGGGATGTGCGAATCGAATGCTGGAGCTCATTTGCTTTAATTTGTAGTTCTAGTGCAATCGAGTCTTCTTTTTAGGTTTACATTTTGTCGAAATTAGGAGCAGTCTATCAGTTACTGAGAATAACAGTAAGATGAATAATCGGTTGAGTCTAATAAGCCTTGAGCTGGAGCAAGTTCTGGTTAGGGTTTTATCTTACTACCAGCAGCAGTTTTAACTTCTAGGAAGTTAGGTGTTGGAAAGTTGGTATGCGATGTGTGTATCAGCTACAAGATCTAAAAGCATGACTAGCAGTATGGATATAATCTAGTAGTCTATATGTGATGCTGCCTGGGACGATAGATAGTTTTTAAATATGAGGCAGCAGTCTGTTGCCTGTATGTCCTTGTTAATTTGATGTCTGTACCTGTGGAAAATCCGACTTGTGTATGCATTTGAATATTGTCTTGATGGGTTGCTGGTCATTGCTCGTCTTTTGTTCTTTGTTATGGTTTGTGTCTTCTTGCTGCTGCTGTTTTGTTTATCTTATTTGACGGAATATTTTTATTGTGTATTATTATGTCCTTTTAGATTGAACAATACCGAGCTGAGATTAAGAGACTTCAGGAATCTGAGGCAGAAATTAAAGCATTATCAAAAAACTATGCAGCTTTGTTAAAGGAAAAGGAGGTACCTGTTTGCTCTTCTATCAACTTACAGTGTTCAATTCATTTCTTTGTTTAACTTGTTCACTTAAGTAATTGAATTTGTAAATCCTACACCCGTGATACTAAATTTCCATACATGGCTTTTGGCATTTGACAGGATCAAATTTCTAGATTGAATAAAGAAAATGGCTCATTGAAACAAAATCTGGACACAACTACTGCATCTCTAAATGCCTCTAGAATTGAAAACTACAAAGTGGCAGCAAATGGGACCAACTTGCACAAGGTAGTGGTTTATATATGAAGTTAAGTTGCATCAGTCAACATCAATTCCTCTCAATATGTGCTGCAAGCTTGCCACTATTAAAATTCTGCTTCAAGTCGTCAAAATTCTTGATGACATATCTATTATCAATATCTATATGGGTGTGTAGTCAGAAAAGTATGTCACTAAGAAACTCCGTACTAGTTTTGCTGGTTTGGACCAGCATTTTAGCTATCTGGCAATGTCATAATAGAATCCCTTGCTCTTGCATCTTTTTGTTATAGTAGTAGAGATAATAAAAAGGAAAAAATTTCCTTTAATTGCTGCTTTTTTTTATTATTATTATTATTTTTTTGCATGTCTTGATTCTGCATCAACTAAGTGAGCATGTACACCATTTTAGCTTCCTTCTTTATTGTTGTATTTTTTTTTTTTAATCAATAAGAGACAATGCTTGAGCTAAGTAAGCTTGGATTGTTCAGGGAAGTAGTAATCAGTCACCCAACCGACAGCAAAGATCGACAGGTCAAGCAAAAACCAGCTATTCTGGTCACCAGAAACAGAATGGTATTGTCTATACACAGGATGGGAATGGGATAAGCAATGGGATTGCGCATCTTTCAGACATGCAGGGGAATGAAAGGGTAATGCACATTGTTTTCTGTTTTATCTTTTAGCTTTTAAAAGCTTTATATATATATATATATATATATATTTTTTTTTTTTGCACTTTCCTACATTGTAAGTTTAGTAGATTTAGGATCAGAATTTTTCTAGTTGTGATTCTGCTATAATTGTCATCCAAACAAAATTTTATGGTCTATAAGAATCAACCTTCCCCCCCCCAAACCCAAAAGAAAGCCTTAGTCTGCTGTAGTATTCTTGGTTTCTTTTAGTGATGAAAGAACTTGACGACAGATGTATGAATGCCTTCTAGGAGCTTGCAGATTTACTAGGACTTGAGATGAAGCAATTGCGGATGGAGCTAGAAAAAGAACACAACCAGTTGGAAAATGTACAGCGAAAGTTACAAGGTACACTGCTGGAAACTGAAGATTCGGAAGTGACTTTTCAACCGTCAGTTTTGAAATTTGTCTAATTTCCTTATTCTTCATTTGTTCTCAGAGGAGCAGAAATTGAATGGGACCATCCAGGAAGAGCTCAAATTTATTAAGTTGGATAGAGAAAAAGTGAGTTTATTATTGGCATGTAGTTGATTATAGAATGCTATGTACTCTGGATGGCAATACTAGTGCAGATTTTCATGCTGCCCCATGGCTTTATATTATCATGATTTAGGACATATGTATGTGGGTGTGTGTGTGTGTGTGTGATGTACGTGTAGTTTGTGTTTCTGGTTCTCTGACCCATGCTTTTCGGTACGTGCTCTTTTTTGTTTTGGCAGACCTCCATTGAGATGAGCAAAATACACAACGAATTGAATGACAAAACGTCTGAGATAAGTCGATTGCAAATGGAATTGAATAGGCGGGAGGATGTAAATGCAGAGAACTTTAAAAGATTGATCGCAACCCTGGAGAAGGAAAACAATAGTCTTAAGGTTGCTACTGTCACTCTTATTTGTAACATGTCATGCTTTATTGTTAAAAATTTGTTTTGTTACTTATTCCTCCCTTAAATAATTCCAACTTATGTCATTGTATAGATGGAGAAGAATGAACTTGAGGCAGCTTTGAGAACGAGCAGGACCTCAACTGATAAAAAACCCTTAGATGCATCAGAAAGTTTTCCTGGGAAGGAGGAAATGGAGCTATCTTTGCGAAAATTTGATAGTGATTTGAAGGTAGCACGCCAGGAAAGGGACAAAGCCTTGCAAGAATTGAAACGCCTCAAACAGCATTTATTAGAAAAGGTACATTTGTTTCAAATTTTCATTATTTTGCATTGGGTACATCCGTACATGACATATTACATGAAACTTTGACTACTAAATCAACTTTCATCCATCTTTGTACTTTATTGACTCTTATATTGATACTATGATTGAAGATTGTGTTTCGAAAAGACCATGAAACGCATATTTATCATAGGACAATGTATTTTTATTTTATTTACTTTCTTCGCCTAAATTAGTTTTTAATGCAAGAGGACCAGGTTAATAATGATAATTGCATTGACCACTTTGTGTTTAGAGGGCCAAAGGGCTGTAAAAAGTGAACCATTGTCAGAGAACAATAATTCGGTCTTGACACTCCATAGTCCATATTATTTTACCAAAGCTTTAATATAATGTTCAACTTTTGATCTTCTTGCCTTTTCCCTCATATCTCTGTGTACGAGTGTGTTTTTATTTACTGTCTACAAATAAATCTCTTACTCTGTATTCGGAGCTTCTTTTCTTTTCCTTGTTTTCTTTGTTTACGAGGGTTATTTTCGGCTGGAATTGGAATATCTGAAGTTACCATGTCTTACATGTTTCAAACATCCAGTAAAGATTTATCATGAAATATCTTTTTGGCTATGTTATCTAGGAATCTGAAGAATCAGAGAAAATGGATGAAGACAGCAAAATCATTGAAGAACTTCGACAAGCTAATGAACATCTAAGAGCTCAAATATTACATTTGGAGAAAGCTCTGAAGAAGGCAATTGCAAGTCAGGAGGATGTCAAGATGATCAACAACAATGAACTTCAGAAATCAAAGGAACTTATTGATGATCTGAATAAAAGACTTGCAAGTTGTATGACCACAATAGATGCCAAAAATGTTGAACTGTTGAATCTTCAAACTGCTCTTGGTCAATACTATGCAGAAATTGAAGCGAAGGTAACTACATGTAAATTTTGTCTGCCTGCTTGTTTAGGAGTATGAGTCAGACTACTAATTTAATATGCGAGTTTGATTCTTTGAATAGGAACATTTGGAAGGAGATTTGGCTAGGGCAAGAGAGGAATCAGCTAGGCTTTCTCGTCTCTTGAAAGTATGATTCTCATGTTCCCTTTTATGTCAAATACGATTTTGTTTTACCATGGAATTGCTTCTTGCCTTATTCATGACACTTACAATCTTTTACACTGGTTTCTGACCACTTAATTATGATTGTGCAAACCGTCTTTGTTTGATTTTGTAATTCGTATAGAGTTGCAGCAATTATCGAATATAAGTTCATTGGAAATACATTGTTTTAATTTCATTAAAATTCAAGCCATGTTAATATGTTTTGTCAATTGACTGCTTGAATTCTATAAACATAGAATTTACAAGTTATGTGCTGGTACTAGGATGCAGATCATCAGGCTGAGGTATCAAAGGCCGAAAAGGAAGAAATTGTGTCCAAGCTTTCACAAGCTGAAAAGATAGTACTGGATTGGAAAAGCAGAGTGAATAAACTTGAGGAAGATAATGCAAAACTACGGCGAGCTGTTGAGCAGAGTATGACCAGGCTTAATAGGATGTCAATAGATTCAGACTTTCTTGTTGACAGGTTCGTCTGCCCTCAAATTACAGCTATGGCTTGTGTTCTTTGAGCATGGGGTTTTTATTCTTTTATTTGGTCCTTTTTTGTATTGTAGGACAGGATTGTTGTTTTATTTACGATACTTGATTAATTGTAAAGCTGTTTTTATCAAGAGGACATTCTAAGCTTAATGATGATTGGTATTATTTACAGGCGCATTGTGATCAAGTTACTAGTAACATACTTTCAGAAAAACCACAGTAAAGAGGTATGTATCGGGAGCTACAAAAACAATGTTCATCCCTTTTTGTTAAGTTTGGTTAGTAATTCTGATCGACAAATGTTCCCCCTCCCCCAGCCCCCTTCCCCTGCCTCTTGTCACTTGAGTTTTAGTATGACAGGGCTCATGTAGATTATTGTGCTTATGTGGCCAGGTTTTGGATCTTATGACTCGTATGCTGGGATTCACTGATGAAGACAAGCAGAGAATAGGTGTTGCTCAAGGTGGCAAAGGTGTTGTTCGTGGTGTTTTAGGCCTGCCTGGCCGCCTTGTTGGCGGCATTTTGGGAGGCAGTTCAGCTGGAGGATCTGCAAATGCGGCATCTGAGAACCATGTATATTCCTTTTCCTTTCAATTGTTGACTTATTATCCTCTAGTTATTAGCATCTTCCCCTTGAATCTGTTCCATTAACTTGTTCTCTTCCAAGTTCAGTCCTTCGCAGATTTGTGGGTTGATTTTCTTCTCAAAGAAACTGAAGAAAGAGAGAGAAGGGAGTCTGCAGATGATTCGGGCCAGTCTCAGGAAGATACATATAAAAGAAATCCATTGGAACCTGACCATAAGCCATCCACCACTGGTTCTGCAGCTGACTTCTCGAGAACAAATTTATCTCCAATCCAGAACTCAAATCTTCCACCTTTCCGGAATAATTTTCGGCAGCCAGAACATTCTGATTCTGAATTTTCCACTGTTCCTCTCACATCGTCAGAGAACAATCCTTATGCCCCAAGACAGCTTCCAAGATACTAAAAGTTTGTTGCATTATGTAATTAATCAAAGGTATAGATCATTGTTTGATTTTGTAGCTGTGCAATCTTGTTCAATCAATTCTTTTACACATTGATTTCGTGCAGTCACATAACTGCGCAATCCTTTCGCCAAGTTGTAATTGTCTAATTAAGTTGACAATTTAACTGGAAAATGGAGAACAGATGTCAATCAATGTGCAACAATCATACAAGGAACTGTAAAAACTATGCAATATATACAGAAGTATGCTCAAAACTGTATTTATTGGCCATTTTGATTTTTAAATTGCCAGTTGAATGTCAGATTTGCGTTGTGCTTGATAAAGAGATAATTCGGTGGTTACAATATCGCTATTAATTGGACTTCATTTGGACACTTTCCTCCTGGAGCAAACGAACACGACATTTTTCATTGCAGGCTCGAATTTGCAAAGGAGAAATACAAGGCTCCCTACCAGACTTCTTCTAAGCCAGTGGTGGCTTGCAGCCACATTGTAATTAAAGTTTAGTCAAAAAGTGAACATGCACTACTTTGGACACTGGGCAAAATATGCATGTAACAAACTTGCATAGCATGCCATGCCAGACCTCGGGAATTGATTGCGTAAGGGAAAAAGTTAAACAAGAGCAACATATCACATATACTTCAAGATTTCAATCTAGGAGTGACTAGAAATTTCATAAATGAAGCACCAAAACATCATGCTCACAATCAAAGTAGAACAAGCATGAAACAACATACACCATAGTTGGAGTATTAAGACAACTCATGTACAAGGCACGGTTGAATAACATAGTTGTCAGAATAAACGTATTAGCTAAGGTGATGTTTGAAAAAGCTTCCCACGATAATGTATAAACATAAAGCCTAATTCTCAAAACTAAAACCACATATAGTCAACCAACAAAGCCAAACACTTGAACATAATGGGAAGCTCAACCACTAAACCTAGAGCTTTTAGGGCACAACAGAACGTCACACTTTCTAAGATCTCTTGTTTTTCAGCACTGTTTCGCGAACCTTTGTCAAAACCTTGGCATCAAACACTCCATACTGCTTTTTGATCTCAACTGTTGCCTTCTCTGCAAGTGGGTCAACCTTGTGTTCATACTTCTCATACAGAACAGGCACAGTGTGCAGCAAAACAAAAGCTGTTTACCAAAACAAAAATTATCAGAACTCAACACCAATATAAAGAAGGCATTATACATAGACATATAGCATGCACACAGAGCATGTCAGAATACTTACTAATGTAAAACAAGGTCAAGAAATTGCACCAACTCCCAACAATGGAAAGAACCCACAAGCCAGCAATAACCTGAAATTCATAGTACATTATTACTACAAACAGATAAAGACAACAGTAAAGATAGCTCAAAAATAATATTCCACATTGGGAATCATTATAATATAATCTTCCACATTAGGACCTTCCAAGTATAAGTTATAGTATTTACCACATTAGAAATTAACTATAAACGCTAACAAATCATGAAACAAGGAATGCATAATGGAAGCATATAATGCAGTGTACTAAAGCATTTCAGAGATCAATATACACGTACAATCAGGAATTTCTTCAACTCCCTTCCAGATGCAATGTTATGAAGTTGTGCAAAAGTCCAGTTGATTTGATGTCTCAGCTCAGAAGCAACCTGCAGGAATGGCTCCTCAGGAAGACAAACCTCTGGGATACGCGGTGGAGTCCTACAAAAGTGAAGTATCCATATAAGAAACATAACAGAATCACATTGAAGTATGAAATGGAACCAAAAAAAACCAGTATCAGAATCTTACTTGTGGATAATAGTATGGGCATTGGACCACAGAAACAAGATTGCTAGGGTACCAACCAGAATGTGGCAAATAAGCGTAAGCAAGTGGTATTGAAGCAACTCAAAAAGGACATAAACAGCAGTAGCTCCTCCAAGAACCCCAGCTGAAATTTTCTTGTTCCTCCACAAAAACACATCAGCAGCTGCAATATTCAATAATCCAAAGACACGTTAATCCCTAAACTCTCAAGTTCTATGCTTCATTCCTGTAGCTAATAGTTGCCAAAAATCATCGAAGACCCAAATCTTCAGTAAATCAGTAACTAATCGATAACGGATCGGATCCTTGCCGATCGGAACTATTTTCATAATTTATCTACTAACACACAAACACTAACCGATTCAAACTATTTCATACTATTCAGTGTACTCAAACCAAGCTTAAAATTAAAAAATTAAAAACAAAAAAAATAGATCGCACCAACCTAATCATAGATCAACCTACAAAAACTTCCAAAACCACCAAAAAAAAAAAAATCCAGTCTCCAAAAACCCTGACTTACTGAAACTATAACCAAGCACTTCCAGTAAACATGTCTAACAGTAAAAAACCAACTACACAGAGATATAGTAGAAATAAAAAACTTACGCTTTCCACCGCCAAAGACATGATGCACAGGACGCTCCCTTCCGAAGAGACGGAACACCTTTTCCTTGACCGACGACTCCTCCGTGGCCGGCGCCGGCTTCTCGGTGTCGGAATCCGAAGACGACGACGACGAAGAGTCGTGATGATCGTGGATCTTCTCGCTGATCTTGTCCATCATCGTCTGCTCCACCTTCGCATCGGCGCTCTCACTGTGCTCGGCCATGGTCTCCGATCCGATCCGAAAACTTTGAAAAAGGTTAAAAGAATTTCACGAACTTTCTTGAACCGAAAAAATAATAGCAGTAGGGTTTTGGGAGTGGGATAAGAGCGGGGGATATATAATGGTGCGGGAAACTAGATCAGATCTGGGCCGTCCGTTTGGTTTGGCTGGGATCGAGGCTGGGCTTCGGGTCCGGAGGAAGTGGGTCGGAAAATTTTGAAAAGATTGGGAAGGTGACCGACCTGGTTTAAAGAGTTCGAACCACGTGGCGGGGAGGCATGGAGACATGAGTGGTTTGGACGGTCTATGTGACTTTACGTTGTGGGTGGGCTCCATGTTATTAGTGGGCTCCACGTTAGGGAGGTGAGGAGGTGATGGCTGATCCAGCTGGGCGCTTTGTGCTTCCCACATTTGTTATCACGGAGGGTAAACTTTTTGTTGCTCGGACTTTTTTTATTTTATAATTTTTTTTCGTCGAGAAAATCTTTGGGACAAATTTCTAAGGAAGAGAAAAAATCTACACCTCCTAATATTTAGTATATAAAATTAAGACGCAAATTCTTGTCGTGAATGTTTGCAGTTAAAAAGAAGAATGAATCTAGTACATCGTGAATATAGGATTAATATTATGCAGTTAAAATAAAAATGAATATAGCACGAATCAATATGTGCTGTTCAAGACAGAAGCAGGAAATGTTAATTTTATCTTCATGTTCTAACATATATATGTTTTCATGTTCTAACACCATAGCACAAACCAATCTCACACATAATTAGGGTCTGTTTGTTGCCGTCATATTGTTCTTAATAAGAAATTTTAGGATTAAATATAAAATAACATTAAAATGGACGATTAAATTAAAGAGTTTGTTTGTAAGGAAAATTACTTTCTATCATAATTTCGATATATTATCACTAAAGCTATAAGTCGCGATATATAAATTTTAATTATAATAGTTTCATGTATATGGGATTGGTCGCGATATTGTGAAGAACTGAAAAGAATTTACTTAATGGGATTGGTCTAATTGAAGCATGTTAGACTGCAAGTGGGGCGGACGCTGCATGGCTTCTCATAATAATAAGAGGTCTCTGGTTTAGACCCCAACTTGTAAAAAGCATTCCTTGCTCTCAACTCTGGAGTAGTAGCTCACTCAGCCACCATCCGTTACACCAAAAAAACTGAAAAGAATTTGAAGGTATATACCTTGATTTTCAAAGTAATATTTACCAATTTTTCTTTCAAAGCATGATGAACGAGATGGGGTTTTGGCAATTATGCAAACTTTACAAGAGTTTTAAACCTTTTTTATTTTTATTTTTTACAGTTGTTTATGAACCTTTAGAATCTTGATGGTGTAGCCCAGACCAAAACCAAAAGAATCTTCATAGTGGGCCTGCCAGAATACGTCAGATTTTGATCGGGCTGAGAGAAATGTGCAGCGACTGTGACAACTTAGAGAGTCACTGTCAGTATGTCTAAACCTACCCTAGAATGATAACCACCCCATCAATTTACTTTTCTGAAATTCTGAATGATACATACCTTTATAATGCAGCTTTTAATTTGTTTAGAAAAAGAAGCAGTTATTTTGATCAGGCATGATTCAACTCTTTCTTTCCGGCTTATCGCTTATTGGTCTGAGCCTCAATGTTTCAAGTTTACTTTTAAGAATAATTTAGTTTACGCTAAGAATCTAACTCAAACCCTTCAATATTATTTGGTCTAATCACATTAGTTTTGGCGGAGGCCAAGCTCGAGTTTGCAAGCTGAAGATGGTAATTTTTTTTTTTTGGCTGCCATGTTTGTTTGGATGAGATGAAAAATTGTTTAACTCACGAATAAATAGTTGTTGTTTATTCTTGATTGGTGTGTGCTACATGATCCTTAAAGAGAAACTCTCGTTATCGAACTACACTAAAGAGGATGTGTTTCAAAGTGCAAAAACAATGGAGGTCCACTCTAAAACGGGCATAGTGGCATATATATGAAGGTGAGGTCCATGGATCTCCTACAAAGTACAAACTAATGCCTGACCATTTTGCTGAAACTAGAAAAGTGAACTCACCCCTGTGAAATATATAGTCCAGTTCTTTGCTGTAAAACACAAACAGTTTATTTCAAGTTCATATTTCTTCAGTGTGGATTCAAATTCACAGCATAACATTTACAGCTTCATGATTATGTACTGCTACACAATATACCCCAATTTCAGTGTCTTTTTCTTCACCTTAAAATTATTAGTGGACCAAATATCTTGGGGGACACCCTGAAACTAACAAACAAGTCCCTCCAACAATTCAAATTGGCTTGGGGCCAACTCCTCTACTTTCTGGTGGGAATGGGGTTTCTCTGTCCCTATATAATCCTTATTGCATTCACAAGGAGGGGAAAAAAATTGAATTCTGATGAATTTTTCCCTTGTAAATTCTGACTGACATGACATAATATTCGAAACTACAAGCTATATTGTAGAAAACATGGTGGCATAAGCTGACCAATATGTGTTTACCGGAATGGTCTGGGCGGCTTTTCTAGAACAGCAGAAAAGAAAACCTCTCTATCATCATCTTTATCAATCTTTGGAACAACAACCCATTTGTGCTTCTTGTACCTCAGCATCTTAAGGGACTCCAAATAAGCATTCAAATCTTCCTTCACACAGAAGAAGCTATCAATCCACAGCAAACCCCCAGGCCTCAAAACTCTATCCCAATCATACAAGACAAAGTCTAGCAGCACAAAATCAATCCAGCCATCCAGAAATCTTGTGGTGTGAATCAAATCCAGAGTGTTGTCGAAGAATGGCAGCCGTTGATTGATTGTCAAGTAAAGAGGGACGAGTCCACGAAGAGCTATCATTTCATTAAAAGGTGCCCCGAGATTGATAGTTGCCGAGACAATGGTGACATTGAACTCCCTCATCCTAGCTGCAAAAGTCCCAGTCCCTACGCTAAAATCCAGTCCGATTCTGATCTCTCCCGGCTTGATTTGAAGAACTTCAGGGATAAGAAAATCTGCAGTCAGATTCAATTTTGAGTCTAGACTTACTTGTTGCATCCATCTAGGCATTTCGTGGTGTGACAGGTTGAAGCAATCTGCACATTTGAAGAACCCCTTGGGAGCGGAATTACTTGCCAGGCAAGTAAAGTTCTTGCACCGATACTGACTCCACCGGACATTTCTATTGTCTGGGAGCTTCCATATGGACTCATGGATTGGGAATGGCTTGCTATATATCTTCGGGGCCAGAGCAAAGCACCTCCTCCTCGGAAGTGGATCGCATCCATGAACCATGAGCTTCTGAGCTAGCTTCCAATCGTCATTGCAGATATCGCCAATGTCGTAGTTCATGTATTCTTCAAGTTCTGTCTTCATAGCAAAGCAAGCATGGCCAATGCTAGTGAAAGTCCCATTAGCTCCCATGAAATTCTGCTTTCCCAATCTGTTCGGCTTGATCTTGACATACTTCCGAATCTCTTCTATTAGAAAATACTCCGCAGGCTCATCAGAGTGCTGCTTCGGTTTTAACAGAGGATGGATGTCTTCGACATCATTGCTTAACTTCTGAGTCGACTCATCATTCTGCACCAGAGATTCGTGCACCGACTCGATCAGCCCCAAAATATCAGCAAGAAACGTACTGTGCTTTAACAAATGCACAGATGACGACGAATCTGCTGTTGAATCTCTGAACGTTTTAAGTTCCTGTTGGAGTTTCTGAATCACAGTTTCGAGAGTGACTTTTACATGACTGTCAATCCTGCTTTGACTATCAGTATTTACATAATTGCAGAAGGTATCAGTAACATGAAATGATTTGAGAGAATAGAATTTGGATGATAAGGTAACAATTGAGATGAGAAGAGCAAAACTACCCAATATAAAAATTGACCTCTGAACTCCTCTCCATGTTCCCAACTTCATAACAACACTCGGTTTCCTCATATCTATCTCAATGACATGAAAAGCTGAAAAGCTATCTTAAAAAAGAACATTGATTTTCAACAACTCAAATCTTAAATCAGATACAGAAATCAAAAGGGTAACAGCTTATTTTAATAGTTTAACTGAAGCTTGAAGCTGTTGCCTGGCATTGATCTATTTAAAAACGTCAGAGGCGTGGAGATTGGTACCTTTGAGATCAAAGTCCAAAGGCTCCATTTGTTTTATCTGATCCAAGAGATAATTGGGCGGATTTCCTGAGCACTCAACCAAAAATTAATAACAGTAATCGATTTATCTGGGGATCAGAGTACTGAATTTATAATGCTTCTGATAGCTTAAAACCCTTTTTCCTATGCCACCACTGGAGCAAAAGTGGGAGGCAAATTCAAATCCAAGCAACTAGGAGCTTCCTTCATAATCACTTCTTTACTCAACTTTCTTCACAATTGAGAAAGTAAAAAATAATAATAATGATAACAGAGGATGAATTAGTCAATGGAAAATACAGTTGCAACAGTTGTATTTCATGGTCCTTGATTAGACTTCTGGTCGTTCATTCTTATGTTGTAGTGTGAATCAGAGACATTTATAGAGGATTAACGGCAACACTGACAAAGCACGTGCTTCACTTCACTGCTACTCTCAGTGCTTTGATTGACTTTGTCTTTCGAAAGTCTTCCCTTTACAAAAAATGGAAGCAGGAACACAGCTTGTAAATATATAAAGTTTGGCAGCTAGTTGATGTCGCAGAATAATTAAATTATATCTTATCAGAAGCAGAAGCAGAAGTGAAGCACAAGCAAGGTCAAAACAAGATCCAGAAAACCCTTGCTCAAAATTCAGGGGACTGTTCCCAAAACCCAGTTGCAGATCACTGTTATATCAACTTGTAGACCAGAACTAAGCATTTTCAGAAGGAACAAGCAAGAAAGACCAACACAAAGCTAAAGCTTGTTCATTTCAAGTAAAGATGAATCCTTTGAGTGAAATCAAAGTCCTAAGATGAAAAAATAATTAGAATTGGTACACTTAAGGATGGTTAAAGCTTGGAGTGTAAGAAACCCAAAAGCTTTATCATCACAAAATGAAGGTAAAACTATTATACAACAAACAAAAACTCTCCTTGAGAAACTCTTCAATCCTCACCCTAAAAATTTATACAACCCACTCCAAACCCAACAAAGCTAACACAATTAGAACAAAGACCCAGAACTAAAAATCAAAAACCCAGAAAATCAATCACCTCCTCCATCTCCGATCGGCGGCGTGCTGGCTCAGCGGCACCACCTCCTGCAGCGGCGTCGACAGCGGAGTCGGCAGCGGCGAGTTCCGGCAGACGGGGCAGGAGCCGTTGAGCTTGAGCCACGCGTCGAGACACAATAGGTGGAAGTGGTGGCGGCACTCGGGCATCATCCTCAGCATCTCGAATTCGTGGTAGTCGCAGAGGCAGATGGAGCACGTGGAGGCATCGCCTCCGCCGATTTCCTTGGAGAAGGGGAACTTGGGGTAGGAGTTGATGACGTTCTGGTGGAGGCCGACGACGGAGTTCTCATCGTCGTTTTCTTGGTTCTCGACGTCGTCCTCGGCGACGAAGATGATGCGGGGGAGGATGACGCCCTCGGAGGAGGAGTTGGGGTTTTGGGTTTGGGTTTGGGGCTGGGAGCGATGGTGGCGGGAGACGCGGCAGCAGATGTAGGAGGCGAGGAGGAGGGTGGAGAGAAGGACGAGAAAGCCAAGGGCGATGGCTATGGCGTAGCCGAGGCCGAGGGTAGTGAGGTAATTTGAGGAGGGGAGGAGGGAGGGGGGACATTGGAGGAGGAGGAGGAGGTGGTGGTGGAGGGATGAAGGGGTTTTAGCCATTGGGATTTTTTTGGGGGTGAGATTGAGAAAGTTGTAGGGTGCTCCCAGCTGCTGCATTTAATACTCACAGAGGGGATTGCATTAAATTTGGTGGGAAAGAGTGAGTGGTGAGTGGTGTTGACAACTAGTTTTTTCTTCTCCTTTTTGGGCAGTTCTTTTGGGTGTGTTTGTTTGTGGAGTTTTTGGGGTTCAAGGGTTTGTGTTTGGGGTTCTTGGCATCTTACCGGGGTAAGATGCTAGTCTTTGGCCTATTAGGGTTTGGAGAATCTTGTAATGAAAATAACTCAACTGCATGAACATGAAGGTATAAGATTGTAAAGACTAGTTTTTCAAATGTGATTCGGCAGGCAGGTTAATCGGGGATTTCTGTTGAGGGCGACTGTAAAGTGCTTTCATAATTGAATTCGCAAAATTAGTGTGTGGAATTAAAGATGCGAAGCTGAGTAGGACCATCACATTCTGCTTGCGTCAAACTTAATTTGTGGTTGTTTCGGCGGGATATTCAAAATGGTATTGGTGAGATTCGCTTGCCTTGGTTTAGGTTGCGAGGGCGGACCTCTTCTTCCAGAGCTACAAACTATTAAGCTCGTGTGGTCAGTTACGAGCTACATTGATTGAAAGTATCAATTCGATCATGATCTTCCACTACACAAATTTTCTAACGAGCCCAAATGCCTATAGAAAATATTTATATATGAAAAATATTGAAATTGTAATTACAGATAAAGAGAAGTTAAGATTCATAATAAATAGTGACTGAATTTTAACCAAGTTATTAGCTTAAGTTAAAGACAATCATTGGAGGAAGCAACCATCAATCCATCATAACCATACGTACACTCTTTTCTTCAGCAATATCGTTGAGTTTCTTAAGATTTCAGATCGAGCGAGTCGCATATACATAAGACAATGGATCCAATTCTTGAGATCAAACGTATTACATATATATACACGAAGTTTATGCATTTATAGTTGAACCTTTCTGGTTGAAAGTTGAAACTAACCCAACAGACAATATAATGTAACCCTCATAAAAGCTAGCAATCGAAAGGCATCGAGTATAAACGTAGTTGTCAAACTTCTCCTTCAACATGTTAATTTGTACATAGGACTGAATAAGATGCATAACAGTACTTGTATTTTTCTAATTATAACGTAGGACTGAATAAGATGCATAACAGTACTAGTATTTTTCTTTCTTTGAATAGTTCTTTATGATAGTGTTAATTTGGTCAACGAATCTTCTTTGATCTAATAAGATAGGATTTGGCAGCGCCAAATCAAATGAAGCACGTTGGCAATAATATTTGTATATATGGCTTACATAACAAGTCGTCACACATAGATCATCATTTCATTTATAAAGAACCGGCCAACCATAATACAGGCAAGTTATTAGATTTAAGTGATTCTATATTGAAGCTAAATCACAACAAAAATGATTACATAATTAACTAGCATGACCTACAAAATGTCTTGCTCTTAATGTCTTAAATGTTCTGACAAATTGTAATCAACTACAGTACATTTAGGATGAAAATACGTCTAATGCCTCGACTCTCCCCAAACCCTAAGCTCTGGAGCTCTGCGCTTCACCAATGGCGGCCGGCGTCGGCCTCCCTCCTAAGCCATTTATTGATGGCCCTCCAACGCCGATCTTATGCGGTGACCACCAAATCGAGCCTGCATTGTTTCATCACAATGTTTGCTTCGCATCGGAGTACAATAGATGAAGTGGAGATTACTTGGGGGTCTATTCCGATGAGACCCAAGACTGGATGGGTGCGAGAATGGGATTTTTCGATTCGCCCGGGTAGGGCGCGGCTCAAATCAGACCTGATCTGGGTTGAAGGAGCATATACTGGAGCATCGATGGCTAGTCTCTTATTCGACCCAATTATGGCGGCTGTGAGGAACCGGGGTGCTGATCAAGGTGGTCTGAAAACTATAGGTGACTGGTGGAGACAAGTTTCCGATCCCTATACCAGAGTGAGGGGCATTGGTGCACTCCAACCTGTAAACGTGACCGGTGCGGTCGCTAGGCCGATCGGAGTTGTGCAAGCTGGCGGGGCAAATGGTGTCCGATATGCAAAGGGGACAGCGACGAACTCCCATTCAATGGCTGTGGCAGAGGGTGAATGTATACATCGTCTGGATCATGTAGTGACGAGACCTTCTGTGTTTCGATCGTACCCGAAGCCGGCAAGGTCGAAGGCCAGGAATGGTGGTGCGGCCGGTGGAGGGGTGCCCAAATCTGGTTGGGTGCCCAGATCAGTTGTATGGCCCAAATCGATTTGGTGGCCCAATTGTTTTTGGGTGTCCAATTTCTTTTGGGTGCCAAAACTTACTCTAGAATTGAAGATCAAAGTTTTAGGATCTAATTCTAGGGGGTTTCGAATTTGGGATCCAGGAGGCTGGACTCAACTAAACATCTTAGTCCTAACTTGGATGGCGAGGAGAGATTTTAGTTTCTTGTTGAACTATGCCTATGTACTATGTTCTAGTTTTTTCATAGTTATAGGCTTGCTTTCATTTGTGAGCACTGATTGTCTAATAAGTGGTGCTAGCATGCCACGTTCTAGACTTGCCCATAAATGGCAAGGGAGTGTATGTATCCGTGCCATTCTGGCTTGAGTTAAATGAAAGTTGTCTGGTTTGATTCAAAAATGTGTGTGAAGAGAAGTTAAATGTAGTGGAAAAATTTCTCATACAACTATCACATTTTCTTATTTTCAAATTTTTTTTTCTATTTTACAATTTACCATATTATCCTTATTGATTAATTATATTTCATAGTTTTTTAATATATAAAAGTTAAATTGGTAAAAAAATTTAGTTTTGCAAGTTAATTAAGAGTGTACGTAATGCAAGCTGCTTGATAAAATGCTTCAAAAAATCGAGAACAAACAAAAATTCATTTCGGAGCTTGCTTCTGTGAAAAAATTTATGAATTTTCCGATCCATCTATGAGTTTCCGGTGATGAATATGTTGTAGTTGCTTTATTAATTGATGGAGAATCATTGTGAAACTAGATCATGACTTTAACAAGATTCAAGAACAAGGTGACTCCAAGATTCTCATCAATTGCATCAATGACACCTGCTCTATCCCCTGAAAAATCATTTATATTATAGCAGATATCGAGTTTCTTAGCTCATCATTTGAAGACATCAATTTCAAACACATCTTTAGAGAAACTAATTTTGCGGCAAATCGGTTAACAAACTTGGGACACAAGATTTCCTCTTCATTGAGATTGGTTTGGTAAATACAGATCGGATACAAGGGATCGAAGTAAAAATAGATCATTTTTATGATAGAAATAAGCTCGACTAACGACGATCTTACGTATAATCATAGATCATTGCTACATATGCTATGATGTAATCGATCAATTTCAATAAACAAAGTACAAAGGATCGAAACCCACCTATAGATTAACCTTCCTCTTGCACTTTTGTTCTTGAATCGCCTGGCTAGAAATATTAACCGTCATAGTACAGTTCATCTTCACAATGACATGCTTCTTCACTATATTCAACATGTTCACCCTTCCCGGAATCCTAGAATAGCTGCTCATCGTCAACAGCCCCGAATCCACGTCCGCCTTCAGGTTCGGGTTGGTAATCAGCATGTCGGTGATAATATCCACGGTGATGTTCATCCTCATCGTCCGTCGGGCCTTAGATCGTCCAGGCGGACCTCTAGCCTCCCCCACCACCGTGCCGTGATAATACAGCGTGGTGGTGGTGTTGCTGTACTTGAACGAAGCCACGTTTGGATTCTTCACCGAAACATCAGCCGTTAAAGAGATGTTGGTGCCCGGCTTGGGGGTGGTGCCATTGACCAGCTCGAGCTTTGTGACTGTGACTTTGTTCATGTTGATTTTCGGCTCCTTGACTCGGAACACGGTGAAAGCTAGGATTATGATAACAACGGCTTGGATTAGCACTATGGCTGTTATGCACCCGCAGCAGTTTATGAACTTCTTTTGTCGAGCTCTTTTTATGTGGAGGGCAGCTTCATTGTCGTCGCTGCTGGGTCGGTAGCCGGCCGGGGCTAGCGGTCTTGCCTGCTCCTTCTCCACCATGGTGGCTAGAGGTTGTTGATGAGGGAGAATGAGGCTAGGATGTCTGGACGGTCTGGTGTCTTATAAGGTTGAGTTGTGAGTGGGAGTGTGTGATGCGGTTTAGTCCTACTTTCTACAAATGTTGACAATAAGAAATTATGTGGGTTTTGCCTACCCGTGATTTTTTCAAGCTGCTGAAAGTTGACCTTAATTTTACACTATATTAAACATGATTAATGTTCACATAGAAGTGTGATACACTGATACATGAACAGATACTATTTGATTGTCTGACCTGATATTATTATGTGTTTTTTTTTTTGACTAGATACCAAAGATGGATTTAGCTCTTCATTTACAGGTCCAAAATCCATGGAAACCATTTGGTATTTGGTATTATGATATATCACTCTAAAATTATATGGCACACAAAAGTCAAAAACTGCAACCGGTTTAAGGTGGAGAGATTTAAACTTAAGAAGCTAATTGCTAAATATTAAAAAGTTTATAAGTCTTGATATTTATGCTGAATCATGTATCATTTGAAAAAATTAATTTTAGATATAAATTGGATTGATTTTATTGGGAAAAGATGTCATATTTTAATCGTTGTCAAATTCTCAAGTATGGTAGTGATGTTGTATTGGTAGGGCCCTAACGAGAGTAGCAACACAAAATTCCATATGATCATTATATCTTGCCATTGACTGTTATCATGTCAAATAAAATATTTTCTTAATATTTATTCCCAAGTGTGTTCACCACCAACTTCTTAGCAACTTATATCTACCATATTAATAAGAAATGTGGAAGAAGCCTTTCCTTTCCCGGCGCTCTGATTTTGACAAAGATTTAGTTAAACATTTTGTGACATCTACCAGCATAACTACAAATTCAAGGCATCATAATGAATTATAGATAAGTATAGACGAGTTCTAGTGCACCACATGTGATTAAAATTAAGTGGTCAAGTATATGCGTACCAATCAATAGGGCTGTCAATGGGTTCGTGTCGGGTCAAGTTATTTGTCGTGTCGCAAGAGACAAACCCAAACCCAACCCATTTAATAATCGTGTCAAAAATTTAAACTCAAACCCAACCTATTTATTAAACGGGTTACCCATTTCCAACCCGCTTAACTCATTTAATAAATATGTCGTGTAGTGTTAGACAAAATAACTCATTTAAAGGTTAACAATACGACCCATTTAACTAAAAAAATGCATAAATTGATTAAATTCGCTAAAAACTCCAAAAGACAAAGAATATAAATAATTATATATAATTCATAAATAATTAAATCCAATAATTATAAAAGCAAAGTATTTCAAATTGTTTAATCCTATGATCAAATACTCCCAACGTCCAAAATTTCAACAAGAAGTACATCATAATTGAATTATATGGGTTCACTTCGTGTTGGCGGGTTGACCCGTGGCCGACCCATTTATTAAATGGGTCATGGCGAGTTGACCCGCGGCCGACCCGCTTTTTAATCGTGCGGGTTCAACCCGTTTTATTTCGTGCGGGTTTCGAGTCGTGTTATCGGGTCGTGTCGGAATTGACAGCCCTACCAATCAATAATAACTCTAAATAAAACCGATCTTGATATGAAATTCCCAGAAAGTAAAGACATCATGATATTGGAAAGTGGAAGACTTAAACTCAAAAGAAGTTGCCAAATTTCCCTACTATAGTACTTCCACGGAGTTCCACCGTGTACACATGTATCATATTTTAACAATTTAAGAGACACGTTGGGTATATTAATTTCTAAGTTGCCTGTTCGCTAAGATGTAGTGATTGTGTATCACGATCGCGTGTTTAGGTAAATAGAGTGTTAATTAATTTTTTTTTTTTAATACGGAGTTAGTTTTTGTTTGTTTGGGATGAATAGTATTTATTTAGTTATGAAGTCTACCCAGATACAAGTTACAATCTTCTATATTAAGTATATGTACGATCAAGGGCGGATTCAGAGGGCTCGAGCTTTGGCAACTCGATATCTGAGGCTATAGGTATATGAATATATGATTATGTTCCAGAAGGTAGTTGCAGAAAACATCCAAGAAAAAAAGGGCTAATCTGATGAAGGAGAATCAGTTTGCAATCAATGTTAATTTTCTGTACTAAATATTCCATTAAAAAGGTCAACATTCAATTATGACTCATGAAAAAGAAAAAAAGTTAATAAATGATACCTTTAATGACCCATAAATGTTATAATCCTATATTATTTGATTAGCTTATGATGAAAATATATCAGAAAATAAAAAATTTGTTTAAATTTTTCTTTCACTTATTTGAGTAAGTTTCGTAGTTTTAGTCTTTTCTAATCTATAAAAATTTCTAAATCTACCACTGTCACTATGCATGATTATGATATTTAAAATGGTTAATGTATTTCTGTCACTTGTCATCACTTTACGTTGGGTGATAGAAGGTAGAAATGAAAGATGGATTTAACTTTTTGGAATTATGATTTTATGATGTTTATATCAGAAATTGCATCCAGGAAAAATTTAAGGAATTATTTTCATTTTATGCACATTTGTCAAAGAATGATTCATCTGTAAGAATATAAGATCCTTCCACACAAAAAATTTATAAAAAAAAATGGACACAATTTTGGCGACGAATACATTGCTGGTAAAAACTTGTCAAATTTCAAATTTGTGAGCATTGCATGTGTGATGTTGGAGGCTTTTGCGACAAATTTTTGTCGGAACCAGTGTATCCCTTTTTAGTTTTCTAACACAAGCTTAATAGGTGTCTTGACAGAGGTGTAATATCTCACTGAAAATGTTTTTAGAAAAAAGAATGCGTGTGCTTATCGAGCCCTACCCATGTTCCTACCTCTTGGTCTTGGGCTTGTCATCATTTGCCAAGTCTTATACCATATCAAACTAAATCTGCCTCATTATAACCATTTTTGGCCTGTTTAGAGCTGTAACCTATGCAATTAGTTTTCAGTTTTCAGTTTTTCACCAAGACCCAGTAAAGGGAGAGACTGGTAAGTCTTATGAGACAAATGGGTATATCAAGTTTGTTGAGTGGTGCTAAACTGCTAATTCTGCTTGGAAATTGGTACTTTATTATGTTTTGCTCAACTTAATAGAGGTGGCAAACAGGCCACTAAGCACGAGCACGGCACGGGCTTGGCACGCTTAAAAGCAGCCCGGCACGACCCAAGCCCGTTAGTGGCCCGGCATGACCCGAGCACGTTAAAATAACGGGTCAGGCTGGGCCTAAGAATATTGGCCCATTGGCCCGGGCCCGCCAAGGCCCGAGCAGAACATATTGTGGGCCGGCCCGTTACAAACACAAAATTTCATTTTGTTTTAAAACTACAATGATGAGATTTGAATATAAAACATTTTTATTTAAAATCTCATGACAATTACACCAATGCTTTCTTTTATATTGTCAAAATAATGAAATAAAACATTATATCCTTGTTTTTACATAAGTATTTTTTCTAAATATTAAATATATATTTATTAATAAAAACTAATCTCGATCATAATAATACAACTATAGAATGAATGAAAGAATAATAGATACTAAATCTTCATTATATTAATAAAAATTAATCTCACAATAATATACTAAAAACAATATATTTTGAGTTTTTTCTTTCTTTCTTATAGTGGAATATAAAAAATTATTAGAAATCTAATCTTAAAAAGCTAAGATTAAGAAAAACGTTATAGAACTTAATTTATTTTAATTTTCTAAATAATTAAATAAAATTAATTTTTATTTGTTCAAATTAAGATTGTAAAATCGTACCTTATAGTGGGTAGGCACGAGCACGGCCTGGCACGATATAGGCTCGGGTCATGGGTCGGGCTTAATGTTTAAGTAAATAGGCCTGCACGAGCCCGACACAATAATAAATAGACCGGCCCAAGCACGGCACGAAGCACGACTAGACCTGCTTAAAATGGGCCGAGCCAGGCCGGGCTGGCCTGTTTGCCACTTCTACAACTTAATATGTAGGTTACCAACTTTCCATTGACTTTCCAAGAATAACAAACAGAAATGAATATTGATAACTAATATTAGCTTGCAGAAATATTGTTTCTGCAAGATTTTGTTTGTTAAGTTATACAGATTTCAGATCCAACTTGAAATGTTTTGAGTGGTTTGACCCAGTTGGGGAAACTTATTGGAAGAGAACAGAAACTAGAAATGTAAACCAGCAAGCATCAGTTTATATATATTATCCTAGTTATCCCATTGCTTTCAAAGAAGCTTCTACTTGACCTACTATATGTTCTTTGAATTTTTCATCCTTGACTAAACCCAGGAACGCCCTCCTTGACTTTATTGGAAGAGAACAGAAAGTTGAAATTTTTTTTGCAGAGATAATCCTCTACATGGGAAAATTAAGCAAAAAGGAACAGGGTTTAGGATGAAAAATACTAAATTTCAGTCATCTATTTTTAAGATCACTAAGTAACTATAAGACAATCAGAAACATATTTTCAAAAAATACAAGGCATACAAATAAAACAGCACTAAATTAAAGGGTAGAAAAAATTCAGACCAAAAAGAAGAAAGCAACAAGTTGGTGAGGCTTCAATTTGAACTCAGAATATCATTCAGTGGCAATTGAAGTCCTCAATTCTCTGGGTGGCCAAACTAATACTCAAGCTGCAATCCATCTCCCCACTTCTTCTTTTCTTCACCACCCCCACCATATTGACCTTCCCACTAATCTTTGTATAGCTCTTCAAACCCAAAACTGAGTTAATCTCACTGCCTATCCCTTCAATCTTTACCTCCGCCACAACTGTCACCTTCTTGCTCTTCCTCATCTTAATAGAACCTTTAGAAATTGTGCCTTGACCAACTGTAACATCCCCATAGGAAAAAACCACAGCACTCTCATCATACTTCAACCCTCCCCAGTTCTGATTCTTCACCAGAATTACTTGATTCACAGTCATGTTGATGGTGGAGGGTGTAGACGTCAAGCCCACGCTCAGATTCTCCACAGTGGCTGAATCCAACTTGATGTTCGGATCCTTAAAGCGAAAGAGAGTGAGGCAAAGCACACCTAGAACAACAACTTGGAGGAGAACAACTGCAATTGCAATCCCACAGTACTTGAGCCTTCTTCTCCCTCTAGTAATAGCCTTTGGAGAAAGAATCTGGAATTCTTCTTCTTCTGCTTCTAGTTCTCTCCTGGAGCCATTCAGTTGATTTAGACGTTGATGATGATCTTTCTTCTCCGCCATGTTTGATTTCTTGAGAGGCTGAAGATGGAGGAAGAGGGTGCTATATTCTCTGTTGCTCTAATTTTTTGGAGCCAAAAGTAAAAGGGCTTGAAAAGAATTTAGTGAACAAAGTGCACATGACTTTGAAAGTTCTGTTATGAAAACATACAGGTTTATATGTCTTGCTCCGGGTTTGGTACTTCGTTGAATAACAAGAATGATGGATTTGTTTGCTGGGTATTGACTTTGACAGTAGCCTTTAGAAGTCTTACGGGGTATTAACTCATCTGGCTTAGTTTATTCAACCATGCATTCGAAATATATTTCAAAGATTGTCATGTTAGTGATTGGAAAATTCTTCTTAATGGCTTAACGACCACCACAAGGACATTAACTGGTGCAGATTATGACGTTTATTATTTTTCAAGGCAGAATGAGGAGCAGGTGGAGAGAGCTATAAAAGTTAAAACAGAGAAGCAGAGTTTGACGTTGTCCGAAACGTAGGGAAAAAAAAAACACAAAGAGATTGGAGATGCGGGGTATCGATCCCCGTACCTCTCGCATGCTAAGCGAGCGCTCTACCATCTGAGCTACATCCCCATATGATCTGATGAGGCTAAACATTTTTTATAAAACAGGTAGATCTGTACTAGAAGCCAGCCATATTTCGTCTATACCATACAGATGCTTCCCCTAGATTGGGAACAATCCAAAAGGAGTCAGAAGAATGAAAATATTGTAGTCCTTGTACATATTGGCAATCGATTGGGGTACTCATCCAATCAATCTTACAAACTCTGTCACCTTCAAGTTTGTATTTCAATTTTGTGACCACAACTTTCATTTCCTTTTACCGAAAAGGAAAAGTGAAACGACTCATTAATGGTGAATCCGAAAGAGAACTAGATATGCACCACTAATCCAATTGTACGTGGAAAGTAATACTTTTGAGGTCAAATTCTCACTCTTAAATTTATAAGTGATCAGAATTTCATTATATACTTATTAGAAAAACATCAATAAGAGTTTGAATTTTCACATAAAGATGAATTGGACATCCCAGAGTTCAGGAATAAGAACCATAAATATACGTCAAAATACTCGCATCAAAATATACAGCTTTATCAGTTCATCCGATTAAGCACCTAGCTTCATTCGCATCTTGTTGTAGTATTTTATTGTTTCTGCTCCAAGGCATCACCAACTCATCATGATTTGATCCATCAAATTGCTAAACAAATCGGAGATCTTGGTCTCGCCTTGTTGGCAAGGAAGTGGTAAAGAGATGTTGCCGATGATAGGAAGGTGAATTGTGAGTTGGAAATCGATCCGGTAGTCAACGTCTGCATCTACAGAAATGTCATTTGCCAAATTTATAAGCATACTAAATGGCACCTTCGCTGACAAAAGCAATATAGAATCTGCTCCTGCCTTTATGTACACAGGTTCCTTCAATTTCCCTAATAAAGGTTCACTGCACATAACGGAGAAACAGTCCATGTTAGAATAGAATTTTACTTTACTAAACTGTGAAGCTAAAAAGCTAAATTGTTACTTCAAGGTTTGGGAGTTTGATGTCTGGACCAAAGATTTTGGCCAAAATCAACGTAATTCATGGTACAAATTTCCACTTTGATAACCTATTCAATATGCGTGACCGATTATTTACAAAAGAGAACAAATAAAAGATATAGAAAATAAAGACGGTCTAGCAATTCAATATTAACATGTGGAGGGAGAGGACATTTGCAGTCACTCTACATGTCACCAGAAATAATGGAATTCGCAAAGCTTCTACCACGCTCCGAAGCATGAGATGTTTCCATGTTTTTTTTTTAAGTAGGAAAAAAAAGTAGATGAGGATGGAAAATCCGAAGCAAGAGTTTCTTTAAATTTCTTACTACAACATGTATGCAACATCTGAATGTCTTACAAGTGCAAGATCGAAAAAAAAAAGGTCAAACAATCTGATCATATGATGGTATGCAAGAATTTTTTTTTCAAAAACAAGACATTGATCAAACCTGCCACCGATTTTCATTTTGAAGGAGGCTTGACTGACAGGCAGAGAAAACTGAAATGAGTTGTACACAGAGATCTTGAAAAGGAGATCTATGGACTCGAAGCTTATATCCTCAAGTTGAAGGTCTACAATAAGCGCAGACCTCCTCTGCATCTCAACCAACCTTGCCAAAACATAACCCCTGGCCTTGTTCACAATATAGTTCTTGGCAGTGCCCAATAACTCCGACACTTTCAAATACAGAGAGCTTAAAATGTTCGCTGTTGAAGATAAAAACAGAGACATTTATTGAAATTGATTTTGAGTTTGGTTGTTAAGCATGGTTTTAGGTGATATATATGTTAGGAAGCACTAATTGGGTTAGAAATGATGCTTTCCTTGCAACTCTCCTTTTTGCAGTCCATGATTTAAACATTCCGATGGAAGCAATTTGTGGAAGTTTTCTTGTTTAATAGGGCAATTATATTCCTCATTGCTTTCCCGTCTAATATCCTATTGGTTCCTGTTTTGGTACATGTCCGGTGTTTTGCTCTGCTCTGACTATTAACCCCTTTGAAGAATAAAAAGGGCTAGAGTTCTTGCAAGAGAAGTTTGATACATTGGACTTCTCACAACTGAAGTTTCCTACTTAAAACCAAAAAAAAAAAGTTTCCTACTTTAAGACTTGCTACAACCAAAGTCTTCATACTTAACAATTCTTGAAGTTCATAATCTAACATTTGCCTCATTATAATGTTCTTCATTGTAGTAATGTTAGATACAACAAGGTGATTGTTGTAATGGTAACAAAAAATGGTGCAGATACTAATCACGAATGGGACGATGCACCCCACAAGGTAGTCATGGTGATAGTGTTAAACACACAAATTCGTAAACCATATTCATCTCTATAACTCTGTAAATTTATTTTCAAGATTTCATCCTTGTAGTTATAACTTCAATATATTTACCCACAAAGTGTAAACTGTGATCAGCTGAACAGAGTCAGGAGTCAGAACCGGTAGGGGTATTACAGCCAAAGCATATCTTTTCGACTAAAACATAATCTTGATATGAAGCACAACATACAAAGATAGAAAAAGCTCGAAACTTGTGAGCTCAAGCAAAGAGGCTGGTGAGGCTGGGAAGCTTGATCTCTCCCTTCTTCGACAAAGGTATGGTGAAGTTCCCAATCACAGGAAGGTCAATGGTGAGACCCAATATCAACTCATAATCAATGTCCCAATCTGCCCCAACATCCTTCACCAATGTCATCAATACACTGTGTGGCACCTTCACTGGTACCTCCAGAAGGGTAACATCACTTGCCTTAATTGATCCGGGGTCCGGAACTGTCCCAGATATAATCTCCCTGAATAAAAAACAATCATATCCAATCAAACCCAGGTTTTCTTCTACGCCAAGCAATCAAACCCGATTTTGAACATGAACATTAGGAAAGAAAGAGTGACAAAATTAGTACCTGCCAACACATTTGAGGGTGTAGGAGATCTCGCAGATGGGGATGGAGTGATCATAGGGGTTTTTGACATGGACCTTACCGATGTACTCCACGGAATCGAAGCTCGCCTTCCTGAAGTCAACATCTGTGAGATCTGCCTCTGGCTTTTCTACGTTGGCCAGTTTGTCTGTCACGAAGTTCTTGGCCTTGTCAAAGAACTGAGCCATTTTCTCAAGCACTGAAGTTACAAAAGAGTGAGATGGAAAAGAAGATAGATTTAAGCAGGAGAGATGGAGTGGTTTGGGGATTAGAGTTGTGATCGGGGAATTATATATACACACACAGGTGGAGGGGGCAGTAGTGGAAGATGTGGGTTTCTGACACGTGTCGATGAGGTTGCGGCGAAGACGCGTGACAGTGTACGTGTCCGCTCGTGGTGGCTCCGTGTTTAGAGATCTGTAAATCCGGCCGACCAAAAATTAAAGAAGATAGAAGTCGGGGCTAAGATTTGGAAATGCCTTTTTCCTTCTTATCGTTAACGTTACACGAGTTATGGTCTAGCATCTACTGGGTCCTTGCCCTCATGTCGACGCAGGCTCCCCATCCGATGGGTATCCACTATTCTTCTGGGGTGGGGTGGGGAGGATATTAATGCCTTTGGCTAAGAAAGATCTTATTGACCTAAGGAAACCAACTGCTCCGAAAATGGAGCACCGGAAAGTTACATTGCTGAATTAGTTTTCCGGCTAACAGAATTCTCTCTCATTTTTAATTATTGGGTAACATAGGGGACTTCCGAATGCGAAAACATTGACATTTTTTACTATACGTTGTATTATTTACGTATTGATTTCTGTATGGACTCTAGTCTAAATGTTGAATATCGAAAGAAAATCAATATTGAAACTCCAATTTATGAGACAAGTGACATTAGTTGAAAATTTTCTCTAACCTCTTTGACCCAGTTGCCAAAAAATAGATCTTATATTTAAGGGGCATTTCATTATACACCGAATTTCAAAAAAATTTAATGGAAAAACCCACTTATTATTTCTTTTCAATCTACACCTAATTATTGTCAATTAGGATAAAATATTAGATTTTATTTTTTGAAGAATTACACAAATTTCCATAACTTAAATCTGACAAACATAAGTCAACTAGCAAAATTAACATTATCTTTAAATACCTTAATTGTAGATCTTTTTCATTGGTCCCATTATTATAGCAATTTTCATTAAATTCATCATGATTGCTAGAATTATGGATCTTTTTTTACATAATTTTTTGAATTCAAAGGTTATATAGATTTAAGTGAATGTGATATTTACTTTTTGGTAATTTAAACTTTATATTTTAAAAGTAACTTTCTGTTTTACTTGCAACCTAACCTAAAAGTAGAAGTTTAAAATTTGTAACCCAACTAATAGATTTTCTTTTTTATTTTTAAAATTACAACCTAAAGATTAGACAAGTATGTTTAGCTAACTTGATTTTGTTGGATCATAATTCACATACATATTTATGCTCTAAAACATGGAAATTATTTGTTTTAAAGTCCAATTTAATGTTGACTAATTCAATTCCATTATTCCCCTAATCTTGTACTTTTACTTAACCTTTGTGTTTATTTATATATATTTATTTTCCTTATCATGGTAGGAAATGATGGAGAAGCATGGAAAGCACTAAAAAGTCAACCTTAGCACATTTTCTACTCCGGCTAGGAGAAAGCGAGCTAGACAAGAAAGGAGTGGTGGTAACTTGATCAAACGAACTCCAAATGAGTTGAAACTTTCCAAATCCATTCTAGACATCCTAAGGATCATTTATTATAAGAGTTCAAGAGCTATTTCGGAGTGTAAGGCCTTCAAAATATCTGTCCAAGTTTCTGACTAAAAGACGAAAAACGGGCAATAACGGAACTGTACGGATTCCGGCAGCATTTTCTGCCAAACCACGGCGAACTAAGCTCTAAAATTTTACAAGGATGATCTACACTTATCAAGGAACATTTGGTATGAAGAAGTCGAAGGCTAATTTTGATGTCTCGATGGAGATTCAATTGAAGGAAGCCTCAGGAGCAGAAAACAAAGTCAAAACATGGCAGTTTAGCCTAGAACCTTATTTGGACGGATTTCTTGTGCATTTTTGGAAGGTCTATAATGCTGAAACTATCAAAGAGAGCCTTAGAAGAATCCTACAAGATTATAACAAGATTAGTCCATCATATTATCCTTTGGATAATAGGCATCTCTATGCACATTCTCTCCTTTGGTTGCCAAATTGACTTTGGTGACCCAAAACCACCCAAACACTATTCATTTTCATGTTTCCCATGCACAATAAAGAGAGCAGCTTCTCCTCTGTTCTCCTAAGTCATCTTTTCTACTCTACACTCTCATAGCTCATCCTTACTTCTCTCTTTTTACTCAATCTTTTCCATACCCCTTTCCCTTGTTTTTAGGATCTATTATCACTCTCATACTCTACCTCCATGCTTCTTACAATGCTTGAGCTGCTTTTTTTTGCTTCCATTCATCATTTTACTCCTCTCTCTCTTTTCTCTTTATAAGCATCCCTTCATTACACTCTTAAGGCACCACCCATACCACTCAATATATAACATCTTTTTCTCTCTATATTCTCTACACAATCCACTATCATCTCCTCCACAAAACCTCTATCACCACTATCATCTCCTCCACAAAACCTCCATCACCACTACCATCAATTCATAACCTCCATTACCACCACCACAACCTTCGTCATCTTTTTCATCTACTCATTCCATTTCATAGACAAAAAGCTTCACCACTCCACCATTTCACCACTTGATCATCTCTACATCTCATATTCCAACATCAACCTTTGAAGAAGAAGGGAAGAGTCTAGTATTACTTGAGGAATCATCATCACCATTACCATTTTAACAATGTCAATGCCTTTAATTATGAGTTCATCTACACCATCCTCAACTTGATTATCACTAATCCTCTCTCTATCCCTACTTTTTAGTTTGATGTTCATAAACATGTTGAAGCTTATGTATTTGATTATGAGTGAGTAGTTAATTAATTTGTTGGGGCTAGGGTTGAAAACCCTAGCCAAAATTGTAATGAATTGATGTTTGAGTCTTATTTGATGCATTTTCCATGATCATCTTCACATTCTAATTCAAGAAGTGAATACTTGTATTTGAATCTAGCTAATTTGATTACTTTGCACTTGTCATTACATGAACAATATCTAGAGAGTAGCTAGCTTTGAACATTAATAGTATGATAGCACACTAGGTGTGTATGTGAGGGTAGTGAGTTAAAATCACCTAGACCTAGAATTGGTTTGCTTGCTTGATTATCTAAACTCAAACCTTTATGCATCTATAGGAGCAAAGAATTGATACTTATCGGTATATAACTTGTTCTTAGGTAGTTAGTTTCGCACTTATCCGGTGGGAATTGATAAAATCAAAGGAGTTTAGGCCTTAGTAGTCTTATCCGGATGCTATGAGGGTAATTGGATACTTGGGATTGTTTTACTTATAGTTTGAACATCAATGCATGCAAGGGAGGCTATGGTGAACAACCTATAACTCTAACTTCCATCCAATCTATCACATTTAGTTTAGCATAGCCTAGTTTACATTTCAAGTTTTTATTGTGTGTTAATTTGATTCGAAACCATTTCCAAAGCCAAAAAAATCAAACCACTCACCATCTTGCATATATTCACCATGAACTTTGGTTCACTTGTGAGCTGCCCTTGTTTACGACTTGTACATTTGCATATTCATCTAGCATCCTTTAGGTTTTTCTTAGCTAGAGTGAGTTTTCCAATCGTTTGCGTACGATATCCCCTACTCATAATCCCCTACACTATAACTTAGCCCTTATACTTGAGGGTGACTATTTAGCTAACAAGTTTTTGGCGCCGTTGTTTCCCTTTCTTTTCTTATTTCTTTTTTTTTTTTAAGTTGAGGAAAATAAAGAAATTGAAAATGCAAAGACACTGTTAATTCTGGATCTTGGGCTCCTTAATATATGAAACTATCTAGTTCCCACATTGGCCGATGAAAATTGCCCAAAATTAGTTTTGATTTTCAAAGCACACCAACTTTCGACCAGAATTGTTATAACATTGAGTCATTGACACATTTTTGGACACTTTCCGAGCCTCGGAGGCAAAGGAAAAAGCGGATTAAGAGTTCTTTGACCCTGTAAGGATGATACAAAAGTTACACATAAGGCACATGTTTAGACTGATTAGCACCAAATTTATAAGTTAATTAGAGAAATTGACAAATCAAATTATGGAGTGATTACATGGCTAATAGAGACTAGTTAATTACTTTACCAAGTACGAATTAAGATTCAATAAGAAAGTAATTCTGGAGAAAAATGATAAGGAGGAAAAGTTCAACCTACAATATATAAATTGCTTTCTTGAATGCCGAAGAAAATGAACAGTTCACATATAACAATTTCTTCGAAATTATTATAAAACCATAAACCAAGTTTCTTGGCCTACAATAAAATTTTCTTAAGTTACTCGATCATTGATTCATTCACAAGATCGAAGAGTTCGACTCTAGCACTTCCTTTACCGATCAGTCCTCACCAGTCTATTTATCTGAATCCTTATCTTTTTCTTTTGAATCCTTCTCTTTTTCTTTTGAATCCATGTCTTTTTCTTTTGAATCCTTCTCCTCCTCCTTTGCTCCAAATACTAACTCCTTTAAGGTGGGAAGCTTGATCTCACCTTTCCTGGATAGTGGTATGGTAATGTTCCCAATTACAGGAAGGTCAATGATGAGACCCAGTTCCAACTCATAGTCAATGTCCCAATCTGTAGCGATGTCCTTAACCAAAGTCACTATTATACTGTGTGGCACCTTCACTGGTACATCCACCTGAGTATCACCGCTAGCCTTTATCGATCCAGGGTCTGGAATTCTCCCCGAAGCGATCACACTGCACAGTAATTGATCAGAAACAACATTAACGAATTTTAAGATGGGAATTCTAGATTCTGGAAATCATTTTTCAGTATCGACTAATTATTGGCGTCATCGTCAACGTTGAATGAAGTTCCAAGTTCGCATCCCTAATTCTCCTCCAAGCATTATGTTTGTAGGTGGCTTGAGGGATTTGATTTTGAATGTACAGAATGAAATTTCATGCCAATTTGAGGTTTTTTATATACAGTTTAAGACTTTGAAAGTCTATTGTGAAAATGAACATATATGTGAAGATACCAAAAGATATCACTGTAACTAATTCTGATAACATAGTTCAAATTTATAATGAACACATATTATTAATATAAAGAAACATTAGCAACTAATCAGCAAACAAATGAAGCCGACTACAAATCGATAAAGTTGGGCATCTATACAATTAGAACGGAGACCGTGAAGTCTGAACAACTCTTGTACTCCCTTCAAAAAATTAAAAAAACAACTCTTGGACAAGTTGCCGTGTTATATAACAGAACACTCACCAAATCACATGACCTATGTTTTTCTCTTGAAAGCCTTGACTTAAAAATGAAACCCTAGACTTTGGTTTTTTGGTCTCTCCCTTTTTTTTTTAAGAATTCAATAATTACATTATAAAACAATCTAGATAATAAATACATGGACAAGTATTGTAGAGAATCCAAGACACACTCATCCGCAACCTAAACATGAAAGCCTAGACTTCGGTTTGGCACGCAAGCTATGTCCATTTCAAAAAAAAGTCTACACTAGAAAAATGACATGGGGATTATGCAAAATAACAAAGACTGGATCGTAGGGCATATATATATATAACTCTCGCGGGAGATGAACATTTCTCCTCATACCAGAAATTTTAAGTTTACATTTTCTCTCTGGTATCGCTAATTATATGCTAATCAAAGGCAAGAGATTTACCAACCCTTTTAGATCTAACCATGATAGCATGGCATCTCATGCTACATATATCTTCAAAACCAAAACCAGATCGATGTGGGAAATAATTACATTAGGGAGTTAAATGAAGTAATGAATTACCTGCCAGTGCTTTTGAGGGTGTAATCGATCTCACAGATGGGGATGGAATGTGAATAGGGATTTTTTATGTTAACCTTGGCAAGGTAATCGGCAGAATTAAAGCTCACCTTCTTGAAATCAACATCGACCAGACTTGCCTCTGGCGTTGGCACATTTGCTATCTTCTCTGCCACATAGTTCTTCGCCTTGTCTATCAACGACTCCTCCGTCTTAGCCTCCTTCGCCTCCTCCTCAACCTCCTTCTTCGCCTCCTCCTTCGATTTAAACATTCCCATCAAAGACCTGTCCCTCTTACCCTCATCCCCCTCCTCCTTAACCTCCTCCGCTGTCTCCTCCGTCGTCTTAGCCATTTTCATCAGCGACCTCTCCGTTTTGTCCTCCTCCTTATTAACCTCCTTCTCCACATCCTCCGTCGACTTCAACATTTTCAAAGCACAAACCAAATAACCAAGAGATAGAGAGCTCTCTAGCGATGAGAATTAGCTAGTTGTTAACTTTTGGCCGGGATTGTGTATATATATATATGGCTTTTGAGGAATCATTTTGACGTTTTTCAATTGTCTATTTGAGTCAGGGTTGAGATTGGAAAGATCCAGATCTTAAGGGTGGGGAGTGATGAGTGATATGGCTGTGTTTTAGGTCAAATGAAGCCTTTTCATGTACGTACGCTACACCAACCAATTTCCTCTTTTTTATTATTACGTTTTATTATTTAATTGACATTTTGACATTATTGTTTTTTAACTTATCTTGTAAACATAGGACTACAATGCAAACACCGTTGGCGGTTGGCATATCTGTATGGTTTTGTTTGATTTTAAGGAAATGTAAGATTCGAATATCTATTGATGGCGAGCTAATTTACTAAATAAAAAAATTCGATCAATATGAATTAACGTCATAAAAAGAATATTCGAATCCAAAATTCACACACCTATTCTCTATCTCCTCCGTCGACTTCAACATTATTAACCAAGAGATAGAGTCATAGAGAGCTCTCTAGCTAGCGATGAGAATTAGCTAGTTGTTAAATTTTGGCCGGGATTGTGTGTATTTATGGCTTTTAAGGAATCATTTTGACGTTTTTCAATTGTCTATTTGAGTCAGGGTTGAGATGGGATCTCTTTCCATATCTCAAGGGTGAGTGATATGGCTGTATTTTAGGTCAAATGAAGCCTTTCCATATACGTACGCTCCACCAACCAATTTCCTCTTTTTTAATATTACGATTTTATTATTTAATTGACATTTTGACATTATTATTTTTAACTTATCTCGTAAACATAGGAGAACATTGCAAACACCGTTGGCGGTTGGCATTATGGTTTTGTTTAATTTTAAGGAAATGTAAGATTAGTGGAATGGCTAGCTAATAAATAAATAAAATCCCTATAGATAAACGTCATAAAAAGAATATACGAAACTAAAGTTGACACACCTATTGTATATCTGTCAATCAAGTCTTTCACGTTTGTGAATCGAAGGTGGTATTTTGTGATCCTTTGTTTTATTTACTAACCAATCTTAGCAATTTCCATATGAAGTTTAATACGGAAAATAATTTGAGTGTTATAGTTGGCAAAGTCTATCCTCTTCTTCTTTTTTGAAAATAAAAAGAAAAGTCTATCCTCTTCTTCTTATTATTATTACTACTACTATTTTTGTGGCAAAGAATTTAGGGAGAGGCTGCTCCCCAACTAAGGCCTCGTTGAACCACCACCAAGGTCAGCGATGTAAGAGCCTAACTTCCAATACGTACAGCAGTTGACCGCAGGCAGATTATGAGAGTTGACAGATCCTGCTGATCCCAAGGTTTCCCCACTTGAAGAACCTGCAGGCTGCAGCCATCTGCCGATGGCCCCCTCTGGACCGATGTTTCTCCCTTATGTTCGTCAACAAACTGGTGGACTCATGAGCCCCACCGTGTTCTCCGATGGTGGCTGCAGAAGTGTTAACCTGCTTGCATACCAATAAAAACTTTTTAAATTGTTGGAGCTTCAGTTTGGGTGGGGTTCCACTCAAACTCAAGCCTTCCAATCTTGCCAACCCTCATTGGCCTTGTATCTCATTTATTAAAGAACAAATATATATATATATATATATATATATATATATTCAAAGAACTTGTTCAACACATTTGTTGATCATTTGTCTTATGTTTCATACTTGTGTAATTATTATTTTTTATCAAAAAAGGTCAGCTCATTATATAGATTCAGCAAGCAGTACAAAAACGAAACACCCCTATGGGGTCGACAGAAAGATCGTTCCTCAGACTACCCTAAGACTTCTATTCTAAACAAGAACAAGAACCCAGAAAACCCCCGTACACCCACCTTTTAGAAAATCCATGCACCATTATTTCAAACAAAAACCTAGAAACTCCGAAGCAGTGAAGTAAAATAACCCTCAGAGCTACTGGTTTTTGCGACCAAGATCAAAAATCAAGCAACATGTGGAGTAGAGGATGACTGGTCGCCATCCACGTACTCCCTCTTCATTCATCAGGACCTCCCAAACAGAGAGCTTCCAATCCACCTTAACCCAAAAGGAAGCCCATGTAATCCATACAGCCCAAACTGATCTTGTTCCATTCCAAGGCCCAGAAGGACTGATTACCCCAATACCATGCCTAACCAAGCCCACGGGAGCAAACCCTAGGAGAGAAAAAAGTCTCCCCCACAATGGTGCCGCCGGTGTGATCATGGGTAAGCCACCACCACAAACTGTCGCCGCCACTACCTTTGCAGGTAGGGAAACACTAGAGACCCAAACCTGCAAAACCATTATCGCTCATCAAAGCCGGCCTTGAGCAAACCCAGTCACTGGTTGCCTTTGATCCGCTTGTCACTGACAAGAGTGAAGGCGAGGAGCCACGTACCATCACGGCCCAGATGACCGTCATCTGAGGCTTCGATCCCCCAAGGAGACGAACCCGATCGAAAAACTTGAAGAGCACCGTGGAATCAAATCGCCGTTGCCGTCAAGGAGATGAGTAGAAAGAGCAGCGCAGCCATCCTTCCATACCCAAAGTACAGGGCCACATCGTAGCCAAGAAATATCTCTGTCGAGAGTCAGGGAGTTTGTAGTGCCGCCGCCAATCAACGATGGTGACGACCTTAGGGTTGCACTTGAGAGAGAAAGAGAGAGCATCTTCCCGTTTAGAAAAACTATTTTCAAAATAATTCATACTTGTGTGATGAATATGGCTATTTTTGTGGGAGTAAAAACAATTTATTTTATTTTTTATAATATATATAGAGAGGGTGGTTCTAGACTTCTAATTAGACCTCTTCATTTACTATTTGGACATTTTCTTCAATATTTCTCCCATAATCTTCCAGTTTTATCCCTTTTTTTTATATTTTATTCTTGTCGACCTCCACACCACTTCTCTAGGTTCTGGCTATATCCTGCGATTACATCTGCTGCCTTAGCTACATCTTTATAGCCTACTGTTTAATCGTTTGGAGGAAGGACATATAGTACTATATTCCAAGAATCCAAGTTTAGATATTTAATTCATGCTTTGGGTATGAAGTTCAACGGGAGTATGTTTTTTTTTCCATAACTCAAGTAATGGAATAATGATTAATTGTCTAAACGAAGAGAATTCCTTGAATTTGAATGGTGGCAGAGATAAAGAGAAAAACTTGGACTAGATCACAAACCTCAATAAGAAGCTTGGTTCTTAGGGTTGAAACTTTCAAGAACAGTGGAAACGCAGGGGAAGAGTTATCAGTCACATATATATATATATATATATATATATATATATATCAAATTACTAATCAATAATTAAATTCTAACAATTGGGCCTTAATTATTAATATATAACAATAGACATGTGAGGGAGAAGAAGATGGAGACAGAATTGGTTGTGGTTTTTCTATATTTTTTTTTGTTATTTAGTTTTCGATAGAGGTAAATGAGGAATTAAATTTGTACAAAAATTAGTGGAGGTCCATGTAGCAAATTTGGAAGTCTGAATAGAATCATTAGAGAAGATGAGAAGAATGTTTATGCATGCCATCGTTACGAACACTCATAATTTGGTATAGTAATTATTATTTTAACATGCATGTATAGCTAAACTTGCGTTTTGGATTTGGGTTAGAGAACACTATAAATTACAAATTCATAGGGATCTTCTTTTCTGTTTTCGTGCAACATCAAATAAAAGAGACGTGATTTAATTAGAGAGTTTTAGAACTATTATACATTTGAATATCTTAAAAGTAAAGAGCCGTATACTTTTGTTGGTGCCACAAATGAGATGAAAGGAGGTTGGAAATTTGATCTTGGTTGGTGAGGGGGTTACAACGTGTTATAACAGTTCAAGAGAAAGTCATAATCAGTTAATCACAGTACGTATTATGTTCATATAGCAAACCTTAGGGAGCTATATACACATTTAACTAGAACCTAGAGAGGAATTGCATTTGCCTCAAGAGAGGAGTTAGGGTTTCCATCAGTTTCTCACAGGGATGATTGTGAGTTCCTTCATATGTTGTCACCACGATGCTTGTGTCTTTTGATAGCCTCTGAATCTGCTTTTTCACATTACATGTGTGATGCGTGCAGCGATAGTAACTCCTACATATGACCGTGTTCGATGTCAAAGAAATAATCAGATCGACTATATATGATATATGTTTTATGCTCAACGCAACAAAAAACGAAGATCGATCACACAACTTACTAAAGTTTTAAACATTTGGATCCAAATTGTCACAATATATACCCTATGAGTTGATGTGAGTTTTTGGATATACTGTTTCATAAGATTTACTAGGACTAATTTAATGGTTGTTTCGTCTTGTAAATATTTAACCATTTCGGATTTCAGATTCCCTATACGTACATATTATGTATTCAACTTGCTTGTTTGAACAAGTAGAAGATCAATTATGTTTTGCTAGAAGAAAACGATCATATTTCATTAAAGTAATGTTTCTAACTTTTTTGTTTTGTGAACAATAAGTAAAGTATCTAACTGGATTCCATTTCTTTCAGAATGTAAAAGAGTTGAGCAACAATATATATTAGTATGCAATATCTTTCCTGTCTCTAACAGTTTTACCTACTAAAATTTAGCTAGCTTAGTTACCTTTACCTAATTCAACTATTCAAAGTCTAGAGTCTAGCTAGATGATATTTTCATGTACTTTTGTTTCTCTTTTATTTCTTTTCAAGAGAAAACTATAGGTCTATAGCCATAAGTATTTGATAGATAAACTTAATTAAAGAATTAATTACCTGGGATATAAGCTGTTCTTGACGGCTTTCTGTCCATATTTTCTCCAACGGTAGCCATCATCAAGAATATCATCAGTGCTCCGAGTCTGAAATGCAAACCTAGGCCGAGTCGCTTTCCTCATCTTATAACCACCAACTTTCCTCTTCTTACAACCCTTTTGTTCCGGATCATCATCACCTTCAATAGTATTCTCACCAGCGGAGCCAGTGGCTGTACTGAGATCCACCATACCCGTCACAGCCCTATAGTTACTAATCTGATCATGACTGACTAGCCCGTGATGACCTGCTTGACCAGAGAGAAGGCTGATCCAGTCAATGTCTAGAGGGTTAAGGGATTGATGATCATGAGGCTGTAGAAGAGGAAGAGGAGGAGGGTTCAATCCTGAGGGTGTGAAGAGCTGGTAGGAAGGGTTTTGCGGCGGCAAGATTAACGGTAATGATAGCGGCAGTGTTGATGATGAGGTTGGAGGTGGATTCATATGTTCTTGACCTCCTTCCATAATTGGAAGGTATGCTTAAATGTAGTGAGAATGATGAGAGAAGAGCATATCGAGAAGTGAGAATGTTGGATAATGGATTATATATAAAGCTTTCAATTAACAAGTAGATTAAGGTGGTGGAAGGTGAGAAGAAGTTGGACTTACCCACTTTCAGAGAGAGAGAGAGAGAGAGAGAGAGCACAGAGAGAGATAGAGAGACAGACAGCATGCATTTGCATGCATAGATGATAACGATATGTATGGTAAGGCACGTCTTCTATTTTCCTTTTCTGAACTGAAAGGGCAGTTGAACAGAAGTAGTTGAGATGTAGTTGGCTTTGGCCTTTACCCTAGGGCACTACAAGAATACAAGATAGGGATCTAGCATTGCTAAAATCGATCATACATAGAAACAAACATCAGCTTCATATTCAAGTTTTCAAGATCATTAGCCACACCTTCCAACCCCCAAAACTACAATTAATCTCTCTCTCTCTCTCTCTCTCTCTCTCTCTCTCTATATATATATATATATATATATATATATATAGATTGGGACAGGTGTTTATGTAATTTTATATGTTGGGAATTTAGTTTAATTATAACACATGTTCCAAATTACTGGTTACAAACTTTAGTTTGATTAGATTGTTTACCGACCTAATGAGACCCGCCCAGGGAGGGAAACGTCTTAGATTTGTAAGTCGATCACTTCATTTTAGCACAACCGTTTTCAACTGTTTTCAATACCATTCTTGTCAATGAAATATAATTTTAATGGTAAATGTAATATACTTTTTCCATAGTTAGATTTAGTGAAAAATCAAATTTAATTAATAATGAAAAATGTGGAGTATAGCATACCGAAGAGTACAGTACGTAGCATGTCTTGTATATTAGCTTCATGTTCAAGATTATCCTCACAAACAAGCAAACAGAAACAAAATACAAAACAAAAATCAATTTTTGCTGTTAATCACCGAAAATTCTACGGTGCACCAGATTTATTGATGCTCCATATATGGTACCTAAGGCTCTAATTTTTTTAACTTGTTACTGAGGCTCCAGTTAGTAATTTACAATATTACAAACTAATTTGTTTATTTATTATTAAGGTGAAAAAAAAGTTTAAAACTATAAACTAACTAAAACTTCATGCCCCAACCATGTGAAAACTAGATCCTCTAACTTTCTCAAGAATAAAAAATAAAAAGTTCTCCAAGACAATGATTTCTACAAAAAATTGTGGACTATAGCACACGATTTTTTTTACCAAAATTACATGTATTTATTCTCACTAAAATTTTTGCACCATTAAATAATGATTTTTAAGCACCTCTCAAACAGTCAAACTTATGAAACTCAAAATCATGACGATTTTTTACTTTTTTTTTTTTTTATAATTCTCAAAGTTAAAAAACAATAAGATTCATATTCAAAAAAAAAAAATTGTTCGAGGTTTCCGTGATCCATCTATTGATACAGTTTTAAATTTCTACTTATGTTGATGAGCTTATGGTACAAGATTCAATAAAAAAATAGTGTCAACAAAGTTTAACATGTTTTGACATGTCATTGCATTCCACAGGTGCCCCTATGGTAGCTCCCAGTGTGTAAAACCATGCAAACCTCAATAGTCTTTTGTCGTTTTTAGATGTCCAACTCAATTATCTTTTTTTTTCACTTTTTTTTTCATTTGTGATGAATCGTACTTAGTAGGTCTAGTATCACTCTATTGTGATGTTTGTGAGTTGTCGTGCTCATCTCTTCTTTTTGATCATAAATTTCACCCTAGCGGTACATAATGTAAAATTCTCAGGAACTCATAATTTAGATCTTGTGGTGAAAATTTAATAGTCAACCTTTTAACTTGGAAGTCAATCATTTCACCGGAAAGTTAATACTTTAACTCGATAAAACCTTAGAAACCCATAATAGAATACGAGTTTGATTGTTCGTCCTAAATAATTGTTCAGATTAATTTGAAACCACGTGATTATTATGCATGTCATTGCCATTTTCTTTTTGAAAACGGTCATTGCCATTTTCTTAGATTGACAAGAATTATTAGGGCAATTTGTTAGTGCATCACATCACTTGGTACTATAATTGTATGAGCATTGATACATTAGGCACGATTAGAGAGATCTATGCTCTGATCTTGGCGCATCATTTCAAATATTATTTTCTTTTTGATATATTTTTCCATTCCCAACTCATTTTATTTTTCATTGTTATCAACTGTTTTACAAATATAAACCAATGAAGATTTTGTAATTTTATTTGATTGGTCATCAGTCATCAGCAGTAACTAGGGTGCATTGATATGATTAGTAGCTACTAGCTAGGGTTAGAGTATTAGACTATGCTAGGATCAACATGTCCTAGTAACAGAATAATACACGTTTTCATTCATATATTTTGTCAATTTCTATTTTTCCTTTCTGATTGGGAGACTAGTAGCTTGGCATCCACGCACATCCAACGGCTTTCCAACTTATTACTTATTTACTTGATAACAAAGTTTCCTCATTTCTCCTATATCCATTTCCTATAGGAATAAGGACTTCCAAACACCACCGACTTTCCTATTCCTAGCTATTATATAGAATCTTAGTCCTACAATCCATAAATGAGTCATCCGCCCTTTGCTGCAAACAGAGCAGAGATAGAGAAAAAGGAGTAGTAATCTTCTTTGCAAGAAAAGCAGAGCGAAAGAAAAGAGAGCAGCGATATGAAGAGGAAGGCGGAAGTGAGTTTTGGTTGAGGTTACAAGTGGATTAGAGGAAACAAGATCGGAGAAGGAGGCTTCGGCTCCGTGTTCGTTGCATTTTCCAAGAGACCCTATATCAAGATCGACCACATGCCCGTGGCCATGGCCATGAAATCGGCAAAGATCAAGGATTCAGATTCCATTCGATACGAGCTCGAGGTGTTTAGGGAGTTGAATAACAAGGGTGGTTCTTGCCCCTTCATCATTGAGCACTATGGTGAAGAGGTGACATGGAGTGACGACGGGGAAGATCGAGGTCTATAACTTGGCCTTGGAAGTTGCATGGGGAAGCCTTGCGAGGCTGATAAAGATTATCGGTCATGGGTTGCCAGAATCCGATGTGAGGCGGTACACCGGCGACATTCTTGAAGGGGTTCGACACCTACACAAGAGTGGGTATGTTCACTGTGATTTGAAACCAGATAAGATCTTGCTTGTGGAAAATGAAGATGATAGTGCCTATACCTTGGTAGCCAAAGTGGGTGACTTGGGGTTGGCCAAGAAGGAGGAGGTTCAAGAAAGGTGGAGAGGCACTCCCATGTTCTTGTCTCCGGAGACTGTCTTGTACAATGAGCAAGAACAAGCCAGTGATATTTGGGCTGTGGGGTGTATTGTTCTTGAAATGCTTCCTGGAGAGCGCCCCGGGAATCATTTCTACGATCATGAGAGCGATACTCTCTACATTGTTGATGGAATGGAGCCTAAAATTCCTGATACGATCTCGAGTCTTGCTAGGGAGTTTCCAGGGTTTTGCCTAGCCAAGGAAACTCCGGAAAGGTGGACAGCTGAAGAGCTTCTATCTCATCCCTTTGTGGCAAATGTTGTTAGGTACCGATCTAGTCCTAGTTTAGAAGTTATGTTAGGGTAATTGAAATTCCATTTGTAAGTTCTAAGGCATGAGTTGTAATCCGGCTTTCTGTGGGATTCAAAGAAAGTTGTATATATAAAAGTTTGCACTTAATCGTTTGAAGAAATCTATTTCTTATGTTCACTTCTGTTTCTTCTTATCTGTAGACTGTAGGTTGTAAGTTTCAAACAACCTCATACTTTGCACCTATAATGAAGGGCAGCTTTATTTGATACAACACTTTAGAACAAAGTTTTTAACGCAATATACAAGCCTCAACTCGAACTGTAAGAAACAGACTGCCCAGTCACAAACCCGCGAAACTAAAGTACAAAGAAAATGAATGTAAAATCAAATCCAGAACAACGAACTAATGCACCAACTGCAATGGAAATCAGAACAAAGGCCTCTTTCCATCTAGCATTCCCATCAAATGATCAAAAACTTGGGTCCCTGAATCTCGTAGACCAGAATGCATATATTCGTTAGTTATCCACAACCGAATCCCTGCTATCTGTGAAGCTGTCTCCATCACCAGCTTGAAGTTAACATACATATCTTCATAATAAACAGCAGCTGCAACAGGCACCTGACAATGTTGACAAACAGAATTTACTCACTAACGGAAGAAATTGTTGATTATTCACATTGTTGCCGGTTAAAAAGGGAAAGCAAGAGAGTTTAGATCTCCATCTGCAAATGTTATTGCCAGTTGTCATTCAAGAAGATTAGCTTTGTATATAGGTAGCACACCTTGTTATTATTTAGTGCAGTTATGTCGTATAATGGAGGCCAATCCTCCTTCTCAGCCAACACATTAGCAGCACCTTTGAATTGTCTTAGAGCATGAATCTCATCAAACATCCATGGGAAGATCATCTGCAGTAGTAAAAGTGCAAATTGTGTTTAGAAGATCGTATTCAATAGCAAGAAGCAACAACATGCAGGAAGCTAGGCTCTAGATCATCTGCAATGAGACACTTGTCCTATTTGCCAGACAGCTATAGGTCAACCGTCTTACACAATATTCATCATCGACCACATAGATTGGTCCAAGTATCTATTTATGCCATCATGCAAGTATATTTACTTTCATGAACAACTAGAATCATAACGATATTTATGATCAGCAGAGATCCATTTGATAAACTCATATAACTGGATGTAAACTATCGCTTGCTGTCATTTTGAAAAGAGAATATTCGAGCCTATGACTACCTCCCCTGTGAAATATACAGGACGGCCTTCTTTTGCAGCCTGGACTGCATCAAATTTGCCCTCATCTTCAGCCCTTACTCTGTGAGCAGACCACCGTGATGGAGCACCCTTCAAAATATGAAGAACTATACAAATTTAATTTTTTTGTTTTTAAGGGCCAAGGAAGATAATAAAGTTTAAGGCATATTAAGAACATTAAGTACTGTAATTGGAAGACAATAAAGCAATTACCTGACAGTATATGGACTCGTGCATTAGAGCATAAAGTGGATTTGTATTAAAAGATGACCATTTCTCAAACTGCATAGGTGAAATGGTTCGAGTCTGATGCCACAAATATTTGAAATCTTGGATTCAAAATGAATGAAAAGCAGAGATTTTCTTACAGCATCCAAGAAGTAATAACTGATTTGCTTCGGTGATCCTGGAACTAGTACAGGATCCCAGACCCTCTCAAACCTGGGTTGAAGTAAAGAAATAACTGAATTATACAATGAAATCACTATAGCATATACAAATCTAGGTTCTTGACCAAAAAGCCTTACATGTAGTGTAAGCGCTCAAAACCAGTACTGGATCCTAAGCCAGAAAGACCAAGTGTTTGCAATCCCTTTGGGGTTAGGATGCCCCCAGATGGAAGAGGCACCTGCAAAAATAGAAAGGTGGGTGATTGTTGATTTAAAATATTAGTTTTATTTGTTAACTCTCAGCATCATGAACAGCACCAAGATCATGTGTTCTGGATCCTCACCCCGCCTCCCTCCGATTCTGACAAAAAGTTAACAACTTCACGAACAATCTCAGTATCTTGAGGATACCTTTTGTAGTACTTCTCATTCTGACGTATAATCTGTTCAAAGCATGCTCTGTACACGATATCTGCAGTGCATCCATTTCCTATTGGAGGGATACCTCCAGTTAATAGGACTTGTTTTAGTCCTTGCGGTGCAAAACTCAAATAGGTTACCCCACAAAAACCACCATAACTCTGCAAAAGGAAAAGGAACTAACTGTAATCCTAGTTAAGTACCGAAGGCTACAGCCCACTACAAGCAAACTATATGGAATGACTTAACACATAAGCACTCTCTTGAAGCAAAAAAGCATAACATGAGAGCAACGGCTTCGAATATGTACAAGGAGAATAATATTGAAAGCATGAAGGAATTATCCTATCTTAAGAATGTTCTCCAATGATATACAGATAAAGTAGGTATTTGTGCATATAACAAGTAACTGCAAAGGGGAAGGACCATTACACAGTAGTTGACAGATTACAAGCACACATAAATTACCAAAAGGAAATAGTAATTATACCTGACCCAAAATTGTCCAACGTCCTGCATCAGGAACTAAACGTACTCGAATAAACTCAGCATCATTTACTATATTATTGGCTCGAAAATGTTGTAAGTAATCAGCCAACTTCACATCAGACTTCAGTTGCAACATTGATGAAGGTGTCAAAGGAGTAGATAAACCTGTTCCTCGCTGCAATAAGATAAAAGCCTATTAAGGCATTGCACATCCCCTCAAGAAAGCCAGTTACTTTAAGTTATGCCTAAACAGCCATACCTGATCCAGCAATATGACACGATATTCTTCACAGGCTTTGCGCACCCAACCATTGGCTTCAGTTGGTCGCGGGCTTTCAAATCCAGGTCCACCTTGTAGAAATAATAGGTATGGTAGTGGTTGCTCTTCTTTGCCAACTACAACACAAATTGCAGTTCATTAGGGGAGTTATAAAGCCACCAATATGACTATACAGACAAAGAATATGAGCAACACAATATATAGGTAAACAGTTTGCTTGCCATTACATTACTACTTCCTCCTCGTTGAGACAGAAATAGCTCACTAGTCATAACTATAAGATACACTTTACATACATACATCAGCAGAAATTTACTTCACAGTTGTACTTTTTCCTCCAAAATTTACTGACTTTAGTTACTGAGAAAAGCTAATTCCATGTTCTCAGTAACTCGCCTGGATTACAATAACTCTTCTAATTCGAAGTCTGATTCTTTACCTTCCCTACATTTTTAAACCACATAGATGCAGAGAACAATGGAAATTCAAACGCTAATATCATCCATTAAGCTCAATGCACCGCACAGTTCACTTGCAAAACCAATCAAACAGCACAATTACACTGATTAATTTTCACTGATGATCCGATTGAAGTTAAATTTACCTGAAACAACTTCGCGAGCGAAGATTGAAATCTTAGACGAAGCCTTAGGATCGGCGGAGTAGTCAAGAGGTACAGAGAAGCGGTGGTCGCGAAGTCGGAGCTCCGGTACGGAAAACCAGTCCCCGGCGACGTGGTCTTTCGGCGAGTCGCCGGAGGTGGCGGTAGGTAGGGACATGGACGTGAATCTACGCGCCGAGGTGCGTGGATGGTTGAAGCAGCGAAGATTGGTTACGTGAATAGCTTGAAGTGTGCGAAGAAAGAGAGAGGGAATGCGGAGGAGGAGCGAGTTTATCAAAGCGGGTTGCGCGTGAGTTGCCAACATTTTGAGGAGCGAGTTGCGGGTTTTTCTGTTACGTAAACACGTGGCTTTATAATTGCGGGCCGCTCATCTTATAATTGTGCTATACAAAAGAAAAGGCAAACATGAAATTCTTAACAATTGTGGTGTCATGTCAATTATTTTAGGGAGTCATCAATTACTTTAATAGCAACACATGTACCAAATTATTAATTATTAATTACATTGATGTTCAGGTTGTTATTTTAGTGAGTTAGTATCAGGAACCAAACTAGAGTCTACGAGAGTATTCGAGCCGAGCCAAATTAATCATTCGTCGTAGGCACACGAACTCAAATATTCTTTAAACTTGTTGGCCACAAATTAGTGAGAATTGAGACTCAAACGCTAGAAGCTAGACATAAAGTTTCATCCATGCTAAGCTACTCAACTAATCTTACAATACCAGATATTTTTTTTTTTAGAAAGAGGAAAAAAAAAAACAATGAGATATAGGTGCATTTGGATTGGAGAGTTTGGTTTTGTTAATATTAATATTGGCTTGAATGCCTGATAACCCTGATTGGCATTTATTTAGAGAAGTAGGAATTCAGAAAACTGTAACCTTAGCTATTATTAGGTTCCTTAGAGCATCTCCAATGGATATTTCTTTTGGCTTGTGTCAAATTCAAATTTGACATGTGACATGGCAACCATCATTTTTATGCTAATCATACTCCAACCAATATGTCAAAATTATTTGTTATTTTAATATAGTCTATTCTTTTCTTTTCTTTTGGCTTGAAGAATTAATTTTTGGGTGGTTGTAGTTGGATCTCCAAATTTGCTATTTGGACCTCTTATACTTAGTACACCTCTAATTTACTTTTTATAATACTTAAAAAGCTAAGTAAACCTCCTTATTTTTACCAAAACACCCTTGAACATGAGATACAATAATCTGTTACTCTTACTTGTTATCTCTATCTTCAACCACTAGAAGAAGAATGAGTTAAAATCACATGATATTGCTTTCTTATGAGTATGTCTCTCCTCCACCAAAATTAATCAGAGGGTTGGTTATTGATCTTGATATGTTGCTAGAATCACTTTGAATTTGCTGAAAGAATGATTTCAAGGGTTTTGGGTTGGAAGATTGAGTAATAACTATATCATAATATTCAATTAATTTAGTTTAAGAAAATTCTAAATCAGATTGTTTTGAATTTACTTTTGTATTAAATGATGGGCCATGTATAGAAATTATTATTTTTATTTAATTGTTTTAGGTAAATTATAAAACTATATGGCAATATAAGGAAATTCCGGAAAAAGAAAAAAATAATTAAATTGAATGTTATATTTGGGGAGGTAAGAAGAATATATATATTTTTTTTTTCATTTTTCTCACTTTGTCCTTATTTGTCTTTTCATATGATTTGACAAAATCTATTAATAATTGAAAAAAATTGGAGGTCCAAATTGCAAACAGATCAGGCATCCTCATCTTTATCTCTGCTTCTTCTGTTTCTTTCAGCATCTTCTTTCTTTTCTTTCTCTCTGTAATCAAGTGGCACCCAACTACCCATTAATCAATCTTTCTTTCTATAATCAAATGTTGAGATTTACTACCTGTAACATACCACCCACCATCTTCAAATCACTGAGACAAAAATTTATCCTCTCGCCGTTTTGTTTCCATCTTCTTTCATTAGAAAGAGGGCAAAGGCTTAGAAACCCAGAAATATAGAAAGAAAATAAGATCAGATCTAGAAAGGAAATAAGATATGATATATGATTTTCTACATAATTGGGTAAATAGAGAGACAAGAAGGATTCATGAATGAGCTGCTTTAGTCTGGGTAAGATGCAAGAGAGAGAGTTTTGGTCTGTTTGTTATTCTCTTCTGATTTTCTAGTCGAAATCAAACTCATCCACGGTGAGAATGAGCTACTCGTGGTGAGGTTGAGGACATAGAGGTTTTGGTCTATTCATGGTGAGAATGAGCTATTCGTGGTGAGAAGAGATCTGGGTAGGAATCTGAAGGTTTTGGTCTGGGTAGGAAGAATGATAGAGGAGAAGAAAAGAGGGAGAAGGAAAAAGAAAGGAGAGAGAAACAATAAAAACAATAAAATAAAAGATTGGTGAGTTTGCCTTTGTCAAATTTGACAGATGAAGTGAAGATGTTATTTCCACGTCAGATTAGACATATGGTTGGGGTGATATCAAAGATCTTTTATTATCGATGGGTATTCCAGGTGGCAAATGACCACTCCGTTGGAGATGGTCGTAGGTTTTTTTTGTTTTGTTTTTTTATTTTTTTTTATCAAGACTTAGGTTTTGCAACATTTTCTTAATCAATTAGAAATCACAAAAATTTCTTGACCAAGAAAACAAGGGATTCTCTGAATTTGCAACATTTAGCTTACTACAACATTTTTCCAGCAAAATTACACAATACAAAATGACCATTCAAATCCACTACTTCTAAACTGGGAGAGCTTTAGGGAAGGCCTCATGCCAGAAACAGAGATGGTCTGTAACTTGCAGTTAGTCGTTGTAATGAACTAAGCAGCATCATTCTCTTCAATGGCGATTGTGTTGATCAAGTTCAGCAAAATGTGCTCAAACTCTTACCCATCAGTCCACTCATGAATCTTAGCCTTAAGAGCCAGAGGGTTCTGGCAAATCTTATCGAAAAGCGGGAAATTCTTCCTTGGCATCACAAAATCTCCTTCCCTCAGCTTCAAGCTAGGGCAATAATCACCAACTCCATCACCCAAGTTGATCATCCTTTTCCTTCCTTCAGTTAAGCTTGGATTCTCTCAATTATCACACTATTGCACATGTTAGGAGGGCAGATGCTACACCCATGAGGGGAACTGGTGAAATCACAGAAAGGGGAAATCCTAACCCTTCCTTCTTCATCAACATAACCTGGGTTAGTGTTGATTTCTGAGAAATATTCCTCCAAGCCAAGATGCTTCAAAATCGTCTCAATGAAAAACACATTCGCATCACTCACAATCCTCAAATCACATCCTAAAGCATGAGCTGCTTTAATGGCTGCCACAGTTCTGTGATAAATTGAAGTCGTTTTGAGCACCACTACACCAATTTCAGAATCAGACAACACATATCAGACAACAGCAAACATTTTAACTGTCGTCTGATTAAATCAGACAACAGCAAGAAATATTATGTTGTCTAAGTTTTCGAATTAGACAACAGTTTTTTCTTGGCTCTTGTGCAATAGCATTTCAGACAATGGTTGCTTTTTTTTTATGTTGTCTAAATTAATTAATTTAGACAACAATTATTATGTGATGTTGTCCAAGGTTCATTTCTACAATGGTTGATTTTTGTTGTTGTCTGATTATTTTCAGTCACACAACTGTTATTAGGTGTCTGTTGTCTGATACCTTGTAAGTCAATGGCTACTGAAAGATGTTGTCTGATTTAAGTGGTTCAGACAATGGTTTTTAATTTGTCTGTTGTCACATGAGTATCAGACAATGCACCTTATTTGATGTCGTCTGAGTTTTAGATTTTTTTTTTCTATACAATCAATAACTGACTTTAGTTAGGTTTGACTTATACTTTAACACTTTCAACTCTTTCCCTCTCCATTCCATCGAGCAAAACACCCACTCCCGCCTCCAGCTGAGAATCATTCTCTCTCTCTCTCTCTCTCATCCCTCAGTCCCGCCCTCAGCCCTCCCTTAGCCTCGCCCTCATCCCTCTCTCAGACCACGAACCTGTCTCTACTAAGCAGTTTGAAGGCAGATCCTCTCAAACTTAACCTCCATCAACAACAGCTTCATGGTCTGGAACCCGCCGAAGTTCGTCAGGGACCTTTTGCCCAAGTACTTCAAGCACAATAACTTCTCTAGTTTCATGAGGCAGTTGAACACTTATGTATGTGTTTCCATTCTCTCTCTCTCTCTCTCTCTCTCTCTTAGCTGTTCAAGGTTTATGCCTTTCCATTTGGTGATTGATTTTGTCAATGATTAAGCCTATCTTTGCAATCTGGTTTATTATTTGCTAAAATATAATCCGGAGTTAGGTGTATAGTTGAAAGTCTTGTTTAATCAGAAGGGGACGCCTTATGGTGCTGTAGCCAAGGAAATGTAGTCATATATTGGGGTACTAGTGTTGAGAGAAAATTGCACACAGTAAGCGTAAATGTCACCCAACATAATTTCACTCGTATTCATTTAGTGAATAGAGTTTTTATTATTTCGGGTTCGACCCATTCAAGACAGAATGTGTCTCTTAATTACAATCCCTTGTTACAGGGAAACACCCTTTGATTCCATTTATGAAGAAACCAATTGATGAGATGTGTGTTTGTTTGTTTTTGCGGCTGCACCCGGACATTTGAATGGGTTGCCTACGTACCCTTGGAGAGGGATCAAGCCACTCGTAGTTCAAGAGTTCCAATGAGTGAATGACTCATTGGAGGGCTTTGATTTTGGAATGAGAGTAGTGTTTGGGACGAATTTGGTTTAAATGGACCAGAGATTCGATTTTGTGTTTAGGACGTGGTTGCATCTAGATAAATTTGGTTCTAGATTGCCTACATACCCTTTGCGGGATCAAACCACATGTAGTTCCGGCATTTGAGATTTAAATGGGTAGATGACCCATTTATTTTGAATTTGTGTTTGGGAGAGGATTTAAAGCCCTTGAATTTGGTTCGGACTTTATTTGTGTGATTTGGAATGGATTTGATTTTTTATGCTATTGGGAGAATTTGACTGGAATCAGTGATTCATTTGGGACTGGCCGAATTTGACTGGTGGAGTCAGGGATTCTGTTTGGAGTTGTGGTTGCATCTAGTGGGTCGCTAGACTGCCTACATACCCTGTGAAGGGATCAAACCACTGTAGTTCATCAAAATTTGTATTTCTGGTTTTGTACCGAGTAAACAACAGATCTTTTTTGTCTGTCGAACATTTTGGGTGGACACCTCAATTTTGGTGAAGTCTTCCATAATTTTGATTCAGGTAGCTGCCTTGTCGAGCTCTGCAATTGGGCCTTGAGACTTAAGAATGGGCCTTGCACTGCTTTATTTTTGATGCTCTGAAGTTGGCTGCAGGTAATTTGATGAAGCCCGGAACTCTAAAAAGGAATGTGTAGCATCATCGATTCTTTTTGGCTTATATCTCTCCCTTACAAACTCAGTCCCCGATGTCATCTGATAACATCCTCTAAATATTTTGAAAGAATTGGTAAGCTTCTTTTAGAGAATAGCCTTGTACGTGATGATCATCAGGTTGAGTTCTTGCTGTCATGTATGTCTTGAGATTATTTTTTCAAGAGCAATTGATTGGGCTTGGTCATACTTGTCTGCGTCACCACCATTTTAACAAGAGTAGAAAAGTCAAGGAATTTCACTGTTGGTCTCCTTTCTTTCCATTGATATTTGTCTCTTTGCTGCCAAAGATTTTATTAACCATGATTACTTATTTCAGGTGTGTAGACATCAATTCAAACCATATATATATATATTAAGCATTAAGGTAGTCTGGTAGTGTTGTACCATGCCTTGAATATTGATTTTGCATGATTTCCTTTTGATTGAGAAGGAGCCACGTAGCTAGGCATACTTTGACAATTACACTTTCAATTATGTTTTGCAGCTTCTGTTCTTGTGTGCATGTCTTGAACAACGACATGAAACCAAAGCAAATGCTTTATTTTTTTTTCTTTCTTTGCCTTGATTATAATGTTGCCTTGCATACACCATCCAAACCGTTGCTCCACAACTACTGAAGCTTTGACATATCTTTTGGGATCGATCGAGCTTTTTCCATCCTTCGTGCCAATTGGTCTACTTCATTCGCAAAAGGTTGTGAGCATTGATATTAATTGCCTCCACCGCTCAAGCACTTCTGCGGCCATTTGGGTTTGATGATGACCATGGGTGCTTTATTTTGTGCAGGTGCCAAGGAACTCACATCCTTGCTCCATTTTGTTGTTGTCGCGTAATGATCGAAGGTGAGCCGAGTCAAATACTTCTTTGGTGACGACCAAGCTGTGGCTTTAATTAATTACTGTGTTCCTTCAGCTTTCCGTGGCTTCGTCGATCACTGCCTATGCTTGGCTTTCATCGGTGATCAAGTTGCTTGTGGGATTCATGTGTTTTGACGCATCTATTATTCTCCTAGAGAGCACCATCATTTGTTGACGCAGCAGTCTTTCACCAGGAGAGCACCATCATGGTCACTTTGCTTTCGCCACCTATACGCAGGACGCACCGCAGTATAGGCATCGGGAAGCAAAGTGAGGCAAGAATGGCACTGTGGTTTTGATTTGTGCCAGAGAGACTATTGTGGGCAGCAGCTCGACTTCTCCGTGATTGCTGATGTGGTAATCACCTTGGTCACCAGCAGGAGATTATGAGGATGAGAGCAACACAGACACTCCAGGGAGATTTTTGGCCATGCTTCATGGATCTTATCACTTGACAATGTCTGCACCATGAAAGGAAAAGTTCAGTACTTCAGGTGATAATCATAATTATATACCTGTGACTTATGGAGCTTCTTCTACTGAAACGTGGTTCTCTGTATGTGGCTTCTTTTGGATAGCTTTAAGAATGGAATGCTGTAGGACTCCGGTGTTGAGTGAACTCTCTCCTTTCTGCTCTCCTCTCTCTTGAGTGCCTCAATGTTGCAGAGCTTTCACCTATTTTTCCTTTGCTCTCCAGTCTTTTTTTTTCTCTCTTTTGGTGTTCCTCGTTTGTTGCTTCTGCCCCGCCTCTCTGCTTTTTCTCTGCTGCCCCCCTTTGCTCGTGAGGTTGAGCCCTTTTATAGGCAGCTGAGAACCCAAACGGTTGGTTGGAGATGAGGATAACATGCAATTTAAATTCAAATTTGAAGCTATAATCTGTCACTTTGAAGATGATCACAGCAACAAAACTCCAATTTTCACGTTGGAAGCTTGAACTGGTAGCTTTGTTTATTCAAACTTTGGATAGGTACAAATCTCTTTCATCTTGACTCGGTCTCGAGTTTGTAAGAGGCGGATTTGATGCCTTCACGTTAGGTTGATTGCTTTCTTTCTTTCTTTCTTTGACCGACTCATACATCCTCTGTAATCTCCCGTCTTTTTTGCTTTGAACTCCTTTGATCAAACAATTCAAATTAAATTGCCTTATTGATCTGGTGGATTGCTTTGGCTTCCAACCTCTACTAAAGACCACGACCACATATTTGTAGGAGTTAATCGAATTGGACTTTTGAACTTTTTTGTCTCAACAACTAGCACGTACTAAGGCACCAATATGGAGACCTTCTTGGAAGCAGGTCCCAAAGGATCGTAAAAATAAGATTTGGCGGTGTGTCGAGGTATAAAAATACTGATCCTTCTTTTCTTGATTAATATAAAGACTCCATGTTCATAGACTGGTTTTAATTTTTGCTTTATCATTTGTTTAGATGGCATTTGAGGTACCTCTGGAGGCAAGGAGAATGGTCCTATCTTTAGCTTCACAGAAGTGGAGAGAATTTAAGAGCAAGCTTACTACACAGTACATCATCCCACATAAGGATGAACTTGAATTGTTAGAGTATCCCCCAGCTGATTACAACTTCATCGAGAAGTCTCATTGGGACATCTTTGTAGCTGATCGATTGTCTAAGGAATTTCAGGTACAGTTTATTTGTATTTTCATGTTTTCAGAATTTGGATAAATTATAACTACTCATGTTATAACTATAGTGAATTGAGTTATGATGGTTATTACTTTGATGGTTTATAGGAAATGCACAAGGTGCAAAAGGGAAAAAGGTCTAAGAACAAGTACCTTCATCGCATGTCGCTTAAGGGATACGCAAATCTGGAGGCTGAATTGGTGAGCATATGTAGAGTTATTTACTTTTATATCTTGCATGCTGTTAAGGTTAAATGGCCGGTTACTTATAGTTATGTTATTTTGTAGTCTGAAATCAATCTTGATTCGGAAATCGACCGTGCAACAATGTGGATCAAGGCACGGCAAGATAAACATGGCAACTTCAAAGATGTTGAGGTAGAGAAGTGTGCCGCAGACATAGTAAGTAAAGTGTTATACTTGTTTTAGTTTATCTAAGCCATTTACTACAACTATATTACAAGATATACAACTTTAAATCAAAAACTGATTTAAATTAAAAAAAAAAATTCTTCTTTTAGGAAAAGCTGAAGAGGCAAGTGAGTGACTGTGAGATGACATCTTGTGGCACTGATGATGTATTGACAAAGGCTCTAGGTAACCCTGAACACCATGGAAGAGTGCATGGTGTGGGGGGTCATGTCAAGCCCAGAGTATATTTTAACCTACCGAGGCAAAAAAGGAAAACTGTTGAAGAGATAATTAAGGAAGGCTGCAAGAAATTAATAGAGGAGGAGGCAAAGAAAATTGTGGCACAAGAGAGAGCACATTGGGCTGAAACAATAATGAGGTTGGAAGCAAAACTTGAAAGGAAAACCCTTGCCATTGAGTCCCCTACGGCAGGCCAGAAGGACCTTGGTTCTGGACAAGGTAGTTGCTCCACTTTGCGGGATAAGTGTGCATTACAAAAGATTGAGGACGCTGCTGGTATCTCTGCAAAGAAGCGGTTAGACTTAGTGGATGACATTGCGAAGCAAGTGGAAGAAGATAAGGTTGTACAGGTTCCGGTGGAAGAACCAGCTGCTGCAGTAGTTCATGAGAAGGCTGTTGAGTTGGTTGAAGTTACACAACAGGTATATATGCTCTAATCTACGACGTAGATAAATTAATTAAACTGTTTTGATGCATGTGTTTGATTTGTATATTAATAATCAGTGTTGATATGTCGAGTTGTCCTAGATGGCTGAATTGGTTTCTCTTGAAATATGTGTTATTGCATAAAACAGGAACTTAAAGAGTTCGAGTGCAGATTGGCTTTAGGGTCGATCTACAATATTGTTGCTATTTCTACCATTGTTGAAGTAGACACTAATTGCGAAAACCAGACACTTCATGGTCTTGCTTTGGAAGAAGGGAATGTACGAGTGTCGATTCTGCGTCCAATTAATCCTCAAGCTAAGGTTCCATTCCCAGTCAACCATGAGATAGTTACTGTCAAAGATGCTGTTGGGACTTACATTGCTTGGCCGAGGGACCTCATACTTCAATCCTCTCCCGACACTATGAAGGTAAACTAACTGAAACTGCAACTGAAGCATGCATGTTCTTCCATTGTGTATTTAGTAATAACTCGATATGTTATCATGTAGAAATAACTAAAACCAAATAAGTCCAGTAAGGGTTTGAAGAAGAGGAAAAGGCAAGTAGGCATTTCTGAAGAGGAGAATATTGACATGAAGAAGCTACCAAAAGATTACCCTGCACCTTTGAAGTGCTTGTGGATTTGGGCAAGGGACAATTTGGCAAATGGGAGGACAATCTCCTTCAATTTGGAACAGAAAGTGTTTAGCATCGACAGGAAGCATTTTCTATTTAAGTCAGACATTCATGCATTGTGTACAATGACTGAACTATCAGGTGGAGTAATCTCAATGTATATATGGTAAGTTGGAAAAATCAGTAGGCTCCGATGAATTATTATCTCATAAATGTATTCAATATGTATACTCTTATTTGTTTTCAAATGTATTAAGGTTATGTGCTTTTACAGCTACTTGCATGAAGTCTTGAAGAGAGCAAAGATGTCACACATGGTTAGCCTTGTGGACCCTTCACAGATTGGAGCAGCTGGAAGTGGAAATACAATGGAAAGATCGCGTTTTCTATCAAATAGGTTCACAACTGTAGAGAAGGGCCAGATTTTTTTGTTACCGTATAATGCAGGGTGAATGACTTATCTTTAACTTGTTTAATTAATTACTTCAAACATGTCGTTTAGTAAGTTATATATATATATATATATATATATAATAAAAAAATTTGGAGCTGACTTAATTTCTTGGTATAAAATTATAAGTAACCATTGGATGTTGACTGTTGTCAATCCGGAGGAAGAAACTATCTATTTCATGGATCCATTGCGGCGTCGACTAGTTGGTGGAGAATGGCAAACTGTTGTAGAAAAGTAAGTCTGCCTAAGTATCTGATTTTGATAAAATACTGGAATGATGATTTTTATGTTGGTTTGTTTGTCGCTGATTGATTAAACTTATTGCTATCTTCTATTTTATTGTTGAAGTGGGATCAAAATTTACAATGCTCAAAGAAATAGGTCTGGCCGGAAATCAATAATGTGGCAAAACATGGGGGTATGCTAGTATTCATAATTGTAGGTTCAGATTTTGTACATGCTATGGTTAGTGCACTGCTGAGATTTTGTAATGATTGTTTTTAGGGTATTCAGGCACAACAAAATGTGAAGGACTGTGGCATATTCATCATGCGGTACATGAAGGAAATAATTAAGGATAAGAACCTGGGTTTTGCTTCAAAGGTAAAGCCATAAATTTTAGTTCAACAGCTTTATAACTTAATGTTCTTGTTGCTGCATGATTTTGTGATGTTGAGATTGTACTATGCCTTTTGTTTCAGTGGCAGCGACGATCCGAATTGATCTACACCCAAAAGGATATTGATGTTGTGAGGTCAGAGTGGGCTAAGTTTGTGATGAAGTATCATATTTCATAGCTGTGATAGTTGTTCAAGGCAGGACTCTTATTTTGGTATTTTGATCACCCTCCTGCTAGCTGGTTTTAGTTTTTGCTTTAGTTATAGGCATGGTTAATGCGCAGTTGAAGGCATTTTTATTTTGGTATTTTGATGAGCCTCCTGCTAGCTGGTTTTAGTTTTTGCTTTAGTTATAGGCATAGTTAATGCGCATTGGACGCGTTTATGTTTTCCGGCTTTATGCAGTTATAGGCACTTAGGCAATGTTAATTCTTATGTAAATGTTGGGATGAATATTGCTGATGGAATGAAATAATGGCTTTTGGAATCAAGGATGTGTTCAATTGTACAGAATGTATGTCTTCTCTTATATCTCAGACAATTCAAAACCAATAGCAAACCATTGTGTAACAAATGAACATGAAGAAAAAAGAAAGAAAAATCTGTTGTTTGAATCATCTATCTACAATAGTTATTAAACATATTCAATTGTCTAACAAGATATAACACACAAAAATAATAATATGTTCTGTTGTCTGATGAAAAGGAAAACCACAAAGAATTGAAAAGCTACAATTGTATGAATTGATCAACTAGTACAGCATCTTGGGAGGCCATATGGTTGAAAAGAGACTTTAAGAATCCATAAAGCAAGAAAGTTGTAGTTCAAGAAAATCTCAGACAACAGTTTATTTTAGGATGCAATAGTATGAAGCAATGATACACAATGGCTTTAATAGTTTTGCTCTTGTCTTGTTCAAAGTCAGTCAATAGTATTCAATTACTTTACAGATGTACAAGCTTCCTTCAGACAACAGTTTTTTTACAAATCAATGTTCTCTAAATTTTCATTACACGTCTACATTCTTCTAGGGTCTGTCAACTGAAATTACTTTGCACAAGAGTTAAGGTGCCAATTGCTGTTGTTCTTCATGGTATTCAGACAACAAACAGTATAGTAGTCGCTGTTGTAGTAAACTTTATCAGACGACAGTTTTTTGGTATTGTCTGATTCATGTATCAGACCGCATTGAGATAGACAACATCAAACCCTATACTCAGACGACAGTGAAAAACTGTCGTCTGATTGAAAAATTGGTGTAGTGTACCTCCACAATGTCCTCATGTTTTTCCTTGTGAGTGAAGCTCCTTCATCATCCTATCCATGAGAGAGTTCCATAGCATGGTGGGGAGGAGCTCATTGAACAAGTCGGTGGCACCCAACCCATCGACCACCAAATTGTCGCTGTCGCAGTCGATGATGGTAGTGTCGAAGTCAAAAACCACCACAAATCCGGCCATTTATCAAGAACAAGAAGCACAAACACACCCTTGGTTTTATGAACTGCTAGAGAGTCTCTAGCAATGTCGTTAATGCAAATGGAGGAAGAAGAGAGGGCGGTATTTATAGGGGGAGAAAGCAAGTCCAGGTCTATCGGGATTAGGAGTCCAATGGAATATTGCGTGAATAAATGAGGACTCGTTTATGAACAATATTAACAGCGGGAATAAGGGAATATTTGAGGGGAATTGAATAAGGTATTAAAATGTACCTCTGGCTTTAATTTATTTTTCTTTTAATTTTGTGAGTTTTTGTTTCCATTTTTATATATATATATATATATATAATTTGAATTTTGAGGTAATTTGTTATAAAATTAATAATTTTTTATTTAATATAAGTCGTTGATTTTTGTCCTAAATCTTAGATATCAGATTTCATATATAACCGTACGTTGGAGATTTAAATGAAAAAATACAATTCAATCTATACAATTTGGTGAATGTCTGATCTTATAGTGATGAACTGATGATCACTGATTATGACTATTAGACAGTTGCAGGGGGTCTAAATACAGGCCATAAGTAACAAAACATCAGAAACTTAGTTAGTTATGATTCTTGTAACCTGCAAAGTTTAACTAGTTATAATGTATAAAAATAAAATAAAAAACAAAAAAAAAACTAGTTATAATGTGTTCTAATAATAATAATTTAGCTATAATGGGTAAAGCACCTAATTTTTTTTTTTTTTTTTTTTGAGAAGGAAAACAAACACTACAACTGAAAACCTCTAGAAACACCACACCCTAATTGATCTAAACTGAAAGTAGAACTGGTCGAGAGAGGAAATTTGTTTCTCCAGATAGTTGGTTCAAACGCTTGGTGACCCAAGGAAGTAACCGCATCTGCCTCAAAGTTCGCCTCACGAGGAACATGAGAGAAACTGATGTCCTCAAAGAAGGAAGAGATAATCTGAATGTCTCTAATCAAAGGTCTCAAACGCCAAGGGGGAGCATGAATCTTCTTGATGCAGTCAATGACCAGCTTTGAATCACCTTCAACAGAAATTTTGGATAAGTTGCTATGCAGCGCCTGGAGGAGACCGTCTTTGAGGGCGCTACACTCTACAACCGGCACAGAAGAGAAACCAATCTTTCTACTTCCTGCCACAATCGGAAAGCCTAAGTGATCTATGATCACAAACCCGGCAGCTGCCATATTTGAGCCATCAACTGAACCATCAAAATTTAGCTTGACTGAACCTTCCCGAGGAGGGGCCCATCTGATTAGGCCATAATCTCTTGCACAAGACATAGATGGAATGGAGTTGTGAGCCCGATAATTATATGCGGCAGCAGCTGCCGCATGGACAATCATAATAGCAGAAGTCTCTTTATTCCTGAAAATTAAATGGTTTCTTGCTTCCCAAATTTTCCAACAAGTAATCAAAGCATTCTCAATAAAAGCAAGATTTTTAGAGATCACAAAGGAGTGATGCAGCCACTCCGTGAAACTATTAAAAACACAAGGAGCAGATAAATCATAGGGATTGCCAATTAAATTCCAGACTCTTGAAGTGAAAGGACAAGAGCAAAACAAATGGTCCAAATCTTCAATACCAGCATCACATAATTTACAACGGGGATCAAGACTAATATTATATCTAGAAATTCTAGCTTTAGTATTCAATTTACCCTGAACCAAAAGCCAAGAAAAAATTTTAGCTTTGGGAGGGATGTTAAGTTTCCAAATAACGTTCATGAATTTAACATTCCGATGAGGATTTACTTGACATTGCAGCCAAGTGGCTGATTTAATAGAGAACTGGCCATTAGAAGCCGGACCCCAAACAAACTCATCCCTCATATCAGTAAAAGGAAGAGGAATACTTCTGATGGAAAGAACCGTGTGATGATCTAAGACAGAAGCAAGCTTGGATAAATCCCACTGACCATTTAAAATGTAATCTGAAACCTTTTCATCTAAGTTAATATCCTGAATAGAATTAGGATCAATAAGATCAATCAGAGGGAAGGCAAAGACCCAATTAAAGGTCCAAAACATTATATCTCGACCATCCCCCACTATCCATCTCATGCCATTTAAGATAAGATCTCTAGACTCAAGGATACTTTTCCAAGCCATCGAATGATTAGCTTGAGTTTTCTGAGAGAAGAGTGTCTCTTTAAGTACTTCTTTCTAACAATATCAACCCACCAATTGTCGGGTTTAGTCAAGACCTTCCATCCTAATTTGGCTAAAGCAGCCTTGTTAAAGAAAGCCGCAGGACTAATTCCCATCCCTCCAGCAGCGTTAGGCGAACACACATGTTGCCACGACACAGGAGGGGATTTATTATCTTTTCCCCAAAAGAAGTCCCTAGCTTCTCTGTCTAAGGCCTTAGTGATTGACTTTGGAAGGACATGGGTAAAGCACCTAATGTGAGAAGTAAAATTTACATACATTTGAAAATCTGGGCATGATGTGGCGCGCAGATAACTAACATCTGTCACCTGTAGAAACGAACTTTGTGAGAACCAGTCAATCAAAACTATGAATGATACACTCTCACTCACTTTGAGTTTTCCTAGTTTTAGGTAGAACAGCCTAAACGCCTTCCGCCAGTTTCCATCTAAAGTTCTAAACCCTCAAACCTCTAATGGCATTCACGGCCGCCGCTTTCGTCTCCCCGCCGGGACTCGTCGTCCGCTGCATGAACAACGTGCCTGACAGCACAGTCTACGGCGGCCCAAAGTCGCAAAGCCCAGACCGGAGAGTCACCGTCACTCAAATAAAGCAGAAGCACAGCAAGGGCGAGCCCATCACCGCCGTCACCGCCTACGACTACCCCTCGGCGGTGCACTTGGACTCGGCCGGGATAGACATTGCCGTGGTCGGCGACTCGGCCGCGATGGTTGTTCACGGATATGATACCACTCTCCCCATAACGCTGGAGGAAATGCTCGTCCACTGCCGAGCGGTGGCGCGTGGGGCCAAGCACCCGCTTTTGGTTGCCGACTTGCCGTTCGGATTCTACGAGTCTAGCTCCATTCAGGTACACCAGCATTGGTAAATTTGATTTGGATGTTATTTTGTATTTTTTTCTTCTTCTTTTATTTCGAGAAAAATCTGTTTGAATATTGAGTTGGAGTGATAATGATCCATATTGAAAGAGCTTTTTATTCATTTTTCCAATTTATGTTGTATTTGAAATGTTGCTTTTTATTATTTGCAATTAAAGCTATGAACTTTCTTACGTTAGAGACGCAAAATTTCATTGAAACCAACAGGTTTAGAATTAATTGTTGTATTGAGAATGTGTATGTTGATTGGGTTTGGGTTTGTATAAGTGAGCAATGGGTTGGTGATGCTGCAGTTTCGAATATGAGCAGGCTATCGATTCAGCGATGAGAATTTTAAAGGAAGGCGCAATGGATGCAGTAAAGTTGGAAGCAGGGGCACCTTCAAGAATTACTGCGGCAAAAGCTATTGTTGAAGCAGGAATTGCTGTGATGGGGCATGTAGGACTTACTCCTCAGGCTATTAGCGTTCTCGGGGGTTTTAGGCCACAAGGAAGGAATGTGGCTAGTGCTGTAAAGGTCAGTGTTTGAGTGTTGGTCAGTTTCTCTATTCGTGTTTGATTATTGTAACAATGATTTCGTTGCAGATTGTGGAGACAGCGCTGGCTTTGCAAGAAGCCGGGTGCTTTGCAATTGTATTGGAATGCGTGCCACCATTAGTGGCAGCTGCTGCAACATCTGCTCTTCAGATTCCTACAATTGGCATTGGAGCAGGGTCTTTTTGCAGTGGGCAGGTTAGTTGATGATGAAGCATAATGTTCATCTTGTTTAATGCAGATGTCTTAGATGTTCGCGTGTGTAATTTCTTTTGGTCTTAAACAAATATTAGCATCTTTGGTATAGATATGTCAGGCATTTGTAGGTGGGGAGTTCAACAACAACTTTGCATTGTTCCAGATTACTGCATTGCATGCATACATATGCAACAGGTTGCAGATAGTAGGAATTCGGGTAGCCAGGTAGGTTGGCTGAAAACTACTATGAGCTCAGTCTCAGCTTGGACCAGCCTAGAACCAAAGCATATATGTAACAGTATAATGGTGATTAGGATATATATAGCAGGCTTTAAGCTCCGATAATTGATTCGAAATTTTTAGCAACTTCGCTGAAATTTTACTGATGAGATTGTTTCACCTAGAATTGTTGCTTCTTTACTGTTCTTCATTAGGTTTTGGCATGCCATTTCCTTGTTGACATAGTTCTCTTTATCTTCTTTTTTTCCTGGCAATACATAACCTCCTTTTCCTACGTCATGCAGGTGCTAGTTTACCATGATCTTCTTGGAATGATGCAGCACCCACATCATGCAAAGGTCAGTTTCACAGTTGCATTACCTTAGTAATCTATATCTGCCCACTTTCGTGAATTTTGTTTAAACAAACTATCACGGCTGCTCTTGTAGGTTACCCCAAAATTCTGTAAGCAATATGCACATGTTGGAAACGTCATCAACAAAGCTCTAGTAGACTACAAGGAAGAAGTCACCAATGGTGCGTTTCCAGGCGCTTTCCATAGCCCATATAAAATCAATGCTGCTGATGTTGATGGCTTTGTTAGTGAGTTACGAAGGATGGGTTTGGACAAGGCAGCATCTGCGGCGGCTGAAGTAGCTGACAAGAATAATACAAGCAAATGAAATTAAATAGTTTAACATACTCTACACTTTACAGTAAGCCATTACGATTGAAAGTTGCATTTTGAAACAAGTGTTTAGCAATTTTTTCATAATAATATCTCAAAAGAGTTTCAAGGAGCAGAATCTCACCTTCCTATCCCATTGAGATTTCTTTGTGGCAATGAGGTATGAGGTATCCTTTTGAGTAGCAGAAGAAAAGTTCATCTTATTTGAAATGGTAATTTTTTGGAAAAAACTTGAAGTGGTAATTAGTATTTGAATGTTGAAGCCATTAATTTCAAGAAAGGGGGATTCTTATTCTTTGTTGGAAATTGTGGGATACTCAAACAATACGAGATTTAGAGAATGAATTGTTTGATATCTTATTCATCTCACAGTGGAGGTATATAAAGAGGGTTACAAGAATATAATAGGTAAGTACAATATATTCTATACTATGAAATAATTACAATATATTCCATTCCTAATACTAAACCGTGACTCACGCTAACACTCCCCCTCAAGTTGGCGCATACACATCGATCATGCCCAACTTGCTTAGTGAATCATAAAACGCCTTCCTAGAAACTCCTTTGGTAAGTATATCTGCAAGTTGCTCTTCCGTCGGAACAAAAGGAAAACTAATAATTTTGGCATCTAGCTTCTCCTTTATAAAGTGACGATCAACTTCCACATGCTTAGTACGATCATGTTGTACTGGATTCTGTGATATGTCAATGGCTGCCTTGTTGTCACAATACAACTGCATAGTACTTTTGAGTTTGAAACCCAGATCACGTACCAGATTTCTTAGCCACAGCAATTCACACACTCAGTGAGCCATACCTCTATACTCGGCCTCAGCACTAGATCGTGCCACAACTTTTTGTTTCTTACTCTTCCATGTAACCAAATTACCTCCCACAAAGGTAAAGTAACCTGATGTTGACCTCCTGTCTGTAATATTTCCAGCCCAATCTGCATCTGTAAAACCACAGACCTCAAGGATGTTGTTATGTCTAGAAAACAACACTCCCCTTCCTGGAGCTGACTTCAGGTACTTTAAAATTCTCATAACAGCATCCATGTGACTTTCACTTGGGTTATGCATGAACTGACTCACCACACTCACTGCATATGCAACATCTGGTCTAGTATGAGCCAAATAAATCAAGCGCCCAACTAACCTCTGATAGCGAGCTCGATCAGTAGGTACCTGATCTGGATACTCAGCTAAACAATGATTCTGCTCAATAGGAGTATCAATGGGTCTGCAATCCAACAAACCTGTCTCTGTTAGCAAGTCAAGAACATACTTCCTCTGGCACAAGTAGATTCCTTCTCTCCCCCTGGCTACCTCAATTCCTAAGAAGTACTTAAGTTCACCCAAGTCCTTCATCTCGAACTCAGAGGCTAGCTGTCTCTGCAGTCTATCCTTCTCAATAGTATCATTGCCAGTAATTACCATATCATCCACATAAATAATTAGAGCTGTTACCTTTCCTTGTTGATGCTTGAGAAACAATGTATGATCTGAGTTGCTTTGTTTGTAACCAACCTTCCGCATGAACTGTGAAAATCTCCCAAACCAAGCACGAGGCGACTGTTTAAGACCATACAGAGACTTTCTCAATTTGCATACAAAATCACCAGGAGAAGCAACTATATACCCAGGTGGAAGGCTCATGTATACTTCCTCGACTAACTCTCCATGAAGAAATGCATTCTTGACATCAAACTGTCGGAGTGGCCAATTTAAATTAGCAGCAAATGATAACAGAACCCGAATAGTGTTCATCTTGGCAACAGGAGCAAATGTTTCATCATAGTCAATACCATACGTCTGAGTAAACCCCTTTGCTACAAGGCGTGCTTTGTATCGATTCACTGATCCATCTGCATTATGTTTCACAGTAAAAACCCAATGACAGCCTACAGCTTTCTTGCCTTGTGGTGGAGGCACAAGTTGCCAAGTATTGTTCTTCTGCAACGCCTCCATCTCTTCATCCATTGCCTTCCTCCACTTTGGATCCCCCAATGCATCCTGCACTCTGTTAGGTACTGATACAGCAGATATTTGATTCACAAATGATTCATATGACTTAGACAACCTCCTAGTGGACATATAATTGGCTACTGGGTATTTTGACTTGGCAGTAAGAGTAGGTTCATATATTTTGGCTGATTGACCTCGAGTAGTTCTATTTGGTAACACATATTGCTCAACATTAGACTCACTATTGCTAGTATTAGTGGGTGGACATACCTCAAACGAGTGATCTTCAGCACCAGCAAGTTGTGGGTCAGGGGTAGAAGTGATGACAGTAGGGGCAGTTGTGTCTTCAACTGCATGTTCAATGATTGAAACTGGTGTCTGGATGTTTGGAGCTTCTACTTCTGGAAGTGATGAGTCAATGCTTTCAACTGGATCCGTCAAAATATCTCCTGTCTGTGCGACTTCTCCTTCGCTTTCTGATTCCTCCTCCCCTCTCCATGATATAGCTCTTCAAAAAATGAATTCTCCCCCTGAAGAGCGGTATCTGAGGAGGAAAAATAACTCATGTCCTCAAAGAAAGTAACATCCATAGTGACATAGTACTTTCTAGTTGGTGGATGATAGCACTTGTACCCTTTCTGATAACCTCCGTAGCCCACAAACACACACTTAAGCGCTCGGGCATCCAACTTAGACCGCTGATTTTTAGGAATATGGACAAAAACAACACAACCAAAGACACGAGCTGGCAGGTTATGAAATGAAGATAAGGAAACATGAGAGGCAAGAACCGCAAATGGAATTTTTCCATGAAGGACACTAGATGGAAGACGATTGATAAGATGGGAAGAAGCAAGAATAGCATCGCCCCAAAGATACTTAGGCATATGAGCACTAAAGAGAAGGGCACGAGCCATATCAAGTAAATGACGGTTTTTCCTTTCAGACACACCATTTTGCTCTGGTGTTTGTGGACATGTGGTTTGGTGAACAATCCCATGGGCTTTGAAAAACTCTTGGAAAACATGATTAACATATTCTCCCCCATTGTCAGAACGAAGGACTTTAATGGTGCTATGATATTGTGTTTGAACAAGAGTACGAAAAGTTTGAAAAGCTGGAAAGACTTCATCTTTGGTTTTAAGAAGAGTAACCCATGTCAATCTCGTACAATCATCAATAAACAACACAAAATACCTCATACCGGACACAGTGGGTTCTCTAGAAGGTCCCCAAACATCAGAATGAATCAACTCAAAAGGAATAACACTTTTATTAGAAATACTAGGAGAATAAGTAGCACGATGACTTTTGGCCAAGACACATGTTTCACAATGTAGAACAGACTCATCCACACCAATAAACAGAGTAGGCATGGTTTTTCTCATAAGACTAAAAGATGGATGCCCTAAACGGCGATGCCACAACCAAACCTCACTTAGCTTATCAGAATTCAAAGTCAAAGCGGCGCGAGACGGTGCTCCTGGTTTCTCCCCTGCGTATGTCTGATCCAGATGGAACAATCTGCCCCTCAGATACCCCCGACCGATTAACTCCCTGGTGAGAAGATCCTGAAACATCACGTACATAGGATAAAAGGTTACGGAGCATTTAGACTCAGTATTCAACTGTGGAACAGATATCAAGTGATGAGACAAGTCAGGCACATATAACACATTATGAAGTTCTAAAGTGGGAGTAATACGCACGGACCCTGACCCTAACACAGGAAAAGCCTCACCATTGGCATTGGTGACATAGGACACTGGTGGGGGAGACAACTCAGTAAAAAATGATTTATCATAAGTCATATGGTCAGAGGCACCAGAATCAATAATCCATGTATCAGAACCAACAAAGTGAGAAACCTTTAAAGCCATACCAATTTTACCTCGACCAGCTATAGAGGCTGTAGGAGTAACTCCACCTGCTGTATGATGATCTTGGCCAACTACGCCATAGAAGTCTGGTTCTTGGACCAAGTGAACAGCTGCTGCTTTCGCCTTAGGACGATAGCCTTGCTTTTTAGGTTTAAGGTGTGGGTTCAGCTTCCAACATGTCTCTCGAACATGCCCAAGGTCGTTGCAATAAGAACATTGAGGACGAGTGCGGTTGGTGAAGCCTTGTGGGAAACCTTGCTGAAGAAGTGGGGCTGAATTCTGCTGATGAAGGAACGGTGCCGGTGACTTGGACTGAATGGCTAGGCTAGAAGCTTCAACCTGTGCATGTTTGACACTCTCCTGCTGAGACTCATCCTTACGGATGTATGTAAAAACAGTGTTCAAACTAGGCGGGTCTGTCATTCTGAGCAATTCTCCCTTAGCACTGCTATGCTTCTCATCAAGCCCTCTCAGGAATACATGGACCTTTTCCAGCTCTTTCTCCTTCTGGTACCACACAAGATCTTCCGGATTCTTGATCTTGCAAGGACGCTTCTGATCAATTTCAGCCCATACATTCTTCAGCTTGGTGAAATACACAGCTACTGGTTGCCCATTCTGTTGCATATTAGCAGCTTTACACATCAATTCATGAACCTGTATAAAATCAGACTCGTTGGTATACAAATCCCCCAATGTCTTCCATATCGCCTCAGCAGTTTCACATTCTTCCACCATCTGTAGCACATCATCAGTCATGGCTCGAAATAGAATTGACATCACAAATCCATCATCATCTTCCCACTTGGCATAGGCCTCCACATCATCTTCCCTAGGAGCCTTGATTGTTCCAGTCACATGCCCCATTTTGTGGATTCCACGGAGATAAACTGACATAATTTTCTTCCATGTGCGGAAATTGGTACCAGTGAGTTTGGTACCCCCGAAAGAACCACCTTCTGAGCTCTTGACAGAGACCTCAACCTTCTGCACATCATTGGCCTTAGAACTTTGACTGTCATCACCACCCATTGCAATAGTACAATAGCAACAAACACACAAATCTCAAAGTATGCAGCGGAAATAAGAACAGAAACAACTCCAACAAATAATAACAGTTTTTTTTTTTTTTTTTTTTTAACCTGTTGGAGTTGACCGGGTCGAGTTGAGTCGACTGGGTCGAGTTGACCGAGTTGAGTCGACTGGGTTGAGTTGCGATTTGCTTACTGCTGTTCGAGGCCGGAGATTGAAGCAGACGACCGGAGGTGGGTCGTCTGGGCACGGCCTGTGTGAAGACTGACGAACAAAAAGGTGGCGGAGAAGAGGATCACGGTCTGGAAACACAGATATGGAGGATCGGTATTTGGGTGGGTGCCCAAAGTAATTTGCCGGGTCTGGTCTGGGCAAAGCGACGACGGCGACTGGGGTTGAAGCGGCTTGGAGTGTCTGGGCTGAAGACGAAGGCGGTCGGAATTGAGGAGATCGCCGGTCTTGGCAGGTGAGCAACTGAAAACGAAGCCGGCCTGGGTGAACTGAAAACGAAGCCGACCCGGAAGAACGATGACGGTTGTGTGAATTGATGGGTGGACGGTCGCCCCTGGATGAACGACGAGGTCACCTGGACAGGAGAAGAGCACCGGCGGTCCCTTGGATGAAGACGAAGCCGGCCTGGAAGAGAAATTGACGTCCGCTAAGATGGGTAGCGACGTCGTACAGTTCGACCCAAATAAATGGGTTCAAAAACACAACTGTCTTCTTTGGACTGAGAGAAGACCAAAGGAAAAGACGAGACAAAGTCCTTTTCGGATCTTCGCTCTGATACCAACTCAAACAATACGAGATTTAGAGAATGAATTGTTTGATATCTTATTCATCTCACAGTGGAGGTATATAAAGAGGGTTACAAGAATATAATAGGTAAGTACAATATATTCTATACTATGAAATAATTACAATATATTCCATTCCTAATACTAAACCGTGACTCACGCTAACAGGATGAAAGGGAACAAATTATGTTTGCAATGAAACCAAGTAACGCAACCTGCAATTTCTCGTGCTGATTCATATTAAGCAATACATTCATTCAGGACTTTTGAATAATATGGCTCTAAGAAAATAGCTAAAACATAACGTTTAGTAGGTTGGAAACCTTCTTACATAAACTTAATTTTGATGCGATTCTCAGAAATCTTCTGGTGAAGTGTTTGCAGGTTTTGTGAGTAGAGATCATAATGGTTCAATCACAATGCTAAAGCAATTGGTTTAACATGTGGTTTGATTTGGGCAATGTTGAAAGTTCCCTCAAGGGTGGCTTCTTTGATCATGGAGTCGGATATGAATTTCCTTAGTATCTCCTTCACTCACATGTTTAGGCTATCGAAAATTATGATCAATCTCGACTAGTATTCACCGAATCTAACATTTCATGGAAAGCCACCAAAATTTATGTGAATATTAGTTCAAAGATGGTCGAAACAATACCATTTTTTCAACGACTTTTTACCTTAAATTTGCCTTATCAGAGGCGGCAGTTGGTTTAAACAAGATGTCGAATGACGATGTTAAAGGTGGATTCGTGGAGGTGAGAAGACGGTAGGGTGTAGGAAGAAAGGAAAAAAATATATAAAAAAAAAAGGACGCAGGATGTAGAATGTAGGTATCATTATGTCTATAAAAACAACGTTTTTATTTAGACAGTCAAATCACTTAATTTGTCATAATAAGGCGCAGGATATAATAATATCATTATATTTACGAAGAAATGCATTTTCAGTCAGGCAACCCAATCATATAGTTTGTCACACAAACAATTAGGGCTGTCAATGGGTCGTGTCGGGTTGGGTTCGTGTCGGGTCAAGGTATTTATCGTGTTGCAAGATACAAACCCAAACCCAACCCATTTAATAATCGTGTCAAAAATTTAAACCCAAACCCAACCCATTTATTAAACGGGTTACCCGTTTCCAACCCGCTTAACCCATTTAACTGAGGTCCCAAACTCGACTCCCTTTAAAAAATAATTATAAATAAATAAATAAATAATACATACTCTCTTAAGACCACAGAATAATTTCTCAAAATGAAAAACTATAACATCAATGATCATTCCGGACCACCACGTACATTATATTTTGAGACCATGTTATACTTTCGCCGTGGTCCATTACAACGAGTCACGGTTGTATGTACACACGGAGGCTAGCACTTTCCGTTTTAAAAACGAGAGTCAAAAGACCGCAGCGGCAGTATGTGGCGCGCAGATGACACCAAGAGCCACCTTCACAGTCATCAGTCTCACTCTCATTCATTCCACTTGCGTTTCCTTCCTCTTAGGTGGCGCAGCCATAACTCACCCGCCGCCTCCTTCTTTATTATCATTATAAACAAACCCACAAACAAACTTGAATCTCTCTATCTCTCATGGCATTCATGGCCGCCGTTTCACGCGCCGCGCTCTTTTCCCGTGCCGGAATCATCCGCTCCATGAGCAACATCCCCGAGAACACCGTCTACGGCGGCCCAAAGTCCCAGAGCCCGGACCACCGAGTCACCGTCACCCAAATCAAGCAGAAGCACAACAAGGGCGACCCCATCACCATGGTCACCGCCTACGACTACCCCTCCGCGGTCCACCTCGACTCCGCCGGAATTGACATTGCCTTGGTCGGCGACTCGGCTGCCATGGTCGTGCACGGCTATGACACCACCCTCCCTATAACGCTGGAAGAGATGCTCGTCCACTGCCGCGCTGTGGCGCGTGGGGCCAAGCGCCCGCTTTTGGTTGGGGACTTGCCGTTTGGATTCTACGAATCTAGCTCCATTCAGGTATTATTGGATTTGGGTTTTCTTTGTTTGATTCTTAAAGAATCGGTTTTTGATTCTTGTTATTGGTAGTGAAAGGTTTACAATTTGGGCTTGAGAGTTTCCTTTGATTTCAAAGCTATGAACTTTTATAGCAACCCTTTTATGGATTGGTGTAATGAGAATGTGGTTGTGGATTGGGTTTGGGTTTGTATAAGTGAGCAATGGGTTGGTGATGTTGCAGTTTCGATTATGAGCAGGCTATCGATACAGCGGTGAGGATTTTGAAGGAAGGAGCAATGGATGCAATAAAATTGGAAGGAGGGGCACCTTCGAGAATTACTGCGGCAAAATCTATTGTTGAGGCTGGAATTGCTGTGATGGGGCATGTGGGACTTACTCCGCAGGCGATTAGCGTTCTCGGGGGGTTTAGGCCTCAAGGAAGGAATGTTGCTAGTGCTGTAAAGGTCTGTGGAATTTGAATATTGGTTAGTTGTTTGTCTATTTGTGTTTTGCATTGTTGTGATTCTATTGGATTTTTGGTGCAGGTTGTGGAGACTGCATTGGCTCTGCAAGAAGCTGGGTGCTTTTCTGTTGTTTTGGAATGTGTACCGCCACTTGTGGCGGCTGCAGCAACGTCTGCTCTTCAGATTCCTACAATTGGCATTGGAGCAGGGCCTTTTTGCAGTGGACAGGTCAGTTCTTTATGTAGCCATGTTGATCATGGTTGATGCATGTGCTTTGTATATTCTTGTGTGTAATCCCTTTTGATAAAGTTTGTCTCATAAGATATGTTAGTAATTTGTTTGATATCTATGTCGTACTGCAACTTCAGCTTTTGCTTGGTAAAGAACTTTTTGGCATTTATAGGCTTTAGGAACTGTATTCTTCTTTAAGACTGCACTGTCAGCGCATATCGATTCTGATGCATTAGTCGGCACATATCGATTCTGATGCATTAGTCGTCACATATCGATTCTGATGCATTAGTCGTCACATATCGATTCTGATGCATTAGTCGTCACATATTGATTCTAATGCATTAGTCGGCACATATTGATTCTGATGCATTAGTCGGCATATATTGATTCTGATTCTGATGCAACTGGCTGCAAATAGTAGAGATTCAGGCAGACAGGTAGGTAGGCTCAAAGCTACTAATCTGACCTCAGCCTCAAGTTTGTAACAAGCCTCAAACCAAAAACTCGTCACAATTTATTCAAATGGTTGTAGGCATCAAGCTCCAACTTATTTTTTCTCCTTGATAATCTGTGGGTTTGGTCTAGAATTTTTGTTTTTTTTTTTTTTGCCCTTTTTTGTTCTTTTTCAGGGTTTTGGCATGCCAGTTCTTCTGTCTTCTTCATTGAAATAGTTCTCTCTTTTTTGTTTTTTTATGGGCAATACGTAGTTACATAATTTATGTCCTTTTATGATGCAGGTGCTAGTTTACCATGATCTTCTTGGAATGATGCAGCACCCACATCATGCCAAGGTTAATTCAACAGTCAATTCTCCTTATTAATCTATTTCCTCTCATGAATTTTGTTTAAACAAAGAAATATCTTCTCTTTCGCAGGTTACCCCTAAATTCTGTAAGCAGTTTGCACAGGTTGGAGATGTCATCAACAAAGCTCTTGTAGACTACAAGGAAGAAGTGACTAGTAGGACATTCCCAGGCGCTGCCCACAGCCCATACAAGATTAACCCTGCTGATGTTGATGGCTTTTTAAGTGAGTTACAAAAAATGGGTTTGGACAAGGCTGCATCTGCGGCAGCTGAAGCAGCTGAGAAGATAAATTCAAACAAATCAAAGTAACTGGCAATGATCCAGCCTAATTTATCTTTTAGGCAAGGTTAATGTAGGTAAAAAACCATTTGGTCAAAAGTTGGATTCTGAAGTAAGGGATCGCAATGCAAAAATGTCAAACGCCAATGACTCTTGCCTTGTCTTCACAATAATCAGGGTTATCTTAGAATAGTTCGAAGGAGTAGAATGCCACCTTCCTTTCCTTTTGACATTTCTCTGTAACAGTTTAGGTATCCAATGAATGAAGTTTGGTTCCATTTTGAGTTGTAAAAGAAAGGTTGTTCTTGTTTAAAGTTGTTTTTAGAATTCGAAAGCAACTTCAGCTATTAAGATATGAAGTCACTAATAGAATCATTCCTGATCTGCCCATACAAGTCGCCCTTCTGTAATATTTGTTCTTCAAGCTCTACGTGATTACTCTGAGTACGGAGAGCAGGATTTGCTTTTTCAGATTCCCCACTTCTTTGGACAAGAAAGGCTGCATTGCCAAGAGGAGATGTATATGCTGTCTAAACAATTGAACATGTTCAGCGAATCCAAAGCTCAATCTACTCCAACTCAATTCCAAATAAAGGACAGCAACCATGCTGAAACTAACCATCCTAGCTCTTTCCACTTCAAATATGACAAAAATCATTTCAATATCATTTCTTCGGCTAGGAAAATTTTCACAATTCATTTACGGCTGGTTTTGCCAAGTTTCTTTTTGGACTACAAAATCTCGAGATAAACTTACAATCACTCACAAATGACATCCATCAGGTAAGAGATTGGTTCCGAATAAGCTATTTTTTAATTTCGGTATTCAAAATATCTTTGACTTGGTTCTTACGAGATTGCTAGTGTTTTGTTAACACGCATGAACAAATGATCTTTTTCATGCAATTGTGTAGCACAAACGAGGCAATTCAACACAAACATATCAAACTAGAAACACTTGGGATGTACTCTAAGAGGACTTTTGTACTGATGCTCGAGGTCAAGATGCTATATCCCCTCGACGCATTCTAATAATTCTAATATAATAAGTCAGGTGTGGGAATGAGCCTCCCAGCTTGACTGGGTTCCAAACCCTTTTTCTTTTTTCTTTTTTTTTCAAAAAAAAAAAAAAAAAAAAAACATTCGAGTTTCTAAAATAAGAGAAACACATTTGGAAGATGCCTCAACTATCCTTCAATGGAAATTAGAGAGCGACTAAATAGAGCAAAGAAACAAAGCGACCAAACCCCTCCCAAATCAAAATGAACTACAATCTATCACGCTCAGCCTCACGGCACTCAAAACCCCTCCTCCACCTTCTTAAAACCCAAACCCCAAAACCCAAATCCCCAGTCTTCATCCTCACCCACCACCTCTGCACCAACCTCAGCCCCAATCCGAACCAACCACCCCAAGACGACGACACCTTGATAACCCAAGTGCTCCAACTCCTCCAACCCAATGAGAAAGACTGGAACTTCGACCAACTCCACACCCTCCTCTTCTCCAACTCAACCTCTCCTTCATCTCACTCCGTCTTCCACATCACTCGCCGCCTCGGCGCTCCGTCCAAAGCCATCAAATTCTTCGACTACATTTCCGAAAATGTGGGAACAACAACCCCTCCAGGCTCCAATGGTTTGCTCTCCTCCGCATTCCAGGCCGTTCTGGAGCTCACATTGCGAGAACCCACATCGGAAAAGAAGCTCATTAAGCTTTACAAGATGGCGAAGAAGCGGAATGTGGCGCTTGATGTAAACACCGCAGCTCTGCTTGTTCGGTCCCTGGGGACGGCTGGCATGGAGGACGAGGCTGTCATGGTGTTTAATGAACTCGATTCGGGGTTGAAGAACACTCATATTCACAATGTGGTGATTAGGGTGTTGCTGAACATGGGGCGAGTTGATGATGCACTGAAGGTGCTCGACGAAATGCTTGACCCAGAAGCAAAGTTCCGGGTTGACGACTTTACCGGGGATATTGTGATTGGCTCATTGTTGAGGAAAGAGCAGAAAGGGAGGAGAGTCAGTGTGGAGGAAATTGTGGAGTTGGTGTCGAAATTTGGTAAGCATGGTGTGTTTCCTAATAGCCCGATACTTACGAAATTGGTGACTGTTTTGTGTAGGAATGGGAAGGTTAGTGGCGCTTGGGATGTGTTGCATGATGTTATGGATATGGGTGGTGCTGTAGAAGCTGCTTCTTGCAATGCGCTTTTGACAGCTTTGGGAAGAGGTAATGATTTTAAGAGGATGAGTGAGCTTATGGTGAAGATGGAAGAGGTGGGCATTAAGCCGAATCTTATTACTTTTGGTATTCTTATCAATCGTTTATGTAAGTCTGGGAGACTAGATGCTGCCTTGGAGGTGTTTGAGAAGATGAGTGGAGGAGTAAAGGGGGTTTCAGCTAAACCAGATGTGATTATCTATAACACTTTGATTGATGGACTTTGCAAAGCAGGAAGGCCAGAAGAGGGATTGTGTTTGATGGGAAAGATGAGATCGCAAGATGGCTGTGTTCCCAATACTGTTACGTACAATTGTTTGATTGATGGTTTCAACAAAGTTGGGGACATTGAGAGGGGTCGTGAGCTCTTTGACAAAATGAAGGAGGAAGGGATACCGCTAAATGTGGTCACCCTCAATACTTTGCTTGATGGTTTGTGCAGGCATGGGAGACTCAACACTGCACTTGAGTTCTTCAAGGAGATGCAGAGGGATGGTCTGAAAGGCAATGCCGTTACTTACACTATCTTAATCACTTCCTTTTGTAATGTGAACAATATTAGCAAGGCAATGGAGTTGTTTGATCAGATGTTGAGCGCTGAATGTCCCACAGATGCAAAAGTTTATCACTGCTTGATCTCTGGTTTAAGCCTAGCCGGAAGGATGGAGGATGCCAGCTTTGTTGTCTCAAAGTTGAAGGAAGCTGGGTTCTCCATGGATAATGTTTCCTACAATGTAATGATTAATGGGTTCTCCAGTAAAAATAAGCCTGATAAGATTCATGAGATGATTGAGGAAATGGAAGCGTCTGGAGTGAAGCCTGATAGTGTGACATACAACACCTTGCTTGCCTACTTAAGCAAAGCTGGGGACTTCAAAAGTGCACATAAAGTACTTGACAGGATGAGGGATGAGGGTATTGTTCCCACTGTGGTCACTTTTGGTACATTGATTCATGCACATTGCTTGGATGGTGATATTGACAAAGCCATGAGAATCTTCAGAGACATGGGTTCTAAGTCAAAGATACCTCCGAATACAGTAATATACAATGATTTAATAAATTCTCTCTGTAAGAAGAATGATGTGGAACAAGCTCTTTATTTGATGGATGATATGAAGGATAAGGGGGTGAGACCTAATACCCAAACGTTCAATGCCTTGTTCAAAGGCCTTAGAGAGAACAATTTATTAGAGAAGGCATTTCAATTTATGGATCGAATGGTTGAACAGGCCTGTAATCCTGATTATATAACAATGGAAATTCTTACCGAATGGCTTTCTTGTGTTGGTGAAATACGGAGGTTGAGAAAGTTTGTTCAAGGATATCCGGTCTCAAAGACAGAAGGCAAAGCGGCTGGTTTCAAAGACAGAGGGCAAAGCGGCTGGTTTCAAAGCGACAGAAGCCAAGCCGCTGGTTTCAAAGCAACAGAAGGGAAACCCGCTGGTTTCAAAGCGACAGAGGGCAAAGCCGCTGGTTTCAAAGTGACAGAGGGCAAAGCTGCTGGTTTTAAAGCAACAGAAGGGAAACCCGCTGGTTTCAAAGCGACAGAAGGCAACGCTAACATTATTTAAGTTGTTCATGGTTTCAAAGCGACAGAAGAGAAACCCGCTGATTTCAAAGCGACAGAAGGCAAAGCCATTGTGCCAACAGAAGGCAACTTTGCGGTGCTGACAAAAGGCAATGCTAACATTATTTAAGTTGTTCATGGTCAGAGAAAAGCATAGATGATTCTAATCTTCAAGCCTTGTGGTTATGTTCTGGTTTCCATTATGTTAGCTTGTTTGGAGTATGTGATTGGAGAACCCTGACTTCACATGAGTGTGCTTTATCCGAGTCTATGCTAATTGATTGCTTCCATCCTTCCAGTTTGGAGATTAGGTACTCGTCACGTATGCTAAACTGCGGCAGGAAATCTGTTTTTTTTTACAACGAAACAGAACAGCAAAATGCAGAGAATGAGTTTGTTTATTTCCTTGTTTGAATCTACTTTTCGATGTTCCATTGCTGGTAGCTTTTTTAAAATCTCGTAGTTTTGTGAAATCTATATGTTCTTAAATCTTGTGTCATAATCAGTGACTGTTTTGAGAGTGCTTTTATGTGAGGCGTTTTTGCCCAACAGTGCTTTTGTTACAAGTCAATAGAAGTTTGAGTTCTAGAAACCCTCATGTCATCATATTCCTAACTAACATGATAACTTTTTCATCACCGATTTTACCTAGCAACACGGTAAAGGAGCAAGATTCCCTTCTGCATATCATCATATCATTTTGTGCAACATGGGTAAGTGATCATTGAAAAGCAGGGTTGCGACACTGATTACAATACAGAATCGGCACATTTATCTCATTAACTATTTTACCATGCATTCATTGGATAGGCAATTGATTAAAGAAGCCGTTTCAAATGAGAAGCTGCAACATGTTGGTTGAATCCAAAAAACTTTACTATTGCAGTTTAATGTAACTTGAGTAATAACAATCATACCTTGGAGTTAAAACTATTCACCCTTAACTCTAAGTTGATTTTTGTGTATTAATCACAAAGGAACTCTAAGTCCTTTCCCCCTCATGACACCAACTAGCTACGGACAGTAACATGATGTTGATAGTTCGTTTAAATATAGCTCAACTCTAATTATATTTGTCAAAGAAAAGGACTGGGATCATATTAACCAACCAATTACAAAATTTGCTTATCACAAAATAGATACACATGAGAACAAATGAACAGCAAGAGCGATGAACAAAGTTCCACTATTCTTTGTAGTAGTTAATCACTACCATTAACTTTACTCCAAAAGTCTCAAACCAAAAATAAACCAATAATTAAAGAAAAGATGTTTCATCTAAAATTAGAAGCCCCTTTTTACCCTACTAATAACCCTCATAATTAACCACTGTTAAATCAAAAGATTCCACCCATAGTTACACCCTTTCTCTCTCTAACCCAAAAAAGACACCCCAAAAAAAAAAAAAAAAAAACAGTTGTTTTTGTCCAAATAGCTGACTTTTCTATGAGCATCAGATACTACTGGCGGCGGTGGCAGCATTACCAGAACTCCATGGGCCGCCGAAGCTGGCCGTAAAGTGATCGGAAAAGTAATCTCCGGCGAGACCTTCCAAACCCACAAAGAAATCATCGCTCACAATCGTATCACACACCCCAAAGTACTCTGTTTCGTCTTCATCCGCCGTAGGACTCTGTTTTTCTTCTTTCGCTTCCATCCTTGTCGTGCTCCGACCAAGCTCCTCCTCCGCCGACGTGGCCGGCGACGGAGAGTAGCCCTTGGGTTTGGTATTGTCACCGCCTGTGACGGAGCCCGACTGGGGAGAAGAGACGGGCTTGTGACGCGTGGACCCAGCAAGCGAGTTGCGGTGAGTCGGTGCAGGATGGTTGTGCTCCGCCGTGTAGGTGACTATGAACATTCCCGGGTCGGATCTGTTCCGCTCCACTTGCTTCCGGGCCATACAACCCTTTGAGCTGCTGCATCTGTAGTAACCTCTGTAGGATTCAAAAGCCATAAAACCATTAAAGCCAAAAACCCACTACAAAATTCTCCGAAATTTTTTTAACTTTTTTTTCATGAAAGATTTAAAATTAGTAAATGAAAATGAAAACCCACCTCGGATATGGTGAGCCCTTGATGGGTTTCTGTCCGTATTTACGCCATGCCCACACATCAGAAGACAAAGACTCCGCTGGTACTTGGCACACCTTCTTAAGCTGGTTCTTTCTGCAAAAGAAATGGAAAAGATTCAGAAACCATAAATAAACCAACTTCATGAAGCAAAGCAAACAGAAAAGTAGTGATCTAAGAGCAAAGTTGCAATCATGTACCTCTTTTTGGAGCGCTGGGGATTAGTAGCAGAAAGCTTCGGCTGATGTTGTTGGTGTCTGTGGAGAGGTTGAGGGGAAGAGAAACTGGGCTGTGGTGTGATTTGTGGGGGTGGAGAAAGAAGAGAAGGGGTTTGTTGAGATTTGGGGAAGAATGGCTTGTAAAGATCATGCAGTTCCTCAATTGTACTTGTGGGTTTAATGGGATCTGGAGGAAGAGGAAGAACAGAGAAGGTCTGAGTAGTGTTGTCGGAGACATAACCCTGTTGACCAAATGAAGACAGGAGAGGGCTTGTGTGGAAGTGATCTGTGATGAAAGGGTTGGTTGGCTTGTTGGTGGTGGTGGTTGGGACGGTGGAGCAACCTCTGACCACGGCGGTGAGATCCCAATCGTCTTCCATTTGATAAAGAAGAGACAAGGCTTGTGAATCTGTACCTTGTGTCTCTGCTCCTTCTTTTGCCTATCACTGTACACAAAGAAAGAAAGACAGACAAAAGAAGGCGCTGACTTTTTTTTCACTTGTTAAAGATCGAGAGAGAGAGAGAGAGAGAGAGAGAGAGGTGAGTGATAGCCTGATAGGGGTGTAATGAGGTGAGGGGAGGAATTTATATAAAGAGTTGAAGACGATGTATATTTATAGAGAGAGAAAGAGTGGGGGGATTTAGGGATAGAGAGAGAGAGAGAGGGGCTTGGCATCTCTATGCTTTACTAGAGTGGTTTCTGGTTTTGGGGTTGACTATTGGGGAAATGTCAAAGGAGGGGCTTTGATTAATTAAATGAAAAGTGGTTCTTCCACACGGTGTTATAGGGAGTGGTGCTCGTGAGTTATACCGACAAAAAGAAGAGTAGAGATAATAGGGGGATTTTTTTTATAAAAAAAAAGAAAAAGAAATTAGATAAAAAGTGGAAGCCAGTAAATTAGGGGGGTTGCTGTCAAAATATGCTTTTTTGCCGGAGATTTTTTTAGTGGGTAGGTAACAAAGTTTTAGTGCCTAATTCTCGTTCTCGTTAGGTTGGCAAATGACAATTAGAAACTTTTAAGGGATGAATTTGTGGCCGAATTGATGACCTTTTTGATTATTTTTTTGGATTAGGATGGACTTAATCCTTTTGGGAGATGATGATTTAATGAATTATAAATAATTAAATTAATGAGTTTTGATCCATTTTATTATTGTTTTTTGATGGATTTCGGACAGCGTTTCAATATTATGTGTACCGTAATATTTTTTGGTTTGCACGATTGTTTTTTGTTGTAATAAACGACTATCAATTTATTTATGAATGAGCAATAATTGACAGATTTTATTTTCTTAATTGGCTACAAATTATAAAAAATAAAAAGAAAACTTTGAATACTTATGTATTTTAGTCAAACTTAGGACTTCTTAAACTGAGTGGACCAAACGATCGAGCTAGCCACCAAGGGATCACTAAATGACATACTTGAATCAATTCAAGCAGAATTCCAAGTTGAATCAATCCAAGTTGAATGCCAAGTCAAATATCTATGTTTTCTTCTTCTTATTCTTCTTCTTTTTTTTTTTTTTTTGGTTGAGAAAATTGGTGGGTATTAACCTGGGCAGAGTTATGATTTGATACATGACTTTACAACCAATGCACTTTCTCTTACTCTTCAATATTTCTTGTTATACTTGACTCCATTACAATTTGTGTTTGAATTTGAGTTAGATCACATATTCACACTATAGTTGGGTTGAAGTTTCTAAAATATGGATCATCCAATACCATCAAGTCAAGGGAAATTAGATTGAATTCCAATTGCAAGTTGGATTAATTGGAGCAATGTTTACAAATCAATGAAGATTCATGAGTTTTATACTTTGATTCAAAATTGCTCAATCCTGATATAGGATCAAGTCGTGGAGTGTCTCTAAAGGCCCGAGGTAATTGTCGAAAATATATTAATAACTTCTCTCTCGCTTGAGTTATTCTTTTTAAATTTTTTTTTCTTTATTTTTTCTTTCAACTTTTCATTATTCTTCTCTATTCACATTATACAATAGGGAGCTTCTATTCATACCTCCTAAATTAGCATTTGGACCTCCCCTTCTAAAATTCGTACAAAACTTCCAATCTTGTCTTCTTCTTTTTTCAAGCACATAATTTTTATCCAGTACACATCAACTAGTAATTTCTTTTTTCTCATCACTTAAAACTCAAGTCATAGCCAATGATGTTAACTTGTAGGCCTGCATAATCAACAATTTCAATTGGCTTTTATTTTATAAAGATAACATTTAATGTAAATTGAAAATCGTTTAGTTATATCATTATATAAAACAAATATAATCACTTGTCATGAGAATCGAAATGTTAGAGCATCTCCAACAACTTCCTTATAAAATCTCTATTATGCGGATTTAAAAGTTAAAATCTCTATAATTTTTTTTTTCCTCAATTCCAACAGCTTCTCATTATATTCTCTGTAATTTATTATGCATGATTAAATATAGTAATATTTTTTAAATCTCATGAATGTAATCATGTAATTAATTATGTAAATAAATATAATTTGAACATAGAGGAGAGAAAATAGTAAAAAAAATCATATCCCCTAAAGTTTTGAGGGTTTACTGTAATTCTGTAAATATATAAATTTTTATTTTCTCTCTCTTCACTTTTTTCTAAAATAGAGATAGGTAAAGGAAAGCTGTTTGAGCAAAAAAAAAAAAAAAACCTATATTTTTCTTTAAATAGAGAAAAAACGAGATATAAGGAAGTACTAAACGAGTGACTATTTTTATGATACAATTTCGTGACTAAATAATGCATTTGATATCATATTGCCTTAACTTGTGATTCACAAAATTGAATATCTTACTCATATTTTCTTCCCTTTAAATTATGCTAAAAATTAGAAACTACTTGATCACTTGCATGTCAGATGGAATCAGTCAAGGGGTATACACCTCTAAATATGGAAATTTGATAATGGAAGCCATAGATTATGTTTTTTCCTTAACTAATGGCGGTTATTTGTCAATTTCTACTTAAGGAAAAACTCAATTTTAAACACACAAACGAACCCTCATTAAACAAAACACACGATGCATTTTTTTTTTTTGGAGAATGAATTAGGCTTTCATAATCACTCACTTAAAACACTCTTAAGGAAACAATTCATCTGTTTTTGTGCATTGGCAAATTTAAATTCCCATTGATAAAGGAGAAAGGCATCTGTTCCCTCTTTTGGGGTTTCGATTCCCTACGTCTCCCTTCTTGTAGTCCCTGTCTCCACCTTCCCCCACTTTATTCATAAAAAAGCAAAAGCCACCACCAGCACGCGGCGCCAGAATCCCTCGTGACCGGCACGTGATTTGAACTTCCGATTCCACAGCCTCCACGTGTCGGGCGGCCGCGGCGATTAGGCTGTTTATTTTGCGTCAGCGCGTATGATACACGCACCGTTGACAAGGCCCGATGGGGATGTCAAAGTTTTTGGAAAAAGTCAAAGCGGTGATCTAACGGCTGGAAGGACAAAAATAAACGCGGAAAGAAAAAGGAACGGCTCAGAGCGTTCCCGAGAATCGACGGCGCAAGGGGTGAGGGTGACGTGGTGTGACGGCAGCGGATTTTGTGGTCCCGGATTAATATGGCCTTTGTGGTTTGATCTGCACCGTTGATTTTGAGTGAGTGAGGTGGTGCGAGGTGAGTGAGGACATGTGAGGTTGACGATGGGTCGACGTGGGTGGCACGAGGCATTGAATTTGCAAGCGTGTGGGGTCAAATGGCTCAAATTGTAGTTAAAGAAAATGATGGGGGAAATGAGACTAAGAAGAAATTCATATAAAATAGAAAGAAAAAAAAATTAAAAAATAGGAAAATGAGAGGCATGTGACAAACTATTTTAGGGGAAGAAATAGTGTCATTCCCCCATTACAAGTATGAGACTAAGAAGAATTTATATAAAATAAAATATAGAATTAAAAAAATAAGAAAATGAGAGGCATGTGACAAATTATTTTAAGGAAAGAAAAACATCATTAGAGTATGTATATCTGAAGTCTTATTGGTGGTGTTTGTTTTTAAGGCAAGCTTAAGTTTAGTGTTATCATTTATCCTTCTGATATAGATTTTACCTTAACAATCTAGGCCGCCTACTTGAGGTTATAAATGGATTAAATGCCATTTAAATCTAGTACAAATTTTGTCTCAAAAATCTTCGATATGATTAATGGGAGGTGAACAACTTAAACATCACAGATCGAAGAATCTATTTTTGGATTTGGAAAAGAAATGGAGAAACCAAATTAAACACTAGAATGGATGTGAAAATATCTCATTTTCTACATATATAGTTATATCATGTCACCTAGCATAAGATGAGATGTATGTGGTATTCTAAAAAGTGATTCAATAAGCATTACTCTTTTACATATCTATTTTTGTGTAGTCTTTTCAAGCAATATATATATGGATATGGTTGAGAAATATGTCAATCTCACCTCTTATTAATGTTGACAAATGTATCCTTTGAAGTCTCCATAGTGTTTACTTACAAGTCAGCCAACTCTTTTTTGTGACCAAGGAAAAGGAAACAAATAAAAAATAAACCTTGTGTCCGTCGGAGTTAACATAATCAATGAGAAGGGTAAATAAGTCCAAAATGGGATAATATGACGGAAACTATTTCTCACTATGAAAGGTTAAAAAAAAAAAGAACAATTGACTCATTCTTTTGAAATTATCGAAAGAGAATATTTTGCTTCATCAAAATCAAATAAATGCCGTCAAAATGATTCTCCACCACATTACTTTTCTTATTGTCTTCTTTTCAAACGCTATCGAATTAACCACCAAATTTGCAGGCTTTCTCCGACAATCACTGTTCCTTATGCAACTAAGCAATGACAATACCAAAATGTAAAGATAAGCAAATTTAAAATGTAAAAACAGTCTTCTTCTTCTTTTTTTTTCTTTACAAAATTATACATGTAATTTCTCTTTTGGTTTATGGAAAACCAGCCTAAGAGTACCCAAACCCAGAAGTCCACCTGAGATATTAGGTTATTTTACAAACAAAAAGACCCCAAGCTTTGAGGGACTCTTATCTATGCCACTATGCCAGTGTGTGAGCAATTTGGTCAGGCTTACATCACTAAAATATTAAAGCCGAACTGGCTTGTATTTCTTCTTTAAGACAATTTGATAATTGTTTGACTTTGACATTTGCTATTGCCTGCCTCCCCTCAATTCCAGCAAGTTATGGGGAAGACCCAGAAGTGGTATAAAATACATTATCTCATTTTGTTGTTTTTGTGTAGACATAGAGCTAGATACTTGTATAAATATGCATACCCACATGCCATGGGGACAAATCTATAAAAGCTCCAATGCACACCTTATTTACATGTGTAGGCTAATTAATGCTAATAAATAATAATCACAGTCTGGGAAAAGCTCCTTTTGGCCATACAATTTTGGGCAAATGATCTTTTGACTAATCTTGGAAAAACAACAGAACCTAATAAGTTGAACATGTAATCATACTTCTTACTCTGTACCAGGTGGCCAGTAGAAGTTGAAGTGAGATGACTTAAATTTAAGTTATTATCTTACAGGATAGGAGTTATAGAGAAATCTTTTGGGTGAAATTTGGACTTAAATTTGCCAAGTGAAAAAACCATTTCTTTTTTTTCCAGCTTGAGCTAGAAGACTTAGAAGAGTTAAAAAAAACCAAAAGTTCTTAATTAGTCCCTCATGAAAAAACTATAAAAATAAGTTCGAGATGTGATCGCTTATACACATATTACTCTAAACTTTTGATTAATGTGAGGTTTATTACAAGTTTTACAAAAATGTTATACTTTGCTAAACCTCTTTATCCAATCCCCGGAAAAATATAAATTTGAAGTTCTGAAATACATATACGGCATATATATGCAACTTTAAACTATTGATTCAATTACTAGTATATGTTGTCGTATTTTATTTTTTTGAAATGTCGTCGTATATAGTCCTCAATTCTTTTCTAGCAATATGAGGTCAAATCCTCTTAATTTCCTACTTTGACAGTATAAATGACTTTGATTGAGATCTAGCGCTATTGATTGGATTTGAATGAAAGTCTCACTCATCCAAAGTCCAAACCAGGTTCCTCCTCCTTTCTCCCTTTCTTTTTTGAAGGGATTGGTATCAAACTGAAAAGATCAAATGGTGTCAACAGCACCGTTTTTTTGGCTAAGAAAAAGAAGCAAAGGGAGAGTTCTGATGATGACGGTTCATATTCAAGGATGGGGAAGCATTTTAGACTTGGACCACCACCGCCACCACAACTTAATAATGACACAATGCCTGCCGTCAATATTCTTCTTTGCTCCTAAAACTTGATAATCTTGATTGAGAGCTGTTAAGCACTATGAATTAGAATTGGGTTTGGGTTTGGCTGCCAGAGATATAATCTACTTTTATTTTAGCCACTACCCTAGTTAGATTGACTTCTTGTATATATATATATATATATATATATACAGATCCGATCCAGAGCGGAGCTCCGCTTTGAAATTAACGTGTGAAGTTCGAGTTTTGGGTCACTTTTCAGTCACATATCCACATCTCGACCGTTCAGTTTTTAGGTACTAGTGTATAGATCATCTCTGCAAATTTTCAGCTAAATTGATGATCGTTAAGGTATCTAACTCACTTAAACCAATGGACGGACTGAATCTGTCAACCTAAACCATACTAGCTTTAAGGCAGTTATCAATGCCTTAACGATCATCATTTTGGCTGAAAATTTGCAGAGACGATCTATACACTAGGACCTAAAAACTGAACGGTCGAGATGTGGATATGCGACCGAAAAGTGACCCAAAACTTGAACTTCACACGTTAATTTTCAAAGCGGAGCTCCGCTCTGGATAGAATCTGTATATATATATATATATACACACGGCTGACTAGAACATTTTTCAGTTCATTCTCCATTTTGGGTTTGTCAATGGTCAATCATCGGATCCGCTGTGCTGTATTCGTTTCTATCCATTTGATTATATTGAAAGGGATGTAGGGATCCTCAGTTGCTAAGCTTGTACTACGCGGATTTACTATTTAGGGTGCGTTTATTAAATTTGAATCACGTAGAAAAGTGGAGAAGAAATGGTGAAATGAAAATATGGTGAACATGAATCATTCCTATTAAGACTACTACCGTCCGGAATTGAGTAGATTTACATAGGTGTCTATGAATATCAAAGAACATGGAAATTATTTAGGGTGTCTTTGGATCATTGTAAACAAATGAGGCTAATCTCGATCGGTATGAATTGAAGTCGCTATATAGAGGAATGAAAACAAAAGACTTATTCGAAATGCTTCTCGTGAGCTCTATAAAAATGTTTGATTCTCCGTGTAAATGCAAGGCTGAAGAGAAACAAGAGCAAACCCCAGGGCCACAAGTATCTGATATGATATGAATGTGGCATTTTCAATATCTTTGCACCAGTTCTTTGATCTTTGGTTGCTTTCACTAGGTCCATCCTAAGAGAAGAGGAGAGGGTTAATTTATAATGGGTTTGGCACAAATAGTGACATGTGTGATAGATAGATAGGCAGGTAGCTTTGCAACCAAATATGAAGATGGTATTAGCAGCAGCCACCCCCCACTGAACTTTCTACATCAATCACTATTTCTATTTAGAACCCTAATCTAAGAGAAAGAGATAGAAAGACAGCACTTTATAAGGGAGGGAGGTGCCTATAGCCAGCAAAATTTATAGGAGAAAGCCCACCACAAAGGGGTATTGCCATGCATCTCCATCACTTGCTTTACCTTTTGCTTCATTCCTACATGTTATTTTATTTTAGGGTATTTTACTCCACAGCCACTTAAATTCTGGACCTTCCTTTTTGTACCTCTTATTATTAGAAGCAATTGTGGCCTCTGGTATTAACAGAGTCCATTATAAGTAGCATAAGTTGTGAGTGAAAACCAATTCATACTCAACCAATAATGAGTTGAACCATTTTCACCCTTACAAAATAGAATCAACACCACTACTAGTTGATCAAGTTCTGAAAGAAGTTGATGTTGATTCATTTGCCAATAGTAATCAACTTGAAACGATAATGGTAAAACGGATTTTCTTTAGGAATAGTGTAGATGCTATATAAGTTGAAAACCAGTAACTAATCAATAGTAAGAAAAAGAACAGTTCCTCAACATGATTTCAAATGCAATAAAGAAACAGAACTTGGTTCAACCAAATCATTTTTGGTATTATTTAAAATAGGCCAGGGGAAACACTTACAGCGTATCATATCCTCAAATCATCGGATCCAAGTTTGTATTCCTAGCAAATAAATAAAGCTATTAAAAAGACTACGTACAAATCGTTCAGGTCCTAGTATTTGTCCCTTCAAAATATACACTTGACAAAATGGAAAGCAGTTCTGTATTTCAGTAATCTGTCAGAAGTTGAGCTCTTTAACTAGACCTTTCAAATTACTAGATACAAGCAGCAAAAATGAAAAGATGCTAGTAAGAGAAAACAGCACTTTACGTTTAATCAACGTTATGGTCTTTCCACCTTTACGATGTTTTGAAAAAAGAAAAAGAGGAATCAGGCTTCGATCCCCAAAACTGGAGTAGACTAATGCTCAAAGGGCCAAGCAAAAGTTGACTATCGATAAATCAGGTATCCCCAAACTTTCCTAGATCTGAGTCCATCGGCCTAATGCAGTCCAAAACACCTTTCATATGAATTGGTGATGGTTAAATGCACAGCTATATTGCTCAGGTAAAGTACTTAATGGTTTTAGTTGGTGCAATCCTTTTGTTTTCACGTGCCGGTTCATCTGGAAATGATAGAATAATTAAGCATGTTTTTGAACCTGGGTTTCTGCTTCTCTCAACCATACTCAAATACCAATACTTCTGCTACTGAACGGAAGAATGCTCAGAGCAAACCACTGTGTGGTTGCAGAAGGTGATTGTATCTGTCACCTGCAACATATATTAACACCAGAATAACATGCACAAAGACGACCAACAACAAAAAAAAAATAGTGAACTAACCATCATTTCCATCTTATAGCTAGGTAAGTTTAAGCAGTTGACCACATTGCCGCTTCAGATTTGATATCATACGGTTCTCGTGATTGCAACAACGTACTCCGATCAAAGAGCGGTCTAAGGGTAAGTTTTTCCCAGAAGAACTCTACAAAAGAGGTATTTTCCATTGATACAAGGGAGCAAGTTCAGAGCCTTCTGAATAGTTTCTTCTGTGTCCTCATAAGTAGGAGACAGCGGTGATCTCGTTACACCACTCGTGCCGGTTGCTACTTATGCGACAAGGAATTGCGCTTTCGATCCTTAGGACAGTTAAGAGTTACTGCCACCGTTTACCGGGCTTTCCATTCAAAGCTTCAAGTGGTACCATTCCCACCTTTCCCACATTTCTTGATGATATTGTCAAAGAAAACAGCAAGTAATTCCGAGATTGAACAGATTTATTGTAAAAGACGTCAAAGGCCTCTATTAGAGCCTTGCGAAAGATTGAAAGACTCAGTGGTCTTGAAAGTACGTACGTAGTTATAAACGGAGAGTTTTCATCTGCACTACGAGCGATATACACAATTAGTACATGATTACGCTCAAATTTATACACAAACCGAGCACTCAAGCAAGGGCGGAACAGGATTTGAAGCTTGGGGGGTCGAGAAATAAAATTTATATATACAAAATTTTATAGGTGAAATTAATAATTTTTTATTTATTTATAGAGATCTAATTTTTAACTCAACGATTTTGAATTTTTTATAAATGAACTCAATATCAATAATAGTAAAGATCGAACAGACAAATTTAATACTTGATAATGATCTTTAAAGAACTGAGTAATGAAGTTTTGGTTTAATTACAATCAAACCTCATTGCAAGAACAAATTCAACAAAAGAAGTAACTTTGGTTTCTTAAAAATATTCATTTCAGTTTGGAAGAATGGAGAGAGGTCCAATTAAGCCATTGTATTGGACCTTGGAAGCCATATTGATAAACTCAGTTAATTGTATAGCAAAACGTTGGGGGGGGGGGGGGGGGGGGAGGGGTGGGGGGGGGCGTCGGGCCTTGAAGTAGGTCCGCCACTGGTGACTCAAGTTTATTCCTAATTCGAGCCTTTGTACCAAATGAGATACCCCTTATACATCCGATATGCAACTTGTTAAACAGCGACAAGCGTGGCTCGTGGCCGACCATTGTACCGATACTGTTCCAACTTAACCACCTGTTAGGTGTTAGGTTTTAATTACAAAATGTCTCGGTACAATTGGGTAAGAGTCACCCACTTATAAATTATATTTTCTTTTGTCACTTTTCTAATGTGGGAGCTTTCATCTCCAACATAACTTAGCAGATCACTCTACTCGAAGAGCTATACACACTCTTGAACACAACTTACAGTGTTTCTATAACTTGAAGACCTGTAAAAAATTGTTCCCTCACTCTTTCTTCTTTCCAAATGAGGCCAAAGTTTCCTCCTTATATAGGCAGAGATGAAACTTCCTAGAACCCTTCATTAATTCATTCATGAAACCTTGTACAACCTCCTATTAGTATCTATTCATGAACACTCTACAACATCCATCCATTCATGATCCTTCTAGACTTCGAACCATTCACGAATCTTCCACCATTAATGAACCATGAGTCCTTCACCACGCATTGAGTCCCTATGCATACACATAACCATGCATTTTTTTTTCATGCATGAGGTTTCACCATTAATAACACGCATTCATCACATGCAAAATATTTCCTCCAATGATAGAGTATGCACTAAACCGTTTAGCAACAGTTTAATATTTCCCAGATCTTAGTTTTGCAGAACCAAACTGATGGCACGTTTACTTACTTGGAATGGGAAGGAATGATTACAGGGTAAAAGCATTCATGCGTTTACTAACACGTAAAGAAATCAGAATGATTTCGGGTAAAAGAATTCATGCATTTACTAACACATGAAGGAATCAGAATGGATATAGGTCTCACCTCCTTATCAGGAATCGATTCCTGAATACTCAGGAATTTGATTACGAATGGGGGAGATGAGTTTAGGAATCAATCCTCAGGAATTAATACTGATTCCTTTCTTCTCCCATTCCACTTGTCTCCGATTCATGATTATTTTCCATTCCAATTAAGTAAACGTGCCATGAGTACTGATAAATGAAAAATAAACATCAAATATGAGGTTGGGGAGGCTCAAACCCATAACTCGTATGTGCACTGCAAGAGCCCAACCACCAAGCCACTTGCAGAATGTTGGTACATCTGAAACAAATTAATATATAGCCAAAATTTATTACATATAGCCAAAAGAGTCTTCTCCTTTAACTAATCTATCTTCATCCTTTTTGTGAAAACACATCTCTCTCGTTGTTTAACCATTTCTTCTTCTTCTTCGTTTCAGACTTTCAACTTATGAATGAAGAAGCTCTATTAGATTTGGAATACTAACAAAGCTTTCAAATTTAGTGAGAAAACAATGAGTTTCGATGTGGGTCAATTCGAGAATGCACGGAGCTAGGTGCGGAGTGGTGGTACTAGTGGGGATCAGTGTTAAAGTCTTGATGCTGGGCTCGGAGCGTGAACCCCAACTAGTCGGATCGGTATACCAGTTATGTCGAATTGGTAATGGTTTCATATTTTATTACCGATAAAAGTTCGTTCGCCAAACTGTTGGCACAAAAATGCCTCAGTTTAGTACTAAGGCCAGCCCTAAACCTAACATCCAAGCCATTAGGTATCATATAGTAAAACCTATACACCATACACGTCAAATCAGCCACCTTATTATTTCTAAGCAAATCAGTAAGACATCCATAATACCTTTGGTTAAAGAATTGGCGTGCATGATTCACCACCAACTGATGTTGCACTGTGTCCGACAACTTTTGCTTAGTGGTTGATCGAATGTAAGTATTTAGAAACTTTATCCATGTCATCTCCCTTTTCAAGCATTTTTCAACCTTGACAAGTAATAGGTCAATTATACACGCAAATTCAATCCACTAATTTAACATTTGATGTATGAAGCAAGCTCAAAGCCTTCTTAAGTTTTCCCATCTCCTCCTTATTACTCATTCTACTTTCCCCACTCTTTTGGATCATCTTGTCACATAAACCTACAACTAAGACTGTCAAAAAACTTCCCATGTACAGAAAACTTGCATGAGTTGTATATTTGCATCTTTGAAAGCTTTAACAAACTGATTGGTAACTTATAATGAGATTTGATCATGAAGATCAATAAGGATTTGCACATAAGTTTTTTTTTTTTTTTTTTTTGTAGCGGTTTGCAGCAACGATGAGTTTCGATGACTTAGAACTCTTACTTTACACTTTCCTGCAAATACCTTAAGTTGGGACACACAACTTTTTAATTGGAAGATAGGATGATTATCAAAACAAATATACACAACCCTATTCCATCTCTACCGGCCAAAATCCATATGTGTTTGAGTTGTTCAGACATCGTACTAGACTTCTCAAAAAACACTTCCAAGCCCTCATCAATTATATCCCATAAAGTAAACATCATTTGCAAATCATCCTGCTTAAAATTTGTAACCAAATCATCAAAACCTACTTCTAGGGTGCTTGTATGCCTCCTCAGTATTTCAAAAACTACTATTTCCAACCACTTATTCTTAATAAGATCACTCGATTGTAAATCCTCATGAACTAGAGATTTCGATCCAAATCGCAACTAGAGTTTCATAAATCAAAGACATCAAATTAGGTGAATCGACCTCAATTTGCTATCCTAAAAACACGAATTCACTATCGTACAAACCATGTGAGTTTTTGAAAAGAAAAAAAATGAAGCACAAAATATTTTATTTTCAAAAATGTGATAAATTGAATCATTCAATCAAAAAACAAAATAAAGCATTGCAAATTTTGATGGTTTACTAACTATACAATTTAATTATTGGAATCACTAGATCGCTTTTGGACCGATAGCAACCTCTGTCAGCAATCATGTTCATGATTAAAATTGATTAATGAACGATCGTTCAATCAATTTTTTTTTTTTGGGATAATATTCCTCTACTATATAGGAAACATCAAGAAGAACGATCCCGTTTGATCATTTGATCCGCACGACTAGAGTTTGCTAATCTTTTTTCCCCAGGCCAACTAAGATTTTTCCACATGACTACCACGAAGAACGATAGATCGTTTGATCATTTGTTATCTTTTTTTCTTTTGAACTCTCCAAATATAATAAACTAAATTAGTTGAATTTTACAAACAATTGTTAGGCCCCTCAGTAAAATTGTTTTTCAAACTAGACTTAACTTGTCAACATCCATCCTTTGCACAAGATGAAAAGTTAAAAGGGATGTTTGTGCTCCTCCTGCTCTTAAACTTTCCATGTATCCTGATCTCCAATCATACAAATGTTCAAAATTGACATTTTTGTTTTCAATTGTGGTAGGAATAGTTGAAATATTCTATTCATTTATACAAGTTGCTTTGATCGGTACTCTTGACTTATGCGTTTCACTTATTTGTTTTTCATTATATGGTAATTTGATTATACAAAACCACAAAGATACACATGAACAAATGGCGGATGTAGGGCCATCTCTAATCTTTGTGGTCTAAAATAGACTATAGTCTAAATTTTTAAACCTTTAAAAAGTATTATTCATCCAAATAGTAAGATCTATAATTTTTCCAACTTCAATCGTTTGAGGTTTAAATTATAAACTCTCATATATTTTATGGTTTTTAATATGTATGCTTAAAAAAATAAAAAATACGACATGAAACAATACAAATAGTATTCATAAATTTAAGATAATGTTTACTCCAACCAAAAATCTAAAACAATATTCATGAAATCAAATCCATGTTTGATCGCGTAACGCAATCAAATCAATTGTCAATAGCTATGCTAACTCATATAAGTCCTTGAAAAAGTTCATGGTATTTATGCTACTTGCTAAGATTCGAGAGGCACACCTCATGTAACGTCTAGCAAGACCTTTCCTTTTTTCTTTTTCTTTTTTACAGAAAAAATTGATCTTTTATAATCAACAAAATACGATCTAAACAAACTATCCATACAAAGTCAATCATCAATGCTATATCCCAAAAGATCACTTAGCTCCTTTTTTGTTAACTATGCGAAATAAAATCTCTCATTAACAATTTGAAGACATGGAAAATCAGTAATTTTTTCATTGGTTCGATTATGACATCCATATCTTCCACATTGGTCTCACACTTCTTCAATTATGGTTGAAGCATTTTTGTTCTTCAAAACCACACGACGAATAATATATCCCCTAACATGTCTCATAGGATGTACAACCATCACATCAACTGGTTGAATAAGACATCCAAAACTAAACCACCGAGTCACTACAGTGTCACCAATCTGGCCGATAAAAAAGATGTAAAATGTTCATGAATGGAACTCATCCGAGTGTTTGTGGTAACTCAAATACACCTCCAATGTAGGCTTGGAATACACATCTCTTAATCCATTTGAGTCAAATACAAATACACGTAGGAATCGCCCAGGCTGAAGTTAATAAAGACACTTCAGCCAATTGCAATGTAGGTTGCTCAGACAAGTTATCTTTGTAATTAGCTTGGAGTATTAGCTTAACATACTTTGAACCACTGCCAGTTGCCCACCATGTCTCGATATGATCACTACTATCCGTGTAATATTCATTAACAACAAAACCATAAGCTTCAGGCCTCTCATTTTCAATTCCAATAAAAACATAAGCCGAGTTACTAGTATTCTTCATTGTCCGGGCATGCTTCAAACCATAATCCGCAATTTCTTTGAGAGTTAACTCAATACCAGAGTTTTTCTTCTCCATGTACTGCTTTCGTAATTCAACGAACAAATTGTGGGCTGTAAGTTCTGATCCCGAATCCGTTGCATAAACAGTTGAAGTTATTGCTTCATATTTAACTTTATAGTAAATTGGAAACGCCGAATGAGATTCAACTTTGCACAATAAGAAAATCATTTTTTAGCATCTTCAACTTTGTCGAACATAATTTGATACACCAACCATTCTGTTTTTCCACTTGCCGTCAAAACTTCTCTTACTCCGAGCCAATTAACAAATGTAGTATTAGGAGATCCCTACCTTGTAGATGTTGCTTGTTTAGGCGATCCAGAAAGTCATTATGAGTTAGGATTAATTGTTCATGGACTTTATCAACTATCAAGAAGACTATCTTCTCCTTATCCTGACCAATCAAAAAGTCATTTTTTTTAATAAAAGCAAGAAGTTCAAAACAACACCTACTGAATTACAGTGTTCTTTAAAATTAAATAACAGTAGCAATAAATGAATTCATGTAACTACTACTACTAGAGCTAATGTTAGGCTACTGGGAGTAGGATTGGATTAGTAGAGATGGTTTAGTCGGAATCCACGTTTGGCTAGAATTCCTGTTTCGGTAGTGCATGTGGAGTCGGTTACTAGCTCGCATGAGAAAATTTTCCCCCATACATAAAAGCCACCTTGGAAATCAGCTCACACAACTTCATTTTATTGGTATTTGGATACGCCTTGTACATGTATCTAAGTTGGACAAGATTGAACAGTCTAGCGACAAACTCAAAAACAACCTCGAGCTTGAGCTGAGGAGGATGTGTTACCTACACCTGCAAGCAAACTAGAAAGCTCATAACACTCATAGTAATGATGAGCATTTTTGAGCCATCATATTCTGAGTTCGTTCGTGACAATAGAACCTCAAAAACGGTGGTACCCGACTCAATCAAGCCGCCCATTGCAACTTCCCCCAAGGCTTTTCCAATGCTTTTCTGATTGTGGATGAGATTGTGGATCATGGGTCCGAGTCCCAGTTGATGCCACAGCAGACCGAGGCAGATCATATGGCCAGTTGGTCCAATGACGCGGCGGAGCTCCACCCCTAGTTTGTTCAAGTCTATCGACGACTCCTCGATCTCCTAGTCTGACGACGCCATCTCCTTCGAGACTCCGTCGAACTTCTCCATCCCGAAAGAAACCCTTAACATCTCCTCACACTGAATGTTGCGGTGGGGCATTTAGCAGTCTGATTCGTCAGCCATGAATGGTTAAACTCTCTATTTTAGAAAGCGGCTGGGAGGACTCTCAAATGTTAGTTTCTTCAAACATTGACACTAGCTCTCTATTTTTCCAGGATACTAGTTGTCCTAATTCCTCCTTTGAGAATACAAAAAACTATAAGCATTCTATCATTGTATCGATTGTTTAGTGCAGTATGTACCAAACCTTTAAATGCGAATTCCGCAACTGCATTTGTTTCTATATCGATCTCTATCTTCTGCCCCTTCAAGCCCCCTTCAACTAGATGTGGCGGGTAACCTGATTCAGCTCTATACCAAATATTTTCTAGTCTCTACACATTCTCATAAGCATTTGGTACCCAGAATAGTACATACTTTTGTTCACGATAGTGTCATCTCAAAACATAAATAGTATTCACAGTCTCGCTGTTAGACCTAGAAAATATTTGTTTTGATTTATGGTAGTGTAGGAGTAGCTTTTTATTTTTTTGTATTTTAGTTGATGAATGATTAAGCATTGTGATGTATATTGAGAGGTCCTCTTTGGATCACTCTAGCTTGACCGTGTAATGTGGTATGATTTTATATCAATGGAATACTCTTCCATTGCCCTTAAAAAAAAAATAGATACAAGTTTCACTTTTTTATCTATTTTTTTTTTTTTAAGAATATCATGTCGATATATTAAAACTCAAGCCAGAAAGAATCATTACATATCATTCCTCTACCCTCTATGGGTAGATAAAGAGTTTAAACCACATCGATATATAGATTAGGTCAGATCATTTGACGGTACTCATGCTCACTTATTCAAGAAAGCCTATAAACTATGTTACAAAGACAAGTAAATAGGCATAGTTCAAAAGATAATAAACTAAATTTTCTCCTTGCCCTTAAGATACAAGTTTCACTTATGCCACAATTGTTTGTATTTATGTATTCTTGAGAATTTTTCGAGGAAAACGGAGTGACATTTGAAAAGTAGAGCGAAATGAGCAAGAAAACGATAGAAGAGGAAAATAGAATTTAAGATTGGAGAAAGAACAAATGGTGAATTTCAAAAAATGTAGTACACGTCTCCATAGCACGTTCAAAGCACCTGAGTTTCTTAAAAAAAGAAAAAGAAAAAGAAACATAAAACATATTACTCAAAAAGTTTGAATAAAAATGTCTTACAAAAAACAAACTAAACTACTAGTCTATTGTAAATCTTTTCCAGTTTCAACTATTCAATTTACTGATTGGAAGCACCAAATTTCTAGGTCCTTGCAACCTATATCACCAAAGCACCAAACATGTCTATCAAAATTGGTCAATGAACGATTGTTCGATCATTTACTGTCAAATTTATTGTTTCGGTATAATTTTACAAGCTTCTTTTGTAGTTTGTTGGTAAACCAAATACATTAAATTTGTTATTTTTTGTGAGGAACAACATTGCCATTGATTCTCAAAGTTGTGAGCTTGTAGTGCGATATGCTTGAATATGGAGACTCGAAACCAACCACAACAACAATTTTCCCACTATAATGAGGACCAGTTGAGGACTTTCAATTGCATACGTACAGACGTGGGTTCGAGTGTCACCATGGGGGCAAGAGTGAAACCCTTTGATCCTCTTTTTTAAAAAAAGGAGAAAAAGCAACGGATTAAGAGACCCATTTTTCGATTACATTACGACAAATCAACCGTTAGATGTTTTTGTATGCATGAGTAGATCACTTTTAAAAAATTTCTTTCAAATTGATAATCATTAAGGTACCGAACTAGATCAAATCAATGGACGGACTAAATCTATCAAGCATGAACCGTTCATGTTCATAACTGATAAATCACAATTATGCATGCCTTAACGATTTTCAAGTTGGTTGAAAAATTGCATAAATGATCTACACATAAATATCTAAATATCTAACAGTTGATATGCAGAAATGTGATAAAAAAGTGGGTCTAACACAAAAGTTTTCAAGTAGTCCTCATTTATTAGAATGACTCCCTTGAATGAGAATATAACAAGATGACATGAGTCACATATAAGAACCAATATAGAAACACCACCTAGCATCATGTTCTATGGGTAAGGCTATGGTATGTTAATGTTTCTCATACATAAACTTTTTTTTACCACTTTGAGGACTCATTTTACCGGTTTGAGGACTCATTTTATCACTTGAGAACTCATGTTGTAACTAAGAAAATTTACCACTTTAAGGACTCATGTTACCACTTTGAGGACTAATATTACTATTTTGATGACTCATTTTACCACTTTAAGGCAATTGTATGCATGTCATACGCTAACATATTGTAGAATTTGCCCATGTTCTATAGCATAAAACATTGGGCACCTTGTAGTAGCTTGCAATAAGTTGCTTGCTTAGTCCCAAATTGGGCTTTAGTCCATTAACTGAATCGAAAACCCTACCATATAGCATTATTCTAACTTGCGTCTTAATCCATAAATTGTAACAATATTTCTATCATGTTGCGGAGTAAAAATCAAATCGACAACGATTAGATACAAATTGACAACTTCGCTTGATCAAGGCAAATAATTCTTTGCTTTCAAGGAAGCACAAACACTAGTAATTTTTCTCAACCGCGCAAGCTGCAATAGAGGACGGGCAGGTAACCGAGCCAGTTAAACACAAGAAACCAAAATACAAAAACATTGGCAAAATAATAAAAATAAAAATCCAAAGCTACCTTGTTCCAGCTCTGTTTGTCCGGAAGTATTCGAATTCTCAATTTCACCCTCGATCAATTCCATATCTGTACCACATTACTAGGGTAAAATCGTCACTTTAGGTCTTTAATATTCATCGTAGTCTTCGTTCCAAGAACTATTTCTCTCTCTGGCTCTCGATCTAGCCCAACCAAAAACCAAGCGAAGAAGAAAGAGGCGAACTTGGAGTCTCTGCTACTCTCTCAATTCCAATAGAGGTGCACTATTCGTTTCCGGATTTGTTTTGATTTTTCTTTGGATTTGATATTTCTGTATTTTTTTTTTTTTAAATTTTAGAAACTGCAAAATTAGGAGCTGAAGTTATCGATTTGAGCTTTAGCTTGGAGCGAAATGTAGAAAATGTTTAGTAATTTGTTTGATTTTCGGGGTTTGAATGAGAGTTTACTGTGTCAATTGAGCTCTGAATTGAATCGCATGGTGAGTTTTGTGATTTTTACTTTTTTTTAATCTGTGAAGGAAACCAATGTAAAACTGGAATGGAGTCATTAGAAAAGTCTACGCTAATTGAATTAATGTGTTCTTAGGGTTTTGATGTTTCAGTTTTCAAATTCATTTCGTCACAATGGTGGCACCGAAATTTTGGTCTTTGTGCTCCATTGACAGTTAAAGTGATTAGCTTTTAGCCTAGATGCTATATAGTGCGTAAAAGTAGGGATTCTTATATTATGTGACTGCAGAAATATGCACATTTGAGTTGAGCTTAGCTTAAGAGTCGGGTATATTGTAGCGTTGAGTTACTTTGTTGTTTGAGCTACTGAACTTTGGCTATTGACTGAATATTGTGGTTAGTCTGCCTGTAATGGATGGAAGTTTTTGCTGGATGTTGGCTGTATGTTGTGAGTTTGAATGGTGAATTTATTCATTCTGTTACATTGTTTAGTTTTTCTTGAACTAGATGAAAGAGAGTAGAGATGGAATCAAGAGCGACAGACGTGCGAAAAATTCATCAGTTAGCTCACTTCCACTCATCTTGGACATAGACGACTTTAAGGTGGGAAAAAAGAAGAATGAAAATATGAGATTTTTGTAATTTTTGTTTTACAGCTGGGAATTTAGGTAAACTGAGGACTAAAATTCTTTAAACTTGTAGGGTGAATTTTCATTTGATGCATTGTTTGGAAACCTGGTAAATGATCTCCTCCCATCCTTTCAAGAAGATGAAACAGATTCATCTGAGGGTCATAGCAACATCAGCGGGACTGACTCTTTGCCAAATGGACATATGCGAGCTCCGTCAGATGCAACAAGATTTGCGCAGGGAGTGTCTGACCCTTTATTTCCAGAAGTAGATAAGATCTTATCTCTGTTCAAGGATTCTTGTAAGGAGTTGGTTGATCTCCAGACACAGGTATTTCAGGAACAGTGTAAATATGGGACTTCCAAGTTCATTTCCATCTTTTTTTGAAGTTGCTGATTTGCCATTCTTCCTGTTGAAGATTGATGGAAAGCTATTAAATCTTAAGAAGGATGTTTCTGTACAAGATTCTAAGCACCGCAAGACACTTACTGAGGTTAGTTAGCAGGGGCCTTACATTTTATGTTAATATATCTCAAAAATGTTCTTCACACTGCATTCCAAGAAAAGGCAGTGGTCCTTACCAAAGATCTAAAGTTGCAATAGTTTCCACCACATCTTTCTAACTAGGCTGTTATTGTCAGAGCTCATACAATATTTTATCACTGCTTGCATATTGGGGTTGGACTTCATGCACTCTCCAGCAATAACATTGTAGCTCTGTGAATAATGTTTCCCATCTTTAGTGATATGGAAATTATTGCACCTGGCCCTTCACCTGTCTTTATTCAATGAGTATGATATGTGAGGAATTCATGAAACTAAGATAAAATGTTTCTCATTCTAGTCTGATAAAACTGATTGTATACCACTATAACAAGCTTTTTAATGTGGTATTCTACCAATCCTAGTGCAAAAACATTTAAGCTATCTACAAGTTAAGTGAGGATATCTATTCAGTGGTTTCAGTTTCAAGCATTAGATGCATCTGACTTGGATATTGAATTACAAATTTGACTGTATTAGATTACATATTATTTGTCAGCTTGAAAAAGGAGTAGACGGCTTGTTTGGTAGCTTTGCCAGGTTGGATTCACGTATATCAAGTGTTGGACAGACTGCTGCAAAAATAGGAGATCATCTGCAGGTGAAGTTTGTCCTATGCTTGATTGCTAATGGACTGTTTGCTTCCAAAGTTGTAATTGAGATCACTCTAGTACCATTATTTCATTACAGTTTAGTAATTTATGTTTGTAATTATTTGGATTTTCCTTGTCAGAGTGCAGATGCTCAGCGGGAAACTGCTAGTCAATCAATAGAGCTCATAAAGGTAGTCACGGAACATTTGGTCTGTTCTACCCTTTTTTGGTAGTAAGTTAACAGTTAACACAATGTTGCCACTTATTCTTGCAGTACTTGATGGAGTTTAATAGCAGCCCAGGCGATCTAATGGAACTTTCACCTCTATTTTCCGATGACAGTCGTGTTGCAGAGGCTGCTAAAATTGCACAAAAACTGCGTAAGATGACATTATTTTATCAAACAGCTGTTGTTATTTTATTATGGCAAAATATTAAGATCATCTCTCTTTCACTGTCTCTCCCCCTGTTCTGTTCCTCTTTTCTCTGGAAAGGGGAGTAATGGCACTGAGTAGCTGTCATTTGTTTTTAGTTGTGGCCATGATATATGTTTGGGTAGATGAAACCGTAATGAATTTGTATCTAACTCATGCTAGTAGGTTCCATGAACTGAATCAGTGAAGTTTTAACTGTTACTTGTTATTTCCTATGCAATCATATAATATGTAATCTGGTAAGTGGCCATCAAGTTGTGCTGCCTTTTTACCTTATGAGTATATGTAAATATAACATTCCCCCATGAGTGTCTAGCAGCCTATAAAATCGTAGATAAGGCTCATACTGCCAAATAACGTTCAGGGAAATATGCCAATATGTGATAATTACCTTGCTTGCCTCTGTTGATGATAGGGGCATTTGCTGAGGAAGATATTGGAAGAACTGTACCATCGGTCATGGGCAATGCAGCCGCTAGCAGAGGATTAGAAGTTGCAGTTGCTAATCTTCAGGAGTACTGTAACGGTATGATTACATAGACTAGTCTTAAACATGCTATGTCTCATTTCACTGAGTAATTTTGTACCATGGTCTACATGCAATCTTTGAATTCTTTGTGTCCCCACAGCAGTTATTTTCTGGTCTCTAGCCTATTTCTTTCGTTCTTTTTTATTTATTATTATTATTTTATGGTTTCCTTATTCAACAACCCTTCCCGGTATTTTATTAGAAAAAAAAAACCTATGGATGGCTCACCTCTTTAATGATTTCATCAAAAATTTCTGGGATTACAGTTAAAAGTCTTGGTAGGGGAAGCTCTTCGTTCAGTCTCTTACAAACTTTATGGAATATATTTTAATCAAGTTCTTTATTTTTATTTTTCTTTGTTACTATTTTTACCGTAATAGAATTGGAGAACAGACTGCTAGCTCGATTTGATGCCGCATCACAGAGAAGAGATTTGTCTACCATGGCAGAATGTGCTAAAATTTTATCTCAGGTAGACCTAAACTCCATGGCCTAAACACCTAAATATGCCTAGTATATAGAATGCGCTAAACATGTACCATCGTATTTAGCATTGAACTCCTAAACATATATTGTAAAAAAAAAATTAAAAAAAAAAATCCTAAACATATGGCCTTTCTCTCTCTCTCTCTCTCTCTCTCTCTCTCTCTCTCTCTCTCTATCTATCTCTCACACACACACCCACACATAAAACCAAATGTCACAGTGAATGAGATTTGGTCTAAGGATTTTATTCATTTCATGAATCCATTTTCCTTATATTGTTAATTTATATTGCGATGCAGTTTAACAGGGGAACTAGTGCCATGCAACATTATGTGGCAACACGTCCAATGTTTATTGATGTGGAAGTCATGAATGCAGATACCAGATTGGTTCTTGGTGACGAGGGTTCCCAGGCTAGTCCTAGCAATGTTTCTCGTGGACTTTCTTCCTTGTACAAAGAAATCACAGGTTAAAGAATGTCATTGATTGAAATCGAGAGGTGGAATTCTTCAATATATTTGTTATATTTTTGTTTCTTTTGCAGATACTGTACGGAAGGAAGCAGCAACAATTATGGCTGTATTCCCTTCTCCTAATGAAGTTATGTCAATCTTAGTCCAGGTACCATGCAGGACCCCTTCTATTTTATATTTCTTCTCCATTTTCAGCTCCATGTTTTTAATATTCTGTTTTTTGGTGCAGCGAGTTTTAGAGCAGAGAATTACAGCTTTATTGGACAAATTATTGGTAAAACCATCTCTCGTGAACCTACCTCCTATGGAAGAAGGGGGCCTTCTATTAGTGAGTAAAACTACTTGGGCAGTTCCTTCCTTGCTTACAAAATGTTCGTGTAGTTCTTCATTTTACTTATTTTTTTACCTGTGACTGCAGTATCTTAGAATGCTAGCGGTGGCATATGAGAAGACGCAAGATCTTGCTAAGGACCTGCGAGCCGTGGGATGTGGTGACTTGGATGTCGAGGGTAATGAATTAACCTTTTGCGGTCTCTCTATAAGTGGATTTGCTTCTCATGGGAATACTAGTGTGGATATTATGGTGATGGTGAATGAAGGGTCATGATGTCGACAATGTTTTTTACCAGCTGAAAAAATAAAAAAGACAAAACAAAGCAAAAACAAAAAGGGAAAAAGAGCAAGTGTTTGGGAAATAGGCATTACCTCAAGATGCCAGGGTTTTTTAGGAATTTACATGTCTACTTTTGCTGTGGTTAGGGGCAGCGGGGTTCTAATTTGATGGTTCTGTATTGGGGTTCCTGTACCTCAAATGAACCTGCCTTTTGCCTTTTTTCTTCCAAAAAATTTCTATGTTTAATTTTAATAAAAAGATCAGAAATCACATTATGTAACAAATTCTAGTCTCACGGCTGACAAATTTTAACTAGCCGGTTCTTACAAAATAGGAATATTAGCATTTTTAGTTACTATTCATATTTGCTTTGGTTCAATGAAACTGCTTTTTTCTACTTATCAACTATGGGATCTTCATAGAAACTTTATCTGATGTTTCAGGCCTCACAGAGTCTTTGTTTTCTGCTCACAAGGATGGATATCCTGAACATGAGCAGGCCTCTCTTAAACAACTATATCAAGCTAAGGTTTGCATCAAATGCATTATTATTCAATCAAGCTCCAGCTATCATTCTGTGTTGGTAACAATGATTAACATGTATATGCTGCGCAGATGGCAGAACTACGCGCTGAAAGCCAGCAGACATCTGAATCAAGTGGAACAATCGGGCGCTCAAAAGGGGCAGCAGTAGCATCTTCCAACCAGCAAATATCTGTCACTGTTGTGACAGAGTTTGTTCGTTGGAATGAAGAAGCAATTACCAGATGCACTCTGTTCTCATCCCAAGTAATATCTGTTCTTGCACTATATACATTTTCTACTCAGGAGTTTTAAATACGTATCTGATAATCTGATTCACTTGGGATTGAGGAAATTATTTGCTCAGTATCTTCTAAAGTTATTATATATATATATATATATTTTTTTTTTCCCAAGTTTTCTTTTGAATGTTTGCCATTGTTGTCTAGTATTTTCTCTGTTCTCCTCTATGTGGGTTGGTGTTTACACTTCAACTCTTTATTATATCTCATTAACATGCATTCATAAAGTTACTTTGTTTAACTTGAAATTGGAGATTCTTATGAGGTATCTTAAATACCTATATTCATAGAAAATGACTTCAAGGACACAGGTATCATTCCCCTGTGGATGAGTGGGAAATTCACCTGCATGGGTGCATACATGTTATAGCAGATTGTTAAGTATGAAATTTTGACATGCCTCATAAAACTGATTGGGAGATGGGCAATATAATATGAACGGTGGTTAAACAATATATTACTCTGCTCTTTTAGGTATACATTTAGGGTTTCAATTATTCTAGATTTTTATGTTGCAGATATATTACTAGTTTTTTCATTTTTATTCTTTATAGATTTATATAATATAATTTTTTTCCCCTTCAGCCTGCAACCCTTGCAGCAAATGTAAAATTGGTGTTCACTTCCCTCCTAGGCCAAGTAAGTTGGTTGCTCATTAAAATAACATACACATTGAGGATTTTTTATTTAAATGAAATTCATGATATTCTTTTTCTTTCCTTTATAGGTCAGTAAATATATAACAGAAGGTCTTGAACGAGCAAGAGACAGCTTGACTGAAGCTGCATCTTTAAGGGAAAGATTTGTATTGGGTACTAGTATGAGTAGAAGGGTGGCTGCTGCAGCTGCTTCTGCTGTACGTACCTGATCATACTTTTTGATGCATTCTAAATTGTGAACTATAGAATACTTGATTCAACTAAATGCACAGTTTTTCCAATACGGTAGACTAAGGAATATGAATGGCTGATGTGTAGGCAGAAGCTGCTGCTGCTGCTGGTGAAAGCAGTTTCAGATCTTTCATGGTTGCTGTACAACGTTGTGGTAGCAGTGTGGCTATAGTTCAGCAAGTATGTTGGCCATTTGCCATTGTCTAAATGTGTATATGTTGTTCTTGATGGAATGACCTGATATGTTTTGAGCACTTAAATTGATTGGGATTTTACTCGTCAGTATTTTTCAAATTCTATCTCTCGGCTTCTACTCCCTGTTGATGGAGCGCATGCTGCTTCATGTGAAGAAATGGCAACAGCTATGTCAAGTGCGGAGGGTGCTGCATATAAAGGGCTTCAACAATGTATTGAAACTGTGATGGCTGAGGTCAGTTACTAAATTTTTGACCTACTATGTAGCTTGTAGATTGGTTAATGATTCCACCTTTTAGTAACAATTAAGTATAGTCATGACTTGGCTTCTTGGTGGCTGCTGGGTTATATGTATGTGGGTCCTGTATGTGCATCTTCTCACTCTGTCATTTGCCCAATGTTCTAATGTTTTTCATTTGAAACCCCTGCTATTCAGGTGGAGCGATTACTTTCTTCTGAACAGAAGGCAACAGATTACAGATCACCAGAAGATGGATTTGCTCCTGATCATCGGCCGACAAATGCCTGCACGAGGTTACAATCAATGAATAATTAAAGCCTGCATTTTTAGGACTTCTGCAAAATGAGTCGTTTGATCTCTTTTTATTTTTTTTATTTTATTTTTTATACTTTTTAAATGGAGATGGAGCTTGGCATGAACGAAAACCAGAGATTTAGGAAGTTAACAGTAAGCTCTGTAGTCCACAATTTGACACCTGCATTTAGCTGTCTGTCTGATGTTTTTGATTTTTTTTTTTTTTTTGGGGTCAAACTATTGAACTGTCTTTATGGGATATTTAGTGGCATGTATGCTAATTTCTCAACCAGTTCTACAATAATTAATGATCAGCCAACTATATAGGGGCTTCTCTCATTCTTCCTTTCCCTTGCAAGAGTATCCTGTATACTGGATTAGTAATTGCTTCCATTTTTGGACTATTCAAACAAGAATTTCTTGGTCGATACCAACTGAACTGGATAGGTTTACAATTCAGGATCATAATTCTGGTTCGTGACCACATCATTTTAACGAGCGAGTTTTTTTAATTTTTTAATTTTTTATATATATATATTTTTTATCCTTGTTCTTTCTTTTCTAATGTGTTTATATGTTACCCTGATCAATAAAATGATTGCTGTTGATAATGTGTTTCTTTTCTTTTGGCTAGAGTTGTAGCTTATCTTTCCCGTATACTAGAATCTGCATTCTCAGCACTTGAGGGTCTTAACAAGCAAGCATTTTTGACTGAATTAGTAAGTACTTGCTGTCTCTCCTGATGGTTTTTATGTGTTGCGGTCGCTGAGTTAGAACTAGACTTGATTATTGTAGAATAGCGGGCAAGTGCACAACTCACTGTGCAATTGCTTGTTTGCATATAATTGCAAGGGCATGAATACAACGATGAATGCTTTCAACTGGCTTGATACAATGATAAATTTGTATCAACATTTCTAGCGGACAAAAGTGCATAATGCTTGCATGATACAAGGCCTTTAACACTATCTGCAGCAACTGCTGGATGACTTGGATCAATTAAGATATAAGTCATAGATGATATTTTTCATTTTCGTCACACCTGTATTTTAGTTCATGTGATTTTAACTTGATATCTTTGGGCTGAATAGGGGTTAGGCATTTTGAATAAAGATGGTTATGATGACACCAACACATTTGAACTTAAATTATGTTGAATGTTTGCCAGGGAAATCGCTTGCATAAAGGGCTACTAACACATTGGCAGAAGTTCACTTTCAATCCCAGGTAAATGGACTTTCTCATGATTCTTGACCTGCGAAACTAGTTCAGTTGAATGTTCACATTAATTGATGAGTTCAATTTGTTTCCCTTTCTCAGTGGAGGATTACGGCTGAAGCGTGACATAACTGAATATGGAGAATTTGTGCGCAGTTTTAATGCTCCTTCTGTTGATGAAAAATTTGAATTGCTTGGCATGTGAGTTTCCTTGAAATTGCTGTATTTCCAGTTCCACCCATTTTGGTTTTTGAACATGAATGTATGATGAGCTTTCATCTGCAGAATGGCCAATGTCTTTATTGTTGCTCCTGAAAGTCTCTCAACTCTGTTTGAGGGTACCCCCAGTATACGGAAAGATGCACAGAGGTAACACACTTCACTCTTAAAAAAAAGTGTAGACCACACACATATTGAAGCTCAGTTTATCTTCCCATTAAAGACGATGAATAATTTGCAGTTGATTGAAGAATTTTCCAAATTTCTCTTTTTTCAAAACATGGTGATAAGCATGAAGCTTTATTTCTTAATGATGTCTCGTCTTTTTTTTTTTTTTTCAGAAAATAATCCATTTGTTCTGATACAATTTTGATTTGGATACTAAATCAGGTTTATTGAGCTTAGAGATGACTACAAGAGTGCAAAACTTGCTGCCAGACTTAGTTCCTTGTGGGCAAGCTCAGGTTGATTCAGGAGCTGTATGTTGACTAAATATGACCTCCCAATGTTGTGTGGCATCAAGTTGCTCCAGAGATGAGGAAACTGACACACCGAGTTGAAATTATTTGGAGGCACAGACATCAAGCAGGGGAACCGGTTTAAATTGCATTATTGGTCTGGTTAAAGAGCTGATCTTTGGACAGATCATTGAACTGCATATTGTTTCTCTTTTCCATTTTGTTGAGTGTATATTTTGAAGGTACAAATAGGAGGACCTGGAAGACTCGTTTTTAGGTCTCTAATTTATTTGCTAGGGTTGCAAGTTTCATTCGATGATTTGATGGTTTTTGCCCTTTTGTAAATGGTACCAGTGATGAATTTGTTGCACAGAGTTGTGTTGCTTGATTGCAGTCCGAATAGTATTATTCTGAAATCACTAGTTTGTTCCTTGCACTGCTTTGTGGAGGAAGTCATTGGGAACGGCATTACGGTATTAGCGTTCCATGTGCATTCATGCATCAATTTTTTGTCTTGCACATTACCTCTTAAATTTTACATATATGTAGCAACGTAAAAGGTTAAGCCAAAAATAGATTGGATAATAACTTAATAATTGTTAAAAAAATATGTATGTAACAGACTAACATCCAGGTAATTACTAATTAGTTACGATCCAGGTAACAGACTAACAGGTCATCAATCTGGACCTTCAATTATAGACCACCTTTATATTGAGTGTAGTGTTTATATGTCAAGACAGTTTTTTTAGATATTGTAAGGAATAAATGCATTTCAGTCATATATATTAAATCTAAATTGTGAGATTATAACAACTTTAAATGTGCAACTTAACCTCAGTTGTTAGATGCACTTGTCCCTTACAGTCCCTCAAAAGTGAGAAGGGATTCAAAGCACCGACATGCACTTACACAAAGAGGAATGCATAACTGAATAACGTCAAGTCCACTTTTTAGTTATTAAAAAAAAAAAAAAAGTAAACTTCAAATGTCATGAACTCAGATCACCGAATAAATACTAGGTCACTTACACTGGGGGTGTATAGGCAAATTTTTGCTAAAAATTCTCTTTGAGAGTTTTCATTCATCACATTTCTGAACCAAACCTGTGATTTTTTCCCCCCAGAAATTCACGTGGTTTGCACGTGCTTCGGAGACGGGCGAAAATATATTACCGTGTTCTCAAATGTCAAATTCTCTCAAAATGTTTTTCCCTCCCCTTCCATCGCCTTCCCGCTCACGATTTCAAAATCCGCTCCATTTTCCCGACAAAAAAAAATCCCGAAAACCCAGAAGCAGACCTGATGGCGGAACCAGAGAGAGAGCCGTAGACCTCCCCACAGCGATATGACCAATTCCAACACCGCCTTCGCCAAAACCATCTGCTCCATCTGCTACGAAGACCTCAACCCCGTCTCCGAGGATCTCCAATCCATCTCCCTCTGCGGCCACGTCTTCCACGAGCTCTGGTAACATCTCTTCCACATCATCAAATCTTCTCCCTTCGTCATCGAATCGTTAATTTTCAGTACTGAATTTTCGGATTTTTTCTTCTTTCTTTTCTGTCTGTAAAACCCTAGTTTGCAGCAGTGGTTCGAGTACTCGTCGAACAACAAGTGTAGTTGCCCGGTGTGCAAGCAGAGCTGCAAGGCGAGCGATGCCGGCCGGCTTTATTTCCAGTCGGTGGATCCGAGTAGCACTCAGCGACCGGTTGTTGAGTGTGAGGACGAGGACGCCGCGGCATTGCGCCAAGAGGTGCAGAGGTTGGAGTCCAAGACGATTGTGCTTACTTCGGCATTGGACCGGCAGGGGCAGAGTCTCAAGGATCTCACCGACGAGGTATTGGATTCTCATTATGCTGGGGGTTAGGATTTTTGAGAAATTTTGATTTCAATTTTTTTTGTGTGCCATTGCTGATGTTATTGATAGATCACACATTAGGGGTTTTCGTTTTACTCTCTTGATCTGTGGAATTTCCGAATTTGAGCTGGAAGGCAGAAAAGGGTTGAAATTGTGGTTTCTTGAATGTTTTTTGTATAGGAAATGGGAACCTCTAATATGATGGGAACCTCTAATATGAGCTGAGACTTAACTGTTAAAATCAAGTGGAAGGTCATATAACAATATTCTTTAAGATTGAAGCATCTTGCTTTTCCTTCATGTGGCTCTTACTTGGGCAGCAATTTTCTTTTTCAGCTTTGTTTGTGCAAGGAGCAGGCAAAGAAAGAAGTAGCATCAAAGAATGATGCAGTGGCATCAAAGAATGAAGCCTTGAAACAACAAGCATCCATGGAACGGATGCTTCGTATGAAATCTGGGGTGAATTGTCAATTGTGGTTCTTTACTTGTATTATGAAATACTGTAGATCAAGTTATGAAGAAGGAAAATCTTATGAAGTTTTTTGTCATCTTTTCATAGGAGCTTGATAAGGTAACTATGGAGTGCTTGAGGTTGCAAGAAAAGAATATGAAATTGGCCAAGGAGCTTGCAGCATTCAAATTGTGAGTGCTTTTGCGTTATTAGTTATTTCGGTTGTGTATACTGAAGAATTTGAATGTAACATTTACCTGAAGGCTATTACCCAAGCCCCAACAGCTATTGTAATCAGATTAATCTCTCAATTATCTGTTTCTTTTCCACCCCTAACATAGCTACATGGATTTAACTGTAGGGTATCTGACTTTGATCTAAAAGAAGAGGATGTCTTAAACTATGCAGCTCTTGGTAATGGGGTGAACAACAAAGAATCGATAGATAGCCTAAAAAAGTCCTTGTTGTCGCGTGAAAGGTTAGCCATATGACCTTCAAACTTTATATAGATATATCATTTTTTTTGTGTGGATGAAGCAACCTGTTTAACTTGTGTTTGAGTTATCGTATCTCAAATATAACTTAAGCAGTTATTGCCTACTCATTTCACTCTTGTATACCTTTATTTTTTTTCCCTCAAGTTTGATGTTGGTTTCTGTGTACACATACTTCTAATAGGGTTTACCAGGTCCATGCCAAAAAAATGACGGCTAGATACAATGAATTGATGAAAAAGCACAGAGATCTGGCACATGAAAAGGCTCGTTCTAGTGAAGAACTAGAGAAGGCTAAAGAAAAGATGAATACATTAAAGGTGAGTTTTGTGATGAGATCATCTAAAGTAACTCTCGTATAGATGAGTGAATCCTGATTAGTGATTTTGTGCCCTTTATCAGACAAGGGTACAAGAATTGGAGAGTGCGGTTGAAGTCAAGGACAATGAAGTTTTGAGGGCTTTAAAAGCTTCAAGGGAAACTCGAGGGCAAAGAGTTATTCAGAATAATGTTAGTTGTAAATCTGATTCTGTATCCGTCAACAATTCATCAGAAGATCAAAGCAAACAGTTTGCTCCAATGCATAAATTTGATAGGATAGGAAGCTTGCCAAATGATCTACTGTGCCAGACAGTACACTTCAATTTCATTAGCCCTATGGATGCAAATTCTACTAAAGATGGTACAAGTACCAGTGCTGATGATGAAGAAAGAGATCCCTACTCCTTAATTGATGATGATGCTTCAAAATTTTCCACAACTAGACATGAACTTTCAAATGCCAATGTGAAAAACCCACTCTGTGAGCATAGAACTAGCCAGAAGTCTAGTATGTTGAGACCAGGGGCTGCTTCTGATTCAATCAATGAAACTTCAGTCTGTAGACTAAGAAATCTGGACGAGCCTTTGGGCTCAATAACTGGTAAAATGACTCATATTTCCAAGTCTCCTGCTGCTGATGTTGTGATTCTTGATGATGTAGAAGAAGTCTCCCCGGTGCTTAACATTATACAGGAATCTCCCATCACACAAGCACTTCCCAGACAAGGTATATCACTGATGCATATTGTCAATTGAGTTTGATTCCTTCACGTACAGATGAGTTACATTAACCTGAATAACATTACCAGATAAAATTTTAACTTTGATTTTGAGTTCCTCTCTTAAAATGCAGGGGTTGCAGGCTCTTCTGGTGGCTTGCTTGGTCTTGATGGAGCAAACAGGTTGGGAAAATGGTGCAAGCAGACTGTAAACAATGGATCTGTAACAAGGCAAGACTCAACGGCAAATAAAAGTGATTTGATTGCTGTAGGAACTGACGGAAGAGGTGGAAGAATCAAAGTTCTGAGATCTCATAATCAATCAACATTGGTGAGGTCATCAAGTGTTATTTGTTTTATTCTGGTCCAAAATGCTTTATCAGATTGGTAGTAGCTAACTGCATATAAAAGTTTATTTTTGTAGTTCTAATCACAGTTCTTTTCTAATAAGTCATTTGATTGTTTTTGCTCATATTTACTTGGAACCAGGAAAATTTGCTTGTAATGAAATTTTAATGTTATAGTGGTATATCTTTTACCAATGTTTCAGGTGCTAAGCATGTAAGCATTGTTTTTTTATTATTGCAGGATAGTAAGTCAAATTCACGGGGACCAAAGAGATGCAAATATGGAGCTAAGACAAATAGACTGCAGTCCCAAGGGTGCTTGCAAATGGAACACTTCTTCGGAAGATCTGGTCAATAATCAAAGTGTTTAGAGGTGTGCATATTATATATCTGCAAGATTGTAATGCTCTAGTTTCTAGGATTTATTAGAGCCAAGAAGAGAGAAAAAAAAAAGTTCAGTTGTTATGCCCCAACCAACGTATGCTAAGAGACTATCAAATGGAAGAAGCTGATGGCATTTTTTGTACTTCCTGCTTTTGAACTTTGAGTTTTGCTAGTTCTGATTTTTGTCTTAATTCCCCCCTCCGTCTTCTTGAAGAAAATCATGTTTCTTATTAGGCTCGCCTTGCTATCCTAGTAGTTAGCCTAAACAGAACCTATTCAGGTTTCCAGAAAGCCATTTATCATGAATCTTTCTTTGGATCTGGTATTATTGCTTAGTGTTGAAGTTAAGGCCAAACAAATTTCTTGAACTATTGCAAATGGAATTCTTCTGTTGAAAATGGACTTTGTCTTGCATCCTTCCAGTTGGTGAAGTGAATGTGATAGATTTTGGTCAGAACAACTCAGAAAAGGGAGCTTTGTACATCAAGTAATAAGTAGCTGATGGAATCACCTTTCTTCTGTTGTAACCCCGCGTCTTCCTGTAGATGTTGAGACTTCTAGCTTCATGTAAGAATGATGATTGATGAATACTTTTCATTATGTCTTATGATCGAATTCGTGAATTATGATTTGAAGATTACAGTGTAGCACTTGCTGACTTGCTGTCTGCATGCTGGCTAATGATGTAAGTAATGATGCAATTACCCACAAGTGATTTACATGCTTAAAGCATGATGCTTTGGTATACTATTTTATCATATGCTTTGCGCACCAGTTTTGAAGTTTCTTTAGGCAGGCCTAATTGTCATGGTTGTGTTTCTTACATACCTCGATTCTTTTTAATTTCCTCTAGGAGAGGAATGGATATATTCAAATTCAACTTCGAAGACTACAATTTAGAGTTGTTATATTTTGCTTATATTAGATGGTTGGAAAATATTGCTAGGTCCAACAGGATTAGTAAACGGGCAGAATTCAGTCTTTTGGGCGAGTTTGATCCAAAAAGGCACGTTCGTTCTGGATTTTTGACCGGAAAAATGTCATGCTTGACACGAGCTTTTTGGTAATTGAAGAGAACCTAGCTAGTTGGTTTCATAAATTAGAAATTGGGTAATTAAAATAACTAATACTTCATCTTTGTTCTTCCAACTTATCATATTATTCTAAAATTGTAAGGTATGTTTGGATACAACTTCGGACTTATTATTATTTTTCTGAGAAGAGAGACAACTTCATTAGATGCCAACTAGCTAGTGTAGCTTTTCTGTTTCTTTTCAACAACTGATAGATAATGGCAAGTCCAAGATTGATGTTGAAACGCTACTCTTCATTTAGAGTTTTGCCTTACTGAGTTTTAGTGACGCAGTCGGAAGTAATCTGGGTTTAAAAGCGATAAACCCTAAAAGATATAGTTCTGGAATCCACCAGAGAAAGAGAGAAAAATCTCTAATTTTTATTAAATTTGATATGATAAACTGATCCTAATACAAAACATGATGGTGCTTATATAGGCATCCAAGACCTAAAATCATAATCTAACAAGAAATCCTAAAGAATCCAAATTTAAAAAGAAACTAAAACCTAAAATAAAAGAATTCTAAAACAAATGTAAAACTAGCCTAAAAATATTAAATCCCGAATCGGATAATTAAAACGACATATTTTGACCTAAATCCGTTAGGGCTCACTAAAGTAAGTCTTGAAGATCTCGTCGTTCCTATTCTGAAAATGTATCATGCGTCTCAAATGGACATTCTAGCCAAATTTTACTCCAATCTGATTCACAATCCAGAACCTGACTTTTCGCACGAGAAACCCGAAAAATCCAAAACCAAATTTTCTTGGATATTGCAACGGCTAGTAACCTCAATATGTGTGAATTACCTATTTTCCAATCACTCTTCTTGATTCCACGCCGCTTCTTTATTTTTCTAGTTTTCCGGCTAAACCAGACCCATTCTCGTCCTACCTCATTCCCCTCCACTATGAAAGAATTCGCCCTCGAGTTCCTCTTTAATAAAGAACAAGAATAGGTAGATAAAAAACCTGAGAAAAAATTAGACAATTGAACCTGTGGATTATTGGCCTGATCCTCTGCAAATTTTGATGGCACAATCATGAACCCAACCCCAAAGATGAGTCTATCATATGCATTTTGGCTCTCATACACAACCTTAGTAGATTCATCTCGGCTCTCAAGGTTGCATTCTTGAATGATATCTAGTTCTGAGTGATTTATTTCAGGCTCCAAGACTTCTTCATTATTAATAACCATGTCTACATGAACAATTTCATCTTTAACCTCTTCTTGGTCATGACGGATGATTTCTTGTGGAGCATCTTCCATTAGAAATTCTTCTGACTTTTCTTCAGATAAACTATTAATCTCAACGGGCAAAGAAAACTCTTTGGACTTTAACTTCTTCTCAAAAACCTTAGGAGAGTAATTGTTCATCAAAAAATCTCTAGGCAAAAATTTTTCGTCTAGAAAGCCATTTGCCTTTATTTCTAGATAAGAATAAGTGAAGACAATACATGTTTTCACTTCTTCTAATCATTTGTGGGCATTCGGTTTGTCAATCCCCATGTTATTTGTTTAGGAACATCTAGGTTTTTAGAAATAAGAGTGCATTTTATTTTCTTACCTTTACATTTGAGTTTAAATGAGTTGTCGCTTACACTTATATCCGATATTATACATTCGGCCAATAGAAAAAATCATTATTTTCAAAACTAACTAGTTGATGCGTGTAATGTATGGAAATTATTCTATGTTCATTTATGTTGGTGCAAGTGCACAGCGGTGCACTGAATAATCTCTCTGTAATGTAAATTAGAAGATAATGTGTCAATTTTTATGAAAGACACGTTTTGTTTTCTATCATGGATTGATAAGAGCTCATTTCACTTAGAAGTGCTTATCTAACTTTAATTGGCATGCTGTTCAAGAAATTTATGGAATTGTTTCTCACCTTACAAATCACAGATGTCAAGAAATGTAGGGATCTAACTTTTTTTTCTAATCAGAAAACACAAAATTAGAAACAATGTCAATTGTGCAGTTAGTGGAAGACAACCAGACTTAGCGGGTCCAAGTGAAACCCTTCACTTCCAAAAAAAAAGTGCAACTCAGATGACAATTTCTTTGGCAGACCATGATAGCAAGCAAGTCTTAATTTGCCACCGTAAATAATTGGTGTCTATATATTTGACTGACAAGTTTTCAGATCAGTACCCTCTTTTGTTTTTTTGGGTTACAATCAAATCCTAAAAGGCTTTTCTCTTATGTATACACAATTACAAATAATCTTATACAATGACGATTTCATGTGAGTCCAACGATAACAAGGATTTGGAATCAAACAGTCCTTATCGATGGATTTACCCTTTTTTCGTGATTTTAGACCACTCTAGTCTATGCTTTCAACCTTTGAAGTTAGAAATCAACGGCCTCTGCAACTTCCTGGAACCAGTTCAAGCCTTAGAGGTCATCTGGGCTGCCGGCCACACCTCTCCTATTTTCTCTGCCATGAAACATACTGAAAATTCCGTTGACAATATTTAGTTGTGTATCGGATGTATGTTTTGTTGTTATTTCATTCGTTGCTTAAGGATTAGGATTCAATTCCAAAGTTTTCGGATATGACCAAATAATCAACTTCGTATTAACATTGATCATGTGTAAAACAATAGTTGGCCGGATACACATTGCATGTTGATTATGATAAAGTAATCTGAGGTTCACATCCAAAACTAATTAACAATAGATGGAGTGGCTCAAACTTTTATAAACCCATAGGCAATGTCCCATTTTTTTCATATAAAATATATATATATTCTCAACACGCCCTCTCACGTGTGGCGAATTTTCAAGGCATATACATGGAGAACTTTGGATGATGTGAAGTCCGTGTAGACGTGAGGTATGCACACGTGGGAAAATCCGCACTGATACCATGATAAAGTAATATGAGGTTCACATCCAAAACTGATTGACAATGGATGGAGTGGCTCAAACTTTTAGAGCATCTTTAGCAATGCTAGATATTTTTGAGTCAAATTTGAGCCAAAATAGCTAAAAAATCATTTTGGTTAGCCATTTTAGAAATACGTCTGTATCATTACTCTCTATTTTAGCTAGTTTTGAATTTATATTATTTTTTAAATAAAGATTCAATAGTTTAAATGTATTTACAAACTACATAAAATAACTCAAAATGAATGTTTTAAATTATAGAGAGCCTTATCTCGCTCTCTATATTTAGGAGCGAGATAGCTAAAAGTTATCATAGAGATCCACTTAGGAGTCTGGTGCAGCTGCAAAAATAGATAAAAAGCTAAACATGCAGTCCAAAATAGCTAAGGAATCAAAGTAGAGAATCTGCTAAAGATGCTCTTAAACTCATAGACAATGTCAAATTTTTCTCATGTACTTCTGAACAAATATTTCTCACGTACTTCTCAACAGATTCGTGGTCAATTGATCGCCCAAAAGTCCTCAAGTTAATGGGAAACCGTAAAATCTGATCCCACCCACTTTTCTGTGTGAGATTAATGTTGATTGCATGGGATTCTCAAAAGGCAAAAAAGGAAAATAATCATAAAAGGGAAAGAGTTAGAAGTTACCTGTAAATCAATTACAAGTACCAGTAGTACAGATTACTTTTTTTTTAAAAACCCAGTAGTACAGATTATTAAAGATCAATAACTACGATTGCTTCTCTTTTCAACACTACTGGTCTTAACTGTTTACTAGTTTCTCAACCACATACTCTGAGAAGATTTAATGAAGAGCAGTCCCAGCCTGCATAGCACGTTAAGACGATCAGTTTGTTTTTTGTTTTCGCACGACTCGATTGTACTGTTTGTTGAAAATTTGTGATATATGAGTTAATTGCTTAGGTGTAAAAGCTATGCATGCTTTGACATCAGTAGTAGATTGAATCTGCGCTACTTAATTTCTCTGGTGCAGGTGCATATGCAGCTGGAGCTAGCTAACTTAGCTTCAAAGTTCAAAATGCTTGACGCGAGCTCGGTTCAGGAGTCAAGATCACAAATTCTACACGTACAGTAGATATCTAAGAAAGAAAAAAGCTACAATCATGGAGAAGAAGAAGAAAGGAAGCCGGTAGCTGATAATGATAGTCACCCGACGACCTGCATTATATGCATGCATGCATCCGTAGCAGGCAAGCAGGCAGCACATTGTTTTTTGGTCTAGTACTGGTCTCCCTTTGAATATATTTTGATATATGCACACCAATAGAGTGCGGACCCATCTGTACGGAATATATGACACATGATTTTAATGAAATCAATTCGCAACGATTGCGTAATATTGTCAAAAACTGTAGAGTGTTGTTAGACGAAATCGGAGAAATGTGACTTTATTCAAGAGTTTACAAAAATTTAGACCTCTCCACGTAGAAAAATTTTTACATACGGCAGCCGCTAATGTCAAATTGTAGAGTGTTGTCCGACAATATCAGAGAAATGTGACTTATTTGTCTAAGAGTTTACAAGAATTTAGACCTCTTCACCTAGAAGTTTGGTAGCCGCTATTGTCGAACTGTAGAGTGTTCTCCGACGACATTGGAGAAATGTGACTTATTTGTCTAAGAGTTTAAGAGAATTTAGACCTCTCCACCTAGAAGTTTTGCAGCTGCTATTGTCGAACTGTAGAGTGTTTTCTGACGACATCGGAGAAATGTGACTTTGTCTAAGAGTTTACAAGAATTTAGACCTCTCCACCTAGAAAAATTCTTACAGAGGGCAGCCGCTATTGTCAAACTGTAGAGTGTTGTCCGACGACATCGGAGAAATGTGACTTTGTTTAAGAGTTTACAAGAATTTAGACCTCTCTACGTAGAAAAATTCTTACATACGGCAGCCGCTATTGTCGAATTGTAGAGAGTTTACAAGAATTTAGACCTCTCCACCTAGAAAAATTCTTGCATACGGCAACCGCTATTGTCAAACTGTAGAGTGTTGTCCGACGATATCGGAGAAATGTGACTTATTTGTCTAAGAGTTTACAAGAATTTAGACCTCTCCACCTAGAAGTTTGGCAGCCGCTATTGTCGAACTGTAGAGTGTTCTCCGATGACATCGGAGCGAGAAATGTGACTTTGTCTAAGAGTTTACAAGAATTTAGACCTCTCCACCTAGAAAAATTCTTACATACGATAGCCGCTATTGTCAAACTGTAGAGTGTTGTCCGACGATATTGGAGAAATGTGACTTTGTCTAAAAAGTTTACAAGAATTTAGACCTCTCCACCTAGAAAAATTCTTACATACGGCAGTCGCTATTATCGAACTGTAAAGTGTTATCCGACGACATCGGAAAAATTTGACTTTGTCTAAGAGTTTACAAGAATTTAGACCTCTCCACCTAGAAGTTTGGCAGCCACTATTGTCGAACTGTAGAGTGTTGTCTGACGACATCGGAGAAATGTGACTTTGTCTAAGAGTTTACAATAATTTAAACCTCTCCACCTAGAAAAATTCTTACATACGGCAGCTACACCATGTGGCCGTGCGGCTGTCGACCAATTAGAACCCACCAAAAATTTCTTTCATTCTGAAACTGCCCCTGCTTTTTAAAGTGAAATACCCAAAATACCTCCTACTAAGGGTCTGATTGATCAGCCCGTACCACATATTCCTTGCGTCTGCCGGACACAAGACTTTCTCCTCCACCTATTGTTAATTAGTTTTGGGTTGGCCATTCAGAATTTTTCATCATGATAGAACGGATGACGTGTGAAAACCGAATGGTCACAACGTTCCTTGTCACCCACATTGTGAATGTATATTGCATGATCGATATGGGTATGTAGTTCATTTTTCAATCTCTATGAAAATGTGGTAACATATCTATCATGAAATTCGATTGAAATCCTAGAATAATGAGAAGTAAGAATATACATGCTTCGCGCTCTGATTTTCCCTCTGTTTCATTTCTTTCTTCCCAAAGATCATAATCGAGCTATCCTTAATTAGTTTTTGCAAACCACACTACCTACATGTTAAGAACATGGCCTGAGTGTTTAATACTGGTGTAATTGTGCAAAAAGAAAGAGGGTGTGTAGTTTGCAAAAAAAAAAAAATATATATATATATACATACATATATATATATATATATATATATATGGAAGAATGATTCCAATTTCACTATCTTAGTTTTATTGCATGTATTCACTACTTATATATGATTGTGTTTGTGTCATGCATGATGGAACTCTAATTGCCTAAAGTAATGTGTTAATGGTCGAGTCCAGTAACTTTTAAAACTTTCAACTACGAGACTCACATGAACATTATATGAATTACTGAATATATGATTAATTAGTGTAGGCGATAATTGTGGTCCATTATGTTGAAGAACATAATGGCAGGGTGGTTTCACGTGCATGTTTCCCAACAAACATTACAAGGTCTGCATCGCCCAAGGGTTTCCAAAATTATTATTCCAGCTACAGGCCGCCGACGACGGGTCTCATTTTTCCTGTTTTCAGGTTGATTTTTTTGGTTAGAAAGTTCCAGGTCCATTTGATCGATGCATGCTTCTGGGTTTACTCTCTAAATATTTTGCTCTAAAAACCGTAAGCTTTATATTCCAGTGCTGAGGTGATGTATCGTTTCCTTATGCTTATGGTTGGAAATGTAACTTCAAAAGTTCCTATTTAATTAGCTTGGTGCTATATATTTTTCTTTCCATCACGATATATTATTATACATATATACGTATTTTGTCTCAATCAAATTTATATGGTTTCACTTAAATATCATTAGATATTAAAATAATACACGTACAAAGATTTATTAGAGTTTTTAATTTCGATATAGAATGTTGGATCATTCAGCGACGTAGAACTCTACGTCACAGTTAACAGAAAAAACGACTCATTAACGAAAGCGTAAGGTCAGGGTTCTCCATATCTTTTGATCAGGGCTGCTGTACATGAAGAAAATTAGACAGACAAGAACCGGATAAAGCCAGAGATTGAGACCCACGTGGCGGCTGACCTGTAAGTCAAAGCAACGCCCGGGTTGACCATTTTCTTTGACCATATTATATATATATAAATTGAAATAAATACCTAAAACCTGTCCCCCAAGAAACATGGATCTTCACGCCTCATTTGAGCTATAGTTAGCTAAGATACCTAGTTCATGTAGGAACGCAAGACACCCAAGACTTTAATTTTGACAAATCTTGGAACGAAAGTCTGAATTGAGAAGAAAATCTGGGAGATCATGATGAAGATGATGGACTTGTAAATTACCAAATTAGTTGGTTTCGAATCATATGAATTCACACCTACGGTCTTTAATTACCAAAGCAATAGCAAAACGAGTAATTTGATGTTTGCATGAAATATGTGATCGCCAAACTATGTGAGCATGCACTAGGTATTGTTAGTGATTGGGTGTTTAGGTTGAAAATTTTTGTTCGGTTTGGGTTGGTGTATAATTTTTTTCCTTTCATTTTTACTTTATTCATACGAGAAAACTAGATGCATGCAACAATAGTTGAATTTGAATCATAATTTAGGGTTTCAAGAAAGATTTGCACCGGTCTTAGCTAGATATGTTTGTTTGTTTTTTTTTTTTAGAGAAATCTTACTGGATATGTTTGTTGACATTAATTAGCAATGATCACATCAATGTGTGAATTTTAATTACTTACTGTGAAAGTCTCGTCAGTAGTTTAAATACTTGGCGTCTAATTATATCTTTCATTTGATAATTCTCAAAGCACACTTCAAACAGTGGTCAAGCCCACCGGTAATTACATGGAGTTGTTTTCTAACAGTAATTTACTAATTTGATTCTGAATATCAGATCTGCTATACCATACTATGGATGCGGTGAATCAAATGTATGCTATGCTCTTCAAGATCATATCTAGTCAAATGTAGTAGTGTGTGTGTGGATTTTGCTCAGGAACGGAGTTTCATATTTCGATCACATATTCACATCTTAACTGTTCAGTTTTTAGGTTCTAATGTATAGATCATTTCTGTAAATTTTCAGTCAATTTGATGATCGTTAAAGTATCAAACTCGATTAAATCAATGAACGAACCGAATCTGTCCAACCTGAACCATTCGTGTTTATTAATTGCAATTTTGAATGCTTTAACGTTTATCAATTTGGCTGAATTTTTGCAGAAGTGATCTATCCATTAAGACCTAAAAACTGAATGATTAATATGTGAATATGTGATTGAAAAATGATCAAAATATGAAAGTCTGTTCCTTAGCTAAGGAACGGACCTCCGTTCCTTGAGACGGACTCTGTGTGTGTGTAGAGATGCTGAGATGCATGAATGATTTCCTTAGCTAAGAAACCCATCAAATTAAAAAGCTTGAGCTGCAGAGAATACCAACTGAGATGTTTGTGTTTCTCTTCCTAATATTTTAGATTTTCAACTCTTCAATTAGCAGTTTAAGCGACAGAAACCTTGCAAAGTTGGACACTCCAAAACTAATAGTGAACGATGACTATATATCTCGATCGGGAGTTGATTAATTAACAGTTTAGTTTTGATTTTATTGTATAATTATAATCATGCTCTAATATTTTTATTTACAATTATGGCTTTAGCAAGAGTTAATCCGTGGCCGGTGGCCTTGTAGCACTATTTGCTTCTCAAATTCCCAACAGAAGGTCTATTATTATTATTTTTTTTTTTGGGGGTCTTTATTCATGGACGGCGTGAGATACCAGAAGGTCGATGGGGTCAGAGTCTTCTAGCCATACTAATTATAAAACACGGTAAACACTGAATACTCACTAATCACCGTAGGGTAAAAGGTATGACTCTAAAAATAGTCAATCTCATGCTAAATAGTAATAAAGTACGTACGTAGTAATTATACCCATGATCAAAATGTGAAAATGGGGCTTATTAAGTCAAGGAAAAAGTTAGTGAAATGATTTCTGTTAAAAGTCAAAAAGGACAAATCACCACCTTATAGTAGGCGATACAAAATTAAAATAAAAACAAACTCTCCCCTTTTAATTAGTAGGTAACAGTAGTTCCTCATACTAATTTTGCACTCTACGTGCTTATTGTTCCCGTCCAAAATTTGAAATTTGTATTAACCCCAATAAAGTATACAAAAGCGACAAGTACGTACCCTAATTATAACCCCCACAGACCAGAGAGAGCCACAGACCACGTTTTCGTGGCCTTTCAGCACCACCGCGTGAACCCTAATAAAACAAAAAACGTTTTTGGATGCCCACAATATTTTGTGAAATCGATCATGTGGAGCCTATACTTCTCAGATTGCCCAACTAGTTGGGAATGTATGATGGGAATGATTTGTTGGCCATTCTGAGAAAAGAGAGCAAAGGGTGTGATGCGATATGTATAAACGCATTCAACGTGGAAGCCAAAATGGGCAGGGTTTTGTGGGACTTGGGTACTCGAAAGGAACCCAAGGAAAATAGAAGTGCCCTTAATTACTCAGTCGTCCTCGTGTGCGAGTCTTGTGACATTTAAACATGTAGGTGCACAAGTCCAAAGAGCCGCCCAAAAAGTATAGTATACTTTATTCTAGTCAACATTAAAATCTAACTTTCTCTCTTTTAAATTTCATCCATAAAATGATCCACGGCTCACTGAAAAGCTATTCTACATATTCTATCATTCTAGTCAACATTAAAATCTAACTTTCTTTCTTTTAAATTTCATCGATAAAATGATCCACGGCTCATTGAAAATCTATTCTATATATTCGATCATTCTAGTCAACATCAAAATCTAACTTTCTCTCTTTTAAATTTTATCCATAAAATGATCCACGGCTCACTGAAAATCTATTCTATATATCTAATATGCAACAACAGTACATTGTTTCGTGATCATCACAACAGTACATTGTTTCACTCAAATATTGTCATCATGTCATAGGGTAAAACAAGTAACGCCAAGAATTCTTATAGTAGAGTTCTTATTTCAAATTACCCTTTATTAGGATAGGCAACTTACTAGTCTGAATTCCTTATCAAGAAACTTTGACATAACCAGAACATTGTATTCTAAAACCACTGAAGAATTACGTGGTACTTTCGTGATCACCCAAAAGTTTCTCATTTTATAGAATAACAAATAATTACGTGGTACTTTCATAATCACCCAAAAGTTTCTCATTTTATAGAATAGCAAATAATTCTTTTGAATCGAACTGCAGATCAGAATGAACTCAAAGAAATTGTCTCAAACTTCATCACAAAAATCCAATAACACTGTTGTCAAATCCAACTAGCATACGATGGACGGAGAGAGTGGGGAATGTCATCCTAGAACTTAAATAAAATTTCAGTTTATGTTACTAGTAGATATCGCATATCTTATGTTGCAACTTATACGTGATGTTAGGCTAACCCTTACCTATTCTGACTTGTGAGTAATGACTTTGCAACCGGCCACATAACCTCGATCAACACCATATAGGAGAATTTCAAAAAAGAAATACGAACAAGTACACTTCTATACGTGACTTGCTATGATCAAGCTCAACACGCAAGCCCTTAATTACGACTCGTTGACCAATAACCCAAGCACAATTTTGTTCTGTTTTTTCCATTCCTCGGTGGGGGCGGGTTTTTCCACATTTGAATCTTGCATTCTTGCAGAGTAGGATATGGACTTCTGACCCGAAAGAAAAAGAAAAATTTGAAATGGAATTTTTGCTAAATTTGTAGAGCCAGCTTTGCCAAACTGTCTTCCACTGCCTATAAATTCCCACACATACCTGACCCTTTCCCCCCACACTCAATTCATTCCTCCATTGACAACTCACTCTCTTCCAGCTCTCTCTCTCTGTTTCCCAGGCATTCCCTGTTAATTAAGAGCTTCTTTTCTTTTCTTTTTTGGTCGAAAGGTAGCATCAATTAACAGGGCTCAAAGCCAAACAACAGTACAAGCGACACAGCCCAATTTAGAGCTTGATTATACACTTACCACGACGTTTAGAGCAACAAAGAAAATGGCCTCGAACTCACTCTTGTCAAAGATTGCAACCAATGATGGACATGGCGAGAACTTGGCTTACTTCGATGGATGGAAGGCGTATGACGGAAACCCATTTCACGCGACTCAGAACCCCGATGGTGTCATTCAGATGGGTCTTGCAGAAAATCCGGTATAGTTTATGCATTGCAAAATTTCAAGAATCTATACGTATAGTTTTGTGGTTAACTTGGAGCTAGCTTATCAATGGAGCATATCTAAACATATTCTTCGTTAATTTTCAGCTTTCTTTGGACGTGATTGAAGAGTGGATTAAGAAAAATCCCAAGGCCTCCATTTGCACTCCTGAAGGAGTTGCGGAGTTCAAAAATGTGGCCAACTTTCAAGACTATCATGGCTTTCCACACTTCAGAAAGGTAATTAATTAATTTCAGAGTTAATTAATTAGGATATGCATGGCACCGGTGGCGGAGCCAGGAAGTTAGGCTTATTGGGGGACAAAAATATATATATATATATATAAATGAAAAAATATATAAAATCTTCAAATATAATTTCTATCTATTACAATGGTAATTGTTCTCGACGAGATTTCATATTTTGAAATCGTTGCATGATAGTCTCATCATCTATACTAGTAAAAATGTCTTTCTCAATATATGAAATAAGCAATCATTCATGAACTCATCGCCCATTCGACTGCGCAAACGAGTAACTAGGAAATAGAAATTTTCCTAGAAATCAATAACCGTAACAAAGTTTTATTATATATTGATGTCAAACAGATTTAAGAAAGAAAGCAGAGCATGATTCGGATAAATAATATAAAAATACATAATATAGACCTCATATTAATATAATATTATATTATATATATATATATATTAATTTTTTCTAAAAAGCTTAGTGGGGCATGGGACCTCCCCCGACCCTGCATGGCACTGAGCATAGGATAATAATGGAACAATGTGATCAAACTAATAAGCAATTAAATTTTCAGGCTATTGCTAACTTCATGTCAAAGGCGAGAGGAGGCAGGGTCAAATTTGATCCTGATCGCGTAGTCATGGCCGGCGGAGCCACTGGAGCTAACGAGACGGTCATGTTTTGCCTGGCTGACCCCGGAGATGCTTTCCTAGTTCCCTCTCCTTACTATCCAGCGTACGAATTAGTCCTATACTATATTGTCATTCAATTCATGTTTATCGTGTATTAGTTGGTAATTACTTATGTCAATGCTGGTTCATTTTGATCCACATGATTTTCAAAATTGAAATTCTTAGATAAGTATTGGCCTTTTCATATTAATTGATTAGGGGTCAGCCGGAAATATTTTCAACAATGTTTAGGTCGTAGCAAATTCTTCCATCTAGTATTTGGCTAGAATCAGTCTTAAGCTAAACAAGGATTATTTTCACCAAGTTAGGGTAGCACACGGTAATGATATAGACTATAATCATGAGATACCTAACAAGCTTACTATTATTACTTTGACTCCATAGTTGACAATTGACCATTCACGCATTCAATAGCTACCAAAAAAAAAAAAGCTGGATGTTCGGACAATTCCTGAAGTCTTTTTTCTTTCTCATTCTCTGTCCAAAGTCTTTAAGTTTTACCCAAAATGTAAAGTTTTCCACTCATCTTCAATTTCCATATATTCATAATATTCTCATTGTTCTCACCAAACCCATGGACCATAATAGACTGGAATGTACACCTGGCTAGATCAATTGATCACGCAAAGATTGAGTTCAATTAGACTTCCTACAATTTGCATAAATAATATGTCAAAATTAATGCTAATTGTGCTTCATTTGATTTTTCAATAGCACAATCATTCAAAGCATGGCACTTGGATAGCCGTCTGACAGATCTTGTTGAACTATCGCAGGTTCTACCGAGACTTGGGGTGGCGAACGGGAGTGAAAATTGTTCCAGTCGATTGTGATAGCTCAAACAATTTCCAAGTGACCAGAGCAGCACTTGAAGCAGCCTATGAAAAGGCCCGAAACAACAACATCAACATAAAGGGCTTGATCATAACAAACCCTTCAAACCCATTGGGGACAACCGTAGACAGAGACACACTCACTAGCTTGGTCAAATTCATCAATGACAAGAACATCCACTTGGTCTGCGACGAAATATACGCAGGCACAGTGTTCAGCTGCCCAAAATTCACTTGCGTTACAGAGGTCCTACAAGACGTGAAGAATTGCAACCGCGATTTGATTCACATTGTCTATAGCTTGTCCAAGGACATGGGTGTCCCCGGTTTAAGGATCGGGATCGTTTACTCCTACAACGACACCGTCGTGAACTGCGCTCGCAAGATGTCAAGTTTCGGCTTGGTCTCCTCCCAAACTCAACACATGCTCTCCGCCATGCTTCTGGACGATGAATTTGTCTCCAACTTCCTTGAGACCAGCTCTAAGAGGCTGGCGAGGAGGCACCGGTTTTTCACCACGGGGCTCGAGGAGGTAGGCATCAACTGCTTGAAAGGCAATGCCGGGCTCTTTTGCTGGATGGACTTGAGGAAGCTGCTCAAAGACCAAACTTTCGAGGCGGAAATGGTGCTGTGGCGTATGATTATCAACAAAGTGAAGCTCAACGTTTCGCCGGGGTCTTCCTTCCGTTGCGTGGAGCCCGGTTGGTTTAGGGTTTGCTTCGCGAACATGGATGAGCATACAGTTGAAGTTGCATTGAAGAGGATTAGAGCATTCGTGGGATTAGAAGGAGACAAGAAGAGTAATAATGCAGATCACCAGCTGTTTGTGAACAGTCCTAGGAAGAACCGTCGGCAAGAAGGACTGAGGCTTAGCTTTCCAGCAACAAGAAGATATGAAGAGGTCATGTCCCCTCGTATGATATCTCCTCATTCACCAATGCCTCGCTCGCCTCTGCTTCGAGCAAGTTAAAAAAGTATAACTCATCCACTCAACCTAGCTAGCTATCTATTCTAGTAAATAATTCGAGGTTGATTAGTAATGCTTGATTTAAACTTTATACGTACTCGGCCATGATAAATTTTTTTCCCGTTAATTACTTTGGGTACTGATGCTGCTTGCTCAAAGGTTTTTTCATCTGGGATATCAGATGTGTTTCATATATGTAGGTTGTCCATGTATAGATTGGGCAACTAACCCTAGCCAGAATGATATGAATATCGTTGATCAGTGCAATCTTGACTTGTGTAATTCATGCTATGCCATGATAATCGGTTTGTTGTATGTTCTTAATTTACTAGTTAATGACAAGTGTGGTTATTTAGTGATTTGAATATCTTTGCAGTTCTTCTTATTTGATCCAAAACACATTCTCCAGTTACATAGCACTCTTTTGCTCACACGATTAAAATTATAATACACATTTAAGATTATAAGTGGAGACGATTCTCTAATTTTCATGTTGCTTATGTATCTCAGAAAGACAATTATTTTCACTTACTGAAATTAATTCACCTTCAAAAGAAAGATGATAAGTAAATACGATATACTCACTCCCCTAGATTACTTGGCTGCCGTCGTCGGCTTTCGCACTACGTGCACATCGACCAACTACACTTATTAATTGAGTTTTTAAAATGTATTATCAAACGCATGCGCTAGTTATATACGTACACTCATACATACATTCATATTTTCTAATGAGTCTTCTTAGCTAATTAGAGTGAAGATTAGTTGATCGAATTAGTGATGGATGTAAAAGCCAAGGAATGTGACATCACAGCTAACCACATGTATGTTATATGTGCTGGCATGGTTTCAGACTTCCAGTTACTAACAGATAAGGCACATTAAGCATGACATTCTAACAACCCAAATCATGACACAAATTAAAGCTTTCCATATTCTTAATTCATACATCATATTATAATAAGATCGAGCAACCATTGCCTATCGTTTTTTTTAACATAAACATGATATGATTATTATTATTAGGCATGCGTATTGCCTCATGTTTAATTCGATCCTCACAATTGTGACTCATATTGAGAGGTTTCCGAGTCATCATCGGTAAGCCAAGTTTCCAAGTCACAATGACTCTCATAGCACAATGTTAAAACTCATGATATCACACAATACCATATTGGGAGAGAGGGCGAAGCTTATTAGGATTATTACATACAAACAAACAAAAAATTTAATCTTTAATTGGTATATATAGATCAATAATGGGGATGTGACTACTATAGCACTATTAATTTGTTTATCTTCTTTCAATTAAACTAATTTGCTATGGCTCTATGTGTACATGAATGATTGCGTAGGTATGTATCATTGCTATAATTAATTTAGGATTACCCATTTGTCATCAAACTTTGGTCGAAGGTAAATCAAATTGCGAAGTTGGCATAGTGCAACGAAATGGGGAAGTAAGTCTCAAGTCATTTTCCGATTTCATGTTGGTGAATGGTGATGAAAGACATAACTGACCCACCAAGGACATCTTTCTTCGTGTTCAAGTAATCAAGTTGGTTCCCATTTGTCGAAAGTGGCTTCCTTTCTATACGGCTGTCTCTCAGAAACCTAGCTAGCTATTGATTGATGCGTTTAAAATCCATTATTAGAGTAACAGACCAGTCACGTCTTATATATATGTCAATTCCATTCAACAGATGTCGAATCTGATGGAAATAGTCATCGGTCTGGTGGCTTAATTTTCTCGCCGTCCATATAATTAAAGCTTCGTGTAATTGTTTTCAGTGTGATGGTGTTAGCTCAATCTTATTTTTTGTCATTAATTGTTCGATTTCAATCGATCCAGGTGTTATGTTGTATGAGTTAAAGCTCAGTTGAATAGGACGTATAATTCTCCTAATTACTTGTCAAGCATTACGTACTATTTAAAGTCAAAAGAACACCAAGACAAAACAGATAGAACAGGCTCCAGATACGTGAAACTACAAGCAATATTAGAAGGATATATATGGATGACCTTGGCCAGAAAAAGGAGAAGGAGATGTTACTTGTCCCCCATTCATATTTATCAAATAGACAGGGGGAAATTATTGTCAAAAAAAAAAAAATAGACAGGGGGAAACTAATCAGCCAGCCAAGTGATGAAAAGAAGGATGTCAACTCATTTTTATGTATACGTATATAGAGTAGTATGAAAAATCAAATGAGGTTTACCTTGTCTGCCCCAGCTAATTTTACACGCAAACAAACTCGAAAGACGGGGAAAAGATAGTGACTACCAACATTGTTAACGCATCTCGTTGAAGCTAAAAATTACCTGCGATGTTGAACAATTGATCGAAAAGATCAGGTAGGGGATCGATCTTTAGAGAACAACGAACAACTTGTGCACTGATAGCAGCGAAAAACCTTATAAAGATGACCCTAGCCACGTTTTGCTCTGATCGATCTGAGCACAAGAAGTAGTAAAGGTCGAGGAGAAAAAATTAATTTGATGTAGATTATACATGGAAATATGCAATACTGAGTGATTCATAGGTCTTGCAACTGGGTCCTTTTCATCCAAACTGGAACGGATGACTCATATTATTGTACTACTCATTATTGTTTGTACGTATGTTCTAAAATGACAGTCCAAGTGGAAGGATGATTATCACTGGAAAATTTGCTTTACCTCGCAAACATTTGCATACAAGTATGATTGTCTACACGACTTTTTAAACGATAAGGATAAGTTATGGTTGACAATTTTTCACAAAGATTTGGCATTATGTCACTGTAGCTTTTATTAGATTTTTGCAAAGCTTGCGTGCAAATGTGTGACTGCATGCTCTGTTTTGAACCTAGCCTGATATTGAAAAATGGAGATGTTGATATTTAGGTTCGTACTTTATAACTTTAAGGTTTGATACTTACCTTCTAAATGATTGAGCTAAAAGTATAGGAATTATGTTTTTGGAGGGAGCTGAGAATGGTGTTAAATGAAAGCGTAGATGCTGGTAATTATTTGCTTTAACGATAAATAACTTAATCAGGATTACTTTTTTTTTTTTTTTTTGAAATGAGGCTGGTGCGGCCGCTCTCAAGTCTTGATTAATGAAACTGCAAAATACAAGGGGGGGGGACGTAGAGCCTGAATCCCAAATTACAATAAGCATATAAAGAATATCCTGAAATAATACCAAGAGTCTCTACAAAATTTATGTATTCTAGCATGCACCAACTAGCAAAGAGTGCACGAATGGCTACTCTATTTGCTTTGACATAGCGGTGACATATCGGAAAGATAACTCTATGACGATGAAGCATCAGTACAAATAGCGCAGCTTTCCCACTATGTTGTCGCACTATGTTTCATCAGTATAGTGATTATATTGCATATGGGATAATCTATGTTGTTATCGGTGTACTTGATGAATAATTGCTCGACGTATAACTAGTAGTTAGCATTCCTCAACGTACATGCACTGGTGTTGCCTTTGGTTACCTTATCGCTTGCAGGGCCAAAATTTGGCCTCTTTCTAGAGATTCTTCCCGGTGCACTGACACAGTCTCAATATGCTTGATTCACTTTCAGTCTGCTTCTCATCTCCAACTTAGGCACAAAAAGTTGATGACATGCTTTTACTTAAATGCATAAGGCCGCCTACATTTCAATATTAACCGGGGGTGGTACAATGCATTCAAAATCCCACGCGCTCTAAAGGAAAAAAAGGCAGAACCTTTACGATTGGTGCTGCAGTGGCGACTCTCCACCATAGTAGTGCCTCCAGCTATTTATTTTTCTTATAAAGTCACAGGAGAGAGGAATAGAGTTTTTTCAGATGTTGCACAGCCCATTTATATTCCTCCTTGAGTCCTCTTTCATTCTTTTTTGAATTAAGATTCTTTGAATTGCAAAGATAGCCAACTTCTTGATTCTCTATTTGATTTCAGATTCTCCACATCATTTTGTCCAATGAGAATGTGCCATATCATCATTAATATTTTTTGAATATTTTCTCCTTTATTGCTGCATCATCTCCATGGATCAGTCTCCTCGATACATCAAGGTCACTTGCTTGGGTCAAGACTTCAAGCTTTTCCTTATTTGCACATCTTTCCTCTATATTTGTCTCATTTTTGTATATTTGCTCCGAAAAACCTAATAAACATAAAAGTAAGTAAATAAAGAGAAATTAGAATAAACTAACAAAAGGTAGGAAAGCGAAACCTCTCTCCACTTAGGGTTTCGAGTCTAGCAGCAGCGCCACCATCCCGACTGGTTTCCGTCGTGCCTAGCGACGTTCGCCGTCGAGATTCTGGTTTGGAGGACTGCGTCTCCTTGGGTGAAAAGAAGTCTTCTTTGAAATCGATTTCGGGTTCCGACAGATCGATCACTTCGTGGGTCGGGTCATCTGCTGATTTCCAGTGCAAAGAAATCGGGGCTCGGATTGGGTGTTTATCACCACAGCCACCGTATCGTTCAGTGGGGTAGCTGCTGCAGAGAGGAGGCACCTTCGAAGGCGTGCACCTCTGGTGATCAAGAAGCATCAAGGTCGACATGCGTCGGTCTTTTGCCGGATTGATGGGGTGGTGGAACGGCAGGCCTCCGGAGGGATGGATGGCGGTAGAGGAAGCCTGGCCAATGGAGGCTAGGGCTGCTGTTGTCTCTGCTCGGGTATGAGCTTGGGCTTTTGGGCATGGACTTGAATTTGGGTTGATGGGCTCTTCTCCATCTGCTCAGATTTGGGCTTGGTTTTTGGCGCTTGGGCTTGAGCTCAAGCTTGAACTGGTTGAGTTTGTTGTAGTTGCTTCGGATAAGAGGAGCAAGACCAACCTGTTGCCTAGGTTGTTGGCTCCCGAAGAGGCCGAGGATGGTGCTGGCTCCAACCCTAAGGGGAAGGAGCTAGCATTTTTCTAGGTCTCTGATGTTAGACATCTGGTTACAAGCCTTCTAAAGTTGGAGTAATCTCTATGAGCTTTTTCTAAGATGTTTCTAGTTATATTTGTACCACAATTGGGTGTTGGCAGATTAGACTAGATGAATGATTTTTCCTTAGAATAACGAGGTTGTCTTGCTTGCTTAGGCTTGCTATCCAGCGAGCGTTCCTTTAGACTTTAATGAGTTTAGTTCGGCTTAGATAGGTTATCTGGATTTCTGGATTTTCTTATGCAAGTTATGTTAGACTCTGGCCTGTTTTCATGGCTTGATTACTAATGAAATCAATTCCTATTAAAAAAAAAAAAAAAACTAACAAAGATTATAGGGATTGACCATATAAACGTCGCATAAAATGCTCCTATCAGCTTGTCAGCGCTTACTATCTCTCGACACATGAAGTACCTGTATTTTACTTTATCTGTTTGGCATGGGCTCAAATTATGGCTTATTGGAGATGAAAAATCTGTTATGTTTTGGTCAGAAAATAGTTGAATTCTTCTTTCATCAGCTAAATGCGGTTTCGTTCTCTCATTATTTAAAACCTCGTGTTGCTGATTTTATATTGGACCAACAATGGACTTTGCCTTTTCCCTTCTCCATTTTATTTCCAGATTTTGCTAGGCAAATTCTTGAGACCCCCTACCAATGCTCCAGAGAGTGATCTTCTTGTTTGAAAAAATTGTTCCTCTAGGTTATTTTGTTTTTTGGATGGTTATAATTTGGTTCGCCCCTATTTCAGGATGCAGGATTGGGCTTCTAGTATTTAGCATGGTTTTATTCCTCCTCGCTACTCCAAGCTAGCTTGGCACTTATTTCATCTTAAGCTTCCTACTGATGATTGATTACACACATTTTTATGCGCATAATTACGTTCTAAACACTATAATTAAGCTAATCTCTAAAGTCAACTAAAGTCGAATTGCCGATGTGGTCAACTAAAGTCAAAGCCAAGAAAGAAGCATAAGGCTATTATGCATAGTTATGGGTATGTGCGTGAAATTACAAGAAGAAGAGGGAGGAAATTGAAGAAAAGTGTTAATTAATCACTGATTTGATTGATTAACTATTGATTTGGTTAATTAATCATTAATTTGATTAATTAAGTAGGAAGTTGAGCAACATTGCATGCACGTGCAGATTTGCATATAGTTGGTTGAAAACCAATTCAGCTTTGACGATGCCACATCATGGTTTAATTAAACCATGATTCTCATCTCGTCCATCCTCCTCTTCACGCACCGATTTTCTTCCCTCTCCCTCTCCTTTCTTGCCACGTGGCCTCATCTATTCTCTGCAGCCACATAGCCCAGCCACACAATGTATATACCTAACCCTACAGTAGCTCGTGGAGACCCACTTTTTCTTTCTTCTCACTCAATAGCCGCACCCACCATTTATTATCCCTTCTCATTTCTCTCACCCATCACCACTCACTCTCTTCTTTTATCAAATTTTCATCTTTTTGGGACTCACTCAAGGCCTCAAGAGAATCATCATCAAGAGTACCACACCTTAATTTGGTTAGTTGGGTGAAGAAATTGTTTGATTCATACTAGCTCATAGCTAGAAGCGACCAAGCTAACTCTCCCCTCTCTTCCTTATTATCTATTTCATAATTTTTATATACTTTTGCTTAGACCTGGCAACGTGCGGGTATAGTGCGGGTACGAGCCGGGTTTTTAACGGGCCGACCCGATAAAAACCCGTTAAGTTAACGGGTTTCACGGGCTAAACCCGACGGGTTTGCGGGTTTTCCGTTGGAACCCGTTAAGAACCCGTTAACAATTTATTTTTTTTTATTTAAAATTTTTTTTTTAATTTTTTATTTTATTTTTAATTTTTTATTTTATTTTTAATTTTTAATAGGTTCGAAATACATATTTAATGTACTAAATAAAATACATTTTAATGTACTAAATAAAATACGTCTAAGTCATCTAAGACAACCAACATTGAGAACTCTTCTTCCTCTTCTTTCTTCTAGAAGGCAAATTATCTCTTTGTACATTTCCTGTTACATCTTCTCCTCTTTCCTCCGTAGATATAAATTGGGACTCATCATTTGTACTCATCTACAAAAAACAAACCAGTCACGATATTGACAAAACGCAGCTGCAGTAGTTGCAAAGTTAATTGTCTGGAAGCAAATATGACAAACAAATTTTTGCTAGTAAAATAGAAGAAACTAACAGGCTTTAGTCAGTAACATCTATACATGTATTCAGTCATATAAGCTACACACTCACTGCTCTAGAGGACCTCCAAACTTTATCCTCACATAACAATCACTTCCAGAGTTTCAACACAAGAGAAAAGTTATGTTCTTAATAACGACTCAAACTATCCTATACTAGGATTCTGCCCTACTTCAACAATTAAGAACAAAACATACATCACCCACAATCTAAAGCACCTTATGACCTTATAATCTATATCAAATCTCATGACTTGACTGGCATTTTCCTAGTATTAAGCACAAGCTTCATTCAAAAACAATCTTTGCAGTATTCTTGAAGTACATTTAAATTTCTTCCTAGAGTTAGCAGCAGAGCAAATGTACTGGAAGATCTTTGCAGTATACTGAGGTCAAATGGTGGACTAACTCAATTAAAGATTAAACAATGAGTTAGATTAATTTATAATTGTAGGAAGTTGATCAAACTCGTATACAACCGAGGTCAAATGCAAGTCTTATGGGTTCTTCTTCATCTTTCTTGTTAATAGCCTTTGATGCAGCAAATACAAAAATTTCAATGAATCAAACAATTCTTCTTTGATTGACAAAAGTCCTTTAACTACCAACCATTGAAAAAATTGCCATCAAACCCGTATTCTAACTTCAGACGTCAGACCCATATTTTTGTTGGTCTCAATATCAATACAAATGACAAGTTCTACCTGTGAATCGTGCAATTCAGTAATAGACAACTGAAAAGATTTCAACTTTTGTCAACAAGAAACCAACCACGGCAAAAAAAAGTAAAAAACCAAGCTCAGAAATTACACCTTCATAAAGTAAATGAAAAATTGAAAACCCATCTGAACGACAGATATAGAGGACTGAAGAGAGAGATCAGAAATGGTACCTTCACTACCTTGTTTCCACCCAAATCCCAATAAGCACTTCAGAACCCAATCGGCCAATCCCAGCTCAGATCTCTCTCGCTCTGAAATTGTGGGTTTGGATGAAGAAGAGAGAGATGCAATCATAGAGTATATGAGAGAGACAGAGAGCACGGCAAAGAAGACAGAGATGCAGTCCTGGATTTTCAGAAAGGGTTTTAATTTTCAGAAATTACTTAACGGGTTCCAACGGGCCTAACGGGTTTAGCACGACCCGGTCCTTTAATTAACGGGTTTTTGGCGTGCGGGCTTTTCTCAGCCCGAATTGATAATTGGACGGGTTCGTGCGGGCTTTTTCCGTGCGGGTTTCGGGCGGGTTTGCGGGTTTCGGGCTCAAATGCCAGGCCTACTTTTGCTGATGGATTCTTGTATGGGTTGTGAGTAGTTCAATTTTAGGAGTTAGGGTTGTGAAGCCCTAACTCATCTTGTGTAAATATTGATGCTTTAAATGAAATAAATACAATTTCCATTGTGTATGCTTTAAATCTGAATTTATAGGTCCTTAGAAGCATGTTTCTAGGCTTTGTCACCCTTTGAAATTATGTTGTGGGCAATTGTGATGAATAGATTGATAAATTGACAACTTATTAATTTTTTGGCATCAAGGATTTAAGTGTGGTAACCATTAGCTAGCTTAATTGTAGTTAAGCTTGCTTGGGTCTCTATTATCTTGCTCTCTAGGCCTTTAATTTTGGATATTGCGGCCTTAACTGGCGTAATGCCCAAATTAGAGAGTTGATTGTGGCCTTAACCGGCATAGTCAAAACACCGAAAGGATGATTAGTTTAGTAGCCTTAACCGGTACTAGATACAGGACTCGACACATATAGGAAATGCATGCATTTGTGAAATTGGCATCGATGTTTACAAGATGGTTAGTGTAAATCACCCGACACTTCCATGTTTCCATTAATTTGAAATCCGAATTTAATTTCTTGCTTGATAATTAGTTGTTTGCTTTTATTTTAGTTTGCATTTAATTTAGTTAATTCTCAATTCAAAACTCCCAAACAAAATTCTACCTTCCATTGTGCATAACTCATTTGGGCTACAAGTTAGTGGCTTTGATTAGGCTTAGTGTGAGCTAAGCCAAGCATTGCTGAGGCTTGGTGCCTTGTGAATATTTTATTTTATTTTAGGTTTCCTTGTATGCTTTTAAGTTATTCTAGCGCCAATTACCTCGGTTAGGTCCAACGCCTAATCCCCGAGGTATGATAATTAAGGTTAAAATACTTCCCTTACTTGACAACGATTCGTACGCTTGCGAGAGTTTATGAACCAAGTCAATGATCAACTTCAACAATGTGGTATTCCAATGGTCTCACTTTGTCAGCTTTGGTTTGATGGTCATATGAAGGATCTGCCTCACTTATTTGTTAATTTTTCTTTTGCACAACATGTGCGGCAATGGCTTGCTTGTTGTTATGGTTATCTTTGCCATCACATGGATCCCCTAATGATCTTTGGAGTTCTTTTACAAGTAAGACTTTTTCACCTCAACTTAAGAATCTGTGGCTTGCCAGTGGCCCATTTGCTCTTATGGCTATATGAAAATCTTGTAACAAGCTTCGATTTGAGATCGATACCGATATTGACTTAGGCATTGAAGTGTTTGAGACTGGCACCGTCAGTCTTCGTTTTGACATGTTTCTTCTCTTTGGACAGGTATCGAGGCGGGGCATCGGTGATTCTTATAGTCTTCTTACCTAGCAGGACTACACAGAGACACCTTTTTATAGACAATTTTCTTAATTAATATGTGGGTTACCAATGCTGGGCACCATGACATGATTGAGAGTTGGATCGTAGGTGTTCAATGTGCTGCGCTGCTTTGGTTAGTTGGCAAGGGTAGTAGTTTGAGAGTAATTAACAAACCCTCCTTATACTTCTATTGCAGCTACAAGATGAGGGACCAGCATCAAGGCTGCACTTGCTTTCATTTATCAAGGTTGTTCATGCATGTTTTTGCTAATGCACAGCTTAGCAACCCTCATTTTTGTTTTACTATTAAGATGAGGAGCATTATCTGGGCTACTCCTTCTCTTTTTCAGTTTGGGTTTTCTTTAAGTTCTCTTAGTTTTGGGAGAATTTCTAGAAATTATTATTATTATTAATATTTTTTAATAAAGCCTTGAGGCTGCTCTCAATCCTTGAATGGACCCACATAATATATTTTTTTTTGAGCGGGGGGAGGGAGAGGGAATGGTGTCTAAACTCCGAATTACAATATTTATGAAGAGAACTTCTTAAGATAATAACAAGAGTCGCAACTAAAACAATGTATTCTAGCAAATACCAACTAGTGAACAATGCACAGCTGGCTATACATTCCATTCGCTTTACAATTGTGGTGATATACTGGAAATATAACTCTAATACGAAGAAACTTTATTACAAATAACACAGCTTTCCCACTATGTTGCAACATGAATATAAACCCCGTGACACTTAGTTTCACTCTGCCACTTGGAGACTGCGACCATTTGTCAATGCAAGGAATTCGCTGCCTACCTAGAGCAGACAAGGCACACAAGGTGCACGGACCGAGACCAAGCCCACATCTCCAAACCATAAGGTGGTCAAGACTTATTGAAAGTGGTAAATAACTTACAACTAAAAAGATAAAGAAACTAATGATTAAAAACATATCTGCCCAAAATGGGTCGAACTCCAGACCCCAGGCCTAAGATCAGTCCCAAAGTGTGAGAAGTCTACGCCAGGCCCAGAAGTTTTCTTGCCTCCTACCTATCGTCGTACCACCACCAACACCAAGCCGCTGACGCTGCCAGTCCCTCACCTCCTTCACAGCACCAGCAACAATAGCAGCCCGACGACCCCATTTAGCCAAAAATGAGATCTGGTCGGGGTTTGACATCACCAATCTATTAGGATCAGATCGATCTCGCCTGCATTCAAACCAGATCATATTGAATTCTAGAAATTACTTTTGTTGGGGAAGGTTTTGATTTGGTCCCCCTTCATCTTCATGTATTCTTTTCTTTTTTATTTTATTGATAAATATATTTAAATGGAGGGACATGCGGTGAGTTCCCCGTTGTGATAACCCCATTTCCTTCGGGATTGTGGGTGGATGCTTAACGTCCTAAATCGGTTGTCACAGATGACCTAATATCGCCTAATCTTCTATTTATTAAAAAAAAAAATCAAACATTTTAGATTTGAACTTTTCACGGAATGCAAAAGAATTGAACTTTAATTTGACTATGTTATGACATGAATTTACCATACAATGTATTTGGTAACTTTGCTTTTTCTATATTATAGTTGTTGAGAATATATACATCTCACATGGGAAAAATGGGACCTTGCCTATGGGTTTATAAGGGTTTGGGTCATTACATCCATTGCCAATTGGTTTTGGATGTGAACCCCAGATTATTTTATCATGGTATCAGAGCGGGTTACCCACGTGTGTATGCCTAATGGCCACATGGGCTCCACGTCACCCAAAAGTTGTCCACGTGAATGTCTTGAAAATTCGCCACATGTGCGGGGACATGTTGAGAATATATACATCCCACATGGGAAAAATAAGACATTGCCTATGTGTTTATAAGGGTTTAGGCCACTCTATCCATTGTCAATTGATTTTGGATGTGAAACCCAGATTACTTTATCAATAATAGGGTGTTGAAAGGAAGAATGGGAGCAGCCAGTTTCTTTGAACTTATGGAGACCCCTCTTTATTCTTGTTCTTTGGGTTGAAGCCTTCAGCCACCCTAGCTTCTGAAATTAATTCATAGAAAATGGCTGACAGAAGAGTACTACTGAGAAGAGTAAAAAAGACCAGATCCATTTCAACCAATACTTTTGCTTTTGAATGGTCTTGATCTTGATGATTGCTTCCAAAACACATGCAGTACGGAATGTTCAGAGTTGCACCAAGTATATTCTTGTATTTTATTTTTTGAAGTTTTATTATTTGTTAGAAGAATATTTGTACTGCTATGCACTGTGAATGTGTTGCAGGTACAAAACAATAAAATTATACTTAATTCTTACCAAAAAAAAAATTTATACTTAATCACATGCTTGCTATTGTTAGTCTATGTATTACATACTGCGGTCTTCATGTGCATTACAGAAGCAATATGATAAAATAATTCAAAGCTAGGTTGAATTAACCTTAATTGGAAGCTAGCTTTTGAAATACCTTGCATAAAATGGAAGCAATAACTGATAATCTGCCGTCACAGAAACCGGAATGGAACTTGAGAAGCTTATATTACCTCAAATGATTAAAAATTGGAAAAAGAAAAAAAAAGGGAATTCTGAGGAGTAACCTAACCTAAATAAGTGGCTGGAAATGCTTGAAAAAAGATCTGTAAGCAATCAAACAAACCATGATTCATGAAACAGAAAGTTCCATAAGCTAACTTATACCTTCCAATTGAAGTACTGCTACCCTCCTTGCATCAAACAATAAAAACAGAGGATAAAGGAAGGAGATCATGATTACTAAAATGACCAGTTAATAATCCATCTGGGTCCATGAATCTGAAGCCTATGTAGTAAAATAGAGACAACTCAATGACAGCCACAAAGCCACATGAGGACCATGAGCCCCAATTCAGTTCATTTAAAGCACAGTCCCAGAGAAAGACAAAGAAGCACCTGAAATAAGAGAAACTCACATGACCCACACCCACTAGTGAGTTACCATTGAACCCAGAATCAGGGTGAGTTACTCTTGCTTAGTTACTAAAGAGAATTTATCTTTCATCTTCGTTAATCACCCAGTCAATTTTTTTTTTTTTTTACCATTTGGTTTGTTGTAGTTGAAAAAAAGTGTTGACACTTGTAGTACCTACCGTACACTAGATACATAGAGGTGGATCCATAAAATTTTCTTTTCGATTGCAAGTTAAGAAGTCTGCACCTTAATTTTCTTGGGCAAGTGGTAGTTATCAAACACCTTGCTCGCTCTTAATCTCTTTGCGCTTTTCGATCTCATTCTCTATCATTCTTCCCTAACAACAAATTTCTTTATCTATCGTTAAAAGAAAATAGCAAAACACATAGAACTACACGATATTTTAATATATTATATATAGATAGTCGAGTGGGGTGGTTGCTTACACTTCCACCCTTTTGGATCTGCTCCTCATTACACACTAACAAGACTATGAAGTACACTTACGATGAGATCAAAACAAAATTTAGAATTCATGTTTATTTTCTCTACACACATTACTAATGTTTAATTCAACATTTCAATGAGGCATTACCATTCTATATACAGAGTAGAACAGCTCCTAATGTCTGGGGTTCTGGCCTCCTATTGGCATTGGGAAGATGATTTGAGTCCGTCATTCTGGGGAACATACTGAGCTCTTGCTTGCTTAGCAAATAACACAAGCATTTGGATTCTCTTCAATGCTTTGCACATGGTAATAAGTGGTCATGTGAGGGTTGTATGCTCTGTAAGCCTTGACAAGCTCTAAGACGGGGTCTGGAGGAGGAACCTCTTTCTTCTTCTCTTCTTCTTTCTTCTCTTCCTCTTTCTTTGGCTCTTCTTTCTTAGCTTCCTCTCCTCCTCCTTCTTTCTTCTCCTCCTCTTTCTTGGGTTCCTCCTTCTTCGCCTCTTCCCCTTCTTTCTTTGCTTCCTCTCCTTCCTTCTTTCCTTCTTCTTTCTTTGCTTCTTCCTTCTTTGGCTCCTCTTTCTTAGGCTCTACTGCTGGCCCTACTGAGATCATATCTGTTGGCCAATACTTGCGCAATTTGCTCACCACATTCACTGGATCCACCGACCCGATCACTGTTAGTTTCTTCTCCTTCATGTCCATGGCGATGGAATCAATGCCTACAAATTGTATGATCAAAACAATCAACTGAAAATTCTTAATTCATATCAAACTGCACTAAAAGTTTGAAACTTGCACAAACCAGACCACAAATTGTTTCGAAAGTGACCTCACTGTATTTATTGTGTACTTGCAACACACACCGCTTTACTCATTTTCATTTATGAGAGAGGTCATAAATCTACAGATTTCAAATGGACATTTTTACAAAATACTAGCTAGCTGTCATCTTCACCTCAATTCATGCATACACAGAAAGAGCCTTCTAGAGAAATCTCTCACCTTCTCTTTGTTTCCTCTTCTCTGTGTTTTGTTGTTCAACCAATTTGCCATAGATGAATAAGAAAAAAAAGATAACTTCTTTGTTTAACATTTTCCCATCCACATCTCTTGCTTCTTTAGGAAAATTATAATTGAAAGTAGTGGTGAAATCTTCCAACCACTACTTTCCATCCAATTTATATTAATTAAAGATTTCTTTTTCTCTGTTCATCAATAAAAATTCATGAATCTCAGATTTTGTACCTGAAAGAGTAGAGACTGTCTTCAATGCCTTCTGCTTGGCTCTGTCATCATGCAAATCCAATCTCAGAATAACCTTCTGCAAGAACATATCAACAAAAACAGAGATCTGATTCAGAATCCAACCACTAAGCCATCACTGAAGGAACAAGAACAATTCTGAACACTAGTAGTCTAAATCTGAACAAATTTTTTTATAAAGACCCCAGAACTATTATAAGCAAAAGCAGAATTTGCAAATTTGACTCTTCCCAGATAGAGACCCATGATTAAATATTCCCAGAGACTAATTAAACTAAGATTTTGAGCAAAACACATCAACAACCATGCCTTTAGCTCCTTAAAAACAAAACCAGTCAAGCAAAAACACAAAAAGGAAGACAACACAAAAAAGCTCTTGAAGAATCAGAACCCGAAAAGCGAGAAACTTGACTGCAAATTGTGAAAAAGAATGAATATTCAGAAATCCAAAAGCGGAAATCCAGATTCCAACCTTCATTTCCAATCCTTCTCTCAGAGAAGTGCAGGGCAAAACCAGAAATGAGAGAGATAGAGTTGAGAGAATTGGGAAAACAGGGGGATAATAGCAACTTGGTTTGAAAAAAAAAAAAAGATAGAGAGAGAGAGAGAGGAAAGAGAGGCCAAGACGAAATCGAATAATGCTTTGGTGAAAAGGATGGGATTAGGGAGAAAGGAGGGTGGGGGAATTGGACACAATAGTGTCCAGAAAATCCGAATCAAAACAAGCAATGCAGAATAGGAAAGAGAAAAAAGAAAGAAAATTGATGGAGGAAAAAAGAAAAATTAATGGAAAGCTGGAGAGAGAAGGAAGAAGAAGTAGAGAGAGAGAGAGAGAGAGAGAGAGAGAGAGAGAGAGCTTTTATGGGTACTGCAGGAACGTGTTGAAGAATTGAGTATGAATAATGTAAGCAGTGGAGCTCAGTTCATGGCCCTTTTAGGAGCATGAAGCAGCTGTAGAAACAAAACCATCTACTTGCATGTCACGCGAAGCTTTGGCGCGTCCGACTCACTCTTGGGTTCTTTGTAAGTTTGCAAAGGAGGTAATTTTGGGAAAGACACAATCTTTGAATGGCTCATCTGAAATTCAAAGCCTCGGAGAGTAAATCCTAACAAAGAGGAAAGAAAACCATGTTTTTTTCTTTTCTGGAATGGGATGACATGTGATTTGGAGTTGGGGTTGAAAATATTGAAGGGAATTATTTCTTTGGTGACCACTGGATCTTTCATATCCCACCTAATCCCTCTATTGAACGGTATTTTTAGCTCGGTTGGTAGGTAGCGAAATCTTACGTTTTCTAGAGCATTCTTCAAAATTCTTTAAGCTAAGTATGACAAGTGTACTTTATCAAAAAAAAAAAAAGTATTAAAAATGGTACGCATTTTAAATATGTCATGCTAAATTGACTCGTATAGGTATTACTATTTTCCTAGCCTAGATCTGGGTTAGATCTATGATAATCTATTTTTATAAAATAAGTATCAACATATTCGAAAGTATGGTGCTGGTGAAGTAAATTGGCTACATTATTATTCATGTTATTATTTTCTTAAAGAGCACCAAGTGAAAATTTTCGAACAGATCAAAGGAAGAGTACTTGGTGAAACAAAGCAAGCTAATTTGTGTGTTTCTTTCATCTCTCAGACAAAACAAAAATTAGAACAAAGATCTCCTGTATATAAAATCGAATATAAATTGCTTTGCTAAGTCTTCCAACATGCATTTGAATAGAGGACTAAAACAAGTTAGCTAGTGTTTGGATTTCTACAATCGTCTCGTTGGGAAGAATATAGACATGACATGTATACAGGTTATTGGGTCATTCTTCTAAGTTGGGGAAACACACAAGCTAATTTTTAGATTTCTCTGTCTCACTTCGCCATGAAGGAGATGAATCTGTGGTTCATCAAATTCCTCCATAATATGCACACATACATTATTGGTACATTCTTCCATCTTGTGGAATAATTCAAAATAATTTTAAATCCGTACATTTAATCTCCCTGAAAAGGAAACGGATTCAAACCCTTTGCAATATGTAAGCAATGTTTAGTCATTCTACCATGTTTTTCAAAGACATTGTCTACCAATGATCCAACAATTTTCATATTTACCAAAAACGTACAAGCATGTCTTCCCAAAATCAATCACTTCAAACCCTAAATCTTGTTGACGAAAGCACCTAATGATAGATGATTATTTTCTTAATTATATTTCTCTACATATATATAATTTACCATTCCACATTTCACCAAAAAAAAAAATAAAAGTTACCAAATTAATTTATATTGCCACTCACTTTTCAACAGTAAAAGCAAAAAAAAAAAAAGGAGGCAAAGCATGCAACTCATTCGTAATCTCGAGGGTCCCAACACCACGTGAGAAAAAGGACCATAACACCTCAGCCTTTTTCCGATTCAATCCACCTCTCGCCGACTCGCCGTACATACGAGTCAAAAAGGAGACAAATTCCTTACTATTCACCGATCTAGGTGAAAAGTTGAAAACCTCGAACTCTTCATTACTCCGACACCCACTGAAAAAAAGTGAAACCTTTTTACGCGATCCGTAACTGTAACGATAACTGTGACACTGGTGCAAGATGACGACGTCAGTCGCAGGTTGTGGGTCTCGGTGATCATTTAGCTACTATCCGATACTCGCAGTTGGGCGGCGCGTGGTTGCGTTGGTTGGTTAATCCAGTGGTCAATTTTGGGTCCCTGGTGTGAGTCATACGTCAATGTACATCTGCGGGTTTTCACAGTCTTTGGGCGGTGAGGGATCCTGGCCGTCGAGTTAGAATGCCGCCAGAGTTTGATCTGCGGTGGATGTCCTCCGCTCGGGTCAGGGCTTCGTTTGATTTTCAATGGGCGAATGCCGCCGTGTCAAGGTCGACGTCACATGTGTCGTTGGAATAGGCATGCACTTGAGAAGTTAGGAACGGTCGTTATCTGTAGGGGTGGTTACGTCTTCTGTAGGTAACACAATCTAGAGTTCTAGACCCAAATTCTTGAAACTGTCCAAATTTTTGACAGAATTTTTTACCTTTGAAGGATCTAAATTATATTCAAAGTTAGTTTTTGAGACCCATATTAATAAAAAAAAATTTTGAAAGATACTTGGAAATTCTGAACCTTCACTTTGTAAGAGGTAAAAATATTTTAGTTTATGAATTTCTTAGCATTTACCAACCTAAAGTAATATGATTTCACATAAAAAAGTTATCCGAGTTTTTTTGTTTTTTTGGGAAATTGTCTTCAATACATCTCGGTCATGATCCCAAATGATTAGGGTTTAGTTCTTGGTTATTTAAGCACGTACTATTACAGGCCCAATCATAGTTTCATATCTAATCGTCTTCTCTTTTTTACTTATTTTTGTTCCGAAATTATTTTACTTCAAATTCAAGTCATCATGAGCATACCATAATCGGAAACCTAATCACAAGACTCTTCTATTGAAAAAAAAAAAAAAATTAATTTATAAGACTATAACTAATGACTTGATTAAGTATATAATATTGGCCTCACTTTTACCTTCAACTGGTACCATACTTTCACTTCGAGTAAAGAGAGCCAAACGGCATAAAGGACTAGTGGTTCACACGTACACTTGCATGACAATATCATACTTCATTTTTTTATTTGAGCGTGACAATATCATCATCCAACAAATTTTCAAGAATATACAGAAGTATATAATATTAGCAAATTTAGTAATTTATATATGAAATAAATAAATAAAAAATACACAAAGGAAGAATGTCTCCGACCCATCACATTTATATAAAAATATATATGGATGTCATCGTTGAAAGTGGAATAGAGCTATTGACGTGCATCTTTTTAGGGATTGGCATAATTTACAGTACCAATCAAACGCCAATGGGGTTTGACTTACTCTTGAAAAGGCATGAGTGGAATTACGAATGTGTGTGTGTGTGTGTGTATATATGGATGGATATGAGTAGAAGAAATATTTATATGGATGAAAGCATATATAACTTAATTAAAAGGTTTGGACCGACCAAATTAATCTCATGATTACTCGGGTGACTACCTTTAGCAGGTAAAGAAGACGAATCAAATAATTAAGGTTTTTTACTTGTGTTTCCTCCATTCATATTCGTTCCTTATGACCAAAAACAACATCATTTGTATATTTTCATGATTTCATACAATCCTTGAGTCTCTTAGGGCCTCGTATATTTGTATTAGAGCTTTGATACCTGGATATACATTATATATATGTGAAGAATTTAGGGACCAAAAATCCAAAATACGTTGGTTGGTCGCTTCATTATGAGAAGTCCTTTCCGTATAGAATTTTGCCTTAATGGTAGAAAGAGAGCATTATTGAATTTACTCTCTCAGGTCATCTTCTTATCATTTTCTTTATTTCTTGCAAAACAGAGACAAAAGTAAAACTTCTCAAACAACTCGGTTCTTATATTCAATCAAAGCCAAGAAGCACCACATGCATAACACAGAAAATTCTAGAAACATTGTAATTACAAGTGAAAAGTGCAGTATCTGTTAGCTAGAGCTAGTGAGAGCGAAATGTAAGGTTGTTTATTGTCTGCATTCCAAGCGAAAGGGATTGCTTAGCCTTAATCGATTCTATATAAATAGTGGAAGCTAGCTAGTTCATTTGTGGTCACAACGGGCAGGTGTAACATTATTAACCATATATAAGTTCAGTCACCCATTAATTCTGGTTCCACAGACTACTTTCTTAGCTATCCATCAGTTCGATCTGGCTTTTACGTTGCCTGTAGTTTTCTCCCTTTTTCATCTTCTGGATCTTCTGGTTCTGGTTTTTTACGTGTGTGTTAATTTCTTGGACGAAAATGATACATACGAATCTTTTGCTTTTGAATCCAGCACAAAGTATGACAGACGAATGAATCAGTCTATTGATATATGATGAGATAAGAGATAGGTAGATAGAGTAGCCGCCCCTCTAATGTATTGTTTGCATGGACGTTTGACACTACGTACGTGTGGTCCACAAAATTGAAGATAGAATGGTGAGGCTGTAAGGCTCTTACTTTCTGAATCACATCTTAATCTCCGATGCAATAATTAGCAATTGGCATCAACTGTCTCTTTTGAAATTTAGGTAAAACTTACATTTCCTGGTAATTTATGATTAGTTGTTAGGAGATCCTAAAGACAGTCATAGAAAACCACAACACTGTTATAGAATTTAAAGAAAAATGCATTCTAATTTTCTGTCTAAATTAAGGGCTAATTTGTCAAATAATATGACGGAATTTTTTTTTTTTTTTTGAATCAAAGAAATGACTTTTATATCAAAGAGCCCTTAATTGGGCAGGTTACATTCTTGAACAAGGAGATCCAGAATGCACTCTGGAGCCCTGTCATACGAGACCACATTAGTCCCGTCTTCATAGGCAATATTGGCTAGTCTATAAGCCACCCTAGCTATTACATGTTCTAGGGGAATAAGCAATTGACACAGTAGGCATACAACTTAAGCAGACCTTGATGTCGTCAATGAGAACACCTTCTGCCATAAGAGCATGATTTGAATTAAGAATGTCCTTGGCTGCTTCCTGACAATCAGTCTCCACAATCACTTGTTCTACCTGTAGGTGTTGAACCAGCTGTAATCCTGTTTTTAACGCCAAAAGCTCCACCTGCTTGGCTGATGCAGCATTCGAAATCTGCTGAGCAAAGGCTGCCTTGAAATGCCCGTCTCCATCGCGGAGGACCCCTCCTATGCTCACTACCGTACTGCTAGATAAGAAACTCCCATCAACATTTAGCTTCCACTTACCTTGAGGCGCTGGCCTCTAAGAGTCTAAGTCTGCTTCAGCCTTGTTTGCTTGGGTTTCGTTTCGACCTGTCTTGCACTTTTGAACTCCTCCAGCCAAGTCGTCGAACTCAACAGGATATCCTATGCTATTTGGCTAGTGTCATTCCACAGTTTATTGTTCCTGTTTTGCCACAACGCCCACAATACCATAAGAAGTCGTTCAAACTTGTCCTGTTGGAGGTGCATAGCGTACGTGGTCTAACATCCATTCTTTGAAGTTGATGGATGGCAGTAAGCTACGTTCCAAGTTAAAAGGTGCCAGCGGTTAAGATGTCCTTTGCAATTGGACATTGACAGAAGACATGTGCAGTGTCTTCGAAACCACATTGACATAGCAAACAATTAAGATCCCCGGAATAACCTTTGGTACTGATTTTGGCTCTTGTAGGCAACAAGTTGTTGCAAGCCCTCCACAGGCATATTTGCACTTTGCCCAGAACTTGTGCTTTCCATAGTCGCTTCCAAAGCACTTTAAAAGAGTCTCCTGAAGATGTACAGAAACTAACACATTCTCAAGGACATTTGTTCTAGCCACCCAGTATGCAGACTTAACCGTATAAAAGCCTCGTTTCTCTGGTCCCCAACATACCGTATCTTGCAGCAGCCTATGACTTAAAGGAATACAGAGAATCTGTGCTGCCACCTCCGGATGCAAAATAGTATTAATGAGTGTACGTGGTCTTCCACTGCCTTGTCTCGGAATCAATGAGGTCCGACACCCACAATTGAGTACAGTCCAGAGGCTTTTGAATGAGGTACTAAGAAGAATTTGGCACCCAACGGTCTTGCCATATACGAACTTCCATCCCCAATTCTCCAGTGAACACCTGCCTTGAGGATTGATCTGCCCTGGACAATACTGATAGAACCATTCAGTATATGCTTGTACGAACAGTATATTTATATATATGAATATAGTGTTTATAATATAACAACTAGTTTCGAACAGAAATTAAATTCACTAACTTAATCAGATAGAGGCTTGCAACGCAGTGACCTAAGACAAAAATTCGCCCCCACTTGTGCTGTAGTTTCGGATGTCTATCTAGAAGATACAACTATCTAGTCAAGTTCTTGCGCAAGAACTTGACCTCGGCGAATTTTACTTTATGCTTCTCTCAGAAACGATTTAGGAGGAAGAAGAAGAAGATGATTTTTCGATGGATGAATGACGACCTTGGGTCATCCATATATAGAGGTTAACGCGAATAGTTGTGTCGGTGGTTGGCGTCATTTGATTTCATCCGTTTGCAACTGCTCGATTTTATCTAAATAATGAAATAATAATTCAAAAAAAAAAAAAATCAGATTTAGTCAAGAGAGCCCAAAGGCCCAAGGCCCATCTATGACTTTTATATATAAGCTTATTCCTATGGGAAACCCAATAGGAAAAGCCCACCAAAGCCCATGTCAAGACTTATCATCCATTTAATTGATTGCAAGGATATGGTCTTATTAAGGCTATCACCCTTAAACCTTTCTTCTATGTGGGACTTTAGTCCCACAAGTTCCAACAAATATTTCTCCAAGAGAATGAGGGAGAATCCCCCAACTCGACCTCCCAAAAGGAATAATGTGGAAAATATATTTTTGCTTTGTACAACTTAGCAATCAAAGAATCTGGATTTGAGATTAATCTTCATCCCTGCTTTGCAAACATAGCTAAGTTATAAGCATAGATATATTTAAAGCCCATACCTCATTCCTGCTTGGTGAGACAAAGTCTTTCCTAGCTTCTCCCATGAATCTTCTTTTTGTCATTTGTGTCACCCCAAAAGAATGAGGCACATAGTTGATGGATGTCATCACACATCGTTTAGGCAATAAGTAACAATTCATGGTATAGAGTCATAGAGAGGCATAATCTGTGCCACTGCCTTAATTAAAATTTCTTTGCCAGCAGAGCTAAGGATTTTTACTTTCCAATTCACTACTTTCTTTGTGAGTCGCTCCTTGATGTAGACAAAAATAGCAGTCTTGGATTTTCCAATTCTCATAGGTAGACCCAGGTATCTGTCATGTTCTTTCACACATTTGACTCCCAAAAGCGAAGCAAGTGCTAATTGGATGTCATGGGCAACATTATTATTGAACACAACACTACTTTTCTGAAAGTTTACTTTCTGACCTGATGCCTTCTCATAAGTATCTAGGATTCTCTTGTATTGGGAGCACTCCGCACAAGTAGCTGTCCCAAATAAAATACTGTCATCTGCAAAAAAAAAGTGATGAAGTGTAGGAGTCTGTGGATACATAATAAGTCCTTGAATGACATTAGTGGTCACTGCCTTAGAGATTAGTGCAGATAAACCCTCACTGTCTTATACCTCGAGGGGGAACAATTTGTGGAGTTGGTTTCCCATGCACCAATATGGAGTACTTCACAGATGCATAAGTCATGACATTCGGAATCCATTGCGGAGCAAAACCCAACTTCGTAAGAATAGTTGATAAGAAGGACCATTCGAGCCTGTCATATGCTTTACTAATGTCTAACTTTAGGGAAAAGAAACATGTCTCCTGTTGCCTTAGCTTATGCATAAAATGAGCTGCCTCTGTTGCAACCAAAGTATTGTCTGAAATGAGCCTCCCAGGAACATATGCACTTTGTAAAGGTGAAATAATCTCTGGGAGTATCAATTTTAGTCTATTAGCCATCAGCTTAGAGCTAATTCTGCAAATTACATTGCAGAGTGCAATTGGTCGAAAATCAGCTACAACATTTGGGTCCTTGATTCTGGGAATTAAGCAAGGATGTGTAAAATTCAACTCAGGCCATATTTCTCCTTATTCCAGCAAAGATCTAACTGCAGTACAAACATCGTTGCTGACAATATTCCAATATTTTTGAAAGAAAAAAAGGAGGCATACCATCTGGACCAGAACTTTTGGATGGATGCATTTGGAACATAGCCTGCTTGATTTCTTCATGAGAGTAAGGCTTCATGAGCTCAGTGTTCATTGCATTTGTTACTTTGCACACAGTAGCATCAACTATCTCCTCAAGGGCTGTAAGATCAGTCTTTTCAGTGGACAAAAAATATCCTTATAATATTACATGAGCAATCTCTGAATCTCGGTGGGTGCATTTTGCCATTCCCCTAACTCATCCATAAGGTCGCTAATGGTGTTTTTGCACTTTCTATTGGTAGCACGTCAATGAAAGAAGGCCAAGTTTAGGTCTCCATCTTTGAGCCATAAAACCCTAGATCACTGTCGCCAATACTTTTCTTGTTGGGTAAGTAAACGACTATACCGAACATGTAATTGCTTCTGTTCTTCATACTGCTTAGGAGAAAAGGGCTGCTTCATAATGTCATATAACTTCTCTGGATAATGCGCATCTCCACCTTCTGCTTATCAAAATCAGTTCTATGCCAATCCATCAGCCTTCGTACTGCATTCTTAATCTTGTATCCTAGCTGTCTTATGGCATTCCTAATAGTTGGCCTCACCCACTCCTGCTGGATAATAGTGGAACACTCTTCCCTGCCACACCATGCTTCCTCAAAGCGAAAACGCCGTACCCATCGACTGTTAGGCAACCTTGCTACACTGACTTCAATTAGTAAAGGACTGTGATCTGACTCGGATGAAGGTAAGGTAAGTACACGGCTGAATGGGAATCTACTTCTCCATTGGGTTGTTTGAACGCCCCTATCTAGTCTCTCTTTTGTAAATCTGTTGGACTAAGTAAACCGGTCCCTGACGAACCCCATATCAATGAAACCACAAACTGACATGGTTCGTCGGAATCCTGCCATGGCTGCAGCAGATCAAGGAGGACCTCCCGACTTGTCTACCTGAGACATGACTTCATTAAAGTCTCCTGCCATTAACCATGGTAAGGTACAGTGCTGCGCCACTAGGGTTCGAATAAGGGACCATGTGCGATCTCTCCCTCCCCGTGCTACCACTCCATAAATTTCGGTGAACCTCCACAGATCTGTTCCTGGCTTTCTAATATGCGCATCACTATGGTTAGGGGAGTAAGTATGTATATCCACGTGTGTATCCTCACTCCAGAACAAAGCGAGCCCCTGGGATTACTTCTCATGCGAAACACAGAGTCCCCCTTGAAACCAAGTGTGCTGGTAAGAGAGTCAATGAGATTCTTCCTGGCTAGGGTTTCTGAAAGGAAGATCAGAGTAGGTTTCCTAGCTTGTACCATGTCAATCAGCGCACATTGCGTTTCTATGTTAATAATACCCCGACAATACCACACGAGGACACTGCCTTGATGCATTCTGATGAGGAGAGAATCTTTCTGGCTTCAATGGCTGCACACTGTTGACGGCGGCCTTAGGGTTTTTTCATGAAGTAAATATGACGGAATCCCTAGGAAAATATGATATTAAAATTTAAAATTGATGGTTAGAAAATTTGGGAAAATATCTATTATTAAAAATCTAGTGCTATTTATGGTTTTAGTCCAATTTAAAAAGTTTCGCTCGGCATATGGTAGAAAAATTGAGATTTAAAAGAGCACCCTATTAGCTGCTTTCATATATAATACTAGCGTTCTTCATACGTGCTCTGCATGTGTAATAGATTTTTTTTAAAAGAAAATTAAAAAAATAAATAAAATACAATTATTGCAGAGAAAAGTGGAGATGGGAAAATTTATTTTTTATTTTTTTAATAAAAATCCATTTTGTAATTGTCATATTTATCCTAGTGATTTAATTTATTTTTAAAGTTTTTTAATCTTTCAGGGTTAAATCTATCAAATTTTTTTATTTTGGCTAACAAAGCCTCTTCTCTTAATAATAGTATAGATATTGCAATTATTACGCCATGACGTTTTGAAAACTCATTTTTTCTTTTCTTTACCAAACATGACTTCCATTAGAAATATTTGAAAAAAAAAGAAGAAGGTGGTTTTGTTGATTTTTGGATTTGAAGCCACATATCGAACTTAAGCTCCTAAAAGGACCAATATAAAAGATAATACAGACATTTATCAATCACAAAAGGATTCATAATCTTAACATATCAAATATTAAGACGCAAAATCCTAATTCCCAAGCCATTTATATCCTTTCTCAGTCTTACTTAGATAAGAACACAACTTGAAGCAGATAATCGGATTATTATTCTTATCTTATACAAAGGTTGCTGTGAAAGTACATATATCTTGGTTGTATTACTATATATGACTATACACTATGCCAATAAAGCCTTCAGATGACAGATGAGATAGTCGTCTGATATGTAAATTATATGTTGTCTATCCAGCTGCCGTCTTTTACGGCATCAGACGACAGATATCCTCTGTCGTCTCTTCTCACTCAGACAACAAAAGTTTCACAGGGCTCTGTCGTCTGAACAACCCAACACTAAAGGATTTGGGACTTTCTGTCGTTAATAATCATATACAACGACAGATTAATGTTGTTCAAATGAACTGCAAACTACAGTTTTAATAAAACTGCTGTTGTCTAACATGTAATAAGAACACATTTATATGTCGTCTAAAGTTACCAAAATAAAGGCTTGTTTAACAATCTGTTGTCTGAATGCATTTTCAAAGACATTTAAATATTGTTTGAAAATCACTTATAATTGGGTAAATTATGCTCATCTGTCGTCTAAATAGTTTTAAGACTTTATTTTTATGTCTTTTATCTTGTATTCCAACCACAGTTTTAAGTATTTATGTTGTCTGATAGACGATATATATGTAATCTTGTAGTTCTGTAGTTTGATTGAGGTCGAAAACACACTCTTCTGTTGTGTGATAATTAAATGAACTACGCGTTTCTGTTGTTTGTTTGAAGAACTTCTGTTGTTTGATAATGAATTGAACTTCAGTTTTATGTTGTATGTTAGAAGTATTTCTATTGTTTGATAGTGAATTGAACTTCAGTTTTCTGTTGTCTGGTAAAAGTATTCTGTTGTTTGATAATGAATTAAACTTCAGTTTTCTGTTGTTTGATAGTGAAATAAACTTTAGTTTTCTGTTGTTTGATAGTGAATAAACTTTAGTTTTCTGTTCTTACAAGTATGAAGGAACAACAGAGAGATATTCTTTTATGTTGTTACTGTATTTGTGATACAACATATCATAAACCTGCATTTTGTTGGATTTGAAGCATATAGCAAACATCATTCTGTACACTAGTCATCAAAAAAGCATATTATAAGATCAGAAATCTGCAAATTCCTCATTGCATCAATTAACACACCAAAATACATTCCCATCAGTAGCATAATACTAATTAAACTAGCTAGCATGCTAGCCTTTACATTAACCCCTGCCATTGTTGCATGGATCCTAATCTAACTAAGACAAAAACCTAGTAGCATCCATCTAGTAGTTACAGCAATTGCATGCATTATATTGTTCAACACTTTCCATCAGTTCTGTCAAAATGCACAAAAGCAGTTCCTAGACACTACTACTGCAAGTTATCAAGCTATCACAAACAAAAGCAGATATATAGGCTGATACTTAATTTTCTGGGAACTTCAAAAATGCTTAGCCAATTCCGCTCGGATTTCATCAATATCCTTGTCTGTGTAAACCAAATTTGACCTCGTTCCCCACTACAATAAGGAAATGCAGCAAATTAAATATGAAAGTTATATGCACAGAGCATGCACTATATCATTAAAAATAAAGTCCATAGGTAAGCAGTTGATCAATTTTACCTTAACACTAAAATCCAAGTTCTTGTCCTCCACAATTTCTTTCATGTAACGCATAATGAAATATCCACAAGTCTTGTCATTTTTTTGCTACGACCTAGGATCATAGAGCACTGAACTCATACATCTATATATAATGTATATGTATATAGGTACATAGAACCAACTTCATTCATAAACATACCAATTGGTTAAACTATCACTTCAGCATAATTCAATTATATACCATCCATCATTTTTCCACATATATACACATATTCAACAGCTAGGAGCTAAATTTAGCATCATCATAGCATCTTCAAACTAGGTCACCACATGCATATAAACATATACAAACAACCAACTTAATTCATCAACATACCAATTAGCTAATTTAACAAACCAACTATGCTATTCACGTAAAACATACCAGAAGATTACTGCTTACCTTAATTTGCTCAAGTCACAGCCTAGCTAATCACCACTCCCAGTACTCCAACCTTTCACTACAGCAACAACAATAGCAATGATATTGAAAGAAGAGAGCTGTACTGCAAGGCAGTTTCTGCAGAATTCCAAAAAAAGTTAGCACCTATCCATGACTTCTTGGATCAGCAATTTATGGACTACAAGTGATTAGGATACTCATACCTTTTGTCTACTCTATCACTTGTGGAATTGTGTCTTGTGTTAGAGATGGGTTCTTGTTTCTCAGGTCTCTGCACATGATAAGAAGAAACAATTTAAAAGAAAAAAAAAAAGGAGCAATGAGTGAATGTAAAAGATGCGAAATAAAGTTGCATCAGCACTAACTTAATAGTAAGAAGGATGCAGTTTAGAAATCTTAGAATGCATTAACATATATTCAAACATACATTAGAAAATAAACTGTACCTAAATATTATAATCTATCACTTATAAATGGACTGTAGAAGCTTGTTGTTCTCAAAGACAAATTCTGCATAAATTATCATGATCAATAAATTCGTATTGGTATTGCATTTGTTTCACAACTGCAAGAAACTTGAGTGTATGTTATTGATCTTAGGACCAAAATCAGTAACGATAAAAAGAAATTTGTAGTAGGTTTCCAAAAGTCAAATGTATAAGCGTACCAATACTCAAAACTCCAAAACTCCTAACTGTTCGTAGTTGTAGTATCTCAATCCAATGCCTGTTGCCATATTCTAAAGACTCAATAATGGATTAATTAAGATAAATTAATTAATTAAAAATCAAAACAGAAAGAACGCTGGACACAATATTTCAAAACAGGATAATACTTTTGAAAAGCAAATGAATATTTATGTTATACATAAAATTATCAAACAAAAGAATTTTATCAAGAATACTAGCTAAGTTTACAGACACAGTTATATTCAACAGTTTTAAGTTTTAACTGATTAATTTTGTTCTATCCACTACATATGTATTGTACCTTGAAGAAGGAATACTAGTAACGTTGTAAATCAAATCAATTCCATTCAATAATGCAAGAAACTGGATGAGCCTGAAACTGTAACATTTTCACACAAATGTTGCATTAAAATATTATGTGTAATTGAATAGTTTATATTCCTCAGGCATTACCTTGTAGTCTTGTGGATTTAGATACCACCAAAAGAATTTTCCTATAGGGATCACTCCAGAGCTTCAAGCTACTGCAGAAACCTTTTCGCAGCCTAAAATCACCAACAAACAGCAAACCAAAAGCAAGTGAAATTAAAGGTTTGAAGGGGAAAAAAAAGGCTAAAAGAGAACAAAAACCGTAAAAGGAGGCATTTTTTATAGGGAAAACATCACCAATAGTCACTGAGTTATGACTTATTCAACACTTAACTCACTCAGTTTTACATCCGTCTTTCACTTAACTCACTGTCGTTAATTCTACGGTTAAAAGCTATTAAAATTGAGGGTATATTTGTCTAAACACTAAAAAAATGCATTTCTAATTTTATTTTTTTTAAAAGACAATTTTTTTTTCAAATTATATTTAAGTTAAAAAAAATTATTTTTTATGAGAAATCTCATAAATTTAAAAAAATTGAAAAAAGTCTAATAAATGTAAATTGAGGGTATATTTGTCTAAACACTAAAAAAAAGACAAATTTTTTTTAAAATTATATTTTGGTAAAAAAAATCATTTTTTTATTAGAAATTTAAAAAAATTGAAAAAAAGTCTAATAAATGTATTTTTTTAAGTTAAAAATGATTTTTAAGTGTTTTGACAAATATACCCTCAATTTTAATTGCTTCTAACGGTAGACTTAACGGCAGTGAGATAAGTGAAAGACGGATGTAAAACTGAGTGAGTTAAGTGATATTGTTGAAAGGAAAATGATTTGTGGCCTCAATGAGGCCTAAGATTTGTGGCCTCAATCCTAGGTGTCATGCCATGTCACCTACACACATCACCTATTTGCCAAATCATGCCATGTAATTCTTGAGTAAAAAGACTATCTTATCCTTCCAAAAACTAATGGCTCTAAATTATTTTAGTTTTCATCTAAAAATAAAATATATTATTTTAATTTTTTTTTCTTTTTCTTTTTTTCGTTATATATATAATTATATATATATATATATTTTTTGTGAATATATATATATATAATTCGTCAAAAAAAAAAAATATATATATATATAATTATATTATATATGTATATATATAATTCGTACAGAAATTTATATATGTATATTCAATGTAGAATTAATATGGTATAAATATATATATATATATATATATATTAATGTCATAATTCTAACCCACAAAATTTTATAAAAAAAATTTGATTAAAAAAAAAGTCAAATTTAAAATTGATTCCACAAAAATGGAAAGAAAATATATTAATATCTTAATTATAACCCATCAAATTTGGTAAATTGAAGTAATATTCAACTCTTTTAATAAATGAATTTAATAAAATTAATGGAAGATTAGTTTACCTTACATTAACAAGTTAATTAGAAAAGTCAAAAATTAAATTGGATCCACAAAAATGGAAAGAAAATGTATTGAAATTGTAATTAAAACCTATGAAATCTGGTAATTGAAGAGGTAAGAAAATATCATTAATAAATTGAATTGATAAAATTCTAGATTCCATCATTTCAAAATTTCTCGATAATTTAATATTGTCTCATCCAAACGCAACATTAGGAAGTGTTCCTTAAAGGTCAAGTGAGACTTCATTAATACAACTGTTCGTTTATTTTTACATGAAAAAACAATCATAATGTTATTAATACTATGTAGAAATTCAATGAACAATAGGTGTATAACACAGCAATAATCAAAGAAAAAGTGCAATTAAAGAAGGTGTAAAATAGAAATAATCGTCCACATTAACATTAAAGTCAGCTAACATGTCTTACACGAACAAATAAGTAATAAGTAGCTAATAATGAGCCAGTAAAGTTTACTGGGGACTTTTCCCTAATGGCATATTTACACTGAAATAGAAATCATCATCCACACTAAAATTTAAAGTCAGCTAACATGTCTTACAGTAACAAATAAGTACTAAGTAGCCAATGACGAGCCAGTAGAGTTCACTGGAGACCTTTACCTAATGGCATATTCACACTTAAATAGAAATCATCATCTACTGAAACTGAAAGAACTAACTTGTCTTGCACGAACAATTAAGTATTAAGTAGCCAATGATGAGCTAGTAGAGTTCACTGGAGACCTTTACCTAATGGCATATTCACACTTAAATAGAAGCCATCATCTATTGAAACTGAAAGAGCTAACATGTCTTGCACGAACAAGTAAGTGTTAAGTAGCCAATGATGGGCTGGTCAAGTTTATTGAGGATCTTTTTCTAATGGCATAATTACACTAAAATAGAAGTCATCATCCACATTGTCTTACAGTAACAAATAAGTACTAAGTAGCCAATAATGAGCTAGTAAAGTTCACTGGGGACCTTTTCCTAATGACATAATTACACTAAAATAGAAGTCATCATCCATACTAAAATTTAAAGTTAGCTACCATGTCTTACACGAACAATAAGTACTAAGTAGCTAATACTGAGCCAGTAAAGTTTACTGGAGACCTTTCCTGAATGACATATTCACACTAAAATAGAAGCTATCATCCATTGAAACTTAAAATAAACTAGTGTGTCTTGCACGAACAAGTAAGTACTAAGTAGCCAATAGTAAAGTTCAACGGGGAATCTTTCCCTAAAAACATATTCACACTAAAATTGAAGTCATATATCATTCACATTGAAATTGAAAGTCAGCTAAGTACTAACATGTCTTATACAAACAAAAAAGTACTAAGTAGCTAATAATGAACAAGTATAGTTCACTGGGAACTTTTTTCTAATGACATAGTTACACTAAAATAGAAGCTTTCATTCACATTTAAAAATCATTATTGTCTATTGAAAAATTTGGGATCAACAAAACAAGTATACTTTCAAAAATTAATTTCCTCATGTACAATATATTGTATTCCATATTAAGCAATTTCTTTTCAGATATCAACTTCCCAATCAATTTAGATATCTAGGTTTTCAATCACCAGATTTTATGAGTTAAAATTACTATTTAAATACATTTTCTTTCCATTTTTGTGAATCCAATTTAATTTTTGACTTTTCAAATTAACTTGTTAATATAAGGTAACTAATCTTCCATTAATTTTATTAAATTTATTTATTAACAGATTTAAATATTACTTCAATTTACCAGATTTCATGGATTATAATTACGATATTAATATATATACATATACACACCACATTAATTCTCCATCGAAAATATATAAATTTTTTGGACGAATTATATATATATATATATACACCCATAATTTTTTTTGAATATGTATAATGAAAAAGAAAGAAAGGAAAAAAAACCAAACAATATTTTTTTTAGAAGAAAGTCAAAATAATTTAGAGCCGTTATATATTCAACAACATATATATATATATATATTTTTTTTTTTGACGAATTATAGATAAATATATATATATATATATATATTCACAAAAATATATAAATATAAAAAAAATTAGACAAATTATATATATATATATATAATAAAAAAAAGAAAAAGAAAAAGAATAAAATAATGTATATTTTCTAGAATAAAGCTAAAATAATTTAGAGCCATTAGATTTTGAAAGGATAAGATAGTCTTTTTATTCAAAAATGACATGACATGATTTGACAAATTAGTGAGGTGTATAGGTGACATGGCTTGACACCTAGGATTGAGGCCACAAATCTTAGGCCTCATTGAGGCCCTATATCATTGCCCTTGTTGAAAATACAGTGAGTTAAGTGTCGAATAAGTCATAACTCAGTGAGTTAATGTCTTTTGTAGATTTCTCATTGAACACAATCCATTAACAGAGATTAATGGACAGAATAACTCAAAAGCAAAACCAACGGAGTAATAACTCTTCCTTAGATCTTCAAAATCAAGAGTCTATTTTAGAAAAAAGAAATTGATATTTCCATAAAATGAAGTCAGGACTGAGACCTTGATGCCATATTTGACACTCCATGAAATAATCCAAATCACTCATTAATGTATGTTGAACTAACAACTCAGATGAAGAAGTCTATATATAGTTTGATACCTTCAAAATTTGCCACCACCAATTGCATATCAAACAAACAAACAATAATAAACAAATTAACACCCTTATCACCGAAAGCATGAACAATGAAGCAAAAAAGCAAACCCATATTCTCAATTTCCACAATGGAAGATCAAACAAACCAAATCCAAAAACCCCAATGTCACCAAAAAGCAAAACAACTAAAAACCCCCAATTTCCATCCAAAGACTGCAACTTCAAACAAAATCCACAATAATCGAACCCAAAAGAACTCAAATGGAGACAATATTCAGATCCAGATGCAATTAAAAACAAAGAACCTATCATATCACAGAACCCATCAAGACTTGATGAAATTAAAAACTAAGAAGAACTTACAAGGCAAGAGGGATAAAAAGATAAGCCGAAATTGCAGAGTGCGACCGACCGAGCAATAACCCGAACTTGTATACTCAAGAGGTGCTTGGATATGGTTCCTGCGTTACTTGAAAGCTCTGTCAGTCATGCGTTTGTCAAAAAACATAAAGAATCAAAGTGTTGGCAGAAGCCAACAGAACAAGTTGAAAGGCTTGGAAGATTAAAGAAATAAATTTGGTGGTGGCTTTCTAGTCTTAATCAAACCTAATCAAGGTGAACAAGACAAAAGGTTCAACCTTGTGGTCTGGAGGGTTCCAACAAAAGAAAAGAAATAAAATTAATGAAAGCAAGCTTTGTTTCTTTGTAAATGAAAAGAAGAAGCTTTTGCGTGCCTTCAGTCCAGAAGTATCAAATTGAAAACAACATCGGAGTTTAGAGGGAATAATTATCAAGCCACAATGAAAGGCTAGGTGCTTTGTCTCTCCAGAACATCCACAATCAAAAGAGTGAACTGACAATAAGAGTTCATATGATTCAAACCTTAAAACTGGGCAAGTGAAGCAAATTTGGTCACACTGTGTTCTTGTTGAGAGACGGGTTTCAGAAAACTTGTATACCCAAAGCTAATTTGCCGAAATCGCTTACCCAAACTTACTTTACCCAAAACTTCCATACCCGAACTTGCTTTGCCGGAATCGCAGGAGGATGAGAGTGTCTTTGAGCTTGAGAGGGTGAAAGGGATTGAGGGTGGATTGAGGGATTGAGGTTCATGAGAGTGAGAGCGTGCGAGGGAGAGATTGACTAAGAGTGAGAGGCGTCGCAATTGTGTTTTTAGATCTAGGGTTGTTTTTTTTTTTTTTTTTTTTTTTTTTTTTTCAGCTAAGGGAAAGGTCCTAGCTAGCAAAATGAGTGGGAAAGCCCGAGTTATAGCCAAGAGGGAGCGAGGGAATACTTTAGATTAATTAGGGTTTGTTTCCCGTTTACTCAGACTACATATGAATGTTGTCCTAATTTTCCACTTGTTTCCCGTTTACTCAGACAACATATGAATGTCGTCCTAATTTTCCACTTTTTCATGCGAATTTATCAGTTCTTTCAGACAACAGATATCTGTCGTCTTAATTTTCTAACTTACTAAAAAAAATGAAAAAACTGAAATAGTATGGATTCTCATGCTATTCAGACAACAGAATTAATTTATATGTCGTCTAAAGAAGTTTAAAAGATTCAGACAACAAAAAACAAAAATTCTGTCGTCTGAAATGTGTAGTCTAAAGACATTATTGGCATAGTGATATCATGTCTTAATGATGCATACCAAAGTTGTTTATATCCGGTATTTTCACAGCAATGTGAAATTCAGAATTTTGATCAAGTCAAAACCTAATCTAAGTTGAGAAACTTATTTTCACCCCAAGAGAGAGAGAGAGAGAGAGAGAGAGAGAGAGAGAGAGAGACTTAAAACACCTAATACAAAAAGCACAAATTGTCTATGGAAAAAGAAAACTGAACAAAAATGGAAGAATATCATTCAAAGAACAGATGTGTACGTGTGTTTTGATAAAATAAAAAAAAAGAACAGATGTGTAAAAGATTGAGAGGCTACGTACGCAATTGGTGGCCTCCCTGAGAAAAGCCCAGTAGGACATTTTGAACAAGGAGTACATGCAAACTACTCTGAAACAATTACACCAACTCAAGAAGTATAAAGTTGTACAAAGAAGGCCCAAAGCACCCGTATGGTGTCATTACAAGTAGTTAGTAGTTATTGCAACATACTAAATGAAAGGTACTCAACTAAACTAGCAATGAAAACTAACAACAAAAATCATAGACTACTTTTATTAAAAAAAAAGAAAAAAGCATAGATAACTTGTGGAAAAGTACAGCTCCTAAGCTAATTCGAAACTCAAAGAAGTAAATTTGATGGAATTGGTACCTCTACATCAAAATACAGCACACTGATATCTTGAAGGCCAAGTAGCCAGAGACCTGGCCGCCGCAGATCTACCAACAATCCCCAAAACCAAGCCCCGGCACCGCCTCATCCCACGGCAAAGCGGCTGAACCGAACCAAGCCACCCGGAAGCCGAAAGCGTTTGGCGCGAGAGCAAGTGCGTCCTCCTCAGCAACCCTAGAAACTGCGCCATAACTGTATCGGCGATCTCCTCGGAAACAAGGCCCAGGCTTTAATCGAACTGTCAATTAATCGATCACATATACCATATTTCCTCAGCTTGTCATAACACGAACTGAATGGACTGAATGGAAAACTCTCCATCCAGTTGGTGTTATGATAAGAGAAGGCACTGTTTGATTTTGTGGAAATCCTCCCCGTCTTCCCCAAGCCTACTACAGAATTCACTTGGCATCGCCTTGACTGTTAACTCCTTGAGGGTAGCAACATATTGAAGCCCATCTGGAACTGCCCTCAATTGCTCGCAGTCTTCAATGCACAATCTGCTGAGACGAGGCATGGCTCCTTCCTCCACCCTCCACTCTTTCATTTCTGGCAACCCTCGGAGGGAAAGAAATTCAAGATTGCGAAATCCTCGATTGCTGCACACCAGTGTGTTTGAAGGAAGGCTGGAGAAAACTCGACGTTGAAGGTAAAGCACTCTCAAGTGTGGCAGCTTCTCAAGTATTTCTACCTGGTCCCCCTTCAGTTGAGTAGAATACAGCTTTATCTTGATGAGGTTTGGAAAGGACAGGAGGTTCTCTGGTAACTCCTTGATTGAGGACCCCACCAGTCGCAGCTTGTATATAAAATGAAACCCCGATAAACCCGTTAATGAATCATGACCCCACAGTTTCAGAGATAGAGAACGAAGATGGTGGAATGTGGGACTACTTCTCCATCTCAAGAATCCCTCCAGTTTTTTCCAGAGTTCTGATCCTGCCCAATCCTGGATGGATAGTTTCCGAAGATTGTATAATTCAACCAGGGCATTAAAATCACAGTTTCTACATTCAACATTGACTAACGTCTGCAAGTTGCAAGCTGTAGCCAATGAGAGCTCCCCACGCACCTTGTGAAACCGGGGCAGATATAAATGCCTCAATTGTTCCATCTTCTTAAACACATTCGGGATTTTCTTTAATCTATCAGTACGTAAATCTAAAGTCTGCAAACACACCAAGTTGGCTACAGATGATGGCAAGTTTTGTACTCCAGTATTCTTTAGACTTAAAAACCGCAAGTGGACCAGATTCCCAATTGTGCTCGGTAACTCTTTGAGTCCTTCCATATCTTCCAACTTCAAGACTCTAAGTAATTTGAAGTCATTGAATACAGACCGGATGACTTTTTTAATATTCCAGATTCGAAGATAGCGTTGTGGGCCGAAGTATAAGAGTGACCTCAGGGGAGCACCTCTTGTAGTGGGAACTAATTGATCAACTGTGCTGTTCACATACATTGCCACTCTTCGAACTCTACCGACTTGTGTTGTGTTGTTTCTCGTCCCTGTATAAAAATTGACAACATGTAAAAAGTTCTCCTCTTCGGCTTTTAACAAGCTTAAGTCTCGCATAAGATCATGAAGACGACAAGTTTTAATTTTCCCAGATAAACCAATGTCCACAACTTGAACCATACACCTTTCCACCAATTCACTCAAGCAACTATATGATACATCTTCCATCATTTCTGTTGATGTCGTGGATATCAAACCTTCAGTCATCCATAACTGAGTCAGTCTTTTCACCCGTATCTCATAGTCTTCAGGGAAATTTGCCAAGTACAAAAAGCATAGCTTTAAGCGATATGGTAAGTTGTCATAACTGAGTGCCAAGACCCATGAAGCACCTTCATATTTTTTACCTTGGTATTCTCGTTCAAGGTCTGTGCCTCTCCTTATATATACATTAACATTCTTATGCACAGTTTCCCACTCATCAATTGTGTCTTTTCTAGCTAGTAGTCCTGCGAGCACGATAATAGCTAATGGCAAACCTGCACAATGTTGAAGCATATTCTTTCCCAGTTCTTCTTTCTTTGAATAAATTTGAGAGTCTGAAAAATATAGTAAAATGGACAGCAAAGTAAAGTCAATTCTGCATCCTTGTTCAATGTCAGTCATGTCAAGAAACTCAAGTATATATAGAACTATAGTTTCATGAGTCATGACAAATAAAATTGAAGTTTTTAGGAATAGGATTAGCCCAAGTAGCTAGTGAGAAAGATTTGAAAATTGCATTAGGATAGGCTTGATCGATAGATCTGTCCTGAGATTTTCTAATCGCCATCCAACAATTAATTCATATTTATTGCATGCATGTGACGGTAACACTTGGAAAATAGTAACATTCCAGCTGAGAACAAACTATGGAAAGAAGAAGAAAATGCAATGACAAGTGGAATGCGATAGTTTCTAATATTAGACTCGAAGGATAAACATAAAGAGTAAAGATGAAAGAGTTTATGAGAATATACTTGTATCATCCATTTCAAAGAATGCTATCTTCCGAAACAAATTCCAGCTTTCATCTGCACTTAGTGCCTGAGATTCGTAGAGTAAGCTATTTCCCCTTGCAAGTGAAGCTACTTCTCTGTTGCGAGTGGTCAGTAATATGCGGCTCTCAGTTTCCTCATTCACTGAAAATCCACCTTTAAAAGATTTCCATGCATCAAAAGTCCAAATATCATCGATGACCACCAAACATTTTCTGTGTCGTTGGAAATTGCACAGCCTCTCTGCTACTTCATCATTACTCAGACTTGCAATTCCTTGTCTTCGCTCATCGGACACACCGCTAAGTTTAATGAAAATTTCTTTCATAACTGCTGTACCGTCACATTGTTGAGATATACACACCCAAGCAAAACAATCAAAATGAGACTTGACTTTCGTATGATTGTAAATTTGTTTTGCAAGAGTGGTCTTTCCCGAGCCGCCCATGCCCCAAATAGTTACCACTTGAGGGCCTTTTTCTTCCACCAAATTTGTAGCTAACATCTCTGTGTCATCCCCTAACCCAACAACATCATGATCAATAACATGAGGATAGGTTAGCCTGCGTTCTCGCTGCCTCATTGAAGTAGCAGCACCTTCATTCCCCTTTTCTTGCTTTATGTCATAGCTTTGCATATCCGATCTGAGCTTAGAAAGCTTGGTAGTAATGCTCTCGATTTCCAATCCGATCTTGTAACGATCCAATCCTTTGCACAAGAAACAAGCAAACCTTTTGAGAACTACCTTCACACTTGCTTCCCTCTTCAAAGCTACTTTCAACACAAAAGATTCAATGGCATCCTCCAAATCGTAAGCAGCTTCTCTAATAATATTAACCCATAAGCGTACCACTTCTTCATTTTCTTGTCGTGCATCTGCATCTTTCAGGAAGCCTTGCATCAAGAGTAGCTCGGTTTGTGCAATCTCAACTTTATCGCCGACTCCTTTGAAGAACATTGCTTGCTGAATCATCAAGCTTCCGAGCGGCCTGAGCCCATGGATCACCATTGAAACGACAGCTTCAGCCATGTTGGAGGAGTCTGCTGATCTGCAGCTTTTTCTTTTTTTGTTTTCTGGATTGATTAATATGAATGATTCAGCAAGCCTCTCTTAGGGTGTAAATATGAAATGCTTTTAGTCTCTTTCCTCAGCATTTGCCTCACAAGTCTACGCACAAGTCATGAAAAAAAAAGGTTAGATGGGTGTGATCACAAGTTATGAAAATTTATTCCAACCAGCTCTACACGTTGCACCACAAGGGAGACTCTGGAAGAGCTAAAGGCCTAAATCTTCACCATTCATCAGGCTTAAAACTTTCCACGCGCTTAGAAAAATAAATAAAATAGCACAGAGAGAGAGAGAGTGAGTTTCTCTCCCGGCCGAAGACCGTTGGCGTTTCTCACAGCTGCGTCTCAGTCAGAGAGAGAATGTGACTGGAGTGCAGCCATATTTGCTTGGCTCCGGCTTCTGCTCGCTATATTGGGTCAGCTGAGAGAGAGAGAGAGAGAGAGTGGTAGTAGCAGCTCCGATCTCTACCGTTGAGGAGTCTGAAATCAGAATTAGCATCATGGTTGTTTGATGGTTGTGTACCCCAATCCGAGTATAGAGAGGGGATCATATTTGGGATTAACTTTGGCAGTCGTGATTGTGCTGTGGCTCATTGAAAAACATTGTTAATCGAGTGATGACAGTGGTATGCCTTACCATAAATGTTGATACTCGTCAAATTAGAAGCCTCCCTGATCAACAGATCAATTTTCTTGTTTCATGGAGTGCCAGGGAATTAGTAACTCCGTTACTGTAATTTTGGACTTGGGAAGTTATGCTCATACTCGTCGGACAGACGTTTGCACAAGTAAACTGTTAGTGGCTCATCTTTATCATTCCCGCGTCACTTGTACCTTCTTCCATATCAATCCACTTATTTGATAAAAAAATAAAATCTGACTTTTCTGATTGAAATCACTAAAATAAAGATTATCCAAAAAAAAAAATGGTAATTTAAAAGAACAATCCCACCCAATCCCCATGTCATTAGACATGAGTGATAAAATCTGACTTTTCTGATTGAAATCACTAAAATAAAGATTATCCAAAAATAAAAAAATGGTAATTTAAAAGAACAATCCCACCTAATCCCCATGTCATTAGACTTGAGTGATCGTGTTTGATGCTCTACCTAATAACTTTGGACAACTTCTAGTCGTGTTCAATATTCATTTTTTACAATTCTGGTAGTGAAGAAGGAAAAGAGAAACCACCGTAACATTACAAGATCTCTAGCTTTTAAAACCAAATATTTGCCGAAGAAAAGTGAAGGCGGAAAGCTCTTCGCGAGTTCACCACCACTGACAGGAATGTGTCAAGTCCCCAATAAAACCAACAGTCAAATGAAGCTTCCTTACTGGTAAGTTACATAACTATCTCCAATGGAATGTCCCATGTAAATTACACAAATACATTCACTTGGATGCTGAATAACTCAGAGCTTCGAACACAAATATAATGATAAAAACAGATAAAACCATAGAAAGGAAATGGAGGCAATAAAAAATAAACAAAAGGAACACTTTACAACTTTCAAGCAGATTCAAATTGATACAAACCTCCAAGGAGGGAAAATAAAATCGGAACAAGAATGTTAGGCTTACTCTCATGTTCCACTCCTAATCAAGCCAGCGTGTTACCCCATCATCTTCGCCTACAGTGGCCAGTATCTCGATGCTTACATCCAAAACAGCCTACAGGTTTATAAATCCAAAAGGTCAGGATTAAAATTGGAAGAAAATATTAAAATTTTAACAAAGTCACAAAGATCATGAGCTTATATCAGCTAAAGAACTGAGAACAATATAATGTTAAATCTCAAGTAGAAGCAGCAAATCATAATTTGCTCATTACAAAGGTGCCCTAAGAAAGACATCACAGATTTTACACACTTGGGGCTAGTTAAGATGCAAATTTCAGCATGGTGTTGAAATCTGCTCCATGGTTTGTTAACCCCCCTAACATACTTGAAAGAAGCACAAAATGCCTGCATATGGAATTCCTATACACCAGTGATCTATCTTTGTTGACATGTCTAAAGTTGCAGGGAGGGGGAGGAGACCATTACTCTTACTGTGCATCTGTATTGCAGTGAAAGAACATGGAAGCATATGCAACAAAGAAAAGGTACATACCAGTGGATTTCTACAGTTAACCAGCCTACACTCGCCCAGAGAACCTTCCAACATCCAACTCTCCCAAACATCAAAACTGTGACTTGCAAATACAAATTCCATTCTTCTATTTATCTGCAATGTGAAAATAGCATATGATTTTAATCCCAAACATGAATCGGCATCTCAAGTTCGAGGTCAGCTTATGCAAAATTGTTACATCACACAAACTTCTTGGAATGAGAAATCAATAAAACAATGCTTATGGGGTCCAGTTGAACCATGCAGAAATCAAAATATTACCTGCAATAACTTTCCACCAGCAGCAAAAGATCGCAAACCAATGGTATCCTACAACAAAGAACCAATACTTCAATATCACCAAAGCAGATAATAAGGAACATGTCTGATCACTCTAGCCACCATAATTTGAAAAGCAGGCCACATTTTGAATCCAAAAGAAAAGAACTGAGCTCTTGCATGCTAACCTTGCTTCTGATTACAATGAGGAACTGAACTGCAGGATCTCTTTTCGTTACATTTGACATGGTATCTAGGAACCAACCACCACCTTTAACTCTTTGCCTTGCAACATGAAGACCGGGGCTATCTCTTGCATATAGAGCTACAACATAGCCATCCTTTAACAGTTCACCAGGCTTTCCACTCAGCCTCTTTCTAGATTTTAGAAGCTGGTCGGAAGGCGACTCTTGCATTGATTCTATAGGTGTTTTCCTACTTCTTGAGTCTTCAGGGGAAGCAAACCGAGAACTGGAACTTAACGCTTGATCTGTGCCACTCATAGTCGTATCTTCCTCCCGCTGTGAGGTACTTTCTTTTGCTAGTGAAGGTTCATCTGATTTCTTCTGGGATTTCTGATGTGTGTGCCTCTTTTTGGCTTTCTTACCTGATCTACTTCGTCTTCCATCGGACCGAGTAGTTGAATTTTGAGACAAACCCGAACCTTGCTGGCTAGGAGACTCCTTGGATTGATTGGTTTCTTTATGCAGGGAGCTTTCTGGACTTGCATGACTAACATCAGTTAATTGCTGAACAAGGGTTAGCTGTAAGGGATTTTCTTGCTCCAGTTTATCAGAGTGTTCATTTTCATCACCTATTTCACTTTCCTCCTCATCCTCATCAGATACAACATTTTTTGGAACAACCCCATCAAAGAAGAATGCCTGCAATACAGATATTGCCTTATCCCTTATCTCCAGCCATACTTCTTCACTATAATCTGCACTGTGCGGAAGTATCAACACATTGGGCATCTCCTTTACCTGAATTTAACCAATGACAGTATATATCTTAGGAACACCCTGGTACATAACTTGGTACTCCACACTTCTATCATTCAGATATGGGTAGCCACTTTACAATAAGGAAGAAAAACAAAAATATAGCATCACAAATCACACACACATCCATAAAAGGTATTCCTTCCCATCCCCTCCCCGTTTCAATGGGCATATATGCCCATAAGTTGTCACATGTCAACACCCACACCAAAATAATTAGGCAACAGGGCAATATCATCAAGGAGACATTGTTGGTAAGAATAATAGGGCAAGGCTAGAATGAAAGCCATGCAAAAGCTTAAGGATTAGTAAAAAAAATAAACATAAGTTCAGACATGCATACCGGATTACAAATGCATAGATTCAAACAATTATCAGTGTGAAAACAGAACATGATTTAAAGATTTGGTAAAGTAGGACGCAATAGACATGTCTCATCTCTCAGCTCCTTTGGCAGAAGAAAATCTGTGATCAGAAATGAGACAGCAATACACTCACTCACTTGATAAGAAAGTTCCTGCTGTTTTTTCTTTTGCTAACTAGAAAGTCTTGAACTTTTTACAAGGCAAGAAACAGGAGACAATTCCTTCAATGGAGCAAAACAGGTACTATAAAGGGAGGCTGAAAAGCATACTCAAGCAGTCAACCACAAGTACTTGCAAAGAAATTGACACAACCTACGTTAACAAGCCCATAACCCTTAACTAGTAACATACCCATGCTTCCATCCATTGCGGCCCTTCAGCACCATCCAAAGCACACCCAGCTAAAGTTCCATCAATCAAAAGCTGTTTCACAAAACAATCATCCAACAGTTGACTGCTCCCTGTGTTTACAAGAAATGCTCCTGCACAAGAGGACCCATAATTATTCTATGCTAAAAACAAAACAAAACAAAAAACAAAAAAGAAGAAGAAAGAACCAAATATGTTCCTTAAATAAGGACCAAGATGGAAGATAAATGTACCAGGCTTTACGTGCTGTAAACATTCAGCATTCAGAATCTGAATTGTTTCATTTGTCAGAGCACAATGAAGCGAAATGAGGTCACTCGCAGCAAGTAAGTCATTTAGAGTATCCATCTTTCGGGCAGCAGAAGGAAAGCCATAAGACCTACTCACTTTTCCGTTCACCTGATTGAATGCGTTTAAACAGAAACATCAATACAAGATGCGAAAGGGGTTCGAAACCAGAAAATGCATCGAGGCAATCTTTCAATTCCCATCAACATAACTGGAAAAAACTCATTAGTAACCTATCTGGATCAATATGAAATGAATTCACTAACATGTTGCTCGATATAGAGATCAACAAACCCACTAGCATTGCATTCAAAACTTCAGAACAAACTTACAGCCACAATCACTTCCAGCTTGAACTAAGCTAATTCGAAACTCAAGGAAGTAAATTTGATCGAATTGGTACCTCTACATCAAAATACAGCACACTGATCTTGAAGGCCAAGCTTCTAGTAGCCAGAGACCTCGCCGCCGCAGATCTACCAATAATCCCCAAAACCAAGCCCCGGCACCGCCTCATCCCACGGCAAAGCGGCTGAACCGAACCAAGCCACCCGGAAGCCGAAAGCGTTTGGCGCGAGAGCAAGTGCGTCCTCCTCAGCAACCCTAGAAACAGCGCCATAACCGTATCGGCGATCTCCTCGGCGCGGGAGGCGTCCACGTGGACGAGCCGGAGCCCGAGGTCGGCGGCGAGAGCGGAGTCGGTGGCGCGGTCAGCAGACCCAAGGCAGAGGATGAGCTGGTAAGGACGCAGCCGGCGCTGGGCGGCGCGTGGGAGGTAGGCGAGGGACTGGAGGAGCACGGCGGAGGCGGACTCGATCCTGCCGTCGGCCAGGCGGCTGAGAGGGACGTGCTCGACGGCGGCGACGCCGGACAAGCAGTCTTGCTCCATGGCGAAGTCTTCGATGCAGTTGAGAGTGACGACGAGGGGGAGCGACGACGTCGTTTGGGTGGTGCGGTGGGACATTGTGGCGGGGGATTCGATGCCGGCGCTGCTCATCGTGTCGGGCGGTTTAGGGTTTAGGCTGGTGAGGTTGTAATTTTGCTCATTTCCGGGGGTTTAAGTTAAAGCGAGGGCTTCCATTTGCTTTTTCGAGAGTTGAGAGCCTTCGGAGTTCAATTCTCTTCACTACCGCTGAGATCCAGACCCACTAGTCTCTGCTCTTCTCGCCTATTTCGCGCTCTGTTCACTCCTCACTGTTTCACGTGCCCCTGTCTTTGTGGTTATTTCCCTTTGTATCCCTTCTTCTTTAATTTAGTCACACATATTATTCAAATGTCCTAAAAGGTCATAGGGACCTTTGAACTGTACAGTAATACGGATATACGGATATGCCTGCCTCCTCAACTTTCGGATTTATGATAAATTGAGAAATTGATTTTTTTTTCTTTTTAACAAATTAATTTTTTTTAAAAGTACGTCATTATTGATTTTTTTTTCTTTTTAACAAATTAATTTTTTTTTAAAGTACGTCATTATACTTTTCATGTCAATTTTATGTTGGGTGGAAAGAGTTTTTTATGCCATTGGTGGCTGTCCTTTTTCAGCAATGGTTATCATCTTAAAAGTTAAAACCCATAAAACAAGGTTGATTAGCAAACAGCGTAATGAAAATCAAGCTTTTACCCTCGTTGAATTTGTCTCTGATTCAGTTTGGTGTCCTTGAAGACGGCCATGGTGAATGGAGAAAATGCTCTAATAAAGAACCCCTCTCGGGCACACGTTTAATCTCATCGGTTAAGTGAAATGTGAAGCCGTCTACCAATTACATGCAAGATTAGAATCTGTGTATTACTACAGAGTAGATTGTATTATAATTCATGAACAAATACTCACAAGAAAGCAAGCACACACACATCTCAGACCTTTGAACACTGTACAAGTCAGTGAGCTTATTCGACAGCATGCCCACTGCTTGATCAAAGCTACTTTTATTGAAAAGAGGAGCGAGACAAAAGAACATAACAAGTGAAGAAACTATCTACAAAACCAACCATTAGGTGAACTCCCAAAGAAACTCAAAAAGACACCAGCTTCTACAAGATATGAAAAAATTTAAATAGATACATTTTCTTGAAAGCAAACTCAAACCTCATACACATGCTTATGCCGGAAGCTAAGCAAGCCTTGCTATTTTCCTACAGCTCCATAAGATCTCCGAACCTTATTATATGTTTGCGTCTCTGAAGGCTGAGCTACGACTGAAGCTGCAAATCTGCATTACAACCATCTCTATGTTTCATAACATACAACAGATTCATGGTCCAGTACACGGCAGCCTTAGGTGTGAAAACTGTGAAATGAAGAACTTGGGCATCCTTTGTAAGAGCTTTACGTAAACATGAAACTATCAAACAGAAAAGACTGTACAAACCTCCAACCCAGCTACAAAAACTCGTGCTTGACAGATTTATGCCGTTCTCACTTCCTATTCCACAATCTTCAGACACTTCATTCATTATTATATTTCCCTCAACTTTCCAACAGGCCTTTTTCCTTTCTCCTGTGATTTATGAACCATAACAGACCTCCATTTCAAAGGACTCACTTTAGAGAAACCTCCTCCTGAAATTACTAGTGGTCGCTTGATAGGAACGCATGAGCAGTCCAACACCAATCCCTATTCCAAGGCACATCCCAAGGCCAATTCCAACACCAACTCTAACACCAGCATTGAACCATGTGAGTTGACCATCTTCACCGGTGTACATTTCATCAGAGTAGAAACCATGTCCAATTTTACCATCTGATTCATACTCATCAATTTCAGATTCTGTCATCTGCATAGGCCAAATCAAGGACTCCAGGTCAGTTATAAAACAAACAGAAAATAATTATCACTAAATGACTGACCAAATCTATACAGGAACAAAGATTAAGTATTAATAAAAGCTTGCAAATTTAGGAAAGCCTAAAAACAAGAAAATCCATCAGAGCATTGCAAAATTCAAGCTAAACGAGTTAATTTAGCAAGCTCCTATGCAGTATAAGTTATTATATGCACCTGTAAGCCAAAAGGGGTGCAGGACTCTAGGCCGTAGATGAAGTTACAAAGTGCCAAATTTCATTTGAGGGCTGAACATTTTGTCAGAGCAGGGGTTGCATTTTATGAAAAAGCAAGTTTCTCAACAGAAATAGAGGCGCCAGTTTTGTAAGAGTCAGAAGACCAAATTTTGTGAAATAAAATGCAAATGCAAATGCGAATAACTAAATACCTATTCCAGATGATAACAATCCCTTGTTAAAAGGGAGGTAACACTATCAATCTATCATTCCACTTCATAACATGACCCCTTGATTAACACATACATTTTCAGATTACCAATTCAACCATAATTTCTTCCCATCATATATGTAACAAGTAACACAGCGATGCACGGTTCAACTTAACCTACAGATAAAAGCAATGTATTCGACAACCCAATTTCCTTTCTACAATTACCATATTTATGCCTCCATAATCACACATTGTTCAAAGTTCAAACATAACTCCAAACTCTCCACTACCACCGCCAATTTCCCTCAATGTGACCATCAACATTATCAAAACCATGCTTAAAAAATCAAAATTGCAAAAACAAAACAAAACTTTAGCAACAAATATTGCAATACCTGCACTTTCCGTTGACGAATTAACCCATTACAGCTCTTGCTATGCTCCTTCCCGACCTCCTCCTCCTCAGGAATAGCATCCAGGGTGGCATGCCTTGGGCACTTCCGCCTGGGACTAATCTGTATTGTCTTTGTCAATATCACCGGCACACCAGAGCAGCAGCCGGCGATATAAACCTCTATAGACGGCGCCGAAACCCCGAGTTTCGGCCGGAAAAACGCCGAAGAGCCGGAATTAATAGACGCAGCCATATAACAATCCATACTCCAACCCGTCTTGGAATCATTCTCCATCCCCGCATTCCCATTGAGCCAAACGCCTTCCATCCTCTCCAACGACCCGCACAGCACCATGTCATTGTTCTCGTAGACCTCAAACTCAACCCCGCCGGTGACCCTCACGCTGTCGGTGGCCACGTACGTCACCTCCGACGACTCCTTGTCCAGCCGGTCGCGGCGGAGCGTGAGCGACGCCGAGTCGGAGTTCGGAATCCTGGCGCCGTTGATCTCGAGAGAGACGCCGATGTCGCGGCGGAGGTGGCAGAGCGTGAGGTGGTCCGGCACGCTGTCGATGACGCACGGCGCGATCCGGACGTAGAACAACCGGATTTCGAACCAGGCCGAGTGCGTCAGCGACGGCCCGTTCAGCATCTGGTACGAATTGGCGCTCTTCGTCTTGGCGACCATGGACGACGCGTCCTTGTCATGCTGCGGTTCCATAAAACGAACCCTAATTCACAACCGGAAATCCGCGGAATTGAGAAAATTAGGGTTTTCGGATTTGGTTTTCAGACAAAAACTTGGGTAGAAAAGGGAAGAGGTTGTTGCGGAGAGGAGGGGTGGGTTATTTTTTTTTAATTTTTTTTTTTGGGTGTTGGGGAAAAATAAAAATAAAGGAGGGAGGGATTTGGATTTATTCATGGTGGAGTGTTGTAGAAACGGTGAGGCGTTGGTTGGAGATATTTTTTCTCGTCGGTTTTGCGACGGGGTCAACTGTGGGTGACACGCGTCGTTTTGCTGTCTTAACAAGTGAACGACCCGACAGCTAAACGAACAAAAAGAAAATTGGGATGCAACAATATAAAAAAAAAAAATATAAAAAAAAGTTCAAGCAAAAAAAAAAAAAAAACAATATAATTTTGTGTGTGTTATTATCTTGATATAGCGCAAAGAAGCTGCATTGCATTTCAGTTTGATTTGGTGTAATTAGCAAACTCGTTATCTTATTATAATTTTTATTGTTGCTTTTCTTGTATTCTTTCTCTTCACTTCTTTTTTTTCTCGTTTCTTTATTCTCTATTACAAACTCGTCTTACCATCTATCTCAGAAGTCCCTTGTTTCTCACAAATCTGCGGCCAAAACAAGCTATATGTGTTTTTGGATTGAAAATGCAAATTTGAGAAAATAGTGAAATATAAGTGTGTGAGAGAGTGAGGAGAAATAAAATAGATATAAGGTCTGCTTTTGTCAATTTTTGGTTACCCGAGATTGACAAAAAATTTGGGGCTATGCTGTTCTGTAGTTTTGTGTTGTTTTAATGTTTTTTTGTAGATACTTGGTATCATATTATTCATAACTAATTCGCTGAAGAGAACATAAGACTTCAAATTAGGAAGGAAGTTTATGTGTATTCGTTAGTGTGAGTCGTCACAAACAGTTGGCGCATATGCTTCGCAACGACCAATCCTTTGTTGCTGAACCTTTAGCCTGATGACCACCACAACAAAAAACAAAAGGTGGATATTTGTGTATTTTTCTGAATTAATTTCTTCTAAAAACAAAAACTTCGAGTGATACATAGAAACAAAAACATGTTTTCGACTCAGAAATTAAGTTAGAGAATAATATAGTCAAAACTTGCTATGGAACAAAGATTAATCAATAATTTTGTAAAGAAACAAAAATAAAGCAAAATCAAGGGAATACCTGAAAGAGCTACTGAGATAATTGAGTTGTCTCTTTCTTTCACTCAACTGAGTTGTTTCTAGATTTCAAGATGTACTAAGTACGTATGTTTCTGGGGTTTTCATATGAATACGCTAGAAAAGAAAGGAAGGCTAGGAAGCATTTGAACATAAATTTGTTGGGCCGTTAGCTGCCCACTCATCAATAACAACTCACTGATTTTGCACTCCTAGTCAAAAAAGGACTAGCAAAAAGCCTAAGTAAACAAGGTTTTAACTGTGAACTGTAAGGAGTATGAATTTACAGATACATGATGCTAAGCCATGAAGTCGACCTCAACCTCCACCCTCCACCCTCCATTGTTGCACGTGTAAGGCCCCGTACCTTAACATTTTTATGAAGTACGTTTTTATTGGTTTTGACTGAGGAGTTGACTTTCTATTTTTGTCTGTTACGTCGGAATATTTCTTGAGTACGTCGTAGGTTACGAAAAATTTAGTTCGTGGACACGCAGTTTGTATCGATCGGAGTTTTTACGGGAAAGTTGTGATTTAAGTGTTGGAAGGTACTGTTCCTTATTAAAATGTTGGTTTTGTTTTATTAAAAAAAAAGGGGAAATCAGTTAATTAAAAGGAGAGAGAGAGAGAGAGAATTGGACAGAGTCGACCTCCCGAACCCTCCCCCTTGCTTTTTCTTCTTCTCCCCGAACCAGACTCTTTTTTTCGGCGATTCACCTCAGCCGGACCTCGTTGGACTCGCCTCCGGCCACCGCAGCTTCCTCTCTTCATTCTCTTTCATCTCAGGTACGTGATTTTAGCTGGGTAGCCTTGATTTGAACGATTTTGGGGGAAGATTGCCGATCGGGTTTGAGAACCTCCGGCTGGGTTTTCGATTTCCGGCGGTCTCCGATCGGAAATCCTTGTGATTTTGGTTCTCTGTGAAGGGTTGAACACTTTTCCAACCTCCTTGTAGCTTGATTTGGCCGGAGGAAGTGGTAGGGATGATGAACAATGGTGTTGAACAGTGCTGTCGGGTTTTTCCAATTTTGGGCTGAATTTTGGACCACTTCTGCTTAGTTTTAGTTGTTATTGCAGGTTTAAAGATTGTTGGGTTTGCTGTGGTGAAGTGTTTAGGCTAGTTAGGTTGGCCGGAGATGGAGTTTGGTGTGATGGCGCGTGAAACCACGCGCCGCCACTGGTGGTGGCGTGTTGAGTTGTGGTGGTGTGTTGAGTTGTTTTCAGGCTAGTTAAGTGCATTGTGAGGTGTTGTTGTTGTTGGAACCTTCGGTTGGCATTGTTTTAGACTTGTGATTAATTGTTTGGTTGGTTGTTTTGATGTTATAGTTCACAATCTTCTGGGTTAATCCCTTGATAACTTGCTATTAGGCCTAGTACAGATTTAATCTACTTGGTTGAGAATTTGAAGTTGATATGGAGATTTTTAGAAAAGGAAATTATATTATTTTGGTGGTTAATTGTGATTACGGATTTGAAATTTATTGTTTGAGAAGTTACAAGTGACTTTTGAAGGCTAAAAAGAAATTAGAGGATGTTGAGAATGTTAGGATTTCTGTTGTCGGATGTTAAATATCCAAATTGGAAAGATTCGAAATTGTAGAGGAATGGTTGAGTAACGAGTTACTTAAATTTTCAAGGGAATGAGTTTTAATTCTTTAATGATTTCCTTTGTGAGGTTAATTTTATCATGCCCAATTATTACAGGATGTACTGAGCCCTCGAGCGAGGAGGACACGGGCAGGCAGCAGGATTAGCTGCGGGACTTACTTGTGAGTGGACTTTTATTTTGTTTAAATAATGCATGCAGCATCGAATTAAGTTTTCAGTTGGTTTATTATTTGAGAAAATGTGACTCTGTGGAAAGTAAAGGATTTAAAAAGAAAGCAGTTGACAAGGAGGCCAGTTTTGGCGCAAGCGTATCTTACCTAGTTGGCAGTCCCTTCTAGGTAATAGTCTGGTTGGCAGTCCCTTCCAGGCTACAGCCCGGTTGGCAGTCTCATCCGATGCGTCATCTGGGTGGCAGTCCCTCCCAGGTGGCATGAGATGCCTAGGAAGCAGTCATTCCTAGTCATCGAATGAGTTTTTCTTGGAAAGAATTGAGTGGGATTTATTATGGAGTCTCGCTTCATGTTGGTTTTGTTGAAAAGAGAAATGGGGAGGCATTCCATTTATTATTTCAGATTTTGTTTCGGTTTTGTCCACTCACTCTAATGGATTTTATATGTTTTCCCCTGGGCCCTTAGTTTTCAAATGCCCAGATTTCAGATCTGCCGAGATTGCGTCCAGGTTCTAGAGACTTTGGAATCAGCGCTTCCGTTTTGTCCGTAGGTTATTACTTAACCTACCTTGTATGATATCGGCTTAGTTATTAGTGTTGCTCTGATAACCCTTTTTAATATTTGGTGGATGTTTTTGTTCGAATTGATGTTATTTACGAAGATTGTGTTGGGATTTGAACTTTCCGAATATAATATATATGCTTGGAATCTAAATATGGTATTGTGGGTTGAGTAGAAGTTAAAGTTTTAATCATGTCCAGGTTTGTGAACATTTTGGGTAGCCCATATTTAGGGGAGGTTCTGCCAAATTTTCGGTAGGATTTCGCTTAACGTGGGCCCCGCAGGCTCGTATCCAGGGTTGCGGGGTGTTTCTTGGGTCGGGTCCAGTCAGTTGGTATCAGAGCACTAGGTTATTAGATTCTGTGGCCGATATCTTCTTATAGTTGTCTTACATGCTTGATAGTATTCAGTACCTCCCGAGTGATGGCCCGACTGCAGCGGTTTCCCATCATATATTCTTCGGTGCTGAAGTACAAATCTAGTATGTAAGATAGTTGTTGTTGGTGTAAATACCTTGGTGTAACTCAATTATGGGAATTTCAGGTGGAATGAGACATGGACGCAGATCTCGTGTTGGTAGGAACCATTCACCCGCTGGTGAGGGTGATGATGGACAGGTCCCTCGTGGGTTGTTACGGACCGTGGAGCGGTTGTTTGAGCGTTTTGCAGCAGCCCTCCCCAATCCTAGTACTGACTATACTGTGGAGCGTGCCAGACGCCATAGGGCGTATACTTTTTCCAGCGCTCCTACGGAGTCCGTATCAGGAGACTGGATTACTCGCATGGAGAGAGTATTTGAATCCTTGGGTTGTCCAGCTGCTAGGAGGGTTCCTTTGGCTATTGATCTCTTAGACGGGGATGCATGGCTTTGGTGGCAGGGTACCAGGAATATGGGTTTTGACCCAACTACCATGACTTGGGAAGAGTTCAAGGTGGAGTTCTCAAATCGGTATTATAATCAGGCATCCCAGCATAGTCTCCGATTTGATTTCATGTAGTTGAAGCAGACTGAAGAGATGACTGTGTTGCAGTATGAGGAGCATTTCATTGCTTTATCTCGGTTTGCCCCTGAGTTGGTGGCGACAGAAAAGTTGAAGGTTGATCAGTTTATTAATGGCCTCCTACCTATATATTGAGATTGGTTGGCGCCTCACGATTACCCGACTTTTAAATTAGCTGTGGAGGCTGCTATGAGGTGTGAGGCTAGATATCTAGACGGTTCCCGATCTTTGGAGATTGGCGGTCCCAGTCAGGGACCATCCAAGAGAATTGCCTTTAGTTCGGGTTCTGCATCGTCATCAGGTAGTAGACCGAGCAGTTCAGATTCTAGCTCTCGTCAGCGCTTCAGGGGGCGCTTCAGGAGGCCTGGGCAAACAGGTAGGAGACAGTCCCGGGGTGGCACTGCTAGTTCCAGTGGAGGCTTTGGTAAACAGTTGATTCCGAGAGACTATCCCCAGTGTGCTACTTGTGGTAGACACCATGCGGGCCCGTGTCAGGCAGGTGTGGGGACTTGTTACCAGTGTGGCCAGTGGGGTCACTACAGGAGAGAATGCCCTCAGTTGACCCAGGGAGTCCTCACTACGTCTAATCAGAGTGTGGGTCAGACCCCCATGGGTGCTACTAGTACAGGTTCTCATGGCAGTTTGTCAGGCAGGAGCAGCACTCAGCCGGGTCGTAGACCGAGAGGGCGTCCAGTGACCCAGGCCCGTCTTCATGCTATGACCCAGCAGGAGGGTCGCACTGCACCGAACGTCATTATAGGTATGTTAATTGTTTTTGGCCAACCAGCTTTCATTTTGATTGATCCTGGAGCCTCTCACTCCTTTATGTCTAAGAGGTTTTCTTTCTTTGCTAATGTACCCCCATCTCTTCTACTCGGAGAATGGCATGTTGTTCTACCATCAGGGGAAAGACATAGAATTGAATGGGTATATCGTTTTTGTGGAGTGTTTGTAGAAGGAGTTTGCTTAGAGGCGGACTTGATTCCATTTGAGTTAGTGGAGTTTGATGTAATCCTAGGGATGGATTTCCTTCGGATGCATCATGCCTTAGTGGATTGCTTTTGTAGTACGGTATTATTTCGGAGTCCGGGTAAGCCAGTTGTCACCTTTTATGGTGAACGGGAGGTTCTCCCATCTTGCATAATCTCAGCTTTAACTGCTAAGAAGATGTTGAGTAAGGGTTGCCAAGCTTATTTGGCACATGTGGTGAATTCAGATGCCGAAGTTATGGATCTTAGCCAAATTCCGATTGTTGGTAACTATCCAGATGTATTTCCAGATGAATTGCTTGGTTTGCCCCCGGTGCGAGAGATAGATTTTACCATTGATTTACTTCCAGGTACAACACCCATCTCTCAAGCACCTTATAGAATGGTACCAGCGGAACTGAAGGAGTTGTATATACAGTTGCAGGAGTTAACATATAAAGGGTTTATACGACCTAGTGTATCTCCCTGGGGTGCACCTGTGTTGTTTGTGAAGAAGAAAGATGGTACTTTAAGGCTTTGTATTGATTACCGGAAACTAAACAGGGTGACTATAAGGAATAAATATCCCTTGCCCCGCATTGATGATTTGTTTGACCAGTTGAGGGGTGCTAAAGTTTTCTCTATTTGGACCCAAAATGAGCATTTTGGCCTGACAAGGCATGTGTTGGAGAAATTGAGCCAATGTCAGTGGCTCAAGCTATATATTGTCGACAAGTTCGAAATATATTATTTAGAGGCTAAATAAAGCCTACTATGGAGAATTATGCGAGCTGTAAGAAAAGGAAATGATGGAAGCATGGAAATGAAAAGTCAACTTTAGCACATTTTCTTACTTCGGCTAGGAGAAACCGAGCTAAACAAGGAAAGAGGGACGGAAGACTAACCAAAAAAGATCCAAATAAGTTGAAACTTTCCAGATTAATACTAGACATCCCAAGGATAATTTCTTATGAAGAGTGCAAGATCTAGTTTCAAGTGGAAAGCCTTCAAACAATCAGCCCAATTTTCTACAGAAGCAAAACTGGAAAACTGGACCTGTAAGAGGTCCAGCAGCGTTTCTGGCCCAGCCACTGTACCAAAAGCTCTAAAATTTTACCAGAATGATCTACACTCATAGTGGAACATTTTTTATGAGAAGTCGAAGGCCCATTCTGAAGTTTTGGTGGAGAAATAATTGAAGGAATAAAGGGGCAGAAACTTATCTAAAACTAGCTCAACATTCATCATGTTCATGTTTCCTACCCACATGAAGAAAGCTAGATGCTTTTCTCTTTTTTCTTGGATATATTTTTCTACTACAATCTCTTTAATAGATCATCATCACTTCCATGTTTCTGCACCTTCATGCTTTGCATTCATTTCATCATTACTCTATCTTTTCCATGTTTTACAAATCACTTCCATACTCCACTTTCATTATTTTTCTTCCACTCATCATTTCACTCTTCTTTTTCTTCCCTATATAAACACCTTCTCTTCTCATTCTCAAACACACATTCACAACATCAAAACATCTCTAAGATGATCTAAGTTCTCTCTAGAGCAACCTCTCTAAGAGCAACTCCTCTCCTTCTCTTTCTCTTACCGGTGATCACACTCCTAGTCCTAGTCTTCTCAGAAGCCGACTTTCTGTGCCACCAAACCCTCTGCCAATGTACTTCGGTCCTAGTCTCCTTGGGAGCCGACGGTAGTGCCGCGACCACAACGGTTACAGAACCAGCCAAGCAAGGGTAACGCCCTCGCAAACCAGCCAAGCTAAAGTCACGCTTTAGCAAGTTCTCCTCACTTCCCAGTGGTTCTCGCTCTGCTCGATCTACAACATCGAGTATCGATTGTGATTTTCAAGAAGCTCAGCAAAAGTCCTCGCCACGAGGCACAAAGAATCCCGCGACGAGGTTGGTGCTCTCCTCGTCTACAATCGCTCTACAGAAGTCAGGTCAAGGGACACCCCCGACGACCGCACCCGACGGTGCTGGCACGCCCGCGCAAGAAAAGAGACTGTTGACCAGCTGCAACAAAATTGGAGCCAAAACATTTTGGCACGCCCAGTGGGACCTACTGTGAGCTGTAAATCACACCACTATTAAGAAATTGAGGTTAGTAAGGGGTTGTGAATCATAACGGAATAGGTGAAGTCTCTTTTGTTAATATTGACCTAAACTCCTTATTGGTGCCTAGTTCAGGTCTCTTAAGGTTAAGGGCGGTTTTTATTAACACTTGTTGAACTGTCTTCACACTTATAATCTTTCTCATCTTAGTAAGTATAGCCTATGTGAAATGGTGTCTAGAAATGGGACAATGTTCATAACAGGTTATTGAATCCAGAAGTGCGTGCAAATGGGCCTAAACCACTATGTGGGAGTAGTTCATGCCAAAATGGATTCTGCCTCTTTTGTTCGCCCTCCCCCACCTGGCCATTTCAGTAAGGTTGCCCAAAGGATTTGAAAGAAAGTTTGTGTCTAGGCGACTATACTTGGGCCGCAAGTCTAAACCTTGATTCACAAAGTCTTATTGAATTCAGCTACTTATACAATACAGCATACTGCCAGATATTCACCATTGGGAAGTAAGATGATAACCCTTACCAAAAGGTTTACGTCAACTGCCTGAAACATAGGACCCCCAATTACAGACCGCACACGCGTGCAGACTGTCGTGGTCTTTCAGAAGAATTAGTAATTCAAAGATTTTCTCTCCACACGCCATCAACAGAGATGACGACCGAAAGAGGAGAAGGTCAACAACAAACTACTGAGGACGAGGCAGTTCTCACCGTCCAGCCTAATGAGGCCGGAAGAGCGTTTGATACCACCAGGGTGGCTGAGAACGAGGTGAGAGCGGATATTTTTGTACCCATCCCTATCCCAGAAAACGCCAACCTGGAAGCGCAACTTAACATCATGAGAAAAAACAATAGTACATTCTGGGCAAAGACGGCTAAAAGATTCGAGGAGCAGCGACGGATGTCCAACAATCTGATAATGAAAGTCAGGCTGGAGATGGAGCGCAATACGGAGCTGTTGCAAGGGCATATAGACCACACGTCACGACAAGCCCAGGAGCAACATGAACAGCTTGTGACCTTGATAAATGCCCAAGCTGCGCAGACTAAGGTCGTTCTCACAGAAGTCGCGGCTATTCGTAGTGAGGGATCCAATACCGCGATCCAAGTTGCCATGCAAAAAACTGAGATGGATCAGGCAAGAGATGTCCTGAATTAGGTGTTAGGGGACCCCAATGCTATTCTAGGGTCCCTCGGCCAGCCTACAGGGTCAGGTAAGTACATACCACCAAATGCTTGAGAAAAAGCAAGCGGCGACAGTACAGCCACATCCGCTACTGCTGTATCAGTCAGAGGTAAAGAGACTACTCTGGCAACGGGTGGGAAGAACAACGCCGCGTCATCAGTCACGCAAGGGACCAGGACTTTGAAAATCAATTAAGGGGCCTCTGTTGGTCATAGCCTGTTTCCCCAATATGATAGCGACGGAGTTGAATACGTGCACCATGATCCACCTCCAGCAAGTCATTATGGTATCGACTGGGTTGAAAGTCCAGCGAAGGTCACCGCAGCCACAAAGGGTCAACCAGTAGTGGGTTTTACGTCGCAGACGTCAACCCGACACAAAATGACCCATGGAGGCGGCATATCTTTGGTTAATCAGGCTTCACTGGCACCACCACTGATCTGGCCAGTTGATGATACAGTGGTTCACCCACCTCCTCCTGATCCAAGATATATAAGGAGAGAGGAGGTAGAAGCAATGATCAGGGCCGTGAACCAGAGGCCTAACCTGGAGGAGGCCTACCAAGGGCCCTTCCCACCGCATATTACACAGACACCTTATCTTAGGGGATATAAGAACATTACGTTCTCTACTTTCTCGGGAGAGGAAGTCGAAAATGCCGCGGCCCATTTGGTTAGGTTTCGAGTACAGTGTGGCCAGTACCAGAACGACGACAATCTGAAGTGTAACATCTTCACTACTTCTTTATCGGGGTCTACCTTCACCTGGTTCACTAAGCTGCAACCGAGATCAATTGTGAGTTGGCCCGCGATGGAGAAGCTGTTCAAGGAAACCTTCGGGACTATCGAGCCGGAAGTAGATCTGGCTTCACTCACTCAGATGGCTCAGCAGCCAACTGAATCCGCTGTCATGTACCTTCAGCGCTTTCAGATCCAGAAAGGAAAGTTGAACGTGATTCTGCCGGAAAAAGAACTAGTGAAATTGGCAATCAAAGGCTTAGAGCCCCGCCAACGCAAAAAACAGCATGGAAGCATGTTCAATTCCATGGGGGAACTGATCACAGAAGTAGGAAGTTTCGAGCACTTGCTCAGGGAGATGGACGCTATGAAAAACGCCTCGAAGGGGACATACATCCCAGGGAAACGCCGAATAGTGGCTGCACTCAACCATCAATCCAGTTCCTTTGATCCTTACTACAAGAGTGAGGAATCTAGTACAGCAGAGGCTGATGAGTCTGAAGAAGATGAGATAGTTGCCCTGGAACTCACCGGGAAAAAGGCTTCAACGTTAAAGCAACTGAAGTTGTGCAAAGAGCCGGTGAAGCTCAAGTCGGTGGTTTTCACCAAACCAGAGTTCGCAAGTTATACTTATGACGCGAACAAAGTGCATGATATCTTGGATGAAATGATCGCCGCGAAGATGGTGAAAACCGACTTCGGCCCATTTCCCAAACCAGAGCAGCTAAGGGGGAAGAAATACTGCAAACTCCATAATATGTGGAATCATAATACAGCCGATTGTGTTAAGCTGAAGGATCAGATCCAAATCTGGTTAAATAACGGTAGTTTGCAAGTAGAGGCACCGACAACAGCAGCAGCGTTGGTGGACCTAGACCCTTCCCAGATACCGGCATCAACATGGGGTGAAAAAGATCAGCAGAATCAAAGTCCAGACCATGCGGCTAAGGATTTGAAAAGGGGTGGAGACAAAGTCATGAAGCGGGAATCCAAGACTCGTTTACCCATCGTCCTATGCTCGCGGTGCAAGGAAGAATGTGACACTCAAGCCCTAGATGAGGAAACATCTCAGACTATCCGCTTTGGATCTTTGCCGCCAATACGGTTAGCATCATCCTCTAGAAACTTCCAACCATGCAGCCCAAGAGTATACAGTGGTTCAGAAACTCTTTCTCCAAGGGACTCAAACTTATTCAAAAAGTTGAAAACCGCGAGGGAAGAAGAGCAAGTAGATAAGCGGCAAGGGGTTTTAACCAGACCTTACATTCCACCAGTGTCGACGTCCTCCATCAAAGAAGGGAGATGGTATACACAGAAGAAGGGCAAGGCGGTGGAGATGAGCTCTTCAAGGAAGAGAAAACTCCAGCGGAGGTTTGGAGAAGCAAAGCGAACCTTGGAAGCACTAGATCAAGGACTGATCAAACCATCGCAATTACTGAAACCTCCAGAAGAGTATCAGAGACAATTGGAGGCACTGGCCTCCAAGAGATTCGTTTCCCCGCAAGTTCAGAAACAGCAGCCCAAGGTATCACACAAAGAGCAAAAGCCACGTGCCCCCAAGAGCAGCGCTCAGGAGAAGTCCCTAGTTCCCGCGAGGCAAGAACCGCCGCTAGCTCGTAAAGTCAATGTTTGGCGGAGAGTATCTCGCGAAGAAAGAAATAGCGAGCCTTCCATCTTTGACAGGCTGGGGGGCAAAGACAATCGGTCCGTAATTGTGAAGAAAGTTCAAAGCTTGGTGGTCGCTCTCCCAGAGGAAGTGCCAGCGACAAAACAAATTTTTGAATCACTGAACCAGGTTTCCATGGTACAGGAGCACGAACAAGCCAAGGTGGTGATCCCCGCAGAAGAATCATTGGTTGCTTTCATGGTTAAACAGTTCAACGCCGATATCCCAGCAGATGAACCCAAGCTCAATCTTGATGATGACATGGACGAAACAGAAATGGTGGATACCTCTTGCAATATGGTTTATGTACTCCCTGCTAAGTATGCCTTACCAGTCGCTGCGTAGGAATGCGTAGAAACTGACGCGATTGGAGAATAGTAGTTGCAGATCACTTCAGCCGCAACAATGCAGTTGAAAGAAGCAGTGTTCCTTGAGACTAATGATGCTAACAATAAGAGTTTCTTCATGAGCTTCACAAGACCCACACCCGCCATGGTGCAACACATGCGACCTTTGTATATCACAGCAGAAATGAATGGGACTAAGGTCAGCAAGATAATGGTTGATACCGGCGCGGCTGTGAATGTCATTACTACCAGAACCATGCATCTACTAGGGATCAAGAAAGAGAAGATCCAATCCACTTCCCTTACACTAAAGAACTTCGCGGAGACTGTGACCAAGACATTGGGTTTGATTTTCCTACGAGTTAAGGTGGGTCCAGCAGAAGGGGTTTACGCTTTCTTTGTTACAGATTGCTATGCGGCATATAGCGCAATTATGGGCCGCGACTGGATCCACAGGAGTTATTGTGTCCCATCCACCCTTCATCAGGAGCTGATTATATGGGACAGAGTCGCGGACAAGGCAGAAATTGTTAAAGTAGACCCGCGACCTTTTTCGGTGTCCGCCAACTACTTGGATGGAAGGTATTGCATAGAACCAATCTCTCCTTTACAAGTCGTTGGTATTGATGATAAGGGCCGCCCCACAGGGGTGACGACCTCTGAATTGGCACAATGGGGGCTCGCGGTCGCAAAAAACGACCTCGAAAGGCCTGGATATGCGGTGCCATCTCCAAATGCTAATTAATGGATCACGAACTCATGGAGGAAGAGGTAGAGGCCTTCCATTTTTTGTATGAGAGGCTATCCTCATACTTGGTGGAAACAGAGGCCTATGATTGAGTCGCAACCTTAGAAATTGTTAATGAAGAGTTCACGGATCAAGAAGAGGAGGAAGAAGAGATTCAGCTTGCTCCAGCAGCATTGGATGACACACCTCCGAAGGTTAGAGACCCTACTGAAAAGGTCAATCTGGGAACAACTAATGAGCCTATAGAAGTGGCTATCAGCACTTACTTAGATCCTAGCGAGAAACAGAGGCTTGTTGAATTATTGCTGGAATTCAAGGACTGCTTCGCGGAAAAATACGAGGACATGCCAGGCCTATCACCAGACTTGGTATGCCACCAACTACCAACGCTGCCTGATAAGAGGCCTGTGAAGCAAGAACCGCGAAGAATGAACTCGGAGACCTAAGTTCTGGTCAAAGAGGAAGTCGAAAAGATGTACAAGTCGGGCATTATCAGGGTAGCCAAGTATAATAAGTGGCTATCCAATATAGTGCCTCTTCGCAAGAAGAATGGCAAGATGAGGATCTGCGTACATTACAAAGACCTTAATTTGGCTACACCTAAAGACGTCTACCCCATGCCTGTTGCGGACATGTTGGTCGACGCAGTTGGAGGGCACGAACTGTTGTCTTTCATGGATGGTACAGCGGGATATCACCAGATTCCGGTCACGGAAGAAGATAGACACAAGACCGCATTCCACTGCCCTGGGTTTGCAGGAGTTTTTGAATATGTGGTCATGCCTTTTGGACTGAAGAATGCGGGAGCAACATATCAGAGAGCCATGAACCTGATCTTCCATGACATACTTGGGAAGATCTTAGAGGTTTACATTGATGACGTCGTCGTGAAGTCTAATGTTTATACCTACATTAGCAAGCTAGTTCTCTACATCACCAAGCATAAGTAACACCCACTTTGGGACATCCACGAGACATGGCAAGGCCCAACCGCGACATCCATCGTGTAGCCCTATGTTCAAGCTACGCCACGGTATCCGGAAGAGGCAAATCCGTCGCCGGGAAGCCACGTTCCCGCCCTTGCCAAGATGCCTCCACAACATGGCTTTCTACATGCTTCTTGGACTAGCTGGAATTGTGTGGTTGCTTGTCCCACATCGAAAACCATGTAAAGGAAGAGCATTCCTTCACCTATAAAAGGAACTCTCCTCCCACTTAAACAGGATTCATTCCAATCCGATCCCATGACATCTCTTGTAATCTTGTTGGGCTGCAAGGCTCGACACACTAGTACACATTCAAGTGGACGTAGTTTCCCGCTAAGGCGGGAGACGAACCACTATACATCTCGTGTTACTCTCTCTCTCTCTCTCTCTCTCTCTTTACTCATCGTTAATTAGATCCCCACGGATCCAAGCATTAACATTGGCGCCGTCTGTGGGAAGCCAACACAAAGGCTTCGTCACCTACCACGAACTTTGACCCGAAAATGTCGAGTCGACGCTCATTCAACATCAAATTGGGGCCGGTCAACGCCCAACATGGCTGGTCAACGCCCGGCGGGGTCGGTCAACGCCCGTAGGCTAAGTCAACGCCCATCAAGGCTTGATCAACTTTTGGTCAACGCCCAACTCAATAAAAGTCAACGCTAACAAAATTTTTTTCTTGCCAATTTCTCTGGACACCCAGAAATCTTATCTGGGCACCCATCCCCATTCTCTACGCTTCTGTCACAGATTCACAGCAGGGTCGACCTGCTACATGGCATGGCCATCACCTCAGCGCCGTGCAACAGCTCCGCTGGCTCCAACCGCCAAGCACCGGGCTCTGGCAGCTCCGCTCCGCTGAGCTCCTCCGCCAGTGACTGCAGCCTCCTCCGCCAGTTGCCATGCAGCAACTCCAACATCGTCCCATCAACCGCTCCAAGCGGCTCCGCTGGACTGTTCACCTCCGCTGTATTGTTCACCCTGAGCGAGTTTCCGCTGAGCGAGTCTCCACCGAGCTCCGCCGAGCCAAGCTTCACAGCCTCCGACTGCAGCCTCCTCCGCCAGCCAAGCGGCTCCGCTGGACTGTTCACCTCCGCTGTATTGTTCACCCTGAGCGAGTTTCCGCTGAGCGAGTCTCCGCCGAGCCAAGCTTCACCGCTGGCAACATCCGCTAGCCTGCATCCACCGGACAGCCTCCGTCGGATTATTCACCGCTGACCCCAGGCTCCGGTGATGGCAGCTGCAAAATTCCAGTCCGGTCCTCTGCCGACTCCCCGCTGCACACCAAGTCCGTCGCTAGCCACAAGCACCGCTAAGAGACATCAACGGTAAAACCTCCGCCCAGCAAGACACCGCCAGGCCTTGCACCTCCGCCAAGTCCGGCAGCATCTTCCGCCAGGCAAACACCTGCTGAGCACCACTGACCTCCTTTCGGTCATTTCTCCGCCGAACTTCAGCTCCGCCGAACTCAAACCCTCCGCTGAGCTCCGAGCCCCGCCGAACTTCATCTCCGCTGAACAGTTCCGCCAAGTCCTCCGGATCGCCGCTGATCCATCTCCGCTGGCCACGTACCGCTGATCTTAGGACGTCCAACATCATCTCCCATCTTCAGCCCACACCACCGGTCACTGCCAGACCGCATAGCCATAGGGACACCGCTGGTAATGCTGGGCTATAACCACCGAACACCAGCCTCCAATCATGGCTTCAAATCACCTCAGCACCGCCAACCGCCGCTCCGCTGAGCTCGGAAACATCGCCGGCATCTATGTAGAGCTTTGCAGCCGCGCTTCTCCGCTGACCACAGCCTCAGGCTCTCCCCTGCAGCCCTACTCTTACACCCACTAGCTCCGCAGGCAAAACCCCCGCTGAACAATGATCATGGCAGCAGGCACCGAACATTCAAGCATCAGCACCATCTGGGCTGGGTGCGAAGAACCTGGGCAAGCTAAGTTTCCCTTCAATTTATAATCTCTTCCTTACTATTCAAGCACCACGTGCTTCTGCTTTGTGCATAATTTGGGAGCTTTTGTTTTTTTTCTTGCATAGTTTGCGCAAACACCACGTGCTTCTGCGTTTGGAGACACCTGCCTGCATACACTCCACACACACACACACACAGATATATATATATATATATCTCTTTTGCATGGGCCACTTGTGTCGTTTCCATCAATTGTCAACACATGCACCTTTACTGTTGAGCTAAAATGCCAAAGTGATTGGATATGTGTCGGAGCTTCTTGACCCAATTATGCATGTGGCAGAGGCTGGGAGACGTGTGAACCACATATATATATAACTATATATATAACCATATATATAGTATATAGTTTTAACTTTTAACCCACAAACAGGTTGGCTGAAGAGGTCAAGTAGTCATTTAATTAATGACTGACGTGCATGTAGGCATATCTATTTTAATTAATGACCTCAAATCAAAAGGCATGCTTTTGCTTGCATACAATTGCCGTGTACAACTTACAACCACTCCATATACTATTATATATTTTGCACAATTGCAAAGGAGGTAGCACTGAAACATTGTGTCATATTTCAAATATATTCATGTTTTGCTACAAGTGCCATATGAATACAATGGATGCATCTTATTATTTTTGCCCACAGCATGGCCGCCATGCATGACTCTATAATATGATTTATATGATGCCAACAGCATGTTCATTCATGCTTTGTTACATGCGAACGTCATGTGTATATGCATCTTATTTTCTGTGCCCAAGGCATAGTTGCCATCATTCAATTGCGATCGGTCCATTAATTGGGCTAACACTTATAAACATATATCTTATGGGCAGGAGCATGTACACACATGTATATAGGCGGCTACATGAATATGTCAAAATGATTATCTCACCTAGTGCATTTCCATATAAATTATACCGCCATGAATCTTTTCCATCGTTGCACGTAATGGGTTTTGTTCCCCGCAAATTCGACATTCAAAATAGCTATATACGCATGTTATTTTTCATCAACCACCACATTTGCTTGTATACTTTGCTCACAATTTTATCAAAGTACACATGCAAATTATTGTTGTTGATTTTACAAATCCACATATTAATCATCTATTTTGTTTCAAGGAAATTCAACTATTTCTATTGAGCATTCAAGAGCAACTACGAGTTGACGTACATTATCGGAGTACTTTATCCGCCACAAGCAATGAACCTCAAATCGGCATGAGATAAGTGCCTTCCTCTTATCTTTACGCTCTTACAATTTGAGCTACCGCTAATGCCATGACTATACATGTCTCTATAACACTTAAGCATGCCTACAACATGTTATTACCAACTTTCCTACAAGTGCACGCTACACACATACATGCGACATTCATCTAGAACCTTGTGACACTTATAGCTCAATTAAACATGCTCGGATAAACGCTTGCGAAACGGTTACGACTCGCTTGGGTATCGAAGCATGGCCGCGACTCGCTTGGGCTACGCCCCGCACGCTCATACAGCTCCTACACCCAACTTGCTCGAACACCTAACTCGCTCCGCTTATCCAACATGCTTTAGTTACGCTCTCGGTTCACAATGCGTCGTACATATGGTCTAGCCTCCGGGCACCACACTTTTTCACGTTTTCTTTCATATGGTCTAGCCTCCGGGCTCCACGAGTATATGGTCTACGACCTACCGCCATGCGGCAGGGTGACGCCCCATTATCTCATGCACTTCATACATTAGTGCACCTCCGATGTAACTACATATACGAATTTTTGTCTTTTGTGATACAGGATAGCGAGTCCCTTCTTGCTTGCGGAGCTCGGGGACTTGTAGGGGCCGTGCGCCTCTCGGATATTACTTATGCTTGATGACTTCATGGTTTGAACTCCCCAACCAAGAAGCTACTCTTACTCGGGGACTTCGGGGACTTGTTTATACCTACATTAGCAAGCTAGTTCTCTACATCACCAAGCATAAGTAACACCCACTTTGGGACATCCACGAGACATGGCAAGGCCCAACCGCGACATCCATCGTGTAGCCCTATGTTCAAGCTACGCCACGGTATCCGGAAGAGGCAAATCCGTCGCCGGGAAGCCACGTTCCCGCCCTTGCCAAGATGCCTCCACAACATGGCTTTCTACATGCTTCTTGGACTAGCTAGAATTGTGTGGTTGCTTGTCCCACATCGAAAACCATGTAAAGGAAGAGCATTCCTTCACCTATAAAAGGAACTCTCCTCCCACTTAAACAGGATTCATTCCAATCCGATCCCATGACATCTCTTGTAATCTTGTTGGGCCGCAAGGCTCGACACACTAGTACACATTCAAGTGGACGTAGTTTCCCGCTAAGGTGGGAGACGAACCACTATACATCTCGTGTTACTCTCTCTCTCTCTCTCTCTCTCTCTCTCTCTCTCTCTTTACTCATCGTTAATTAGATCCCCACGGATCCAAGCATTAACATCTAAGAAGAGTGGAGATCACTTCACGGATCTCAGAAAAGTTTTCAAGCGCATGTAGCTATACAAGCTCAAGATGAATCCCGCCAAGTGCGTTTTTGGAGTTCAGGCAGGAGATTTCCTGGGATTCATTGTCCATCAAAGAGGCATTGAGGTCCCTGAGGATAAAGCAAACGCGATCATCAATGCATCTCCCCCGCGAACGAAGAAAGAGTTACAACAACTACTGGGTAGGATCAAGTTTTTACGACGATTCATTTCTAACTCTTTAGGCAAAATCCATCCGTTTTCCCCACTGTTGAAGTTGCAAGGACAGAATGAGTTTGTGTGGGAACCTAAACATCAAGAGGCTTTCGACAAAATCAAGGCCAATCTGGCGAGCCCGCCAGTGCTTGTTCCTCCTAGAGCGGGATTTCCATTAAAGTTGTGTGTTTCAGCAGCTGAGGCTTCCATTGGCAGCCTCCTCGCTCAGGATGATGCGGATGGTGTTGAACATGCCATCTTTTACCTCAGTAGGACACTCACAGATTGCGAAACAAGGTACACTCCAATGGAAAAGCTGTGTCTTACATTATACTTCTCAGCATGCAAGTTGCGGCATTACATGTTGTCCTTTACTACTTGCATCATTGCTCAAACCGATCTAGTCAAATATATGCTATCGCGACCTATCTTGAGAGGCCGTATTGGCAAGTGGGTGCTCGCCTTATCAGAATTCTTGCTACAGTATGTGCCACAGAAAGCAATAAAGGGGCAAGCCATAACAGACTTTCTGGCACATCACCCTATGCTGGATGTCCCCGCGGTTAGAGATTTAGAGGTCGCTGCCACAACTTTAGATCGCCCGGATTTATCGTGCTTGCCAGAGTACGCCGCGCTTTATCAAGCCACAGTCTCACTCCAGCCTTGGGTGTTATATTTTGACGGGTCAAGAACAGATACGCTAGCAGGAGCAGGGGTTGTCTTGGAAAACCCGGCCGGCGATCGATTTTCCTACTCTTTCCAGTTGGAGTTCCAGTGTACCAATAACCAAGCAGAGTATGAGGCCTTCATTATAGGCCTAAAAGTACTACTAGAAATGGGAATCAGAGATGTACAAATACTTGACGATTATCTCTTGGTTATCAATCAGTTGTGCAACGAGTTCAGATGCAATAGCTTCACGTTGGTTCCTTATTGGAACAGGGCATTATAACTGTTGGACCAGTTTGATAACATACATCTAGAGTACATTCCTCGCGAGCGAAATTTTACAGCGAACGAGTTGGCCCAGCTGGCAACAGGGGTAACATTGAGATATGGCGTGCGGGAGAGAATCCTTAAAGTCGAGCGTCGCACGCTTCCTTCATGGATGGCGAGAAGAGATCCTCCAGATGATACCTCAGTCGCGACCCTGGAACCCATTGACGTGGATTGGCGCATCCCATTGATCGCTTATCTCAAGCAGCCAGATCCCACTGCCGATAGGAAGATTCGTTTTCTTGCACTAAATTACTTTCTTAGAGGTGACGAGCTGCGACGACGCGGCGAAGATGGCATAGACTTCAGATGTGTTTATGGCTGCGAAGCAAAACAACTTATGCGCGAAGTTCATTCCGGCATTTGCGGTGCTCACCAAGCAGGTCCAAAGATGCAATGGTTGCTCAGACGACATGGATATTTTTGGCCCAGTATCTTGAAGGATTGCATCGCATTCGCTAAAGGTTGTTTGGACTGCCAAGCTCATGGGCCGGTCCAGCATGTCCCTAATGTTCCAATGCAACCCATTATTAAGCCTTGGCCAGCAAGAGGATGGGCGCTAGATTTAATTGGGATGATTCACCCACATTCATCACTTCAGCACAAGTTCATCATCGTCGCGACCGATTTCTTTACAAAATGGGTCGAAGCAGAACCTTTGAAAGAAGCATCTGGTGGTACGTTGCGACAATTCCTATTTAGGAACATCATATGCAGATTTGGTATCCCAGAAGTTTTTGTTTCGGACTGAGGGGCAGCTTTCATGGGTGATGAAGTTGATAAACTGGCAAAGGAATGGGGAATACAGTTCGTCCATTCCAGTCCTTATTATGCTCAGTCTAACGGTCAAGCGGAGGCCAGCAACAAAATCATCATCACTTTGCTGAAGAAAATGTTGGAAGCTAATCCGCGACAATGGCATGAGACCCTTTATGAGACTCTTTAGGCCTACCGCACATCGAAGCGAAATCCCACCACGACTACACCTTATGCTTTGATGTTTGGCCATGACGTAGTCCTGCCTTTGGAAGTCAACGTCCAATCGTTACGAGTCCAAGAGCAACATCATCTCATTGGAGAAGACTACGTTCAGGCTATGTGGCAGGAACATGAGAACCTTCGCGAAAAGCACTTGGAGGCTTTAGATAGTTTGGTCATGGAAAAGCAATGAGTCGCTCGAGCCTATGACAAGCGAACAAGGGGAAGGAATTACAGCGAAGGAGAGTTGGTTTGGAAAGCAGTTCTCCCGCTTGGCGAAAAATTAGATGGTCGCGGCAAATGGACTCCAAGATGGGAAGGCTCGTACATCATTTATAAAATCTTAGGGAAAGGAGCTTTTCATCTCAAGGACCTGGATGGAGATGTCCATCATAACCCTATCAATGGGAGATACTTGAAGAAATACTTTCTCAATGTCTGGGACTCGGAGGAGTCGTAGACAGTTTATTCGCATAAGACATGGGGGACAATTCTAGTGTTCCTACTCTTGCAAAGCCCATTCATAAAGGCCTGTTTTTTAGGCCCATAATCATTTCTTCGCTATGCCTAGCAACACTAGGGGGGCAACACTATACAATACTAAGCCCATTTAGCCTAAAAAAAAAAAATTGCGTTAACTTTGTTTTAGGTTTTATATTCATATTTCTGTTTTTGGTTTATCTTTGTTCTTTATTTCGTTGGTTGTTTGTTTATTATTAGAGTCAAATTGAATTTTGGGTAAATATCTTCTTCATCGTAGGGCGCATCCAATGGGTTGTGAGGTCTAGTTTGGATATGAGAAGTGCTGACAAAGGGTCTCGTCCCCTGTCAATCAAGTAAGCTGAGCTCCGCCAAAAATCGTTTCTCTTTTCACCTGGTCATGTTCCAAAGGAGTTACCAAAAGGAGAAGAGAAATATCCCTAAGTCCAAAACGTTTTTTCTTGTATGTTGCGTGTTGTTCTTGTTTTTATTTTGAGTCTTAGGATGCCCTTTCAACTGTCTATGATGAGTTTATATCTCCAAAATTATGGCTAAAAAAAAAAAAAAACTCATAAATACAACTCTTCGGGGACAATTCTAAGTGTCCCTACACTCGTGAAGCTACTAAGCCGAGTCAGCGGCTCCGGAAAATTTTTCCAGCTTTGCCCTCGCAGGAAAGGCTGAGCTCAAGGGAAATGTAAGAGCCACCACCGTGACCACCACCTCCATCGGAAGTAGTCCTCATGCTGCCAAAGGTGTCCTCACCGTGCATGGGAAACAGTGGAAGGGTTTTAATCTCCTGGTGATCTACTCCTCGTTGTTCCATGATGGATCCACCAACACCAGCAGAACTAGTTGACCCAAAATTGAGATTAATGGATCCACCAACAAGCCCTGATCTTTGCTTGGGCACTTGAACATTCGAAGTGAGCTTCTTCTTCTTCAGCGTTTCCCGAGCCCTTTGATTCTGGAACCAATAAAAGACGTTCTTGTTCTCGATCTGTCCGTACCATTTTAGCTGGAGAGTGATCCTTTGAACCTACTCTACAGTGGGGGACTTAACTCCCTTGTCGTAGTAAAGCTCCTTGAGGATTCTTATCTGATCTGTAGTAGGAAGCCACCTGGTATTACTCTGCTTGTAATGCATGTTAGGACTACTCTCAGCTGCTTTGTTGCTTCCTCCATCCTCGGTTGGATGCCGGTTTTGTGGTTCCATTGATGATGGATTGAGAGAATGTGAGAATGGAAGAGTGATGATGATAAGTAATTAAGAAATATTGCTGTTGATGAAACGATTTTGGGATTGGAAATTTGGGTTTATAATATGGAGGAAGATATAGGCATGCAAATGTCCGCCCTTGGATGGACGGTCAAAGAGAAGAGTCAAATGTCAGTAAAGCGTGATTAAAGTTGCCCTAAATTTAGGAAAAGAAGGAATTATTGGCGCGTGAGGGAACCGAACGGTTTTTGAGGATGTAACTATTCCATTTTCAATATTATCTTCTCACGGTGGAGTTTTCAACAGCTAATTAAGGCGAATTGAGTTGGGGCTAGCAAGTGGGTCCAAAAGATAAATATTTTCTCAAAACCCTCGTCGCGAGGCTCGATTTGACGCAGAACATATTTTAAAAGTTCATATTATTTTCAATATACAACTATGGGGGCCTATATTTGAGGCTTTGCGAGAAACAATTATTGGCTTCTCACGGATATTGGAATATCAGGATAAGAAAATATTATTGTATTCATAAAGTGGCTGTGTGGCCAAAAGCAGTACATTCATTACAAAGCCAAAAGTGGCTAGAATACAAAACAGGAATCTTCGGATATCTTCTGAATCTTTTCTCAAGTGGAAGCAGCTATGGAATCCAATGTCGGGTTGAGCCGCGCCATTATCTCAAGGAGGGCAGACTTCAGGGAAGGAAAAAGAGGAGTAACGGAGCCCCGCCCCCCCTTTACATGGAAACGGCAGAGGAATACAACATAGGCTTGGCCAACGCCAGTATCCATGAGAAGGGGAGACTCTAGTAAAAGAAAATGGAGCCTCCAAGCCCCCTCAATTGGAAGCAGCTATGGAATCCAACGTCGGGTTGAGCCGCGCCATTATCTCAAGGAGGGGCAGAGAGTGAAGGAACCGAATATCAGCTTGAGTCTCTGCACCCCCTCTAGCCTTGGTAACCACCATTAGTTGGACGTGAAGTATAGGAACAGCCATTCTGTAGCTTGAACCTATTCCTTCAAAGAGTCCATCCCTTCTCATCCTTCCAAGATTCTATCAAGAAGAGAAAGGGGGAGAAGGAGGTGAGAACCAAAGCCCCTTCCATCTGGAGGGCACAACACAGGCCGGGTCCAGAAGGAAGGAAACAGAGGAGGAAAGACGAACCTCAATTTGGCTTCCCTCCCTTCCCCGATTTGCTCCAAGTGGGGGATCCTAATAAAGATGATCTCGCATGATCGTGGATCTCACACTCGGAGCCCCCTCGTGTTTCTAAACCAATCTGAAGCCTGGCATTGTTGTTGCAAGATTCCAGAAAGGCAAAACAAGGGGTTGCCTAAGATTATGCCATAAGGCCTAACCCAGGCTTAAGATTATGCCATAAAGCCTAAAATTTAGAGGCTAAAGGTCATTTCATGAGGGGAAGATTTGTGAAGAAGGAGAAAGAGAAGTAAGGACTGAAAGGCCATTTCTTGAATGTTTCAGAAAATTTGTTGTGAGTATTCCTTGCCCAAAATACAACTATTTAAAGGGACTTCAGGAAAATCCCCACCCTTGGATGGATGGTTAAAGAGTCAAACCGATGTCAGTAAATCGAGATTAGTGATTCCAAATCTCGGGAAAAAAGGGACTAGTAGCATGTGAGGAGCGATTTTTGAGGAGTTAGCTATTAAAAGAAGAGATTATTGGCATTTAAGGAGACCGACCGGTTTATGAGGGGGCCTACAAAGATTGGCCCGCAAAACTCAATTTCAAACAAAGTTTCTCCACGTGGCGTTTCGCTGCAATGGCACCAGCTTCGGCCGGAGTGGCCCGATCTCTGATACGGGCCAGGTTGCGGCCTATTTCTTCAGAAGCAGCCAAAGGCTCATCGAGTTGAGCTTCTTCTGCGACAATCGCATTCTCAACAAAGGCTAAATGGGCTTGGAGGTCCTCAATCTGAAGTTTGAAGTCGGACCTTTGGATTTGTAGTTCCCGCAGGTGGATGGATCGTTCATTTAAAATATCGCGGGAGATGTCCATTTCTCGAGAGACACTATTCAAAACCTCTTGAGCGTCGTGAGCCTGGGTGTTCGCGGCCGATTGACGTCGGCGGGCCATATCAAGTTCATTCAGTAGAGAGTCGATAGAACTAAATTGCCACAGAGTCAAAACCTTCTCCTGGCGAAGATACCTTAGAGCTTCCAAGACTCGCGGGAGGATGTCAGTCTCCAATACCTAAGGGCCCAGATGTTCGTGAAGCACCATCTTAGCCTCATCCACAGCAGAAGGAGGAGTTACCTCCAACACCCTCATCAATCTCTCGAATCTGGTAGGAGGAGGAGGCGGCAGATGCGCCACAGGATCACGAACCACCAATGCAAAAGGGTGGACAGCTTCCTCAGTTTCTTCATCTTCAATAGGTTGGTCTATCCCTTCAGCCGCAGGAGAATCTGGAAACTCAACTTGCGGCTCACCATGGGCAAGTGGAGCAGATTCAAGCACAGGGCCCTCGGCTTCGACGGTTGTCTCATTTATTCGCGAGACTTGGGGGGAACCACCACCGTCAGTAGCATTTTCCATCTCTGGGGCGACTGTCCCGCCGATAGGACCCTCAGTGTTTGTAGCCACCTCCTCGGTACAAACAGAATCCTGGTCAGATTCAGAAAGTCAGAGAGCGGGGTTGGATCAAAAAGGAAAATGGAAAGCATTGGCCAACAGTGGCTTACCTCTCGAGCTGTCGGGTCAATATTTGGTACGTGGTCACCAAGAGGAAGATGCCTCACCTCATTCAGCTCTTGGACCTCTAGTGCCGCGAGAATCTCTGTCGTCATCAGTTCCTCATAAGCGGCAGAAGCCTCAGAGTGGCTTTCCACGCTTTCATGCTCCAAGGAGTCGTCATTGGAGATCGTTATTAGAATGGTAGGACCTTGCAGATGCTCTATAGATCTGGGAGATGGAAGAGGCACCACGGGATTAGTTGATGCTTGAACTAGCGAGAGAGTTGGCTCTTCTGCAGTGGCTGAGGGTCCAGCCTCGCTCAGGCGAGAGGGATCAGTGGTCCTTTGACGGACCTGTCAAAAGATACATAATGAAGATCATGCCCAGATTCTAAGCCTGGAATAGAATAAGAAGGGGCCGGAGTTTACCAATCGCATTCCCAGAGGTTCATCATCTTCAAAACTCTCTTCGACGGATTGAGACCTATCGCGTTTGCAAGCAAAGACAGCAGTGGCCTGTACGAGAAAAGAATCACAATTCAAAAAGGGGGAAAGCACCAAATATGCAAGTTTGGGATCGTTCTTAACCAAATTACCTCAGCAGGATCTACATCATGAGAAGACTCTCCATCAGGAGTCTCCTCTACTATTGCCCTTTGTTTCCCGGCCTGAACAGAGTTTGTCTTGCTCCGGGTAGTTTGCTGCAAAACACACTCAGGAATAAGAGCGGGAAAATCATTTCATGAGGAAAAGGAATTAATGGTGAAGAAAGACAAAAACTTACTGTTGCCCTAAGCTCGTCGATTTGTATCCCTGGACGCGATGAGCGAGAAGGTAGAATAGGTCGCGGGGGTTGTGCTGCAGGGTTGGAGAAGCGCTTAAGAATCTCGCGGTCCTCCGGACCAGGACTACTCATGCCACGAATGATCAGGACGAAGAGTTCGTCATGTGGCAGGTCCCAACAGTTCACAGACACTTCTTTCCACCAATCAGCATAATCATCGTCGACATCGTTGAGAGGGTACAACGCTCTGACCCAAGGGGGAATCACTATCAAAGTAAACTGACTCTGAAAGGGGGCAGACCCAGGTGGGGTAATCTCCTCCAAGAGGTGTAATAATTGGCAGAATCAACCAGAGGCCAGGGTACCAACTGGGCCAACCCAAATTGGCGAGCGAAGTGGTTATGGGTATAGAGCTCATAACTTACGCAGTCGGTGGCAAGACGAATATCCAAGCAGGAGATGGCACGACGAAAGGCCAGGAGGGCTCTTTCGCTATGATCCCATCCACTGGGTAGAAAGCCATCGTCAATGGGAGGAGGGAAACGCCTAGAAAGGACTATTTTTGGGTCCGGCATCTCTCCCAGCAAGTACAAGTAAATAAAACACTCGGAGTAGGGAAGAGCTCGATACTTTACATTGCGGCAAAGCCAGTTCCCCAAAAGGGAATTGACTGGAGGTTCCTTTGGAATATCATCGCGACGGAAGCGAGGGAAATAAATCTGCAGCCAAAAGGCAAGAATCCGGAAAGGGCCATTAATATCGGTATCGAAGGGGCGCATTACGACCCTATAAAGGGAACGATATAACGCACCCAATACAGGTTGCCCAAGGCCAACGCAAGTACCATTGTAGAGAGCAGTGGCCAGAGAATTCCAAGGCCCAGTAGGTTTGTTGGAAGAAATGCAAAAGATAAATTTGCAAACACTACACCAATTTTTCAATCAGACGACAGTTTTTCACTGTCGTCTGATTATAGAGTTTGCTGTTGTCTATCTCAATGCCGTCTGATACATAATCAGACAATACCAAAAAACTGTCGTCTGATAAAGTTTACTACAACAGCGACTACTATATTGTCTGTTGTCTGAATACCACGAAGAACAACAGCAATAATACCAAAAAACTGTCGTCTGATAAAGTTTACTACAACAGCGACTACTATATTGTCTGTTGTCTGAATACCACGAAGAACAACAGCAATTGGCAACTTAACTCTTGTGCAAAGTAATTTCAGTTGACAGACCCTAGAAGAATATGAACGTGTAATGAAAATTTAGAGAACATTGATTTGTAAAAAAACTGTTGTCTGAAGGAAGCTTGTACATCTGCAAAGTAATTGAATACTATTGACTGACTTTGAACAAGACAAGAGCAAAACTATTAAAGCCATTGTGTATCATTGCTTCATACTATTGCATCCTAAAATAAACTGTTGTCTGAGATTTTCTTGAACTACAGCTTTCTTGCTTCATGGATCCTTAAAGTCTCTTTTCAACCATATGGCCTCCCAAGATGCTGTACTAGTTGATCAATTCATACAATTGTAGCTTTTCAATTCTCTGTGGTCTTCGTTTTCATCAGACAACAGAACATATTATTATTTTTTTGTGTTATATCTTGTTAGACAACTGAATATGTTTAATAACTATTGTAGATAGATGATTCAGACAACAGATTTTTCTTTCTTTTTTCATCATGTTCATTTGTTAGACAATGGTTTGCTGTTGGTTTTGAATTGTCTGAGATATAAGAGAAGACATACATTCTGTACAATTGAACACATCCTTGATTCCAAAAGCCATTTCATTCATCAGCAATATTCATCCCAACATTTACATAAGAATTAACATTGCCTAAGTGGCTATAACTGCATAAAGCCGGAAAACATAAACGCGTCCACATTGCATTAACCATGCCTATAACTAAAGCAAAAACTAAAACTAGCTAGCAGGAGGCTCATCAAAATACCAAAACAAAAATGCCTTCAACTGCGCATTAACCATGCCTATAACTAAAGCAAAAACTAAAACCAGCTAGCAGGAGGCAAGTGATCAAAATACCAAAATAAGAGTCCTGCCTTGAACAACCATCACAGCTATGCAATATGATACTTCATCACAAACTTAGCCCACTCTGACCTCACAACATCAACATCCTTTTGGGTGCAGAACAATTCGGATCGTCGCTGCCACTGAAACAAAAGGCATAGTTAATGCGCAGGAATTATTGCTAGGACTTTGTAAAATCCTTGCATTACTATTGAAGACAGCGATATAAGTGTGTTCCAATTTTTATCATAGAAATGAAGACAAGTACCAACTGATATTGACAATCATAAACAAGTGCCAATAGATCCAGGAAATACTAGACAAAAGTTACCTTCTACTTTTTGTGTCTTTAGATTTCTATCAAGCTATGGATCTTCCATTCCCTGTTCAAGATGCTGATCCCAGAAGCAATCCAAAAAACCAAAACCGATTATCAGCCTTTTTATTACTAAAACCAAAACCAAAGAATTAGACTACACTAATGCAACAAACTAACAACTCAGCCCCTAAACTTAATGCACTATTGAGAGATGAGATTGGTTACAACTGTCCTCAAATTGAATGACAAAGATCCTTACTCTATTTAAATTAAAGTCGAACTCCAATGAGTTGCATAAATGACAATGCATTTACTAATTGCAATTCTAAGAACCTTGTGCTGAAAAACAATATTCATAAAATGATCAATGAAGACCTATAATTTGAATAAGGTGATTGAGACATAATAGGGCTCATTGTGTACCTTTCCACAAAGAAGAAACAAGCCGTCGTGGAGCTGCTATTGGTTCACCAAGCAGCCGTGTGCGATCCCTACTCTGCCCCAGCATCAACTTCCAACTCGTCCACCCTAGGGCATCGCTGGCCACCATGATTCAACATAGCACAGGAGTGGCAGCGCCCAAGGAGCCTTTTATACCTGAATCTTAGGGTTAGGACGTCCGAGGGAGAAACCCTAACAGTACGATTGAGACGCACCAGATCATGGATAGATAGAACAAGCTTGACCCGAGCATCGCCCCTACGCAGCGCCGGACGATCCACCTCTAGCACCTCGCCAATTGTCCTACCAACCAACCGGACGGTTGGTTCCGTCAAAATACCCGGAGGTATGCCATCAAGTATAACCCAGATCCAAACAAAATCCAACAGCACTGCAGAGATCTCCGAAAACCCATCGTAGTCATTCAGGAGAATCATGGCACGTTGGAAGCCCCACAGTCCTCCCTTCTTTACTCTAGCAACATCCCTTTCATGGGTGAACGTAAACAGAAAATGGTCACCCCTTGGTTGTACCTCCACGGTCCCAGTCAACCTCCACATAGATCTTACAGCACTCCAGAATGATTCCAGCATCAGGCCCCTGCAAGTATTGAGCCTTTCTACCAAGTAGAAATTTCGAGCCAAAAACTCTTTCCCCGGAACTCGGAGATTCCCCAAATCAACTGGTTCTTCTCCCTCCTTGAGCGACAGTTTAGTCGTAAGTCTGGCAGTCATGGATGCGATCGCTGCAGCCATGAAGGTAAGACGCCGCACAACTTTGTATACTTGAAACCCTAACCCTAGCAGAGCAGAGAGAGAGGAGAGTAAAAGTCGCGGTATTTTTTTGCATTGCACGTTTATTTTATTGTTCAGTTTATTGTTTAATTTTGTATATGCATTTGAGGGCTGCTTAGGCTCATTATGTCCCCCTGACTAGGTGTATATTTTTTTTTCAATTTATAAAATTCTCTCGCACCGTCGAGATTCTCTACTATTTTTTTTTCCTTTGTTAAGAAGTTCAAGCCCCACCGAACCTGAATTCCTAGATCCGCCACTGATTAGTTATATCACTGAAGCCTGCAGGTCAGTTAATGACATAAAGAATCATTTCTTCAACACAACACACCCTTATTGGATGAAAAACCAAAATCATTGAAACTTTGAAAGAGATCCCTAAAAGGCATGCACTTTTACAAGCATGAGTTTGAGGTTTAGTTTGTTTTTGTGAGAAACAGAGCTTGAATGTTCTCTAATCAAGAAACAAAATCGGCCACCAGGACATGCTCATAACATTGAGAGGATTAGTAATTAAAGAAGCTACTCATTGTAATCCCTTGTATAAGGGAAAATAACACAAACAAAGTTAACGAGATTCAATACACGACAGTTATGCACCACCCAAAAACAAACAAGTTTGACACCACAACATCCCATTGAAATCCTTGCACTTACCTACCATGATAAAACTTCTAGTCCTTGTTAGGGGATAAAGTTAGCACGTACTTCCGTGCAGATACAACAGTATTTGCATTAGCTTTGATGACATTTCACATGATCTAGGAAATGAGTAGTCACTAATGGCGTCCCTAGAAATGAATATAGAAATGAAACTCAAGTTGCATACAACCATGTTAGTGAGCTGTAACCTATTGATTGTTAGGCTTATTAAACCTATGTTAATTTCTGTTAATTTTGTAATAAGCAATTAGAGTAATTAGCAGTCTGTTAATTACTATTAGTTGCATGAGGTAATGTTTAGTGCTCCACAGCTGTCTTGACACATGTCAAGCTTAGGAGATCAGTTGCTACTACTATATATACCTATCTGTACGACTCAATTCAATAATTCAAGGCATCTATCAGATATTTTCTTTTTGTTTCTTACAATTCTCTCTAGAACTTTCATGGTATCAAAGCCCCAGGCTGCGATCGTGGCTTGAAGATCTATATTCCTCTACATCTTTCTCGTTCTACTCAAGGTTATTAACTCAGACAAGTTTTCTCTTTGATGAATTTTTCAAGAAATGAAGAAGTTTATGATGTTTCTGTTGGTGAATCTGTGATTTGATATGATCTATAACTTTGTGGCCTACAATCTTTGCTTCGATTACTCAAATGTAGTGCCTGTTCATCAAAATCTGGTATCGAGTGCATCGATCTGTGAATCGAGCTCGAAAATTGCCTCTGCTCATCAAAACTAGTTGTTATTACATGAGATCTGTGAATCGAAGCTCATTAATAGTAATTGAAGCTCAATCATAGTCGTTGTTTATCAAAAATCTGTCTAGATCTGTGATTCGTAACTCATTGAAACCCTAGCTCCTACTCTATGATGATTTACTAGCTCAAGTGTTATTTCAAGTCTATGATGATTTACTGCCTTATATTGCTCGAGGTGATTGTCTGTAGCTCATGTGTTATTTTTAAGCCTCTGAAATGGTTAGACTCAAGGTGATGATTCTAAAAATCATAGATATACAAGGCCTGCTACTCCTGAGTTGTTGCTTTACTGTGATGCACTAGTATTACACTAAGAGTATCAGATCCAGCTCGTGTGATTCTCTTGTTATTTCTCGTACATCATATAGCTCATCTACCTGGAAAATTTGATTTGTTTGTTTATGCACGTTGAGAAGTCATGACATCCTCATCCACACCTCATGCTACAACTCAGACTACTGTGTTCCTACCTAATATCTTGCTTGATGAAACCAACTATCCTACCTGGTTGTTTCGGATGGAGTCTTTTCTCAAGGGCCAAAACCTCTATGGCTTTGTCGATGGCACCACTCCTTGTCCTCCACAGTTTACCACATCATCTGATGGCACCACCTCTGTGATCTCCTCTGAGTATATTGCTTGGAAGACTCAAGATCAAAGCATTGTGAACATGATGGGCCAAACCTTGAGCACTGTTGCCATGATTTGTGTTGTGGGAAGCAAGTCAGCTCAAGACATGTGGCTAGACTCAAGCTCAAGTTTGCTGCTCCCAACAGACAAAACGTTCTCCAGCTCAAGTCCAATCTTCAAAACCTGAAGAAAGGAACTGATGACATAGAAACCTACCTAGACAAGATTAAGGTAGCCAAGGATGCACTTGAGACTGTTGGAGTTGTGATTGATGATGAGGACGTTGTTGTCACAGTATTGAGAGGTCTACCTCCTGAATTTGCTGCTATCAAGACTGTCATTAGAGCTCAGTTTGTGAGCTGTTCACTTGGTGAACTTAAAACACTTCTCAAGGCTGCAGAGATTGACATTAGCAATGAAACTCAAGGATTGCAGAGTCTCCTAACTGCCATGCTTGCCAAGACCACATTAGATATTCCAAGTGCTTCCACATCTACGTCATCAACTGCTACTACAACTCCTACTCCAGCTTCCACACCTGCTCCAGCTATTTCAGCTAGTACTGCTCCTCAACCTTGCTATGGTGCACCAGTTGTGCCACCTGGTTTTCAACATCATGTTCAGCCCCTAGCCACTGTCCCAGTCCAATCACCCTACACTCCTATGCCCTATGGTTATAATCCCTTTACTCCATATCCTGCCTTTGACTTCAACTATGGCATGGCTGGTCTCTATGCTGGCAGAGGCAATCCCAGGCCCCAAACCAACTTTGGTAATAGAAGTTTCCCAAACTTTGGACGAGGCTCAGGTGGTTTTAATGCACAATCTATGGCTGGAGCGCAAACCTCTGGTGGTGGATTCAGAGGCAACAATGGGAATAATGTCAATGCTGGAACTGGAGCTTTTACATGTCAACTTTGCGGCAAGATTGGTCATGGTGCAAAAACCTGCAGAACTCTCTGCAATTATCAGCAAGGTAACACCAACTTCAATAGCAATGGATGTCAATACTGTGGCAAACCAGGACATACAGCTGAAAGGTGCTACTACATCATTGGTTTTCCTGGTCAACAACAACAACAATCTGAGACTATCACTGAGACAGCTATGCTTGCCACAACCAACTTTGCTCCTCAATTTTGGTTGGCTGATACTGGAGCCACTAATCACATGACTAATAATGCACAACTCTTCAACAATGCTGCTCCTTATCCAGTCAATGACTCTGTGCAAGTTGGGAATGGTAATCACTTGTTTATCACACATTCTGGCACTACTACTTTAGGTCCATTGATACTTGATAATGTGCTATTAATTCCAGAACTCACTGCACATTTACTCTCTATCTATCAACTATGCAAGCAGAACAATTGTTCTGTTTGGTTTGATGAGTTCATGTGCATAATTCAGGACAAAGTGCAGGGCAACATTCTTTATCAGGGACTATGTAAACAAGGTCTCTATCCAATTCCTTTTCAGCTGCCTCCAGTGAACAAGTCTTCTGTTTCTTCACAGCTACCAATTCCATCCAATAAGGCTACTACAGTTAGCTCAGGTTCATCTTCTCAGCATCAAACTGCTTTTGTGGGACAGTTAATCAAGAATTCAGTTTGGCACAAGAGATTTGGTCATCCAACAAATGAGGTGGCTCATCACATTCTGGAAAAATGCAACATTTCAGTAGCTAATGATAGTGAGTCTTTTGTCTGTGAACCTTGTCTTCTAGGCAAATTGCATAAACTTCCCTTTTCTAGTTCAGTTACTAGAAGTGAGGTTCCATTTGAGCTTGTACACTCTGATGTTTGGGGACCTTCCCCACATCTATCCATTGATGGCTACAGATATTTTGTCTTGTTCATAGATGATTGTACAAGATTCACTTGGATGTATCCCATGAAGAATAAAAATGAAGTTTTTGTTTACTTCCAATCTCTGTGTGCTTTTGTATCTACTCAATTTTCCAGTTCAATTAAAACTCTTAGAAGTGATGGAGGTGGTGAGTACATGAGTTTGCAGTTCCAAGATTTTTTGAAACAAAAAGGCATTGTTCATCATATCTCTTGTCCCTATACCCCTCAGCAGAATGGGGTTTCTGTAAGAAAGAACAGGCATATTAGAGAAACAGCAGTCACACTACAAGAATTCCAGGCATTTACGGCGTAAAATTTATGGCGTGCATTATTGCACGCAGTAATTTTTACTCTTTTACGGCGTGCATATTTTGCGTGCCGTAAATAACCTTTCTCGTTTAGTCTTTTACAGCGTGCTTTATAGGAGTGCCGTTAAAGTCTTTATCAATTAGTCTTTTATGGCCCGCGGAAGGCGCACGCCATAATTGTATCATGCTTTTACGGCACACATATTGTGCATGCCGTAAAAATAGCTATCAAAAAAGTCATTTACGGCTCGCACAAGAAGCATGCCGTAAAAAAGGATTCTTAAGGCCCGAAATTTTCCCTAAAAATTCTGACTTCCCTCTCAATTTTCTCTTTCCTCATTTCTCGACTTTCCCAAAATTTTCTTTGTTTCCTCAGTTTTCTCTTCTAAGAAAGCCTTACCCAGTTCGCAGAGCCTCAAACATCTTCTAATCACTTACCTAATGGCAAAAATCTCAAACATCGTCTAATCACCCAGTTCTCAAGCTGCTGCAAAAATCTGAACTCTTCCCCGAGTTCTGCTCTTGGGCAACCGGTTAGATTTCGCGACCTGGCGTTGTGTGTTTGGTCGAGGACAAAGATGGGTGTCTTAGATTGTGATTTCTAATCATATATTCAGGTATGGCCATGTGATATTGTGGATTCATATAGATTTTGGTATATTTGCTTGGGTTTTTATATCAAAATTGAACTGGGTGTGTCTAAAGTGTTGGATTTATAGTTGGGTATTTCGTAATCTAAGATAGGTGTTTGATTGATTTGTAAATCTGAAACTTTTGGTTTGATTGATCAGTGTATTGAATTAGTTTCTGAGTTCATTTGGTCGTTGGAATTGGATTTGCTTTGAAAAATTATGGGGAGAGAGAGAGGCCTATGGATTTTGAAAATGGGGGAAGACCCATTTGTGAAAAAGTGCTTTCTCATTGGTAGAAGTTAGGCAATGTATAAATGGACTTTTCTTTATCTGCTAAGTGATGGCAATGCTTGTGAAACCTTGAACCTTTTTCAAATTTACTCTGGGGCCTTTTCTTCTTTCTTATGATGTGTGTTGATGGTTGGTGTTCTGTGATGTTTTTGAGATGTGGGTACAAAGGACTATGGTTGTTGAGCAACTTAGGGGTTTTGGTCAAGGGATTTTGAGTTGAGGTAGAGACTGGTGTTGATTACTGCTCCATTTTTTAAAGAGGTCAGCGCTAATTGCTTCACTTGCAGGTTGTTGCTAGTTAGTTAGCTCTTTCTGTAGTTTTTGAGGTGCTTTGGGATGTGGCATCTGTGCATTTAAATTTAAATTTCTGCTTTTGGGTAACAATTTGAGATTGAATTGAGTTTCTTTGCTTCCATATATGTGGTCTAGGGATCTGATTCCAACTGGATTTCAAATTTCAATATTTGCTTGATTTCAAGCAACAAGTTGTTGGTTTTGAGGTGAAACTCTTCTGGGATTTTAGTGTAGAAGTTTCTTCATTTGGATTTATCTCACTGAAAAGCAGTGGCTAATTGTATCTAATTCAGCTGAGTGTTATAGGAGTGTGGGTGTTAGCTCGAGTTGGATATTTCTCCCTTAAAATTTGTTATATGTTTGTCCTCTAGACGTCTATGCAGTATTACTTCTTTGTAGCCACTTTTTTTTTTTTAATTGCTACATTGTTAAACATTTAGCAAAATAATGATTTGGTCAAGGTTGTTATGTTTAATCTAATATTGTCATCATGGATGTATATGGTTCAAACTGGAAACGAGTACATCATATATATATATATATATATATATATATGGTTCAATTATGATAACTAATCATTAGCACGTGGTCAACATCTGTTGCTTGGTCCTGATTTGGCATATTCATAGTCATTCAATAGTACTTCTCATGATCAACATAGTGATCATTCCTATTCACTTGGTAATTTTGGGCAGGTCAAACTCTAAGCAAGAACTCCATGATTGTAGGTTTCTTTTCATTGTGTATAAGAAATTAAATTGATAGTCTAATGATGCGCTATATCTGTAATCTCAATCAGCTATGCGTTATGTTCTGTTTCTACCTCTTACACTTTGTCTTTTTTATTCTCTCCTTTTTAACTATAATGGGACTAGGTGAAAAAGGAATTGAATCTTGAAACCTAGCTATTAGTATACTTTTACAATTGAAAGCTTGCAAATTTGATCCGACGAGTTATTATTTTTATGAAAATTTGTTATATGTTGCCTTCTGGACGTCTCTGTTGTATTACTTCTATCTAGCCTTTTTTTTTTTCATAATTGCTGCATTTTTATATGATTTCTGATATAGTTATCATATTATCCAGCTACACTTTTTCAACCCTTGGAGATATCAACATTGACAGTTCAGTACTAGCTAGAGTTGGTAGCAGAGCAGCTTTGTATGCAATGAAGTATTAAATGATCTGCTTTTCGTGAAATGTATTTAGCGGTAAGATCTCTCTCGCTCCCCCTCGTCCTTGTCATTTGATTTCAAAGTTCCTTTAACTAAGGCAAGCACATATTGAAACAATGTAATATAAAGAAATGCATATGTGAAGCTCTGTGTTTAGTTGGTTAGTTTGTTTTTATTTCTGTTTTTTATTACTTGTAATGGTTAGTAGTATCTAGATAAGTACAGTTATAGTGTTTAAATTGTAAAATGTTTGCTGTCTAAATACAAGTTAGAACGTGGCCCAAGGAATACGAAGGTGAAACAAAATGGATACAGAATGGGCACACTGTAAAAACAGGTTATATCTAAACCAGGAACCCTTATATTCTGATGATATAAACCAAAATTCCATTTGATAAACATTTTATTATTTTATTGTCTTAGCAATCCTAGGACCTTTTATGATGGAGCGCGAAAGTTTGTTACTAGTATTCATGCAAGTAAGGGGTACCCGAACAGGATCCAATGCCCTTGTAGTGGCTGTATAAATATCTGGTCCCATCCACCTAATGAAGTTTTAGATCACTTGGTCTCAAATGGGTTATATGAAAGTTATAGTAACTGTACCTTTCATAGGGATGAGCCGAACACTTCTGTACAACAAGAAATGGTGGATAACATAGAGAATTTAGAAACATATAGAATGTACAGAGATGCATATTTTGATGATGAATTTATGGAACCTGCCCCTGAACCAATAGAGCCTGATGTTGCAAATTTAGTTTCCGAAGCAGAACTTCCTTTATACACAGGTTGTCCTTCCTCAAAGATGTCAGCAACAGTAATGTTTTACAAGTTTAAGGCAAGGAATAGTTTATCTGATAGTGGCTACGATGAACTTCTAGAGATGGTTCGTAGTCTTCTACCTCCAGATAACATACTTCCTAGTTCTCTATATTCAACAAAAAAATTACTCAAAGCATTTGATCTAGGGTATGAGAAGATTCATGCTTGTGTTAATGATTGTTGTTTATTTAGAAAGAGTCTAGAGCACACAGAGACTTGTCCTAAATGTGGTGCCTCTCGGTGGAAAGTAAATAAGCGCACCCAAAAGATTGAGAAAGGAGTCCCTGCAAAGGTCTTGAGATATTTTCCTATAATCCCTAGATTTAGAAGAATGTTTAAGGATTCTGAAAAGGCAGAACAGCTTACATGGCACCACACTCATAAAAGTCAAGATGGCAAGATGTGTCATCCAGTTGACTCACTTGCATGGAAGAAGATTGATAGCAAGTGGCCTTCATTTGCAGAAGATCCTCGTAATCTTAGACTTGGTCTTTCATCCGACGGATTTAATCCGTTTGGTGATCTTAGTTCCCGATATAGTTGTTGGCCTGTGATCTTGGTTGCATATAACCTCCCCCCATCGCTTTGCATGTCCAAGGAACATTTAATGTTGACATTACTAATCCCCGGTCCTAAGCAACCGGGAAATGACATTGATGTGTACTTGGAACCCCTTATCGAAGATTTAAAAGAGTTATGGGTCAATGGGGTTACTGCATATGATGCATTCACCAAGTCTACCTTCAACTTGAAAGCTATAATGATGGTTAAGGCACTTGTTGAGGGATTTGGGGTTCAAGCAAAAGAAAGCCATGCCCTTGTTCTGTGATAACAAAGCTACAGTTGAAATTGCTCATAATCATGTTCTACATGATCGTACAAAACATGTGGAGGTTGATAGACACTTCATCAAAGAGAAGCTGAATCAACAAATCATCTTTTTTTCCTTCATACCTACTGAGGGGCAGCCGGCGGACATTCTACAAAGGCAATCTCTAGCAAGGCATTTTATGACTCACTTGAGAAGTTGGGCATCTGTGATCTGTATACTCCAACTTGAGGGGGAGTGTTAGCGTGAGACACTCTCCATAATTGTAGGAATTGTAGTATAATTAGGATTGTATAGTTAAGGAGAATATTATGTAGTGGCGTGGGAGAATATCACGGTGTAATGAGTTTTCTATTAGGATTATGTATACTTTGTATATGTACTCCGTCTTTGGAGAAGATCAATACATCAGAGATTTCCAAACTTCATCTTTGCCTTTGTTCTGTTTGACTTAATTAACTAGGTAAAAATCTACCATAAATTGAAACTTTGTTACCCATTCTTGATCAATCTTATGACCCTATAAATTCCTCCTGAAAAGGAGTCTCAAACTCTTAGCAGATGTAGTCAATATCTCATCAACTAATTACCACTTATCATATATAAGATTTTCTAGTCCATATCCAAGAAAAAATGATCTGTCCTAAAAAAACTAGGAGATCATGGATAAAGAAATAAATGCGTGTTCACATACAACGATGGTCCAGGTGAATTGATAGTAAATATGTAACTTCTAGTAGAATATGTACACTGCTGACCTGGTTGGGCACCAGGCTCAATGACATGTAACTTGGATGTAATTTGTCCAGCATCAGAATGGAAGGATCCTCATTCGCTGGAATATTTTCAAATCAATAAACGTTCAAGGACAAACAATTGTTTGTCCATGTTGTTAGACGACCTGTTGAACAAGAGATTACATAGAAATTTTGATGTACTGCATGTATATTTAAGTTAAGGGAAATTGGTTCATATAATACATGAAATATTGCTCCTCATAAATTTTAGTACCTCACATTTTAAAAATATCATAACGACACTTGAGATTCTGACCTTGACCGAACATTGGTAACTGGACCCGTTAGGTTTGTAACGGCGTCTGATAGCTGGCATATTTTGAAGATTATTTTCATCCATTTGTATCTTAATTTATTAATTTTTTTTTCTCTAAACAATCTTTTCCTCTCTCTCCCTCTGTTCTTCTTTCTCTCTTTCCAGATCAAAGATCCAAGATGCAATTTTGAGAAACAAAAACAACCCATAACTGAAAACAATCAAAACCCATAAACGGCCAGTTGTTGAATCCTCCCTAGTCAAGGCTTGCTCATATGGTAAATGGAGGCATTCATGAGATATCCAAAACTCAACTGTATTCATGATTAGATTGTCTCTAGTAACCTCAACAGCACTAAGGAATCCAATAGCTTCATCCACTCGCTTTGCAAGTTCCATGTAACTATTTTCAAACAGATAAATATATTACAACACAAGATAACTCTTTGGCTGTGTATACTAATAGTTTTTACCCCTCCAAAATTTTTGTACTAGGAAACATCATGATAGCATCACCAATGATATTGTCTCCCTGATAACTTGGGAGCTTCACACCATCTCTAGTGGCAGAGTTACATGAAATAGGGAACGTTGTGGTACGGGTAAGCGGTACGCTAAGATATATTAGCTAATTTTAATTAAAATAAATTACATATAATAAATAAAATTATGGAAAATAATAAATAGATAACCATACCATAAATAAAAATCCCAACAAGAATTATAAAATAAAAATAAATTGGAAGCAAGTGCTGGATACAGGGTATCACAAACACTACCGTCAACATCTTTGGTCGAAGACTCTGGTGTGTGTGGTAGAGATGACGAGAAGGAGAGACTTATTGAATTGTTGCTATCAGATGATGAGAGTGGCAATAATAAGATAAGTGTGATTCCTATTGTGGGTATGGGTGGGATCGGAAAGACCACCCTTGCCCGGCTTTTGTACAACGATGATAGAGTTGAACAACATTTTGACATCCAAGCATAGGCATGTGTTTCTGAAAAATTTGATGTTCTTCGGATATCACAACAAATTTATGAGTCCCTTACTTCAAATGCTTGCAACATTGTGAACTTAAATCTAGTTCAGTCAAAATTGAAGGCGGCTTTGAAGGGGAAAATGATTTTCCTTGTTCTTGATGACGTGTGGAATAAGAATTATACTGAATGGGAGGTCTTGAGGTGTCCTTTCCAATTTGCAGCACATTGAAGTAAGATTATTGTCACAACATGCAATCAAGATGTTGCACGTATGGTGTGTACTCTTGAAGCTCACTGTCTAGTGCCAATGTCTGCAGAAGATTGTTGGTCATTATTTAAAAAACATGCCTTCAAAAATGCAACTATTGGTGCACGCTCACATCTTAAAGAAATAGGTAGACAAAGTGTACGAAAGTGCAATGGCCTTCCTTTGGCTATTAAGTGCCTTGGGGGTCTCTTATGTTCTAAATTAACTATGGGGGAATGGGAAAGTATATTGAACAGTGAGATGTGGGAGTTGCCACAGGAGGAGAGTGACATTTTGCCATCTCTTTGGTTTAGATTTAAGCATCTGCCTCCACATCTCAGGCGTTGTTTTGCGTATTGCTTGATATTTCCCAAGAACTATGAGTTCAAAACATCTGAATTGGTTTACTTGTGGAAGGCTGAAGATCTATTGCAACCCATAAGAAACAAAACAACAGACGAAATCGGAGAAGACAACTTCAATGATCTAATCTCAAGGTCATTTTTTCAAGTTTCATCACGATCTGATCAATATTTCACCATGCATGACCTTATCAATGATTTAGCGAGCTTTGTACCAGGAGAATTTTGTTTTAGCCTTTTAGGTGGGAGGGCAGTGATCCACCCACCAATTTGATCAAGACTCGTCATTTTTCATATATGCCGGAAGATCATGATGAGATGTTTGAGGCCGGCTTTACAGCAAGCTAAATGTTTGCAAACCTTTCTACCATTACTACCATATTATGTGCGGTGGAAGTTGTCGGGCAAAGGACTCTACGAGGCATTGCCAAAGTTTCAATGTTTAAGAATGTTGAAGTTATCATGGTACAATATTAAGGAATTGCCTGATTCAATTAACAACTTGAAACATGTTAAGCACTTGGACTTGTCTTACAGTTCCATCGAAAGTTTACCTGATACAATTTGTAATTTGTATAACTTGCAAGCATTGTTGTTGTCTCACACTGTTGGCACCTTACTGAGCTGCCACACTACTTGGGAAGACTGATCAACTTGAGTCATCTGAATATTAAAGTTACAAAGATAAAAAAAGATGCCACCATATATGGGTAATTTAATTGAAAGACCTCCAAATGTTACCAGAGTTTGTGCTAGATAGACACACTGCTGGGGATAATTTGCCACAGTTAAAGAAGCTTCAAAATTTGCGTGGAAGACTTGTATTTCAGGGCTTGTGCATAGCAGCAGTTTGGAGGTCTACATTCTGAGGGACAAGAAGTTTCTTAATGAACTAATTCTGAATTGGGCAGAATGGGATGTAAGTGAACAAAAAGCAGAGTCTGATAATTTGAATAATTTAGTAGATTTAAATTGGGAAGGAATCATAAGGGAAGAAATAGAAGAGCTCAATGACCAAGTTTTGGATTGGCGAGGAAACAGAACTGAAGAAAGAGATGTGCTTAATTGAGAAGCTCCAACCTTACCTGAACTTGGAAAGGCTTAGAATTAGAGGTTATGGAGGCAAAATGTTTCCAGGTTGGTCAGAATATTATTATTCCTCTGCTCTGGTTGATCTTCATCTTGTTAATTGTGAGAATTGTATCTCCTTGCCACCATTGGGACAGTTATCTTCCCCCAGAGAGCTTTATATTATATTTCTGGGTTACATTGAGTGATGTCTATAGGTTCTGAATTCTATTACGGTGACGACAATACTTCTAGTGTGAAAAAACCATTTAGATCTCTCCAGTCTTTAAAATTCAACAATATGAGTGGATGGAAATATTGGTCTTGTGGTGGGGGTGAACATAATGAAGGTACTCTTGTGTTTTTGTGGGTAGAAAATTGCCGAGAATTGGAATGTTTTCCGGAAGGGGGATTCCCGTCAAAGTTAAACTCACTTGTCATCAGGGAGTGTAAAAAACTGAATGCAAAGAGTGTGTAGAATTTGATAAACTCTTACTTGACACTTGCAGACTTGGCATTTGACTTCGACTCGACGATGAAGTAGATTGGTTTGCGAAGGAGGGGCAGTTGCCCAGCACTCTCATTTTTCTCCACATCTACCGTCTGAATTGTGAGACCATCGACGACACCAAGTGGTTTGGCCATCTCAACTCTCTTGAACAATTGTTGATATGGAATTGCCCTGCGTTCCGGTGCTTGCCAGAAAGTGGGCTACCCACTTCTCTTTGAGAATTGTTAATTTGGAATTGCTCTGCTCTCCGGTGCTTGCCAGAAAGTGGGCTACCCACTTCTCTTTCTCATCTACATATCATTGGATGTCCTTTCCTTAAGAAACGGTGCCAAACAGAAACAGGTGAAGATTGGCCCAAGATTTCTCACATCCCCCCACCTCAGGATCGATGAGATTTGGGTTTCCACAGTTCATAGGATATGTCGCACTTCCTACGGTATGTCGCACTTGCCAATTTCTGGTCTTTGCCCTTCCCATTTTTACATGTCATTGTCAATTGATACTTGGAAAAGCTGGGTAATGTCTCCTCTTTCTGCCCTGTTTCTTGATATGCAGCATTATAAGATGGTGAGCAAATTTTTTGAGGGTCTCAACTCTTGGACTTGCTGGAGATAGGCGAATGTTAAGATTGCTCACAGGCCCAATAATGCCTTGTCTTGATGTCTGAGTTGTAAGCACAATTATCAAATTCTCTCTCAGTTGATTTTGATTTACTCACCTCTTAACTCTAATAGTCAAGATCACAAGATGGCTGAGTTTTTGGATTACTTCTGTTACTCTCTGGTTGTAGCCAAAACAGTAGATTTCACTGGGGATTTGCCATTGTAAGAAAAGGTTCTAAATGAATTCATAAGATTTCTCATGTTTGTTTATTAACCCCCTTAACTTTTTAGTTATGATAAATTATACCTTTTGTAAGAAAAAGGTTCTTTTATAATTTCGATTGATTTACCTTTTGTCATCAATTTTCAATAATTTCATTCAAAATATTTCAATAATTTTATATTTTTCATTCCAACACGATATTTTTGTATTTCCAGGCATGACATGTGAGTTTAATAGAAAACTAGATAAAACTGTTGAAAATTGACGACATCTAAAAAAGTTCATCCATTGGGTTACTGGGTCAGATATTGTTCACTGTTTTTTTATGTTTATTTCTATTATCTAGGCCACTGGGTCAAAGCACCTACAAACTGACCTGGCTTTGTAGGTCACAGTGGATAGTATCTGATAAAATGACCCAGCGGGTGAACTTGCTCTAACAAATGCGCAAAAATTGAAGAACAACATAATAATAAGAAAATAAAAATAGGGAAAAATGCACAGACAGTGTCTGGACACTCGGAGGACTGTCAAAATGATACCTGAACTTTCAAATGTATCAAAGTGATACCTTGACTTCTAATTTGTTGTCAACGTAGTACTAACGGGGACTTTCTGTCACGGGTCCGTCTGTTCGAGTCACGTGTGACGCTCGTGACCCCTAAAAAGAGGGCTCAATGGACTTTTTACTCACATCAGTCCCAAAACTCGATGAAAACTTCAATTCCCCCCAAACTAAGTACACTTACACAGAGAACTCGACCTAAATCATACCTGAACTCCCACTCCTCCCAAACCCAAAAGTCGACAAAAGTGAATCAACCAGGCTGGAAAGGATTTGATTCCATTGGATTCCCGACAAAAGTGATCGATGGCTAAGATGTGGAGGTTTTTCAGAGAATCTGGACCGAGACGCAAAGATAGTAAGTCTCACTTTCATCTCCTTCCTTGTGAGAATAGTGTCGGACATGGTAAAAAACGTGTTTTACAGAGAATCTGAGTCCAGATTAGGGTAAACAAAGATTAGGGTTTTGATTTAGATGAAATGGTTGTTTAGGGTTTCGGGATTTGGGGGTGAATTTTTAAACTTCAAATTGGGAGTGGTCCATGTATTCTATTCCCTCTATTTTTCGTTTTGCATTGGAACCTTGAAGTTTGAATTTCCAGAACAGTTTTGTAATCTTCTAATTACATGAATTGTGAAATTATAGGCATTTATAGATGAGCTATTTCTGGATTTTCTGCCAATATGCAAGGGTTAGGCTTTAAGTATGCATTTTCGATTTGATTAGAAGTGGATTTTTAAGCTTTCTGCTTTTTTATTTGGTTTTCAGTTCCAGAGGATTTATACACCATGGTGGTTATTTTGACAAGATGCCTGATGGTAGGAAGAAGTACAAAGTAGCTAGGTTCAACAAGGATGGTGGGAGAATTTGGCTAGATGGTCTAGACCCAGATAAGATTGCATGGACAGAGTTTGGGAACATAGCATGGGATCTAGGATATAGGGAGAAGCCTATATCATACTACTTCAAGCTGCCTAGGACACTCTGCAATGAGGGTTGGATGTCGATTAGGAATGATGCTGATGCACTTGAAATGGTGAAGCTTATTCCGCTGAAGACAAGGCAGATTAGTGTCTTCGTAACTGGTGGTGGTAGGAGGAGAAAAAAAGAGGCTGAAGAGGATGATTTGAGACCTGTTGATCCAGATTGGGAGAATCCTCTGAATAGGATGACAGCAGCGGAGAAAGCAAAGGCAGAACAAGATGCCAACATTTTTGAAAGTAAGCTAAATAGGTCAAGTGTGGGGGGTTCTGGTTCTAGTAGAGTTAATGTGGTTGGTGAAGGAAGCAGGCCGATGGAAGGGGTAGATGGTGTCATCAATTTAGACTCAAATAGTGATGTGGATGGCAGGGTGGAGGAGCAGCAGGCAAGTCAAAGTACCTTTAATGGTCTTAGTGACTTGGTGCCTGATTTGTTTGCTAGTCAAGGAGATGGAAGTCAAATGGGGCAGGGGCAGAATGGTAACAATGGGAAAGGAGGAGGGTCTGAAGGGGAATTCGGGGTATTTAGTGGATTTTACAACACATTCATTAAGAGCCCTAGAGAGAAACATGTAGTGAAGAGACCTTGGGAGGGTAAGAAACTGAAGTTTTCTGAAGGGCCAGCTGAAGAAACAGATCTAGCAAAGGAGTCAAGTATAGAAGCTGCTCAAGCATCTCAATTTGAAGCAACTGAGGTTGAAGCTACAGAAGTGGTCCAAGATCAGGGAGAGCAAAGGCCAATTGAAGTTAAAACTCACCCAATTGAACAAGCAGCTGAAGCTCACCCAATTGAACAAGCAGCTGAAGCAAGGCCTGCAGTTGAAGAACCAGCTAAAGTAAGGCCTGAACCAGTTGAAGAACCAGCTGCAGTAAGGCCTGAACCAGTTGAAGAACCAGCTGAACCAAGGCCTGAACCAGTTCAACAAGCAACTAAACCAAGAAGAGAAGTAGGTGGCAAACAGGGGAGCAAGAATAGGAGGTTTAGTGAGGTTGAGAAGGGTAAGAAGGTTGTTGAACCAGTTGCATCCAAAAAGAAGGGCAACAAGGTTGCTGAACCAGTTGCATCCGAAAAGAAGGGCAACAAGGTTGCTGAACCAGTTGCATTTGAAAAGAAAGGCAAGAAGGTTGCTGGAGGATCTGCATTCAAAAAGAAGGGGAGACAAACAAAGGAGGCAAGGTATAAGACCAGAAGCAAAAGGGATGAGGTCCATGAGTTTGAAGAGGACAGTGACTCAAGTTCAGGAGGTTCTGATTTTTACGTTGACTCATACTACGATCCCGTTGATTCTGAAGATGATGTCCAGTTTGAAGAAAATGTGTCCAATCCGAGAGTTGTGGAAGAGTTTGAAGAAATGGGCTTCGGAGGGGAATGCAGTGATGATGGTGGAGGGACAGATGAGCTTGAGAGTTTGAATAGTTCTGGAAGTGAAGAAGATGAAGAAGGTAATCCACTTCCCTTCCCCACTTGGAGAGGAATTAAGTTGAAGTCTTGGAATAGAAGGGTAGATTTGAAGAACCCAAAGTTTGTGGTTGGCCATGTTTTTGCAAACTTTGAGGTACTTAAGGAAGCAATTAGAGAGTGTGGGTTGGTGACCAGAAGAGGATTGTGGTTTCAAAAGAATAGCAAAAACAAGATTGAGGTTAAATGTCAGTTGGGCTGCCCATTTTGGTTGTATGCTAGCAACATTGCAGAACTTGGTCCAGGCACTCTTGTCATCAAGACATTGAAACCTGAGCATAAGTGTGCTCATCTTACAGAGAGTCATCATCTAACATACCACAGAATAACGAAGGAAGTACAAGAAGACTTGTTGGTGGATGAGGAGTGGTCCAGGAAGGGGATGCAGAACCATATCCAAAAGAAATTCAATCTTGATGTAAGCATGCAAAAAATTGCAAGAGGGAGAGCAAAGACCAAAAGGATGAATGATGGGCATTACATACAGCAGTACAATATGTTGGCAAGTTACAAGAAGGAGTTGCTGAGGAGCAACCCAGGGTCTACAGTTCAGATCAAGACAGAGATGGTAGGTGAGGTGAGGAGGTTTCATAGGCTTTATATCTGCCTGGCAGCTTGCAAGAAAGGGTGGAATGAGGGTTGTAGACCTTTGATTGGATTAGATGGCTACCATATTAAAGGTCAGCACCCTGGTCAACTACTTAGTGCTATTGGTGTTGATGGGAACAATGGTATGTTCCCCATTGATGGGCACTGAAGTTGAAAACAGAGACACTTGGAGATGGTTTCTGGAGTACTTGGCTTGGGATCTGAAGATGGAAAGGCCTTCATCTTACACATTTATCACAGACAAGCAAAAAGGTTTGGGGATGGGCATAGCTGAATTATTTCCTGGGGTAGAACATAGACACTGTGTCCGACACCTATACAACAACTTTAAGGGCAAGCATCCGGGTGAAGGGCTGAAGCAACTACTGTGGGATGCAGCTAGATCAAGCACCAAGGTTTGGTTCAATAAACACATGGATGAGATGAAGGGATTGGATGATGAGGCATGGACTTGGTTTCAGGACAAGTCTCCAGAACAATGGAGTAGGGCTTATTTTAGGGATGATTCAAGGTGTGACCTTTTGTTGAACAATCTTTGTAAGTCATTCAATGCAGCAATCCTGCCAGCTACGGACAAGCCTATTATAACAATGTTGGAGAAGATAAGGATGGATATGATGGTAAGGATGGCAAATAGAAGAGTGGCAGTTCAAAGATGGACTGATATGGTTAGTCCAAGGATTAGGAAGATATTATGATTTGTCAAACAACAAGTTGATTGGCGACCTACCTCAGTGTGGGGGAAACTTTAGTGTTAGTCTGCAATATCTCAAACTTGGAAACAACTCATTTCATGGAAATCTTCCTCAATCATACACCAATGGAAGCAATTTAAGGATGATAGATATTGGTCACAACAATTTCCATGGGCAACTACCGAGGTCACTGGCGAATTGTGCACGTCTTGAAAGTTTAGTCCTTTCACACAATAAATTTAATGATACCTTCCCCGTTTGGTTGGGGGCTCTCCCTGAGTTGAAAATTTTGAAAATGGACCACAATGTGTTCCATGGAGTGATTCTGAAACATGATAAGAAGAATCTTCAATTCCCGGTGCTGCGTATTCTTGATTTGTCTTACAATGATTTCTTAGGTCAGTTTCCATTTGAATACATTTTTTCTGGAAATGGGACTACAAGTATCACTCATGATTTGGAGTATTACCGCATTTATTCATTTAATGTTGGGTATTACTCAATCACGATAATTTGTAAAGGCGTGGAGAGGTACTACCCAAGAGTTCGAGAGGACTTGATACTCATTGACATCTCAAGCAACAATTTTGAAGGAAAGATTCCTGAATTCATTGGGAAACTCCAGGGGATTTGGTCACTCAATCTCTCCAATAACATTCTCACCGGTCGGATCCCATCATCCTTGAGCAACTTATCAAGGCTTGAATCATTGGACCTTTCACATAACAAGCTCTCTGGTGAGATTCCTCAGCAACTGGCACAACTCGATTCTCTCTCAAAGTTCAATGTCTCTCACAACAATCTCACAGGCCCTGTACCACGGGGAATCCACTTCACTACATTTGACAGCACTTCATATCTGGGAAACCAAGGATTGTGCAGAGATCTATTGCCCAAGAAATGTGGAAATTCTGAGGGCACTCAACTTCCACCTTCAACATCAGAAGATAATGACTCGGGCTCTGGAATTGAATTGGATTGGAAATTTGTTGTGGCAGGGTCAGGGAGTGGCTTGTTGGTGGGAGTGGTTGTTGCAGACTTTGTGATTACCAAGTGGAATGTGTGGTTCATTGAGATTGTTGCAGTACTGATCGTGTTTTCGAAAAGGATAAGAAATTGAGTGTTGGATCATGTTGCTCTTTGTTTTTAAGTTGTGTTTCCAATTTCTTATATGTATGCATTCCTAGGTAGGGAGGATTTGTAATGTTGAGTATCAGTAACTTCCAGGAGTTTTACTTGTACGGTTGTGCAATCCCTCTTCATTTGTGGTAGCAAACATCACAAGATCAAAAAGAGGTATATCTTTTAAATAAGTTCAATTCCATCTTAATTTCTTGTTAATCATATGAAATAACAACATCATGAAGTAAATCAAATAATATTAACTCTTACTCAAATTCTGTTAGGACATGGTATTTTTTGTCGAAAGCATAAATATATATATATATATATATATATATATATATATATAAATCACAATCCAGATACAGATACAGCAACTAGAAAGTGTAGTTTTAGTTAATGGCATCAATAATTTAGTTTAGCTTTGCGAATGTGTGAAGCAAACAAAACAGAGCAAAACAGAATGTTTTCAAGTCTGTTTTTAGGTGAAGCCAAAACAGTTTCATTTTCTGAAAACAGTTTCCCTTAGAACAGATTGGAGCCAATTAGGGCGTCGTTTCAAGCCCCAAAATCACATTCAAGCCCCGAAATTGGTTCAGAATCACGAGTACAGATTCGGAGCGGCGCCGAATGTGTTTATTAGTAATATATTGATCTAGAGTCTGCACACCAGGTGCTCGACGAAATACCTGCCATGGGATTTGTGCCCGTTTTGGGTTCCAAGAGAGTGTCTGGTGACTACATATACCGTATTGATGGATGGGTATGTGAAGCAGGGGAAGCTTGTTGAGGCTATTAACGTTATGGATGAGATGGAGGATAATGGGGTTGGCGCCAATGAGGTTACTTATGGGGTTATGATTGAAGCTTATTGTAAGGAGAAGAAGTCGGGCGACGCGGTTAATTTGCTTAATGATGTGGTGGAGGAGAGGTACATACCGAGCACAAAGCTCTGTTGTTAGGTGATTGATGTGTTGTGTTGCGAGGGGAAGGTGGAGGATGCTTGTGAACTGTGGAAGAAGAATTGCACGCCAGATATTGCCGTATTGGGCACTCTCATAGACTGGCTTTGTAAGAAGGGAGGAAGTGTGGGAAGCCAGGAAATTGTTTGATCAGTTTGAGACGAGTGAGCCTCCAGATGTCATGCCTTACAACGTGCTTATTTCTGGGATGTGTGAAGTGCGGGAGTTGTGTGATGCTTGTCAAACGTGCTGATGTCTGGGTTAAAGAGCTGGGTCTTAGTAACATGTGAGTTCCCTTGATCATATTGGTTGTTGAAACCTGTTGTATGTCATTTGTTGGCAACTGATATGTTATATTTAACTCCATGCAGACATTTCATGTATGCAAATGCCACTACTTCATTTAATCAACTGGTGTCTACGTACCCTGGACCACTGATATGCTTGTTTCAATCCTGGTGAGTTCACCTATTTACGTAGTCCAAAAAGGTTCTTTACGTCTTTTCAACTTGTGAAAAAAAAAAAAAAAAGTAGCTGCAGTAACATTATTTAAATGAATTCTTTGCTCATGTTTATATGCAGTGCCCAGATCCGTATTTTAAGAGAAAGCATCACAAGAGACGGGTTGTACAGAAGCCTTTAGTAGATTCCATTGTGAATATTTTAGCTCCCCGCGGACAGGTTTGTCAACTATAGATTATGGCAAATAATGAAGGATTTAACAATTTTATTAAAAGTGACCATTAGGTTCATTACTTTTGATAGTCGGGAAGGTTTCTATTACTTCGGACTCTTCTAGTTCTGAGTTTGGTCATGTAGTGCTCTATCTCTGTTGTACTATTGCTTTTTTAGAGTCGACTCCTCGTCCGCTGTTTGTGTAGTTGTACTTTTTAAAAAAAATTTTTTTTTAGTTTTAATGGAAGTTTCTTTCTTCAAAGGAGAAAAAAAAGACCATAACACCAATAGTTAAAAAGGTTGTCAAGTTTTATTTATGCTTGAGGACGAGAGTTATACAAATTATAGATTTTTTTAGTATTTAAATCTTGAAAGTCCCATCTTTGGAAGACGACGGGGCTGGTCCATGGATTTTTTTTCCTTTTGCCGCATTTTGCTCAAAGGTTTGAAAGGAGATGTCCCATAAATTGGCCAAATGTTTGCATGGTTTTGGATATAAGGGTGGGGAGAGTTAATGATGTAGGGAGCAGCCGAGCTACTTTAGTACTTTTTTCTATGCTGCTATAAAAATACTGTAGGTGGATCCTATTTGTCATGCATAAACCAAATGGTCAAAAAATTAAAACCTTTTCTTCCTATGGATAAATGAATCTAAAGTGGGCACAATTATATGGCTGAGGTGCAAGTGTTAGGCTGGGTCGGGATAGGTCTATAGGATTGAATCTCCCCAACCCACAAACAAATGGAAAGCAAATAAAATTGAACATTTGGAAGTGAGAGGAACAGAATTGTCGGTTCTATCATTTAAGTCCTCTATAGTGAGTATTGAATCTTTTCATGACTGATGTGTAACTCAATTCATGCTTACCCTATCCACATAAACAAAACTTGAGAATCACAATATTGTTTAAATTTTTGGCATCCTCATTAGGACTGCCAAATACCTGACATGCTTGTCATATCCAAACTTAATTCTGTTGTAGTACCTCTGAGCTCACATGAGAATATTAGGCCACATATCTCATTAATTATGTTGTATACTGAGTCTTACATGGTTGTATGCATTTATTTATTTTAAAAAAAAAACCCTAGCCCACCCATCCTTACATATGTCATTGAGAACCAAACCCATGAACTTTACAATATTGAATTTATAACTTATCAATGAAAGTTCTAGAGAGAATTGTAAGAAACAAAAAGAAAATATCTGATAGATGCCTTGAATTATTGAATTGAGTCGTACAGATAGGTATATATAGTAGTAGCAACTGATCTCCTAAGCTTGACATGTGTCAAGACAGCTGTGGAGCACTAAACATTACCTCAAGCAACTAATAGTAATTAACAGACTGCTAATTACTCTAATTGCTTATTACAAAATTAACAGAAATTAACATAGGTTTAATAAGCCTAACACCCTCCCTCAACTTGATGGCGAGACATGAGCATCAAGTTGGAGCAGAAATGAGAATGCTTAGGACCACACAGGCCTTTGGTAAACAAGTCTGCAATCTGATCCCTTGAGGTGACGAACTGAAGCTTAAGAGACCCAGCTTTGACTTGATTCCTTGTAAAGTGAATATCAACTTCAATATGCTTCAGTTTAGAGTGAAACACAGGGTTGGTAGCTAGAGCAAGAGCTGAAATGTTATCACAGTGTAATGTAGGAACATCAGCAAGGTGGATATGCAGATCATGCAGGAGATGAGAGAGCCAAAGAAGTTCAGAAGTGGTATCAGCCATGCTTCTATACTCAGCTTCAGTTGATGATCTGGAAACTGCAGATTGTTTCTTACTGCACCAGGAGATGGGGGAATTGTTCAGAAATATAACAAAGCCAGTTGTTGACTTTCGATCATTAGGATCACCAGCCCAGTCAGCGTCACAAAAGGCATGTAGATACAGGCATTGATGATCACTACCAATTGAAGCTTTCTGAAGAAGAATTCCATTTGATAGTGTACCCTTGACATATCGTAGAATTCTTTGTGCAGCAACAAGATGATGAGTGGATGGTGAATGTAGGAATTGACACACAGAGTTCACGGCAAAGGCAATGTCTGGCCTAGTGAAGGTGGGATATTGCAGACATCCAACAAGACTTCGGAACATAGATGCATCAAAGTCTAAACCTGAGTCTTTCATGAGTCTAACTCCAGATTTACAAGGAGTGGAGTGGGTGTGACAATCATCAAGACCTGATTTATGCAATAGGTCTTTTGCATACTTGTGCTGAGACACAAACAATCCAGAGTCCAGATACTTGATTTCAATGCCAAGAAAGTAGTGCAACATACCAAGGTCCTTCATATCAAATTCTTGTTGAAGGGCAAGTTTAACAGCAGTAATAAGATCATCACTATTGCCCGTGAGAATAATATTATCAACATACAGCAAGAGGAAAACTTGAGCTGAAGCAGAATGTTTAACAAAGAGGCTGGGATCTGCATAAGATGAACTAAAACCAATGGTTGGCAAGAAATTGGTAAATCTCTCATTCCATGCCCTTGGTGCCTCCTTAAGACCATAGAGAGACTTGTTTAATTTGCACACAAAATGTGGGGAATCCTGATTGACAAAGCCACCTGGTTGAGTCATATATACTTCCTCATTCAAGTGACCATGCAGAAAAGCATTCTTCACATCAAGTTGGTGAAGTGTCCAATTGAAATGAGCAGCAAGACACAAGATAAATCTGATGGTTGTGTGCCTAACCATGGTTGTGTGCCTAACCACAGGGGAAAAAGTTTCTTCATAGTCTATCCCAAATTCCTGGCTGAAACCTCTAGCCACAAGCCTAGCTTTATGTCGAGCAATTGTGCCATCTGCATTTCTCTTTATCTTAAACAGCCATTTGCAAGATACAAGGTTTTTACCTGAGGGCAAGGGAACCAAGGTCCAAGTCTTCTGATGCATTAAAGCATTGTATTCTTCCTCCATGGCAAGCTTCCAGGAGGGAACTTGTAGAGCAGCTTTGTAATTGCACAGTTCAGTTGTTTCAGGATCAGTGAATGCATTGTCATGACTGGTATTAGGTAGCAGTGAAAGAAAGCACTTTTTCTTCTGTATACCTCTCTTGGCTCTGGTAAGCATAGAGTGCTCATTAATGATCTGATTAGATAAGCCTGCCACAGGATGAAGAATGTTGGAATCGGATACCTGACATAAAGGTGGACTGGTATCATCAGAGTTTAGTACAACAGAGACTCAGCCTTCACCAGGTTCCGCAATAATGGTCAACTCTCCATTAGATTCAGCAATCTCGACTCGTGTGGAAGAAGTAGGTGCAAATATGGGGGCTGAAACTGGCACTGAAGATATGGAGGCATTATTTGGAGGTGAAGATACTCTAATAACAGGCTCATTGTCAACATAATCACACTCTTGTTGAACTATAAGTGGTGTGTGATAAGAATCACTAGAACTTTCTGTTCGTGCAGAGGGAGGATCAGAAGAGGTGTGTGGCAGTGGTAGAGTGGTTGAATGATCAGGAATAACATGAGACACATTAGGTGTTGTCACAGAAGAAGTCACAAAAGGAGCAGGAGGCTGCATAACAGTGAGTGCCTGTGTAGAACATGATGAAGAGCCTGGAGGAGTGTCACAAGATTTGACAGCATATGGAAAGGATTGTTCGTCAAAGAAGACATGTCTCAAGATAATATACTTCTTAGTGGTAGGACTAAAGCATATATAACCTTTGTAACCGGCAGCAAATCCAACAAAGACACACTTGATAGTCTTAGGTTGAAGCTTATTTGACCTGTATGGAGTCATCAAAGGATAGCAGGCACAGCCAAAAACCCTAAGCATCTCAATTTGAGGTGTGGAGTGGTACAGCTTTTCAAATGGAGATAGCATTTTGAGTACTGGAGTAGGCATCCTGTTGATCAAGTAGGCAACAATAGCACATGCATGATACCAAAACTGATTCGGAAGAGAAGCATTCTGTAACAAGGTGACACTACACCAAAACTGGTCTTTTACGGCCCACCATGTGCGCCGTAAAAGCCTATTTACGGCGCACAAAAGCACGCTGTAAAAGCTCGCGCCGTAAAAGACATATCACATTTACGGCACGCATTTGTGCGCCATAAATGTTCATCCAAGCACGCTGTAAAAGTGTTCCAAGCGATTCTTTGATCTCAAATCTGACATATAGGTGCGCCGTAAATGCTCAACAAAGCGCGCCGTAAAAGACTTTCTGTGGAACTCATTTACGGCACACATGGTATGCCATAAAAGAATGCCCATAGAGTTATTTACGATGCGTATGGCACGCCGTGAAAGACTCTGCACCCCATTGTTGACATTTCTTGTTTGCAGGAAATTTTATATTGCTGCTTATTTGCCAAATATGGTAGTATATTCAATGTAGCTACTCAACTAACAATAATTCATTTCAAAACCATATGAAAGATAGAGATTGTCAAAGATCGAGCAAATATGAATTAACATATATGATTGTCACGCCCCTGATTTTTACAACAATAAAAATCGATATATATAATCCCATAATTATACATGCGTGAATATTCAGTCATCAATACAAATACCTGGAACATCTTTCCCATAAAACAAGTACTTACTGATACACTGAATCATCCAAGATAACATACACTCGCTCCACAGAGTTATATATTATACAAATTTACGAATTAAATTGTCATCACAAAATAAAGCGTAAATGCTCCTCAGAGCTTACTACATAGCGGAAGTCATAACAATGGCAAAGCCAACAAAATTTGCTTCCTACCCGTTCAGCTGCCAACAAGCTGCCTCTGCTTCAGCCACGATTTTCCTGACCTGCAGGATTAACCCCTACACCAAAAGAATGGTGCACCGGGGTTGCCAAACAACAAACCCGGTAAGCTTCTTCAAGCTCGTATGAGTAACTCATGAACATCAATCAACAACTCACATCAATCTACTTAAGGAAACATGCAGCCATGAATCCTTCTAACATTCAATATCCTTTCCACAGAAAGGACAACATGAGTCACCGCTATGACCATATCCTATTTGCTAACTTAACCATCAAGTAGCAATTCAAGTCTCATCTAGACAATTAAAGAAGAATGCCATCTGAACTCTCCTTTAAGCTGCGAACCTATGAGTCTCAAGCAACCTCGACTGTTACTCCCATAAGCTATCATGGCAGATAAACTAGAACCCTATTGAAATTGTAATCACTCGTCCTAACCAGAACGTGATTACCTATTTCCTGCCTTGATCACCATCTGTGATCTATCACCATCTGTGATCTGTCACCATCTGAGACATATGATTTCAGACTCCGTCTAGTCAGGAAATCAACATCAAGGTCGCCATCTGCAACCTGTCACCATCTGTGACCTATAATCATTAGACCCCATCTGGTCTCAGCTCAACCATTGATCACCATCTGTGACTCATGATCTTCAGACCCCATCTGGTCATGAAGTCAAACATCAAGGTTACCATCTGCAACCTGTTACTATCTATGATCTATCACCATCTGTGACGTAAGATCTTCTTAGACCCTATCTGGTCTTAAGGTCAACGTTAAGTAAGTCGCATCTGACCTAAAAACGTTACAACACCTAGTTTCGGTTTTCCTAATCCCTGCTCACCATCTGTGACCCTTGATACTAAAACCAATACATCTAAAATGAGTCACGCTTGACTCAAAATGTAACATCAAGCTCAATACTTTCCAAACAATAGAAAACATCTTTTTCTATAATATCGTTTCCTGAAAAGTCGCATTTAACAATAATATGAACACCATCATGCATATTATTATTCATCACAATCATTCACAAGGATATATATATTTCATCTAAATATATATATATATATATATGTAGTCATTCGCTCAGGAATGCCCACTAATACCAACTATAGTTTGCAGTTAAATAATTAACGCCAAAACAATAATGGTATTTCTGTTCATAAAGGTCCTTGTGAGATTTACTCACCTTGAACTCCTGCTGCGTCTTCAATACAGAACCGAACCAAAACTATCACCAACCACTCGTCTGAATACTTCGTCAAGTACCTATTCACATATGGTTCCAACTTAGTAATGATTCACATTTGATTTAAGTTCGAAACCCCTGTTTTTGAACTAAAATCCCCAAAGTGGTGCCAATCGAGGCAAAACCACATCCAAGACCTCCCTAAGTCTTCGGAATACGTCCACGATCGATGTGACCAAACCACAAGTCGATCGGACGCTCGTATCCTCACGGATCGAATAAATTCACCGATATGAAACGGCAAAAATCAAAACAAATCCATTCGAACTCCAAAATTTGCATATTATATATCGAAACGCTCGTATCGACGAGTAAAAGACATATAATACCAGAAACAGTCCCATACATGGCTGGAACACCGCCGGAACGCCGCCACAGCCGGTGGCGCACCGCCGCCGGCCAAAACTCAAAATCTCTCAAAACTCCCAACATCAAAAAGCTTCATCTAAGCATGCTTGTTAACTTTCATAACTGGATCGAAGTCAGAAAACAAGCTTAAGGGATCGAAAACTACCTCACAAGCCGTGAATAGTAATCCAATCTGAGTTGATCGAATTTTCACGTAAACCGGTCGAAACAAACACCAAGGATCGACCAGGGAGCTTGTTCTGAACTCAACCCAAGAAGCCTGAAGCCACGAGGTCGCCGGAGTTGTGTTTTCCGGCCGGGTCCGAAAACACAAGGCTGCACCACCTTGCAGCGCCGCCGTGGAGAAGAATCGGCGATAGAGAACACTAGAGGGACGACCAGACGGCGGAGGCGATCCTGTCTGGAAAGTTTCGTCGCCGGAGGTGGCCGCAGTTCGCCGGAAACGTCGGGTCGGAATTCCGGGTTCGGGTCGGGTCAGTCGAAAAACTTCGACTTTGAGGGCGCGGACGAGAGAGAAGAGAGAGAGGATAAAAACTTCCGGAAACGGAAATGAGGAATAATGAAAAAAAAACTGATTTTTCCTTTATATACCAAAATGGAAACTTCTTCCAATAGCCATAACTTCCTCATACGGACTCCGATTCACGCGTTCCGCATGTCCACGAACTCGTATCGACGCGCTCTACAACTTTCGTGAAGGAAGTTTTCCGAGAATCCCAACATATAAAAAGTCAAACTTCACACGACCCCCTAAACTGTGAAATTCAAATATTTATACGTACGAAAACCATTCCATTCCACATACAACCTACGAATAAAGCCTAATAACAATTATTCGTACAACCAGTCCATTATTAATTACCAAAATTACAAAATGAAAATCCAGGTCATCACAATGATATATCAAATATATATATTCCATCAATTGAAATAGGGTGTCTGTACAAACTTGGCTCCATGCCATATGCAACTGAACTACAAAACAATTGCATTTGCATGTCCCTACAAACTTGAGTTTAAAAGTAACATATTACAGTTCAAAAATATATTGCAGGGTAATTGCAAGCTTTCAAGCACCATTAGCCAACTGCAAAAATGCATGTCCCAATCAGTTCAAGCAAGTTACCGACAATAGCAGCATTAGGCAATAATCCGCATACACCTCAAAATTTCGCAGTACCTGCCAGTGAAGCAATTAGGAGAATATATGTTACACATTGGTTGCATGATTTTCTTCTTCTTTAAACTAGAGTTAAATAAGATACTAGCAAATGATCAAAACAAATTCTAAATCACTAAAAGCATAGAACAATACTGGAAATAAGAAATAAGATGAGTTCATGTAGTTCTCTAAATCTGTCCAACAATTGGTATTCAAAAGAAATTCCTATCTTCATGAACTACTTGAACTAAAGTTGTTGAAAATATTTATAATTTGAACTTGGAACCAATGAAAGTGCTATTTAGTATTCACCCTACTATAATGGGATAGTCCTCATATAACAACCTTAATCTTACAACTATAACTAAATTATAAGCAAATCCAGATAGTTGCAATATAAGAACAAACCAGAATAGAGAATCTAGGTGGATGTTATTTAACCACCAAAAACAAATAACACTACTCAAAACAATAAGGAAGAGGTGATTAGTGTTAGAATATGTTACCTAAAAGTTTATAAACTAAACTTGTTTGATGTACTTGATAGGCCATGCAACTGTACTTCCTTGAGCCATACTCAGTGTTCCAAACTCCCTAGTTGGTCGATATAAAGCTATATCCTCAAAAACATCAAGCACCCAAACTTTCCAGCATTCATGACCAAGGGGCACATGATGGACTTTTACATTTGGATCTTTTGACTCTAGTTTTGCAATTGCAACAACTTGTTCTTCCATCTCAAACCAACTTAACAATTCGATTCGATTCTGATCATCCTTTGTAACTTTGGTCCTTTTACCTTCCTTGTCTTTGCTTTGCGACCCATCACTAGCAGAATGTTGAATACTTGAAGTTTTCTTTTGGTTGCTCTGCTTGCTTTGTGGCCTCCCACTTTCAGAACCTCGAACACTAGCAATATTGTGTTTGCTTTGTATTCCATCACTGCTATGATGTTGAACACTTGGATTTTCATTTTGCGTTCGTAGTGCAAACTTATTAGCAGAATGCTGAACACTGTTACTAACCTGCTATTATAACAGCAAAGAAATCAATAACTTGGTTGACTTATTGACCCAAAGTAAATAATTACAAATAAATAAAAAAGTTCATATATGTATTTTAAAGACTTACATGGTTATTCCTTTCTTTCTCTGATCTTGCTAAAAGAGTGGCAACCACTTCTTTCAATCGTTCAATCTCTTGTGATTGAGAAACCATATTTTGTGCTTGATTAGACACTTGTTTCTCTAAGTTAGCAACTTTGCTTCCAACTTTGGTTTGATATTCTAACTTTGAAGGGACTGCTCCAAATCCTAAACCTCTTACCCGTCCTCGTGGATCAGGACCTAGAACTTGTGCTACAGCATCATCTTTCAAAGAAGGTGTTTGTGAGGGTTCTTGCTCTGCCCTTTTCTGCTTCACTTGTTTCTGTAGATACCATGTGTCAACTAGATTGTCAAGTAGCTAGTTTTGTGGCATAGATATAGATTTCTTATTGAAGTATTTGGTTAAAGAAATAAAAATATCTATGGCATTCCATTAAAAAAATAATCCAAACTAGCAAAGCAAGCAAATTGAAAATAGACACAGAATGGAACCAAATTTACTTCTAGTCAGAGAATTAATGGAGATGAAGATATTATTCTTGCAAGAATGATAATTACAAGTCAAAGCAGACTTACACCAACCCTTCTGGTACCTCTTCACCAAAATCCAAACTAAATCCATAACTCATTATGAAAAAAAAAGTACCAAAAGAGGAGCCATAAAGAAGAGTATACTGACCACTATTTCCGGATCCTCAACTACTTCCTCTGAACCCTTCTTCTTCTTTGCTTCATAAGCATGTATCCATATATCAGACCTTGATATCGCATCAGGATTTTCACTTTGTTCCCTCTACAAATCAACAAGTAAAAATGATCTTTATGTTATCAAATGAACAAAATCATATGTCGTTAATAACCACATTATTCTTACCAATTCTTCTTCAAGCCGTGCGAAACTTTTTCTACTTGTTCTGTGTGGTAAAGTTCTTCTTGCCCGCATTCTCTTGAATTTTTCACACTTCTCCTATGATAAACATATGGTCAAAACATTTTCTGAAATCTGATATATTGCAAGACAAATTTAGACTTGTATATATATTATAAAATATGTCTAAAACATACCTTAAATCCTGCACTAGTTCTGTTTTTAATAAAAGCTAACCACTCATCCATGGATTCTATGTTGTTAGGCTTGAGAAGGGCAGCAGCACGTTGTAAACCAACAACTTTGGCTTGCTCTTCCACTTGTTTTATCACTAACGATCTATGATCTCGCCAAAGATTCATCATTTTTTGAAAAATATGCTTCTTGTAGAATTCATCAACAATGAAACTTGTCTACAAAAGCAAATAAGTGAATTCAAAGGTGAACATAAAAAGCTCGTTGCAACATGTTCCTATATATGAGTTTAGAAAACTTACTGTGATGTGTATCCAAATCTGATCTTTGAAAGTAGCAGATAGATCTTTCCAAGTTGCAGCAGTCATTGGTATTAGCTCTCTTGCTGAGGCTCCAATGAAAGAGGAGAATAGAGCTGCATTTTGTCCAATAGGCTGGCCTCTTTCATTGAATTCAACTAGAATAGGACGTTTTCTTTTTTTTTTTGCCAATATCCAATAATTTGGCTTTACCCCGAGGTGGAATTTTTTTCTTTTCTGGGTTTGATGTAGCTTGGACTTCTGGAATATCATCTTCTGCAGGGGTTGAATTTGAACTTCCATTAGAGATTCTCAAAGATTCATTCCTTTCTTCCCTGGCTGCAACAACAGCAGCTCTTGCAGCTTTTTCCTGCTTTTTGGCTCTCTTTCCACCTTGTTTTGAAGTCTCTCCTCCATCCATACTTTATAGGATCAACAGAATATGTTCTATGAAACACAAAAAAACTATGATAAATGTACTAACATGTAAAACAATATTATCCAAAACCAGAAACCAAACTAGATCTTACCCTTAGATTGCTGTGCTGATAGATTATATCAATGCTTCAGTGGAATTTGAGTTATTCAGTCACCGTCACTCTGTTCAGCCAACAAACAAGCAAATTAAAACTATAACTATAATTAATAGTACACACACACGTATATTATTGTATGCAATTCCTACAATTACCGAATTGATTTCCTCATTATCATATCTATCACATTCTTCATCCTCAACGTCAAGGTATAGCTGTGATATATCTACTGGCATGTAAGCACTTTCATCAACACTATCATTCTCAAAAAAGCCTCTTGGCGGAGCTCTGAGTACAACATGCCAATTCGATGTGTCACTCTCTCTTGAATAAAAAACCTGTTTCGCTTGGGAAGCAAAAATAAATGGATCTCTATCAAACTGATGCTGCCCCTTGTGGAAGTTCACTAATGTAAAACCATCTTCCAATTTGATACCGGTCCCTATGTTAGCCCAATAACAATCAAATAAGGGGACCTGAAATTGACGATAGTCTAGAAGAACTATATCTCTTATAACACCATAGTAGGAGACTCTGTCCATCTTTTGTAAATTATCCTTTGCACTTGCTCGACACAGTGTCTGCTTCAACAAAAACACCACTATTTTGTGTGCTCTTCTCACTGTCCTCAGTTTGAAATCGATTTCCATTGATAATGAAGCCTGTATGTGATACCACATCTGCTTTTGGTCGACAAGCAATCCATTTCACCGTTTCTGACATATTTCTAGAATCACCAAATTTAACTTTATCAGCTAACCATCCACTAAAAGTACTAAGATGTCTCTGTTCAAGAAGGTTTTCATCTTGTTTAAGACGTGTATCAAAACACTTTAGTTCTTCCCTGTGTAGTCTGATAGGAAATAAATGTTTAAGAAAACTGGACAAGTACAATCTAAAGTAAACTAGAACAAATAAATTTAGTAATCAAACTTACTCTCTCCATGGATCAACTTCTGAACTATTTGTCCACACAAATCGATGAGCAATCTCTAGCATGGAAGAACTGAACACTTTTAGCTTCCCCTCACCAAGTGGTCGCCCTTCTAGTATTGTTTCATGCTCAAAATCCTCATTGCGTCTAGTTTGAACACCTATTTCAGCTGCTCCTTTAATGTATCCACTACAAAAACGTGTCACCTCTTCAGCCAAATACTTTTCTGCAATGCATCCTTCAGGGTTTGATCGATTTTTGACATATCCTTTTAGGTCCTTCATAAACCTAAAAGGGAAAAAAAAATCTGCATTAGTATTGATACTTTACAGGAGAGATAACCAATTGTAGTTAATAAAATGCAATGTAAGCTCACCTTTCGAAGGGGTACATCCAACGATAATGTACAGGGCCACCAATTAGAGCTTCTTGTGCAAGGTGAATCGGTAGGTGAACCATAATGTCAAAGAAAGAGGGAGGAAAAAACCTTTCAAACATACACATAGTTTCTGCAATTTCTTCATCAAGAACACCTATAGTTTTCTTCTCAATCTCTCTCTGACACAACTGATGGAAAAAAGAACACAAGCGAAAAATTGCAATTCTTGGTCCTTTAGGCAGAAGTCCTTTTAAAGCTACTGCAAGAATCTGTTGTATCAAAACGTGGCAATCGTGTGACTTCAAACCCATGATCTTGTTGTCTTGTAAAGAGACACGATTTGCAAGATTGGAACAATACCCATCTGGCAATCTTAACTTGGCTAACCTTTTACAAAATATCTTCTTCTCCTTCTTTGAAAGCACGTAAGGTGCTGCATCACTTTTAGAGTTGCTGGAACCATTTTCTTTTGGGTGCAATTTCTTTTTAATACCCATCACTTTTAAATCTTTCCGACAATTCAAGTTATCCTTTGTCTTTCCCTTCATGTTGAGTAAAGTGCCAATGATGCTCTCACATATATTTTTTTCAATGTGCATCACATCTAAATTGTGTCGCAATAACAAAGTCTGCAACATAGAGAATGTATATATTAAATTACTGCAATCAATGTTACAAGGTTTCAGCAAACTCTAATGAAACTAAATAATAATAAATAAATAAAACGTACCTCCCAATATGGTAACTCAAAAAACATTGATTTCTTCTTCCATCTCTTCGAAGGCTTTAAAGGATCCTCACTGTCATCATCACCATCATCATCTGAATTGTCGTAGGAATCATCCTCCATTTGATTGACTGAACTTTTTATACCTTCAGTTCTTCTCCTTTTTCTATTGTTACTGCTGCCAACCTTTTTTTTCTTTTTTCTTGTGCAACACTTAGCCTCCTTACCCCAATTATTGTTAATATTCTTCACCACCTGAAATACCTCTGAACCAGTTAGCTTTCTAGGCCTCACTCTATGTTCCTCAGTTCCATTAAACCAAGTTTTGTTATGCCGATATGGATGATCATGTGCAAGAAATCTCCTATGGCACATATATGCATGCTTTCTTCCATTTGGCAGCCATTGAGAGGATGTTTGAACACCACATACTGGACACGCTTTCTTTCCCTTTGTGGAATATCCTGACAAATTCCCGTAAGCAGGAAAATCGTTTATTGTCCCCATCCTTTCTTCCTATAAGCAGAAAAAATGAAATACTGATGGAACTCGATCCAAGTGAAATACTACAACACTCAAAACACATATTGCAAGCTATATATGTACACTAAAAAGCTCAATAGAAATCATAAAATTGAAAGAAAAAAAGAAAAGAAAAGAAAAAAGTATTAATACCGTTTATGACAGCAACACTAACCAGATGCGCGCACATCCCCAACATCTGCAGCAAGTTTAAGATATTAAATCAGAAACCAGCATCCTAAAAAATTATTTCAGGTTTTGGCAGCTGAGAATTCCGGGGAAACAGAGAAATAAAGGTGCAGTAAAAGTGAGCCCAAGGATTTAGACTTTACAGGGTATCACAATTCCGGTTGCTTCTATATTTATTATTGTAGTATGTGGTCAAATAGCTTTTAGTTGCTTAGTCACTAATTTTTGAATAACCGAACAAGAAATTGGTAATGTCATTCTGAAAGCCATTTTGGTAACCCCGTCACCTCAGCAGCCGTTGATCCCTTAGGATTCAATACATACTGAAAGCTATTACATAGTTTCAACTTGCTACGACGAAACAGATACCAATTTATGAGAGAGATCAAAGTTTCTTGACTTGTATGCTGTAAACCTTGAACAGAAAGCAATTTGTATAGCGTACAAATTACATGAGGTTTCTTTACATTGAGAAGATGTAGCAAGCAAGTTTAAAGCACTAACAAAGGTACATGATTAGTTTAATGGCTCCATGCGTAGAGCTATTACAATGACATGTTTCATCAAAGCTAATCATAAGAAAAAAATAATAATAATAATCAACTAACCACACAATAAAGCAAATATAATGGAAACTGAAAAATAAAATTATAAGGAGGGATGACAAACCTCCTTATGATTTGGTTGCACTCCGTGGCTAAAGCCTCCAACAACTCCTTAACCTGTGGGCCAAGCTTGCTATCCAAATCCTAAACCTTCTTCTCCCACACATTCTTAGCAGCTCCGCTTCCCCAATGTCCCTCTCCACAACCTGCAATTCCCTCTTCATTCTCTCCACATCCCTCTTGTTAAAACTCCACGATTAGGCTGTCTTCTTCAACTCCTCATTATCCTGTAAAATCCTCTTCTTCTCTTCCCTCTTGGCCTCCAATGCCTTCTCTTTCCCAACAAAACTTTTCTGCACTTTCTTCACATTCTTGTCGAGATTCTCAATCATCTCATGGAACTTGCTCACATCCTCTTCCAGCATACTCTTCTCCCTCTCCAATGCCTCATAAGGCGACGGCTTCGACCTCAAGGCCTCCACTTCCGCCTTCACCTCAGTCGCATGCTGCTGCAGAACTTTCAATTGCTCCTCTGATTCGTCCCCCATCCCTTTGAGGGGCAACACTAAGTAGATGCGCGCACATCTCCATCATCTGCAGCATCAACCTTATTCAAGTGATTTCTAAAACCCCAACAATCTTTCCTGATGATCATTACAAGGGCAATCAGCCATAAGATGAGACAAAATTCAAGTACCAACCATATGAGACAAAATAATCCTTATATGAATAGAGAAGACAAACCAATTTTGACAAAATCTAATCTTTAACATGATTACTCTAATTCAGAAGCGAAGCACAGAGACCCATTTCAAAATTGAGCTCAAGAAATACGCAATAAACTATGAATTTAAAATACCCACTTCAGAATCATCAATATCAATGCCAAAAATAAACATCCTACAAACAAACTCGAAGAAATTATTTGAGAAAAAAATAGCGAAGTTGGTACCTTTAGAGTAGAGATATATAAGCATAATCGAATAAGAACCAGCCTATTTTTCATAAGCACTTGAGAACAACAGAAGAAGGCTATTCAAGGAAGAAAAGCTATAGATCGAAGTCAGTGATGCGCGCTGGGTGATTGAGAATCAGAGCACATCGATTCGGAGAGCGACTTACCTATTTTTGTACAGAAACTTACCCATTTATATCCTTCGGCTTTGAAACGAATTCTCAATTTGGTACAGCGAATAGGGCGAATTTTGGGATTAGGGTTTCTGGGCATATGTTGAAGAAAAGTTGGAGCGGGTAATTGAAGCTGTGAGACAAAAGGAGTAGTAAGGAGAGATCTGCTATAGATGAGGATTTCCGATTTGAGCCAGAGCCAGCTGCTTCACCACCCAACTAGTCTTATCAGACGATCTCCGCCACAGCACCACCAAAAACCCAATTATCAACTCAATTGAAGTCGTCGCTATCACCACTGCCATGTCCGTCACCGAGCCTCCCAGCGAAACCCCAAGCGCCGACTCCAGCTTCCGCACAAATTCCGAATTCAAAATCACCGTCGGGAAATCTCCGACCTCGAATCCCTCGATCTCTGTGAAATGAATCGGAGCCGCGGAGCTCTTGATTTTCTCGAGGTTGGTGAACTAGAAACTGAGAGAGAGAGAGAGAGAGAGAGAGAGAGAGAGAGAGAGAGAGAGAGAGAGAGAGAGAGAGAGAGAGAGTAGGGTTTGGAAGGACAAGGAAGCGAGAGAGAAGGAGAAGAGAGAAACGTGTTGGTCGGAGGCGGGGAAGGATGAAGAGGAGAGTTGGGAGAAAATGAGCTGTTCTCGGTTAGGGTTTGGGGAGTAAATGCACGTGTGGGAAAATATATCCAAGTGTGGGAATTAAAATTTTTGTTCCCACCTTCAACTGTTTTAATTTTAAGTTCACCGCTCCGGTTTTTGTGATTCCCGCAAAAATTTTAACAAAAGTTTTTTAGGGAGAGGGTGGGGAATCTAGGCCTCATCTATAATAATTTTCCGATTGATCGATTTTCATTTCAAAATTTTTGGATCGCACATAATCCTTATATGTCTTGTAATGTAGTATAACTAGTTTATTAGGCTTGTTACCCTCCATGAGCAAAATGGGGGACGAAATGGATTTTTTTAAAATTCACCGCTGGATGTTATTTTCATATGAATATATGTTAGTGGTAGAAATTTCAGCAATTTCCGCCTTCGTTTGGACCTCGATCTACCCGGTCAACTCAATACCCTAAATAGAACATAAAACAAATATGCTCTTAACCGGTCCTTGGCAATTCACTTTTTTGAAATTTCAGCTCCCACACTCTCATGGGTAGGGGGTCTACTTATGGATGTCAAAATTCCGCAACGTTTGTCCGCGCATGGTGCCGCTCCCCTTAGGGAAGTTTGCTTGTGCAAAGCGTTGACCGCTCCGTTAGGTGCCTTATTCACGGCGGATTGGCCTAATTTCTTTACACAATACCTATCACTATTGTATAAACATATAAGAATTTTCCGATTGATCGATTTTCATTTCAAAATTTTTGGATCGCACATAATCCTTATATGTCTTGTAATGTAGTATAACTAGTTTATTAGGCTTGTTACCCTCCATGAGCAAAATGGGGGACGAAATGGAATTTTTTAAAATTCACCGCTGGATGTTATTTGCATATGAATATATGTTAGTGGTAGAAATTTCAGCAATTTCCGCCTTCGTTTGGACCTCGATCTACCCGGTCAACTCAATACCCTAAATAGAACATAAAACAAATATGCTCTTAACCGGTCCTTGGCAATTCACTTTTTTCGAAATTTCAGCTCCCACACTCTCATGGGCAGGGGGTCTACTTATGGATGTCAAAATTCCGCAACGTTTGTCCACGCATGGTGCTGCTCCCCTTAGGGAAGTTTGCTTGTGCAAAGCGTTGACCGCTCCGTTAGGTGCCTTATTCACGGAGGATCGGCCTAATTTCTTTACACAATACCTATCACTATTGTATAAACATATAATAATTTTCCGATTGATCGATTTTCATTTCAAAATTTTTGGATCGCACATAATCCTTATATGTCTTGTAATGTAGTATAACTAGTTTATTAGGCTTGTTACCCTCCATGAGCAAAATGGGGGACGAAATGGATTTTTTTAAAATTCACCGCTGGATGTTATTTTCATATGAATATATGTTAGTGGTAGAAATTTCAGCAATTTCCGCCTTCGTTTGGACCTCGATCTACCCGGTCAACTCAATACCCTAAATAGAACATAAAACAAATATGCTCTTAACCGGTCCTTGGCAATTCACTTTTTTCGAAATTTCAGCTCCCACACTCTCATGGGTAGGGGGTCTACTTATGGATGTCAAAATTCCGCAACGTTTGTCCGCGCATGGTGCCGCTCCCCTTAGGGAAGTTTGCTTGTGCAAAGCGTTGACCGCTCCGTTAGGTGCCTTATTCACGGCGGATCGGCCTAATTTCTTTACACAATACCTATCACTATTGTATAAACATATAAGAATTTTCCGATTGATAGATTTTCATTTCAAAATTTTTGGATCGCACATAATCCTTATATGTCTTGTAATGTAGTATAACTAGTTTATTAGGCTTGTTACCCTCCATGAGCAAAATGGGGGACGAAATGGAATTTTTTAAAATTCACCGCTGGATGTTATTTGCATATGAATATATGTTAGTGGTAGAAATTTCAGCAATTTCCGCCTTCGTTTGGACCTCGATCTACCCGGTCAACTCAATACCCTAAATAGAACATAAAACAAATATGCTCTTAACCGGTCCTTGGCAATTCACTTTTTTCCATATTTCAGCTCCCACACTCTCATTGGTAGGGGGTCTACTTATGGATGTCAAAATTCTGCAACGTTTGTCCGCGCATGGTGCCGCTCCCCTTAGGGAAGTTTGCTTGTGCAAAGCGTTGACCGCTCCGTTAGGTGCCTTATTCACGGCGGATCGGCCTAATTTCTTTACACAATACCTATCACTATTGTATAAACATATAAGAATTTTCCGATTGATCGATTTTCATTTCAAAATTTTTGGATCACACATAATCCTTATATGTCTTGTAATGTAGTATAACTAGTTTATTAGGCTTGTTACCCTCCATGAGCAAAATGGGGGACGAAATGGAATTTTTTAAAATTCACCGCTGGATGTTATTTGCATATGAATATATGTTAGTGGTAGAAATTTCAGCAATTTCCGCCTTCGTTTGGACCTCGATCTACCCGGTCAACTCAATACCCTAAATAGAACATAAAACAAATATGCTCTTAACCGGTCCTTGGCAATTCACTTTTTTCAATATTTCAGCTCCCACACTCTCATGGGTAGGGCGTCTACTTATGGATGTCAAAATTCCGCAACGTTTGTCCGCGCATGGTGCCGCTCCCCTTAGGGAAGTTTGCTTGTGCAAAGCGTTGACCGCTCCGTTAGGTGCCTTATTCACGGCGGATCGGTCTAATTTCTTTACACAATACCTATCACTATTGTATAAACATATAAGAATTTCCAATTGATCGATTTTCATTTCAAAATTTTTGGATCGCACATAATCCTTATATGTCTTGTAATGTAGTATAACTAGTTTATTAGGCTTGTTACCCTCCATGAGCAAAATGGGGGACGAAATGGAATTTTTTAAAATTCACCGCTGGATGTTATTTGCATATGAATATATGTTAGTGGTAGAAATTTCAGCAATTTCCGCCTTCGTTTGGACCTCGATCTACCCGGTCAACTCAATACCCTAAATAGAACATAAAACAAATATGCTCTTAACCGGTCCTTGGCAATTCACTTTTTTCAATATTTCAGCTCCCACACTCTCATGGGTAGGGCGTCTACTTATGGATGTCAAAATTCCGCAACGTTTGTCCGCGCATGGTGCCGCTCCCCTTAGGGAAGTTTGCTTGTGCAAAGCGTTGACCGCTCCGTTAGGTGCCTTATTCACGGCGGATCGGTCTAATTTCTTTACACAATACCTATCACTATTGTATAAACATATAAGAATTTCCAATTGATCGATTTTCATTTCAAAATTTTTGGATCGCACATAATCCTTATATGTCTTGTAATGTAGTATAACTAGTTTATTAGGCTTGTTACCCTCCATGAGCAAAATGGGGGACGAAATAGAATTTTTTAAAATGCATCCTACCCGGCCCTAAATTTTGTTGACTTTGACTAGGCCCAGCCCGGCCCGACCCTAAGCCCTAAAATTTAGGGTAGGGCCGGCCCTAGCCCGGCCCATGATGACCCCTAGGGGAATCTAACTTCAGACAACATCATTTAGGGTGCATTGTCTGAAGATAATGTGACAACAGATGAATAAAAACAGTTGTGTGAAACCAAATCAGACAATATCTTTTAGCAAGTATTGACTTAAAAGTTATTGCACAACAGACAATGAATAACAGTTGTGTGATTGAACAATCAGACAACATCAAAAATCAACCATTGTCTGAATAAACCTTGGACAACATTGAAATAATAACTGTTGTCTGAATTGATCCATTCAGACAACATCAAAAATCAACCATTGTCTGAATAAACCTTGGACAACATTGAAATAATAACTGTTGTCTGAATTGATCCATTCAGACAACATCTATTATATCAACCATTGTCTGAAAAGTAATTGCACAAGAGCCAAGTAATGACTGTCGTTGGATTCGAAAATTCAGACGACATATTTTTTTTTGCTGTTGTCTGATTATTTCAGACGACAGTTAAAATGTTTGCTGTCGTCTGATATGTGTTGTCTGATTGAAAAATTGGTGTAGTGAAAGCCAGAATTCCAGGAATGCGATACCTCCTGTATGGTCATGCTGGGTACAGTAATAGTCGCGCCAGATTGGGTAGGATCTGCTGTGATGCCCCCGACTAGTCATATCCATTCTCAAAGAAAATTGAATGTCATCAAACTGACCATGCACATAGGGGTCAAAGTCAATGGGCAACCCCGTGATGGTAAGAACATCCAGCAGAGTTATGCTCATCTGCCCAAACCGGAAATCGAATGTATTGCTAAAGGTGTTCCAGAAGCAAAGAGTGGCGGCTAGCGGTACAGGGCTAGTATTATGGGGAAGACAGAAGCATAGATCGATGGTTTGGGTGATTCCCACCGCATCCCATCGGGCCAAATCTCTCGCTCGAACCTCCTGATACCAAACCTTTTCCTAGTGAGCGACGGTAGGCCAGAAGCCCACTTTCCTCCTTGGTCCCCAACTACTAAAATCACCAGGCACCTGTTAAAGAGCCGCTATGGGACGGCGGATGGGAAGCCCATAATAGGCCATAGCATCATCTGGCAAACGATCGCGAGGTGTGGGACCCAGACTCGCTTGACTATCACCGCCACCAAAGCCCATCAGTCGACTTCTCTCCTCTCCGGTCTGACTTCTACATCGAACACTCATGTTAGTCCACCAGGTGAATGCGGCTTTCTCAGTGATTTCATCTGCCTGATATATAACGAATGGTTTCTTGGATGCCATTTCTAGGTCGCAAGGAACACTTCTCCATTACACCTTGATTTATAGCTCAGATATTTTTGGAGATTAATTTATTAGCTGGGCCAGTGAGTGGCCCTAGTTGATAATTAATGAGTCATTATTCCATCTTGAGAATCGCATCTAAGGTGACAGTGAAGATACTTCTCCATTACACCTTGATTTATAGCTCAGATATTTTGGAGATTAATTTATTAGTTGGGCCAGTGAGTGGCCCTAGTTGATAATTAATGAATCATTATTCCATCTTAAGAATCGCATCTAAGGAAACAGTGAAGATATTCCACCTTTTCCAACCACCGCAAGGCCAGCATAGTGGCCTGATGTTTTTTAATTAAAACATGATTAAAACCGATGCGGTTTTAGATGCTAAAGTTGCAGCAAGTATGGTGGTTTCGCTTGGTCACATGTCATGATGTCGATAGCCATGATCCAATCATCCTCTTCAGCTTAAGACTCGTGAAGGATTAAATGACAGCAAATAGTTTGCTATTCTGCATCTTATTTCGCCAAGTACGTAGGCCTTGATCAAACTTGATTTAGCCAGCGAAGTGGCTCCAACACCTACATTTGAGAAAATCAACAGAGAGCCAGCGAACAAGGCAGATACTTGCTGCTATACACATGGTGAAGTTACCACCAAGGAAGAGAAGGATCCTCATTCGCGATAGAAACCAGTCTCCTTCTCATGGGGGGGGGGAGTGGCACGCTAAAGTTCTGATCTCCTACAACCTACCCAAGTTTCACCAATTCACTGCATACCAGACATCAGATACATGAGAGGCAATAAAGTTGATAAAGAAAATGTCAGTTCATGACAAAGGCAATTCAGATTGTGGTGTTCAAGCTTTATGGCCTATTTAGAGGCCTATATGGAATCAGTCAAGCAATTCCAAGCCAATAAAAGTGGCTTTGGAACAACGACTTTAAAGCAACGACATTATAAGAGCGGTACTGATTCAAGACCTCTTCAGTCAAGACGAGGACCTTTGACTTCGAGGTCTGGGGGGCAATGTTTGGACCCAAAATGAGCATTTTGGCCTGACAAGGCATGTGTTGGAGAAATTGAGCCAATGTCAGTGGCTCAAGCTATATATTGTCGACAAGTTCGAAATATATTATTTAGAGGCTAAATAAAGCCTACTATGGAGAATTATGCGAGCTGTAAGAAAAGGAAATGATGGAAGCATGGAAATGAAAAGTCAACTTTAGCACATTTTCTTACTTCGGCTAGGAGAAACCGAGCTAAACAAGGAAAGAGGGGCGAAAGACTAACCAAACAAGATCCAAATAAGTTGAAACTTTCCAGATTAATACTAGACATCCCAAGGATAATTTCTTATGAAGAGTGCAAGATCTAGTTTCAAGTGAAAAGCCTTCAAACAATCAGCCCAATTTTCTACAGAAGTAAAACTGGAAAACCAGACCTGTAAGAGGTCCAACAGCGTTTCTGGCCCAGCCACTATACCAAAAGCTCTGAAATTTTACCAGGATGATCTACACTCATAGTGGAACATTTTTTATGAGAAGTCGAAGGCCCATTCTGAAGTCTTGGTGGAGAAATAATTGAAGGAATAAAGGGGCAGAAACTGACCTAAAACCAGCTCAACATTCATCATGTTCATGTTTCCTACCCACATGAAGAAGGCTATATGCTTTTCTCTTTTTCCTTGGATATATTTTTCTACTACAATCTCTTTAATAGATCATCATCACTTCCATGTTTCTGCACCTTCATGCTTTGCTTTCATTTCATCATTACTCTATCTTTTCCATATTTTACAAATCACTTCCATACTCCACTTTCATTATTTTTCTTCCACTCATCATTTCACTCTTCTTTTTCTTCCCTATATAAACACCTTCTCCTCTCATTCTCAAACACACATTCACAACATCAAAACATCTCTAAGATGATCTAAGTTCTCTCTAGAGCAACCTCTCTAAGAGCAACTCCTCTCCTTCTCTTTCTCTTACCGGTGATCACACTCCTAGTCCTAGTCTTCTCAGAAGCCGACTTTTAGTGCCACCAAACCCTCTGCTAATGTACTTCGGTCCTAGTCTCCCTGGGAGCCGACGGTAGTGCCGCGACCACAACGGTTACAGAACCAGCCAAGCAAGGGTAACGCTCTCGCAAACCAGCTAAGCTAAAGTCATGCTTTAGCAAGTTCTCCTCACTTCCCAGTGGTTCTCGCTCTGCTCGATCTACAACATCGAGTATCGATTGTAATTTTCAAGAAGCTCAGCAAAAGTCCTCGCCACGAGGCACAAAGAATCCCGCAACGAGGTTGGTGCTCTCCTCGTCTACAATCGCTCGACAGAAGTCAGGTCAAGGGACACCCCCGACGACCGCACCCGATGGTGCTGGCACGCCCGCGCAAGAAAAGAGACTGTTGACCAGCTGCAACAAAATTGGAGCCAAAACATTTTTTTTTTTTAGTTTGATATAAAATTATAAATCTATGCAAAAAGCAAATATTCTTCTTATAGAAACAACTCATCTGTTTCACATTGAAGGAAGCATTAGATTCTATGTAAAAATGCTAAAGATGCCTAATTCTTAAATCTTAATTTTAATGAAAACTAATTTATGACATTTCGCTTGTGTAGAAGCAAACAGTAATCCTCTCAAAAAAAAAAAAAAAAAAACAAACAAACAAACAAACAGTAATATCAGTAAATTTTCCCACTGTTGGTTCCAATTTTGTTGCAGCTGGTCAACAGTCTCTTTTCTTGCGCGGGCGTGCCAGCACCGTCGGGTGCGGTCGTCGGGGGTGTCCCTTGACCCGACTTCTATCGAGCGATTGTAGACGAGGAGAGCACCAACCTCGTTGCGGGATTCTTTGTGCCTCGTGGCGAGGACTTTTGCTGAGCTTCTTGAAAATCACAATCGATACTCGATGTTGTAGATCGAGCAGAGCGAGAACCACTGGGAAGTGAGGAGAACTTGCTAAAGCTTGACTTTAGCTTGGCTAGTTTGCGAGGACGTTACCCTTACTTGGCTGGTTCTGTAACCGTTGTGGTCGCGGCACTACCGTCGGCTCCCAGGGAGACTAGGACTGAAGTACATTGGCAGAGGGTTTGGTGGCACTAAAAGTCGGCTTCTGAGAAGACTAGGACTAGGAGTGTGATCACCGGTAAGAGAAAGAGAAGGAGAGGAGTTGCTCTTAGAGAGGTTGCTCTGGAGAGAACTTAGATCATCTTAGAGATGTTTTGATGTTGTGAATGTGTGTTTGAGAATGATAGGAGAAGGTGTTTATATAGGGAAGAAAAAGAAGAGTGAAATGATGAGTGGAAGAAAAATAATGAAAGTGGAGTATGGAAGTGATTTGTAAAATATGGAAAAGATAGAATAATGATGAAATGAAAGCAAAGCATGAAGGTGCAGAAACATGGAAGTGATGATGATCTATTAAAGAGATTGTAGTAGAAAAATATATCCAAGGAAAAAGAGAAAAGCATCTAGCTTTCTTCATGTGGGTAGGAAACATGAACATGATGAATGTTGAGCTGGTTTTAGGTCAGTTTCTGCCCCTTTTATTCCTTCAATTATTTATCCACCAAGACTTCAGAATGGGCCTTCGACTTCTTCATAAAAAATGACTATGAGTTTAGATCATCCTGGTAAAATTTCAGAGCTTTTGGTATAGTGGCTGGGCCAGAAACGCTGCTGGACCTCTTACAGGTCCAGTTTTCTAGTTTTGCTTCTGTAGAAAATTGGGCTGATCGTTTGAAGGCTTTCCACTTGAAACTAGATCTTGCACTCTTCATAAGAAATTATCCTTGGGATGTCTAGTATTAATCTGGAAAGTTTCAACTTATTTGGATCTTGTTTGGTTAGTCTTCCGCCCCTCTTTCTTTGTTTAGCTTGGTTTCTCCTAGCCGAAGTAAGAAAATGTGCTAAAGTTGACTTTTCATTTCCATGCTTCCATCATTTCCTTTTCTTACAGCTCACATAATTCTCCATAGTAGGCTTTATTTAGCCTCTAAATAATATATTTCGAACTTGTCGACAATATATAGCTTGAGCCACTGACATTGGCTCAATTTCTCCAACACATGCCTTGTCAGGCCAAAATGCTCATTTTGGGTCCAAACATTCTCAAAGATTGATTTTAGGTCTGGTTATCATCAGTTATGGATTAAAGAGGAGGATGTAGCCAAAACTGCTTTTCGATCACGTTATGGTCATTATGAGTTCCTTGTTATGCCTTTTGGGTTGACTAATGCACTCGCTACTTTCATGGATCTCATGAACAGGGTGTTTAGCCCGTATCTTGACCGCTTTGTGATTGTGTTCATTGATGACATATTGGTTTATTCTAAGAGTGAGGAGTTACATGCTGAGCATTTGAATATTGTGTTGGAGACTCTGCGGCTATACCAATTGTATGCTAAATTTAGTAAGTGTGAGTTTTGGCTCGACCATGTGACATTCTTGGGTCACGTCATTATAGCTGCTGGTGTTAGCGTTGATCCCCAAAAAGTAGAAGCAGTATTGAATTGGGGAAGACCTACCAATGTAACGGAAATTCGTAGTTTTTTGGGTCTTGCTGGTTACTATCGACGTTTGTGCAAAACTTTTCTAGAATTGCCGCTCCTCTTACCAAGTTAACGAGAAAGGGTGTCAGATTTGTTTGGTCTGAAAATTGTGAGCGGAGTTTCCAAGAACTTAAGAGTCGGTTGACTAGTGCTCCAATCCTATCCTTGCCTGATGTTAGTGGGGAGTATGTAATTTACAGTGATGCCTCTAGACAAGGCTTAGGCTGTGTTTTAATGCAGCATGGTAATGTGATTGCTTATGCTTCTAGACAGTTGAAGCCACATGAGTCGAATTATCCTACACATGATTTAGAGTTGGCAGCTATTGTGTTTGCTCTTAAGTTGTGGAGGCATTATCTGTATGGAGCCAGATGTCAGATTTTTATTGACCATAAAAGCCTCAATACACAACCAAATTTAAATTTAAGACAACGAAGATGGATGGAATTGATTGAAGATTATGATTGTACCATTGAGTACCACCCCGGTAAGGCGAATGTGGTGGCGTATGCACTTAGTAGGAACCCATCCGTGACCTTGTCATATTTATGGGCCACTCGAGTACCCCTATTGTCAGAGTTGAGGTCTACAGGGGTTGAGTTATCGGTTGATGAGGTTGGTACTCTGGTGGCTAGTTTTCATGTGAAACCAGCATTCATTGATAAAATACGGGAAGCTCAGCCTCTTGACCCAAGAATTGAAGGGATTAAGGAAGGTGTTCGTGGTGGTTGGCAACTTGAGTTTTCTATTCGAAGAGATGGGACATTGATGTTTGGAAAGAGACTTTGTGTTCCTAATGTTGAAGCACCTAAACGAGAAATACTTGATGAAGCTCATAACTCCGCGTATGCCCTGCATCCTGGTGGTACAAAAATGTATCGGACTCTCAAAGAATACTATTGGTGGCCAAACATGAAAAGAGAAATTGCAGCTTTTGTGGGTAAATGCCTTGTGTGCCAGCAAGTGAAAGCGGAAACGCAAAAACCGTCGGGTTTGTTGCAACCTTTGCCAATTCCGGAATGGAAATGGGAACATCTCACCATGGATTTTATTTACAAGTTACCTCGTACGCAGGATGGTAATGATGGTATTTGGGTGATTGTGGATTGACTCACCAAATCAGCTCATTTTCTGGCGGTTAAGGAAACCTTTAGTTTGGATAAATTAGCAAAGCTGTATGTGGACGAAATTGTAAAGCTTCATGGTGTTCCCGAGTCCATTGTTTCTGATCGCGATGCTCGATTCACATCAAAATTTTGGAGGAAGATTCACATCAAAATTTTGGAGGAAGGTTCACAAATGTTTGGGAACAAAATTACAATTTAGCACTACTTTTCATCCTCAAACTGATGGACAATCTGAGCGGACTATACAGACTTTGGAAGACATGTTGAGGGCTTGTTCTCTACAATTTAAGGGAAGTTGGGATAAGCACCTGGCTTTGATGGAGTTTGCATATAACAACAGTTATCACTCGAGTATTGGTATGGCTCCCTACGAAGCTTTATATGGGAAACAGTGTAGGACCCCATTATGTTGGGATGAAGTGGAAGAAAGACAACTCATTGGTCCTGAGATTATTGAAATCACAACAGATAAAATTAAAGTGATCAGAGAGAGGCTCAAGACGGCTCAAAGCAGACAGAAGAGCTACACCGATAATCACAGGAAGCATCTTGAATTTCAAGTTGGTGATTGGGTATTTTTGAAATTATCTCCTTGGAAGGGTGTGGTAAGGTTTGGTAAACGAGGGAAACTAAGTCCAAGGTATATTGGTCCCTATGAGATTGTGGAATGAATTGGTCTTGTCGCTTATCGCTTGGCTTTACCTCCACAATTATCTAAAGTACATGATGTTTTCCATGTCTCCATGCTTCGCAAGTACATAACTGATCCTTCACATGTGTTACCAGCTCAACCCATTACACTTACAGAAGATTTAACATATGAAGAAGAACCAGTACAGATCCTTGATCATCGTGAGCAAGTACTCCAAAGTAAGGTTATACCTTTGGTTAAGGTATTATGGAGGAATCACCTGATTGAAGAAGCTACTTGGGAACCAGAGGATCAAATGAGGCAACAGTATCCATATCTTTTTCCTTGACAGGTATAATTTCGAGGACGAAATTTTGTAAGGAGGGGAGAATGTAAGGCCCCGTACCTTAACATTTTTATGAAGTACGTTTTTATCGGTTTTGACCGAGGAGTTGACTTTCTATTTTTGTCTGTTACGTCAGAATATTCCTTAAGTACGTCGTAGGTTACGAAAAATTTAGTTCGTGGACACGCAGTTTGTATCGATCGGAGTTTTTACAGGAAAGTTGTGATTTAAGTGTTGGAAGGTACTGTTCCTTATTAAAATGTTGGTTTTGTTTTATTAAAAAAAGAAGAAAGGGAAATCAGTTAATTAAAAGGGGGGGGAGAGAGAGAGAATCAGACAGAGCCGACCTCCCGAACGCTCCCCCTTGCCTTTTCTTCTTCTCCCCGAACCGGACTCGTTTTTCAGGCGATTCACCTCAGCCAGACCTCGTTGGACTCGCCTCCGGCCACCGCAGCTTCCTCTCTTCATTCTCTTTCATCTCAGGTACGTGATTTTAGCTGGGTAGCCTTGATTTGAACGATTTTGGGGGAAGATTGCCGATCGGGTTTGAGAACCTCCGGCTGGGTTTTCGATTTCCGGGGGTCTCCGGCCGGAAATCCTTGTGATTTTGGTTCTCTGTAAAGGGTTGAACACTTTTCCAACCTCCTTGTAGCTTGATTTGGCTAGAGGAAGTGGTAGGGATGATGAACAGTGGTGTTGAACAGTGCTGTCGGGTTTTTCCGATTTTGGGTTGAATTTTCGACTACTTCTGCTTAGTTTTAGATGTTATTGCAGGTTTAAAGATTGTTGGGTTTGCTGTGGTGAAGTGTTTAGGCTAGTTAGGTTGGCCGGAGATGGAGTTTGGTGTGATGGCGCGTGAAACCACGCGCCGCCACTGGTGGTGGCGTGTTGAGTTGTTTTCAGGCTAGTTAAGTGCATTGTGAGGTGTTGTTGTTGTTGGAACTTTCGGTTGGCATTGTTTTAGACTTGTGATTAATTGTTTGGTTGGTTGTTTTGATGTTATAGTTCACAATCTTCTGGGTTAATCCCTTGATAACTTGCTATTAGGCCTAGTACAGATTTAATCTACTTGGTTGAGAATTTGAAGTTGATATGGAGATTTTTAGAAAAGGAAATTATATTATTTTGGTGGTTAATTGTGATTACGGATTTGAAATTTATTGTTTGAGAAGTGACAAGTGACTTTTGAAGGCTAAAAAGAAATTAGAGGATGTTGAGAATGTTAGGATTTCCGTTGTCGGATGTTAAATATCCAAATTGGAAAGATTCGAAATTGTAGAGCAATTGTTGAGTAACGAGTTACTTAAATTTTCAAGGGAATGAGTTTCAATTCTTTAATGATTTCCTTTGTGAGGTTAATTTTATCATGCCCAATTATTACAGGACGTACTGAGCCCTCGAGCGAGGAGGACACGGGCAGGCAGCAGGATTAGCTGCGGGACTTACTTGTGAGTGGACTTTTATTTTGTTTAAATAATGCATGCAGCATGGAATTAAGTTTTCAGTTGGTTTATTATTTGAGAAAATGTGACTCTGTGGAAAGTAAAGGATTTAAAAAGAAAGCAGTTGACAAGGAGGCCAGTTTTGGCACATGCGTATCTTACCTAATTGGCAGTCCCTTCTAGGTAATAGTCTGGTTGGCAGTTCCTTCTAGGCTACAGCCCGGTTGGCAGTCCCATCCGATGCTTCATCTGGTTGGCAGTCCATTCCAGATGACATGAGGTAGTTAGTTGGCAGTCCTTTCTAACTACCTGTGGCTAGTTGGCAGTCCTAACTAACCACCGCCTCCTATTCCGGTTGGCAGTCCCTTCCGATGCGTCATCTGGGTGGCAGTCCCTCCCAGGTGGCATGAGATGCCTAGGAAGCAGTCATTCCTAGTCATCGAATGAGTTTTTCTTGGAAAGAATTGAGTGGGATTTATTATGGAGTCTCGCTACATGTTGGTTTTGTTAAAAAGAGAAATGGGGAGGCATTCCATTAATTGTTTCAGATTTTGTTTCGGTTTTGTCCACTCACTCTAATGGATTTTATATGTTTTCCCCTTGGCCCTTCGTTTTCAAATGCCCAGATTTCAGATCTGCCGAGATCGCGTCTAGGCTCTAGAGACTTTGGAATCAGCGCTTCCGTTTTGTCCGTAGGTTATTACTTAACCTACCTTGTATGATATCGGCTTAGTTATTAGTGTTGCTCTGATAAACCTTTTTAGTATTTGGTGGATGTTTTTGTTCGAATTGATGTTTTTACGGAGATTGTGTTGGGATTTGAACTTTCCGAATGTAATATATATGCTTGGAATCTAAATATGGTATTGTGGGTTGAGTAGAAGTTAAAGTTTTAATCATGTCTAGGTTTGTGAACATTTTGGGTAGCCCATATTTAGCGGAGGTTCTGCCGAATTTTCGGTAGGATTTCGCTTAACGTGGGCCCCGCAGACTCGTATCCAGGGTTACGGGGTGTTTCTTGGGTCGGGTCCTGTCAGCACGTGAGCTTCTTCTCATCCCTTTCACCATCATATCACACCATCTTATTCCTTATCCGACCTTTTGCACCCATCCGCCACTATAGATCCTGAGAACGTCTCTGGCCAACAGCCCAACCTCCTTTCCCCATCCTTAACATGGATTTCAAACCCAAAGTCTCATAAGAAACCAATATAGCAGCCACAAACGAGTTTATCCTAACATCCTGTCTAACGACAATGTCGTTAGGACACGCCGTCGGACGGTCACGAAAACTCGGATAGGGCTATAAGGCTTAAGGAGCTTTTTTTCTCGGCTAGAGCGTTTTGAATGGAATACATTTTGTACAAGTCCTAAAATCCAACCCATTAGAGCGTGTGAATGGAATACATTTTGTAGAAGTCCTAAAATCCAACCCATTAATGGGTTGACGAAATAACCCATTACAGCTCTTGCTATGCTCCTTCCCGACCTCCTCCTCCTCCTCCTCCTCCTCAGGAATAGCATCTAGAGTGGCATGCCTTGGGCACTTCCGCCTGGGACTAATATGTATTGTCTTTGTCAATATCACTGGCACACCAGAGCAGCACCCGGCGATATAAACCTCTATAGACGGCGCCGAAACCTCGAGTTTCGGCTGGAAAAACGCCGAAGAGCCGGAATTAATAGACGCAGCCATATAACAATCCATACTCCAACCCGTCTTGGAATCATTCTCCATCCCCGCATTCCCATTAAGCCAAACGCCTTCCATCCTCTCCAACGAACCGCACAGCACCATGTCATTGTTCTCGTAGACCTCAAACTCAACCCCGCCGGTGACCTTCACGCTGTCGGTGGCCACGTACGTCACCTCCGACGACTCCTTGTCCAGCCGGTCGTGGCGGAGCGTGAACGAGGCCTAGTCGGAGTTCGGAATCCTGGCGCCGTTGATCTCGAGAGACAAGCCAATGTCACGGCGGAGGTGGCAGAGCGTGAGGTGGTCCGGCACGCTGTCGATGACGCACGGCGCGATCTGGACGTAGAACAACCGGATTTCGAACCAGGCCGAGTGCGTCAGCGACTGCCCGTTCAGCATCTGGTACGAATTAGCGCTCTTCGTCTTGGGCGCCATGGACGACGCGTCCTTGTCATGCTGCGGTTCCATAAAACAAACCCTAATTAGCAACCGGAAATCCGCGAAATTGAGAAAATTAGGGTTTTCGAATTTGGTTTTCAGACAAAAAAAGAATTGGAAGAGGCTGTTGCGGAGAGGAGGGGTGGGTTTTTTTTTTTTTTTTTTTTTTTTTTTATGGTGTTGGGGGAAAAAAGAAAAAAGAAAATGACATACTACTACCAGACAAAATATATAAAGACTGAAAAACCATATGTTGTAAGATTTAAACAAATCAGGACACGCAGCCCGGGCCCAAATCGAATTGAAGCAGGCCTAGCTCTCATTTTAACTGAAAATGACTAAAACTATCAGCTTTTTTTGAAAATATTACATAACCGCCACCGACTCTCTCTCTTCCACAATATCAATTAATCCCCAATAATCTTCGGGTTTCAGAGATCAATGGCGTCGATCCAGAGAGTTTTGTCGTCGGCGTTCCGAGACCGGCCGTACCTGAACGGTAGGTACCAATTTCATTTCAATCGCCGCACAGTAGGCCTTTTTCATTTTCAGTTGCTCGATCTGATTCCGTTAAGCCATGTCAACGACGACGACGCCGAGACTTGGAGCCACAACTTCAATTTCGACATCAAGCCGCTGCACGCCAATTTCTAATTCGACAACGACGGCAAATATCAAATCGTGAAGCGCAAAGAGGAGTAATCATTATCTGTCCAAGATGCATTGACGGCTTCAATGAACTACCATCAGCAGCAGCAGTATAGCGGTGGTGCTAGTGATATTGAAGGAGCACTCGAATCGTTCAGATAGCAATCCTAATCCAAATCCATACGCTACTCCGAAACCAAAGGCCTCTTCAATGAAGGCAAGTCTCTCGTTTACACATACGATGAGAAATAGTCGGATTTGTGGGCAGGCCCAATTGTATATATTTTGTGACTCCCAGTAATGATGGATTTGGTACTCTTTTGTGTTACTCTACAAAGGCTAATTGCATGTTTAATAAAAAATAGTTTCTGCAAGTTTAGTATTAGAAATGAACTAGCAATAGTGCCCGCGCTTTGCTGCGGGATGAAAATCTTAATCATAATGTCTTTTCTTACTCTCAAACTTAAAAGAACGATCTTATCATAGTAGCGTCAAATTTTCTAGAGATTTGCCACCATTACTGCACAAACTTCTTTGGTTGTTTGATGGCTTAGATCTGATTTGATCTGAAGTCTCTTGATCTACCATGCATTGAGAATCTCCTTTGCTGAAGCCTGATGTATCACCATGTTTTGCTTGATTAATACCATGGTTTTGCACTATTTAAGGAATATATTCAAGAGAGAAATCATTTCGACCAGTAGACTTTCTTGTACTCCAGTGGATGGGTCAACAACCTGTTATTGACAATATTGATATCAGTGATTTGATAACACAGGACAATTGTGACTAATAGATTCAAAATGGAAGGGGAAAAAAAAGAAAAAATGAGCTATTAGGAAAAGTAAGACTACCACACTCTGCAAAAGGTGTTTATAACTATTCTGAACTCTTCTGACTGTACCTTCTCAACATTGACCTCTTCACCATCACTTTCCTTTTTACTAATTAATCCCTCCAAACCCTCTCTTCCCCTCTTGTTTTCAACCCATGAAATCCTGAGTCAAAAAACTTGAAGGCAGAACAAATTCAGACCCTCAATGAAGCTCTAAGCTCTCAATTATTTGGCATAAATCCAATTTTCAAACTTTTTCTTACCACAACACATTGTGAAGTATTCTGACAATCAATCCACTCACACACAGCAATCAAACCCAAAACAGACCAATTGAATAAAATCCTAACAAACTGTTTCCACAACCAAATGAAAATCAAACTTGGGAAGTTTTGCTCACCTGGGTTTTGGCCAAACCCTAGAAATCTACAGCCTCATGGGGATTTCCACTTTCCCAACTCCTTCCCACTTGAGGAGGCAACAAATACTACAAACCAAACAAAACGAAATTGAAGATTTAAACAATTAATCTAAAGTGAAAAACGAATCACCTAAAAACAGAGGAAAAGGGCAAATATTTGCCCCAGGTTTTGCGTCTACTACCAGGAAGAAGAGACGTCACTTCTTGCTCATGGAATCATCGATCTTTGAAGAACACCTGTGAGCATCATGGATGAATTTACTCAAGAAACTAGGAGATCTACATAACTTGAAAATCTAGACAGAAATTGAACACAGCAGCACACAAAATGACCCACAAAACCAAAGTTGTTCATAATTTACCTCTCCATTCATTTCATATGCAAGTAAAACCTCATCTGAATCTGTGGCCTAGTTACAGCCTATACCATATCTCCATGATCTAATCTTGTTAACTGTTTCCATTAAGGAGTACTGATATCCTAGCTAAATCTATCAAATAGATAGAGATACATGCAAGTATGAATCCATCCCCAAACCAAAATTAGTAGGTACGCAATTAAGCAACTGACCCAATTAACATGGCCAACTTTATAAGATGATCGATCAAGAAGGTGAAGTTGGAATCGCAGCAAGAATGACAATTAGGTCCCCTCCTCTAGGTTCCATCTAGCTATCAATTGCAGTGCTAACTATTACAGGCCATTTGGTCTGGAGTTGGGACCGATGTCATATTGATGGAATTTGAATTTAAATCACAAAATTTCAAAGTTATAGTTATTAATTGAATTAATATATTCTGCGGTTTCTTTTCTCCCAATACATGAAAACTCAAATTTCTTAATGACTGTTACCTTGTTTCCACTTTTTTGATATAATCTGAGGACGTGTGTCCATATCAAAAATAGCAACCAAAGCTTGATAATCAGATATTCTCTCTCCTTGTCTTTGACTACCTTGATCCTCTGCATCATCATCTCGTAAAAGTCTCATCATCTTTGTTCTTCCAGTTTTTGTTGCCATTACTGTATTCAAAATGAAAAACAAAATGAGATATAAGTTACAGAACTAAGTAAGAAGGTTGGTATCTTATGCATCAGAATGGCTTGTTCGTTTCTTGAAACAGAATGAATTTTATTATTAGCCTTTAAAAATGTTGATGTAAATAAGTACTATCAAAGCTATAAATGATAAAAACTAATAAAATGCTTCCAGTTTAATTCATATTTAGTGTCTTATTTACAAAATCACAGACAAAAATTCACTCTCCTTTGAAAATCCATACTTGGACTGCAACCAGTTGAAAAATTCAATGCCACACCCTGTCTAAAAAACAAAACAGAAACAGTCAGAAAAGTCAACATTACCATAGTTATGCAAATTATAAACTTAACATAATAATTATCCAATGGACTTTAAACTTTCTACCTGAATAACAGTAGTTGATTGAGATACCACTAACTAATCCGTCATAGGGTATTAGGGTACCTGGAGTTCAGATTATACAAATCCGTCGGCATGTACCCTTCAGGCGACACAGAATCTGTAGGGGGTGGTAACCAAATCACAGTGAAACCTAGTGAAGACAATTCAGCAGCTTTATCTTTGAGCTCCATGTACCATCTTCCAGATTTATGAGATTCCCAATTAAAACATTGGCACAATATTTCAAATCCCGTGCCTGTCCCTGAGGTTATTTTCAGAGGGTGCTAATTCTTCAGATTCTGAAATAGCTTAGTAAATGTGGGAACAGTGCTTCTGAAGATACTATAGGCTTCAGCAGCCAATTTTTCTATTTCTTGAAGAATGCTTTCTTGTGCTTCTTTGGATTTTGTCTTTCGACTCTTCTCAGAGGAAATGCCACTCACCAAGGTCCTTATTTCATTTATTATTCCATTGGCATATTCAGTAAAAGAACTTTCATCTATTTCTTCTGCACTTCCCTCATCTACATCAGCACCTTCAGATTGATCCTCCTTTGTTGCAGCAGGTGAGTTATTTGCGCTTGAAAGGGGAATGTAGAAGTCATTGCCCTTACATTTCAACCATGTACTTTCACTTAGCTTGAAAACAAAAAGAAATCCTGCAGTTCCTTCTTCTCAAGTAAACAATGCCCAACGTCCATTTGCTCCCTCCTTTTGCTATAGACAGGAACCAAGAAAATAATTTATTAGCTTTGTAAAAAATCTCTTTAAGTAGCCACAATTAACATGTTTTTCAGCTTTTTCTAGACAGCTTCTAATAAAGATGAAAGTAAATGAAGGCTTTCATTAAAGAAATTGTTCCGAGCATGAGGATTCATATAGCCAATACTCAATGCCACTATTCTCTATCAACAATGTATTATAAGTCTTGACACTGAACAAAGTTCTAGTAAAATCCTTACCATGAACCTTTGATCACATGCATGCTCAAAAAAATATTCCATCCTCTCATTGTCAGATTCCATGACCTTCAGATGACGACGATGAACAATAATCCAAATAGAAACCTTTTTTTTTTTTTGGTAATGAAGTGGAAACCTAAAAAGTGGCACTACCTATGCATGACCAAAGGAGAAAAATATGTACAGAACTCCTTTCCCAGTAATAACTTAATATGTTGTCACGCAGACTTGAGGGAAATTTTCCCTTCCCTAAAAAACAAAAAAAAATTAACCACGGTGTCAGAGCTAGCATATGAGCATGTAAAAGAAGTAGACACACACTGTTTATAGGAGAAATAATGGCCAAGTCCAGCCAGCAAAAAAAAAAAGAATCAAATAAGGGAGGAGAGGTAATAGCAAAGATGATACGGTTATACAAACCTGCAGTCGGGTTTGGAAAGCCCTATCCTTGAAAACTACTGTTTCTGGCGGATGTGGGACTGCTGGAATTTCCCATCTTTTAGCATCATCTTTGCAAACTCCCTAGTGAACAACAACAACATGATCAGGTAAATTTGTTTCCAAATATAGAAGATTCTTAGCTGTCTCAGGGCACTTCCTGACAGAAACAGTTACTAAATTCACTACGGCAATTTTTTTTGCGATAGGGAGTTCTTCGTAGAACCCTTCTAGAGATGACGTTTCCTCTTTAGTTCCTCTGGATTCATTACTGCTATTTTTATTTTGGGAGTTTGATGATTCTGCCTTGTAAAATAAGTTGGATAACTTCCCCAAAGCTCCTAGAATGAGAAAGATTTAATGTTTAAACATTGTTGACTAAATAATGATACCAGATTTACATTCCTGAAGACTCTCTAATGGATTCACTAAAATAATTCAATTAATTGAAGACCATAACAAAAAGAATGTTGGAGACAATGTTTCAAAACAGGGTAACGCAACCAATATGAACATGTCTACAATTTTGACCAAAGAGGTGTTCTTGAATATGAACATGTCTATAAACTCGATCAATATTTTTGATAAAACATGTTACAACTAAACAATCAGTTCACATATGAACTGAAAAAGCAAGAGAATTACCAAGTTGGTCACCTCTGATGACAAAAGTTGATTCAATGGTTCAAGTATAGCTGATAATACAAACAGTAAATTTATCAGTTAGTCATGTATAAACTAAATATAAAAAAAGAAAATCAGCAATGAACTCATTTGGCATGTAATAGTAATAAACTGATAGAGAACACTTTTAGACATATAATAAGTGTGTATGCATTATAATGTCGTTTCAAAATAGGGTTAGAAAAGTAAATGATTGTCCACAACAAATGTACATATTTGATGTACAGATTTCTTCTGACTTTGATAATTAGAAGGATAAATGATGGTTCTTGCCCTTTCTGGAAATGCTGATTTGCAACATCTCTACACCGATATCAGATCTTGCAGACTATCAAGGTTTTAGCCCTCGATAAAAGGTGTTTTTTCTTTTCAGATTTTGTTGTTCGCCCAGAGAGAGAGAGAGAGAGAGAGAGAAGAACGGGGAAGAAGGAGAAGAGAGGGGCAGAGAGCTCTTAGTCAAACAAAATAATTCTGTTTGGTTTGTAAGTGAAGTCTGCTTGAAAATTTTATAAAAATTGAATCTTTCAAGGGATCCAACGCCTTTGTTGATATAACAATAGTAGTTAATTAGCAGTGATTAGTTAAAACCATAATGTTCTTCATCCTATAATCTTCAATTTACACTTTTCCACACCCACAGTAACTTAATAACTATTAGCAAGAAGAACAAAACTAAAAAGTTCATAACTTTTTAAACAATAGCATTAATTTCATCAATTGCGCCTACAAATTACCTTCACCCGTAGATTTTTGGCGTCTGTAGCTCCACCATTTTCCCCAATCAGCCCAACCAACCGCCTAGAACCTCTATCTGCAATCAATCAATTACAAATTCTTCAGAAGAACCAAACTTTCGAATCAAATACTGGACAGCCAAAACGTAATCAAACCAATCAACCCCCACTCTGTCAATTCAACTCAGAAATGGAAGAAACCAATAAGATTAAACAGACCCAGAATGAAAGTTCAGAGTATTTATGCGAATCTGCTCTCAAGCTAAAGCCCCATCAGAACACACACAATTTTCAACTAATCACTTAAAGAAAGAAAAATACAACCAAATACCATACCTGTTCCACTTGTGTTCAACCCAATCTTCTCGTCACAAACTGGACCAATCAAAACGCAAATCACTGAATACAAAACAAAAAATGAAGCAAACACCGATTATAACCACTACAAAACTGAAAAACACACATAATGAATTCAAGAAAATCACCTTGAATAAAACACAACCAATACAAAACAGCAAAGCTCAATACCTCTCTCTTTCTGCCTGCAACGATGAGGGACCAGATCTCTCTCTCTCTCTCTCTCTCTCTCTCTCTCGATGATTCTGGATTCTCGACAAAAACAAAACACAAAAACCAAACCATTTCATAGTTGATATATTAAACAACATTAGGGATTTCACATTTTCACCCACATACCGAACATCTACGTCAATAAAAGCAGGGACAGCTACGTCATTTCCCACCCCGATCTCAACTCACCACCTCAACTCAGTTTTAATATGCACTCTCCCTAAAAACCCCCCACAGCACTTTTCTGACTCTCCAAAAACACCTGCAGCAATTTTGTGATTCAAACCCAAACCCAAGGACAGTTGGGTCATTTCTCAACGCGGATGAACAATTGAAAATAGTAACCTGAACTCACATTTAGTATATGTATAATATGTAATGGGTTAATGTGATAAATGAGGTCCCAGATAGGAATGATTTAGTAGAGGTTTGAAGTAATTGTTTATGTGAGCAATGGAGTATTAGGACTGTTACTATGTAGACTGAATTCCAGTTCGGGTTAACATTGTGAAATCTCTACATTTATTGAATTGGGAACAGTGAAGGTTATCTTGGAGTGGTAGCAAAGCTTACCTTCAGTAGTAGCAGTAGCAGAGACCTTTGATAGCACCAGTAGCACCAGTAGCTGTTTGGACCCAAAATAAGTATTTTGGCCTGACAAGGCGTGTCTTGGAGAAATTGAGCCAATATCAGTTACTCAAGGTATATATTGTCGACAAGTTCGAAATATATTATTTAGAGGCTAAATAAAGCCTACTATGGAAGATTATGCAAGCTACAAGAAAAGGAAATGATGGAAGTATAGAAATGAAAAGTCAACTTTAGGACATTTTCCTACTTCGGCTAGGAGAAACCGAGCTAAACAAGGAAGGAGGGGCGGCAGACTAACCAAACGAAATCCAAATGGGCTAAAACTTGCTAGATAATTCTAGACATCCCAATGATCATTTCTTATGAAGAGTGCCAGAGCTAGTTTCGAGTGGAAAACCTTCAAACAATCAGTCCAATTTTCTACAGAAACAAAACTGAAAAACTAGACCTGTAAGGAGTCCAGCAGCGTTTCCGGCCCAACCACATGGAATTAAGCTCTGAAATTTAGATAGAATGATCTACACTCATGGTGGATCATTTCATATGAAGAAGTCGAAGGCCCATTCTGAATTCTTGATGAAGATATAATTGAAGGAATAAAGGAGCCTAAAGTGATTCAAAATCACTCCAAAACTCATCATTTTCTATCTCCAATTAGTACTCCACTATCCCATTTAGTGCTCCACTATCTCCAATTAGTGTTCCACTATCATTTGTTTAAGGCCAACCATTTTGGCATTGTAACCTATAAATAGAGGTTACAATGAAACACTTGAACAGACAATTCATCAACAACAATCTTTAAGATTATCCAAGCCTCTCTAGAGCAACCCCTCTCCTTCTCTTACCGGTAGTCACACTCCAGTCTTAGTCTTCTCAGGAGCCGACTGTCAATGCTACTAAACCTTCCAGCCAAGCTAAAGTCATGCTTTAGCAAGTTCTCTTCACTTCCCAGTGGTTCTCGCTCTGCTCGATCTACAACATTGAGTATCGATTGTGATTTTGAAGAAGCTCAACAAAAGTCCTCGCCACGAGACACAAAGAGTCCCACGACGAGGTTGGTGCTCTCCTCGTCCACAATCGCTTAAAAGAAGTCAGGTCAAGGGACACCCCCGACGACCGCACCCGAACTGTGCTGGCACGTCCACGCAAGAAAAGAGACTGTTGACCAGCTCAAGAAAAACTGGAGCTAAACATTGTGGCAGGCCCAGTGGGACAGTTAGCTTGGTAAGGGGTTGTGAATCATAACGGAATAGGTGAAGTCTCTTTTGTTAATATTGGCCTAAACTCCTTATTGGTGCCTAGTTCAGGTCCTTTAAGGTTAAGGGCGGCTTTTATTAACACTTGTTGAACTGTCTTCACACTTATGACATTTTTCATCTTAGTAAGTATAGCCTATGTGAAATGGTGTCTAGAAAGGGGACAACGTTCATGATAGATTCTTGAATCCAGAAGTGTGTGCAAATGGGCCTAAACCACTAAGTGGGAATAGCTTATGCCAAAATAGATCCTGCCTCTCTTGTTCGCCCTCCCCCCACCTGGCCATTTCAGTAAGGTTGCCCAAAGGATTTGAAAGAAAATTTGTGTCTAGGCGACTATACTTGGGCTGCATGTCTAAACCTTAATCCACAATGTCTTATTAAATTTAGCTACTTTTTCAATTTAGACATCTAGAAGCCATTGGGAAGTCAAGCGCAAACCCTTATCAAAAGGTTTACGTTAACTGCCCGAAACACAAGACCTCCAATTACAGCCCGCACTTTCGTGCAGACTGTCGTGGTCTTTCTGACGAACAGGTAATCCAAAGATTTTCTCTCCACTCACCGCCACTGAGGGCAACAATGATCCTATTAGCCAGCCCGCTGGGACTAGTAATGCATCTAACACCACTCAGGTGGTGGGAGGCAAAATCTTTTTGGATGGCTTTATGCCCATTCCTATCCCACCGAATGCGAGCATAGAGGAGAAGCTTGCCATCTTCCAGTAAAACAATGCATCGTACTATGAAAAGACAAGCAAAGGGCTCGCGGAAGAGCAACGAAAGATTGACGACCTTGTTAATCAGGTACAAACCCTAGGGCAAGGATTGCAGCAGAAGTACGGGCGTTTGGATAGCATGTCTTAGCGAAGCCAAGCAAACCACGATCAGCTCGTGACCTTGATTAATGACCAGGCCACCTAGAACAAACACATCGCAATAGATGTTGCGGCTATGCTCAAAGATGGGTCCAATCTCGCGACCTAAGTTACCGTGCAAAGAACCGAATTAGAACAGGCCAAGGAGGTTTTGAAGACAGCATTGGGATCTCCCAATGCCATCTTGGGTTCTCTTGGTCAACCTGTTGGAACAGGCAAGTATGTACCACCGAATGCTCGCAACAAGGTCAGCAGCAGTTCTACTACACCATCTGCTACTGCCACAGCCGCGTCTACCAAAGCCAAAGAAAAAGCATTGGTGATTGGCGACAAAGACAAGGCCACACCACCGGCTGGACAAAAGAGCAAAAGTCCGAAATTCGGCGACGGCAACCTGGCTGATCCCGTTTTGTTTTCTCAATATGATAGTGATGGGGCAGAGAATGTTTAACAAGAGCTCCCAGGGAATAACTACTGGATTGATCAGACGGGCACTCCGATCAAGATCACTGCTTTGGCCAAGGATGTGTCCGCACCAGGAATTACTCTTCAACAGCCCAAAATTCCCCGGGTCGTTCACCTGGGAGATGGAACAGCAACTACTAGTGACAGGACCCGCCCCAGATTTCACCATGAAATTCGAAGCGATCCTGCGGGGCCCACCTTATAAGAAATTCTACCAAAAATTTGGCAGAACTTCCCCTAAAATGGGCTACCCAAACCTGTAGAAAACATTTACACTTCTCAATCAATTCATCCTTATGTTCCTGGAGCCACCCTGCTCCCCAAATCAACATCAGTCTCCAATTCACAAAACACACATCTAAACTCGAATAGCATAAATCCCATAAGTAATCAGAGCAATTCTAACAGAAATGTATAAGAGGAAAACCTAATTCAAAGGCAGATGCGGAAGCCATGCTGTTGACTATGTCTCAACTCCGTGTACGCCCGACCTCAACCAATTCGCCTGCAAACTGGGCATTTGAAACCGAAGGGCTCAGGGGAAAATACATAAAATACGTTAGCGTGAGTGGACAAAAATAAACAATTTTTAAACCAAATGGATTTTATATTTTCCCACATTTATTTCCTTAAAAAGCTCTCGATGCATGCAACGATTTAGAAAACAAATCACGAGAAGCTCCGCTCAAGAAAAACCGACTAGCCCCGCTAGTCACAAACAACTGAGAGGAAAGATCGAAACTCCGATGCTCAACAGGATAAGACCAGCCCCGCTGGTTACACGGAAATCAGACTAGGCCCCGCTAGTCGAGAAATGATAGGATATGGGGAAGAGATATCACCATACGGGAAATGGAGCCTCCCAGGCTCTACCTACCCTCAACTGCCACTCACACATAGATTGTGCGAGGAGGAGAACTAATAACCTCAACTTCCACTCACACATAGATTGTGCGAGGAGGAGACCAAATAACCTCGACTACCACCCACGTGAGGAGGAGAATAAATCACCTCTACTGCCACTCACCAACACAAAGTAGGTGAGGAGGAGAACAAGCTACCTCAACTGCCACTCACCAACACAAAGTCAGTGAGGAGGAGACCTAATCACATAACCCGTGTATGGTGAGGAAAAATCATCGAAAACCAGTAAATCCATGTAGCTTCCCCACATTTCTCACGAGATAGAAACCATGTATTCAACGACGTGACCCCGCATGCCAAGATTACTCTCAATCTCAAAATGGATAAGTGAGAAATAGGAATAAATCGACGGCGTGTCCCACACGCCCAAATATTCTCAAATCCGTAACCAAAATCGGAAATTAGTATAGGTAAATCCCATTTCCAAAAATCTCTCAAAATCTCCAAGAAGCCAACCAAATCCAAAATCCTTAATTAGGCATTCCCGATGCCAAAATTGAAAGTCAATAAACAATTGAGAATATCCAACTCCATTGAAACTCATCTTAAAAATCTTCCAGGAGCTTAACTCGGTGATTAGGGATATGCTTAATTCCGGAAATTTACCTCGGAAATAAGGAATTCATTAAATAATATTATAAATCAAAACCAACATTTGAAACTCATTATTGAAAGCAAATCCATGATATAATTCGAAATCAATTTCCGAAAATTAATTCATTTCCTCAAAAAATAATATGAATAATCACTAGAGCATTATTTTAAGAAAATAAATGCATGCATCGCTATTTAAAACAAAAGTCCACTCACAGTACTATTCCGACGATCACGCATTCATGTTCCGTCATCGAACAATAGCTCGGTACGTCGTCCTGTACACAATTATATTCCGTGAATAATTCTTTAATAATTTAATACAATTCCTAAAATCAATTCCTCATAATTTCACCTCCCAATTCTCTTCGGATTTAGCCCAAATTATACCACTAATACCAATTCGTTAATTTAAAGGTTCCAAGGTAGAACCGAGAAATATCCGACGGTCGGATTCTCGTAATTCGATAATCGAAACCCTAAACTTCAGAAATTCATAATTAATTCCAAGTTTCTCCAAAAATTATCAAACTTCACATACAAGCTCTACAATATTTATGTGATTTAACTAACTAAATAAAAACAGAATTTTAATCACTGTTCATGCACCGCACTATTCACCCGTCGCACTATTCATGCGGCGGCCAACTCCTCCTCTGGCCACCAAATTTCATCCACAGCATCATCTCAACATTTCCAATAACTTTCTCAACTGTGACAAAGTCAGAAAATACCTTGAAGTGGCCGAACAATTAAGCACACCGAAGTACAGTGAAATTTTCCAATTATGCTTTCTTCCTCCATGCTTCGATCTGGGTTATGAAACTTGGCGAGCATGAAGAGTGGCTCAAGGCGCTTCTAATGGACCTGGGTTTATGACCGGAGGTGGCTGGAAATCGGAGTTGACCGATTTGCTACAGTAAAAATATTGGCTTCGATCTCCACATTTCCGGCCAAACCACCGTAAACAACTCCTACATGCGTGTTAAGGAGGAGGAGACGAGTCTATTGACGCTCGCAGCTCGCCATTTGGTGGCCTAGAGGTGGAGGAAGAGAGAGTTACAGAAGAGAGAGAGAGAGTTGCAGAAGAGAGACAGAGAGAGCACGGGGGAAGGGGAGAGAAAGGAAAGAAAAGTTACCCGGCTACAGTAACTTTTCAAATTTATACTAATCTACCCTAAACAGTAATTTTCATATTTCGCTTATAACTTTTGCATACGAACTGCGATTTTTACGTACCACATATGCACGTGCTCGGTTTAACGTCCTCTACAACTTTCATGAAGAACATTTTCTCAAATTTTGAACCGAACAAAAAGTCAACTTTTAGGGCCACTAAAAGTACGGAAACGAAAGTAAAAGTTAAAATAGTTGTCGTTTACCATCCAAATGACTAGTAAACTGGTAAATTGAGGTACGGGACGTTACAACTAGCCACGCGGTGCCTCCTTTGCAAACGGCCCATTAGACGGTGGCTGCACCTTCTCCTCATGGCCCAGGTTATGTGCGACGTGAAGAGGTGGAGGAGATGATTAGGTTGGCTAACCCTAGGGCCTACCTCGATGGAGTTTATAAGGAGCCTTTCCCGCCACACATCATGTTCGCACCTTTCCCCAGAGGCTATAAGAATATCATATTTTCTACCTTTTCAGGGGAAGACACTGAGAACGCGGCAACTCATCTTGCCAGGTTCAAGGTGCAATGCGGCCAGTACCAGAATGATGATAGCCTTAAGTGCAAAATCTTTGCCACTTCTCTGTCTGGAGCTGCTTTTACATGGTTCTCTAAACTCCGCCCAGGGTCGGTGGCAAATTGGCCAGCAATTGAGAAACTCTTTAGAGAGACTTTCGGAGCTATAAAACCTGAGGTTGATTTGGCATCCCTTACCTAGATGTCCCAACAGCCTACTGAATCTGCGGTTGCTTATCTCCAAAGGTTCCAGATTCAGAAGGCTAAACTGAACATGGTTATGCCAGAAAGAGAATTGGTTAAGCTGGCAATCAAGGGCTTAGAGCCGCGCCAGCGAAAGAAGCAGCATGGTAGCATGATATAGTCAATGGGTGAGCTCATTACTAAGGTAGGTAGCTTCGAGCATCTCCTCAGAGAAACGGATGCTAGGAAGAATGCATCCAAAGGAACTTATTTGCCTGGCAAACACCATACGGTGGCTGCCCTGAACTACCAGCCAACCACCTATAATCCTTATTATCAAGGCAAAGAGGTTTCCCAAGATGACGATGAGGAAGAGGAAAATGATGTTTCCGCTTTAGAGCTGACAGGAAGAAAGAACCCCGCCTTGATTCAGTTAAAAATAACCAAGGAACCAGTCAAGCTCAAGTTTGTAGCCTTCACCAAACCTGAGTTCGCAATGTATACCTATGACACTAATAAAGCGCATGAGATATTAGATGAAATGATAGCCGTGAAGATGGTAAAGACTGACTTTGGACCCTTTCCTCTCCCCGATCAGCTAAAAGGAAAAAAGTATTACAAATTCCATAATCTGTGGAACCACAACACGGTTGACTGTGTTAAGCTGAAGGACCAGATTCAAGTATGGCTCAATAATGGTAGTCTGCAGGTGGAGGCTCTGGCGACCGCAGCAGCGCTGGTTGATTTGAATCCCTTCCCTGACACTGGGGTCAATATGGTTGATGTAACTTGGACCAAGAAGAGCCAGAAGAGGCCAACCCTTGACCTAACAACCAGAGGTCAAAAAGAAAATAATGTAGAGGAATAGGTCCCAGCAAAGAAAAGTTGCAGGTCTGTCGGTGAAGCCTCATCAGTGGTCTTATGTTCGCGATGCAAGGAGGAATATGGCACCCAGGTGTCACATGAAGAAGACAAGCAGACATTTCATTTTGGCTCTCTTCCGCCAATTAAGTAGGCTTCACCGGCGTGAAACTATCAGCTTTCCAGCCCAAGAGCGAGAGACAAGATAGAGTCGCTATCATCCCCAAAGGATTCCAACTTGTTTAATAAGTTAAGGGCAGCTGCGGTTGAACAGAAACAGGTGGGGAAGCCTAAAAGCGATGTTTAGACCAAACCATACATGCCGCCGTCTTCAACGTCTTCTCTCAAAGAAGGTAAGTGGTACACCCAAGAAAAGGGGAAGGCGGTAGAAATCAGCCCTTCTAAGAAAAGGAAGTTGCAACGCAGGTTTGGAGAAGCCAAGCGAACATTAGAGGCTCTAGATCAGGGTTTAATCAAGCTTTCGCAATTGGTTAAGTCTCCTGAGCAATATCAGAGGGAGATGAAGGCGCTAGCTGCTAAGCCTTTAGTGACTCCCCGCAACTTTCAGAAGCAAGTAAGCTCAGCAACAGGGGCGTCTAAGCCCAGCGTCATCTGTAGGATCGCCAAAGAAAAGACACCTCCGCCGGTTAGGAAGGAAAGTTCTCCAAGTATGCGTCCAAGCATCCGACGCAGGTTGTTTCACGATAAGCCTGAAACCAAGTCCTCAGTTTTTGAGAGGCTGGGGGGCAAGGACAACACTTCAGACACCTTGCAGTGGAGACCTAAGAAAGTTCAAAGCTTGGTGGTCGTTCTCCCAGAGGAAGTGCTAGCGGCGAAACAAATTTCAGAGTCACTGAACCAGGTTCCCATGGTACAGGAGCACGAACAGGCCAAGGCGGTGATCCCCGCAGAAGAATCATTGGTTGCTTTCGTGGCTAAACAGTTCAACACCGAAATCGCAGCATATGAACCCAAGCTCAATCTTGATGATGACATAGGTGAAACAGAAATGGTGGATACCTCTTGCAATATGGTTTATGTGCTTCCTGCTAAGTATGCCTTACCAGTCGCTGCACAGGAATGCATAGAAGCTGACGCAATTGGAGAACAGCAGTTGCAGATCACTTCAACCGCAACAACGCCGGTGAAAGAAGTAGTGTTCCTTGAGACTGAAGATGCTAACAGCAAGGGTCTCTTCATGAGCTTTACAAGACCCACGCCCGCCATGGTGCAACACATGCGACCTTTGTATATCACAGCAGAAATTAATAGGACTAAGGTCAGCATGATAATGGTTGATACCGGCGTGGCTGTGAATGTCATTACTATAAGGACCATGCAGCTTTTGGGAATCAAGAAGGAAAAGATCCAGTCTACTTCCTCACATTGAAGAACTTTGCGGGCACAGTAACCAAGACGTTAGGTTTACTGTTCCTAAAAATCAAGGTGGGTCCCGCGGAAAGCGTTTATGCGTTCTTCGTTACGGATTGTTACGCGGCCTACAGTGCCATCCTGGGAAAAGATTGGATTCATCGGAGCTATTGTGTTCCGTCAACACTCCACCAAGAGCTAATTATGTGGAACAGGGTGACAGATAAGGCTGAGATAATTAAAGCAGACCCTTGCCCTTTCTCTGTTTCCGTGAATTACGTAGATGCTAGGTACTATTTGGAGCCAATTACTCCATTCCAAGTCAGTAGCATTGACAACAAGGGCCGCCCCACAAGGGTGACGGCTTCTGAGTTGGCACAGTGGGGGCTCATGCTCGCAAAAGAAGACCTAGCAAGACCCGGCCATGCTTTGCCCCACGCAATGGATAATTAATGGATTATGACCTTCCAGAGGAAGGGGTAGAGGCCTTCCATTCCTTGTACAACAGGTTATCTTCGTACTTAGTGGAGAAAAAGGCCTATGATTGAGTCGCAACCTTAGAAATTGTTAATGAAGAGTTCACGGACCAAGAAGAGAAGGAAGAAGAGATTCAGCTTGCTCCAGCGGAATTGGATGACACACCTCCGAAGGTTAGGGACCCTACTAAAAAAGTCAATCTGGGAACAACTGATGAGCCTATAGAAGTGGCTATCAGCGCTTACTTAGAGCCTAGTGAGAAACAGAGTCTCGTCGACTTATTGCCAGAATTCAAGGTCTACTTCTCGGATAAATATGAAGACATGCTAGGCCTTTCACCAGACTTGGTATGCCACCAACTACCAACGCTGCCTGATAAGAGGCCTGTGAAGCAAGAGCCGTGAAGAATGAACTCGGAGACCCAAGTTCTGGTCAAAGAGGAAGTTGAAAAGATGCACAAGTCGGGCATTATCATGGTAGCCAAGTACAATCAGTGGTTGTCCAATATAGTGCCTGTTCACAAGAAGAATGGCAAGATGAGGGTCTGCGTGGATTACAGAGACCTTAATTTGGCTACACCTAAAGACGTCTACCCCATTCCGGTTACGGACATGTTGGTAGACGCAGTTGCAGGGCACGAACTGTTGACTTTCATGGACGGCACAGCAGGATATCACCAGATTCCAGTTGTGGAGGAAGATAGACACAAGACCGCATTCCGTTGCCCTGGGTTCACATAAGTTTTTGAATATGTGGTCATGCCTTTTGGACTGAAGAATGCTGGAGCAACATATCAGAGAGCCATGAACTTGATCTTCCATGACATACTTGGGAAGATCTTAGAGGTTTACATTGATGACGTCGTCATGAAGTCTAAGAAGAGTGGAGATCACTTCACGAATCTCAAAAAAGTTTTCGAGCGCATGCGGCTACACAAGCTCAAGATGAATCCCGCCAAGTGCGTTTTTGGAGTTCAGGCAGGCGATTTCCTGGGATTCATTGTCCATCAAAGGGGCATTGCAGTCCCTGAGGATAAGGCAAACGCGTCATCAACGCATCTCCCCCACGAACAAAGAAAGAGTTACAGTGACTACTGGGTAAGATCAACTTTTTGCGACGATTCATTTCTAACTCTGCGGGCAAAATCCAACAGTTTTCCCCACTGCTGAAGTTGCAAGGACAGAACGAGTTTGTGTGGGAACCTAAACATCAAGAGGCTTTCGACAAAATCAAGGCCTATCTGGCGAGCCCGCCAGTGCTTGTTCCTTCCAGAGCTGGATTTCCATTAAAGTTGTACGTTTCAGCAGTTGAGGCTTCCATTGGCAGCTTCCTCGCTCAGGATGATGAAGAGGGTGTCAAACATGCCATCTTTTACCTCAGTAGGGCACTCACAGATTGCGAAACAAGGTACACTCTAATGGAAAAGTTGTGTCTTACATTATACTTCTCAGCATGCAAGTTGCGGCATTACATGTTGTCCTTTACTACTTGCATCATTGCTCAAATCGATCTAGTCAAGTATATGCTATCGTGACCTATCCTGAGAGGCCGTATTGGCAAGTGGGTGCTCGCCTTATCAGAATTCTCCTTACAGTATGTGCCACAGAAAGCAGTAAAGAGGCAAGCCATCGCGGACTTTCTAGAACATCACCCTATGTTGGATGTCCCCGCGGTTAGAGATTTAGAGGTCGCTGCCACAACTTTAGATCGCCTGGATTTGGCGTGCTCACCAGAGTACGCCGCACTGTATCAAGCCACAGTCTCACTCCAGCCCTGGGTGTTATATTTTGACGGGTCAAGAACGGGTACGCTAGCAGGAGCAGGAATTGCACTGAAGAATCCAGCTAGAGATCACTTTTCGTACTCATTCAAGTTAGAGTTTCAATATATCAACAACCAGGCTGAATATGAGGCCTTAATCATAGGCCTAGAAGTACTGTCGGAAATGGGAGTCAAAGATGTACAAATACTTGGCGATTCTCTCTTGGTTATCAATCAGTTGTGCAATGAGTTCAGATGCAATAGCTTCACGTTGGTCCCTTATTGGAACAGGACATTAGAACTGTTGGACCAGTTTGATAACGTACATCTTGAGCACATTCCTCGCGAGCGAAATTTTGCCACGAATGAGTTGGCCCAGCTGGCAACAAGGGTAGCATTGAGATATAGTGTGCGGGAAAGAATCCTTAAAGTTGAGCGTCGCACGCTTCCTTCATGGATGGCGAGAAAAGATCCTCCAGACGATACCTCAGTCGCGACCCTGGAATCTATTGACGTGGATATTCGCATCCCTTTGATCAATTATCTCAAGCATCCTGATCATACCACGGATAGAAGGATTCGCTATCTTGCCCTCAACTGCTTCCTCAGAGGTGATGAACTTCACAGACGAGGAGAAGATAGTGTGGATTTCAGATGTGTTTATGGCCGCGAAGCGAAACAACCCATGCGCGAAGTTCATTCTGGCATTTGTGGCGCTCACCAAGCAGGTCCAAAGATGCGATGGTTGCTTACACGACATGGATATTTTTAGCCTAGTATGTTGAAGGATTGTATCGTGTTCGCCAAATGTTGTTTGGACTGCCAAGCTCATGAGTTGGTCTAGCATGTCCCTAATATTCCAATGCAACCCATTATAAAGCCTTGGCCCGCAAGAGGATGGGCGTTGGATTTAATTGGAATGATTCACCCATATTCATCACTTCAACACAAGCTCATCATCGTCGCGACTGATTTCTTACAAAGTGGGTTGAAGCAGAACCTTTGAAGGAAGCATCTGGTGGCATGTTGCGACAATTCCTATTCAGAAACATCATCTGCAGATTTGGGATCCCAGAATTTTTTGTTTCGGACCGGGGGGCAGCTTTCATGGGTGGTGAAGTTGATAAACTGGCAAGAGAATGGGGAATACAGTTCGTCAATTCCAGTTCTTATTATGCTCAGTCTAACGGTCAAGCGGAGGCCAGCAACAAGATCATTATCAATTTGCTGAAAAAAATGTTGGAAGCTAATCCACGACAGTGGCATGAGACACTTTATGAAACTCTTTGGGCCTACCACACCTTTAAGCGAAATCCCACCGCGACAACACCTTATGCTTTGATGTTTGGCCATGATGCAGTCCTGTCGTTGGAAGTCAACGTCCAATCATTACGAGTTCAAGAGCAATATCATCTCATTGGAGAAGACTACGTTCAGGCTATGTGGCAAGAACATGAAGACCTTAGCGAAAAGCACTTGGAGGCTTTAGATAGTTTGGTCATGGAAAAGCAACGAGTCGCTCGCCCCTATGACAAGCGGACTCGGGGAAGGAGTTACATCAAAGGAGAGTTGGTTTGGAAAGCAGTTATCCCGCTTGGCGAAAAATTAGATGGTCGTGGCAAATGGACTCCAAGATGGGAAGGCTCGTACATCATCTATAAAATCTTAAAAAAAGGAGCTTTTCATCTCAAGGACCTGGATGGAGATGTCCATCATATCCTATTAATGGCAGATACTTGAAGAAATATTTTCCCAATGTCTGGGACTCGGAGGAGTCGTAGACAATTTCTTCGCATAAGACATGGCGGGCAATTCTAGTGTTCCCACACTCGCAAAGCCCATTCATGAAGGCCTGTTTTTGAGGCCCAACATCGTTTCTTCTCTAAGCCTAGCAACACTAGGGGGGCAACACTACACAATAAAATTTTTACAATAGGAAAATTTTAACAATACTAAGCCGAGTCAGCGGCTCTAGAAAATTTTTACAGCTTTGTCTCTTCTCTCACAGAGAAAACACCTTCGCGGGAAAATAGGTCGAGTCGTAAGAGTCGAGGCTAAGCTCAAGGGAAATGTGAGAGCCACTGTTGTAGCCGCCCCATCCATCGGAGTAGTAGTTGTAGCCGCCACCTCCCTCAGAAATAGTCTTCATGTTGCCAAAGTTGTCCTCACCGTGCATGGGGAATAGAGGAAGGGTTTCAATCTCTGTGTTCATAGATCCATAACCACCATAGTTCCCCATTTGCCCGTTAAAAGAAATCACACCAGCTGAAGAAGCAGAAGCAGATACAGAAGATCCGAAGTTAATATTGACAGGACCCGCCCCGAATTTCACCCTGAAATCCGAGGTGGCCCTGTGGGGCCCACCTTAGGGATAACTCTACCAAAAATTCGGTAGAGTCACCTCTAAAATGGACTACCCAAAAACCTGTAAAACACACGAAACACTTCAAGCAAACCAACCTTATACTCCTGGAGCCACCCTGCTCCCAATTACCAACAACTCCACTTTCACCAAACACAAAACTCAAAAATACTAATCCCAAAGGTTATGCAGAGCAATACTACTATACACAGGGATATAACAGAGGAGTAAAGGATCAAATGATCCTACACTGCGGAAGTAGTGACAACTATGCCTCAAATGTCATGTACGCCCGACCTCCCCTAATACGCCTGCAAACTGGGCATTAGAAACCGAAAGGCCCAGGGGAAAGTAGACGAAAAATGTTAGCGTGAGTGGACAAAAATAAACAATTTAAAGGAAAAAAGATTTCATACTTTCCCACATTTATTCTCTTTAATAACCGATGCATGCAACAATTAGAAAAATACATTTAGCTTTAAATCCAAGAATTCCAAAACGATAAATTGACTAGCCTCGCTAGTCACCACATTCAAAAACTATATCGTAAAACCGAAATCTCATTTCTCAAGAAAATACGACCAGCCCCGCTGGCTACAGTGAAAATCGGACTAGCCCCGCTAGTCAAGCAACGATAAAATATGGGGAAGAAATTTCACCATACAAAAGAAGGGAGCCTTATTGGCTCGGGTCGGAGTGTCCCACACTCTAGAGCATCCCATGCTCTCCTCTACTCGCCTACGAACACATAGTAAGTAGGGAGGAGTACTAATAGGCTAGCTAGCAATATAATATATATATATATAACGACCCCGGGTATGGTGGTTAAAAACTTATAAATCCTTAAAGCTTCCCCATGTCCCACGTATAAAGAAAATACGGGTACGATTCCCAACTGTACTCGGAATTACATATAAAGCTGTATAAAGCCGTATAAATTAACAGCGTGTCCCACACGCTAAAGAAATAAATAGATTGTCAATGAGGCATTCCCAATGCCAAAAATCGAATAAATAAACAAGAATTTATTCCATCGAAATCCCATTTCGAAAATCTTTCAGAAATCTCAAATCGACGATTATAAAGATAATATAAACAGTATAAATCTCGAAAATCACATCGAAAATCAATTCGTCGAAAATCAACATCATTTATAATTTCGAATCCGAGCATAACATCTTCATAACCAAAACTCACAACCGGTATAAAACATAAATACTTCATGAGAATCATTATTTAAAAGTAAATCCACGAGATAATTCGCAATTAACTTTATATGCTCGGAAAATACGTTAATAAAATAGAACAAGCTTTAATAAATAAATGCATGCATCACTTATTTAAAACAAACGTCCACTCACAGTACTATTGGCAACCACGCAAACGAGTTCCTTCATCTAACCGTAGCTCGCGACATTGCCCTGTACACAATTATATTTCCGTAAACGGCAATCCGATAAAATAATTACGAACTTAAACGAAATCCGAAAATCCCTATCTCCATTACTTCTTAAATTCAACCCAAATCTCTTCCACAATTCTAATTCCTCAATTTACATATTCCATAATGAAAACGAGGGAAATCCGACGGCCGGATTTCCCATAATTCCACCACAAAACTCCAAACTTCGAAAATTCACAAACAATTCCAAACTCCTCCAAAATTCACCAAACTTCACATATAAGCTCTATGATAATTATAGAATTTAACTAGCTAAAAATTGAAATTTATAAACTACCCTAGCCGCCGCTACCGCCGCCCACAGTGGCGGCGCCGCCGCCACCATCTCCGATGGCCACCAAATTTGACAGTAGCACCATCTCAACACACTGATTCAACTTCATAACTACAACAATTCCAAATAACAACTAGAAACAGTCAAAATCAATTAATGAACAAAAACCCAGAAATCCTCAAGAACCCTAGAATTTCAATTCGTCGATTCGGCATCTACACAATAAATCGTGATACAAGGCCATAGGGGAAATGATCAGTGATGAAAACCAAACCTTCGACAGAAAAATGGGGACCGGAGGTGGCCGGAATCGCCGGAAATCGGCAAAAGTTCCAAACTGCAGCCGGAGGGGTTTTGGCTTCGATCCGTGGTTTTCCGGCCAAATCGTGGAAAACCAAGGTTGCTAGGGTGCTCGGAGGGAGGAGGCGCTCCTCTGGTGACCGGTGGCACGCCGGTTGGTGGCCGGAATCGCCGGAAATAGGAGGGAGAGGGAAAATGGTCGAACCGGAGAAGAGAGAGGTCGGGGGAGAGGAGAGAGAAATTGCTGGGGTGGGTTTCCGGAAATGGAAACCTACCCGGGGTAAATTTCTATTTTAATAAAAAATTACCATGAACAGTAACTTCACATTTTTGGCCATAACTCTCGCATACGAAGTCCGATTTTTACGTACCACATATGCACGCGCTCGGTTTAACGTCCTCTACAACTTCCATGAAGAACATTTTCTCAAATTTTGACCCGAACAAAAAGTCAACTTTTAGGGCCACTAAAAGTACTAAACTGAAAGTAAAAGTGAAAGTAAAGGTCGTTTACCGTCCAAATGACTAGTAAACACGTGGATTTAGGTTCGGGACGTTACAAATATACTGATCCTCAGGTTTCCAATTGGTACCATTACCATTACTAACGAGCCTTGATCTTTGCATGGGCACATAAACATCTGAAGTGATCTTCTTCTTCTGTTTCTCCCGAACCTTTTGGTTCTTGAACCAATAATAGACGTTCTTGCTCTCAACCGATCCGTACCATCTCAGGTGGAGACAGATCCTCTGAATCTGCTCTGCATTTGGGGACCTAACTCCCTTGTTGTAGTAAAGCTCCTTGAGGATTCTTATCTGATCTGTAGTGGGAATCCACCTGGTATTGCTCTGCCTGCAAAGCCTATTAGTACTACTCCCGGCTGCTTTGTTGCTTCCTCCATCCTCGGTTGGTGGCTGGGTTTGTGGTTCCATTGGTGATGGGTTGAAAGAATGCGAGAATTGAAGAATGGTGATGATGAGTAATTAAGAAAGGTTGCTGTTAGAAATATTGGGAAGGACTGAAGTTGACAGAGAGGTGTTCACAAAAAAGGAAGAGTATTGTTGAGGATCTGAAACTCAGAGGAAGGTTTTTGGCGTGAACGTTCCCATCCCCAGAATGCACCTATTTATAGGAACAGGGCATACAAATCTCCACCCTTGGACGGACAGTCTCGAAAAATCATATCCACCCTTAGATGGATGGTTAAAGAGTCAAACCGATATCAATAAATCGAGATTAGTAATTCCGAATCTCGGGGAAAAAGGGACTAGTAGCATGTGAGGCTCCAATACCGAGCGGTTTTCAAGGAATTAGCTATTCTATTCACTGGATTATTTTTTCATGACCGTTGTTTTTCAACGAGTGATTAATGCCTTAAATCTCGGAAAAGAAGGGATTATTTTCGCCAAAAGTGGATCCAAAAGATACATATTTTCTCAAAACCCTCGCCGCGAGGCTCTTTTTGACGCGGAGAATATTTTATATGTTCATATTATTATATACAACTATGGGGGCCTATATCTGGGGCCTTGCGAGACACAATTATTGGCTTCTCACGGATATTTGATAAGAAAATATTATTGTATTCATAAAGTGACTTTGCGGCCAAAAGCAATACATTCATTACAAAGCCAAAAGTGGCTAGAATACAAAACAGGAATCTTCGGATATCTTCTGAATCTTTTCTCAAGTGGAAGCAGCTATGGAATCCAACGTTGGGTTGAGCCGCGCTATTATCCCAAGGAAGGGCAGACTTCAGGGAAGGAAAAAGAGGAGTGTTGATGCCCAAAAATCCAGCTATCAGGCCCAATTCATTTCTCGAGCCCAATAAGCAAATTATAACGACAATCATCATGCCACGCATGTGGACCACCCCCAGCCACATTCACGCATTTGGGGCTTGCAAGAGTGGGTGTGGTGTGGAAGGTAACGGAAAAGCATGAGGCCCATTATTAGTTTTAGGCTTGTTGGTAATTTCAGACTTGGGGACCGAAATTCAAGCTCAACAGCCCAATTCTGATTATGGGCAAGTGAAGAAGAAAGAACCCAAAAACCACTCAATTACAACAAACACTTCTCTTTACCCAATACATTCAATTATTTTCCTTAAACTAGACATCTCAAGTACTATATCACCTTCTTTTACACACAAGACAGTTCTCTACCCGTAACTCCCCTTTTTTCCAGCAGCAAATCTTGGAATCACCATTCCTGGATTACAGCAGCAGCAAAATTCCTAGAGTCACAGCAGCAGGATTCCTGGGATTAGCAGATTTCCTGGGATTACAGTAGCAAGATTTCTAGGAACAACAGCAGACCTAAGCCATCACCACTCTATAAATCGATGGTTATAGCTGCTGTGGAAGGGGGGAGGGAGGCACAAGCTAACTACTAAACAGCCCAAGCAACTCTCCCACTAGAAGAACAAAAGCCCCAACAACCCAGAAACATCAAGCAAGAGATCAAGCCCTATCTCTGAATCCCTAGCCATCAATTCCTCCCAATCAACCTTAACCCAAAAACCCAGAAATCATACCATTGTCGGAATCTCTTCTTCCGAAACTCATACTTTTTTAGCTCCCACGCCATGCAGATTTTGCCAAGCCTTTACTAAAATTGCACACTAATTCACTGCTGTGAACATGGAGAGGAGCTGATGGGAAGAAATCAACAGCTTTCTTCTTAGGACTTATTATCCTTCGAGGTCTGCTGGGCCTAGTTGCTACTTACTCAGACGAAGGGGCAAAGTCTTGGGTCCTTACCCATGAATTTTAACTGCCGTACAACTCCGATCAAAATGCCCCCACATTTTTGGCGACTTCACTGGGGACTAGGCCATTATTCCAGCAGCTAACTTCTTACTCCGGCGGCTAACTTCTTCCTTGCTGCACGTATGCCAAGCTAACCTCTGATCTTGGTACTCAATGTTGGGAGCAAGTTATGAACACCCTGTGCAAGTTGTAATCAGTGTTGCAATTTACAGAGAATTTGAGGAGAGAGAAAGTGGATCTGGGCTTTTCTCTCTCTCTTCCGTCACCTACTTCTGGTCACCACCGCAACTCACCTCCACTACCACTGTGCTCACAGGCCTTCGGCGAGTCCATCTCAGCCTCCGCGATGTCCGACGATATCGGGGTGCGGTCACGCGCCGACGCACAGTACCTAGAAATCCTCTCTGGATACCCATAATTTTCTCTCTCCTCCACAACTGACTTCTGCCATCCTTGACGCACTCCATCACCAAAGCTCCACTCCGCCGAGCACCACGATCAGCGATTGTCTTCTTCATAAGCAACACATCGCAAGCGCACCAGCAATAGGCTCTACCGGCCTCCGCTAGCCACCCTCCGATGGCTGTCGACGACAGCAAGCTTCACTGCCACCTCCAGTAGGCCTACCGCTGAGCGAGCTCCGCTAGCCAAGGCTTCACCGCTCCATAAGCCTCACTGGCGACCACAACCAGCGGCTAAACCTCCGCTATCCATACTCAACAAACTTGGCACCTCCGCTAAACACCACTAGCGCCAACCGCCAGACAGCACTCCACAACCGCTGACCGAGCCTCACCCTTCACCGCTGGGGCATCACCAAGCACCACCGCTAGCCTAGCTTAGCCGGATAACCTCCGCTAGCCTGCCTCCACCAGACAAACGTCGCTAGCCAACCCGCTAGACCGGCCTCTGCTTTCCATGCACCGCTAACCATACTCCGCTTCAATCTTTGGCGGATAAATGAACTTCAATTGGTAGCGGAGCTTCGATCCTCGTGGATGAGCTTCAATCTTCCGGTTACCCGCCAGAGGCTCTTTGCCGCACACCAAAGTCTTCTCTTCAATTGCCATCAATTGAAGCCATTAGTTGTCGATAATCAGCCATGCATTAGCGTCATCCATGATGAGTCGTTTGGGCTCAACTTCTTCTTCGGGCACCTACTGGGAATTTCTCTGATTTGAACGCCTGCCTTCTTCACTGATTCCCTCTGCAGCAAAGCCAGCCGAAAGATAAGTCTTCCTATCATTTTCTTTGGTACGCACGTGCCTACGCAGAAGCATGACCAACAATTTAATGCCACACAAATTATAATCTTCTTTACAGTACACGTGTCGTCACCCACTTCATCTGCAGCATATTCATTGATATACATATGCTTTACATTTACGTGCTGTAACATAATCATGATTTTATATGCTTGTTATGGTACAGCTTGACACACCTGTCCGCCCATATACTCGTGTGTGTGTATATATATATATATATATGCATATTATTGCACGCATGTGCCGTTTCCATCAGCTAGTTATGTGTTGGAACTGCTCTACCAAACACGCATGTGGCAAAGGCATGTGAACTATACATACATATGTTTAATTAATGACCTTATCTCAAAAAGCCTGTTGTTGCTTGCATAACATGGCCGTGCATACAACTCACACGCACCCTATATACTATAATATATTACACACTTGCAGAGGAGATAGCATTGAAACATTATGTGTCATATTTCAAATATATGTATGGTCAGCTACAAATGCCATATAATTGCAATAGATGCGTCTTAATATCTATGACCGGGACATAGCCGCCATGCATGTTTCAATTTATATTACACAACAGTAAATTCAGTATTGTCCCTCGGACGCTTTGAACTACAAAATAGATTTGTGTAATCCATGGGTTAGTCGTCGACTAACTACATCGCCGACACAGTTGGCTTAAAACTAATCGATCAAAGTATATATGCAAAATACTAGTATTGATTTTACAAGTCCATATATTAATCATCTATGTTGTTTTAGGGAAATTCAACTATTTTTATCAAAGCATTGAACCGCAACTATGGGTTGACGCACATTATTAGAACACTTATCCGCCAAAGCAATGGAGCGTCATGCTTGGACAACTCCAACATGATTTGGGCACCTACAGAAGTGAGCTAGAATGCTTTACCCAGCAGCTTATTCTGACCATCATCTCAGTGGCTCTTCCCTACAACTCCACTTTTGACGCCCACTTTGCTTGCGATTGATTGCCTGGAAACCGAGAACGCAGTAACTAAAACAAAGCTAAGCTATCTCAGCTTCTTAATCTTAATTATATCATGATACTAGCTTATCCCTTCGGCATACATATACATTATGACAGCTCACCAAGCATGAAGCATATGTACTACATAACATATACTAACATGCACACAAGCACACATGCATAGACACTTGTTCAAGTGCTAATCTCACATGCTCATAGTCATCTCATCGCTAGCTGACAGCCACCATGTTTTGCTTTAAATAAAAAAAATAATAAAAAAACTACAACAAGTCTCATTGGCCTGCGACCACTATATCCTCTCTCCATATACTTATCACAAAGCTACATTTTGGCTCATAATTGATATCATATTCAAGTGGGCATATAGGCCGGGCATATATGACCCATAGCATGATCATATTAGACCTACTGTCTTCGCTGCGAAACTTTTCATAATTGGTGTATCACATGTTAGCAATATCACAACAACATTTCTTTGGCTTGTCACCAACCATCATTCTCATCTACAAGCCCATGCATATGCATTGATACATATATTCAAATTATTTGCATACGTGCGAGTTACCAATGTTGATTTCACATTTCTAAGGAAACGATTAATGCATCCAAACAATACTCAATCAAGCTAAAATCATAACAACAAGCAATCAATCAAACCAAAACCATTTGAGCAAGCAATCAATACTCAATCAAGCATCAAGTAATACTCAACCAAGCAGCAAGTAATACTCAACCAAGCAGCAAGTAATACTCAATCAAGTAGCAAACAATACTCAATCAAGCTAAAAGCATAACAACAAGCAATCAATCAAGCCAAAACCATTTGAGCAAGCAATCAATACTTAATCAAGTAGCAAGCAATACTCAATCAAGCTAAAAGCATAATAACAAGCAATCAATCAAGCCAAAACCATTTGAGCAAGCAATCAATACTCAATCAAGCAGCAAGCAATACTCAATCAAGCTAAAATCATAAAGCAATCAATCAAGCCAAAACCATTTGAGCAAGCAATCAATACTCAATCAAGCAGCAAGCAATACTTAATTAAGCCAAAACCATTAGAGCAAGCAATCAATGCTCAATCAAGCCAATTATAAGCAAAAGGCAGTATTTATCATCACATTCTAAAACAACCAGTATATCAGAATAATATGCTTTGACACTTGGGGGCTTTACGATTAAGGCGACCAGTTGCTGCGGTGATCACCGCAATCAGTGAAGATCCACACTTACATTGAAGCTACTTACTTGTCAATTGAAATTTGCACGCCTCAGTCATGCACATAATTGAATCATGCTTTATGAATCCAATGGAAGTCATAAATATGAGCAATCTGTTCAAAACCATGATGCAACAAGAAATTACTCAAAGTTCAAGCCCGCACTTGCCATGAATACTCAGCTTACCTCCTGAAGCTCATACCCATGCACTCTCTCTTAATCATTCAATATATTTAAGAGAACACTTATCACACTTTCATGTATATTACTAATTCATATGCTAAGTCATAAGTACAATAATCTAATGCATACTCCGAACCGCGCCAAGCTAAACACAATGCCAAGCTAGTGCTCATCATAGGCTCGTGCCAAGCACATGCTCACATCAATGCTCATGCCAAGCACATGCTCACGTTAATGCTCATGTCAAGCACTGCTCATGCCAAGCTCGCGCTTATGCCAAACTCACGCTCATGCCAAAGCTCATGCTCAAGCCAAGCAGATCCACGACCAAGAGGAATACGCCAAGCCTTTAAACAAGTTCATCCTAGGCAAAGAAAACCCAAGTAAGCATGATACTATGCATACAAGCATCAAACATACATGCAAAGCCATTCCAAGCTCCTCCCTAGGGTCATGCATCTATCATAGATCATATGAGAGTCATGCCAAGCCTATTTTCCTAAGCATGTACATTTCAAAGTCCACGCACTCTCCCTTGGTCCTCTAAATGATTAAGGCAACATTAAGCCAAAACTATCAATGCACATGCCTAAGCATAGTTGCCACAAGCTCAAGCAAATTTAAGACAAGCATAAAACAACTCATTCTACACATAATCAAGCATGTAGAAGCCAAGCAAAGAAAATAGAACTTTTCACACACCATGCGAAACAAACCATCAAGCATATCTATAAGCCAAATGCAAATAAATACTTTTATGCTCTCTATTTTCATTATGCACATCCTACTTTACTCTAACCATATATCATATTTAACACACATACTTACCTATTTCGTTTTAACTTTCTTTTCATTTGTCAATTATTTTGCAAATGCTTTTATTGTTATGCTCGTGCTTTACAAAACATATACGCGGCTTCTAATCATATTGGTCCTTCCGTTTTTCGAGTTCAAGTTCACTTTCATTTTACTCTAATTCATTATCAATTTTCTTTTACTTAACTCATTCTCGTTATCTTATGCTTACTTATTTTAATCATTGTCCTCGTAAACACATGCACTCTTCTGTAATGCAAATCACGCAAATGCTTCAAATTCTCAAGCGGCTAACTCTCTCAAATTTCATGCTTCTATACACTTGGTTTTCATGCTTACCTTAGATTACTTTCTTATTGATTATGTAGCCTATTTCATAGTCATTGCATAGCCTACATAATCAAGGGGGCTAATGTTGATGCCCAAAAATCCAACTATCAGGCCCAATTCATTTCTCGAGCCCAATAAGCAAATTATAACGACAATCATCATGCCACGCATGTGGACCACCCCCAGCTACATTCACGTATTTGGGGCTTGCAAGAGCGGGTGTGGTGTGGAAGGTAACGGAAAAGCATGAAGCCCATTAGTAGTTTTAGGCTTGTTGGTAATTTCGGACTTGGGGACCGAAATTCAAGCTCAACAGCCCAATTCTGATTATGGGCAAGTGAAGAAGAAAGAACCCAAAAACCACTCAATTACAACAAACACTTCTCTTTACCCAATATATTCAATTATTTTCCTTAAACTAGACATCTCAAGTACTATATCACCTTCTTTTACACACAAGACAGTTCTCTACCCATAACTCCCCTTTTTTCCAGCAGCAAATCTTGGAATCACGATTCCTGGATTACAGTAGCAGCAAAATTCCTAGAGTCACAGCAGCAGGATTCCTGGGATTACAGCAGCAAGATTTCTAGGAACAGCAGCAGACTTAAGCCATCACTACTCTATAAATCGATGGTTATAGCTGCTGCGGAAGGGGGGAGGGAGGCACAAGCTAACTACTAAACAGCCCAAGCAACTCTCCCTGTAACGTCCTGGACCTAAATTTTACCGTTTATTAGTCATATGGACGGGAAACGACAATTTCTTTTACTTTTTACTTGTTCAGATACTTTTAGTAGCCCTAAAAGTTGACTTTTCGTTTGAGTCAAAATTTGAGGAAACTTCCTTCACGAAAATTGTAGAGGACGTTAAACCGAGCGCGTGCATATGTGGTGCGTAAAAATTGGAGTTCGTATGTGAAAGTTATAAGCGAAAGATTAAAGTTACTGTTTATGGTTACTGTTCATGGTAAGAAAATTATATATATAAGGAAAATTACTGTGGTAGGTTTCCAAAACCGGAAACCCACCTTTCTCTCTCCTCTTCCCCGATTTTCCCCTCTTTCTTCTTCGGGAAATCCTTCTTCTCTTCGATTGGCCGCCGTCCGGCCATCACCCGGCAGAAAGCCGGCCACCACAGGGTCGCCTCCTCCCCCTGGTCACGCTGGTGCCCTTAGTTTTCGACGATTTGGCCGGAAAAGCTCGGATCGAAGCAAGGTTTGCTCCGGTTGCAGTTTTGGGGTTTCACCGATTTCCGGCCATTCTGGCCACCTCCAGCCACCAGGTTAGCATCGAAGGTTCGGTTTTTGATGGTGATCATTTCCCCTAAGGTAGTTCAATCCAATTTGCAGTGTAGATATCTAATTGACAATTTTCCATTTTTAGGGTTCTTGAAGTTCGGGCTTTTCTTCACCGGCTTGATTCGACCACTTCGAGGTAAAATTGGATGATGTTGTAGTTGGGAAGTTGGTTGGGCTTGTTGTGTAGATGCTAGTGCCGGAGTTTGGTGGTCATCGGAGGAAGTGGTTGCCGGCGCGTAGAACTACATTTTAATTACCGTTTTAGTTCCATAAATTCTTTAATGATATTAGAAGCTTATACATGAAGTTTGATGGAAATTGGAGGAAGTTACGATTGAGCATGAATTGTTGATTATTGATTTACGTAAATTCGATCGCCGAATTCCCTTCGAATTCACTCTAGAATATATATACCGACGAATGATTATTAATGGTGAATGTTCGGATAAATTCGATGTGAATTAAGGAGGTGGATGTTGACGGGGGACGCTTTAAATTTCAATTTATAATATTCGTAAAATTAATTTCCGTCCTGTAATTATTGATTTACGAACGTTATATCGTACAGGACGTGAGAAGGATTCCCTCGAGGAGGGTTCGGATCGACGGCAGGATTAGCCGTACACTGTGAGTGGACTTTTATTTTTCAATGAATGATGCATGCATTTATTTAAACAGTTCCGAAGTTATAAATTATTTATCAATTTACTTTCTCGAGCATACGGTTATTTTCGGAAACGGTTTTGGTTAATTGATTTACTTGGAGCTTTTATGGCGTGCGGGGCCACGTCATTGGATTACGCTTATCTTCTTTTATTTATTTATTTCCGATGTGATTTCCGGATTTATACTATTTATATTATACTTATATTCGGCAATTTGAGATTTCTATGAGATTCGATAAAGTTAATCTTTATACTTATTTATATCCTATTTAGTTTGATGATGAGATTATTTCGGCGTGTGGGACACGTCATGGAAATTCTTTTACGAGTTGGGGAAGTTTTATGGATTTATGAGGTTTTCGGATTTTCTTTTGCCATACTTTGGGTGACTTATCATTGCTAGCATTGATTTCCGCCTTTGTGGCGCGGTGATGGGATCACCGTAGCCCTTCCGCCTTTGTGGCGCAGGTTACTGTCTCTGTGACAGTAATTCTGTAGCCCGGTATCCTATCGCTACACTTAGTGGCGTAAGGGTATATTACGGGAGTTATGGGAGTATTTTAGCCTGGGAGGCTATCACCCGAGCCTGGGAGGCTCATTCGTATGGCTATCGCTTTCCCCTACTTACTTTACTACTTAAGCTAGCGGGGCTAGCTCGATTTTTGTTTAACCAGCGGGGCTGGTCTTATTTTCCTTGAGTATCAGAGTTCCAACTTTTTCTTTTAAATCATATGTGACTAGCGGGACTAGTCGGTTTTTATGAGTGGAACTCCTCTTGTTTTATTTTCGTTAATCCTTGCATGCATCGGGAACTTTTTTAAAAGAAATAAATGTGGGAAAGTATAAAATCCCTTTTGTTTGAAATTGTTTATTTTTGTCCACTCACGCTAACGTTTTTATGTACTTTCCCCTGGGCCCTTCGGTTTCAAATGCCCAGTTCGCAGTGTAGCTGTTCGGCTTTAGGAGTTGAGGCTTAGCACCACCGCTGTCATCTATCCCTCGTAGGTTACTTGCTAACCTGCTTTGTATATCCTTGTTCTTTTGGTGTTAGTCTGCTCTGATAACCTTGAGATTTTTGTATTAATATTGTAACCTTTGACTTGGTTGTAATTTGAGTTAATTGGATAATTTGTTACTCTAAATTGTGGAATAGTGCGGTTTTGGGAGCAGGGTGGCTCCAGGAGTTTTGGGAGGGTTGTTTAGAAGTGAAATTGAAATTCTACAGGTTTTGGGTTGCCCATTTTTAAGGGAGGTTATGCCGAAATTTTTGGTAAACCTTCTTTAAAGGTGGGTCCAGCAGGGCTACTTCGGGTTCCAGGGTGGAATCCGGGGCGGACCCTGTCACTCCCACTAGAAGAACAAAAGCCCCAACAACCCAGAAACATCAAGCAAGAGATCAAGCCCTATCTCTGAATCCCTAGCCATCAATTCCTCCCAATCAACCTTAACCCAAAAACCCAGAAATCATACCATTGTCGGAATCTCTTCTTCCGAAACTCATGCTTTTCTAGCTCCCACGCCATGCATATCTTGCCAAGCCTTTACTAAAATTGCACACTAATTCACTGCTGTGAACATGGAGAGGAGCTGCTGGGAAGAAATCAACAGCTTTCTTCTTAGGACTTATTATCCTTCGAGGTCTGCTGGGCCTAGTTGCTACTTACTCAGACGAAGGGGCAAAGTCTTGGGTCCTTACCCATGAATTTTAACTGCCGTACAACTCCGATCAAAATGCCCCCACAAGGAGTAACAGAGCCCCCTAGCTCCCTTTATATGGAAACGGCAGAGGAATCCAACATAGGCATGGCCAACGCCATTATCCATGAGAAGGGGAGACTCTAGTGAAAGAAAATGGAGCCTCCAAGCCCCCTCAATTGGAAGCAGCTATGGAATCGAACGTCGGGTTGAGCCGCGCCATTATCTCCGGGAGGGGCAGAGAATGAAGGAACCGAACATCAGCTTGAGTCTTTGCACCCCCTTTAGCCTTGGGAACCACCATTAGTTAGACGTGAAGTATAGGAACAACCATTCTGTAGCTTGAACCCATTCCTTCAAAGAGTCCATCTCTTCTCATCCTTCCAAGATTCTATCAAGAAGAGAAAGGGGGAGAAGGAGGTGAGAACCAAAGCCCCTTCCATCTGGAGGGCACAACATGGGCCGGGTCCAGAAGGAAGGAAACATAGGAGGAAAGTCGAACCACAGAGTGGCCTTCCTCCCTTTCCCTGTTTCGCTCCACGTGTGGGATTCTAACAAAGATGATCTCGCATGATCGTGGATCCCACACTTGGAGCCCCCTCGCGTTTCTAAACCAATCTGAAGCCTGGCATCGTCGTTGCAGAATTCAAGAAGGCCGAAACAAGGGGTTGCCTGAGATTACGCCATAAGGCCTAACCCAGGCTTGAGATTACGCCATAAAGCCTAAAATTTAGAGGCTAAGGACTATTTGCTAAGGGGAAGATTTGTGAAGAAGGAGAAAGAGAAGCAAAGATTGAAAGGCCATTGTTGAAGATCTGAATCTCAGAAGAAGGTTTTTTGGCGTGGATGTTCCCATCCCCAAAACACAACTATTTATAGGGACTTTAGGCAAATCCCCACCCTTGGATGGATGGTTAAAGAGTCAAACTGATATCAGTAAATCGAGACTAGTGATTCCAAATCTCGGGAAAAGGGGACTAGTAGCATGTGAGGCTACAATACCAAACAGTTTTTGAGGAGGTAACTATTCTATTCACGAGATTATTTTTTCACGACAGTTGTTTTTCAACGAGTGATTAATGCCCTAAATCTCAAAAAAGAAGGGATTAATAGCACGTGAGGAGACCGAACGATTTTCGAGGAGGTCTACAGAGATTGGCCCGCGAAGCTCAATTTCAAGCAAAGTTCCTCCATGTAGAGGTTCGCCGCAATGGCACCAGCTTCGGCCTGAGTGGCCCGTTCTCTGATACGGGCCAGGTTGAGGCCCATTTCTTCAGAAGCAGCCAAAGGTTCATCGAGTTGAGCTTCTTCTGCAACAATCGCATTCTCAACAGAGGCTAAACAGGCTTGGAGGTCCTCGATCCGAAGTTTGAAATTGGACCTTTGGATTTGTAGTTCCCGCAGGCAGATGGCTCGCTCATTTAAAATATCGCAGGAGATGTCCATTTCTCGGGAGAGGTTATTCAATGCCTCTCGAGAGTCATGAGCCTGGGCGTTCGCGACCGATTGACGTCGGCGGGCCTTACCAAGCTTATTCACCAGAACGTCAATGTCACTAAATTGCCGCAGGGTCAATGCCTTCTCCTGGCAAAGATACCTTAGGGCTTCCATGACTCGCGGGAGGGCACCAGGCTCTAATACCCGAGGACCCAGATGTTCATGAAGCATCATCTTAGCCTCATCCACAGCAGAAGGAGGAGTTACCTCCAACACCCTCATCAATCTCTCGAATCTAGTAGGAGGAGGAGGAGGCGGCGGAGGCACCATATAGGATCACTAACCACCAATGCAAAAGGGTGGATAGCTTCCTCAGTTTCTTCATCTTCAATAGGTTAGTCTATCCCTTCAACCGCAGAAGAATCTGGAAACTCAACTTGAGGCTCACCATGGGCAAGTGGAGCAGATTCAAGTACAGAGTCCTCAGCTTCGACGGTTGTCTCATTTGTTCACAAGACTTGGGGGGCACCACCACCGTTCGCATCATTTTCCATCTCTGGGGTGACGGTCCTGCCGATAGGACCCTCAGTATTTGCAGCCACCTCCTCAGTACAAACAGAATCCTGGTCAGATTCAAAAATGTCAGAGAGAATGTCAGAGAGCGGGTTTGGATCTAAAGGGAAATGGAAAGCATTGGCCAACAGTGACTTGCCTCTCGAGCTGTCGGGTCGATATCTGGTACGTGGTCACCAAGAGGAAGAGGCCCCGCTTCATTCACCTCTTGGACCTCTAGTGCCGCGAGAATCTCTGTTGTCATCAGTTCCTCATAAGTGGCAGAAGCCTCAGAGTGGCTTTCCACGCTTTCATGCTCCAGGGAGTCGTCATCGGAGATCGTTATTAGAATGATAGAACCTTGCAGATGCTTTGTAGATGTGGGAGATGAAAGAGGCGCCACGGGGTTAATTGATGCTTGAACTAGCGAGAGAGTTGGCTCTTCTGCAGCGGTTGAGGGTCCAGCCTCGCTCAAGCAAGAGGGATCAGTGGTCCTCTGATGGACTTGTCAAAAGATACATAGTGAAGATCCTGCATAGATTCTAGAATTTAAATAGGATAAGACAGGGCCAGAATTTACCAATCGCATTCCTAGAGGTTCGTCATCTTCAAAACTCTCCTGGACAAATTGAGCTCAATTGCGTTTGCAAGCGAAGACAACAATGGCTTGTACGAGAAAAGAATCACAACTCAAAAAGAGGGGAAGCACCAAATATACAAGTTTGGGATCGTTCTTAACCAAATTAGCTCAACGGGATCTTCATCATGAGAAGAGTCTCCTTTGCTATTGAGTTTTGTTTCCAGGTCTGAACTGAGGATGTCCTGCTCCGGGTAGTTTGCTGCAAAACACACTCAGGAATAAGAGGGGAAAATCAAGACAAGGAAAAGGAATGATGAAGAAAGACAAAAACTTATTGTTGCCTAGGCTCGTGGATTTGTATCCCTGGACGCGATGAGCTAGAAGGTAGAATAGGTTGCGGGGGTTATGCTGCAGGATTGGAGAAGCGCTCAAGAATCTCGCGGTCCTCCTGACCAGGACTACTCATGCCACGAAAAATCACGACGAAGAGTTCGTCATGTGGCAGGTCCCAATAGTTCACGGACATCTCTTTCCACCAATCAGCATAATCATCATCGACATCGTTGAGGGGGTACAACGCTCTGACCCAAGGAGGAATCACTATCAAAATAAACTGATTCTGAAAGCTAGGGGCAGACCCAGGCAGAGCTAATCTCCGCCAAAAGGTGTAGTAATTGGCAGAATCAACCAAAGGCCAAGGTACTAACTGGGCCAACCCAAATTAGCGAGCAAAGTGGTTAGGGGCATAGTGCTCGTAACTTACACGGTTGGTGGCAAGACGACACTACTACAAAAAGGTCATCAGACGACGGTGGATTTTTGTTGTGTGATGACCAAGCTCACCGTGGTCTAAGTGAGTGTTGTGTGATTGAAAAATCAGACAACGGTGATTTCACCGTTGTGTGATAATAGTTTGCTCAACAGAAATACCTATTTCCGTTGTGTGAGTTCTGCGTAGCATGTGCCTGGCATGGCATGGGCGGCGATGCCTCGGCACATTCAGACAACAGAAGAAAGAATTCACTGTTGTGTGAGATTCATAACACACAACAGATATAACTCATTCTTTGTTGTCTGAGATTCATAACACACAACAGATATTACTCATTCTTTGTTGTCTGAGATATGTAACACACAACAGATATTACTCATTCTTTGTTGTCTGAGATTAATAATACACAACTGAAGTGAAATTATATCCCTTGTCTGTTGATTACTCAGACAACAGAGATGATTTCATTTCTGTTGTGTGTTATGAATCTCACACAACAGAAATTTGTTTTCTTTTGTTGTTGGTTGTTAGTTCACACAACTACTCTATTTGGTTTCTGTTGTGTGTTATGAATCTCACACAACAGAACTTTGTTTCTTTTGTTGTTGGTTGTTTGTTCACACAACTACTCTATTTGGTTTCTGTTGTGTGTTATGAATCTTACACAACAGAAGTTTGTTTCTTTTGTTGTTGGTTGTTAGTTCACACAACTACTCTATTTGGTTAGCTGTAGTGTGAATATTGTAATCAAATTGAGTAACAAACCAGTGACTATTGGATAGTAATTACCACATCAAAAGTACTCAAATCCATATCATTCCATTACCATTTTTCAGACATCCATACATTCAAGTGACTAGGTAATGTACCAAACAAGAAAGCATTCCTAGCTAGCTACACATGAATCAAAAGCTGATATAATATCTTTTCGCTTCAACAAAACCTTCTTGTGCCATTTTATCAAGCATCATGTGCACTATATATACTCTCATTTGCATCACCTCCAAGCTTATTGTGAAGCTTCACGAGTTAGCACATATTGCAGCAGAAGAGCATGATACAGTACCAAAGGGGTTGGTTTTCCAGAGGAATGAAGAACAAGAGCATGTAACCCAAGTTCAAGTGCCTTTTCCCCACTCACTAGCACCAATGAAGCTGCACCATCACTGCTCAAGAGAAAAGCACAACCCATTATGCACTGTTAAAAATGAGAGACCATTATGATTTATGAGAAGTACCTAAACACAGACACATATATAAATAATCTTATGATAAAAGCATTGCCAGCAGTAACTGTACCCCCATAATATAAAGTTTCAGATAGATGTAGATGGGGTGTGGGTAATTATTTTCTCTGTAAAAAAGGGAAATCAAGGTGTTGAGGTGCATCCTACTAGTAGGAGTAGTAACTAGAAATTGAAATGTGTAAAATATTTGAGAACAGAACTTAGAAATAGACAGGAAGGTAGGAAATTACCTCAGAAAGATTGTCATCCATCCCTATATCAGAATGCACATCAGAATGCGATGGAGATGCAAGAGAGTAACCGCTTCCTTTCAAGATATTCTTCTCCCTCTCCTTGTTTGCCTCCGTTAAGGCCTGTTCTAACAAAGCTTTTGCCTCCTCATTAAGCTCACTAATAAACTTCAAAGGTGATGGCCACACCAGAGGCTCAGCTGATGATGGATTTAGCATAGCTGCACAAGCTCCATGTTTGTGTTTCAAAGCAACTATATATGGCATTCTCCTGCATATTTACAAAAAAAAAAAAAAACAATAGATAAAGATCAAACTTTCAAATAAAGTGTTTAAAATCAAGTTAAGAGATATGATCATTGGTTCAGGTTTTCTTGAATAAAAAAAAAAAAAAAATCTTAAAACAGAGTTAGACCCCCAATGAGGCCTTAATGTTTAACACTTGTTGGCCTTAGTGTTTGTCACTTAATGCAAATAGATTCAATTCTTGCTCTCTCCATCAAGAAAGAATTTTTTTTTTTTTACAAAACTATGGTGGTTGGATAGATGAAACAGAAAGAACAGAACATGCACTGATTTAGAGATAAACAACACAAGGGGATCTGTGTGTGTTACAGACTACAGAATTTGATTTTTGAATATAGATGGAAATGGAATTATACCCCGATCCATCTCTTTGAGCGCGATATGCACCCCATGCCAACAATCCTTGTATACAATCCAGAGATCCCCCTCTTGCCGCCAAATGCAGCGGAGTGCTTCCTGGGCAGCTGTAAACACCAATTTCTCAGTCTAAGAGTAAAATCGACACTACAGATCAATGATGATTAAGAACTTTGAGTTTAATTCTTACCCATATCCGCCAGTTGAAGCACAAACAAGAGCTCCGTTGTCTAACAATATACGTACACATTCAGGCCCACTTCGCCTCGATGCTAAATGCAACGGGGTCATCATTTACCAAATTAGTAAGATCAACCAAAGTAGGACCAAATCACTTCAGAGAGTTTGTACTTACCATGAAACAGCTACATGATTTGATTGAGCAGCGGAAACAATGGCCTGGAGGCAATTGGCATGGCCATAGTAAGCAGCATAATGCAAACAAGTTCTTTCGTGAAGGGAATCGAACATTAATACCTGACACAATAGCACACATTAGCCTCACACTCCATATCTGGAGGAAAAAAAAAAATCAGAAACCCAAACCAAACCAAAGCTGTGATTTTTCACATACATTTGCTCCTACTTCAAGAAGCTTTCGCACGCATGAGATCTTGCCATGCATTGCAGCCAACATAAGCGGAGTCTAAAAACCATCCAAAACCAACAAACCATGAGCAAATTACATCCAGCAAAAACTAAAGATCAAACATTTTCAAAGCTATCTGAAACCCAAGTAACTTCTCCTCTACCTCCACCTAGCACAAGACTCGATTATATGTTCAAACCACCCAAATTCAAAAATTTAAGTAAGAAGAAAAGAAAAAAAAAAGCAACGTAGGAAGGGAACAAATTAACAAACCAGAATGATCCTGCAGTTCTTTTAACAACTTCATCTCCTCAAGTATACTAGACTGTGCTCCACTAAGCAACCCTCCTCCAATTCTCATCTTCTCTTCCATTATGACGTGTTCTGAACCAAAAACAAACAATCAATCCAAACCATCCAATCTAAACAATCAATACTAGTAATGCAGTTCTTTTACAACTGACCAATTTCTGAGAATCCTATAAAACAAACAATCCAATCCAAACCAAATCTAACAACACAATGCAGCAGGGGAAGGACACAAAAAGCAGAAGCCCTTAGAGTCCAACCAAAACCAAGGAACAAAACCTGCGATCTAACAAAGTGTAGTCTCTCTCTGTCTCTGCGCTTTGAAACTGGAAAAAAGAGTGTGCATGCTCCAATCCTACACACACACTTTCTGTATAGGGGGGTGATTCCGTTGCAGCTTTAAACTGTTTCGAACAAACAGGTAGCAGGATCATAGTTTGGAAGACATTTCAAGGCCACTCCAACTCTGTCTTCTAGTTTTCCATCCTCATCCACAACAACAACCCCGGTTTCTAGTTCTGATTTCACATCACATTCAATCAGTCAATATGAAGAAAAAACAAATTCCCTCTCAGACGAAAACAAATAACAATATTTCAAAAGCTTTCAACCTTGAGATTGACTTCAAAAGCTTGCATGTCTTCGAAATTGAAACCTGCATCCATTCAGGGGAATTTATTAACATAGTTCATAACATATACAAAACGCAATCATCTCACCAATAATATGGCATTAGTAAATTCTTTTCACAACAATCATCTCACCAATGCATCCTTTGCTTCTTCTCCAATTGCTTCCTTCATTAATACTGTCTTTCCCTCATCAAGGCTTTCTATGCTTTTATCTGTACAGTCATCTTTCAAAGAGCTCTGAAACAGGACAACCAGCACTAAATTATAAAAAAAATTTGATCGGCTAAAGTTTGATATATAACCAAGTGTTGCACTCTTTTATGGGTTTAGTTCTCTTTCTTATGCCCTTGCCTTTTACGGCTTTAACCAAACTTTAAGGTCTGAGCACTATCAATGGTTATATTCTTAAGATGAAATAAAGGCTTCGAAGTCTTTACAATTCATGTACCATTCAAAGGCGTTGCTTACAGATTTTCCCTTTCCACAATGCAAAACATCTGAAAGACTGAAACTTGTGTACAGTTTAAAAACAAAAGCCTAGTTACAGTGATGACTAACCTGACAGATGATTGGTTCTTTACCATTGCACTGATGATCATCAAATGCCTCCTTTTCACTATATTCAGCAGGAGCATCAGTTTCAGCTGCCACATTGTCTTTCAGTGCACTATCCAACTGGTCAACATTTAACTCAGGCTCACTCTGAATATGCACAACTCAACCCAATTAATATAAACCTCAGCAACTACAAACCAAGAGGGAATTAAAATTTTTAAAATGTAAGGAACTTATTTCGGACCCAACATGCCCCCTAAGAAGAAACATAAAAGAAAAGATATGGCGTAACAGTTATGATTTTAGAACAATCATCTCACCCGCGTATCCATTGCCTCTTCTTTCTCTTCTTTGATTTCTGATATCCCCTTATTAAGGGTTTCTTTGCATTGATTTGCATCATCATCTTTCAAAGATTTCTGCAACAGCACGACCAATATCAACTTATAGTAAAACAAGGCCGGAGCTCACTTATAGTTCAAGACCCCAAAAACTAACTCGAAGTGATAGACATAAATAACCTGACAAATCATTAGGTCTCCATTAGATGCTTCCTTTTCACCTGACTCGGCATTACCATCCTTTTCATCTCCCACATTGTCTTTAACAGCACCCGAAACAGCCTCACTAGCACCAGCATTTACCTCACTCTCACCCTGCACCATCACAACAGAACCAAATTCAATCAAACCGCAACAATTACCGCATTCAAATATCAAACATTACCCGAAAAAAATCTCTAATCACCCGTTCATCGCCCGGTTTTGCCAAATAAAAACTGAGCCTTTCGCCTTTGAGCACAACAATGGGCAGCCGGTCAAAATCCCACCCTAAAACCCTACACACAACCTGAGCAAAAGCCCTATGAGCTCTCTTCTTCTTCGTCTTGCTTATCGAAACCGCGTGGTGAACAAGCCCGACACAACCCTTGATCTTCTTCGTCTTCCCCAACCCACCACACACCAAGCAATGGAACTCACCACCATCCCAATTCCCCTCGTAATAACTCCTCAACCCACTCTCCTCCACAAACAAATTCAACAAAAACTTGTACTCCTCATTCTCCTTATCTCCAACCTTGCAATCCTCTTCTTCCTCCTCACTCTCGGACCCACTACCCGACCCGGCATTGCCCTTAAAGAATCCGCCGCAGGCCTCCAAGGCCCGGTTGTGTAGCCGAAGCGCGTGGTGCCTTAGCTGCTCTTCCGCCGACGCCGGAGCCAAATTGAGCTTGGCTGAAGTCACTGGCCACTCAGAGGTTGAGTCATCGTTCGAGGCCGGACGCGGGCATTCCCAACGCGGGTCGGGTTGCGAGGGCTTCTTGTTGCTGCTGGGCAATTCAATTTCGGTTCTTGTCTTCCTCTTGGTGGTGGGGCCTGCTGGAGGACGATGGCGGCGGCGGTGGTGGCGTTGTCGACGATGGAGGAGGCCATTGCTGGGGGAGGAAGATTTTAGGGTTAGGGTTTGAAAGGGGGTGATGAGATTGAAGAAGAAGAGAGCATGAAATTGAGACAAAAGAGATCGAGAGACTGAGAGAGAGGGGTTTCGTGGGGGGGGGGGGGGGTGTTTCACGATTGGGAGAGTCGTGGGGAGGGGGGGTGGAGAGACGGGCCGGGGTTTCATAACTGAGAGAGCTCGAGAGAATTTGTTTCATTTTTCTTTCGACACGATGTGGCTTGGCCTGGGTGGGAGGCACAATTAAACTTCCAACAAAGCAATCACACAACAGAAACCTAACAAACTGTTGTAAGAGTATCAAAATGTCAAAACATGGAGGGAAATCTGCCGCATACAGCAATTTGGCTCAAAATGTTGCCGCCTATATGTTCCCACTTTCACACAACAGAAAAGTATAACTTCTGTTGTCTAATTTCTACAGCTTGCACTAGGTTTATCTTGTGGAAGACATTCAATCAAGCTTCCTCAAAATTTGGCATCCAGTTTTCAATCACACAACGGAAAATATAAAGCATCGTTGTATCAAGTAGCACAAATTTCAGATTTCAAGAGGCAACCAAGGCTCCAAAGTGGAGGGAAATCTGCCGCTAATTTTTTTAAGACTCAGACGACAGACATTACTTAAGTCCGTTGTGTAATGTAGTTCTGATAAAAAAGTTATCACTTTGTTGGCATTCACACAACAGAATATAACAAGTACCGTTGTGCAATAAAGCTTACTTAAACACACAACGGATGATTTCTGTTCCGTTGTGTGATTAGTGTTGTGTGATTAACTTTTTGTAGTAGTGCGAATATCCAAGTAGGAGATGGCGCGACGAAAGGATAAGAGGGCTCTTTCGCTATGATCCGGTCCACTGGGCAGAAAGCCATCATCAAGGGGAGGAGGGAATCACCTAGAAAGGACTATTTTTGGGTCCGACATCTCTCCCAGGAAGTACAAGTAGATAAAACACTCGGGGTAGAGTGGAGCTCGATACCTCATGTTGCGACAAAGCCAGTTCCCCAAAAGGGAATCAACTGGAGGTTCCTTTGGAATATCACCGCGACGGAAGTGAGGGAAATAAATCTATAGCCAAAAGGCAAGGATCCAGAAGGGGCCACTAATGTTGGTATCAAATGGGCGCATTATGACTCTATAAAGGGAGCGATATAACGCACCCAATACAAGTTGCCCAAGGCCAACGCAAATACCATTGTAGAGAGCAGTGGCCAGAGAATTCTAGGGCCCAATAGGTTTGTTGGAAGAAGTGCAAAAGATAAATTTGCAAAGCCAGAATTCCAGGAATGCAATACCTCCTATATGGTCACGCTGGGTGCAGTAATAGTCGCGCCAAAATGGGTAAGATTTGTTGCGATGCCCCCGACCAGCCATATCCATTCTCAAAGGAAATTGAATGCCATCGAACTGACCATGCACATAGGGGTCAAAGTCAATGGGCAACCCCGTGATGGTAAGAACATCCAGCAAAGCTATGCTCATCTGCCCAAACCGAAATTCGAATGTATTGCTGGAGGTGTTCCAGAAGCAAAGAGCGACGGCTAGCGGTGCAGGGTTAGTATTATGGGGAAGACAGAAGCATAGATCGATGGTTTGTGTGATACCCATCGCATCCTATCTGGCCAAATCTCTCGCTCGGACCTCCTAATACCAAACAATTTCCTCAGGAATGATGGTAGGCCAGAAGCCCACTTTCCTCCTTGGTCCCCAACTGCTAAAATCATCGGGCACCTGCCGAAGAGCCACTATGGGACGGCTGATGGGAAGCCCATAATAGGCCATAGCATCATCTGGCAAATTATCGCGAGGTGTGGGACCCAGCCTCGCTTGACTATCACCTCCACCAAAGCCCATCAGTCGACTTCTCTCCTCTCTAATCTGACTTCTACATCAAACACTCATGTTAGTCCGCCAGGTGAATGCGGCTTTCTCAGTGATTTCATCTGCCTGATCGATAACGATGGTTTCTTGGATCCCATTTCTAGGTCGCAAGGAACACTTCTCCATTATATCTTGATTTATAGCTCAGATATTTTTGGAGATTAATTTATTAGCTGGGCCAATGAGTGGCTCTAGTTGATAATTAATGAATCATTATTCCATCTTGAGAATAGCATCTAAGGCGACAGTGAAGAGATGGCATTAAACCTTTCCCTATCACCACAGGGCCAGCATAGTGGCCTGATGTTTTTTTTTTTTTTTTAAATAAAACATGATTAAAACCGATGCGGTTTTAGATGCTAAAGTTGCAGCAAATATGGTGGTTTCACTTGGTCACACGTCATGATGTCGATAGCCATAATCCAATCATCCTCTTCGGCATAAGACTCGCGAAGGATTAAATGACAGCAAACAATTTGCTATTCTGCATCTTATTTTGGCAAGTATTGTAGGCCTTGATCTAGCCAGCGAAGCAGCTCCAACACCTACATTTGAGAAAATCAACAGAGAGCCAGCAAACAAAGTAGATACTTGTTGCTATACACATGACAAAGCTACCACCAAGGAAGAGAAGGATCCTCATTCGCGATCAAAAGCAGTCTCCTTCTCATGGGGGGCACTAAAGTTGGCAAAAAAAGCGTCAGTTCATGACAAAGGCAATTCAGATTGTGGCATTCAAGTTTTATGGCCTATTTAGAGGCCTATATGGAAACAGTCAAGTAATATCAGTCAAGCCAATACAAGTGGCTTTGGAGCTGTTATAAGAGCAGTGCTTATTCAAGACCTCTTCAGTCAAGACGAAGACCTTTGACTTCGAGGTCTGGGGGGCAATATTTGGACACAAAATGAGTATTTTGGCCTGACAAGGTGTATCTTGGAAAAATTGAGGCAATGTCAGTGGCTCAAGCTATATATTGTCGACAAGTTCGAAATATATTATTTAGAGGCTAAATAAAGCCTACTACGGAAGATTATGCGAGCTACAAGAAAAGGAAATGATGGAAGCATGGAAATGAAAAGTCAACTTTAGCACATTTTCCTACTTCGGCTAGGAGAAACCGAGCTAAACAAGGAAGGAGGGGCGGCAGACTAACCAAACGAAATCTACATGGGATAAAACTTGCTAGATTAATTCTAGACATCCCAAGGATCATTTCTTATGAAGAGTGCCAGAGCTAGTTTCGAGTGGAAAACCTTTAAACAATCAGTCCAATTTTCTGCAGAAACAAAACTGGAAAACTGGACCTATAAGGAGTTCAGCAGCGTTTCCGGCCCAATCACATGGAATTAAGCTCTGAAATTTGGATAGAATAATCTACACTCGAAGGCTCATTCTGAATTATTGATGGAGATATAATTGAAGGAATAAAGGAGCCTAAAGTGATTCAAAATCACTCCAAAACTCATCATTTTCTATCTCCAATTAGTGCTCCACTATCCCAATTAGTGCTCCACTATCTCCAATTAGTGCTCCACTATCATTTGTTTAAGGCCAACCACTTTGGCATGGTAGCCTATAAATAAAGGTTACAATGAAACACTTGAACAAACAATTCATCAGCAACAATCTCTAAGATTATCCAAGCCTCTCTAGAGCAACCTCTCTCCTTCTCTTACCGGTAATCACACTCTAGTCCTAGTCTTTTCAGGAGTCGATTGTCAATGCTACCAAACCTTCCAGTCAAGCTAAAGTCACGCTTTAGCAAGTTCTCCTCACTTCCCAGTGGTTCTCGATCTGCTTGATCTACAACATTGAGTATCGATTGTGATTTTGAAGAAGCTCAGCAAAAGTCCTCGCCACGAGGCACAAAGAATCCCACAACGAGATTGGTGCTCTCCTCGTCCACAATCGCTTGAAAGAAGTCAGGTCAAGGGAGACCCCCAACGACCGCACCCCAACGGTGCTGGCACGCCCGCTCAAGAAAAAAGACTGTTGACCAGCTCAAGAAAAACTGAAGACAAATAGTACACTACAGGAAAATGGGTCATTCACGACGCAAGATTTAGATGCATTAGATGCACGCCGTAAATCTTACAATTTTTTGAAGAAAATTACAGCATGTTTGTAAAAAACGCTGTAAAACTGTAATTTCATTGAAATTTACGGCGTTTTCTTGTTGCACGTTGTGATTTCATGGCATAAAAAATTGTCTCATTTATAAGATTGGCCCGTTACAAGAATCACAAACTCACCTCGTCTCTCTCTCACTCACCTCATCTCTCAAAACGCAGCAACCTCCTCCGACTTCCCATTGCTCCGGCCTCCTCCGCTCTCCCATTGCTGCGGCCATAGAAGGTACTTTCTTCTCTCCCATCCACAACTCTTATGTGATTGTTAGCTTCGAAGCTGTGATTTTACATATTCGGTGTTCGATTGTGGTTTTCTACAAGTAATTGCGGTTTGATTCTTGAAGTTTTCTTATCGTTATTTCGTCGAACACTTGGTGTGCGTTCCTGATTTTCGCTCAGCTCGACTATTTCTCTTTTGATTTTCTTCGTCAAGTGTAAGGGTTTACTTCTTCTATGCATTTCTGGATTTTGTTCTATGATCTTCTATGATTTTGTTCGATAGGTCATGCTGTTTTCCTCTCAATTTGTTTAAGTTCTTTGTTAGGAACCTAAGTGTTAGAATTCTCATTTCCTAGTTACTTATTATTACTCAGGACACCCATGGCACTTGTTTTGACACCCAAACGAGTTTATCCTCCAGCTGTACTACCTGTACCCTCTCCAGCTATCCTGCTTTAGCCTTTAAGTATTGTAATGACTGCCATATTTGGATATCAATGAAAAACCATCTTTTATTGTCTTATTTTCTTTAACTTTCCTTTAATTCATTCCCTTTGTGATGTCATTCCATGGCTTCGATCCCGGGGATCGTAACAACTGGTATCAGAGCCCGCACTTGGGGCCTTTCCCGGCGAGTCCGGCTGCTTACGGCGGTGGGATTTCCGGCAGGTATTACAGCTCTCCTTATCATTCTTACGGTAGCTCTACCCATGAGTCTACCCAATTTTCATCGCAACCAAACCCCTACCCACCATTACAACTCAACCCTTCTGCAACCATCATCAATGGCCACTTACTCCCTCATCAATTTCCGTGTGTTCCTCAGACTCACTCACAGTTCTTCCCTCCTCCATATTTGCAACCGATTCATCCCATTGCTCAACAGCCGCTCACCATCACTCCTCGAAGTCCATCAATCCCTCATTCTAACCCAAATCCATGGATATATCCTCCAATTTCACAAAGCCTATGTTATGAGCCTCATTCTCAGTCCGTCTCCACCAAATCCATGACTACAACACCTATTTACCATTCTCCTCCTCCACCTCTCGCTTGTGAGCAACCACATACAATTGCAGATCCAAAACCACTCTGTCCCATACCCGAGTATGATCGAATTTCTCTTGAAACTGACAGGGTACATAATTGGGAGCTCCCAATTGTTGATTCTGGCTGTTACTCTTTCACACCAGAGCCTATGGCCAAGCTTAAGGGGGTTGAGAAACCACAATCGCCACCACGAGGTTCCGGCGAATTGCAAGTTGACAAAGATCACACAGATGCTAAGCTGCGTGAGATGCAAAAATCTTTTAAGAGTTCGATGGATACCTTCATGTCTGAATTCAGGGAGGAGCTGCGGTTGTTAAGGGTTTCGTCGCAATCTCCGGTAATCCAAGTTGATAACACACCGAAGTTTGGGTCACAACTGGATCCTACGATTGCTACGTCTCTTACAGCGTCGGGGAAGCCATTATCGTCAACTACCACTACAGCTGGAGGTAGTATTCAAATCTCGGAACCAGATTTTAATCTATCACCTCATGAAGCAATATTGGAATTGAATAATGATGTATCTGTTGTGGTGGTATCTGGAAGTAGTAGTGAAGATAATATTGATGTTGGTATGACTGAAAAACTTGTGTTAAATGTTGATAAAAATATTGTTGGAAGTGCTACTGGAGTGAAATTGTCTGATAGTCACGGTAGTGATGTTGCCAACAGTATAGTGTGGAGGAATGATGCTCAAACTCAACATACTAGCTTTAGAAATGGGTCTTCTGCAGGGTATGGAGAATTGGGATCTCATAATCATAATTTAGTTGGAAGTCTAAGAGTTGATTTCCATGAGAGAGATGAAAAAGAACTGGAAGATGAAGATGGTGAAGATGATAATGAGGATGAAGGGGAAAATGATGGTGCAGAGAGTTATGGAGACGGTTCTTTGAGTTATAGTGATGATTCTCAGAGTGTTGATGGGCAGATTGTGACAGATTCAAATGAAGAAGTGGTTATTGATGAAGAAGGAAGCAGACTACGCATTAAAAAAGAGGCATTGCTTGGAGACTCTGAGTTTATTCATGACAAAGACCACATGCTTGAAGATCATAAGCAAAGTATAATTGTGACTGATTTTCCCCAATTATTGTGGGATGAGGGAAACGTTTCTCAGGTAATGATTCTCAATCCTAAATTGGAAGCCACTTTGTTGAATCGAAACTTGGTTGAATCATTTGCGACAATAGCGGTGTCAATGCTTGATTTCTCTAAGCATGCAAGCAAACACAAGACCATTGATTTTGAGCAGTTCATATTGTATCATTTTGGTATAAGTGAATTAATGGCAACTCTTGAGGTAGCAAACTTACAAGCTTGTCTACCTAACTGGAAAGTTAGAGTAAAATTTTCAACTTCAAGTCACAAAGGAAATTTTGAATATGACCTGCATATTACAAACTTGATTGAGAGCATGAGAATAAAATTTGTTCACATGCATGAGAAGCAAAGTGGAACCAAATCATCAGCCCTGCATTGTTTTGGTTTCATTAATTCAATTAGCAATATCGGTATTCAGACCATTGTGCCATCAACTAGTCATGCCTGGGATTTTCAAACTCATCAACTTGGGTCACCCTTGCCTACTTCTGGTCATTTTGAGGTGATAAATTTTGCAAAAGGGCTTCTTGCTTTCCAGATCTATTTTTCAATTGGTACCATTGGTTCCAAGATGACAGTCATTGCTTCCATAGGTGAGATCTGCAATCAAATACTACAACCTCAAATGTGCAATTCTATATTTGCAGCAAATTCTACCAAACTGAGCCCATTTGTGCTTGTTATTCTGGACATTGAGCTACACAATCAAGAGAGTTTGTCTAGACCATTATTTGGTGCTAATCCGCTTCTATGTTCTTTGGATAGTGATGATTTCCGGTCTGCAGTGTTCAATTTTTTTCATCACTGGCTTTGCATTGTTCTTGTCCAAGCATTTGCAAAATCAGAAGGCTTGTTGAATCATGATCTAGAGGCTCCAGGACCTCATGAATGGTTGGCAGGAGCTATTGAAATTGGAAATCCTTATGCTTTGATTTTGGCTCAGAAAATGGGAGAAAAAGTTTATGTGGCCAGTGCAAGATTTGGGAAACTTCTGCCAGACCCATTTATTCCCAGCAAACTATTCTATACTGATGAAGATATTGCAAAGACTTTCCCGTGCAATTGTGAGGTGATTATTGAGGGATCCCATCTCCCATCATCTCATGATTGCAAACACTTGCCTTTTGATGCTCTGCTTCTTCTCGTACCGAGGTTGCCGGGTTCTCATATACCATTTTGTTTGTCTTCCAAAGTTGTTCAGTGCATTACTGCTGTGATTGCCTGTGTTGTGTTTCTAACTGCAGCTTATGTCCGCTACAAATTACGTGTTTGTTGTTGCACAGAAAAAGATTTAAAGCCTGCAAAGAATGGCCGCAGTGGTTCTCTTTTCCAGATATATATTGGCAAGATTCTTCATGTTGCTTCCATACTGGTAATCAATGATGAACTTGTTCAAATTAACAGAGTAGCGAACATTTGTCTTGAGCACTGCATAGTTTTTCTTGAGAAAAAAGGTGTCAAGAATGTGCACAAATGGGGTTGGTACAAACTCCGAATTGTAGCAAATGCTATAATGGGAGTTGATTACTTTTTTCAAGCTGCAACTTTGAAAGAATTCAGACAAGAGGATGTAGGAAATGGTATTCCACTAGTCTTCGCACCTAGTATACAAGACAATGAAGAAGATGGTGGACTTATTGTAAATGATGAGGATGTGAGAGCTGGTGTTGTTTTACATGATGATGGAATAATGATTGTGGAAGATGATATTACTGATGGGGACAAGGAACCTACTATTCCATTGCTTTGGAATATGTTTGTTCATTTGCAGCTGCCTCTTTTGGTCAAGAAAGCAACATTAGCTGATGAAACATGCAAAATTCAAGAAACTATGGATGGCTCCATTAATGCTAATTCTCCTCCAATATTTTCAGGCTTTCATGATCAAGCTCTGATCATGATTTTGTACTCCTTGCAGTTGATTAGAGCCTGGCACAAAAGCAGGGGTTACTTGCCATTTGAAGACTCCAATTATCCAACAATGCTTTGGTTCAGTTACATTTTCCTTGGCCTTGGAGTTACTCTGTGTTCAGGACATATTGCTGCAGACACTGCAAATGGTTATGGGTTTCAAATGATATCTTGCAAAGGTGCCCAGATTTTGATTCAGAACATGAAACTTGAGGACAAGTTTGTTTAAAGGGAGATGGATTGTTAGGAACCTAAGTGTTAGAATTCTCATTTCCTAGTTACTTATTATTACTCAGGACACCCATGGCACTTGTTTTGACACCCAAACGAGTTTATCCTCCAGCTGTACTACCTGTACCCTCTCCAGCTATCCTGCTTTAGCCTTTAAGTATTGTAATGACTGCCATATTTGGATATCAATGAAAAACCATCTTTTATCGTCTTATTTTCTTTAACTTTCATTTAATTCATTCCCTTTGTGATGTCATTCCATGGCTTCGATCCCGGGGATCGTAACATTCTTCTTGATACATTCCTATTTGTGCTTCTGCAAATAATAGCTAGTCTCCCTGTGTGTGTGTATATATATATATATATATAGGATTGATTGTTTGAACCTTTTGAAATGCACAAAATCCAAATCAGCTCATCTTCATGGGGTTCAGATCTTGCTGGCCACTTTTTCACACCTTCAGTAAAGCTGATTTATTAGGAGGACTGGAGGAGATCATAATACTTAACCTTTCTTCATTGTTGCATAACACTTCCTAGTTCTAATTTTCATATTTATTAACTGAATCAACTCATGAATAGCCAAAAGAAGAAAATTGAAACTTTGCTGTAAGTTTGGACCTTTGTCTTGAGTTGAAATTGTCATCACATTGGATATAATGTAATGTTAAGCAATATTCAGTAAGCTTCAAACCCTTTTAGTGAGTTTTTGGACAATTTTGTATGCCGGGTGGTATGTGGGTTTGATACGTGGATCCAAAAGTGTTTTGGAATTTGGTATTTTCTTTTGATAGGAGGGCAATGAATATATGGATATAGTGTATATATAGAGTGAATTAGTTTAACTGACATAACTCCTTAGTCTTCTTACATGATTTGCTATCACTTTTCAGTATTTCTCATGGAGCTATATGGTGGCAGGTACATTGTGCTTCCTCCCACGAATACCAAAGAGATAGCATTGTTCTTTGTCATTTAGCTTTCAAAAAAAAAAAAACAAAGTTGCAGCATTATATAAAATGAATTGGGTCAATTAATGCTACTGGAAACAATAGCATTATATAAAATGAATTGGGTCAAATATTTGCTTCAGTACCAGATTTGCTTTACTACATCATGTCCTTACTCTGTACCTGTACTTGACTCCAGGGGCTGGTTTATGGTATTCAAGGTCAGGAAATTTGTAGAATGAATTTAGATCCTTATGTCTGCAGAGAGGTAATTCCTTGGCACGGCATGGCTTTTGATTCCAATTATTTCTTTTCATGGATTGACAGATATAATTACGTTTTAGGGGCATGACTTTTGTTAGATAGAGAGATTGAAATAATACTGAGCATCTAAATTTTAAACGTTGGTTGATATTATGTAACTATAGATGAGTTTGTTCTTGTGCTATTGCAGAGGTAGAAGTGATTCTATTGCCTGTACAATTTTGAATCTTGTAGGACAATAACATTCTTGGTCCAACTTTATCAGTGGCTGACTTGCTTGCTAAGGAGAGTATCAATCAGTCTAATGTCTCTGCACTCTTTATAGATCTCCTGCTTTGGTGACTGAGGCATTATTAGATGATATTGGTGTTCCAAGGCCTAGGAAATTTAGAATTGGCCAGGTTTTCTGATAGAGAGATTTTGTGGGATTGTAGCTCTTTGAAGGAGAATAATGGCTTCAAGGCTGGTGTTGGCTGTCACTTTTGTGCTTGATCTTATTGCCTTTGCTCTTGCTGTGGCTGCTGAGCAGAGGAGGTCTACTGTAAGTCCCTTTTATCACTCTCTATTATTCTCACATGGTTGTTGATTCAGAGCTGTTTTTCTTTTTAGAATTAGGGGTTGGATTCATTTGGGTGCTCTTGCTTCATTTTTGTACGTTGGGTTTTATTGAAGCTTGATGCTAGTTTATGAAGAGGAGTTGTTTCTTTGTTTGTTGCAGAGGGTTTTGTGGGTTTTTGAGATTTTTGAGAGAGAGAGAGAGAGAGAGAGAGAGAGAGATTGTGTGGTGGTTTTGGCATTTACACATAAATAATAAGAGGGTATGATTTGAATCTGGGTTATTTTCAAACTACAAGTCCAATATGGTCAACTTTAGGATAAAGATGAAACTTGGAAATTGGGTTATCTAGATGAAGGGATATTTGCTATCCTTCTGGTATTTAGTTTACAACAAGTTATTTCAAAATTTCAATGACTAAACTTAGAAATTGTGGTTTTGTTTACTTTCAATTGATGTTAACAGGAAATCAGAGTAAACATGCTCTATTCATTGTTCTTTGTCTGACAGACTGAAGCTATCACTGGAATTCCCTCTTTTTTTAAAAAAATTTATTTATGCAGTGCAAAATTCTCCTCGGTGTTGTTAGACCAAAGTTTTCACTTCTTTGAGAATAAATCCCCTCACTTTGTTCTATAATCATTTGAGCATTGGTTTTGTTTAGCTTTCATGTGAAGTCCTACAAGTATCATATTTGAAGTTGCTACCATTTATTAGTATGATGTGTAAATATTAGTTTTGGACCAATGCAGATACAATATTCTTTTGTTTGGCCAGCATTCTTTTTCTATTTGTATACTTTATGAAGTGTAAGTTATATGATTGTTTCCTCCTTGCAGGTAAGCAATGCAGGCGAAAGCAAATCAAGAACATTACCGACAAAATGTTTGATCATTTCAAAAACAAGATAGGAAGAGCATATATTAAATTTGAGGATGGGCAAGTTTTAGACCTCTTTTTCGTTCTTGCCTCTCATTTCATTTTGAAGGCCTTTTTTGTTATGGCTTGAAGAATAGTTTATCAACATTGGATTAATTTGAGTTGTTGAATACAATGGAAAATTTTATAAAATGCACATTTTCTTTGTCTACTTAACTTTTGGGTGCTTAAGTTAATGTACTGTGGAAATGTAAAGAAAAGGTAACATAATAGCTCATTGAAATGGGAAAAATATCCAGGAAAAACAAACAAATTTACGGCACGCATTTGTCCATCTACGGCGTGCATAAATGTTGATTTACGACGTGCAAAATGTAAACTTACGGCGTGCATGTGTTGATTTACGACGTGCGCAAAATTACGGCGTGCATAAGTGTTGATTACGACGTGCACTGGGGTTGTCAGTTTAACATTTTCAAATTGGTGGGAAGAGATTCACGACGTGCTTTTGGGTTCATTTACGGCGTGCTTTTTGCGCGCCGTGAAATTCAAAAATTGAACTCGATTTCACGACGCGGTCTATAAGGGCGCGTTTTTGCACAGCTTTGCGCGTCGTAAATTGTAATTTAGGGCGTGCTTTGCACGTCGTGAAAGACATATTTTCCTGTAGTGGTAGCAGAAACCTTCGATAGCAGCAGTAGCAGAGGTTACCTTCATCTGGTCTCCATCTCGAAGCATTAGTAGAGCTAACCTTCAATATTACCTCGATCTTCAAGTAGTATAAGAACTGGACGAGTACAAGTGCAGTAGTAGAACTGGACGTGTACGACTGCAGTAGCAGAATTGAACGAGTACGAGTGCAGTAGCATAACTGAACGAGTATAAGTGCAGCGAGTGCAGTAACAGAACTGGACGAGCATGAGTGTAGTAGCAGAACTGGACGAGTATGAGTGCAGTAGCAGGATTGGGCGATGACGAATGCAGTAGCAGAACACGAGTATGAGGCCAGTAACAGAACTAGACGGAGTATGAGTGCAGCGAGTGCAGTAGCAGAATTGGACACGAGTACAAGTGCAGTAGCAGAACTTGACGAGTATGAGTGCAGTAGCATGATTGGACGAGTGCAATAGTAGGATCAGGCGATGAGATGAGAGTACTACGAGAGTAAGGTCTGAGATTCTTTCTCTTAGCAACGTGTAAAAGAAAGTTTTTTTTTTTTTTTTTTGCTTTTGAGAAATAACATAAATGAATTATTCTCAGAAAAAAAAAAAAAAGTAATATAAACAGATTATTCTCAGGAAAAAAAAGTAACATAAAGGGATTATTCTTAGAAAAAGAAAAAAAAAGTAATATAAAGGGATTAGAAGTGAAAATGAGTAGTTAAGGGTAAAAAAGTAAATTAACTCATGACATGTGGCAAGTGGAGAGCAGATTGTCCTTATTTGTAAGATTTAATCCTTATAATGTCCTTATTTGTAAGATTTAATCCTTATAAAGGCATTACAAGTCAAAATAAGTAGTTAATGGTAAAAAAAGTAAATTAACTCATGACATGTGGCAAATGGAGAGCATATTGTCCTTAAGTGTAAACTTTTGTCCTTAAATGTTCAAGTTTTTTGTGTTTTGAAATCCTATCAAGGGGGTATATGTAGTTCGCTATAAAAACTATTGATAGAGAAAATTTTGTTCAACTATCTTGGTCTCTTGGATGACTACCATTCTACAAACATGACTATAATGACACTTGGGAATATCTTCGGTTGTGAAAGGGCTCAATGAAATGAACAACAGCATTCAAGCCCAAAAAACAAAGCAAGGAGAGAGTTCACTATAAATTATTCCCTTACTGATGTACAACTTTCTTCCAGATTATCTATCCATCGACGATCTTTCAATCAGCAATCCTTTAAATCAAACTTACGTAGCTGGGCTTAATCAGTTTGTTATTAATCAAGCCAGCCTAAGCAATAATAATACATAATTTGATTACGATCCTTCAGGGGCAACCGGCTGGGGCAAATCCAATCTTTCCACCGGCGACGTCATACACCACCTGCAACCGTTTCTGTTGAACATTCCCAAATATGGCAATGTCGCTGTCATCACTATTCCCAGCGAACGCCAAGCACACCTGTGAAGCACTGGCCACGTAAAATATGCCTGTCGCATCCAAATCCAACGTCAATCCACCGCTGAAAGCGAACGCTATTTTGGGATAAGACACCTTGCTGCTCCCGCTCAGGTCGTAGCACGTGTCCAGTATCGAAAGCGCCTCAGCTTGCGGGTAGCTTTTCATTCCTCGCTTAAAAGCATCCCTCAAAGCATTGTACGCCGTTGCCGGAAGCCGCGTTATCATCGTCCCTGTGTCAATGATGGTCCCTGAGGACGAAAAAACCAAAGCGGGAATCGATACCCGACGTCCGCCGACGTTGATTCCAATGACATCCAGGCCGTAAAAGGACCCGCCTAAGTACCCGCGTCCAGATACAATGGAGAGCGGCATGAACTTGACGGCTTTGGAGGGTCCGCCGCCTTTTCCGAAGCTGAGGTAACCGGTGGCGCAAGAAGTTGAGGGTAGGCAGTAGGAGAAGAAGCGGCCGTACTTTTTGGCGCTCTGTTCGACAAGGGAGATTTTGTTGGGGCCCAGGCCCAATAACCCGCCAGACCCGCCAAAAAGGCCTTGATTGTTTTGGCCACAGCCGAAGAGAAACCCATCGAAATAGTCCGTTGACGTTAGTGTCAACCTTTCTTTAGCAAAGAATCCCACGGAGAAGGACTTATCTCTGTATTGTATGTCGTATACGCAAGTTGATGTGCCGTTTCTGCAATAAGGTCTGGTACCTACATCGATGATCGATCACAAATCAGTTATATGCATGATATGAAGGGCCGAGACTCGCCCCGTGAGGACCGTAAAATGAGAATTTCATGAGGACTTTTAAATCAACAGTTAGATGATAAGTGTGATGTACAATTAATATTCAAATAAAATTTTAACCACTTATCCAACCGTTGATTTGAAAATCCTCACTAGAGCCTCTCCCTGATATGAAGACTAAAAATTTCATGTGGCTGTGTTGTACGTTACCTGTGGCTGATATGAGTTGAGAGCAGAATGGCGAATTACAGGAAATGTTGGTATACGATTTGGAGAGGGATGGGTCAAAGATGGGCTCCTTCTGTTTGTAACATGACCTGACACAAGGTTGACACTGAGTCCAAGTGAGGTCGCTCCCGGTGTCAAATATGAGCGAGAGTTGTTTTGCGGGTGAGCCCAAGCCCACGGTCACAATGTAGTTTCCCGAGCCCACTACGCTGCCGGACTTGGCGGGGATGGATGCGTCGGTTTGCCTTAGGTTGTCACCCATCCGGGAGTGGATTGAGGTGACTCGGGCTTGGTCCTGCTGGAGGATCTGAGTGTGAGTTGGAGTTGTGGTCTTGTATTGGTTAGGCTGGGACATCTTAGAGCATGGACCATGCCTGTGTACCACTTTAAGTGTTGCCTTCTTCTTATCATGACCTGGTGATGAAACCAGATTATTTCCCTTTCATATATGCACTAATTATATATGACATGCGTTACGTTGTGGTTAATCTTTAATAATGATAATATAAATAGAATATTAGAATTTGGTAATATGGGTATAGTAGCTGATCGAGCTAGCTAGGCAATAGCATGATTGATTAGTGGCATGTCTGCTGGCAATTTGTGTCGTACCTGCTTATATATGGGGCCAGTGGTCACCAAATGACCAAAACAACTAAACAAATTGATGAATATAAGCTTCCAAAAAGAAATCATTATGTAACTTTCCCAAGTGGGAATTCAAGGAACTCTAAACTCACATGCATGTCTTTATCTCATCCTTTTGTGCTTCGATCTCTTTCTCTACTCTGTAGTTGGGCAATCGTAGTCGAATTCAGTTATATGATTGTGTCAAATTAAGTTTCATTAAGGATCGTGGTTATGTTTAGCTCATCGATCAGTTATCACACACACTTTCTGGAGAAAAAAAACTTTCAACTCTTTCATAGACAAGAATAGTTTACTGCAATAAATCAGGTTGTGGGAAATTCTAGTGTAGTGGTGGGTATCTCATACCCACATTTACAAAAGTGAGAACAAATTTTGTTGTCAAAGTTGTAATTTGCGTCCTACTTTGTGTAATCTTAGTTCTAATAATGGCAATTACACCTCTTACGACATTTTTACAAGCTTTTGAACAAATTCGTTGTCAATGTTGTAATTTTTGTTTAACTATATGTAAATAGTGTAAATGAATATGGTAACTTTTGTTCTCAATGTTGTAATTTTGGTTCAAATACTTGTAAATTTTTGTTCAAATAGTTATAAATGAGGGTATCTCATACTTACCAGTACACTAGCTTGTCTCATCAGGTTGTTATTTTTCTTTGATGAAAATGGACGCCAAGGAGCAGACAAAAGAAGAAGATCATGGCAGTATATCCAAAAAACATTAAAAGAATTTCGCAGCAAGAAGAAGAACTATCCAATAAATTAAGTTATTAAGACATCCAAATACCTATATATATATATATATATATATATATTAGCAAGCATGTCAGAAACACAGTATTTCTGTCGCTAATTATGACTCGGTAAATCAATCCATCCTAGTTCTTTGCATTGGATTAATAAACACTATCTTCTACATCGTACAAACCGTATGCAAAGAGTGACAAGGTGAATTTAGTTACTATCACTGATGAGTAATCTTATTTTAATCAGTTTAGTTACTATCACTTTTATACCGTGTTTAAAGCTATCTCCCTTGCCAAAAACTTGATTGCTTATTAGTTCCTAAGTTTATAAACTGTTTATCAAGAGGTATGTACTAGTATTGACCCTTTCATCGATCAGAGAGAGAGAGCACCTCTGGTGGAGGGGCTGCAGGTCGATGCTGGTAGTAGAGAGCTGAGTTGAACATCTGTCTGATGAGTACTCAAAGCGAAGCCCTTGTCCAAAGAAGACAGAATATTAAGGCATACAAATACACAAAAGGAAATCAAGTACTTGTTGGCGAGGAAGGAGCAGCCAGAATGAACACTGGGAGTTGCCATGGTAGTCATATTCCGGCCTTCACTCAGTATGATAGTTGCTGTCTAACTCCTGCAAGAAGCAAGCACGCTCTTATAGCCTTTATTATAAGCTCATTGGACATGTATGTTAGGTTCTCAGTTCTTACACGTCACCCATTACATTACACCAAAAATTATGCACCTTCCATAACATTATCAAAATGCAAAAAACGACCCCACCCATCGATTCAGCTATTGATTAATTCGATATTAGACAAAAATGTAACTGTATAGCAATTAGCAACTGATTGCGTGAGAAATTTAGTATAGAAATTTTTTTTTTTTTTTTTTTACTTTTACTATTTAAATTTTGAGGAGTGCACACTGATTTAACGAGATTCGAAAAAATTATGCCTACATTACAACCTGCTCGATCTCATAATACATTTTATCAAATGAAATGAAATATTAATATTTGAAGATTTTTGGTGAAAGAATTGTTCAACAAAATACATCATGATTAGAAATGATGATAGAATGACAATTCAAAGTTCACAGAAATAAAAATTATCAGGGCCCATCAGCCCACCAATTACCAAATACGTTGTTGTCAAAGATCGACGAATTTTTGGGTTTTCCTTTTAACACTTGAAACTTGCAAGGGAAGCAAATCAATTATTGGAATTGAGTTAATTATTCCGCACTTGGGTTTCAGTGGAGACGTGCTGGAACGGAGAGGGATGGAAATCATGGAATCAGGGTCAAATCTCTAATGCCTTTACTGCTCAAATTAAAAGTGATGTTACTTTTTGGCTCCAATAAAACATTAGATTTCAACTGGTTACCCATCAACGGATCAACCCAATTCCACCAGCCCACTAGTCACAACAAAAGTGCTCAACAGGTCAAGGTCCACTCTAACAATCGATCCCTAGGAAAGAAAGAAAGAATATTTAATGCACCGACATGCACTTGCACCAATAGAAATAGATGACTGAATAATATCAAGTATATTTTTTAATTTGTAAAAAAAATTATGTACAAATATCAATGATTAAGATCTGTTGAATATGTTCGTTTATTTGCACTGCCGGTGCTTAGAAGAATTTTCCAAAAACAATAAAAACTATTTGATTTCATATAGTCTCATCACAAACTTTCACTCACAGCATCATTTAGGCAGTCTAGTATAGGGTAACGGAAAAAAAAAGTAAAAAGAAACTCGCATTGAAAAAGAACAACAAAATAAATAGTGGGAGGTTCACTTATATAGGCCGAATCCACCTTGGTTAAAATCTCGTATCTCATGATACGGGTAAGTCTAAGGTATGTTGATGTTTGTCATACATTAACTTTTTAATAAATATATATTAAATTAAATTAATTGGTGAAACCTGTTGTACAGGTCAACAGGTTATCCACTTATAATTTAACATGTGTGCTTTAAAAAGAAAAAAATTACCATACCAAGTACTCATTAATTGTTTTATACGTAAATTGTTCAAAAACTTGTAATAAAGATCGTAAATATATTAATTACTTCAATTACAACTATAATTATAACTAAATACGTCAAATGTGGTGGTTTGTTGTAAAGTATCTCATTGATGATATAATTTACAAAAGAAAAGACTCTAGTTACACAAAAAATAACTAGATTACAAGAATAAGGACTTGAGAAGTTTTAGGTCTAATATGATTATTTACCATATCGACAAAACATTTGTTGTAGCATTGGTAAAGTGATCGTTATTTTTGTAAATGGAATCATATTTCAAGTAATTATCATAAAAACGACCATAATTACCGCTTTACAGGTCAATTATTGTAATTTATAGTAAAATACGTTGTCAGACGAGTAATTATCTCATGGATGATAAGATTTACACAACAAAAGTTTTAGTTACAAAATAGAGAACTTTATTACACAATTAAGGACTCATGCCTCATTTACTGTATATACATAAAGTTTTACCACTTTGACAGCAATTTGTTGTCACATTAGTAAAATAGTTCTCAGACTTGTAATATAAAAACTTACCACAAATAAGAGCTTGATTACTTTTTCTACCACAATTTACTGTCTCATTGCCAAAATGGTTCTCAAACCTGTAATTTGAAGAATTACCACAAATACAACCTTGATTACTACTTTGCACCTCAATTGTCGTAAAATCAGGAAAAAACATCATTAAATAAGTAAATAACTCTTCAAGGACAGTAGTTACAAAATTGACAACTTCATTACAACATAACGGACTCACTGCAAATTTACTTAAATATATGAAGTTTTACTAGTATAGCAACATATTCGTTATTTTATTAGTAAAGTGGTTCTAAAAACTTGTAATAGTGAAGTATTAACACTTATTACAACTAGATTACCACAGTTACCACAATTCCTTGCTTCATTGGTAAAACAGTTCTCAAACCTGTAATAGTGAAATATTAACACTAATTGCAACTTGATCACCACTTTTTACCATAATTCGTTCTATCATCAATTTTATAATTTAGGCTTGAAATATCGAAGCGTTATCAAAATTACAACCTTTATTACTACTTTTGACAAGGTTTTAATGAGGGAAGCTGCAAGATTGTAAATAATGTTCAATTAAATGCATCAAATCAAACAAGCTAAAAAAGTTGTAAGCAAGATAAAGAAGGTGCTCAATTACATCCGCAGCTGGTACAATTAATTTAAACAGTATATCTTACTCCCCTCAGAATGCCTCCTCCCCATACTTGGTATATCAACCAAAAACCAAATCCAATGTGTTGATACCATCTTTGGTTCAGAGGTAATCCAACAACTCTCAACACCTCGATGTCCAACAACATTTGTATAACTTCTTTCAGAGTGTGTTTGGATGAGGGAAAAAATGTTGGAATTTAATTGAAAGTGAGGATTTCATAATTCCTAAAAGTCAATTCCCTCGTTTGGCATTATCAGATTGGAATTTTTAAATTTCTCTATGAAAAAAAACGAAGGAATTCGTTATTTAAATTCCTCACTTCAATTTCCACCAAAATAGGTGTCATTTACGAATTCCTTGCGCAGTATTCAATTTTTATTTCCAAAACAAGACTTTTTTCTATTTTATCTTTTTATTTGTTTTAAACTTTCTTAATTTATTAGACATTTCAAATCCTAAATAGATGTAACCAAACAACAGAAATTGCAATTAATGGAATTTTAGATTGATGGAGTTAGAGATTCCATCATTTATAAATTCCTATAGATTTTATAATTTTCTCATCCAAACGCACAGTCATAGAAGGAAAGAGTTGGAACAATCACGTAGCTTCATCAGAGTAGTTAACATATTCGTCTACAGTCAACTAAAACATGGCCGTTAGACAGAATTGTCAAAAGACTCAAAACCATAACCAGCAACTGTGTAATCTTTATCCCAGAAAAAAAAAAAAATCACAGTGTACTAATAATATCTGCTAAAATAAGAAAAGCAGTACCGAGGTTGGTTCTATTCTCATTTCGAAATGTCATTCATGTGAAATGGCCACAATTTTCAGACGAGATTACAAGTTAGAAGGCTATTAGAGGTAGGATGAAACCAGTCCCAAAATATAAAGCGCGCCCTATCGTTACGTTAGCAAGTGGTTGTACCAAAGGTCTAAAAGAATGGGAAAAAAGAACTACAAGTCTGTCACTAAAAGATAGCCACCAGCTGTAGTAGATCTGGGTGGATTCGAACCACCATCCTCTCAAAAGCCCAAAAAGCTTGAGCGCTCTACCATTTTTGAGCTTACAGATCTTGATTTCAAAATGCAATACCAGTGAAACTTTCAACTTGACTAATTACCATCTCGCCTTGGCCAGAAATTTGATTGGATCAAGAATCTTTTAGTTTTAATCTTTACAGCCGACAAGAAAAAAAATTAACGATGTTTTTAATGAAAAACTCATGACACTAAATTCGTACAGCATTGCGTTTACAGAATTTTCTAGGTTTATCTATCTCACATATCCCTAAACTTTGCTCCTTTTTATTATTTTCCATAGGTAGATCAACCATTACCTCGATCAAAACCAATATATTGGATCAAATAACATACTAGACAGGTAGCCCGGCCAGCTTTTTTATTTGTAAATGAGAGCATTCAAAATAGTAAAATACTATCTCAATGACCATCTAGATAACCATTTAGAAATCTGGTAGCCAAAATGGCTTACTAAGATTTCAAGATATGACAAAAATGATTGGCCAAAATGGTTTACTCCTTTTGAAAGTAGATGATAATGGTTCAAAAGAATGAAATATAAATGACAAACTTTCACAACAACTTCATAAAAGAATCAGCATGTGAAGGCTGATCATGACTATGCATTCAAGAGCAGTACTTTTATCTAAAGTTGATATGAACTGAAAGTGTTTGATGCCCAATAACAAGATGAAACAATAAAAGTACTCCTCTTGAAAGGCCTTTAAACACCTTAATGTCGGAACTGCAGATTGCTTGAAATTGACAGCAGCTTCATACCAAAACTAAAGCTGGAACAAATGTCCCCAAGAAGCCAAACATCCTCAGAACCAACAACTTGTAATACCAACACAGGATTAGCAAAGCAAACAGCTAAACATAATACACTTGATTACAGAGGGTTCATATGCATCCCATATATAATTTTGGCATTGTTATAAAATAGAGACTAGGATTCAGTAGTTGGTGTAACAATATGTATGTATGTACTAGAACAATTTAAGGAAGAAACAGGGTTTGGGATTTGTAATGTGGAGTCTTTTGGGGTGTTTTGGATTGTGGAGTACTGATTCTGAAACGAAAGCTAGTTCCTGGTTTATATGGATGATCAAAGAAGTTTGATCGATCAAAAAATTTCCCAAGATTAGAGTAGGGATTGTTGGATTATTCGTATAGCAAGTAAAATTGTTTGCTTTTTTCTTCTTTTGGGAAACAAACGAAGATCCTTGTACCCTATTTATTCCCATCAATCCAAAATTTTAACTGGAGAATAGGAATCGTGGTGCATGGTGTTGGTGGGAAATTGAACACCAAATTGAAGCAAACAAGGATTACTTAAGGATGAAAGGAAGCAAACAAGAACTTATGAGTGTGTTGTGACATATCCTTCCACGATCAAAGCTCTTTCTTCTTCCTCTTGTCTTCTTCTCTTCACATTAGGGTTTTCACTTAGAACAAAATTAGACAAAAACTGAATGACTTTTGTAAAAAATGACGAGAAATCTGGACGGGGACGATATTCTTCCTCTAATCTTCCTCTTCTACTTTTCAATTTAGGTTTTCTAAATTTTATTTTGGATATGTAATTGGGAATCTTTAAAAAAAAAAAAAAATTCAGACAGATTAACGGGTAAGCAGGTTACCACTATTGAATATTCTAAACCGTCAGATATATTCAAATTTTAATTATATCCAACAGTCTAAAATATTCAAAAAACTTGATGTATGGCATACGTCAACATATACTAGAATTTTCCCTCATGATACATGTAATTAAGTTGATGATGTGTTTTGATGAAGAGAGAAAATAATCAAAGATAGTATTTAAATGAAAATGTTCTAAACATGAATTACCTTGTATGACATTCTAAACTTGGAAATTATAAATTTCTCTATGGAAAAAAAATGAAGGAGTTGATTGTCTAAATTCCACACTTCAATTTCTATCAAAATATATGTCATTTCTAATTTCCTTACAGAAGTTTGTTCTTATTTCTTTATTAGTTTCCAAAACCAAATATTTTTTTTATTTTAATATTTTAATTTGTTTTAAACTTTCATAATTTATTTCACATTCCATATTTTAAATAGGTACAACTAAACAATGAAAATTACAATTAGAAAAGCCGAAAAGCTCCACACCGAAAACCCTAAGCGGCCTTGCTTTGCCGCACTAAACCCTAAGCCAACCGTCGGCCTCCTTCGTCGACGTTGTCCACCTTTTTCCATCACCACATCTAGATCTCTTCATGTCGAGTATTGATTCTGTCACTAAAAGTTTTGCTACCTCCTTGGCTATCGCTACCAATGAGGTTGTCGACATCTCCTCCATGGATAATGGGGGGGCGCAGCGAAATGCCCAATCATACCTTCTGGCAAGGCCTTTAGCTCTCAAGCCAACAAATGCGGCGGACCTGCGTAGGCATTTTCGTCGAATTTGGGTGCTGAATAAAGGCTTCAGCGTTCAGCAGAAAGCCCCAAATCGTTTTCTTTACTCCTTTGATCTTCGGGGAGATAGAAATAAGGTCTTGAAGGGTGGACTGTGGAGTTTCAATCGTGCTTTGGTTGTTATTCAACCATACGATGGAGTTGCACCTCTGCAATCTGTAGAGATGGAGGATCTTTTCTTTTGGGTTCGCATCACCAATATGCCGCCAGCATATGAGCAGAGGAACACTATTGCCAATGTCGTCTCTGTTGCGGGTAAGTTTCTTCATTTGGATCAGAAGCTTTTTGATGCAAATCGTGAAATTAGGGTTAGGGTTTCTCATGCAATTTCGAAACCCTTCTTCATGCAAAAAATCCTAAAGTTTGGCAAAGGGGTTGAGCAGGAGGTCCACTTCTTTTTTGAGAATCTTGTGGGCAAATGCAGCATATGCTTTTGTGTGTATCATAAGGGGGACGCCTGCAAGACTGAAATCACTGCCCCGGCAGTCATGGTGGCTCCTACACCGACGGCAAGGAAGCTTGCGATCAATAGTCCCTTTTTAGGGTTTCAGGAAAATCAGCTCAAGGATGGTTTGTTTCACTTCCAAGGGCTTACCACCCCCATTCTTCCACCGGTGGGAAGATCTCTTTTTGGAGGTGCTGAGACAAGTAAGGTGCATAAACCTATTGTTCTTTGTCATGCAGAAAAACCACAATCTCATGAAGACAATGCATTGGCCTTGGTATCGGTTATAACTGACCAACCTACCAAGAGAGATCGGCCCTTCCCATCTCCAAAAAAGCTGCAATTCTTGATGTCTGATTTACTGGAGGGCAAAACAAGCCCTATTGCTCCCTCCAAGAAGGTAAAAATGCCTGCATTCCCTACTAAATTCAATGCCAAATTTCTGGGACTGGTGGAGACCCCAGGTGGTATGCTTGTGCCGACAGAGGTCATGATGCCTAAACCTTCACAAGTTGAGTTGCATGGGGGAAAGAAGAAGAGAGGTAGGCCATTGGGAGCCAAGAATAAAAATCCTCCCAAAGCAAAAAAGGTTCCCGTTGACGATGTCCTGAGTGTTCTGTATTTAGGTAAGCCTCCAAGCCCTAGTCTAATGGGCAAGGAGAAGATATAGGGTTTTCTTTATGTTTAGCCTATAAACTATGTAAATGTCTGGCATAGTTATAGGCTCACTTTAATAAGTGGGCGATAAGTTCTAATATAGTTGGTCTATCCTATGTATCACGGTGGCTCCTCCACGAAGTCTTGTCTGGCCATTGTTATGTGTCAGCGGATGGATATGTAATGGCCTTCTTGGCATGCGCTTTTATCAATGGAATTACCATTTATTCAAAAAAAAAAATGAAAATTACAATTAGTGAAATTTTAATTGACAGATCGAGTTCTAGATTCCATTATTTCAAAGTTTCTCAATATTTTAAAATTGTCTCATCCAAATGTAGCCTAAGAAATTTTCATCAAGTGCAAATTAGTAACAATGCAAGGAAGTCATTTTTGTCCGTTTTTAGTTATAAAAGTTAATGATTTCATTATAGACATGAAAGATTATAGAAGACACATATGGTGAAAGAAGAAGCGTGAAGATCGTTCAGTTTCTTCTTGTTATAAAGCAAATGCTAAATTATGTGCTATTTCATGAGACTTAAGATGAATCAAGACATCACTGTCATGATAATGTGTTTGCCTGCTTGAACCGAATGTGGGCGGCCAGCAAGCTTGGTCCAGTATATATATGTATACAGTCGTCTCTCTGTTTAGTTTAGTTGAAGATCACCATCACGAATTGAATAATTGTTGCAGCTATCGAGTATAATTAAAAATAATAGCAGCTGGAATCTTTATCGAAAAGAGTGCGACGAGGATTAGAATCTTGTTTGGGTGTGGGGCACAGGCGAGTTCTAGTGATGGAGTGATTAGAACACCCAGAAGAAGATTATGATGGGTTAACTGTCAATCAGCAACAAGAAGCAAGACTTAAATTTGATAGGCTTTCTTTCTTGTTTGTTGCCAAACTTTTGATCCATTGGCTTCATTTCCCATTTTCTCACGCATGCCTCAATACTTTTCCATTCTCAGATCCACTTAGGTAGTGCATTGTGCTCCCCATTAGAGAAAAAAAATAGGGTGATAAGGATAGGTCAGATAGTTCAAATCATCTGCAGCTAGGTTCTTGATCCGCAATAATCTTAGCAACCCATTACATAGTGTCACAGGCCGAACTTTGCAATGCGCAAAGCGGACCGTGCGGCACTTGCTAGCAAGCAAGTCAGCCAAGTGAGTACCTTGCAAGGAACAATGAAAGCCACACGATATTAAAATAGTGCTAGCAACAAGCAAGAACACAATTATATAAACGTTAGGCAACCACAAAGAACAATGAATAATCGAAAGGAAAGATCAAAGGGCAATCTCACGAGACACATATGATTGAATAATTCATCTTTTATTGATGGTAAGATGGCAAGGGAGGCAAAAGTACATGTGCTTACCTATACTAGTTCACTAGTCCAAACTATGCCGACTAGGAACTCCTCCCCAAAGAGCATATCGGCCTTACATGAACATGACAGGAGGAAACATGAAAAAGGCCGAGGAGACTAATGCTAAAATAAAATAAATTACATAATTGTAAATTATCAAAACATCCCTAGCACACAAGCAAACCAATCAAAGGCTTAACTAATGACCTTGGACAAGGTTGCTTGTAGCATTACAAGTGCGGCCCCTAACACATAGCCAGGTCTCAAGTCCTATATATGCTAAAATCAAATAATTGACTATGAATTTATATATTGCTCTTTTATCTGAACGTCCATACACTGAAACAAGGCCGAGTAATTAAATTACTTGATCAAGAGGAACTAACATATGACATATGATCGAGCTGTAGTGCTAGTTTAGTGTGCAAATTAAACGCCAAAGAAAAGTCAAGGAGAAGACATGTAGTAATACGTAGCTGGCCAGAGGGATCCTCTCCATGCCAGTACGTATTAGAGAGAGACAGATTGAGAATCAATATTTGGGGCTACCTAGCGAGCTAGCTTAGAATGGGAAAATACAATGCTTTTCTGTCATGGCGGCTCAGCTTAGCTAAATTAGTCCTTTGGTTTCTTTAGAAGTTTCCAAACGACATAAAAATGGATTAATTTTGGGTTTTTATCATAGGTGGGGTCTGAACTTTTTCGGACCAGACAAAATGGTACCTGGACTTTCAAAGTGATCAAATAGGTACTTAAACTTCCAAAACCACATCAATAAGGTGCTTCCGTCTATATTCAGTTATCTCTCCGTTAAGTGCAATGGCAAATCAGACATTTTACTCAAATTGCCCATTAAAATGACTGTTATAACCCTAACACTATTCATGTGAAACTTTCCATCATATTTTACATCTAATTATTGTTTCCCGATAAATAATAACGGTAATCATTCCAGCATCATGTTTTCTTGAATAATTTTTATTGTTCTTCAAAAATTATTGCAATTAATTTTTACAAAGTAAAATTAAGGAACAAAAAAAAGTGATTATACAACAAAGTATTTATTAATCTTTATTATAATACTGTTTTTATATATAAGAATTTGGTATGTCTATTTGTGTTAAGATAATCACTTGGTTAAGTTATTTTAATTTTTGTAATTTTATTATTTTATTGTCAGTTAGTATGCATGTTTGGCTATTAGGGTCATTATGCTTCATTTTTTCAGAATATTTTGTTGTATAATCACTTTTTTTTTTTGTTTCTTAAATTTACTTTGTAAAAATTAATTACAATTCTAGGCTAATTTTTGAAGAACAATAAAAATTATTCAAGAAAACATGATGCTGGAATGTTAGATATTGTTATTATTTATCGGGAGACAATAATTGGAGGTAAAATATGATGAAAAGTTTCACATGAATAGTGTTGGGGGAAAGAGTAAATTATTTTGGAGGAAAAATAAGATAGAAAGGATGGAAATGTGTTTATCCACGTCAGATGAGGTTATGATAATCATTTTAGTGGTTAATTTGAGTGAAATTTCTGATTTGCCCCTGTACTTAATGGAGGGATAACGGAATATAGATGGAAGTACCTTATTAATGTGGTTTTGGAAGTTCAGGTATCTATTTGATCACTTTGAAAGTCCAGGTACCATTTTGTCCGGTATGAAAAAGTTCAGACCTCACCTATGATAAAAACCCATTAATTTTCGTGGTATGTATTCACACTTTTAGGCTGTCTTCATGCGCTTATTTCTTGGCCGGCCGGTTTGGTTGTACACTTGCACATGGCCGGATGCCCCTTCAATCTAGAGGATATTTTGGATAGGATGGATACGTACAAACTTTGATTCACTAATTGACAAATGACAACTAACTCTTGTCCAAAACAAAAACAAAAAAAAAACAAAAAATTGACAACTAATTAAGTAATTAACCGGAAAACTTACTCTACATCGCTCGCTGTTTATCACATGATTAACAATTTTTCTCTGTGCTTACCCAAGTCTGGAAAGAGAAAAAAAAAAAAAAAGATCTTCAAATCGCACGAAAGAGAATAGGGAGCAATATAAGCTCACTTGATAGGTTCTGTAATCTCTGAGTTGATTGCTAAGACCAAACCTCATTTTTCTCTGTGTTTCTTCATCGCTCACAGAATTCATATATCAATTTTCTCAACATATATGGTACGAGAATACGAGATTCCTTAATTTGTGGATTATACATGCATGGTTTTGGATTGCTGTGCTTCATCCATCAATATCGCTCTGAATAAATTAAGATCAATGTGATCCATCATTACAACTGTAATTAATGAGTTAAGCAGACGGATCACTGAATGACGGACGTCAAGTACGTAGTACGTTGTGCCTGTATTATCCATGCACATGCACAGTGGCGGAGCCACAAGGGGGCACATTGGGTCTTGTGACCCAGTAAACTTTTTGGTATATAACTGATTAAGTTACCAAGAATAATGGGTAGCTAGCATAGTACATAGTGGTCTTGCTGGCTTTTGCTATATTGCAGGTCTAAGGTTCGATTTGCAGTATTTTTTGTTTAATTTTTTCCCAAGGTTTAATTCTAGCTTGTAGCCTATTAATATTATTATTTTTTTCATATGGCTTGCTATTATAAACTTGACATAATTTTAACAATATTCTTATCTTAAATAATCTTATTTATAATATATCTATCAATCAAAAATTTTAAGTTTTGATATATAATTTGAGTTCAAAATTTTTTCTTTTTAATTTCGAAAGATCCTCACCTAGGATGAAGTTCTAGCTCCGTCACTCGTTGCTATTTTTTAGTGATTTAGAAAACTCTTGTAAAATAAAAAAATATAGTTGCAAAATGTATCAACTCTCAACTCAGTTGCAAATTTCTTGTTATTTTCTAAGATTTTTTATGTTTTGATATTATTATTTTATTTTTGTGCCCCAGTAACACTAAGTTTCTGGCTCCGCCACTGCACATGCATGTTGTAAGAGCTTTGTTTCATTAGTAACATTTATCGGTTATTTCCTCATTAAGAAGAAGAGGGAGGAAATTTCTTCAGAGAGAGAGAGACATGTAAGAGGGGTGAGCAAGAAAGAAAAATTATGAAATTAAAATTAAAGACTCGTAAGGTATTGAATTTGTGTTTTAAAGACTAATAAATAGCTAGTGAGCCCGCCATATTCTCTATATTCATTTCATGGAACCACAGAGCTAAGTGGCAACAAAACCAAAGATGGATTTTTTTATAGAAAATTACATAATAGCACATGACCAAAGATGTAAACATAGAAAACTCACTTTCAAAAAGATTTATACAAATAAGGACATGAGCCCAGGCTGAAAATCCAAATAATGCAAGCCTGACTCCTAATTTTAATGAAAAATGACCAAAATGCTCGGATTTTATCACAATTTACAAGCATTGCCACTAACCCAATCATAGGAGGGAGGCAAGGGCCCGTTGGGTCCATTACCCCACTCAAGTTTTCTGTAAATATATATATATATATATATATATATTATACTAGAATCAAATTTTGCTATATATTTTTATATTAAGGGTTTTTGTCCATTTACACCATTTTTAGAGATTTTTTTCCCACTTACCCCACTAAGTTTTTTTAATTCCCTCTTACCCAAAACACTCTAAGGAGGTCTTCCCTAATACCCCATTAAGATTTTTTTTTTGTTTTTATTATTTTTTTAATACCATTTTACCCTCACCTTTGTTACTTAGAGAGAGAGAGAGAGAAACCATAGGGGACTTCGCCGGAGTCCGATCACCGGCAGCCGGATTCCGGTCACCGGCCGCCGGATTCCGGTCACCGGCCACCGGATTCCGGCCAACTTCGCCGGAATCCGGCCAATTTTCGCCGGAATCCGGTCACCGGCCGCCGGATTCCGATCACCGGCTACCACCCACTGGAAAGTTTTTTTGCCCCCAATAGACGTCTATTGCCCCTCAATAGACGACTATCAACCATGTATTGCCCCCCAATAGACGACTATCAGCCATGTATTGCCCCCCAATAGACGACTATCAGCCATGTATTGCCCCCCAATAGACGTCTATTGCCCCGCAATAGAACTTTCGGTAGCCGGAATAGGAACTAATATTCCTAAAATTAGACAAATAAAACTTTGATTAAAGAAAAAAATGAAGAAATTATATCAATTTTAAAACGTCTATTACCTCCCAATAGACGTCTATTGCCCCCCAATAGACGTTTCGATTACCGAAATGAGAACTAATTTTTCTAAAATTACACAAATATAACTTTAATTAAAGAAAAAAGAAGAGGAGATTACATTAATTTAAAACATCTATTGCCCCGCAATAGACGTCTATTGCCCCCAATAGACGTCTATTGGCCCTCAATAAAACTTTTTTTCCTTTCTTTTTTCTTTTTTTCTGGGCCTCTGCCACATTTTACCACAAAAAGAAAAAAAAATTGATTAGGGCACCCAGAAAATGATCCGGGCACCCACGCTGCACCTTTCTTCGCCGGTTGCAGACCTGTTGCCGGTTGCAGGTCCTCGATTGTTGTTTTGATCCCAGTCAGTAGATCGAAACCGGAGCACGAAGATGTCTGAATGTCAAATCAGGCCCTCGATTGCAGATCCGTTGCTCGCCTCAGTTGCTGTTGCTGTTGCCGGTTGCAGGCCTCGATTGCTGTTGTGAGGAGACCGGCGAGATGGAGATCAAGACGTGTGTTGGATCGTCGGAATCTGCAAGAGAGAGAGAGAGGCGTCGTGCAGGAGAGAGAGCGGAGAGAGACGATGATTCAGATCGGCTTGGCTACCGGAGTCGAAGAAACGACGACGTGAACAGCACCGTCGCTTTCCGATGGATCAGCGTCGGAAAATGCCGCGAATCCTCTACCTCCGCCTCTGGATCGACGCGCAGAAACGCCGCCGCCGTGGAAATCCACCGAAGTCGTGTTAGGGGGAGAGAGAGAGAGAGAGAGAGACAAGCTCCGGCGAAGGGATGGAATAGAGAGAGAATGGCAGTGGCTGCAATTTCTTAATTGAGTTGAGGGCACAATGGTCATTTGATGTCAAATTGTGTAGATAGGAATAAAAATCTGTTGCTGGGGTAAGTGGGATAACTTTGGCTCATTTTGGGGCTTTTGGTCAAGGACCCTTATATTAACTTATCAAATTGACTAATGATGATGGGTCATCTTCAGAGTACTTCACGTGCTCTTTTTTTTTTTTTTGTTTTTTTTTTTGTGGGATTGTTTGAGTAGACATGCTCGGTGCTCCCAACCTTGATAATTAATATCATATAATATTTTCCTTTTCCAAATCTTTTTGATATCCAATATATAACTCATTCTATATTAATGATTTCTATTTCTTTCTTATCTACATATTTTCAAGTCTAATACATAAATGATTAAAAAAATATTGTATTACGTCAATATCAATAACATGTGCGTCTATATATGTGTGTGTGTGTGTGTGTATTTAATTTGTCAAGTAATGATTCTCAGCTAATTCTTTTGTGACATTGATATTGATTTTACTAGTTGCGACTGCAAGTGTAGCTAGAGAGCATATTTTTTGTTATGAACATTGTGAAGACTCGTTTCCGAAATTGAATGGGAGACGAGTTTATGAATGATAGCTTGATTTCATATATTAAGAAATACATTTTTACTAGTATAGATGATGAGACTATCATGCAACGATTTCAAAATATGATTTCAATGATATGCTCTGCTACTATTCAGTGATATGATCTGCAATTTGGTTCAATGATATGATCGGCTACTGTCAATGATATGATCTGCTACTGTTCAAATTGAATTGAATAGTCATTCATGGATTGACAGATCTAATTGCTCCTGCTCCTGATACTGCTACTGTTACTACTCCTGCTACTGCAAATGAAGCTGCTACTGAACCAATGACACGTTTAGCAATAAAAAAGAAAAAGAAGTTTGACGAAGAGCTCTGAGATTCTTTCTCCTAGCAACGTGTAAAAGGAAGAGATTTTTATTTTTATTTTTTGCTTTTGAGAAGTAACATAAATGGATTATTCTCAGGAAAAGAAAAAGTAACATAAATGGATTATTCTCAGACGAAAAAAAAAAAGTAACATAAAAAAAAAGTCAAAAGAAGTAGTTAAGAGTAAAAAAGTAAATTAATTCATGACATGTAGCAAAGTGGAGAGCAGATTATCCTTATTTGTAAAATTTAGTCCTTATATGTCCTAATATGCGTATGCGTCAATCTGCAACCATTGGTAATTTTGATGTAAAGGGATAAGAAGTCAAAAGAAGTAGTAAATGGTAAAAAAAGTAAATTAACTCATGACATGTGATAAGTGAAGTGCAGATTGTCCTTATTTGTAAGATTTAGTCCTTCTATGTTTAATTGCATCGTCATCTTTTGTCAATAACTTATATGTAATTTGTTAATTTTTTTTAAGGAGAGGATCCTCTCCTAAGCTCCTTATCTGCCTAACTTGCCTAAGCTTTTAATGATAAAACGACAAGTGTATAAAATCGCATGCAAGGGCTTATATTGATTTTTGAAACTACCTACTTATTTATCTATTTTTTAATCCCTGCTGTGGCAAAAAATAAGTCAGGGTCCCTCCCTCCCGCCCTCTCTCTCTCTCTCTCTCTCTCCCTCTCTTGTTTCTTCTTTGCTAGTTTCCAGATCTTGTTTCTCCCTCTCATGGAATGAAATTTGTTATGCTTGAAGATTTCCATCAACCTTTGAAGTGTGTACAATTTGGTTCAATTGTACAGTCCTATCATGAACCCATCTTGCTGGGATGGAAACCAAACCTTTGAATTCCGTCTTTTCTTCAAGCCCAACCTTTGGTTTCCAAGATTGAATTTGGTCTCAGCTTCTTTCTTATTAGTGGGGTTCTTATCAGTGTGCCACTTCCTAGCCAATTTTCTATAAGCCTTCTTCAATTCATCGTTTGTGGGCTCTTCTCGACTGGTAAAAGCTTGTAGTATGTAATCCACACCCATGTCTTCTTATTCCTGATTCTCGTCAAAGTTTGAATCTTTCCGTAATTAACTGGTTGCTTAAAGCTTCAATGGTAGTAGCTTCAGATCTGAATCAATGGAGGTTATGTTAAATCCTTGTTTAATCCAAATAAACAACGAGTAAAAATATTAAATAATAACAAGAAAGAAAAGCAAAGGCAAGAATGACCATGTTTAAGATGAAGATGATACATTTGTTTGGAGGGGTTAAAAAGCTTGGGTTTTGAGCTTGATGAAGAAGACGAAGCAGGAGTACTTGGTTTTGTTGTAGTCTCAAACGCTGAAGCTAGCTTCAATACTATGTCGCGAAGGGAAGAAAGGATTGATAGTATAGTGGGGAAATCAATATCAGCCATTAGATGTATTTTATACATGTGTCGCTTTGTCATTAAAAGCTTAGGCAGATAAAAAGCGTAGGTGAGGATAAGAAGCTTAGGTGAGGATCCTCTCCCAATTTTTTAATCTCAACTCACTTATGTTTCTTCCTTATCCTATATGATTATAGATTTCGTGGTCATCAAATGACAAAGAAAAAAAAAACCAAATTATACAATTGATATATTTTAAAAATATGATTGCTCACTGTCTCAATTATTTTGGGCAAATAAGAAATATACAATAAACGAGTGGCCTTGTTTGGGTGTTAAGTGTTACAGGCCCAGAACCCACACCTCCATCTATGAGAACTAGAGGTGGCAAACGGGCCACAAAGTACGAGCACGACACGGGCCCGGCACGTTTAAAAAAGGCCCAGCACGGCCCAAGCCCGTTAGTGGCCCGGCACGACCCGAGTACATTAGAATAACGGGTCGGGCTGGGCCTAAGAATATTGGCCCATTGGCCCGGCCCGAGCCTGTAATGGGCCTGGCACGGCCCGAGCACTACATATTGTGGGCCGGCCCGTTACAAACACAAAATTTCATTTTTTTATAATGATGAGATTTGAATATGAGACTTTTTTATTTAAAATCTCATGACAATTCCACCAATACTTTCTTTTATATTGTCAAAATAATGAAACAAAACATTATATCATTGTTTTGACATAAGTATTTTTTCTAAATATTAAATATATGTTTATTAATAAAGACTAATATCATAATAATACAACTATAGAATGAAGGAAAAAATAATAGATACTAAATCTTCATTATATTAATAAAGATTAATCTCACAATAATATACTAAAAACAATATATTTTGAGTTTTTTTTTTCTTTCTTTCTTATAGTGAAATATAAAAAATTGTTAGAAATCTAATCTTAAAAAGCTAATATTAAGAAAAACGTTGTAGAACTTAATTTATTTTAATTTTCTAAATAGTTAAATAAAATTAATTTTTATTTGTTCAAATTAAGATTTTAAAATCGTGCTTTATAGTAGGTAGGCACGAGCACGGCCTGTTATTGACCCGGCACGAGCACGGCCCGACATGATATGGGCTTGGGCCATGGGCCGGGCCGGGCTTAATGTTTAAGTAAATGGGCCGGCACGAGCCCGGCACGATAATAAATGGGCCGGCCCAAGCACGGCACGAAGCACGACTAGGCCCGCTTAAAATGGACCGGGCCGGGCCGGCCCGTTTGCCACCTCTACTGAGAACCCTCTACATCTTCTTCATCTTCAACCCAAAGCACCAAATTTAACGCATTTCAGGTAAAAGTACCAGCTGGGTGTTCTGGGTCTCTCTCATATTCTTTGTTCCCTTATGATAGATAGCAACCATTTCGATTTTCTCTCTACTCGCATGACAAAGGACATTTTGTACTGGTCTTGTGAAAGGAGTGCCAGAAAAAGCAAACAATGCAGAAAAACCCCTCTAATGGACAAATACAATCTAACCATATGCATGTCAAAGTAACACTTTAAATTTAATATCCCTAATTCATGTATTAGCTGTTGGACAAGATGCTCGAATTTCCCCTTCATCACCTGTCTTAACATGAATGCTAGTAAGCTTCAAGAATGACTGAACCCAACTCTCAAAAAATCTAACTTGGTCTTCTGCAAAATTCTTCACTTGTTTGCTTGATCTACTGTCGGTGAACAGGACAGAATCTGATTGAAACAGCCCTCTGTGGGCCAACAGATTGCCGTAGTAATGATTATAAAAAAAAAGAGGAAGTTTCAGGATCATTTTGGACTGTTATAGATGGATTTGCGCCTGGAGGGCACTGTTTCATGAGCTTCTCTGCATAGCCATTGTCTAAAGATGTGTCAATGAGTGTGAATTTTCCTTTCGAGTCTTCTTGGAACCGGTCACTGAATGCACTGCAATGAGCTGCTCCTATAGTGTGAGCTCCTGTAGTGTCAAAGCATCAGTATGTATGAATATGAACTAAGAATAGAATAGAGCTTGTTATTGGTTGTCATAAACGGCAGCCAAATACACTTGAAATTCAAATCTCCTAATATTGCCTCTCACATATGTAAAGCACTGAAGCCTATAAGTATTTATGCCCTATGTTTGGTATGCTTCTTGTTCTTATGGGACAAGTATGGAATAAGATGTACTCACTCCTGAACGAAAGAAAGGAAAAAAAAAAAAAATAGAAACTGAATTAGAGATATTTTACAATCAACAGAACGAGAAAAATAAGAACAGGCACAAGGCTGGAAGGGGTTTGACTGAAAAAATAGGCCAGAAGGCAAGAACAACAACCTATCCAGGCATTTACATTAAATTAGAATACATACACCCTTTACAGAGAGAGAGCCTAAACGCATTGGTCAGACACGCTCAAACCCAAATATTGTGAAACTAACAGAAGCTACATGTTCCACCAAAAGAAGAAAAAGCTAAACTCTTGAAGAGCAAAAAGGATGTCTCTAACCAAGGATGATCACCACACTGGATCTTCAAACATCTTCATGTTCAGCATCTCCAGCCTCTTCAGCAAGGTCTTCTAACTCGTCCACATCATCAATGGGAATCTCTTCGCTGTCATCTTCAAGAAATTTAAAGAAACATTTATGGTTGTTTTAAAGGAAAATGTTTTTAACAACGAACTGCACAGACTCAAATATATTCTTCTAAGAAAATCTCAGCAAAGTTTAAACCATCATTTCAAGGACAGAGAACGAAATTTTACCTCTATTGCTTGATGGAAAAGGACTCCTGGATACTTCCGAAGATTCTGACATGTCATCAAGAAGATAAGGGAGTTCCAGAAACTGCAACAAAGATTCTGTTTGAGGATTCCGAGTATATCCTGCCAAAAGAAAAACACAGATTAAAACAAAATGTTATGGTTTAGCAGCACTCAACATGATATTAGAATAAGGAGACATGAATCCCATTGTAAACTCCTACCAGGCGAGGAGCCATTTGAGACAGAATTAGAGGGATTATAAGATGAAGCTGTCTGGCTGAATTCAAAAGGTCGGGCTCCTCTTGCTTGTAGCTTCCTCCTTACCCATTGACGACAATCTTGCTTGTCAATATGTACGCCCCTAGATTAACAAATAGAAATAAACTTTGCAGCTACTTCTAACAAGTAGAACAGACCAGAGAGCTTGGAAGCTTGAATGGTCAGCACAACCCAAGACCCCTATTGGTAGCATGCTCAATAACATTCCTGAGTAAGCACTCACCTGAAATTTGCACTCCTGATTGTGAGAGGGAAAATGGGGTTAAACCTTCGAGTTATTTCTAGCCATTCTTCATCATACTGAATCTCGTACAGCCCTGGCTCTGAGTCAATATCAAGAACCTTCAAACCATGCCAACAAACAAAACCATTAGCTGACTACAAGGAACATCCTATAAACAACATTCTAAGAATCAAAGCACACCAAACACCTGCAATAACTTCTTTCCAGGAAGACACTTATCAAGAGCAAGAAAATTAGTCACGGGACCATCTTCCCCATGCTGAACACGAGCAGCAAATTTGCAGTGTAGATGGGCTGAAAACCAATAGGGTGGTTTCAATTTTTCTAGCAATTGAGCAGCAGGTTTACTTCCCAGGGTTCTTTCCCGAACCTAATTACATTATAAATGACATAAGTAATAAAGTATACATACTAGCAATCAAAATTTACAAACTGAGGCCAGGGAATGTTGCAATTACCTCGGTCTCAAAATGAGGTTTGTATCGAACAAGTTGCTTCCAGTCCCCACAATCCGTGATGCCAAGAGGCCAATCATGTGAAAGAAAAATATCGATTGGTTCCTCAACTTGCATGAGTTTGTGGACATCATACTCACGAACATGATATACAGAGCCTCTCATAGTGTCCTGCTCAAGAACCCATGGATACTCAAAACTAATAATAATAATAATCTGAAATGGCACAAAAACAAAAACATAAGCTAGCTGAAACAGACCTGAACGAAGTCTCGCGACTTATAAATTCCAGAGAGGCCACCAATGCGAAGGTTTCCGAACTTAACTACCCCAGAAAACCCCAAGAAGTATATATTAGGTGCCGCCCACCCACCGTAGTACTAGTACCTATACAAATATAAACAAGTAATGACACTGCAATCGGAAACAAACAAGTGAATTGAGGACTAGAATGCTCACAGTTCCCACAAATAATTAGAAGCTTCGTGATTGCCACCGATGAATATGGTGGGGTAGGGAGCGATCTCCTCGCCGGAATAGTACTTCCAGAAGGAGTTCATGGACCGGTACTTGGGGGGCACACTCAAGCTCTCCAACTCCTTCTCATTCCTCACAGCCTATAAAAATTAATTCAAATTATTCTTCATATTTTCATTACCGGAAGAAAGAAAAAAAGAAAATTCAAAAGAGGAAGGCAAGATTTGTGAAACCTGAAAGTCGGTCGCCACAGCAGAGGAGGAGGTCGATTTTGGTGTTATGAACTTTTTCTATGTGTTGGAGGGTTCTCCAGGTCACCGTGCATACATCCTTCTACTGCAATTTTCATTCTCAACCTCAATTCCCAGTTCCGACTATTAGGCCCTGTTTTGGGTCCGAAATTGTTCCAGTCGGTTTTCCGGCCTGAAAGCTCTAATAGAGAAGCCCAGAAAATACAGAGGAAATTAGAGAGAAATTGTATTGCGTATCAGGTTGATTACAAAATGAAAGCTGAGTACATACTTATACTAGCTGAAAAGAACAGATGAGGTACGCGTGTAAGAGAACTGATGACCACAAAGAAACTGATCGCTAACGGACCTTATTAAGCTAATAGCAGAAAAGCAACAATATTCAACAGATATATTTGATCACAATCCTAACACCCCTCCTCAGCTTGATGGGAGGATGCTATCATCAAGCTGGAACATATGTATAATTGTTGAGAAGAGCAGAAAACCATGGTGAATAAACCTGGAAGCTATCACACCATATGTGTACGTCAACAGGAGAAATAAGTGGCATGGAAGAACAGGAACTTGGTTGAGCAGCAATGGAAGCGGACTTGGGTTGAGAGGAGGTTTGTGACTGCTGCTTGTATCTGCAAAGTTTGGCAATGTGTCCAGAAGTCCTGCAGATTTGACATTTCACATATGAGCTCAAAGCAATATTATGGGGCTGAGAATTTCTCTGATAACAGTTGTATGCACAATGTCCTCTTTTTCCACAGATTTGGCACACAATGGGATTGTGAGGAGATGAGTTGTTGCTTCTTCTTGGTTTGTTGTTGTCATCCTTGTAGTCACAGCCTCTGTTGAAGTAGTTTGTACCTCTGTTTGAAAAGTTAGGACAATTCATCTTGTCTTCAGTGTACCCTGCAGCTGAGTAGGTAATATTGGTTGATAATGAGTGAAAACCTTGCTGAGGTGGCATGCCATTGTAGGAATCATTGTTGAGAAAGAACCCTTGCTGATGTGAATGGTTGTACTGAGGGACATGATTGTAACCACTATTTTGAACCATGCATCCTCCATTGAAATTTTCATTACCAGTCCCATTATTCATCCCATATCCAGAGTTAGGCATTGAATGAGTTGCACCATTACTGATAGAAATTGAGGGCGTGACAGCATAATCATTCGAGGCATGACAAGGAGTGAAAGTAGAAGGAGCTACAAGCTGCAATAAGTAACTATTGGTTTGCATTTGAGGCATATGAGCACCAAATCGTTGAAGCAAACCACCATTGTTGTGAGCAAAGAAATCAGTAGGTTGGGTGAGACATGTATTTGCACTTGGTTGAGGAAATCCCAGATATGATGTCTGCAAATAATCAACAAATGTGGGAGTACAAGGTGATGAAGCATTTGTCATGTATGGAGGTTGAGGTCCAGGACTAGCAGCAGATTGTGAAGGACTTGAATTAGACATGGAATGCACATTATATCCAATAGAAGAGGCAACACTACTTGTAGGCATCATAGAATTAACATCAGATTTGGCATTTGTAATAAGAGTTGGTGCAGGAGTAGACCCTCTGATATTATCATCTTGTGCTATGATTTCAGTAGTGGAAGGCAAGGAAAGAGACTTGTCAACCTCTTCAAGTTCAGCTTCAGCAATGAGCAAAAGAGACCTTAACTCTTGCATTGAAATGGGGTTATGCTTAGCCCTGATTATAGTCTTCATGGTAGTATAGGCTGATGGCAAACCAAGTAGAACAGAAACAATTATGTCTTCATCTGTCATATGAATCCCTACATTAGCCAACTGATCACAAGCAATCTTCACTCGATCCAGGTAACTGTCAATAGAATCTGACCCTTTTTTTAAGTTTGTAAAAGTTGCTCTTTAGTTGCTCTTTGTTAAACCAAGAAGTAGAGGCATACCTCTCTTTAAGCAAACACCAAAGGTCTCTAGAAGTGTTACTGCCAACAACAAAAGAGAGTACACCACTAGATAGACTAGCAACAAGCAAAGTCAAAATAGCATAATCATTTTGTTTCCAAATAAGGTACTCTGCTGTCATTTCAGATAAGACACCACCTTCTTTTGTGATCATGTATTGTGAAGGACAAGGAAATGATCCATCGACATATTTCATCAGGCCACAACCTCTTAACATTGTCTCTAACAAAAACTTCCATGTGACATAGTTAGAGCCATCTAAGTGAACCGGAATCAAATTGCAGAAGTTGGACAATAGACAATTTCTTAAGTCAATATCGGTATTCATGATGATAGGCAACACAGATCAACACTCAAAATTCACCACAGATCTGGGGCCTAAGGAGCCCAACCCAATTTTACAGAAAAAACAAAAGATAAATTAAAAAGTTCAATTTGGCCCATGCAGGTCTCGACCTTCTCGTTATTAGCACGATGCTCTAACCAGCTGAGCTAATAGGCCATTTAATTTGGAGAAAAATTCAGTCACCATCCCCAAACTATGCTGCCAAGGCCAATTTGATATCCGAACTCTCAAAAGTATCAACGTGATATCCAAACACGTATTTTGACATCAACGTGATACTTCCGTCAAAAATTCCTAACGGGGCCGTCTATTTGCTGACGTGGCAAACACGTGGGTCCTATGTGATATTTTTATCAGGGGCAGAATAGACTTTCACTACTAAGTAATTAAAAAATATAAAAATAAAAATAAAAACACAAAGCTCTCTCTCGCTCTCTCTCTCTCCCCACCCCTCTAATCGGCGACTCCTAAACCCCAAAAACACCAAAGCACAGAGCTTCTCCATCTCTCTCTCCCTCGCTCTCCCTCCTCTGATCGGCGACTCTCGTCTGGTTTGATTGGGGAGGGTTCTAATTTGGCAATCACCGAGAGGGCGACGACAAATTTGAGGGTCTCGGTGATATTTTCTGGCGGGAGGGATTGGGAATTTGAGGAAGACTTGGAGGAGTGAGAGGAGAGGTAGGAATTGATGGAAAGTGGGTAAAAAGGTGAGAGAGAGAGAGAGAGAGAGAGAGAGTGAATTCAGGAGAACCGACTCCAGCCTCCCCTTCTTTCTCTTCTCTTCAGACCCGAAACCCATTTCCGGTGGAATCACCGCCGCCGGCCTCATCACCGGCTATTAGAGGATCCTCTCTTCCTCCTCTTGCATCTAAGGTAAGATTTCTGAATTGGGTAGCCTTGATTTGAGAAGAAATCGAAGAGGGATTTCCAGAAAAGGGGGAAATCGGAGATTCCTTTGATCTTCGGTTTCCGACCAAATTTCTTTGGGATTTTTGTTGCTGGGTCGAAGCTAACCTTCATCCCTAACCTCTTGCAGCTTTTCATGATCGGTGAAGGAAGATTTGAAGGTGTTTGAGAGTGTGAACAGTGGCGTGAACAATAACTGACGAGTTCTTGGTTTTTTTTTGTTAATTTTTCCGGCCAAATCGTTGAGAATTGTTGATTGTTGAAGGTATAGAAATTGTTGGATGTATTGTGGAGATGATTTTGAGATAAATAGGTTGACTAGAGGTCGAAGTTGGTAGGGGCGGTCTTTGTAGAGCTCGAAGTTGGAGATGGAGCCTCCGGGGCCACCGCTGATTCCGTTGGAGGAGCGGCTGCTGGCGAAGCTGGCGTCGGAGTCGTGGTGGCAGAAGTGGTCGAACGGCCTTGATGGTAGCGGTGGCCGTGGGTTCATCAAATGCTTGGGTCGCCGGCTGCCTCTAATATTGACCGTGAAAGTTTTCAGGTGGGATTCCAATTTTGGGAGTGGAGATGGGAGATTGAAATTTTGGATTAGAAGTTGAATTGTTTGTTCTTGTTTTCTCAATTTGAATTGGATTAGAAGTTGTCAAATTGCTGCATTTGCATGTAATGTGATATTCTTGATGTTGGAGGCGGTAACTGTGGTCGGGGCCGAGCTCGCGTTCGAGGCCGAAATCAGAATTCATTTTGGGGTGAGTGGCTGGTGGCTGGTGGCGGAGCTTGCTTCGGAGGTGCGGCGGTTTAGTTAGAACAGAAGAAGAAGAAGAAGAAGAAGAAGAAGAAGAAGAAATGAAAAGAAAAAGAAAAATATAAATAAAAATGAATTAACAAAAACAAAAGGGTAAGTTGGTCATTTAACTTCTTTTTTTATCTCCACGTGCTTGCCACGTCATCAAATAACGGAGCCGTTAGGAATTTTTGACGGAAATATCACGTTGATGTCAAAATATATGTTTGGGTATCACATTGATACTTTTGAGAGTTCGGGTATCAAATTGGCCTTGGCAGCATAGTTTGGGGATGGTGATTGAATTTTTCTCTTTAATGAATGAATGCCAACGTAGAGAAATTTGGCCTAAATGGAAAGATGCGATTTAGGTTAAGTTGGATTCTCTAATGAAGAGATCTAGGTTAAGTTGGATTCTCTAATGAAGAGGAAGGTTTTTTGAGCCAGTGATGCCAACACCTCCTAACATAAAACCTATTGACTAATGGGCCTTCGTTAGAAAGCGTGATGAGAAAAAGAGATGGAAATCTCGCCTTATGGCGAAAGGCTTCTCACAAAACGCCCTAGAATCGACTACGATGAGTCATATTCCCTCGTAATGGATGTCATTGCACTCCACTACCATGTTAGTTTGGTAGTTTCCGAATAACTGAACATGCAGCTTACACATGTGGTCACTACGTATCTATATGGGGATCTAGATATGGAATATACATGAAGGTTCATGGTGAACTTCATTTACCCAAGTTAAGTGGCTCTAGACCACGGAGCGCGTTCACAATAAAGGTTAAAACGCTCGCTAAAAGTGACTACTTGATTGGGAAGGGATATCCCGAGCATTTCCATAACAAGTTTCTGATTCTATCGCAGTTCATGTTGGACATGATCTTCATTAGAAACCTTTAAAGAGTTAAGAGAAACCGCTGAACACTTGAAATCCAAGTTTGAGATGAATGATTTTTTGGGAGAACACCATTATGTCTCAGTTTGGAACTTGAGCATCGTGTTGATAGATGCTTAGGCATTTTGACAAGGTCAAGCCTTCAAGCACCCCTATGATCGTCCGTAGTCTTGATCTTGAAAAGAATCATCTTCGTCTGAAAGATGATGACGAAGATGTGCTAAAGGCAGAAGTGTCTTACATGAGTACAATAGGCGCATTATTGTACTTACCTCAATGCACAAGACCAGACATTTCATATGTTGTGAACTTGTTAGTTAGGTTTAGCTGTGCACCAACACGACGCCATTGGATTGGTGTAAAAGATATCTTTCGGTACTTGAGATGTACGATTGATATGGGCTTGTTCTATCCCTATAGAGAGACGATGGATTCAGACCCATCACACACCAGGATCGCCGCCAACACTGGTCTGTGTCCACTATCCCCATCCCAAAACGACATGTGTTTTGGAAGGTTTTGCTGATATTGGGTATAGATCTCTGACCCATACAAAGGTCATTCCTAAACTGGTTAAGTGTTCACCATAGGAAAAGACCGTGATATCTTGGAGGTCTACAGATCAGACTTTAGTCACTATATCTTCGAACCATGCAGTGATTATTACTTTTCACGAAGTGGTTCTTGAATGTTTATGGATTGAATCCATAATTACGCATGTTTGAACAATTGTGGTTTGAAGTCTACTACATATGAGCCTACAAGCATTTAGGATAATGCTACTTGCTTTGAACAAATGAAGCAGGACTACATCAAAAGCGACAACACCAAGCATAATCAGTAACAACAGACTCTCCTCAAGATCAAAGTGAACTAGGTTCAATATGAGGACAGTATGGCAGACTTGATCATTAAGTCATTGCCTAAATTCCACTTTCGAGAAACATGTTGGTAGCATCGTTTGCGGAAATTATCCGAACTCCAATGACCGTAGTCATCAGGGGGAGATGCAGACATCATGGGGAGGTGTCTACATGTATGGTCTCGAAACGTGAAGGGTGTGTTGTGCTCTTTTTCCTCTTCGACCAATGTTATTTTTGTCCCACTGGGTTTTTGTTACTCGACAAGGTTTTTAGCGAGACAACGAGAGAAGCACCGCGTTTGGGCGACACAAGGGGGAGTGTTCAAGTAGATCCCTATTTGTGTGTCTGATCCAAATCCTAGGATACTTGACCTAATGGTAATAGAGTTGAATTAGAAGGATCTAGATATTCCTATTTAATGTATGATTACCTTTCTTTGTATGATTCGGATTCTATGCATTATAATCATTTATATAAAGAGGCCCCTATTATCAATGAATACACAATAATTTTCTCTCAAATATCGATTCCCTAAAACATGAACCAAAATAAATTGAATGAAAATTGAAAATTCAATTGACGAGTATTACTAAAAGAGAGTTTCTATTGGGACCTCCAAATTTGCTCACTTGACCTCACTCTATTATGAATTATCAAATGACATATATAACCTACTATAAAATGACTATTAAGGACAATAATTATACCCAAAAAAATATTATATTTATTTTATGTAGACTTTCCAATTCAATAATATTAGATTGTATTCCTTATTATTTTCCTTATCTATTTTCATTTTCCAATTTCACTACATACTCATTAAAGCATTCATATATATTTAATAAGAATTAAAAATATGATTAAGAATTTAAGATCATGTGACATAAAAATGTATGATATATATGTTGAACGCATATTGATGAGGGAAAACAAAATAAACCGTCTTATGATTTATGACCTGAATCTAAGTCAATCCATTATATTTGTAAAATAAAAATAAAAAAATTAAATAATTAATCATGTGGTACAAAAAATACAGAAAAAAAAACACTAAAAAAAGAATGATTTTTTTTTGAGAATAAATCTTTTTTTTTTTAGAATAAAAACAAATGATTTATTCATTTTTTTTTCTACACAGCTAAAATAGAAAAAAAAATTAAAAAAAACATAATAGTTCATGGCATTTTCTTATTGATTAGACATTAATTTTTGAAACTCAAGTTTGATTAAGAAATGTATATTTAGTTAAGATTTATAAATTGATAAAATCATTGAAATGACTATTTTTTATTTTAAAGCTAATAATTTATTTGCAAATTACATGAGTGAGGTTATTTGAGGAACTTTAGTGAGGTTTAGTGAGTAAATTTAGTATTTGAAAATTTGATAAGAGATGTAAAAAGCACAGAAGTCAAATGAGTAAATTTGGAGGTTCCAATAGAAAAACTCTTACTAAAAATAGGGACCAAACCGATGGAATCGAATTCACTCGAAGCTCTCATCTTGGTCGTAACCAAAAACAGTGGCAAAAGTTAACAATTGTGCCGCTTGAGAATACGGACGTCGGACGTTTGATCATTCCCTAAATTAGGTAACGACCAATTGCTTTGTTCCACGTAGCTAAAATTGCCGTCCAATACTTGCCACGTGCCACTTTCTCAGTGCTCAGCGCATAGATTTGGTATCGTGTGCAAAATACTGCCACGCGTACGGCCAGAACAAAGTAAGTACACAAGGATGGGCCCACTTGTTCAGAATAAGCAAGTTGTCTGCTGAACAGTGAAAGGGAGTTTGTTTTTTATTTGTATTTTTCTTTGAATAAACATTTTCTTATTTTCTTTGGATGTGAAAAGAAAAAATAATTGTTCTTGTTCAAAGACAGATAAATTTGTGCTAAGCCTAGAAGAACTGGGAATGCCCAGAATATTTGTTTGTTTTTGCTGTTATTGTGTTTAGGCCTTATTTGGCCTCCTTTGTAACCAAAAAAAAAAACACAAATAAATTTGCAGACCAATGGCATATAAATTTGTGTTCGGACTCTGGAGATGAAAATATGACAGCTTTGTTAATTATTACCTTCACTTGCTACTTCAAAAATACATTATAAACTTAACAAGTCGTGCATAATTGTTATTCGCCACACAAAATTCATGTTTATAATTAGTTGTTAATAAATTTCAGATATCTTATAAAATATATTAATCTTAATCTATTGATAAATAGTCACACATAATATAAACAAAATTCGAGAATAATTACAATGTATTTGTTAAAAGAAGTCTGTAATGGTTTACAGTAAAAACACTCGACAATAATTAAAAAGTCTTCTTAATTTACATAATTAGGTAGATTACTACTTTTTAAACAATATACTTCCCACTAACTACACTATACCAGTTTAAAATTAGTCAAATCACATGACTAATCTATGGATCAGTATCACACGTCACTACGGGGGTAGAGAGCATCGTTAAATTAAAAATTTTAAAAAAATTTACCCAACCATAATTTTTTTCAAAGGATTATGTATAAATATGAAAAGAGTGAAATAGCCAAATGGGCGGTTGCATTTCTAAACCACATTTCCTACCAAAAACTCCGAAAACCCCAAACGCACGAACCAAAATCATCTCACCCAGAAAAACCCCAGTTCACAAATCACACAGAGTTCAAAACCCCTCTTCTACTTTCCTGTAGCTTTCGCAAAGTTCAAAACCCCTCTTCACACAGAGTTCAAAACCCCTCTTTAAGGCTTTGAGAGATAGAGATAGAGAGAGCTTCTAGCTCATCAGTAGCTTATGGTGTCTGTGAACCCAAACCCAGCACCTCAGGGTTTCTACTTATTCGATCCCACCAACATGGGCCTTCCCGGCCTCAATTCCGTGCCGCCGCCCACGACGCCTTCTACGACCACCACCACCACGTCGTCCGCGCCCCAAAACGCCGCGTCGTTGGCCGACGATCTGAGCAAGAAGATCCGGAAACCCTATACGATTACCAAGTCCAGGGAGAGCTGGACTGAACAGGAGCACGACAAGTTTCTAGAAGCTCTCCAGCTGTAAGCTCTCCTATTTCACTTTTTTTTTTTTTGTTGGTTTTTGATTTTGTGTCTGGGAATTTAAGCTCTGCTTGGTTTAGGTGAAAATATATGAGAAAGTTTTTCAATCTTTAGAGTTCATTTGGTTTTTGGAGATTTGTTACTTGTGATTATAGGTAATTCAAATGTTTTATATACTTAATTAGCTGACTGTGGAGCTAAAAGGGTGAGTGTTTTGGGGTTTGGGATGAGTGAGATAGAGGCTTTTTAGTTGGGGAGAAGTGAGACATTGTGATGTTGTTTTGTATATGTAAAAGAATAGTGTTGTGGGTGTGTTTTTGATGAGCTACTGTGGTTGTAAGCTTTGTGGGTTACGACTTATGTGAGTAATTGTTTTTGTTGTCGATGCAGATTTGACCGCGACTGGAAGAAGATTGAAGCATTTATTGGCTCAAAAACGGTTATTCAGGTGAGTACTTATCATAGTCGGACTTAGGTATGAACAAAAGATTTCTGAACTTTGAATGGTTAGTTGAAGCATGAAGTGGAATGGTTTACATGTATGTATAATAAAAGTAAAGTTGGGTGGTTTTGTTAGGTTTTGATATTCTCTTTGTTCTGTCATGTCAGGTTGTCATTCTTAAATTTATAGTGAACTACCTATATGTTCCATGGAGAGAGATAGATTTTGTTTATACATGTGGGTACCATAAGAGTCTCGAAAATTTTGTAGGGTTCTGCAAGGTTGCCTCTTGAAATTTCATGGCTGCAGCATCTTTTGTTGATTGAGCAGAAACTGATTGTCTTGTGTGTATGAACTCACCAGTAAAATTAACTGCTCAGCGGAATTTCAATGCTAGCTAACCACATAAAATATAACAACATAACATTCATTTTATTGGATAATGTACATTAGATTATGTTGCAATTTTGAATCATAGGTGCTAATAAAATTGATATAGTCTCCTGATCTTCTGGAAAAATTTGGCATGGTTAATAATTGAAGTTTTACGTATGTCAGTTCAGGCATGTTATTTCATTTGACGTAAAGAAAATAATTAACGACCAAACACCTGTTTTGCAAGTTGCTATGCTTCTCTACCTATAGAACCTGGAGACGGTTAGAGCACCTCCTTAAATCTTTGCTTAGTTTATATCCTCTTTCCTTCATTTCTGTCTGTAAATTCTACATGTCTTCATCGTACTAAAGATAAGTGTTATCCTTGTCAGATACGTAGCCATGCACAAAAGTACTTTTTGAAGGTTCAGAAAAAAGGGACAAGCGAGCATGTACCTCCTCCTCGGCCAAAGAGGAAGGCAACTCATCCATACCCACAAAAAGCTCCTAAAAGTGGTCAGCAACTCAGCATAGTCAACCATTGCTTTCTTGGCAATTTTACTTTTTTTTATATTTTTTATTATTAAAAGAATTCTTGTTTATAAGTTAATATCTGGCAGCTCCAGTAGCATCTCAAGTTGTTGTGCCATTTGAATCCTCATCTGCTTTGCTTGAACATGGATATGCTTACCAGCCAGACTCCTCATTTGTGCTTGGCACTCCAGTTACCAGTGCAAGTTTATCTTCCTGGAGTCATAGTTATGTGCCTCCAGTCAATGCATCACAAATAACTAAAGGTTTCAGTTTTTCCCACCTATCTTGGTCTTTATTTTTTTGTTTTTCGTGATAATAAGAAGTTTGAAGTTTGCTCGATGTTGTTAAATCATTCTCATAAAAGTTAATGTTAAATTATAGTCTTTATTATGTTATTTCTTAGATGATGGAAAGCTAGCTGGTTCAACAGATGCACAGAACTCTTGCTACAGTAGTAGTAATGAAAGCAAGCCTACAACTTGGCTAATGGGTGAGACAGTTGGTCGAGCATGTCATCGCCAGCCACAGAGAGGTTAAAATTCTTTCTCATTTTTCTTTTGGTGAATCCTTAATATGCCTCAAGTAATTTTTATTGGTTGTTAAACATAATAGCTACCTAAGGGACGCCATTATTCCTTTACCCGTCAAATACTGTTTTTCATAATTTTTTATTTTTTCATTTCTTTATATTTTCAGTTGTTTGCCTATGACTGCAGAAATGATCTATATTCCATCACAGTAATACTCATGCTATGCACTTGTTTATGCTCTTCTTCTTAAGAGTTAATATGCTCCTTGCATGCAACTCCCAAACAGATATTGATTCTACTCTAGTATTGCATTGATATCATTGTTCATGACAGTTGTTGCAGTTCTTTCAGTATTAACTGTAGTTCCTGTTTGTGCAGTTTTGCCAGATTTTGCTCAGGTGTATAAATTCATCGGCAGTGTTTTTGACCCCAATTCGACTAGTCATTTGGAGAGACTGAAACAAATGGACCCTATAAATTTGGAGACAGTATGTCAGTTTAGAATCTTGCCAACATTTGTTATTTTAATTTTTAATTTGGCAATTCAGAGCTAACAGTCAAGACTAATATCAAGTCATGTCTGGTCTTTCTCTGACTGCTAAGGGGTTGCTCATGTACTCACTCACCTTTCGCAGGCACTTTTGTTGATGCGAAATCTATCCATTAATTTAACAAGTCCCGAGTTTGAGGATCATGCAAGTACTTTCCCGCTAAATGACAGTATTTCTTTCTTGACAGCTTTATATGTTCTTGGGTGTTTTAAGTGACATTGTAAACATTCCACCTGTTTGTCTTCTTTGGTTTTTGAACTGCACAATTAGTGAGATGCATAATTTTTCACACCTAGCTCTGTGATGTGCCTACACTGAGCTGTCATTCTGGCATAATAAAAATCTACTTCTTTAAGAATTTGAGATACCCTTGCACGACAATTTAGCTCACAGATCGGTTTAAGTTTGTGCCGACTCTGTGGTGATAATTGTTATAAGGAACAAATGTCTGAGAGACACAGTGTCAAGCCCATATCTTCTGCATTTACCATATAACGGAATTCCTCTAGATAGCAATTATTAGCTGCTGATCTAAGAATGCAGCTCACACATTTATGCCTGTTCACGATTCAGCTATTACCTGTAGTTTCCCTCGTCATCTGAACAGGGTGGATGCCATACAAGTCAATTTAATTTGTAAAACGACCATTTTACAGCCATTTTGTTTAGATTAATAACCTTAGAACCCATCTGAAACATGCTTTCATTTCGAGGTGGACAAGCTAATAATTTAGTATGGGCTCGTCTTTTCTAGCAGCTTAAATAAAATATGTTGTGAGACCATACCTAACGGTTCTGTTGATCTTTACACAGAGAAGGATACTTTTATCATATGAAATGAAATCTGAGAAAGCTAAACCTGAGAACGATTGCAACTTTTCTTGCCATGGTAAATCGGAGAATGCCATCCTATCTACTTAGGAAACGGAAGGTAAATGAAACTTCCAACTTCTTAATATATGCAATTTTTGTGTACCCATTTTTCACTCTAAACTGTGAATTCCAGGGGAATGGTGCGGAACGATGAAGTTCACTTAACAGTTTTAGCGTGGAGTCTTTGTAAATATGCGGAATATGCAGGATAGATTAGTTACCGTGCAGCTTGTCGAAGAATCAATGCCAGTTTTACTTTAACCAGGTCATCAAGAAATGAAGGATGATACAGTCAATTCAGTGTCCGCCCTGGTTGTCTTGTATAGAGTTTGTGAGTTGTACATCTGTTGGCTGTACATGGTTGTTTAGACATGTTTTTGGTTTTGACATGCTAGTGAATAAGGAAAGGAGTTAATGATAGTGCATCCAACTCCAGTGGATACTACGTTTGTGGTACTTCTCAGCCTCGTGAAGTTTCAATCTGAGTTTAGGAATCCCTTTCACGCCTCATGTATCCAAACTCAAGAAGTACCACAATCTTAATAATACCACTTGGATGGGGATTCCCATATAAGTTTCTTTTGTGTTTTGGGTATATATTCATATTCTTATGGTTTCCATCTGAAAGTGCTGGACTGGAGTTTATACGAGTATTCCAGATGGATTTTATTCTAAGTCAATCCTGTTAAATAGAATCTCTCCGAATGTGCCTCTAGAGAATGATGTAGATACATACATGTGAGTTGTGACACTATGACCTTTCAATCAGGGGCGGATCCAGAAATTTTTTTCAGGTAAGGCAAGTCAATGGCAGGACGGGAAGGGAGGGGAATTAGAGAGAAGCTGCAGATTTTGGAGGCAATTGTGAAGATTTTGCCTTGGTTTTGCCTAATTTTTGCCATTTTCTTCCCCAATTCACCTTGTTTTTCCCTATTTTTGTCATTTTCACATCCCTTGCCTACACCAAATCAATGTAAAATAAAAAATCCAGTCTAGGCAAGTGCCCAAGCTGGGCTCTATGTGGATCCGCCCCTGCTTTCAATAGACCATGAGCTACGGCTAGGTGAACAAAAAGCAAGTCTGTATTTTGTATTTTGTTGCGTTTCCGACGAAACAGCCATCGATCAACTTTTCTTTCATGTGAAGCATTTGCCGACGAACCTTTTTCTGGATAGGGGTGTGCCTATGTTTTCAAGGGAAGTTTATTCCAACGAGAATTATCAGAGGTGTCATTCTTATAAATAAGGTTTTGCCGATGACTAATATTTAGCGAAAGTGTTCGTGTTCTTCTTTTTATTTATTTATTTTTTAATGAAGTTTTTATCGATGAAGTTTATCCTTTTTTTTTTTTTTAATCAAAACAAGGATGTATTATTAAAGAAGAACCCTAAGGTTGCTTACAGTCCAAGTTGGACGCCCAGTTTTATCGTACCAAACAGAGCTATGACTAGCTTCACAAGCTATGCTAGCTAGGCCGTGAGCCACCCTTCTATAAGCTCGAGAAGTATGTTGTAGCTTAACATTTGGCAGGGTCCAAAGAGTTACTCGAATATCATCGATGAGGCCAGCTTCAGCAATATGCATGTGTTGCACATTTGCAATGTCTAAAGTTGCTTCAAGGCAGTCAGATTCGACTGTAGCATTCCCAGCCTAAATGGTTTGCAGCATTGCAAGCCCTTCTTTAATAGCTAGCAGTTCCGTCTGTTTTGCAGGGGCTACAGAGTAGACAGGGATCCAAAGGCTGCATGAAATCTACCTGCATGGTCTTGGAGAATGCCTTCAACACCTCCATGAGTAAAGCTTGGTAAAAAGTTTCCATCCACGTTTAGTTTCCAGCTACCACCCGTTGCAGGTTGCCATGAGGGCTTAGTTTGAACTGGTGCTTTCCTTTCTATATGTCTGGCCTTGCAGAACTCAATTGATGTACAACTAGAGAAGCTAAACTTGAATAGCACCAGATTCCAAAATCAAATGCTAGGCATAGAAGCAGGAAACTTAAAAGAGTTTCGCCTTGCCCTTATCTTTAGGGCCAACTTCCTGAGCAGTAGTAGCAGAAAGCAATCAAAGATTCTAGACTAGTACAATCAGAGTTTAATTTTAACTATAATTTAGGTGGCTATTGATATGGCCCCTTTAAGGTTATGGAATTTTCATCAATATATAATCCTCTTAGCAACAATCTCTATTGTATTGTGGAGATGAAAAGGAATCCAGAGACGATATTGTAATTAACAATATGCACATCAACACTTGAGATGAAAAGGAATGTATGTAGTTGCACCAGCGAATCAGAAACGACTCCATTATTTATGTCATTAGGGTAAAAATCACAAATGATCATTGGGTCATTCCTTGATAAAAAAAAATTGTGAATAATATTTGTTGATATTGTGATTTATATTCAAATTGAGTTCGAATTCACAATCATGCCAAAATCACGTAAAAACAAGCCCACGTGGTAGGCTAATTTCGTCAACGAATTATGAGTCACTTGGAATCTAATGGGGTTCTTTAACTAGAATGGATAAATTTGCTTGCACGGTACGCGTGTGTTTTATACACAGAGTCCCGACAAAATTATGAATTTTAAATTTGGTAATAATATGTACAAAGGATGAAGCTGCTACCAGGTTGTGCTAGGATTATGTAAGATCAGATGGTAGAGACTCATTATATTGATGATGATCATGATGCCTCTCACGCGAAAGTTGTGGCAATGGTGCTTCAAGCTGAAGGACCTTCATCACTTGTCCTGCTCTAGGTCTCTCCTTATTGTTGGGGTGAGTGCAAAATAATCCCACAATTAACAAACGTTGCATTTCACTTGGATCAAACTCCATACCTAATCTCTCATCAGCTACATCCAGAAGATTTCCTGCAAGGTATAATCGCCAAACCCACTCAAAAAGTGGTATGTGGTATTCTCCGTCGTGATAAGCCTGCCGGGAACAGGCAATTTCCAAAGCAACAACTCCAAAACTGAACATGTCTGATTCTTTGCTTGCCCTTCCCTTGAAAAACTTACTCGGGGGCATGTACCCAAAGGTCCCCACCACCCTCGTTGTCCTTGCCTTCAAGTGAGGATCTACGAACTTAGCAATCCCGAAATCTCCAAGCTTAGTGCTGAAATCGTTGTCCAATAGTACGTTTGCTGATTTAATATCCCTATGAAGGACACACTGCTCCGCATCTTCATGTAGATATATAATGCAGGGCTGAGGCCAAGCCTAAAGCTAACTAGCTTGTACCTTAAATCCCATTGCAGTGTTGCCTGACAACCAAATAGATGAGCATCAAGGCTACTATTAGGCATGTAGGCATAAACAAGTAAGCATTCACCTTGCTCATGACACCATCCAATAAACTGCACCAGATTTTTATGTATCAAGCGGCTTAAAATCTTCACTTCATTGAGGAAAATGATCTCATGGTGCTCACATTGATCTGCAAAGATTCGCTTGACAGCAATTGCGCAACCTATATCTTGTAGGACTCCTTTATAAACTTGTCCTGACCCTCCTTGGCCTAGCCTTCTATCTTTTGCAAATCCAATGGTGAATGGTGGCTACAACTAATTCTTGGTAAGCAAACCGTCGTGGAAAGGCTAGTCTCTCGAGGTTCTTAGTTATAGAGGGCACCGCGGCAGTGGGGTAAACATTTCCATGTCCTTTGATGGCTCTCTGCTTCTTTACCACCACTGTACGTACACAAGGCCACACCAAGCATCAAATTGAAGAAAGAAATAGCACTGACCACCCCTATGAAGAATGCATGCTTCTTTTTTTCTCCATTGTTGCTACTTACATCATTACATTTGGATCTTTCATCAGAATTCAAAATTGAATTGAATTCCAGTGAAATTATCACATAGATTCCCTTTTCACGTCCAAAACTAGCTGAGAAACCAATTGTAACCAGTTCGGGGAGAACATCCCGTAAGTTAATTTGGTAAGAAAGAGAATTAGTACTCCCACCAGAAACAGGCTTCGAGTCTTCTTGGTATCTCCAAAGCACACTGAGCATGTTTGTGGTAGCATTGTAAGCTATTTGTGCATTTGCCACCTTCCTCGATCGCACGGCACTATAATCCCAACTAGCATTGACAACTGATGAGATATTATTTATATTGATCTCAACATGAGGTCCATGAGGATCCCACTACTCCTTGTTTTCTTTGGTATCAAACTCAACTATCACAATTCTGTTGTGGGAGGTATCAAAACGAGTGGTCCAGTTGAATAGTCCTAGATCAGCACCGGAGGAGTTAGGCGCAATTGGATACCAAAAAGGTGCAAGGAAAAAGGCAAACCCACCGCTGAAGGAGACTTCGTCTGAAGTGTCGATCATGAATGTGAACTTGGTAGTGAAGTGTGAAGGTGACTGAGTAGTAGAGTCCCATAAGTGATAAGGTTGCGAATAAGTACACCGTCCTACGGGGAACGATTTCGAGTGTGGGGTGAGTTCAACAGTTCCTAAGTTAGGCCTGGCATCGCCTCTATAGAGTATGTTCTCTTTGTCAGGGTTGAATTGAGATATATTGAATGAAATTGGTTGAGCAAAGAGAGACAGAAATTTGAAGAAAATGAAGAGGCTAATGTTTGCTTACCTACAACTAACTGAAGAAACATTGTGCAGATCGAGATAGATCGACGTACACAAATGTTTGCAATGAGCAAATTAAGAAGAGAAAAAGTCGATCTGCATAGCATTTATTCTGAATTATATATGAAGGCAATTAAGGATCAGTCATGCATGAATCTAGCTATGATAGCCTAGGAATAAACTACTAGCTAGAATGGGTTTAAGAATTTCCATGCATCTGACATACACAACAGGACAACTTTACTGAGGAAATCTGGGAAAGGAAACAATGAAAATATACAAGCCGATCGAGGATTTAACATTACGTCTATGTAATATATAGGGATTGGCTGTATTAGGTCCTAAGAAATCTGGGAAAGGAAACAATGAAAATATACAAGCCGATCGAGGATTTAACATTACGTCTATGTAATATATAGGGATTGGCAGTATTAGGTCCTAAGAAATTCCATCAATATTGTCCTCTTAGCGCACAACAATATCTGCGGAGATATCAAAATGAAATGTGCTTCTACAAGCGATGATGAACCAGCATGCAGTGATCAGTTAGGATGAAGGCCAGGCAGTTGCAGAGATTCAGGATTTTCCTTTGTGTTCAAGAGCTAAATGCCTAAATGTAAAGAGGAAATTTATGCCCATAAGTTAAAATTACAATTATCATTCTGCAGATTTTCTTTGAAAAAAAAGAAAAACCATAATAAAAGAGGAAATTCATGTTCCACTGCTACATTGGTGGAACAAATAAAAAAAATAAATAAAGATGGTGCATGGTAAATGATCGACATATTCGTAATTAAGTGTTTCGGTAGTCAAATGTAATAATTTTTTTTTATCGAAATAGGTCAGCCTTTTCATTAAATTAAGCAAGCAGTATAAAAACGAAACACCCCTATGGAGTCGACAGAAAGAATCATTCCTTAAAACCTCATGAAAACCCTGTTCTAGAAGAATAAAATCCCAAAAAGTCCCGGGTACACCCCCTTTTAGGAAGTCCACGCACCATTATTCTAATAAAAACCTAGAAGCCTTGAAGCAGACATAAAACGATTTCAACTAAGGCTCTGGTTTTTGCGACCTAAACAAAATTTAAACAGCAACATGGGCTATAGAGACCCAATCCATCCAACCCCACAACAGAGGGGTAATCCAGGCCCTATGAAACCCCAGGCCCATAAACCAAGTCAATGCCCAAGTGGCCCAATCAGTCAAAATTCTGGTGCCGCCACCATCACTTCAACCTTCTTCGCCATTGCTACCAGCGCCGCTACTATCAACAGCCTATCCGCCGCGGTCCTTACCACCAGCATCCGCACCAAAAGTAAGGCTAATTGCCCCCCGTCTAATGAACTCGTGCTCAATGCCGCTATCACTAGCCGGAGGATCCCATCTGCTTGCTACATAGCCAAATAGCCAACCATCCTCTAGGTCGTTGGTAATCAAACCACATCGAGCATAGCCCTTGCCCGCATCACCGATCAGAGAGCCAGATTTCATCTCCATCGGATCAATACTGTCCCATTCAGACCAAATCGAAAAATCGAAACCGTGATTACCACCCATGTCATCCCCGCCACAATCTGTAGGCCAAACAGTGAATCTCGCCCTCGCATCAAACCTCCCTAGAGAAGTCGCACCTCTAAGAGCAGATGCACCCATGTACTGATTGGGTGACTAATTGGGCAATTGTTAGCAAATGGGCAATGCACCAATGAAAAATTGCCCGACTAATTGCTGGGGCATACGTGGGGACCAGCTGCCTAGGCAATTGGATGACCAATTCTTGCCCAACCGTTTGCCCGACTGATTGGGGCGGGCTCCACATCTTGCACAAATGTCATCGCTTGTAGACACAAATTTGAGAAATGGTTCTTTATTCACAGTCGTTGGATCTCAATCCAATGGCTGTAATTAAATACCAATGGTAATCTTTCTTTTTTTCACCTAAAAAATTAATTCAAAAGTTTTAAAAAAAATCTCAAATGTATTTCAAAAAATTCTGTAAGTACTCATTCTATTTCGTAATGGTCATAGAAATTTTTTTCCTGATGATAACTATATGTATATTTTTTTTATTGTGAACGATATCTGTGCTTGATATAAAATTTAATTTGTTAAAAAAGATTTATTCATTAATTTTTTATAGTAATATTGTATGATTAATCTCATTATTAATTATTCAATTAATCAAATTATAAGTTTAACATTATTGAGAATTAATAAATTATTCAAATTTGAAGTGTGAATAATGGATTGGTCAGTGACATGGTCAGTGACATGGTTAGTTACATGGTCAGTTACGTGACATGGTCAGTTACATGGTCAGTTACGTGACATGGTCAGTGACATGGTCAGTGACGTGGTCAGTTACATGGTCAGTTACGTGACATGGTCAGTTACATGGTCAGTGACATGGTCAGTTACATGGTCAATTACGTGACCAGTTACATGGTCAGTTACGTGACCAGTTACAGTTACTTGGTCAGTGACATGGTCAGTTACGTGACCAGTTACATGACTACTTAATTAACATATGCATTAATTTTTTATTAAATTAACATTGTATGATTATTCTAATTGTTAATTGTTTAGTTAATTAAATTATAAGTTTAATGAATTATTCAAATTTGAAGTGTGAATAGTAGATTGGCTGGCAAATTACCTTTCATTGGTGCATTGTATAAGCTGAAGGCAATTGCCAATTTGAGATGAATAGTAGATTGGTAGTACCAATTTGGTTAGCAAATCAGCAATTGCCCTTGGTTCATGGGTGCATTTGCTCTAACGCACCGATCCACCTATAGATCGGCCTCAAAACCACCGTCACCACATCCAGCACCGGCGATGAACAGAAATAGGCAACAGCCTAGGAGCAAGGAGTACCGCCAGAAACCGCCGACACCACCAAGAGGAAGACTAGAAAAAGGGAAGCAGATCCCCTTCGTAGTTAAAAACACAAGACCACCACCACCTGAAACTGGCCGCAGTCGAGAGGCCTCCCTTGCGGGAGTTGGCGGAGCGTTACGCTCCATTCTCACAATTCTCTTATGAATTATATCAACTTGTCAAATGTAATAATTGATTCAGTTCTATATGAATAAACTCATTTTCTTGTACCACAAACAAAAACAAGATGTACAAATGTCATTTTTTATGGATAATATATATGAAATGTGCTTAAAGCAGTAACATGATAGGGATGTAGATTGGTGTTGCAGCTAGCCGACTTACCACAGAGAACTAAACATTATGTAACATTTGATAAACTATTCCCAATTTTTGTTTTTGTTTTTGCTAGTGATACACATATTTAAAATATGGGAGAGACTTTAATGAGGACTAGTTGATAATTTTTTTGTGAGACCCACTATTCAATAACATTTATGTTGGTGTAAATGCACGTAGGTGCACTGAATAATTTCTTATATTTTAAACATGACCCAACTTTTTGAACTTCCTCGTGACCCTATTAGTTGGACTTGATCAAACAAATGGACGAACCAAATTTGTAAAATTTGAACCATTCATGTTTATAAATGATAAATTACTATTATAAATGCCTTAACGATTTCTAATTTGGTTGAAAATTTGTAAAAGTGATATGCTCATGAATATCTAAACATCTAACGGTTGATTTGCTGAAATATAATCGAAAAATAGGTCTCACAACCATTAATCAAAAAATCTTAAACTAGTTCTTATTACAGTGGTCCTCATTAGAGCCTCTTCATTTAACCTATTCCTGCTTTTGGGCTGTCTTGTATTTGCTACCAGTGAGGTGTTTAATGAAATCTCTTTTTTGTCCAAAAAAAGAAGAAGAAGCTAGAACAACTAATTAAACTGAAGAACCTACACGTACAATTGAAATTTAACTTAACAAGGTCGAAAGCATTTAGTGCATAAAGAGGAAGAATTCGAGTCTCTGGGCGGGGGGGGTGGGGTGGGGTATGTGTTATGGAATAAGATCATGCTGCGGTGACCATGTTCAGCGAGATAAGATGACGCCCAGTGAGATAAGATGTCGAGGTGACCGAGAGTAAGAGCATGCCCAGCGAGATCATGTCGAGGTGATGATGCCAAGCGAGATAATATCAATCATGACCAGGGAGATCATGCCGAGTGATAAAATCATTTCCGGCTGTGATATCAGACCGAGGTAATCATGGGATCACATGCGGCAGCGGGAGATCTGACCATGGGATCACTCAAGTGGGAGGCAATGAGATCAACGCGAGGTGACTACGAGATCATGACGAGATCGATCATATTGAGCATGGTATCATGCCGAGGTGATCATGAGATCATGTAAAGGAGGCCATGCATCTCGTACAAGCAATGTGATCTCGAAATGGAGGCCGTGAGATCGTGCATCATGTATGGGAGGCCATGAGATCATGCAAATGAGGGCTTGAATCTCGTAGGGGGCACTGAGATCAGTCAAAGGAGGCCTGAATCACGTATAGGAGGCTCTAAGATCTCATAAAGGAGGGCTTGAGATCATAACGAGGTGCCATGATGTCATGGCAATAAGATGACCAAAAGAGCTTGGGCAAGACTTCATGTTTTTGATTCTCAAAAACGAAGCCAAATCTGTCAAGTTGTCATAACTCATAGGCTAAGTAAGAAGAAGGATAGAAATAGAGAATGACACATGATGTATAGTGGTTTACCTATGCCCTGAAAGCAGGCTACATCCACTTAGAATGTTTCATTATGAGAGTGGCTAAGTAGCCAATGTAAGTGTGGGGAGATTATGGATCAAGACTTTTCTACGTAGGGAATGGGTCTTTTTTATAAGGGAGGTCCACTCCTCATATGTTTTTAATTTTGGATGTAAGAATAGTGTTGCTTATATCTTTTGAAGCCTTTTAGAGAGCATGAGAGGGTGACCTCCCGATGAAATATCGGTCGATCTCCACCATAGCAAGGTAACTGGGGTGTTGGTTAAGATAATAAATGTCGTAGGCGAGATCCACGTCGTGCGAGCTAGAAGTTGTTACGTATGCTCTGTGGCATGTGATATAGGTACTACATACAGAGTCTAATTCGGTTCTCATTGATCGATTGATCCATCTTGGCTACGCAATTCACGATGAAGTTCGGTGGCATGTGATATAGGTACTATATACAGGGTCTAATTCGGTTCTCATTGATTGATTGATCCATCTTGGCTACGCAATTCACGATGAAGTTCAATAGTTCATATTCTCCAAATATCCGAAGTGGACAACAAATCGGATGATCAGTAAGGTTGAGGGAGAGAAGAGAACGAAGGGTTACGTTTCTTTTATACATCATTTCGATGACTAAAATCTAATTACAGAACTATTTAACTAGTATGGCAAGAAATTACAAAATGTAGAGACATCCGCACATGATATCCATGGCCCATTTTGTACCTTAAATCCAATAATAATCAAATAGGGCAGTGAATTATGATTGCAACTCTTTGCGACTGATCCAAACAAGAAAATAAAGCGATAGGTTGTTCATCCGCAGAGAGTGTCCCTCTTTGTGTTTTGGAAGATTTCTTTTGACGAAAATTAGTAGACGGTGTTCCTCTATTTATATTATTTGTTATAGGAAGCTTTGGTCGATTTGCCCTTCCAGGCACCTCCAACCAAAAACAGAGTAATCTTTTGTACTTGCAATTTATGCATTACCATCAAAACTCGGTTTGAATTTATGCATGTGGATTGAATGATGGATCATTATTAAACGAAATGAACATTTTGATGAATAGAAATTGGTAGACGAACTTGGTGTGGTAGTGTTATACTTACACCCAAGTTGCTGTCTCCACCTCTGATGAAATTGTCACTATATTCGGTCTCATTTAAAATTCCATAGCTTCCGAAATGAAAAAAAGAACAAAATGAACCCAATAACATGGCCAATGGCAAGAAAATCCATTACTTACACTAGCCTCCATACATCCAATATGAAAGAAGCAACATTAAACACATCGCCATTCGTTGAATTGCACATCTGAGCAAGAGACTGTCAATACATTGATATACACAAGCACAAACATCTGACTAACTATCTATACCCAAAACCCATGTCCAGTTCATGCCCATACATCCCTTGACTATTATGCCCACCACTGGCAGCAAATGGGTGAATCTGTTTCGGGTTTGATCTCATTTCCATCTCAAGGAGCCTTTGCAATGCCTCAGGATGGTTGCTTCCACCAGCAACATCAGGAGCTGAAATTTAACGAAAGTCAGTATTTTTATACATGCAGTTTCTGAAGATGAAACTCAAAGTTGAACCTCATCACTAAAAAAACAGGTCAACATAATTAAGAAGGTTTCCATTAGTTTAACAGAAGTTGAATGTCAAAGGGGTTCAAAATTATTGTGGGAGACTTTGGGCATAGTTTTAATGATTCGAGTAATTTCTAGAATATAGAGAAGTAAAGGTGCAAACTCTACCAAGACACTACATGGACGCATTCCCCAAATAAATCAGAATAGCAGGCAGAGAACTAATTCAACTACAAGCACCAATAGCAAATGAAAAGAGAAGTGGTTTTACCTGGCGATGGCATGCCATGACCACCTAAGCTGACTGGCCGAGGACCAAACGGAAAGCCGGCCATTGGGTTCAATTCTTCCATAAAGCTAGAAACCTGACTGTTTGGATGAGCAGGCAAAGGTGCACCCCTGTTCGGATGAGGAGGCAGGGCTGGAGCACTGGATAATCCTTGTAGCAAGTGAGGCGGAGGAAAGTTTCCTGCCATATGCATCTGTTGCAACATAGGGTGATGATGAGCATCAAACCCAGATTGTCCAGTGTTCGCATGATGGAAAGGTGGACGGAGCATATTTGCAGGAAACTGATGACTTTGAGGAGGATCATTTCGGATCATACCCTCTGGCGTCATAAAATTCATCTGAGAGTTGGCATTGCCAGGATGAGAATCTGATGGATGAAAAAAAGTTCCTCTATGATTCATTTGAGGATGATGGAGCTGCTGTGAAGAAGGTTGGACATTATGGTTCTGATAAGGAATATCAGGCTGTCTTATATCATAAGGGCCACGAAGAAAAGGTGGACCTTCTTGGCTTCCCATGATAGACCTTTCATCCTTGAAGGCAGAGTTCAAAGCTGCCAATTTCTCAACAATGTCAACTTCTGTGTTTGGGGAGGAGAATACTTTGCTTTTCACTAGATTCCCGGTAGACATAAAATTTTGGATGTTTAAAGGTTCACTGACGGTAATTAAGCTATCCTCTTCAGGAAGTCGAATATCCGCAGGCCCATCAAAGACGCCAATCTTAGACCCCAAGTCAGTTCTAACCTGTAATGAATCTAGGTCAATTTGAGGATTATCAAAACCTAGCAACTGCTCATCGATCTTATCTGATTTGGTTTGCTTCCTTCTATTTGCTGTCATGTCACTGTTACTATGATTACTTGTATTAGGTCCAACATCAATTGCAGAAGGAACAAAACTATTGTCTGATACTGAAAAAGGCAACCCATGAGGCTCCGGAACATCTACTCTTGCGGACCCTACAAGGCCTCTTTTCGTAGAAACTGGTGCTCCAACTGATTGCAACTCCTTCATGAAAGCAGTTCCAAATAGTGTTTCAAGCGTCAGACTCTTCCCTGGATCAGAAGTATTATCAGCATTTTTCTCTTTTGAAACGTGACGTGCAGTGCCAATAAGTGTCCCATCAATGTTGTGAACTTTCTCAGAAGATGCTGTCTCTTGATTCAAAGATGGTTCAATATCTTTTAAGCCTGTTCCCTTCTGCAACAGTGAGAGTAGGTGCTGCGATGCATGATTATCTACTTTGGCTTTTGGCTGCTCAGCCTTTCTATCAGGTACAACTGACCTTTGAACAGGGGGCTGCAAGGTCGGACCACTGTCACTAATTTCAGATAGAATCGACTGCTCAAGGTCTTCACATGTAAGGACTGCTGAAACTGCCTCTGGTTTAATACTTTTGTACATATGCTCAGAGTCTCCAACTGGAGGAGATACTATGTTTGATGTCAAAAGCCTCTCTGCAGGTTCAGAGTTTTGGGAGGGAAAACTAAGAAAACTGTGATCGCGTAGCTTCCCATCAGAAATATGAGGTCCAGCTTTTTCACTACCAACGATCAAGGAAAGCAAATCATTTGGCCTTCCGGATAAGATCTCATTAGCAGGTTTCTTGTCTGCAGTAAAATAGAACTAATTAAAGCTTAAAATGTACATTTTCCATTCCAAGTTTAAATGACTAAAGTTGGAAACAAATTTAAAAAGCTTCTAACTACAAGAAATTGATGGCAGCAGACCTTCTTCATGAAACCACTGAGCAAACTTTGATGAGTTGACAATGTGAGGGCCCAGTGCCTCATCCACTTTGCTATCATGAGGCTGCAGAAGCACAAAAGATATGAATGAGACTACTTCTCAAACTACTGACTTTGTTTCAGATTCAAATGAGAAAAATACACAAACTTGCTTGCCTGGGATCTAAAGCTTACCATAAGTTGGAATATGAAAATGAAAACTTAATTTTGATAAAACATAATGCTAATGAGCCCTATCAAAGGCAGGTCTCAGTATCATAACTTCATATTAAATGATGCTAGATTATTTTATTTCTTAAAATTAAGAGTGAATCAAGAATGTGGGCACTTGAAATTCGTCCCGAATAATGGAGATTTTAATAGGAACTCTAAAAATAAGAGAGAGAGAGAGAGAGAGAGAGAGAGAGAGAGAGAGAAAGACACCATGAATACCTCAATGATATTTGAGGAGCCAACACCATTTAAAGGTACTGCACCGCTGAAAAGCTTTTCCAGTATTGAAGTAGAATTAGTCACCTTTTCAGCATCGATCTCAAACACTTCACTATTTTTGGAAGCTTCTAAAGCTTGTGGTGTATTAGCTTTATTATATAATTGACTATCCACGCCAATTATCTTATTATAAGCACCTTGAGGTGGTAACAAATTTAGACTCTTTTCACTCATACTATCAAATGAAGCATGAGTACTTGCACTTGCATGATGCTGCTTGCCCAAAACCATTTGCTCAACCGGTTGTTTTTCCACTCGATTATCAGAAGTACCATTTACAACACGGTTACTTTTGCCATGTAGAATGTTATCCTCAAGTCCAGAATTCCCAACCTAACAGAAAGAAGCGACAGATTAATGATGAATGCAAATAGGGTATGAAATAGGAAACCCTCATATGAGGTTGGCTCCCTAGAGTGTATTTTAGCAAAACTATAAATTAATTGGTAAAACGACCAGAAAAATTAAACAAAATCAGAAGACAGACATGATATCCACTACTATATTAACTCAGTATTAGACACACGTGGTTAAAAAGTTCTTCAGCCAAATATCTCTCGACACTTATTAGCAAGATTGTAATCATTTCAAAGCATAACCTATGCTAAGCATTAAGAATTAAAAAGACAATAATCTAGGAAAACACTGTCTTCATTAGTAAAAAAAAAGTACATAGTGGTTACCTCCACTTGATGGGGATGGTTCAAGGATTTTGTTCCAAGATTTCTTTCCAAAACTGTGCTAGTAAAACCAGGGGGCACAAGAGGTCTGGATGCAGGAGTTTGCAAGGGTAAATTAGACTTTTCCCCATCATTATTTGATGCTGGTGGTAGCCGAGGCTCAGCAATTTCACTGCTCCTCGGCAAAAGTTTCTTCTCTTCTTTGGTATCATCATCCAACAGCGTAGAAAAATCAAAGCCACCTTTATTCTTCTCTGGCTTCAGCTTCTGCTTTTCTTGAAATGCTTTCTGCTGCTCTTTCCTCATTAGTTCAAAGGAATCTGGGAGAAAAGCCATCAAATTTCAAACTTGCATATAATTGACAGCAAAACATACTGACCCAAGCTAAAGAGGTACAAAAAATACAAAAAACACAGAAAACTTGCAATCAGTTCTACGTAACCACCCTAAAGATAAAAACAAGTACCTCTTCTCTTTCTTTCCTCTTCTGCTCTATCCTCATTTGTATACTCAGAGGAACCAAAAGTTTCATCATTAAGTGAGTCGGTAATCTCCTTTCGTGTGAGAGGTGGTGCCTGCAAATTATAGGACAAGGGAAAAAATATAGTTAAGAAGCTTTTCTCTGCATTATACTGGTTTAAAGACATATAAAATAATACTGCAGCACATCAAACTGGTGGATATTAAGTTCGCTACTGCAGGCATTATGCTTTTTGTGAATTTTTTAACACACACGGTAGGGCCACAAACAAGTCAAAAACTTACTTTATAAGGACGGGGAGGCTGATATGGTTCATTGCTTCTATTTAGTTGGTAGGTATCATTAGGTCGAACTTTGGGTGCCGCTATCCCTCCAGCAAACCCAGCTGGTCTTGGAAAGGAACCACTTCCGAGAAGTCCATCATGCTCAGGGACCTGCCAAGGCCGCCGAGCCTGGTTCCCATAGTGCCTTCCGGAATCTGTATATTCAACAGATCAGCAAATACAATTTCAGATATCTAAATTTGTGGAGAAACAGCTGAGCAGGATCTCAGCAATACAAGAATGCCATATGAATTGCCACAGAAAAGAGCCTGACACTAAATGAGGACAAAGCACTGCTTCAAGACAGGAAATGTAGAAGAGTAGGATCTTAACAGTTAACCAGGCACCCAGGGGCACCACTAGTCAATTCTATATCCTAATCAATATGTCTAACAACCAGTCTCCTCACCATAAATATCAGCTTCCCCCAACATTTGTCCTCAACACTCAACTCCCACGGATATCCAATAACAACATAATATGGATATATTTAACCATTTTCCTCGCAGTCTCAGTTAATTACTCATAAAGGAACTTTATAATGCTAGCTTGACTGGGTAAGTATTTCTTTTACCCATACAAACATAAAAAATCACCTCGCTTGGTCTACTGGAAGATTGGACTTAATTCCCCATAAGAGTTCCCAAGTTTCATGATAAGGTATTCTTCTGCCAAATGACTAAGTTCAAAATAAATGCACTGAATTTGCAGGCTAGGCCTGCTTGGTACTTGGGAAGTACCTGTAAAGACACCAGTCTACCACAAGCAACTAACAATCATGTGAACTATTCTCTGAAACATAGATATCTAGATACATTTGGAGTTATACATAGAAGACCATATATGTAGAAGTTTAATATCAAAGTATCAATAGTCATGATTAACCTAAAACCTCACCAGAGTCCTTGTCAGATTGCGTGTCACTATCTTTATCACTGCGTCCAGAAGAACGACTTTCCCACCTTCCATGAGGCAGTCGCGAATAACCAGCTGCATCACCTCTAGTAGGAGGTGATGAACCATAATCATTTCGCCTGAAACTATTTGCTGACAAACCACTAGATGGCCTTTGCCCTCTGAAAGCATCCTCGAATTCACTGATATGAAAAGGGAAGGAATGGAAACAGAAAGCATAAACTATGAGCAAGACTTAACACAAGATTAAAGCAATATCAATAACCATGGTACAGCAAGATAAAACAAACCAGCGAAACCAAGTATGTATAACCCCTAACTACTTGAAAGAGGCGATTCACCTTAGGAATGACCGGTCGAACCCATCTGGCAACTTCTTGCAGGATTCTAACTCACTCAATGACAGAAGAAACTCCCTCGTATACGATATTTTTAACTTCCTGCATCATTGAAAAATGTCTGTTACATCACCATCGGCAAGGGAATGAACATATATATAACCGAATACCCTAGCAATCACAGAAACCAAAAATGCCAAAGAAAAATGCATTACTTATTAACTTCATGATTCGTTTCGGCGGGCTGATCCGGCAAGTGTTGGTCTTCGTTCTCTAAGCTCATTCTGCAAATACTAGCACTATACCCCAACTCCCAACTACAACCCAATCAACCTTCTTCACTGAACCACAAAAACCACCACTCTTCTTCAATTGAACAGTCACTACTCCAAGCTCAAAACACAAAACCCATTAACCATATCCGCATCCAAATCAACCCAAACCTTCAATCTTATACACCCACTGATTGTTACACCAGTTCCTAACCCAGAAACCCGAAAGTCAATTCGAAAAGCTGCGAAAAACTCCAAACAATCACCACATACCTAATCAAATTCCCTCAACTCCTAATCAATCTAAATCAACTAGCGCTAGATCCTAATTCATTCTCCGATCCAGCTCAGTCTTCCCATAGCCACCCCAATCAAACCTTGTTCCAATCCAAAAACACTCAACAGATATATACAAAAAGCAAGTATCTTTCTGCAAAATCTAACGTCGATTTCAAGAAATCGGCAGAAAACAAAGAATCCTCATATGTTGGACGAGAATCTCAGCTGCGGAATGAGCCTAGGGTTTTTTTTGTTCAAAATGTTCCAAGATCTTCCAGAAGCTTATAGGGATGAACGGCCGGGATCGAAGAAGATGAGTCAGTGAAAGATTAGGGTTTTGGTGTGGGACGAATACAATTTCATATCGATCGGAGCGATGGAGTTTGTTTAGAGAGAGAGAGAGAGGTGTTTAGAGAGAGAAAGCAATGGAGGAGGGGTGGTGGTCTGGTTGGGTCTCGCTTACCTGAAATGACCTTGCTCACCTTCACAGCGCACAGAGAACAAATATTACTATTTTTGAGGAGATCTCACGCGCCTTCTGTTGTTTGTGACGTGCACGCTCTCTTGTTTTCTTGTTGGTGTGTCATGGTCATGTGTTTAATTGGATTTTCTAGGGTTTTTACTTTTTTAGTTGCTGGTATTTGATCTTTGAGGATCATTTGAGCTAGAGAGGGTTGTGACTTGAGGAGTGGGGAAGAGGGGCGTGGATGTTGAAGTGAAGGAGTATGACCTTTTAGATGAATTCAACAGTTTTTTGGTTTTTGTCAAAGGGTTAGTTGTGATAGAAATGTACCAAATGTATTATGATAATAATATATGTTCACACGCGTCTTACCTTAATAATTGCACGTACTGAAATATGTATGAGGCATTCGTGCGTAATTATGATGTATTTATGGATTACTACGCGACATTGTCAAGTGATGGTCTGGTATAATACAACGAAACCAATTGGGTAGATGGGCGGTTTATGGTTACTAATCTGTAATGTAAGCTTCCGTTTTCATTATACTAATCTACATGACATTGTCCGTTCATGAACTATTCCAAGACAACAATACTAATTGGGTGTGCGGGTGGTCCAAAACTAATAATTTATCGTTACTTAGATTATTCATCTATTACTAATTTATAATGTAAAGCGCACACCTTTCTTAATATTAATTTAATTTACGTGATACTGTCAAGTGGTGGTTAGGTCCAATATAACAACACCAACCAAGCATGCAAGTGATCCAAGACTCATAATTTCTCGTTATTTAGATTCTTCACCTGTTGCTAACCTATTTCGAGGAGAAATATCGATGGATAAATTGTAAAAAATAAAACAATATGATTAATGATCATCACATGTCACTTTTACCATGTCCAGCTTCTTCCAAAACCACAACACCTTATCCTATTTCATTCACAAAATTCCATATCCAACAATCACCCCCAACCTTCTCCGATTTTACAAAAAAAACCACATCACACATCGAATAGACATTTTCGTAAATAACTTCCAATTCAAGACTCTTTTACTCTCATCCCATCAAAACCTTACCTCACACTGAAGCTCAAAAATACAAGCAGTGAGACTGAAACAACAGAGACTAGTCATGGCGTGCCCTTCGCTCTTACGCTCCTCTACGTCGTCGTTTCACGGCCAATTCCCAATTGCAGCCTCGCCTCCGCGGCTGGCGTTCGGAAACCCTAGAAATGTGAGCGTAGTGAAGGCCGCGGAGGTTGTGCTGGTGGAGAAGACGGAGTCGGAGAAGGCCAGTCGGCTCAAGACGGCTTACCTTGAGAGAATCATCCCTAAGCTCAAAGAAGAGTTCTCATACCAGAACATCCATGAGGTGAATAAAGCTTCCATTTTTGTATTTTCAGTCTAATTTTATATATAATTAGTTGTTTGTTTGATTTTATGTTCATGAATTGGGGTCTAATTTAGGTGTAGAAAGACTGGGTTTTAGGAAAGTAAGTAACTTTTTGGTTAAAGAAATGAAATTTGAGATAAACCAGTGACAATGTGGTTCAGTTTTAATTAAAATTGGATTTGGGGATTCATGTTTTCGTACTTATTGTGATGTTGAATTCTCTGTGTTGATGATTTTGGTGTAAATAGAGTCTTTTTGTTTGTATTAATTTCGAGAGTTCGATTGTTGGGTTTGTGAAATTGAGTGCTTTAATGAAGTTTGTTATGTTGGTGATTTGTGCAATGGGGAACTTGCTGTAGGTTCCGAAGGTTGAGAAGGTTGTGGTGAACTGTGGTATTGGAGATGCTCAGCAGAATGCTAAGGGATTGGAAGCAGCGATGCGTGACTTGGCGCTCATTACAGGGCAGAGACCTGTGAAGACAAGAGCAAAGGCTTCCCTTGCGCAGTTTAAGATCAGGGAAGGTCAGCCACTTGGGATTGCTGTCACACTCAGAGGAAATGTGAGCTTTCTTTTCCTGCTTAATAGATGAATCGTATTGTCAGCTTCATTTCTTTTAGATATTTAGAAGACTGAATTTATCATTTTTTGGTGAGCAATTCCTTTATTCATGTTTCTTATAAACTCCTGTGCAATATTTAATATTGTTAATCAAGATTTAGAATAGAGGTTTGTGCTGAATTCCGTCTGGCAGTGTTTACAATGGTAATACAACACTCATATTCTTTTCCTCTTGGCTTGGTAGTAGATTGAACTAAAGCTCAGTCACAAGTTAGTCTGTAAAACATATTGGTAATGATGGCACCAGAAAAAGAGTAGCTTATTCATATCTGTAAGGTTATACCATGGCCAATAGTGCCTCCTTTCTTTCTATTTTTGACATGGAAGAAATAACCTGATGTGAAGTAGTATGGTCAATATGGATATGATTATAGGTATGGTTGTTAGAAAGAAAGAGAGCAATGATGGTTGCACTATCAGTTGTGTGGTAAAAGATACCCACATTGATGTTACAGTGGTGAGGGTGGTTTGTGCACCAAGTCAACATCAGTGTTTGTTACTAGTGACTACTGACTAGTAACCCTACATTGGTGATGGTATTGATACAAGGAATCAGTAGTTAGTTGCATAAAATTAAATAGTTTGACAAAGAAGCAAAATCCCTTTCCCTTACAGAATTGTACTTGAGAACTCTGCCTGTGTTTGATTATGTGTGCGTGGATCTAATCCCTTGAAAATTTATGTATCATCTCATAATTCCAATTGCATGAAATCTCATGCACCCAGTGTTGATTTTGCAGGTGATGTACGCATTCCTTGATCGGCTCATTAACTTGGGTTTTCCCAGGACAAGGGATTTTCAAGGTCTCAACCCGAACAGCTTTGATGGAAACGGTAATTATGGTGTTGGAATTAAGGAACAGAGTGTGTTCCCAGAGATCAAGTTTGATCTGGGTAAGGGCAGGGGAATGGATGTTTGCATCAAAACAACAGCTAAAACAGATAAAGAAGCTCAGACACTTTTGGCTCTAATGGGAATGCCATTCAGAGAGACTGGCCCAGTAACCGAAGTGCGCAAGAAGAAGCTGAGGTCTCACCATTTCAGTCGAAAGGGAGGTGGAAGAAAATGAGTGTTTGCCTTTGGGAGATAGGAACATTCTGTTAGTTTTGTATTTTGCAAAGTTCAGTCACCAAACTGTCAATGTATGTTCAAATGTTCAATGAAAATGATCTTATTCCTGTTGTGCAAATCATGCAGCTATGAACAACACTTTTGGTATTTTCCCTTGATTCTTAAGAATCATGAATGTGGCCGCATAATGTTTATATGGTCCTAAGCAATGACTTCTCTGTTCACCTCCAATCCTTCACTGTTCACCTCCAATCCTTCACAAGGGGATTGCCATAGAAGAAGCCAAATTCTCCCCATTGGGGAGAAGAAGAAAACGAGGGTTGCCATGCTGTGATAGGATACACTTCGCTTTTTGTATCCTGCAAACTTCAATCACCACCAACTCTTAATGAAAATGAGCTTATTCTTGTTGTGTATAGTGAAAATGTCACATACATATAACCAAAATAGATACTTTGACGTTGATTCCCAGCAGAATCATTTGCCACGTGTATAATACTATTGCCAGCCGAACAAAATATAGCAAAATAATTAAAGAATCTAAATAACGTGGGCGGACTAATACTGAGGTGTTAATTAACAAAATGACTGCTCTGTTTGAACAGTGATGAACCCAGAAAACCTCGTTAGTCTTCTTAAACCTTTGATTTTCTGCAAAAGCACAAAGCTTTGGAGAAGAAAACCCACAAAGACTGAAGCTTTATAAAGAAAACCAAAATGGGTAGCATTAATCAGATAGCATTGGGTTGCGGAATAGCTACAGTTAGACTTCCAATGGCGAAACCATCATGGGCCGTCGTCAGAGCCGAGCTTCCCAAAGCCCCTGATCTCTATGCTGAGCGCTCTGTTTCCAGAAGTGGGTCTTCCTCCTCTCACCGGCGTGACCTCGTTTTCGTCGTCAATCCTTCAGGTCTCTCTTTCTTTCTCTCTGTTTTTGTTTTTGGGTTCTTGTTTTTTTTTTTTTTTTTTTTGAGGATTGGTGAGTAGTGAAAGTGGGGGAATTGGAGCAGGGGCTAATGGGAGGACTGGTAAGGAGTGGAAGAAGCTGCTTCCTTATTTGAGGTCTCGTCTTGGTGCTGATTGCAATGTGAGCTTGTTATCTTTCTTTGGTTTTTTGTTTGTTACAAAGTTTTGAGCTTGACCCAAAACCCAATTCTGGTTGACTAGTTCATTTCATTTGAGGTTGGAATATGGAGGCATTGATTTTATGTCATTGTTGGTTATGGATGAATTGCTTGTAGATGTTGTTTTGGATCGGTTTTGTGTTGTTTGGCAACTGATATGATCAGTGGAGATTTGTTTCTTCTATGAAAGATGTGTATTTGTTGAAAAGGGCCGTCCTTTTGTTAGAGAAGTGTTTACAGTCTGTTGACTGATGTATGTCTATGAAATCAAAGTGATTTACAAGTGAATTCCTGATTTGAGGGTATAAGTTTTCATTCTGTAATGGTATTCAAGGTTGATTGCTGTTCTAAGTGCTCTGTGGTTTGAAGTACCTTTACATGTTGGATTTAGCAAATGGCTTAGTGTAAAATTACTGTTCACCACACTTTTATGCATATAGCTTAATAAGGGTAAGTATGGTGACATGGACCATATTTCACTGTCCAATTATCTGTTTGCAGCCTGTGCTGTATTTTTTTGGTTCTCCATTGGGATGCAGCTTTGAACTTGTACTTTTGCTTGTCTATGTTATGGGCAGATATGCGAGTCTTTAACATCAGGTCCATCTCATGCAATCGACATAACACGGGAGGTGAGCTTTCATACTTTATTGTTTGAGATTGAACTAAATCTAGTTTGTTTGCTGGAAGATTGGTTTAAGAAGGGATACTATGATTCTAATGCTATGCAGGCTATACGGGAGGGTGCAGATGCTGTAATCGTGGTGGGAGGAGATGGAACTTTGCATGAGGTATTGAGATTTTAAAGTTCATGGAAGGACTGCGATGACTGGTCAATTGCATTTTCTCCCCTGCCCTGGGTCTGGGTCTTTCATATTCTGCAAATGACTGGTTGATATGGGATATACTCTTTACCATCTCTTGATCAGACATTTTGGTGTACTGATGTGGTTTTACAAATGACCAAGGAAAATGAATCTGTCTCTCAAATTTTAACAAGTGATAAATCTTTCGGTGTAGGATTTGGCTTCAGTTATGGGCATATACAGTTTTACCATAAGCAATGATTTAATGGATTTTTGTGAAACTATTTGGTACATGTAACTTTCAAAACTGCAAGTGTTCTGATTTATATGGTATATCTGTATTGTGTGCTACGGATGTGTACGCATATGATCTATACTGTTGCTTATCTACATGAGCTTCTGATAATCAGGTTGTGAATGGATTCTTTTGGGCCGGAAAACCTGTTACTAATTATGATAGAGAGGCCACCCATTCAACTGCCCTCGGTGTAAGTGATTACCATAGGAGTTTTGTAATCTTAAGTTACATTCTTTTTTTCATTGTATGTAGTTATTGCCAAATTCAGTCATTAGTGAAATGCTCAATTGGTTCATAAACTACCTGCTTTGGATTTCTGAAGGGAAGATGTAATTATTGTTTGCTTTCTACAGCTCATTCCATTGGGAACTGGGTCCGATTTTGCCAGATCATTTGGCTGGTTAGTTCGTGCATTTCAATCTGGTATCATTTGAGTTGTCTATGTTCACTTGCTCAAGATTCTTGAATATCTGTTATTTTATCAGGAAAAATAATCCTTATGAAGCCATCGAACGCATAGCCAAAGGTTCTCTCTCTCGCCCCCTCCCTCTCTCTCAATCTTTATATTGTTTGTTCTTTTTGTGTAATCCATCTTTGATTAATACTGAAGGAGCTTTCACTTAATGATTCATCTTGCATTTACTTTGTGAATTATATATGCTGAAGGCAGAGATGCATAATTGCCTTCTGCAGGACAGAGATCACGGATAGATGTTGGAGTTATTAGTGGAGAAACTGATGAACCTCATTACTTTATTAATGTTGCTGACATTCACTTGTAAGTTCAAGTTGGAAAATTTTCACTAGACACATGCTGATTTTTAGACAATCTCTCTGACATTTTGTTGGGGTGGATATTTTGCAGGAGTGCAAAAGCAGGATACCATGCTTCTAAATACAAGAGATTCGGAAACTTGTGCTATGTTATTGGTGCTTTGAAAGGCTTTATTGGGCACCGTAATCAGGACCTTAAGATCAAGGTGAGTATTGTATTGCGTTGAGAAGTAGTAGTCAGTAGTTTATTGCTTGCATATTTATTTACCTTACAAATCATCCACTCCACTTAATAAAATGTTGTTGATCTAGGTCAATGAAGGGGAGTGGGAAGTATATCCTCAAGTAACAGCCCTTTGCATTGGAAATGCAAAATACTTTGGTGGTGGCATGAAAATTACACCAAATGCTGATCCTCAGAATGGAAAATTTGAGGTGGATTAGTTTTACTGCACCTAATTGTTGATAGAAAAGTATATAATGCAGGGTTTTTTTTTCCAATATTTCTGAACTGTGTTCTGAACTTTCTTGGCAGGTTGTGATTCTTCAGGACTTCAAGTGGTATGACTTCGTCTTGAAGCTACATAAGTTGTACAATGGGACTCATCTATCGGTGGAAAATGTATCATCAAGAAGGTAGGTCATGTTAGGTGAAGCTGTCTCAGGCTAATATACTTTTCATGTTTTCTCCGTCTCCCTCTCTCCTTTGTTTCTCCCATATTCCTTTCTATCTTTGCGTAGAAAAATAAAAACTAAAAGCCGAAGCCACAAAGGTTTCCCGATGAGCTCTTTCATCCACGGCTATTAGATGTAGGGTTCTCTTGTGTGCTTTCCTCTTATTCATTTTGTTCTTCTTGCAGCGTACATTCTATTGAAGTGGAGGAGATTTCAGGAAGTGGCAGCATTTATGTTCAATCAGATGGCGAACATTTAGGATTCCTGCCTAGAAAATTTTGTATATTACCTTCTGCTGTTGAGATGATATGTTGACATAATGCTGGAACTTGTGCTCGGTGCTTATTGAAGAATAGAGTTGGCAGAGGTATCTTAGCATCAGAACTGATGCTGCAGAGAAAATAGACTGGACAGTTCTTTCTCATGGAATAAATCAATCAGATAGAGAGTTCAACAAACTACAATATACACACCAGTGCCTACATAACTGAAGCCAAACAAACTATGATAGAGTTACAGATCGATTTATCTGATCATCTAACTTCTAACAAACTTATACAAACTCCAACATAGTCAAATTGAAGGTACTGACATGTCGTCCATGCTGGCTCTTCACACTTGAGCTGAGAATAAGAGCTGGTATTGACTTGATACATTTTGGTGTGAATAAATGTTAAACTGAAGTGCTCTGGTTTGCTTTACCAAGTCTTGGCCTAATTTTCTCTGTTTTCCTCAATCTGAAGGAAGAGGATTTATAAAACTCATCACTTCGATTTTTGTTGGTAGCTGTAACACAATAGTTAGGAAACTCAGACATAGGAAACTGAGTTTCCAAAGATGGGAACTATAAAAAGTGCAGTAAATTTGGCTTGCAGTGATGAACTTTACTTTCTTAACCTCCTCCTTGTTCTTTGCTGAATAGTGAATCTAAAGGGTCAATTTTTTTTCTTCCTTTTTTTCTTTTGATTCAATGGTTCTTAAAATCTTGGCAATTCTTTGTTGAAAATGTAAATGACTTTTAAAGCGTTGTTTTTCTATAGGATGTCTCTATGGCTAATATTCGTTGTGGTCTTAGATATTTAACTCCAACCATAGGTTGTGTTTCTCTCTCTTTTCAAATGGCAAACATTTTCTCCTATGCTTCCATTACACCACGCCTCACTGCTCAGCACCACCACCTCAGTTTCCAGCCAAATTATCTCAGTTTACAGCCAAGTCAGCGTTACAGTGTCTGCAGATTTCGTTGCAGTGGTGAAAACCCAACAAGGAAATCAACATCCAATACAGAATCCCAACCAGAAAATGCAAATGTAGTGCTTAAGGTTGCTTGGTATGCCTCTGAGTTTTTGGGCATTGCCACTTCGTTTTTCAACCCACCATCCAAAGTTGAAGCTCCTGAAACTGCTCTTGAGCTTGCAAGAGATGGGTCTGGAGCCGTTGATCGTGCCGGAGTAGTAAAATCAATCAAAGATGACTTTGAAAGATCATACTTTGTCACAGGTCAGTGAAAAAAATTTCAATGGAACTGTTTGTTGAACTCTTAGGTTTCATAATGAGTAATAATCTTCATACTTGGATTACTAGGGAACCTCACGCTTGATGCATATGAAGAGGTTTGTGAATTTGCTGATCCTGCAAGCTCATTCAAAGGGCTTCAACGTTTCAAAAGGAACTGTACTAATTTTGGATCCCTTTTAAAGAAGTCAAATATGAAGCTTATGAAGTGGGAAGATTTTGAGGTAATATCAAATTCCACATTTTCTTCCATGAGTTTTCTGATTAGCCAGCTTATGAATCTTTTGCTGCCACCTTGACTGAATAAGTTTAATTACCTCATATCTTTTCATTCACAGTAATTTCTACAAGTTTTCATCTAACTTTTTGTTTGTTTACAGGATAAAGGAATTGGTCACTGGAGATTCAGTTGTATCTTGTCATTCCCTTGGAGGCCAATTCTATCTGGTATGCTTTTGTGCAGTCACTTGTTAACTACATGTATCAAATAAAGACTAATTTTGCGTCTGTGAGAGTTGGAACATATGACATTTCCATGGAATAAATTTCTTCTGGTCACCTGTATAGCACTTGATGTAAAAAGATTGTCACTCTAGTCCATCTTCAAACTTTAGCATCAAACCATTTGTTAGTCACCTCATTTGATACATGGGCTAAAATCCCACAAGCCTAAAGGGCACTTCAAGTAAGAAATGACACCTTCATTAGCTAGTTTAATAAGGTAAATGCTTGTTTAGCTTGTTTTTAAACCACTCTGACACTGTTGTTGCAGCAAGTGGATACACTGAGTACTACTTTGATGAACGGTCAGGGAAAGTGTCCAGGTAACTTATTGTTGCACAATAAGGTAACTTTTTCCCTCTTTTCCAAACTTGTCATATATAACTCAAAGTCGTTGTGTAAATTTTCAGGCATGTAGAGCACTGGAATGTTCCCAAAATGGTTTTACTGAAGCAGATTTTAAAGCCAAGCAGGGGATTCTGGCTTAAGAAAACAGGTGGTTGAAGAATTGCTGTTTGTGGAAAAGGAGGGTCAGAGTAACAAGCTATGGCCAACTTCTTCGGACTCTGATCACAATTTTGATGGTTTATGTATGTGGAAAAAGAAGTTGTAAATAATGGAGGAGTGAGCTAGTGGAATTTATGGTTATGTACTGTTGATATGTTGGGATTTGTCAGTAAATATGAGATATGTACATCAATGACCAAAATGAATGTGAATTTGGGTGATTTCAAATTCCACCAGATTTGGTGTCATCACCTTGCAAATATCCTACATTAATCAGTCCCCATAAGCATAAGTTGCAAACAGGGGTCTGCTTAATAGTATTTTTCTAATGGGAGTAGGATTGAATTTGAAAGTGATATAAAGGTGTTAATAAGAGCCACCATCCTTAAATTACTATTCATTGGCCCCATATTTTTCTGGTTAGTCCAGTCTACTGTTATATAATTGTTTTTTTTTGTTAGTCAAGTCTACTACGATATCTATTCTTTCTTTGGTGACCCCAGGTCTACTACTACTACTACTACATATTGATACCATAGATTCAATGTTTTGGACAAAACCTTTCTCTAGGCACCTTCAGACTAAGCCATGGCGTTCCCATTCTTGGAAGTAGTTGTTGGTACGAATCAATTTCTATCTCTCGCTCACTTTTATCTTCTCTTCTCCTCTGCTCACCTTCATGTTCTACAGCTTGTAACTGCTTTTAACTCGTAAGCTTTTTACAGGTTCTATGATATTGATGTACATATTTGAAACTTACTTGGATTTGAGGCAACATTCAGCACTCAAACTTCCAACACTTCCTAAAAATTTGGAAGGAGTAATCAGCCAAGAGAAGTTTGAGAAGTCGCGAGCCTACCGTCTTGAAAGAAGGTATATCTGATTCTTTCTGACCATCATTTCTCCTTTGTAATCTCAACTGATGTTTTTTTTTTCTTGGCTTCAGCCACTTCCGTTTTCTTTGTCAGTTAGTGAGAATACTTGTGGAATCAGCAATTTTGTTCTTTAAGGTTTTGCCTTGGTTTTGGAAGGTCAGTAATATAAAGTGGGATTCTGTTTGTGGGAATCTGCTTGATGCTCTACTGTCGGTGTTTGATTAGTTCTGTTTTCGTTTTGACAATCTCAGAAATCAGGACACTTCGTAGATTTAGTTGGCCTCAACGAAGAAAATGAAATACTACATACCCTTGCATTTTTAGCTGGTGTGATGATTTGGTTAGAGGTAGGCACATTATTGCTAATAGCTTATAAGTTTCTGAGAATTGATGAACAATTAAATTGGTATTTGAATTACAATGATTTTCTAGATAGATCTATACTCTATTGGTTTATAAAGGTATTGATAGTCTGCATCTCTTGACCAGATCACAAATTTACCATTTTCTCTCTACTCCATATTTGTGATCGAGGCCCGTCATGGTTTTAATAAGGTTTGTATTGCTACTCGGACCTCACCATGTTTCGTCCCATCTTTTATCTCGATTGTTTCTTGTTGATTTAATTTCTAACATGAATTTGTATCTGTTTTACAGCAAACAATATGGTTATTTTTTAGTGACAAGCTTAAAGGAATTTGTCTTTCTGTTATTCTTGTCCCACCTATTGTGTCTGCAGCAATTTTAATTGTAAAGGTAAACTCATCTATTATATTTTGAGCAAATCAGCTTTCTATTTTCCTTGCTTGGTTAATCTTTCATGACTTATTAATCATATAGTGTTTCTATAAACCTCAGAATTTTCTGGTTAGATTTCTTTTTCATTTTCAACTATGTGGTTACAGAAAGAAGGTGCTTACTCGGTCATTTATCTGTGGGTGCTCACGTTTGTTCTTTCTCTTGTGATGATGACAATCTACCCTATTCTAATAGCCCCACTCTTTCACAAGTTCACCCCTGTGAGTTTTCAAAATTTAAATGATGATTACTGAAACTGATCCATTCTTCTTGTTATTATGTTCGGTTCTGTTGTCTTAATTTCCTTGTTACATGTGCCATTAGCTTCCAGAGGGTCAGCTACGAGAGAAAATTGAGACGCTTGCTTCATCCCTTGAGTTTCCGTTGAAGAAGCTGTTTGTGGTTGATGGATCCAAAAGGTCAAGTCACAGCAATGTGAGGATTCAGCTTTTTCACTATCTATATTTTGTTCTCAATAGTGGTAATTGTTGTGGACTTACTGATGTTAACTGTTTATCATCATACAGGCCTATATGTATGGATTTTTTAACAACAAGAGGATTGTCCTCTATGATACACTGATTCAGCAGGTATTTTGCACCAAAATATTTATTCTTTTGCATTTTTATGGTTAGTTAATTTGTTGCAACCAGTTATATATGTGAGAAATTAATGATTGCAGTGCAAAAATGATGAGGAAATTGTAGCTGTTATAGCTCATGAGCTAGGCCATTGGAAGCGTAATCACATAGTGTACCTTTTAATTGCCAACCAGGTATATATGCTATCATTTTGTATTGCAAATTTATGTCAGTTCTGGTTGAATTTTAAATTTCCGATCAGTAAAGTTCTTCAATCTTGCTTTATGATTTTTCTACTTGGGTGCAGATCTGTGCACTTCTATACATTGGGGGCTATACTCTTGTGAGGAACTGGAGTAGTCTGTTTCAAAGTTTTGGGTTTCATACTAGACCACTAATCATTGCTCTCATCATATTTCAGGTATCAATACATAGCCATTTTGCTATTGCCAATTTCTTTCTTCCTGTTTTTCTTTCATGCTAATCTTGTACGTGGTTCTGATATGTTATATCATAAAAACTTGACGTAGTTTGGTACTACACTTTTTGTTTACAGTATGCAATAACACCTATTCAAAATCTAGTATACTTTGCTGGTAACCTTGTGAGCCGAGCTTTTGAATATCAGGTGAATCTGTACTTCACAGTTGGCTTTTCATTTCTCTTCATTCGCCAGATTTGTTTCTTATCAGTTTTTGTTTTTGTAGGCTGATGCTTTTGCTAAGAAACTTGGTTATGCCTCCTCGATTCGAGCCAGTCTGGTTAGGCTACAGGTAATTTGTCTAGCTCATCATCAACTCATGTTGGAGGATATGTGGCATGGCTTTTGGTCTTTGCATTACCTCATTGTGTTTGAAATCTTACATAGCTTGCTGCCTTGCTGCTAAAACAGAATGCTATTTTATTTTTCTTTTCAGGAAGAGAATTTGTCAGCTATGAATATTGATCCTTGGTACTCAGCATATCACAACACTCACCCCACGCTTGTTGAAAGGTTAGCTGCAATTGGTCAGACGGACAAGGAGGAATGCAGTGCATGATGAGCCAAAAGATAATAATGTAACTGTAACTGGGTAAAGTTAATAGAGGATGATACTATACGGTTGTCTTTGCCTATTTTATAGTAGTGCTAATTGCGAATATTCGAGGATTGTAAGGGTGTCTTTACGTTGTTGAATCTCTCGAGAATATTATATTTCATCTCCTCTATATATTGAAAAATCTCAATTTCATTGTTCTAAAAGGGAAAATTCTGTATACATATGATGTGTATATATACAGCTCAAATACATACATAGAGATGTATATGTATGTATATTGACAAGCTTTTCACATGGTGTTATCAATAACTGAGATCAAGACTGTTGAACTCATTTTTGTACGAAAGTCAAATGAGCAAATACGAGCCGAATTAGAACTGTATCGAGGATCGATATGTGTTAATAATTAATATGCAACTGATTAATTTAGAAAGATGATATAATCAGACCAAAAAATAAAAAACCGATTAATTTAGAATATAGTTACACACAGAAAAAAAGAAAAAAGAAAGCAACAAAACTATTTAGAAAAGACTTGCATGTGAATCACATGGTCTCTTCGTCAAATGAGTGAATAGAGAAGATCACATTAACTTCTCTGACCCATGCCGGACATATCCAATTTTCTCGGGAGTCAAGTCGTCCTTGGGAAGTCCTAATGATTAGTTAGTATATTGTTCACTTACCAAAAGATGGTCTATTTTCAAATTAAGATAGCATTGCATAGTTTCTTATTCAGTTTTAGTTTCAAAGGTAGCCTAGATAGTTACTTGAAGTTGGGTCAGCTGCGGCGCCATTCTTTTCTGTAACCATACGACTAAAGTATGGTGAGGAATGATGACCAGCGCCATATTCAACAAAGGTTAATTAGTTTCTTTTCATCTATATATGATCGTTTCTATATTCCCTTTGCTAGTGGCAAAATTTTAATCTGTGTCTTTTACTTTTCTTTTATTAGTGCTAAAGTTTCTTTATCATTCCTACAGAGTTGAGGAGGCTGGAAGATCTACACCTCAACCCCTTATGAGTTGGATGAAATCGAATATTTCATGGGATCGGACATCTATAATTTCACCTGCAATTGGAGACGTCTCAGCAGATCCTTTGTTCTTTTATATTGATGAAGATAACAAGTGCAAAATATACGAGCGGCTTAGATTTTTAGTTTGCCTCAGCCCCGACGAAATCAAGGCTGGCCCTGCTCGATCTCATAACCTAATCCTAATGATTCTTGTCCGGAAAAGAAATGTCTTCAGAATCTAAGCCGCCCGTAACATGGACTATTACGGAAGGAGGATCTGTAACAGGGACTTACAATACAGAATTAATTGTAATAGGGACCAATTGTTAAGGAGGCCCTTTCCCTCTCTTAGCTGCTTTCAAGCCAAAAAAAGAAAAAATCAAAAGCTTCATCGTCGCAAGCACTCTTCATTTCTTGCTTGACTGAAAGTTATGATGTCTGAAAGCAGAAGCAGCAGTACGCAAGCAATCTGCTTCTGCAATATTTGCTTCCTAATTATTTTCATCAATTTCTTCTCCCACTTTGCTCATCCACTCTCCTTCAACATAAATCAGTTCGACCAGAGTGCAAATGGAGTTGTCTTTGAAGGTGATGCCCAGTTTTCATCGGGAAGGATTGAGCTCAACCCAGGCACTTATTTCGATGTTGGACATGCTATTTATGCAGAGCCTTTGCACCTATGGGACACTGCTACTGGATCACTGGCAGACTTCACTACTCATTTCACTTTCATGGTCGACTATGGTGATGAAGGGTGGAAATTCAGCGATGGAATTGCCTTTTACCTTGCTCCTGTTGGCTACGGTATTCCACCCAACTCTGGCGGTGGTGAACTGGGATTATTCAACACCACCACCAATTTTAATGCCAAGATTGTAACCGTAGAGTTCGACTCCTGGGGAAACGAAGACTGGGATCCACATCCACTCCGGCCCCATATTGGGATCAACATCAATGAAATCTCTTCAGTTCAATACGCCGATTGGAATCCCAGTAACATGACCGGGAAGATTGGTAATGCATGGATAACTTATAACGCTACTGCCAACGACCTTACTGTGTTTTGGACATTCGAGCAAAACACAAATCCCGTTTTTCCAGGCAAATCTACTTCTTCCATTACTCACAATGTTGACTTGCGAAAGGTTCTCCCTGAAAGGGTTACAATTGGTTTTTCTGCTTCGGCCGGATTATACCTCGGGCGGCATTTTTTATGTTCATGGGAGTTTAATTCGACTTTGTTGGATAGCGATATTAGTAGAGCCGAAAGCAAGGGAAAGAAGAAAAAGATATTCTTGATACTGGACATTGCCCTACCTGGCTTCATTTTGATGCTTGGTGCAGTCATATGTTGGTTGATGGTATTATGGAATCGGAGAAACAATTACTCCGGCGAAGTCTCTGATCTTGAGAAGCTAGCCTTTCCAAAACGATTTGCTTACCAAGAATTGTTTGTTGCCACCAACGGGTTTGCAGACGATAGAAGGCTAGGCCAAGGAGGGTCGGGGCATGTATATAAAGGACTCATACAAGACCTTGGAGGCTGCATAGTTGCCGTGAAGAGAATCTTTGCAGAACCTGATCAGCATTATGAGAGAGTCTTCATCAATGAAGTCAAAATCATAAGCCGCTTAATCCATCGAAACCTAGTGCAGTTCATTGGGTGGTGTCATGAGCAAGGTGAATGCTTACTTGTTTATGCATATATGCGTAACAACAGCCTTGACACCCACATATTTGGCACCAGAACAACCCTGCAATGGCAAAACAGGTACAAGATAGCTTTGGGGTTGGCCTCAGCAATTCACTATCTACATGAAGAAGCAGAGCAATGTGTTCTTCATAGGGATATCAAATCAGCTAACGTACTGTTGGATGAAGACTTCAGCACTAAGCTTGGTGATTTTGGTATTGCTAAGCTCGTGGATTCCCGCTTCAGGTCTCAGACAAGAGAGGTGGCAGGGACTTTTGGATACATGGCCCCTGAATATGCTATTGATGGGAGGGCTAGTAAGGAATCTGACATTTTTAGTTTTGGAGTTGTAGCCTTGGAAATTGCTTGCGGAAGGAAGACTTACCAAGACGGTGAATATCACTTGCCACTCTTTAGGTGGGTTTGGCAGTTGTTCCTTGCAGGAAATATTCTAGACGCAGCTGATGAAAGATTAGAAATGAATTATGATCGAAATGAAATGAAATGCTTGTTGATTGTTGGACTATGGTGTACTCACCCCAATAACAAGGATAGACCCAAAGCAGGACAGGTGATGGAGGTTATTCAGCATAAAGCACCATTGCCGGAACTTCCATATGACATGCATAATTATCCAGAACTGCCTCAACCTCAATACCAATTTCAGACTGCATCTTCTTCTAGCTATATATAGTACCTGAGTAGTAGAAACAGTCACTAAATAATGTGAAGGGCAAGGTGAAAAAGGTGGAACCAGTTCATCAGGATAAATTCTTGTCATTACTTTTTATTTTGCGTGCAGTTTTTTTTTTAATGTAATAAATTAAGTGTTTGTGTCCCCAAGTCTAGACCTTGTTTAATTTATGGAGTTTAAATAATTTGTTGTTTATTGGAGGCTGGCTGCGATATATATGATACCATTGGTTAATTGGCTTATGCAGTGCAGTCTGGTTGGGAACTTGGGATAGTGAATTGTCACAGGGTTAAAGTTGTAAATGAAATTGCTTGTTTCCTTTACTCTTTGTCAAGTATTTAAAGTTTGTTTTGATGTGGGGTGTCTTTCAAGTTCAAGGTTTTTGGCTAACAAAAGCAGAGAATAATAGGAGTGAGAGAGAGTTTTAGAAGAGCGCTTGTAGGCAGCATTAGAATTTGAAGCTTCTCCTGTTTTTGAATTCTTCCGAAGGATGTGATGGACATTTGATTTCATCTACTTGTGTATCATCTAATTAGTTTATATATTGTTGACTTACCAATGGACAGTCTATAAAATTGAACAAAGAGAGCATTGCATAGTTTCTTAGTCAGTTTTGGTTTCGTAGCTAGCTAGCTCGCTTCGCTAGTTACTTGAAGTTGGGTCAGCTGCAGCGCCAATCTTTTCTGGAACTTACAAAACCAAGTATGGTGAGGAATGATGATCAAGACCATATTCAACTAAGGCTAATTAGTATCTTTTGTACCATAGACAACCCCCACTGTGTAACTTGGTACGACGGTGCTTTTGTTGTACAGTGGAATCTGCAGGACACGCAAAATAAATCTTAAAATCTGTGAGTTGCTAGCTACTGTAGACATGCAGTGGTGTTTCATTAGTATATCATTTGGTGTGTAAATCATTATTGTTTGGGCCGGATATGTAATTTATAGAACTGACTTTTCACAAGGTATTAGGCAGATTATTATGAGTGGTACCGATTGGCAATTTCTGACAATTATTTTACCAGTCCAGAATTCTGCTGGTGCTACCGATCTTCAAGTATCAGAAAAATAACAATGTAAACTCTGAAGATTTAGCAAAAATTTGCAATCTACAATTACCTCCAAAGATTAAGGTGTTTAATTGGTTATTTCCTTAAAAGAGGTTTTCCAAGAGACATGCATAGAATGATAGAATCTTAATGATGTTTGTCATTCTTTCAGGACCTGTTCATATGCAGATGAAGTTGGCGAAACTTAGATCCCTTATTCCGTACAGTTCTTTCATTTCAGTCTAATATAGTGGACTGAATTATGCAGATGGAAAATTAGACGGTGTTTGTTTGTGGACAAATTCTTTCCGGTTTGCTGAAACATATCGGATATATCAAACTTCCCGAATAAGCAGCCTACTGATCAGCAGCTTCAGTACATATGTCTAGGTTCCTTGGAAATAGTAGGCAGTGAACTGATAAAGTTGAGATTCATAAATTTAGAGAGAAACACATATAGCTACTAGGTTGGACACCTCATCAGGCTAATTGTGTTGAGCTAAGTTTTGATGACAACAATCAGTGACGTTTGTTTGTATGATATCCCTAGGGATCTCTTAGTATTTTTTTAGTCATCAAGTCTAGTACTTGTTGTAATATTTGTGGATAATCACGTAAATAGATGTTGAGTAATATGTGTATCCCTAAGTGATTGATAGGTTGTAATTGTTAGAGTGATTGAATTGTAATTGAGCATTACATTTTTGTGTACACCATGTAGTCCTATATAAAACTCCTCATTGTGAGATGAATAACACATATTCTATTCCCTATGTCTAAACTCTCTCTCTCTCTCTCTCTCTCTCTCTCTCTCTCTCTCTCTCTCTCTCAAACTCTCTTACCTTTTATTTTACAACACGTTATCAGCACGAATAGTTCTACCATTGAGATAGGATTGAGGACCGTTAACCAAATCTCTAAGATTGTGAATTGGCAACAAATGAAGGATAATCGTTCAATCTGGTTTAGGATCTGAATCACAAACAAGCTATTGGATTGGCCGAGAAGACAACCTTTTTTTTTTTTTTTTCTTGAGGTAGGGCCAAACAGCTGCCCTTAAGCCATAGGCCCATAACCATTAATAAAACCATAGAATACAGGGGGGGGGTGGACATAGTGCCTAAACCCCAAATTATATATAATAAACCATAAGAGAACGTCCCAAAATAATATCAGGAGTCTCTACTAATGCTATGTATTCTAATACGCACCAATTAGCAAAGAGTGCACAACTTGCTACTTACCGGAAACATAATGCTCACGCGAAGCCATAATCCACTAAAACCAACTTTCCCACTATGTAACGTTGCCACCAAAAAATAAATCCGGTGACACTTGGTTTCATTCTGCCACTAGAAGGCTGCGACCATTTGACAATGCAAAGAACTTGCCGCCGTCCTAGGTGAGACACGGCACTCAAAGTGCACAAACCGAGACGACGCCCACCTCGCCCTACTATCCTAAAGTAGGAATTTATTAAGGGCTCAAAGCCAACTAAAAATAAAAAGCAAGAAGCAACTCCATGAAATACTAAAAGGTAAACATAAGTTAAAGCAAACAAGCAAGGCCCAAATGGGTCCAGGCCCAAAATCAAGATAAGAACTGGTTTCAGAAGCCCACTAGCAATGGCCCAGGCATGCCCAGCACGAACACCACCATCGCACCACCCCTGCTAGATCACCTCCAATGGTCGACCACCGTCGCTCCACTCCTTTCTCACTGCCCGACTAGGTTTCCCTCCAAGCGTCTGTTTTGCCTCAAAATCGTCTCGGCCGAAGTGAGGGCCGAGGGACCTGTGGTTGAATCGTCCTTCTGAAATTGCGCGGGCGTGCCAACTCGCGGCCGAATGGCCGACTGAGGTTTCTGATTTGAATGGTGCGTGATCTGACTTCTTTCAAATGATTGTAGGCCGAGGAAGGAACCCTCTCGGCCGTTAGGTTCTGATGCCTCTGTTGCAAGGACTTCGGTTAGGCGTCAATCCTGACCGGGATCTTCTATCACACTCACTTCTTGGGTAAACCCAAAGGTTCGGGTGACAAGCGAGAGATCTATTGGGTGAAGGTACTCGCAAATCACGGTAAAGACGAAGATGAAGTGGATTCGGTTGTCAAAACGTTGTGAGATGATATGTGTGTGAACGGCGAATCGCATCAATCCAATCCGGACTGGCCGAAAGAGATCAATAGATGATAATTCTACGTTACGAACTACTCCTAAGTGCGAAAAGTAAAGTGCATATAAAATAAAGAACAAGAAAGTAAAATGCTTGAATGTAACGACTGAAATAAAAGTAAGAAACTAAAAATGAAAACAAGTTATGAAAGTTGAATAGAAGGCAAAGTACCTATGAAAGAGTAAGAGAAAAGTTTGAGTAAAAGTTGTATATTGATTTGTTTGTGTGGTGCAGGACCCTTTTACACTGATTTACAATGTGTTATATATACAAGTCAACAACTCTAGCTAACTTGTCCTCCAAGACGTGGAATTGAAGTAGGATTCTCCTTCCTTCTAGGATTGATTCGTCTCGTAAAACTCTGACTTTGCTGATATCCGAAATCTTCACAATTAATATCATAGATTGACTCGAACTCCTTCCTTGTGAGGATTCCTCAGACTACACTGTTGACTAACTTGGCCGAACACTTTTAATTCTCATTTCGGCCCACATGCGTGACCACCCTTTTGAACTCGGACTAAACCAAACATATGGCTACATGGTCCAACTCACTGATTTTTGGGTCGTCCGTTCCTAAAACCTTGAATCAGGCTGGGTGACCGACCGATACTTTTCCCTCGGTCGTATGACTTCACATTTCCCTCAGTCGTCCGTTCCTAAAACCTCAAATCAAGCTAGGTGACCGACCGATACTTTTCCCTCGGTCGTCCGTTCCTAAAACCTCAAATCAAGCTAGGTGACCGACCGACACTTTTCCCTTGGTTGTATGACTTCACGAACTATTTATCCTGAATGGGTCCCAACTCAGTCCCATTTCTTCTCAACATGGTCATACACGGAGTGGCAAAGTTCAGGTCCAAAAAGCGTCGCACCCCAACCACAATCCGGCCACTGCTTCACCACTGCAAACAAGCAACCCCGCCGCGACCAACGAAGAGACTCGGGAGGAACCCGTTCTCACAGCGTTACCAGAAACCCGACCTCCCCATCTCCATACCACCATCTGATCTGATCTAGATGAACCAGTCCGCCAACGATTCCGACAGCCTCCAAGCGGATCCGCTGATGCGATCTATCCAGAAATTCCCAACCCCAGCCAGTCTCTCCTTCAACCAACCCCGTCTTGAAGTCTTGAGCTAAGATGGCCACTATGAACCCCATGGCTTCGCTGATGAACGACGAATCAAGGCAGCCCCGTCCGACAACCACGTCCCTTAGACGGGCCGCCAGACGGAGAAAGAAGAATCTCGTGAAAACTCAGGCGCGTGACGCGCGTTCTATTTTGCTTAAGAAGACAAACCAACAGCTTTTTTACTAACAAGTTGAGTTTAGAAAATGATTGTATGTCTGTGTTTCTGCACAAATAAGTTGAAGATTCATCCGTTCTTCACTGAGTATGTTTTCTAAATTCTAGTTTTAGTTCATGTTTTTCAAGCCTTGATTATATGAACAAATCTCCTATGATGCATGAACCCCCAAATTTACTTTATTAATTTATTTGGTTGATACATATATATATATATATATATATATATAATTGTCATATAAATTTGTTCATGTTTTGAGATTGACAAAAGGAAAATATGACATCACAAATCATCGGAGCGGCTGGTAGCCGCCAGAATTAACCACTGCCACCTGCTTAGTAGTGCAGACATAAAGGCGCATAGGCGCATGGATCAGCAGCTTCAAGCTCACCATCATATTTTTCTAACATTCGAACTCAGGAGCATGCATGCATTCCGGAAGTAACGCGAGTAGGTAGGACCATTAATTTGGTCGTTTATGCCAGACATTACATCCATGCAATAATCATCAAAATTATGTCCATTCTAATTCATTATGACATTTAAGTGCATGTAATTTAGGGCTGAATTATGTCATTATAATTCATTATGCTAGAAGCATTATGGGCTGAATTATTGCATGAATTATGATAGAAGAATTATGGGCTTAATTTTCGGTTACACAAATTTGAATTATGCCATTATAATTCCTTATGCTAGCATTATGGGCTAAATTATTACGCGATTATTACATAAACATTATGCCAGAAGCATTTGCCCAATTTATTTAAGGGAAATGATCACTTACCCAATTTTAGCTTAAAAATTGCCCACTTACCCAAACACTCTAAGAGATTGCCCACTTACCCAAACACTCTAAGAGATTATTTCTCTAATGCCCAACTAAGTATTTTTTAATTCATTTTTATTTATTTTTGGGACAATTTTGCCCTCTCCTTCTTTGTCACTTAGAGAAAGAAGTCATTGGAGACTTTGCTTGACTCCGGTGGCAGACTCCGGCGACCGGTGACCGGAATTCGGTGACAGAACCAGACCCAAGTTTCACCCCGAAACCCGGATACAAGCCTGTGGGGCCCACTTTAAGTGAAATCCTACCCAAAAATTGGCAGAACCTCCCCTAAAATGGGCTACCCAAAAATTCACAAAACCTGGACATGATCAAATCTAATCTCACACTCACAGACACAATCCAAGATTTACATTCCAAGTGTATAAGTTACATCCAGAAAGTACGAATTCATCACAACTTCAAAACGAAAACAACTTCTCAAGTAAAAACATTCTCCAAATTAAAAAGGGTTATCAGAGCAATACTACATAACTAAGCCGATATCATACAAAGTAGGTTAAGTATTAACCTACAATCAAAAGGAAGCGCTGATTCCTATGCCTCGAGTTCCTGGACGCGATCTCAGCCAATCTGAAACCTGGGCATTTGAAACCGAATGGCCCAGGGGAAAACATTTAAAATCCATTAGAGTGAGTGGACAAAACTAAAACAAGTTATGAACAATTAATTGAATGCTTCCCATTTTCTTGTTAACAAAATCCGGCATTCAATGAGATTTACAAAACGTTTCCAATTCATTCCTTTTTGGAAATATCCTTTTTAAGGAAACTCGTTCGTTGACTAGAGAGGACTGTTGTCTACTCATCTCATGCCATAAGGAGGGGACTACCGTCCAGATGACTCATCGGAGGGGACTATCGACCGGATTTAGGAGGCGGTGGTTAGAGAGGACTGCTAACTAACCACAGGTAGTTAGAGGGGACTGTCAACTAACTAACCCATGTCATCTGGAGGGGACTGCCGACCAGATGACTCACCGGAGGGGACTACCGACCGGGATATAGTCTGGAGGAGACTGCCGACTAGGTAATGTACTCATGCGCCGGAAATAACCTCCTTGCCAATTCATTTCTTTCCACGAAAATCACATTTACTCAAATAATAATCCATTATAAATTTAATACTGTGCTACATGCATTATTTAAAGAAAACAAAAGTACTCACAAGTGAGTCTCGCAGCTAATTCTGCTGCCTGCCAGTGTCCTCCTCGCTCGAGGGCTCAGTATGTCCTGTAGTAAATGGACATGATATAATTAACCATAATGAGGAAATAATCTCAAAATCAAAACTCATTCCCTCTGGAATTAGTACTCATTACTCATAAATGCTTATAAAAATCTCACACTTCATTTTGGGATTTAAATTCTTGAATACGGAATTTCCTTAACGATTCAACACCCTCACTTAATCTTAAATCTTCACAAGGATTGTTTCTATAACTTAGCCAATTAAATTCCAATTCCTTAACCATAATTAACCACCAAAATTATAACATAATTCCCTTTTCGAGATTTCCAAATTCTCTCTAAATTTTCCTTTTTGATTCACAATCATCACTCCAATTTCCCAACACAATAATTCAATACCGACTCATCACCGTTAGCATTTAACCAAGAGATTTAAACCATAAAATTTATAACCCATGTCCACCATCAAATGTTTAAGCAATTTCAATACCCAAACAACCTCAAATCTAAAACATAACTCAAAGATTAAATTAATGGGTTTCGGAGGGCTGACTGAGCCTCCTCACCACCACCACCAGCAACGACGCGTGGCTTCACGCACCACCACACCAATCCCCAATTTCGGTCAACCTATCTAGCTCAAATTCATCTCCACAACAAACCCAACAATCTTTATACCTGCAACAACAACCAAAACCAAGCAGAAGGGGTCGGAAATTCTATCCCAAAATCAAGATTTCGTCAGTTACTGTTCACGCCACTGTTCACACTCTCAAACACCTTCAATACTTCCTCCACCGATCATGAGAAGTTGCAAGAGGTTAGGGATGAAGGTTAGCTTCGACCCAGCAACAAAAACCCCAAAGAAATCCTGCTGAAAACCAGAGATCGAAGCAATCTCCTATTTTCCCCTTTCCTGGAAATTTCCTCTTCGATTTTTCCACAAATCAAAGCTACCCAATTCAGAAATCTTACCTTAGATGCAAGAGGAGGAAGACAGAATCCTCAAATGGCAGGTGAAGAGGCCGGTGGCAGTGATTTCACCGGAAATGGGTTCCGGGTCCGAAGAGAAGAAAAAGAGCAAGAAGAGGGGGGCTGGAGTCCGGTTCTCCCGATTTCACTCTCTCTCTCTCTCTCACACACACCTTTTTACCCACTTTCCACTTAAAATATCAATGATGAATAGTAACTTTCCCTTTTGGTCACAACTTTCTAGATATAATTCCTATTTAAACAAACTAGGTGTCCACAAACTCGATTTTTCTACGACATTCTCAAAGAATTTTCTTAACTCAACGGACAAAGAAAAAGTCAACTCCTCGGTCAGTAACGGTAAAGATGTAACTAGTAAAAATTTTAAGGTACAGAGCATTACATCCGGCAACCCATGACCGAAATCTGGCGACCAATCACCGGAATTCGGCTACAAGACTGGTGACCAGATTCCTGCGTCTGAATTTATTGCCCCCTAATAATACCCAGTAACCATATTATTGCCCCTCAGTAATCATATTATTGTCTCCCAATACTCATATTATTGCCTCCAATAATCATATTATTGGCCTCCAGTGAATTATATAAACTCCCAAAACCAAAATGAATACACTACATGCACAATTGATCAATTTATATGCATATCATTGCCCCCCAATACTCATAATATTGCCTCCCAATACTCTAATCATATTATTGCCCTGCGATAGACATGTATAACTACTCAATAAAACTTTTTTTTTTTCATTCTTCTTTCTTCTTTCCTTATAAGCCTTCTGCCAAATTTACCAAAAAAAACAAAAAAACAAAACGATGCTGTCTAACAGAGTAACGTCGTCCAAGCTAGGCCTCGTCAACGGGCCGGGCCGGGCCCATTCATAGCGGGCTTGGGCCGGGCCGGGCCGGGCTTTATTATAAATCGAAGGATCCAAGCCCGTTCATATAAAGCGGGCATTGCAGGCTTTTTCGGGCCTGGCCAGGCCTTGCGGGTTTTTTCCGGATGGACCTTGTGGGCTTTATTTATAATAAATATTTAAAGACACCAATTTTTTTATAAATCTATATTTATATATCATACATTCCAAAGAGCAACCTCTATCAATTCAAAGAAAATGGGAAATCGACCGTTGGATGTGATTATTACAATAAATTATGCGTGTGGTTAAAAATTTAGTCAATTTCACTATAGTTTTGAAACTGATCGGATTGGTCAACCGTAGTCATTTGTATGTTTTCTTAGTTGACCGATGGCATAACGACAGCAAAACGTGCTTATTTTTTTATATCACATTTGTAAATATTTCATCGATGGATGTGCGTGGACATAAGATAAAAATTTCAATTTTAATTACAAATACATTGGTCTATACCAATTTGCCTTCTAAAGTTGTATAACTTATACATTACATGTAAATTGTTGAGGTTCATTCTAAAGCAAACTTGAAGTGAAAAATGAATTTGGAGAAATTAACCGTTCGATGGAGAGATTGTAATGTTTTATGGTGGTTGTAAAAATTTCAGCCAATTTGGTTCTCGTTTCGAATTCGATCAATTAGGTCAAATTTAGTTACTCTTATAAACTTATATTTATATATCATACACTCTAAAGAACAACCTCTATCAATTCAAAGAAAATGGAAAAACCAACCGTTGGATATGATTATATTACAATAAATTATGAGTTTGGTAAAAAATTTAGCCAATTTCACCATATTTTCGAATCCGATCGAATTGGTCAACCATCATCACTTGTATGTTTTCTTAGTTGACCGATGAAACAACGACAGCGAAACGTGCTTATTTTTTCACATCACGTCTGTAAATATTCCATAGATGGATGTGCGTGAACATAAAATAAAAACTTCAATTTTAATTACAAAGACATTGGCCTATACTAATTTGCCTCCTAAAGTTGTATAACTTAATTGCATTTAAATTGTTGAGGTTCATTCTAAAGCAAACAATTGTTGAGGTTCATTCTAAAGCAAACATGAAGTGAAAAATGAATTTGGAGAAACCAACCGCTCGATGGAGAGATTGTAATGTTTCATAGTGGTTGTAAAAATTTCAGCCAATTTAGTTCTCGTTTTGAATTTGATCAACTAGGTCAAATTTAGTTACTCTTATAAACCTATATTTATGTATCATACACTCCAAAGGGTAACCTCTATCAATTCAAATAAAATGGAAAAACCGACCGTTGGATGAGATTATTATAATAAATTATAAGTGTGGTAAAAAATTTAGCTAATTTTACCATATTTTCTAATCCGATCGAATCGGTCAACCGTAGTCATGACATGTAAAATATATATGCACATATTGTATATAGAAGTATAAGAACGTCCAATTTCACCATAAGCCAAATTACAACAAATTCACACTCACACAAAGAGACACACACACACACACACACACACATATAATGATGATGTGGCACACTGAATATTTCCAAATATAAGTGTTGGGTCTTCTAGATTCCCGTCAAAGCTGAACTGTCTTCACTTAAATTGCCATAACTCCTTCTAGAAAAGTCACAATCGCAAACCGTAAAATTTTTCAAAAACTAGACACATGGGGATTTCCGTGCATATAGGGTACAACTCCTAATTCTATCCAAGCAGTTCCCAGTAATTCAGCGAAGTTCGGTTCTAGACATGAACTTCTAAAAGATGTTGTAGATTCCCATCGAAGCAGAACTGCCTTCACTTAAATTGCCATAACTCCTTCTAGAAAAGTCGGAATCACAAACCGTAAAATTTCTCAGAAACTAGAAACATGGGGCTTTCCGTGCATATAGGGTACAGGTCTTAATTCCATCCGAGAAGTTCCCAGTAATTCAGAGAAATTAGGTGTTCTGCACAACAGTTTCTGTGTTGCAGATTCTAATTCAAGCTGAACTTCCTTCACTTAAATTGCCATAACTCCTTCTATAAAAGTCGAAATTGCAAACCGTAAAATTCCTCAGAAACTAGACACATGGGGCTTTCCGTGCATATAGGTTATAGCTCCTAATTCCATTTGAGCAGTTCTCACTAATTCAGCGAAGTTAGATATTCTGCACAACAGTTTCTGTGTTATTTATATAATATTTTTTGTTTGAGGGCTTTTAAGGGCCGGGCAGGGTTTTTGTGGGCTTTTGACGGGACGGACCACTACCCACCAAGGTGGGCTTGTGCGGGCTTTTTGCCGGGACGGGCCTGGCTTTTGGCCCTCAGGGCCTGCGGGCCTCCATCGACCCATTTGATCCGCGGGCTTTTTGATGAGGCCTAGTCCGAGCCCTGCCAGCAAAGCTCAGACCCGATTTCAGAGTGTGGAGCTTTAGAGCTTCTCGGACCTCTGACGAACAAAACCGACGAAGCTTAGACCCGAACTTGGAGCGTGGAGATTGGGAGCTTCTCGAACCTCTGACGAACAAAACCAGTGTCACCTCTATCCAGATCGGCTCCGACGAAATGCACTATGCGTATACTAACCTCCGCCGTTCTACGTCTTCTGCACTGCGATCCAAAACCGAACGCAGTAGTCCCCTCGATCTTGGATATGGAAGACTCGTCAGGGGTCTTGGAGGCCGCCAAAAATGGAGGAATTGTAGAGAGAGGTTGGGCAATTTAGGATTTGTAGTTTGGGATATGAGTACGAGAGAGAGAGAGAGAGAGAGAGAGAGAGAGAGAGAGAGAGAGAGAGAGAGAGAGAGAGAGAGAGAGAGAGGGAGGGAGTATGAGGGCAATATTGTCAAACACTGTTAGATTGGGTAAATGAGGTTAAAAAACTCTTAGTGGAGCAAGTGAGCAATTTTTAGTCTAAAAGCTAAGTGGTCACGGCCCCATTTATTTATATGAAATGCCAGAAGCATTAATGGGATTAATTGAACCCATTTCCTTAGGTACATAACCGCTGCATTAATTTATTTATGTTATGATTTAATAACATATATTGAATTTGGTTATGTTATAATTGTGAATATTAATAGAGGCTGAGTCAGAAGCTCAAATCAAGCCCAAAGTCACAACAACAAATTCGAGCCAGAAGCTCAGGCCCAAGTTGAAAGGCGAGAACAAAAGCTCACCACATGTTGCCATGACAAAAGTTATGAATCTTCTCAAACTAGGCTCATCCAGTTGGATGCGATGTCTAGACAAGGTTTAGATGAGGCCATGTACTTAAGTGAGCCTCGCTCCCCCTAAACCTCATCCTTCCTTACCTGGTCCTATTCAATTGGAGTGACCTAAAGAGTTGAGTAATAACTTTTTGCTTGGCAGACCAGCTTGAGCCCAGCAGGCCCACTCTCCCTGCGCAGGACCTAGCAGCCCAGCAGGCCTCACATACTCTTTGACTAGTGCTTGAAAGCCTAGGTCACGAGCTCGTAGACTAAGCCATATAGGCTTCACTATCAAGCCCACTCCTTTGGTCCAGCAGAATCAAATAAAACGAAAAATGATTTGATATTGTAAATAGATTTACCATATTTAATATGTGTAATTAATTGCCAGAAGCAATTATTCACATAATTGTGTGATAATTATATGTTATATTACTAGCATGCAATTAATATCTCAATTGATTTGTGATTTCTATTTTTCCAATTTGTGAGATATTATTTTAATTTTGCCCTATTCAATATTATTGTGTTACTTGTTTAAATTTTCGCACTAGAATATATGTGTAGAAAATGCAGGTACCCAATAAACTAGAAGTTCATAAATGAACCTAGCAGTTCATACATAAATCGAACTTGTAGTTTCGATAATGTCATTTAAGAAACTTGAAGTTTCCTTCATAAATTCACCACACATGATAAAACCAGTAGATTTTACAAGTTTAATCTGATTTGTTATACCAAGTTATAAGAACTCGAATTTCCCATTTGTTGCTCATGAATTTTTCCAAAAAGCACTTACCACGATTATTTGTTCTTTAATATCAAATTTTAGCAATTGAAAGTTTCTGGAAGAAATTATCTAAAGTTGACATGTTTTCTTGCCTGAAGCAAAACATGATTAGCAAGATATTGAACAAGCCCATCTGCCCAAAACAATACAAGGAGAGGCACTTTACTAATTCTCAGAATTGATCCTACCTTGTTACTCACTGAAATGAACAACAACCTCCTGTTGAGGAATGATCAAGCCAAGTCCATCGGTACCCGAGCAGCACTTTTGCTTGAAGGAAATGATGTTGCTCATCGCAAACCTAATCGCAAAAGGAGAAATCGTGGTCATGAATGGGACAAAAAAAATTCCAATTTTTTGAGACAAGGAAAGAGAGGTAGGCCCATAAATGACCCATATAATCGGCCCAAAACATGGCCCCATGTTATAGTGCCCCTGCCCAAGTGCCAAAGTGGAAAAGAACACTGGTTCGGCCCGCTGCCACCAAAATCAGCATGATATTTGTTATCGATGCGGAGGAATTGACTATTGGTCCCGCACCTGCTGTGCAATAGCCGAAGCAATAGATGAGTATTACGCCAGTCGCGAAACTCAAAATACCAATTTTATCGAAGGGTCATTTTCTATCAATTCCACACTAGAGATCATGGATTTTCAGGCAGTTACTGAATATACCGAGGATTAGAACTCGAAGACATGGGTATAATTGCCCCTTGTGCCATATCTATTTCATCTTAATGAATGAAACATCTTCGGATTTTGGTGATTTATGTTTTCAATTATTTTGGATTATGGAAATGTGGTTATGTTCGAATATATTTAATTCAATAAACTCATTTATACATGTGATCCATTGAATTAAATAAATGAATAAGCATATTCTGTGGAGAAGTTTGTTGTCTGGTTAAAAGTGTTATTACGCACACCATACTCCCAAATCGGAGATATTTTTCAAACTTATTGTCTATTCATATATATACCTTTGTGACAATCGTATCAGACCAATCCAACCTGATAGAGGATTATGGCAAAACTCACTGTATGTTGTCCAATGGTACTGAACCTACCATTAATGAGGCCTTATATTCTCCATGTTCTAGAAGAACGTTATAGAGTATAAATGATATTCGAACCAACGGTTACCACATTGAAACCACTGAGAAAAATGAGTGGAATATCTTTGCATAACCTCTGAGTGTGCGGCCAGAAGCTTACATTGGAGAAATTGAAATCTGTTAGTTAGAAGCTAACTAATTCAAGCAATTACTTGCTATGACATGACCGTTTAGGACACCCAGGTCAAAGTATGATGCATTGTATCTTCAACTCATCGCAGGTGCATCCCCTTCTGAATAAGGGTCTTGTATATAATGACACACTATGCCATACTCGTTAAGAATATTTAATATTAGACCATCATATACAAAGACTAGTACATACACCACCATTTTTGTGCACAGAATGCAAGGGAAATTTGTGGACATATATATCCAACAACCATGTGGACCAGTTAAATATTAATGGTTTTGGTTGATGTATCGACAAAGTGATCACATGTTACACTATTGTCTACAAGAAAACGCTGCTTTTACTAAACTCTCACCCAGATCATGAAATTGAGGGTTCACCACTTGGATTATCCCATAAAGTCTACAAGACTTGATAATACCGGAGAGTTTACATCGAACTCTTTCGATGATTATTTCATATCCCTTAGGATTGATGCTGAACATATAGTTCCCTATGTTCACACCCAAGATGGTCTTGCAGATAGAATCTTGGTAATGCGCACCAAGCTTCTAGTTTTTGCATAGGGCTAGGCAATCTTGCATGCAGCTATGTTGGTCTTGTTGAGGTCCACTGCTACCAACCTTACTCTGCGTTACAGCTGGTGACTGGGAACGAACCTGATGTTTCGCACTTACACTCATTTAGGTATGCAGTCCTCGTGCCAATTGTGCCGTCACAACGTACAAAATTGGGTCCTCAACAAATGATGGGCATATATGTCGATTATGAGTCTCATCCATTATGTGCTCTTTAGAGCCCTTAACAGGCAATCTCTTTACCGCTTAATTTGCTGATTGGTACTTTGATGAGACAGTCTTCCCTCCGTTAGGAGGAGATATGAACATCACCGTTCCTGATGAACGACGTGAATTAACATGGAATGTCCCCACAATGTCTCATCTTGATCCCCAAACCGCACGAAAATAGTGAAGTGCGGACAATTCTATATCTATAGAGAATAGAATACAATATGCCAGACACTTTCTTTCATCTAGCTAAAGTGACGAGATCATATATACCTGCTGCAAATATGCCTGCAATGATAGAAGTCCCTGTAGGATGTATCGTCCCAGATGGACGAGGTATGACCATGGCGGTTAACCAATCATATATCTCTACCCAGAAGTGAGGTAGACCATTAGGTTCGAAGGATTCTTATCCCCGGAAGAGGATAAACTTGGCACAAATGAATCTTTTTGACAACGCAATCTCAAACCGATTCATCTCATGAGATAAATCGGGATTATGGGTCTGTCCTAGAAGAGACGATGTTGGGGAACGCTCCAACATTTGAACCCACTCCTGAGAATAGAGAAATCTCAGTAAATTTAGTGAGATTTGAAATCAGAATGAGATTATCATTGATGATATGTTTATGTTTGCGGTGGCCACCGAAACTATAAAGCGATGACCTCGAACCTTGTTGTGTTGATAATTATCAACGAACAGACGACTGGCCAAAAAAAGGAAATAAGCAATCCAGATCGAATCAGATTCCTTGATAAAGAGAAAGGTGTTTGGACTTGTTGTCCCTACACCTCCCCATGTTAAACCTGTAGAATTTAAATGAGTATTTGTAAGGAAGCGTAATGAGGAAAACGAGATTGTGATACAGAAGACTCGTCTAGTGGCGCAAGGATTTTCTCAAACGCCCTGTGATTGATTATAAGGAGACGTATTCTCCCATAATGGGCTTCATAATGATACGCTAAAAGTAAGCGTATAATTTAACCCTGAAAATATCATCGTTAGTACATAGTAAATAGGGATCGTTCAAATTCGGGGATTGAGGGTACACATGTCATTGTAAAACAAATAAAGAATTGAAATAAAAACAAAGTATAATATGTACAAAAATATATACAAGTACGAAATTAAGGGGGGTTTAAACTTAGGTTTTCGAAAACTAAAATAAACAAAACAAAGAAAATACAAAAGACACATATACAAAAGTGGAACATAAGGAACAAAAATCAAAACCAATTCCATATAGTCAAATTCGATTAGAACCCTATAATTGATTATCTAAGTCATGAGAAAGAAGTTGATCATGTAAAACATTTGAAGCAAATGATTTCCCATATTTTACTTTCCTTTACTAATTAACCTAAGTGAAACCACCTAGATCAATCCTATTAAACATGCAATCAAAGTCTAGAAAGCTAGCTAATCAAAACATGTTCAACGCAAAACACATAGAGAAAGGTTATCAACTTAAGTGTACAACATAGTATGAATAAGTTCATCTATTTGCAATCTTTTTCAATTGAATTCGATTTTTGTCCAAAACCTTTACTACTTTTGATTTAAGTTCACAAAACTATTAGGTGAATCATTAACTTAAATCTAGTATCAATTATACATAAACCCTAAAAGTTTCGAACCAATTAGAATAAACATATAAAAGATATCAATCAAGTAAATCCAATTGAACAATCTCACAAAAACAACTTAGAATCACAAGTACAGGAATCGAAAACTTTATTTGATCATAGAAATTGGGCTTAAACTTTGCCCTAAATGTTATATGTTAACTAGAACAAAATCATAAGAATTTAAATAAGGAAAATCGAAAGAGATTACAAGGAAAAAGGTTGAATTACACCGTGAATGGAGATGGTGATGAAGAACTTGAATCATTGAACTCTTGAATCTTGGAAGCAAGTTTCAAAACTCATGGCTTCAAGGTGGATTATGGAGGGATGCTCACGGCTTCTTCTTCCTTCTTCCTTCTTCCTCCCTTGCTTGAAAACGCAAACTTTGAACTAGAGAATGAAGAGAGAGCTTTTACATTTTTGTGTGAATTTTTTGAATGAAAAGGAAGTGTAGAAAACGTCAAAGAAGGGGGAGTATATATAGGGGACGTGAACTTGGTCTCCAAGCTTCATGAATCTTCTATTATTTTCCAAGGAATTATCTAATAAGTCCACATAGCTTCGACCAATCACGTAGCGCCATGTAAGCCCTGGTGTGTCATCCAACCAATCAAAACTCTCCAAATAAGTCTATATCCCTTTTAATATATTATTGCGGAAATATATAGGATTTATTTCTGATTTTCTTCACCAATTTCGGCCATAATATCCTTAGAGAAAGTAGGGAACGAATCTAGACTTGTTTTGAACCTTTTCTTGTTGCACACACTTCATCTTTCCTTAAAACTTTCCCTAGAAAATCTCCAACATAATCTCTTGATATTTTCTTGATTTTCACGTTGTATCCTTCTATTCCTCTTGGTATTTCACGGCAAACACATATATCCTCCCAAAAATATCTCTTTTATGTCACAAAACCCTAAATCCAATGGGCTTTTATCCATTTTCCGAAATCCACATTTAATCTAGAAGGGCCTTGGGCCTCCTTGCGTCATCTTCAAGCCTTATAGTCTCCTAGTGCCTCCAGGAATCTTCTCTCAACGTCATTTCCCTTTATTATTTTGATCATGCTTTCTAGTTGGCTCAGGAGTCTTGCTTGACAAAGTTTCCTCTTCTGAACAGGATTTCCTGGTTGAAACAGGAAAACTTCATTTCTTCATTTCAGCTTATTTATGTAGCTCTTTGTGTCTTGTCTTAGCTCCCTCCAACGTTGACTAGCTCCTCTTTCCTCTCTTTAGTTCATTTCAGCTTGTTTGCTCCAAGGACCTGAAAATAGAAACTATTACTAAAAATAGAAATTTCCTAAAAATGGAAAATAGAAACTTTCTACAAATAACAAATGGAAATTTTCTAAAAATAGGAAATAGAAACTTTCCTAAACCAAAAGAATTTATTTAAGGAAATAACTAAGTAAATATGAGGAAATAATACTTAAAACGTCACATTAAAATGCTCCTATCAAATTCTCCCACACTTAGCTTTTGCTAGTTCCTTAGCAAAATCACACAAACTTAGACTCAACGAAAACAAAGAAAAAGACTCTACACATTCAATGACTCTATTTTCCTTCAACATTTTGTCTCAAAAATCTCTTACTTTCACAACATCAAGATTAGCACTCAACCAAGAATCAATGTTTAGGCATTCGAGAGTTAATTAAAACATATAATCCACACATACACAAGTAGGACTTGGTTGTAACAATGGTGATGGGGTGGAGCTCAGCATGTTTAAGACAAGTATGACTCATATCCTCACAAGGTATATCAACTCTTTCTTCTCTCAAAATTCAAGGCAATACTTAAAAGCTTATAATCACTCAATTATATGTGAGAGAACATATTTTAAAGCAATCAAATAGCTCACATATATATGAAACGAAAGACACTTTGTGAATATAATTTTTTTTTTTTTTCAAAAGATCTCATGAAGGATATCAACTACTTGCACGGATGAACCCAAGCCATAAGTTCAACTCTTATAACTTATCTCCACAGATCAAAGGTTGTCCCATCTTAAGGACCAAGAATGTCTTATTAAGGGTTGTAATGGGGCCAAGGCTCAAGGTTTTAAGAAATGAATGGGTAAGGAATTTAACAAAGTGTCATAAAAACCTAGCAGAGCTCATGTTGATGTAGAGAGACTTCTAGAAATCCACCAAGGCATTCAAAACGTCACACCCATAGAGGCAAAGTAAAAGGCCTAATGTCTTTATGTTAGGCCTAATCTTCATTCTAAACTTCCTTTGAACTCTAGTGAATTGGACAAAGACCAAATCTTTCAATAGTGGGCCTTCAATTCAAAGCAAACTCCAAATTCACCAAGTATGGGGGACTAAAATCCATAAACATATTTTTTCTTTCTTTCTTTCTCTCTCTTTTCTAGCAGTACACATTTTTTTTCTTTTTCATTTTCTTTTTCATGGCTTTCACATACATTTTTTTTTTCTTATGGACAAGTCTACCCCTACCCTTGAACTTTCACCTCTTCTTACTCTTCATCTTTAACGCCAAACCCATGCAGTAAGTCTCCAAAGATAGCTCTACTAAGTTTTTAGAACAAAGGGTAAGGTTGTAACTATACTAAAGTTCAGGGTTAAGGATTTTAAGGGTGATGAAAGAAAAGGCTTAATGTAGGCTCAAATGGTTTATCTAAGGGAGTCCCATGCCACGACGGGCACAAATGGGGACACAAGCTTATATAGCAATGGTGGTAATTCCTAGGGTGCCTCTATCCTTTCCAGAATCAGGGACATGTATTGATAAAAGTCTCAACAAGCACAAGAGTGAATTCTAGCATTCTCTAGTCTATCAAACTTAATTTATGGCAAGCAATCAATCAAATGAAGAATAATAAGATCATCCAAACATCGCTAAGAAAATAAGAATATATTTTTCATTTATCACTGCAAGAAAAGGGACATGGGCTCAAATATCTCACATGGGCTTTTATGAATCAACACTCAACTTAACATGCTCATATTCTGTACCAAGGTCACGAATCCATATCCACTACAAATGCACATGCTTTTCATATATCTCAATTAACTAAAGAATACCATTTTAAAATCATCTCAATATTGCGATCATCTTTTAGCCATAATTTCAGAGATATATAATCATCCTAGACAGTTGAAAGGGTATCCTATGACTCAAACACAAAGACGAAGGACTAAGACTCAATAAATAAAAGCAACAATTTTTTTAAAATTTTTTGACATTTTTCAAATTTTTGTATTTTTAAATATATATATATATGACTCAAGACAAAAGTATAAATCCCTTCCCCCACACTTAAATATTGCATTGTCCTCAATGTAATCAATCATAAGCATGCAATGAGACAAATAAGCATATAGGGATTAAATTTACGAAAATAGCTACTAAAACAAATAAGCAAAATCGAAAAATAAAAGAGAAGGATAAAGAAAGCAAATCTGATTGGATTGGGTTGCCTCCCAAATAACGCTTGGTTTTAACGTCTTCTCAGCCTACACGTGGTTTCCTCTTGTCCTTAGTTGGTTGGGCCTTCAAAGCCTCCCTTTGGGTTTGGAATTGTATTGCTCGGAAGCTTAGCAGTTTCGTGAAACTTGGTCATAAAGTCCACCACTTGTCCCATTTGAGGTCCAAATACTAATAGAGGAGGTGTGAATAGAATCACTCAAAGAAAAAAGTGGTGGTTTGATTGTACAAAGCACCATTTATATCTCATGACGTGTGTGCTAATTTTCTTTTTTGAACTACACGTGTGCTAATTTTGTCACTTGCATTACGTTGTGACACCTGTCATAGCAACTTAACTCCCATAATGTTATTTTTAATTAGGGAAAATGTTCATTTACCCAAAATTGAGCTACATTAACCCCACTTACGGACTTACCCAAGCATCTTATAAGATTTCCCACTTATCCAACAAATTACATATTTTTTGCCCTAATACCCAATTAAGTATTTTTTTAAAATTATTTTTTGTATATTATTGAGACAATTTTGCCCTCCCTTCCATTGTCACTTTGAGGGAAGTCAACGGAGACTTGATCGGACTCCGACCACCGCAGCCGGATTACCGGTGGCCGGACTCCGGTCACCGCCGCCGAATTTGGGTCAATGCTCGCCTGACTCTGGTCGCCGGTTGCCTGAGTCAGATCACCAGTCGCTGGAGTCCGATCTCCGGAAGTCCTCAAAAAGCTCGTCGGAGATCCCAAAGGTCACGGGAGAATATTATTTCTCCCCAATAATATTATTATTGCCCTCCAATAGAAACATTATTGGCCCCTAATAAAAATATTATTGCCTCCCAATAATATTATTATTGACTCCCAATAGAAATATTATTGGGGGGAAATAAAAACATTATTGGCCCCCCGCAATAAAAATATTATTAAATAACAAGTAATTTTTGCTGACCTGCAAGTCTGCAAAACTCTAGGGAGAGACTATCGACAACAATCACATATATAAATATAGACAAGGTCCAGCTCACAAAAAGAATCTAATCAGGAACATAGCTGGGTGATATGTCTAGCATGATTGTTAATATGGAAAGGTAACTGTATAACTAGAGAGAGATATAACAGTTCATGAAGCAGCTCCAATCCAACTCTATTCTCATTCGTTAATCAGTAATCACAAAACTATGCGAAAATAATCAACAAAACTGAAGTAGAAAAATCCAAATCTATCATTTCATCACTCTGATTAATCAGTACCAATCTCAGCACCGAGGCCCAGTATCCCTGAGATCAAAACATTCGAATCGAAGAGTCTCCTCATCGACTTCCGGCCATAGACGGTAAGCCGCCTGCTGTGCAGATCCTCATCGATATCTCTGGTGTTGTAGATCCTCATCGAACCAACACCGATTGCCCGAATGTCGGCGTCGGAGTCATTGTCAGAGTCGAAACTGGAATTGGAATTTGGGTTGCACGTCGGAGTCGAAGTCGAAGTCTGTGTTGCACGTCGACGGATTGAGCCTCGATGCAGGACCGATTTGTGCCTCTAAGATTGCGCCGAAGTTTCTGTCTGAGTTGAAACCGTGCTGCATGAAGATGGATTAAGAGCCTCGATGCCGGACCGATTTAAGTGTCGACGACGGCGCGTTTCCGGTGGCCTTGGATTGGGCCTCGATGACGTCACTGGGGGGGGGAGAGAGAGAGAGAGAGAGAGAGAGAGAGAGAGAGAGAGAGAGAGAGAGAGAGAGAGAGAGAGAGAGAGAGAGAGAGAGAGGGACTCTGGGAGGAGAGAGTCGATGAGTTTTAGGTGATTTGATAGGGCAAAATTAAATGTTAAATTGGGTGAATGAGAGTAAAAAACTCTTAGTAGAGTAAGTGGGAGTATATTTGGGTATTGGGTCAATATCCCTTTTAATTAACCCAAAATATCTGCTCCCATAACCTAGAATTAATTCATGTTTCTTTTCGTCTGGTCTGAAGTCGACATTAATTAGTAAAGCCATGACCCAGAATTAATTTAAGGGGAATGCTATATACACATGCAGCTGAGTGTGTGTTGGCCACACTCAGCCAAGTGTCACTTTTTCATTTGTTAGAGAAATAAACCAGCAACAGATCTCTCTTTCCTCATGTGCCATATCATTTGGGTCAATTTTACCCTTTGTCTCTTCTCATGTGCTGAAATTTTCTTCGGCCTGTTCTCCTCTCTCTCTCTCTCTCTCTCTCTCTCTCTCTCTCTCTCTCTCTCTCTCTCTCTCTCTCTCTCTCTCTCTCTTCCTAGTTCATACCCAGACCAAAATCCTCAGCCAATTTTCTATTTGTATTTCATCTTTCCTTGCTTTCTCTCTTCTAATTTTGTGCCTACTCTTTAAGCAAGAAGAACCCAATCGCATTTCATCTTTCCTAAATCCCAAATTTCAGTATTTGCAAGGCTCTCATTGAATTATCAAATCCCCATAGAGGTGGTGATGGAGGTGGTGCTGGTGGTCATCTCCCTTCTTCGACCATGGAAGTTGGGTCGTTGAGAGGCATCTGGGGCGCCGAAGCAGGATGGTGGGTCCATGAGATATTGTTGGGTTGCCAAGCGGGTTTGGATGGCTGCGAGGTGGTGAAGGAGGAGGTTTTGTTCTTTTGATCGTTGAGCTATCTGAGGTGGTTAGATCTGAGACCCAGATCAGAATTCATGGTGGAATTTTTTGGATAAAAAATGGAAGTCGGAGGGAGTGGTGGTGGAGGAGAGTTGGCTGTGAGACACGAGGTAAAATTGACCCAAAAACATGCACATGAGGAGAGAGAAGTGGGTTGATTGATTTATTCATTTATCAAATGAAAAAGTGACACATGGCTGAGTGTGGCTAACACACACTCAGTTGCGTGTGTATATAGCATTCCCCTTAATTTAATGCGTGTGTGTGTGTTTTTTTTTGTTTGAGAAGGAAGGAAGAGCTAATTACAACTAATTAATTTAACGTGTTAGATATATCAAAGATGAATAGCACATGGCTGATTATGGACCCTAATCTGGGGCTGGGCTGTTAATGATTAACTTCAAGTTTGCTATTGAATTGGCGTCTTGAAGAGTCCACATGAATTGGTCAAAATAAAACATAGCTTTTGACCATACTTTATGGAAAAATTCTTCTATGTACCGGTGGTGGTGCAGATGAATCTGCAATTTCAGCAGAATTGAGCTGTTAATATTTATAGGCAACTTTTTTGTAATAACTAAAAAATGTACTTGACGTTATCTTGTCATCTATTTCTGTTGATGTAGTAAGGCTTAGTTACCATAATGTGAATCAGGCGGAACAAACATGAGTGGATAAGGGAGAACTAAGCTATGGTGGGTGCTTAATATAGAAATTCGCTGTCAAAAGAAGTATTGACAAATAATATTTCCATATAAACTATGTTTAAGCGAATTAACGTACATTAGTATGTATCAAGAACCCTCCCATGCATTTAAAGTTTTTTGGTTAATTAAAGCCAAGTGACTAAGTAATTAGTAGTTTGCTAGACAAGAATAAACTTCTAGTATCCTTAGGCCATCTCCAATAAGGAGGGCTATAGGTAACCGTCCTTTGGCCATTTTTGCTAAAAAATGAACTCCAACAAGGGAAGGTCCAAAGGGCTAGAGGTGGAGAGGTGGGTGGAGAGAGCTACATTTAGTCCTATGGTTGGCCCTTTAGCCCTTGGTGGGACCCACGGAAAATCAGCCAAATCTTCCTCTTCTTCATGCAATACTTAAATCCAATGGCTCATAATTATGCAACCAATTAAATCCAATGGCTCACAATTAATGAGTATAATTATACATATTCACAACTAGCCGTTGGCTTCATAATTGTTTTTTTTGTATCATGTTATAATTATAATGGTGAAAGTAATTTATTTATGAAAATTTTTAATTGCATTTCAAGTGCATTTGTTTTAATTGCTTTCAAGTGCATTTTTTTTAATTTATTCATTTTATATCATGTTAATGAAGTTTATGTAATATTTTATTTATGAAATAAATGGTGAAAGTAAAGTAGAATTAAAGTACACTTTTATTCATTACAATTGAAACAAAAAAGCCACACAATAAAAGTTAAAGCAAATAAAAACAAGTCACCCATTAATAAAAAAAATAAAACAAACTAAGACCCGAGCATTATGACATGACAATGAAGTGGCACGTGGCACTTAAAAAACTTATCAGAAAATGTTATTAAAATATTAGTCTAAATTAATTTTATTCTAAATTAAACTATTATTAAAATAAAATAAAATCATAAAAATTAAAAAACATAATGTAAAATCATAAAATACTTGATAGGGCTAAAATTTAGCCCTCCCTTACTGGAGATGGTTCACTTGTTCATGAATAAAGAATAATATTTTTGAGGGCTAAATTATAGCCCTGGCCCCAATATAGCCCTCCCTTACTGGAGATAGCCTTAGATGTTAGGATGCAGCAAGCTATATAATACCCTCAAAACAGTATTCTCACTAAACCCCAAGCCCCAAGGCATCATATGACCCAGAAAGAAAACCGTAAGGCATGAAAGCACCAAGAAAGACTAACAAAATTAGCTTTTGCCTTTTCTGGTCTGCGAGCAACTAAATTAGGTGGGAAGGAAGATATCTCCAACTAAATTGATCAATGAGGAAGTCGAATGACGAGATACGCAAGTTGGCATACATGCAAAATTACAGTACACCATTCCATGGAGGTAGCTTGGCAGAAAGAGCATTGCGTTACTTGCGTAGCTTCTACTTTTCCCTGCATTAATGGTGCGGCTAAAATAGCCACACAATTTAACCCTGTAAAATGTAGTTGTTAGTATAGGATAAGCAGGGATCGTTCAGTCCGGGGATTGTAGGGTACACCTAAACAAAAAGGTCAATTTAAATTAGTAATTAATAAAACAAATATTAACAAGTATTTATCTACAAATTTACACAAGAAACAACCATAAAAAAGGGGGATTCAAATTTTGGTTTCTAAGTTCCTATGAAATAAAAACAAAAAGATAAATATATACATGTGATCGACTTCTTCACACTCAAATCAGAATTTCCAAACCATCTCGACATGTAATGAATTATTTCAATCTAAACAACCTAAAATCGTGCCAACACTAAATATCAGAAATGAATTCGAAGTACAAGTCTGAAGAGATCGAGTACCACTTTAATTCTTCTTTTGAATCTCCTAAGTTAGGAAAAGTCCGTAACTCAAAATATTTCATATAAAACATCACGTTAATACTGAAGAGCATCCGTCAACATTAAATATGAATCATTAAGTGCAATTAGAATTCTGAATTCAAACATGTATGCATCCATAAGAAGTTACAAACGCACAAACATGTAGCATATAATCTCGACCATTGTACATAGCCTTTACCACTTCAATTTATGCCCCAAAACGATTAGGTGAATCAGAACACAAATTTGGCTTTATTAACCTGCAGATTAACATAGTTATTCAACCAAAATCATATGCTTAAAGATATAAAGGATGGCACAAAATCATATTATAAAGATATCATAAACAAATCAAGAACATAAAGAAACAAATCTGAAAATTACTAACATAAACTCATTCTCAACAAAAATCCAATTCCAATAATAAAGCTCATAAAAGAAATCTGAAATTCAATACTAAAGAGTACGAAAACAGAAATAAGGGCCATGAATTACACTTTTTGATCTTCAAAGAAGCTTGGAGAACGTCAAGAGAACACAAGGCTTGGCCTTCAAGAACACGAATAGCCTTGGAGAAGTCCTAAAGCTCTTCACGACAAGAGGCTTTTTCTGAATATTTGGAGAGGATTTTGGAGAGAAGAGAGCTAAGCTAATGAACTGAATTTTGTATGAAGAAGTGATGATTTTGGAGTAGAGAATGGCTGCTATTTATAGTGGAATTCTCATCTCTTGTGATGCAATCATGGCCAATCATCTTGAGGTGATTTCTCCTCCAAATTTGCTTGATTTTCTCATGACAAAGTCTTGATTTTTCTGATCTCTTTTCCCCTTAATGACTCATTGTATATTCCTTGAATAGTGACCAGATACATCCCTTATTCCTCTCCTTTGATTTGCACTAATATCTTCTTCCAATTGTGCACATAATGAACTCCTACAATCAAGAAAAATCAGAATTTAATTAGTGTTATAATCAATAGTAAATAAGATAATCAAGAATAAATATTGATTATAAACACTCCCTTTTATCTCCTTGAATTCTTCATGATTTTTGTTTTAAGTTTTCCTTGAATTCATTAGTCAAGAGTTCTTAATGTGATGGACTCTCATTAAAATATAAAAATCAGAAATAGAAAAGTTCAAATGAAGAAAGTTTCCTAAAACAAAATAGGAAATATTTCCTAAAATGAAAGAGGAAAGTTTCTAAAATGACTTGTCCTTAATTTATGCTCATTTCTGCTCTTTTTCGCCTGTTTTCTCCATTTCAGTCCTTGAAATACCTAAAAACATAAACTATGTTATAATTATTAATTTTAAGAGAATAACTTAGCCAAATGAGGGAAAATACATATTAAAAATGTCACACTTTGTGCTCTGATCAAATACCCCCACACTTAGCTTTTGCTAGTCCCTTAGCAAAATCAAAACAAAAGACTCAACAAAAGCAAACACGTCACTACTAGACTCTACACAAGTGACACACAAAGACTATATTTGCCCTTAACATTTGTCTCATAAATCCTTACTCTCATGGTATCAAAATTAGCACTTAATCAAGAATCAATATTTAGATATTCGAGAGTTAATTGAAGCATATAATCCACATATAAATAAGTAGGACTTGGGTGTAACAATGGTGATGGGTGGAGCTCAGCATGTTTCAGACAAGTATGATTCATATCCTCACAAGGTATATCCACTCTTTCTTCACTCAGATCAAGGCAATGCTTAAAAGCTTATAAACACTCAATTATATGTGAGAGAAAATATTTTGAGTCAATCAAATAGCTCACATATATAAGAAGCGAAAAGCACTTTGTGAATTTAATTTTTCAAGATCTCATGAAAGATATCAACTACTTGCACGGATGGACCCAAGCCATAAGTTCAACTCTTATAACTCATCTCCACAGATCAAAGGCTGTCCCATCTTAAGGATCAAAAAGGACTTTAAAGGGTTGAAATGGGGCTAAGGTTCAAGGTTTTAAGAAACAAAGGTTAAGGAATGTCAAAGTATCCTAAAAACCTAGTAGAGCTCATGTTGATGTAGAGAGACTTCTAGAAATCCACCAAGGCATACAGAACGTTACATCCCATAGAGGCAAAATAAAAAGCCTAATGTCATCACTCTAAACTTCCTTTGAACTCTCGTAAATTGGACAAAGACCAAACCTTTCAATAGTGGGCCTTCAATTCAAAACAATCTCCAAACTCACCAAGTATGGGGGACTAAAATCCATAAACAATTTTTTTTTCTTTCTTTTTCTTTTCTAGCCATACACATTTTTTCTTTTTCACGGCTTTCACATACTTTTTTCTTTCCTCATGGACAAGTCTACCCCCACACTTGAGCTTTCACCTCTTCTTAGTCTTCATTTTTGCTACCAAATCCATGTAGTAATCTCAAAAGATAGCTCCACTAAGTTCTTAGAACAAAGGGTAGGGTAGTAACTATACTAAGGTTCAGGAGTTAAGGATTTTAAGGGTGATGAAAAAAAAAGCTTAATGTAGGCTCAAAGTGGTTAAACTAGGGGGTCCCACGACGGGCACAAATGGAAACAAGTTAATTTGGCTATGGTGATAGTTCCTAGGGTGCCTCTATCCTTTCCAGAATCAGGGACATGTATTGATAAAAGTCTCAACAAGCACAAGAGTGAATTCTAGCATTCTCTAGTCCATCAAACTTAATCTATGGCAAGCGATCAATCAAATGAAGAATAATGAGATCATCAAAACATCGCCAAGAAATTAAGAATATATTTCATTTATCACTCCAAGAAAAAGGGACATGGCTCAAATATCTCACATGGTTTTTTTATGAATCAAAACTCAACTTAACATGCTCGTATTCTGTACCAAGGTTACGAAATCCATATCAACTACACATGCATATGCTTTTTATATATCTCAGTTAACCAAAGAATAACATTTAACATCATCTCAATCTGTGATCCTCTTTTAGCCATAATTTCAGAGATATTGAATCATCCCAGACAGTTAAGGGCATCCTAAGACTCAAAACAAAACAAAAATAATAATAATAATAAATAAAATAAAATAAAATAAAAACAAGAACATAAAAAAAATAAAAACAAGGTTTTGGACTAGGTTTATTTTCTTTCTCCTTTCGGTAACTCCTTTGGAACATGACCAGGTGAAGAGGGGACCGATTTTGGCGGAGCTCAGCTCACTTGTTTGACAGGGGACGAGACCCTTTGTCAGCACTTCTCGGATCCAAACTAGACCTTAGACATCATATCCCATCAGATGCGCCTACTTTGAAGAAGTTATTTCACCCAAAAATCATTTTGACTCAATAAATAAAAGCAACGAAATTTTTTAATTTTACACATTTTTCGATTTTTTTGTATTTTAAATATATATGACTCAAGAAAAAAGTATAAATCCCTTCCCCCACACTTAAATATTGCATTGTCCTCAATGTAATCAATCATAATCATGAAATGGAACAATTAAGCATATAGGAATGGAATTTACGATAATAAATACGAAAACAAAAAAGCAAAAACGAAAATAAAAGACACAAGTACAATTCAACCTAAACAAGTGAAGGGATAGAAATGTCAAACTCTCGTTGATGGCTCCTCCACAGCTTCGGTTGAAATGGGTTGCCTCCCATGCAGCGCTTAATATTTATAGTCCTTCAGCCTGGACTGTTCTCCTTGCTCACAACAATTTTTTTTTTTTTTTGAGTTAATTTTCTTTATTTTCTTTATTTTTACACACTTACAACAATTAAATATTTAATGAAATTCAAAACAACCTAAGTATATTAATTACAATTTACATCATGCTTAATCTAAGTGAAACACATATAATTTACAACATGCTGAAAAATAAAACCTCTACAAATTGCACAACAATTATAAAATACATGCTTAATTTGGTAACACTCATAAAACTTAAACTAAATCACAATTATAGCTCGGCCTAGCATAAATCGCAATTTGTCACCATTCCACAAATGTAGTACAAAAATTTAGCATGCATTCTATATAAATACAAAATTAATGACACTTTAAGCGTTAGAGATTTTAACAATCCCCGGCAACGGCGCCAAAAATTGATGCGGCTAAAATAGCCACACAATTTAACCCTGTAAAATGTAGTTGTTAGTATAGGATAAGCAGGGATCGTTCAGTCCGGGGATTGTAGGGTACACCTAAACAAAAAGGTCAATTTAAATTAGTAATTAATAAAACAAATATTAACAAGTATTTATCTACAAATTTACACAAGAAACAACCATAAAAAAGGGGGATTCAAATTTTGGTTTCTAAGTTCCTATGAAATAAAAACAAAAAGATAAATATATACATGTGATCGACTTCTTCACACTCAAATCAGAATTTCCAAACCATCTCGACATGCAATGAATTATTTCAATCTAAACAACCTAAAATCGTGCCAACACTAAATATCAGAAATGAATTCGAAGTACAAGTCTGAAGAGATCGAGTACCACTTTAATTCTTCTTTTGAATCTCCTAAGTTAGGAAAAGTCCGTAACTCAAAATATTTCATATAAAACATCACGTTAATACTGAAGAGCATCCGTCAACATTAAATATGAATCATTAAGTGCAATTAGAATTCTGAATTCAAACATGTATGCATCCATAAGAAGTTACAAACGCACAAACATGTAGCATATAATCTCGACCATTGTACATAGCCTTTACCACTTCAATTTATGCCCCAAAACGATTAGGTGAATCAGAACACAAATTTGGCTTTATTAACCTGCAGATTAACATAGTTATTCAACCAAAATCATATGCTTAAAGATATAAAGGATGGCACAAAATCATATTATAAAGATATCATAAACAAATCAAGAACATAAAGAAACAAATCTGAAAATTACTAACATAAACTCATTCTCAACAAAAATCCAATTCCAATAATAAAGCTCATAAAAGAAATCTGAAATTCAATACTAAAGAGTACGAAAACAGAAATAAGGGCCATGAATTACACTTTTTGATCTTCAAAGAAGCTTGGAGAACGTCAAGAGAACACAAGGCTTGGCCTTCAAGAACACGAATAGCCTTGGAGAAGTCCTAAAGCTCTTCACGACAAGAGGCTTTTTCTGAATATTTGGAGAGGATTTTGGAGAGAAGAGAGCTAAGCTAATGAACTGAATTTTGTATGAAGAAGTGATGATTTTGGAGTAGAGAATGGCTGCTATTTATAGTGGAATTCTCATCTCTTGTGATGCAATCATGGCCAATCATCTTGAGGTGATTTCTCCTCCAAATTTGCTTGATTTTCTCATGACAAAGTCTTGATTTTTCTGATCTCTTTTCCCCTTAATGACTCATTGTATATTCCTTGAATAGTGACCAGATACATCCCTTATTCCTCTCCTTTGATTTGCACTAATATCTTCTTCCAATTGTGCACATAATGAACTCCTACAATCAAGAAAAATCAGAATTTAATTAGTGTTATAATCAATAGTAAATAAGATAATCAAGAATAAATATTGATTATAAACACTCCCTTTTATCTCCTTGAATTCTTCATGATTTTTGTTTTAAGTTTTCCTTGAATTCATTAGTCAAGAGTTCTTAATGTGATGGACTCTCATTAAAATATAAAAATCAGAAATAGAAAAGTTCAAATGAAGAAAGTTTCCTAAAACAAAATAGGAAATATTTCCTAAAATGAAAGAGGAAAGTTTCTAAAATGACTTGTCCTTAATTTATGCTCATTTCTGCTCTTTTTCGCCTGTTTTCTCCATTTCAGTCCTTGAAATACCTAAAAACATAAACTATGTTATAATTATTAATTTTAAGAGAATAACTTAGCCAAATGAGGGAAAATACATATTAAAAATGTCACACTTTGTGCTCTGATCAATTAAGGCTTTTGCTCACCCCAAGAATGAAGAGACGCCATTAAAGCTTTTGCAGTACAAGAACCAGTGCATGATCATTGATCATCAGCTGGCTGCCAATTCAATACAACTCAAAAGCAAATGCTGTAAAAACCATATACATGCTCACAATATATGCACACAATCATAAAAGGGATCAAGGCTTACCTTCAGCAATCACTGGCATGGATTCCATCTTATGCAGCTGCAAACACAATCACTGAATATGGTCTTCTGTTACTTACCAACTTGCTTCTGAATGGACAGAACAATATGCAAAACGTCGGTAGTAATCAGGGACCAATTCATCTGTATATATAGGAGACTTAACCCTCAAGAAGCTTCCCATTAAAGCTATCCATATCGGTTTAGGTTTCCTAGTTAGATTCTTAATGTAACACTTCATTGTAATCTTTCTTGCAGACTAAGAATAGGATTACTTACCTTAATGAACAGATACACTGCTTCATTAAGTTACAAGTATTGATTTACTGTTTGTATCCATGTTAAACTAGGATTGATATTAAGCTGATCATCAATTACTTTATGATGATATGTGTTATGTCCATATTTGATCTTACAATCTCCCCCTTGGACTCACACATATCATGCTCGATGATTTGCACCAGAGAACATCAAAACCTACTTAACTTACTGAAGTGCGCGCCAGATAACAAACTTAAATCGAAAATCCATTCCAACATGGTCAGATCACAGTTACTTATGCAGAGCAAGAAACAGTATACATTTTAACAAAAAATGCAGAGTTTCAAAACCACAAACACAAGCTCCTGCAATCCACATATGTCAAACCAGAAGTGATACAATATATGTTAATGTGTATCAACAAGTAAACATATATTAGGTCCTACTTTATGTTTCTAAAACCAAAAACTCAAGCAAATTTACTGAACACTGATGGCTTAAAGATATTGCTTGAACCTTAACATCATGCTTCACATGATTTAAGCCATCTGATAGCAAGTATAACTTTAAACACAAAATCGATAATTTTCAGAACATTCAACAAAAACTGCAGTAATAACCAAAATCTGAAAATACCTCAAAATTTATTAATAATAAAATCTGTCATTACAAACAAGTTGTGATAAACAAAATAAAAGATCACAACTAAAACACAAGAACTCAAAAAACCTTAGAATTTTAAATGCTCCAACTGGACTAACTCTCTACTGAACCTAAGCATCTAAATTAGCTAAAATTCCAATGCTTGCTGTATGTGTCTGGAATGCTGCTACTGACAATGCCTTGGTGAAAGGATCTGCTAGCTGTGAATTTGTGTCAATACTCAAAATAGCTATTTCACCATGCTTTACTCTTTCTCTAACACTGTAATACTTTAGATCAATATGCTTGGAATTATTTGACCTTTTACTGTTCTTGCTAAAGAAAACTGCAGCCTCATTGTCACAATAAATTACAAGTGTTCCAGCCACAATGTGACTCAATACTTTGGTCTGCATGAGAAAATTCCTAATCCAAAGTCCTTCACACACAGTTTCATATACTGCAATAAATTCAGCTTGCATAGTAGAAGTTGAAACAAGTGTTTGTTTCATGGTTTTCCAAGCAATAGCACCTCCTGCAAGCAAGAACACATATCCACAAGTGGACTTCTTGGAGTCTGGATAATTCCCTGCAAAATCCGAGTCTGAGAATCCAATGAGTTTCAGATCCTCCACTTGCCTATAAACTAGCATGTGGTTTTTAGTTCTCTGCAGGTATCTCAACACTTTCTTCCCAGCTACCCAATGTTCATGGCCTGGATTAGATTGGAATCTTGACAAAATCCCTACTGCAAAAGACAAATCCGGCCTAGTGCAGACTTGTGCATACATGAGACTTCCTACAAGTCTGGCATAAGGCTTTGACTCCATATTTTCTTTCTCAACATCACTATTGGGACTTTGCTTCTTGGTTAACTTATCTCCTTTGGACATGGGAACTTCTCCAGCTGCACACTTCTCCATACCAAATCTCTTTAAAATTTTGGTAACATAATTCTGTTGAGACAAACCAAGTAGTCTCTGTGCCCTATCTCTTTTAATCTCAATACCTAGTACATAGGATGCTTCTCCTAAGTCTTTCATGTCAAAATTCCTTGACAGAAAACTCTTGGTATCTTTAAGCAATTTAATGTTACTGCTAGCCAAAAGTATATCATCCACATAGAGTACCAGAAAAATAAAATTGTTCCCAACAGTCTTCAAATAAACACACTCATCAACAAGATTTTCTGTAAATCCAAAAGTAGAAATCACATAATCAAATTTCTTGTACCACTGTCTAGAAGCTTGTTTTAGGCCATAAATTGATTTTCTTAACTTACACACTAAGTTTTCACTTCCAGCTTGTACAAACCCTTCTGGCTGCCTCATATAAATCACTTCATCTAGTTCACCATTCAAGAAAGCTGTTTTAACATCCATCTGGTGCAGCTCCATATCAAAATGAGCCACCAAAGCCATGATTATCCTAAACGAGTCTTTTGTAGAAACTGGAGAAAAAGTCTCAGTAAAATCAATGCCCTCCTTCTGTGTAAAACCTTTGGCAACTAATCTTGCTTTATGTCTCTCTACGTTACCATTTGCATCTCTTTTGGTTTTGAAAACCCATTTACAACCTATAGGCTTCTGGTTGGGGTCAGGTTCAACTAATTCCCAAACTGCATTTTGACTCATGGAATTAATTTCTGCTTCCATTGCTTGCTGCCATTGATGAGATTCACTACTTTCAATGGCCTGATTAAATGTAGTTGGATCATTGTCCTCTGCACAGTCCATTTCAATTTCTGCTTCTTGCAGATAAACAATGTAGTCACTCTCTTCCCCCCATAAGTTGGTTTTCTTGCTCTCTGTGATTTTCTAGGCTGAGCCACTGGAGGATGGTGAGGTTCAGTTACTTGACCAGTTACGTGGTCAGTTACTTGACCAGGGACAGTTACTTGGTCAGTTACATGGTCAGTGACATGGGCAGTGACTTGACCAGGCACAGTTACTTGGTCAGTGACATGGGCAGTGACTTGACCAGGCACAGTTACTTGGTCAGTTACATGGTCAGTGACTTGGTCAGTGACATGGTCAGTGACTTGGTCAGTGACATGGTCAGTTACTTGGCCAGTTACTCGACCAGGTACAGTTACTTGGTCAGTGACATGGTCAGTTACGTGACCAGTGACATGATCAGTTACATCTTGTTCTAAAGGCAATGCTACACTTATATTCTCATCTGACACAATTTCCTCAAAATCTGAGGTTAAATCCTCAAGGTTTGTATTGTGAACTTTTTCACTTAGAAACTTTACTTGATGTGTTTCAAAAATTCTAGGTGAATGATGAGCAGAATATAATTTATAGCCTTTAGATTTATCTGGATAACCTATAAAATAGCAACTAACAGTTTTGGGGTCAAGTTTATTCAAGCTTGGATTATAAATCCTAGCTTCTGCATGACATCCCCAAACATGACAGTGATGAAGACTAGGTTTCCTGCCACACCAAAGCTCAAAAGCAGTATTTTCTATGGCTTTGCTAGGTGTCCTATTGCAAATATAATTTGCAGTTTTTAAAGCCTCACCCCACAGAAATTTAGGCAAACCAGTTGTACACATCATACATCTAACCATGTTCAAAAGAGTCCTATTCTTTCTCTCTGCAACACCATTCTGTTGTGGATTATAGGGTGTTGTGTATTGAGCTTTAATTCCGTTGTCTTGCAAAAACAAGGCAAATGGACCCTTTTGTTGGCCGGATTCAGTGTACTTTCCATAGAACTCTCCCCCTCTATCTGACCTCACTGTTTTGATTTTCTTTTCTAGTTGATTTTCTACCTCAGACTTAAAGATTTGAAAGGCTTTCAATGCTTGTGCCTTTTCTGAAAGTAGATAAATATAACTGTATCTAGAAAAGTCATCAATGAATGTGATAAAATACACATTCCCACAGATAGTTTGATGCCTAAATGGTCCACATATATCAGTGTGTATGAGTTCTAATAAATTTTGGCTTCTATATGCAGTCTTCTTTCTAGTATTAGTTATTTTTCCCTTAAAGCATTCAACACAGTCTGTTAGATCAGAAAAATCAAGTTCATTTAGGATGTTGTTTTTCACCAAAATTTTCAGTCTCTCTTTTGAAACATGGCCGAGTCTTCTATGCCATAAAAATGCAGACTTTTCATTTAGTTTGGTTCTTTTAACACCTGTTAAAGTGTTAGTACTGTTTGTGTTATTTTCAACAAGTAAAATTTCTTGTTGAGCCATTGAACAATTTAACTGTAAATAATCATTCATAATAACACCAGAACCAATTTGAACAGAATTTTTAGAAATAAGAATTCCATTACTATCCATAACAAGTCTACAACCAGATTTTACTAAAAGAGAAACCGAAACCAAATTCCTTCTCATGGAAGGTACATAAAAAACATTGTCCAAAACTAACAATTTTCCTAATCCTAAATCGAGCTTTAAGGTTCCAATAGCCTTGACTGCCACTCTCATGCCATTGCCTACACACAGGTTCACTTCATCACTTTTTGGGATTCTCCTCCTTATGAATCCCTGCAAAGAATTAGTAATATGAATAGGTGAGCCTGAATCTATCCACCAAGACTGTGGTTCAATATTTATAAGATTAATTTCTAAAGAAAAAACTGTATTAGAAAAAATCTTACCCTTTTTGGCTAACCAATTTTTATAGCCAGTGCAGTCCTTTTTCATGTGTCCTACTCTTTTGCAAAAGTAGCACTTGAACCTAAATGGCCTATTTTCCTTGGCCACTGCAGCTGTTGAACTCTTAGTTATGGCTTTGATAGGCTTGAGCTTATTTTGGGGCTTTTTCCTTTTAGGCTTCTCAATGAGGTTAATGGTTGTAGCAGGTTCCTTTTCTTCCTTGATCCTAGATTCTTCATCCACACAGATGGATATAAGTTCATCTAGAGTCCAGTTTCCCTTTTGAGAGTTGTAACTGGTCCTAAGATGACTAAAACTATTAGGCAAGGAATGTAGTGCATAATGCACTACCTGCTCATCCCTAACCCCCATCAAGAGCTCCCTGAGTCTGCCATTTATATTGATCATCTTCATAATATGCTCTCTAACTCCCCCTGAACCCATGTACTTCAAATCATGAAACTCCTTGGTTAGCCTAGCAGCTTCTGCCTTTTCACTTCTTTAAACTTAGCACCTATGAGTTCCAAAAAATCTGATGCTAGCTCAGGTTCTTCTATACTTCCTCTGACAGTCTTGGACATAGAGGTACGAATGAGGTTCTTAGCCATTCTATTGGACCTATGCCACTTCTTGTAAAGATCAGTTTCCTTCTTAGTGCTCTTTTCAGTTAACTCTTCAGGTTTGTCCTCAGTGAAGCAATAGTCTATGTTCTCATGCATTCCCATATAGTTCTCTACAGAATCTAGCCAAGCTCTATAGTTGGTTCCAATTAGCATCAAGACACTGTTCAAGTTCATGTAAGAGTTACCTAAGGAGCAAAACAAAAATTCGTGTGAGTTCTCAATTTGTAAAGAAAATAACTTTAAGTTTTCTGTGTTTTATTTAGCTTTAAGCAACCAAAACAAGAACATACAGAAAACCTAAACAATCCATACTTGCATTCATATCAGTCCATAACCAAAAATAATGTTAAGCAACACTTTTGAGCAGAAGCATAACATCCTGGAGTTCTTTATCAATATACCATGTTCAATGAAAACAAGTTATCCAAAGAAATTTATCCACATCTTTAGACAGAAGAAAAATTTCTAAGTATCCGTATTTATTTTCATCAAGCACGCATATTGCTGTTTTGTATTCTAAAACCATACTTGACCACTTCTTTGGAAGATAAAACTGAAGCATAGTTTTAAAACACAAAACACAATTTCAGTTTTGTTATTCGATCAGTTACTTGATTAGTTACCTGACCAGTTACTTGGTCAGTGACCTGGCCAGTTACATGGTCAGTGACCTGGCCAGTTACATGGTCAGTGACCTGACCAGTTACATGGTCAGTGACCTGACCAGTTACTTGGTCAGTGACCCGACCAGTTACATGGTCAGTGACCTGACTAGTTGGTCAGTTACCTGATCATCGTTTTCTGCCAACATCAATGAAGAATGCTTTGTGCATCATAATCACTTATGCCAACAGAAAACCACAAAACCCATGAGCTTTTAACTTTATATTCTACCCAGATTCATCCTTGTAAGAAAATTAAGCTCTCAAATCTGTCAATTTTAATAATGTGTAAAAAATTCTGGGAGATTTTTGTTCTTCATGCAATTTTTACACAATCACAGATACAATACCATATCATCAATCAATTCAACATGCATATTCAAGCATAACCAAAATTGATTTGATTCCAAGAAACCACAGAACAATCAAGAAATTGTAAATTTCATCCGGTCACCATCTACTCTAGCCTAACGCACGCCGGGAATGCTACTAGTGTTCTTGAGCACAATCAAAAACTCAATTATCATGCTATGAATCGAAATCAATTTCACAGAAAAACCTGTTTTTGCTTTTTCCCCAATTTGCTGCTAAAAATCACAGCGGAAGCGTGAATTTGATAATTAACCAGATGCAGCAATCGACTTAAGTAACTTACTTTGATCAGTTACATGACCAGTTACATGGTCAGTGACTTGGTCAGTTACTTGACCCGTAAAGCAAAAACCTTTTTTTTTTTTTTTTTTTTTTTGTATTTGTTTTGCAAAACCCTAAAACGATTTTGATATATGTGAGCCTATGCTCTGATACCAATTGTAAAAACCATATACATGCTCACAATATATGCACACAATCATAAAAGGGATCAAGGCTTACCTTCAGCAATCACTGGCATGGATTCCATCTTATGCAGCTGCAAACACAATCACTGAATATGGTCTTCTGTTACTTACCAACTTGCTTCTGAATGGACAGAACAATATGCAAAACGTCGGTAGTAATCAGGGACCAATTCATCTGTATATATAGGAGACTTAACCCTCAAGAAGCTTCCCATTAAAGCTATCCATATCGGTTTAGGTTTCCTAGTTAGATTCTTAATGTAACACTTCATTGTAATCTTTCTTGCAGACTAAGAATAGGATTACTTACCTTAATGAACAGATACACTGCTTCATTAAGTTACAAGTATTGATTTACTGTTTGTATCCATGTTAAACTAGGATTGATATTAAGCTAATCATCAATTACTTTATGATGATATGTGTTATGTCCATATTTGATCTTACAAATGCCGCCTTACGATCCCCAAGCTGCGTGGACACAAAGAAAAGGAATCGCAATCTCTGATTAACTTACTTTACGATCCTCCTACAGAACCCTTGAAAGGGCATGCTCTTGCCCAGCAGTTAATGCTCTGTTGCGTCAGGGAAAGAGATTCTATGTGTTTGTTTTAAAAAGAGAATCAGAATCCTTCAATAGGTGATCGAAAAAAGGAAACAAAAGCAAGTGAACATAGTAACTATTTAACACTTCTTAGGTTTATCCATTCAGGTGAATTAGCTCATTCATCTCTCTTTTAACTAGCCAATCAGGTCGTGACACCTATATTATTATTAAAAAAATAAAAACAAAACTCTACATGTATTGGTGTTAAGAAACGCCGTAAGCAGAATTCGTCGTCTGACAAAAATATTTAACTCTCCACTTGACCTCCCGATTTTTTTAAACCCAAACTCCACGGCTGGGAAAATGGAGGTGTGGAGTTGATTTGCTGAAATCCTAATTTCTATGAACGATCCATCATTACCTTGTTATGATTCAGATTTGTGATTGGTTGGGATGATGCTTTGATCAAGGTCTAATGTTTGTAAAAGCACTTTTGTCTGGTCAGCTAAAGCGTGGAATCCCAAAGCTTGAACATTTAAACAAGGCTCTTAGTAATCATCGAAAAAAAAAAAAAAAAAAAAAACAAAGCTCTTAGTTTTCTTGAATTTCTCTCTTCATCTTGTTTTTGTTGATTTCTTTATTGCTAGTGATTGGGATTAATTAGAGAAAATAAGGTTTTGGTGCTGGAGATGCAGTACGCGCGTAAACTCTACTTCGGGATATGCTTAACCACTTGACTGCTATGATTTCAATGAATTTGAGTATCTGAGGGTTCTAGGTTGAATTGGTATAGGTTCGGAATTTTTTCCAATTACTTGTTGCTTTTGATTCCATGAACTATATATATATATACACACAGCGCTTCTCCGGTGCGGACGTCCGCACTTTTTGCTTAGGTGCGGATTTCCGGTTTTGACCCACTTTCCGATCACATTTTCACATCTTAACCGTTCAGTTTTTAGGTCATAATGTATAGATCACCTCTACAAAATTTTCAGCCAATTTGGTGATCGTTAAGGCATCCAAAACTGCAATTTACCATTATAAATACGAACGGTTCCGGTTCGACAGATTCTGTCCGTTCGTGTAAATTGCAATTTTGGATGCCTTAACGATCATCAAATTGGCTGAAATTTTGCAGAGATGATCTATACATTAGGATCTAAAAACTGAACGGCTAAGATGTGAAAATGTGATCAGAAAGTGGGTCAAAACTGGAAATCCGCACCTTTTTCTTCAGTGCGGATATCCGCACCTGAGCAAACTTTTATATATAAATATAAATATATATATATATATATATATATATATATATATAGGGAGGATCAAGAGAGAGCATCCTTACTTTAAGAATTTGATAATTTCTACTATTTCACACTAGTACATGACTTAATTCAATGATTAATTTCAACAATTGATCCTTTAGATTCCTATGTAAGAATTGTGCCTACAAAAAATCAACCAAATTCATAATCGATCATTTGGTTACTCAAAATTGTGTAAACAAATGTAAACCGTTAGATTAAATTAAAACGAATATTGAGCTAATCAAATGGTTTTCTAATTTGGCTAATTTTTTGTAGGATTCATATGTGTGTAGCTAACTAGAGAATGAATGGTGTGATTATTAAAATACATGCTAAAAATAAAAATATCCTCACTTTAAGAGTTTAAGAACATCCTTTCTTGATCCTCCATATATATATATATATATATATATATATATATATATGTTGTCGGGCATATAGTGTTGTTTATAAATTGATGGAAGTGTCTAGGATTTATTGTTTATTAGGGCCATGGCAGAAAGAGTTTGGTTTGAGAAGAAGGGAGGTCAATGGAGAGTTGAAGTGTTTTATGTATGATCTATTCAATGATGTCAAAAACAGTTGGTGTAATTGCTCTCTTTTGATGACATTTTATTGAACCATTTTGTAGGTTTATAGAGCAATCAATGTATGTTAACTTGTGGATTTGATATTGTCATTTTTTTTTATCTTTATATCCATGCATAAGAACAGATACAATTGCCTTTCATATGGTACATATCTCTTTGGATTATGTTTTTGTAGCCATCTGAAGTGATATAGGTCTTGGTCAAATTGGGAGGGAACTTAAACAAGTCTTGGTCAAATTTGGAGGGAAGAGTTCATAGGTTTGATAATTTTGGAGGGAAGAACAACTCAGGTGAGTCAAGTCTTGGTCAAATTAACATGTTTTTGAATTTTGAGGGAAGAAATTGTGGTTCTCATGTTATAAAACAAATTGAGGGCAAATCGGACTTTTTTGCCTCATTTAACGAGTCACATGCATGACACATGTTGAAATTGACGAAGACGTGACGGAAATTGACAGCATGTATGTTGGAGATACAAAAAAGTAAGTCTGGGTATTATTAGCATAGGCAACATTGCAACAAGGTCCTCAGAAAGTGGGACCTGCATCCTTTCTTTACGCTCATTGAAACCCGGAGCTAATAGAGACCAGGTCTTACCCCCTAGAAAAACCAAAGGCTTTGTCGCAAGCACTCTTCATTTCTTGCTTGACTGAAATCATGATGTCTGAAGGTAGAAGTAAGCAGTACGCAACAGTCAATGAAACTAGGGGCTAATAGAGACCAAGTTTTAACCCCTAGAATTTATTGGAAAAAGAGAGAAATTATTTATAATCAACTTGATTGGAAAAAAAAAACATATTTTCTCATTTTCTCTATGAAAATATGAGTAGAAAACTTCGCTGTAGGTGGCATACAAATTTCACATAAATTTTGGATAAATTTTGGACAAAATCGGTGTGAATTTAAAATTTTTAAATATATTTTTTGTGTGTAGATATTTCAAAAATTAAGAATTTTGCAGAAATGTAAGAAAAATTTCAAAAAATTCGGGAAACTCCTGACAAAAATGATATAGCATATGAATTTCGTTTTGGTACTTCCAAATTACAGAAATTTCGATGGAAATTTCGGTAGTTTCAAAGAAATTTGAAACCTTGGTTTCCACAAAGTCAAGGCTAGCCCTCCTCTCATAACCCCTGCGGAAATAATTCTCTTTGTAATTAATGCGGCTTAGACTTTTAGTTTGCCTCCGTGGAAGTACAAGGGTGGCTTAAAGCAAGTGCACCCGTAGTCAAGAAAAGGCAAAGTCGAGAAGTCGAGAAGTCGAGAAGTTAAGAATTCGACCAGTCAAGTTACTATTCACTGCCACTGGACATAGGTTTACACCCGTTGTTTTTCTTGCCCGGTCAACACTTTTCACGTAATTCACTGTTCATAGTACTGTTTCACGTAGTTCACCATTGGATTTAGCTGTTTAAATCACTGTTCATATTTCACTGTTACTGTTCGTATTTTTCTGTTCACTGTTCATATTACTGTTCACGTTGGAATCAAAATCACTTAAGAAGCCAACCCAGCGCTGCCAAGTGTCCTGCCTCTTTGCTTTTCTTCCTGACGTCACCCACGTTCCTCACAATATCGAGCTGGCAGCTCCATGACTTTGGGCAAGAAAAAAGTCACAGCCTTGCCCTTTTTTTTGACCTCAGTCATGCAAAGCCAAGCTTTGCCCAGTCAAGCAATCACCGGTGGAAGCTTCATTTTCATTATGCCTGGTCACCACATCATCATTCTCCCCTTTTGCCCGGGCAAAGCAAGACCGGTGCACTTGCTCTTAGAATTTTAGTTTCCACAAAGTAAAGGCCGACCCTCCTCTCATAACCGCTGTGGAAATAATTCTCTTTGTAATTAATGTAGCGGGATTTCTTTCCTCATGCTTATCCTTTGGAATGGATCCGGATCCTCTCCTTAGCTCCCTTTGGGCCTTGTTTTTCCTTGACTTTTAATCCTGGCCATTAACCGCCTATCTAAGGGCTCATTAGTGACCGCATCAGTACATTATGAATAATAAATATAAAAGTTAGCTTTTTCACGTTGACAGAAACTAATGCCATCTAAACAGCCAAAAAAAAAAAAGTAAAGCTGTTTCTCTCTTCTCTCTCTCTATCAAAGAAGATAAAAGAGACGAAGGTGAGACAAAAAAAAAAAATTACAAACGCTGTTAAATGCAAGGTTTCAAATTTCGGTTTCGGTACTTCAAATTTAAGGAGTTTCGATTTCGGTGGAAATTTCAGTTAAAAATAAAGAAATCAAATTAATTGCATTTATAAAATGATATTTTTGAATGAAACTTTTACATAGACTAAACTAACCTATAATAAACCTATTTACAATGTAACATCTCTAAAATTATACATTTATAATAGAATTATGATAGTTTATATGGACGAGTAATTAACTAGTACTATAGTAGGTTGCTAAACTAGTGTTTTTATCTATGTGTATTGATAATGTGTTGTATATTGATAATGTAAATATGATTTACTTTTTTTAATAATTAGAAAATTACAAGGGGGTGGGGCGGGGCACATAAAACTAAAACCCATTTGAATGAAAATGAACAAGTATAACAAAAGGAATATAAAAACTACTATGATGTGGTTCGATATAGCTGGTTGAACTGCTTTCATTTAGTATCATACAATACTGCTCCCAAGTACATGAATTTTGGAAATGATTTTCGTACTTCATCATATGGTTATTGTATGTGTACGTGTTGTTCCCTTTCCACATGCAATTCATATATCGGATATTGTGGAATTACCTAATATGATGTTACAGTGTATGAAACATACAATATTTGAGACAAAGCAAAAAGGAAATCATGTTATGGTTAGAGCATTCAACTTTGCAGCAGATAAAAACAAAAAGGTTGTATTCAACATGATTGCAAAAAAAAAAAAAAAAAAATCAAAATTTCATATTTTCTCTATAAAAGTATGAAGTAAAAATTCATTGTAGGTGACATAAAAATTTAACAGAAATTTTAGAGAAATTTCGGACAAAATTTCGGTGTGAATTTTTAAATATATATTGTGTGTGTAGATATTTCGGAAATTAAGAATTTCGCGGAAATGTACGGAAAATTTCTGAAAATTTCGGGAAACTTCTTACGGAAATGATATAACATATGAATTTCGTTTCGGTATTTCAAAATTAAGGAAATTTCGACAGTTTCGGAGAAATTTAAAACCTTGGTTAAATGTTGTTAATGTGGAAATATTAATTTTTTACATTTAATATTCAAAACTTGCTGATGTGGTAACTCATGAGCCATTAGATATGCAATTAATGGCCAGCATTAAAAGTCAAGGAGAAACAAGGCCCAAATGGAGCCGAGGGGAGGATCCGAATCCTGTTGTAATAGGACATTCAAGTATAGACAAGAGAAAAAGGCATCCATAAATTCTAGATTTCGAGGTTCTGGTTTCTTCCTAAGGAATTGTAGAGGGGGTTGAAGAAGAAAAAGAATGGAAAGAGAACCCTGGGCAGAGAGTAGAAAAAGGGTATTCTAGAGAAATTGGTTTTCAACACCAATCTGAGTTGGCAACAATATCCACATGTAAGAATTTTATTGGCCCGTCACACAATCTATTTGATGTGACGGCAGGATAGAAAAATTTCTCCTGGTTTCAAGCCTAAAGAGAAAAAATGAAGGCTTCATCATTGCAAGCACTCATCATTTCTTGCTTGACTGAAGTTATGATGTCTGAAAGCAGAAGCAGCAGTACGCAAGCAATCTGCTTCTGTAATATTTGCTTCCTAATTATTTTCATCAATTTCTTCTCTCACTTTGCTCATCCACTCTCCTTCAATATAACTCAGTTCGACCAGAGTACAAAAGGAGTTGGCTTTGAAGGTGCTGCCCAGTTTTCATCGGGAAGGATTGAGCTCAACCCAGGCACTTGTTACGAGACTGGACGAGCTATTTATGCAGAGCCTTTGCATCTATGGGACAATGTTACTGGGTCGCTGGCAGACTTCACTACTCATTTCACTTTCATGGTCAACCTTGGTTCTGCTCCCAAAGATGGGAGTGCCACTGATGGAATTGCCTTTTTCCTTGCTCCTGTTGGTTACGGTATTCCACCCAACTCCGCTGCTTGTCATCTGGGATTATTCAACTCCACCAACGAATTTAATGCCTTGTCCAACCAGATTGTAGCCGTAGAGTTCGACACCTGTGGAAACGGTGATTGGGATACTGACGAGCCGCATGTTGGGATAGACATCAATAAAATCTCTTCGGTTACGTCCACCAATTGGAATACCAGTAACATCATCGGGAAGACAGGTAATGCAAGGATAATTTACAACGCTACTACCAAGAACCTTTCTGTGTTTTGGACATTCGAGGAAAACACAAACCTCGTTTTTCCAGGCAATACTACTTCTTCCCTTACTTACCATGTTGACTTGCTAGAGATTCTCCCCGAAAGGGTTACAATCGGTTTTTCTGCTTCATCTGGAATATCAAACCCTGGACGGTTTTCTTTAAATTCATGGGCGTTTAATTCGACTTTGGTGGATAGTGATATTAGAGGAGCCGACAGCAAGGAAAAGAAGAAAAAGATATTCTTGATACTGGTCATTGCAGTTCCTGGTTTCACTTTGACGCTTGGTTCAGTCATATGTTGGTTGATGGTATTAAGGAATCGGAGAAACAATCACTCCACTGAAGTCTCTGATCTTGAGTGGCTAGCCTTTCCAAAACGATTTGCTTACCAAGAATTGTTTGCTGCCACCAACGGGTTTTCAGACGATAGAAGGCTAGGCCAAGGAGGCTCGGGACAAGTATATAAAGGACTCCTACAAGACCATGGAGGCTGCACTGTTGCCGTGAAGAGAATCTTTGCAAGATCTGATCAGCAAGATGAGAGAGTCTCCATCAATGAAGTCAAAATCATCAGCCGCTTAATCCATCGAAACCTGGTGCAGTTCATTGGGTGGTGTCATGAGCAAGGGGAATGCTTACTTGTTTATGCATATATGCCAAACACCAGCCTCGACACGCATCTATTTGGCAACAGAACAACCCTGCAATGGGACAACAGGTACAAGATAGCTTTGGGCTTGGCCTCAGCCCTTCACTATCTACATGAAGATGCAGAGCACTGTGTACTTCATAGGGATATCAAACCAGCTAACGTACTGTTGAATGATGACTTCAGCACTAAGCTTGGTGATTTTGGTATCGCTAAGCTTGTGGATGCCCGCTTGAGGTCTCAAACAACAAAGTTGGTAGGGACTTTTGGATACATGGCCCCGGAATATGCTACTGAAGGGAGGGCTAGTAAGGAATCTGACATGTATAGTTTTGGAGTTGTAGCCTTGGAAATTGCTTGTGGAAGGAAGACTTACCAAGACGGTAAAGATCACGTGCCACTCTTTAGGTGGGTTTGGCAGTTGTTCCTTGGAGGAAATATTCTGGACGCAGCTGATGAAAGATTAGAAATGAATTATGATCGAAATGAAATGAAATGCTTGTTGATTGTTGGACTATGGTGTACTCACCCCAATTACAAGGAAAGACCCAAAGCAGGACAGGTGATGGAGGTTCTTCAGTATAAAGCACCATTGCCGGAACTTCAATATGACATGCATGCTGATCCATAACTGCCTCAACCTCAATACCATTCTCAGATGTCCTCAACTTCTACCAGCTATAATGCTATATATAGTACCTGTGAGTAGTAGAAACAGTCACTAAATCATTTGAAGGGCAAGGTGAGGTGGAACCAGTTCATCAGGATAAATTCTTGTCATTGCTTTTTCTTTTGCGTGCAGTTATTTTTTAATGTAATAAATTAAGTGTTTGTGTCCCCAACTCTAGACCTTGTTTAATGTATGGAGTTCAAATAATTAGTTGTTTATTGGAGCTAGACTGGCTGCGATATGATACCATGGGTTAATTGACTTATGCAGTGCAGTCTGGTTGGGAACTTGGGATGGTGAATTGTCACAGGGTTAAAGTTGCTTGTATCCTTTACTCTGTCAATTAATCAATTTTTTTTTTATGTGGGGTGTCTTTCAAGTTTAAGGTGTTTGGCTACCAAAAGCAGAGAATGATAGGAGAGAGTGAGAGTTTTAGAAGAGCGCTTATAGGCAGCATTAGAATTTGAAGCTTCTCCTGTTTTTGAATTCTTCAGAAGGATGTGATGGACATTTGATTTCATCTACTTGTGTATCATCTAATTAGTTTATATATTGTTGACTTACCAAAGGACAGTCTATAAAATTGAACAAAAACAGCATTGCATAGTTTCTTATTCAGTTTTGGTTTTGTAGCTAGCTAGCTTGCTTAGCTAGTTACTTGAAATTGGGTCAGCTGCTGTGGCAATCTTTTCTAGAACCATACAACCAAGAACATATTCAACCAAGGTTAATTAGTTTCTTTTGTACCATAGACAACCTCCACTGTGTAACTTGGCACGCCGGTACTTTCGTACTACAGTGCAATCTGCAGGACATGCAAAATTTAATCTGTGATCAGCTATCTACTGTATACATGCAGCGGTGTTTCACTGTTTCTGTTTCATATATTATTTGGGCCGGTTATGTAAGTTTATAGAACTGACTTTTCCAAGGAATTGGCAGATTATTGGGAGTGGTACCGATTGCCAATTTCTGACCATTATTTTACCAGTCCAGAATTCTTCAGGTGCTACCGATCTTCCAGTGTCAGAAAAATAACAATGTAAACTCTGAAGATTTAGCAAAAATTTGCATTCCAAAATCACCTTCAAAGATTAAGGTGATTATTTGGTTATTTCCTTAAAAGAGTTTTTCCAAGAGACATGCATAGAATGACAGAATCTTAATGATGTTTGTCATTCTTTCAGGACCTGTTCATATGCAGATGAAGTTGGGCGAAACTTAGATCACTTATCCCTTACAGTTCTTTCATTTCAGTCCAATATAGTGGACTGAATTCTGCAAAATTGGAAAATTAGATGGTGTTTGTTTGTGGATAAATTCTTTCTGGTTTGCTGAAACATATCGGATCAGAGGAATATATTAAACTACCCGAATAAGCAGCCTACTGATCAGCAACTTCAGTACATATGTCTAGGTTCCTTGGAAAATAGTAGGCAGTGAACTGATAAAGTTGAGATTCATAAATTTAGACAGAAACACATATAGCTACTAGGTTGGACACCTCATCAAGTCTCCAACATATGTAGCAAGGTTTGATAAGTCAAGTCTACTGCGATATATTTATCTTTGGTCAGGCATGTCTTCTACAACCTATGTATAATATTAATTTGATCACATATATTAATATGACTACACTTTCTGTTTGCAGCATACCATAACACCTATCCAGCACCTAGTACACTTTGCTCGTAACCTTGTGAGCCGAGCTTTTGAATTTCAGGTGAACCACACTTCACAGTTGGCTTTTGATTTCTTTTCCTTCACCAGATCTGTTTTTCTTTACCATATTTGGTTCTTTGTAGGCTGATGCTTTTGCTGAGAAACTTGGTTATGCCTCTTCACTTCGAGCTAGTCTTGTTAGGCTACAGGTAGCTTGTCTGATTCATTAATTCATGCTGGGAGGATATATAGCTTTTGTCAAGTTCTGCATCATTTTATTATATCTGCACTACTTTTTATCTTCTTGCTAAAACAGTTTACATCATTTCTAAACGCAAATTTGATGGTATTTCCCAGGAGGAGAATTTGTCAGCTATGAATACTGATCCTTGGTATTCAGCATATCACTACTTTCATCCTCCGCTAGTCGAAAGGTTGGCTGCAATTGGTGAAAGAGACAAGAAAGCAGACTAATATGTGAAACCTATGGATGATCAGCAGCACGAATATGATTCATCAATCTTAATTAACAGAAACTATCGTGCTCATGATCATCAATAATGCTGTTCTGTTTTCTTCTATTCATTTAAGTTCAGTGAGGATTGACATATTCCTAGTTCAAGTACTGCTATCTTTATTTATTAGGACAGAATGATTTATAGTAAATCAACACAGTTCCTTAGATTAATATGATTTTTATTCCCTGATGAAATTCATGACTAAAAGACTAGTTTTGTTCTGGCCATGAACAGGGCCGGTCCTGAAAATTAAGAGGCCTAGTGCGAAAATATAAGTGAAGCCTTATTAATTATGATCTCAGTTGAAGAACTAAAAAGAATATTTAGTATAAATAAAACAAGAAAAGAGTAGAGGATAAAAACATAACAAAACAAAGAAGGAAAATGAAAAAAGGAAAACAAATAAAAGAACGAGATGAAGATAACAGAAAATGAAAATAAATAAAAATAGAGAGGCCTTACTAGAAGAAACATGAAACGAAGAAAGACAAAACAAAAGAACAAAGAAGAAGATCAAAGAAAAAACATAAAAATAGAAAGGCCCAAGGGACTCAAACCCAAGACATATCAGATCAAATCAAATAATTACAACGGTTCATCATATATTTTCACACTTTCAATTTATATATATGTACATAAAGGCATTACGAAATTCGGAGGCCTTCAAAAATCGGAGGCCTTGTGCACCTGCACCACATGCACACCCCAAGGGCCGCCTCTGGCCATGAATTATGGTATTGAATATAGTGCACAAATATCGAACTGTTCAATTGCAGGGATCATTGCTGAAATGAATGTTCCAAAATCTTTCAAAAGGGATTAGGGCCGAGGTTAACTTTGGATCACTTACTAAAATCTTGGATCCCAAGTCATTCAACCTATGATGAATCTTAGCTAGTTTACTTTGAGGACACTTATAACCTAGCCACTGCTCATCTGGGTTTTTCAAGTCAACGAAATCTTGAACTTATAAGTTCATGTTAAACTTATGATTGAAGTCTAGGCAAAGTGATGTTTACCATCCCTATCAATATTAACTTCTCTTCCCATAATTACCCTTTGCCTCTGATTGAAATGGGAATAAGCCATATGTAAATGCTGTAACTTGTGAGGGATAGTTTTGACACTGAAATAATGGGGCCCTATTTGGTACTAAAATTCTCCATGGAAAATTTGAAGCATTCAAAATGAGGCAGCTACCGATTTGGATCATGCATGAGTTTTCTTCTAGGTAAATGCTTGTAAAAGATTCAGGAAGCAGATAGCTGAAAAGGGAAACAAAGTCCTTGGACTCTTGGAGCAAATCTGAACTCTGAAACAATTGTCTACTATCACTTTTTTTACCACTCTCGGATTTTGCTGCAGCAGAGTAGATACACTCAGTACTACTTACCTTGATGCACTGTCCAGAAACAATAAGGCAACTTTTACTAATTCAATTCAATGCCTCTTTATGAAAATTTCCAGGCATGTTCAGCATTCAAATTTCCCAAAATGGTTTTTAGTTTTTTACTGGAGCAAATTCTTAAGCCTGGAGTTTACTCCAAATTTGGAAAATGTTGAAGGAGTAGTCATGATAGTAATGTAAGTACAGAAATCAATGACAACAGATGAATGTGAATTTGGTGCATTTCTAATTGGCAATAACTATAAGTCCATCACCCCATGATTGCAACTGATTATTTACAAAACTAAATAAACTTACTTACTTCTACTTAAATATCAAATTCTTTCCAAAACAATTTCCTAAACAATGGAAGACATATTTTTAGATAATAAAATATGAGTGTCTTGTTGTAAATGATAATGACTATTCATGCAATAGGTATTGCTTAATGTATGCAATTGACAGACTCGTAATGTATGCGATTGACAAACTCGTAATGTATGCGATTGCCATACTTGTAATGTGTGATTGATTAGTATAGTTATTATGTATTGCCTTTTGTATATATGATGTAACCCTATATAAATCTCATGGTGAGATGAATACAATACAATTATCCAATTCTCTACAACACGTTATCAGCACGATACTCTAACCTAAGCCCTAGCCAGAAAAAAACCCTAACACCCGAAATTTCTTTCACCAAAAACTGCCGTAAGCTCCTAGCCCTTGCTAGCCATACCGTGCACTGCTCATGCAGCCCTTGAGCAACCGTGTGCCTCCTACTGCTCCTGCAGCATCGTCGCAAGCCTGCTGCCTCTGCAGCACAGCAGCACGCTCGTTCCTGTGCAAATTAGCCTGTTTGTACTCCCCGAAACGTCTTGATCGGGACCTCAGATCAAAATCCTTCCTTCATCAAAGTTGTTCGTCTCTGCCTCTTCTATCTGATCTCAAAATTTCATCCCTATTAGAGTCTTTTTGAGATCTGTAAACCATTCGAAGTGGGAGCTGTTTAGAAGCGAATCTGCTCCGAATTTCAACAAGTAAGTTTTAAAGATTAAAGTTCCTGCTTTCTTGTCTTTTAAATTCCTTTATTTTCTGCAGGATTTTCAATATACGAACATGAATTCAATTATTTAATAAAGTGGAATTGTGGGGATTCACGCTTAACGAACTAAGAGTGTTCGTATGAACTAAGAGTGTTCATAATGCTCGGACTAAGAGCGTCCGTAAGCATCAAATTGTGACCATATTAAAACATTATTGTTTGGTCTAATCCAAAAGAGATTCTTGGAAATTGTTTTCTTGGTAGCATAGCTCGGAAATCTTATTATTTTTAGTTTTCGTGGAAGTTTAGCTCCGAAACTAATATATCTTCTCTTCTTATTTTCAGGATGTCGAATGAACCAAGACTCGACTTTCCCATGCTTGACTCAACAGGCTCGGATTACCACAGTTGGGTAACCGATGTTGTGAACCACCTCACTACAAAGGGAATATTACCCATAATCTAGGCACCTAACCCAGATCGTGTGTTCGTGCGAACACCTACAAAGCATGCTCAAGCAGTTATCTTGATGCGACGCCATATGGACAAGGCACTCAGATTGGAGTATATGTCGATCAAGGACGCAAGAGAGCTATGGGTAGCGCTAGAAGAGCGCTTTGGCAATGTCCAAGATTTCCTCCTCCCTGACTTGAAAGGTTCAATGGAACAATCTGCGCTTTGCTGATTTCAAGTCTGTTGCTGAATATAATTCAAAAGCTCTTCGCCTACAGTTCATGTTGAGGTTTTGTGGACAACCTGTCACAGAGCAAGAGCTAATTGAGAAAACTCTCTCCATCTTCCCCGTTTCAGCCATTGTGGTATCAAAGCAATACCGCACTGAAGTCAATGCTGGACGGATCACGAGGTTTCATCAGCTTATCGATCTCATATCTGTAGCTGAGAAATATGATAACATACTCTTGAGGAATTATAATTCAAGGCCCATTGGAACTAAAAGCGTTCATGAGGCGAATTATAATGCACCCAAAAGAGGGCGCAAGGAGCGGAACCCTAAGAATAAGGGATATGAGGGACGTATGGGTCCATATAACCGCCCTAACAAGAAAGGAAACTGCATGTTTGGTGCGGATACAAGTGGTAGCAATGCCACACGTGGGAGAGGTGGTCGTAGTATCCTTGGTCGTGGTGGTGGCGCCATGGCTTGTGGTGGAGGCGCCATGGCTCGTGATGGTGGCATCAACCCTCCTAAGAAACGTCCATAACGTGCACAACATGCACCTCAATTAAAGGGAGGCAACCACAATGACATGTGTCATCGATGTGGATCAAGTGAGCATTGGTTCAAGCAATGCAAGGCAAGCGAGCAACTAGCTTCAAGATACAGGGCATACAGGGACCTGAGGGAGCAAGAACTTGCAGAAGAAGAAGAAAATGGTGGAGACGTCCATCTCACCATAGAGGACTTCAAAGCTGACGATGAAGTGCACAAGGATGCCGCAGACTTTGATTAGATTAGTCCTTTTATTTTCCAAGAATTTTTGTAATGGCAATATGCCTTGGTCAATAAATGACAATTGTATTAAACATGAGATTAATGGTACCCAATGAAATATGATGTCTAGGAAAGTCATTGAAATTGATGGTACTTAAGAGAGCCTCGCTCCACCAAAATCTCTCTCTACTTTCCTGGTCATATTTGATTGGAGTTACCAAACGGATAGAGTGACTACAATGTGTCTTAATTTGATTTTATTTTGGATTAGACTTTTTGGGACCTTTGATGTAATCATTGGTTATCTTTATTAATAAAGTATCCTATTATTATTTGATGTCATGGATATGTTTTAATTTCGAACATTATTATTTTTCAGTATGTTTCCTGGAGAGTTGGAATGCCTTGTTGATAGTGGCACCACACATACTATATTGCTACATAGGCAACTATTTCTATGGATGACGCCTAGTCGATCTTTTGTGACTACGATGGCTGGACCATCACAATTGATACATGGTCAAGGACCAGCTCAATTTATGTTGCCAAATGGCACAAGTATTAATGTCACCGAAGCTCTATATGCTCCTAGGGCTGGAAGGACCCTATTGAGTTTTAAAGATATAAGAGCCAATGGTTTTCATGTGGAACCACATTGTGAGAATGAACAAGAGTTCTTTTGCATCACCTCTAATGACTACGGACATAAACGAGTATTAGAGAAACTTATGTGTCGATCTAGTGGGTTGTATGCAACCACTATTCGAATTATTGAATCCAACCATGTCATGAGAGATGACTTATGGGATTCTGACACATATAAAACACATATAGGCTTTGACATGACCGTTTGGGACACCCAGGTCGTGATATGATGATCCGTATATTAAAGACTTCACATGGACATCCATTTTTCAAAAAGAAAAGAAGTCAGAACCAAAATTTGATCCAAGGTAGGGCTGGCGCCGCCTACCCCCTGCGGCCCAAAAGTGGTATTGACGCCACCAATACCTCCTTGGTTCCTTTTTCTACTTCTAAAGTCAATTGTGACTTCGTGGCTCAACCGGATACTTCCCTGGTTGCTTCTAAAGCCCATCTTTCGTTTTGCAAAGCCTGCTCTTTAGCAAAATTAGGATCGAGACCATCCTATTCAAAGGACACTAAAGAAAATATTCCATTCTTACAAAGAATCCAAGGTGATATTTGCGTACCTATTCAACCAACTTGCAGACCATTTAGATATTTTATGGTGTTGGTTGATGCATCAACACGATGGTCACATGTCATGCTATTGTCCACAAGAAATGCTGCAATTGCTAAAGTCCTAGCACAAATCATTAAATTAAGGGCTCACCACCCTGATCATCCCATTAAGTCAATTCGTCTTGACAATGCGGGAGAATTTACATCAAAAACGTTTGATGACTATTGCATTTCCATTGGGATTGAGGTTGAACACCCTGTTCCTCATGTTCATACCCAAAATGGTCTCACAGAAGCTACCATTAAAAGACTTCAAATGGTCGCTAGAGCATTGGTTATGCGCACGAATCTCCCTGTTTCTGCTTGGGGCTATGCAATATTGCATGCAGCTGTGCTCATTTGTCTGAGGCCTACTGCCACTCAACCCTTTTCTGCGTCCCAGATGGTTACTGGATATGAGCCTGATGTCTCACACTTACGCATATTTGGGTGTACAGTTTATGTGCCAATTGCGCCGCCACAGCGCACCAAAATGGGTCCTCAAAGACGATTAGGCATTTATGTTGGATATGACTCTCCAACCATTATCCGCTACTTAGAACCCTTGACAGGCGATCTATTTACCGCTAGATTTGCGGATTGTCACTTTGATGAGACAGTCTTCCCGTCGTTAGGGGGAAATAGGAACAATAATGTTCAATAGGAACAACAAGAATTGTCGTGGTCTGTCCCCACTTTGTCTCATGTTGATCCCCGAACCGCATAGTCCGAAATTGAAGTGCGGAGAATTCTCGATCTTCAGAACGTAGCAAACTCTATGCCTGATGTGTTTTCTGATATCACTAAAGTGACAAGATCACATATACCTGCTGCAAACGTGCCTGCAAGGATTGATGTCCCTACAAATCATGGACATGGCGCCACCCCTAGGGGGCACCGCCACCACTAATAGTGATGACAATGTGTCTCAGGCCGGGCTCCCAGCAAGGAAACGTGGGAAGCCTAAAGATTCGATGGATTCTCGCCCGAGAAAGAAAGCGAGTTTGGCACAGAAAGATCCATTAATCATCGACATAAATAACCCGTCTCATGAAAATATTCCGGATTATGGTTATGTCCAAGAGACATCATTGGGGGACGCTCCAATGTTAGAACCAATTCCAGGGAATAGGGAGATCTCCATGAATTACACTAGTGTACATGAGACGTTGAATCGAGATTCTATTATCCTTGATGATGTGTTTGCATATTCTATTGCTCAAGGAATTATAGAACACGATGATATCCCTCGCTCCATTGAAGAATGTCAACGAAGAGCAGACTGGCCTAAATGGAAAGATGCGATCCAGGTTAAATTGGATTCACTAACAAAGAGACATGTATTTGGGCCTATAACGCATACCCCCAAGTATAAAGCATGTTGGCCATAAATGGATCTTTGTTAGAAAGCGTAATGAAAAAAATGAGGTTGTTAGATACAAAGCCAGCCTTGTGGCGCAAGGTTTCTCACAACGCCCTGGAATCGACTACGAGGAGACATATTCTCCCGTAATGGACGTTATAACGTTCCGCTACCTTGTCAGTTTGGTAGTTTCCAAAAAACTTGACATGCAACTTATGGATGTGGTTACAACATATCTCTATAGGGATCTAGATTCAGAGATATATATATATATATATATATATATATATATATATATGAAGGTTCCAGATGGACTTCAATTACCCAAGTCAAGTGGCTCTAAACCACGGAGCGCGTTTTGCAATAAGAATGAGACACTCACTATATGGATTAAAACAATCCGGACGGATGTGGTATAACCGTCTAAGTGACTACTTGATTGGGAAGGCATATGTCAACAATGAAATATGCCCATGCGTGTTTATAAAGAGGACAAGTTCTGGATTTGCAATTGTAGCAGTTTATGTCGATGACATGAACCTAATTGGAATTCTAGATGAGTTAAAGGAAACTGTTAAGTACTTGAAATCCGAATTTGAGATGAAAGATCTTGGGAAAACACGGTTTTGCCTCGGACTAGAACTCGAGCACCATAGTGATGGGATTATGATCCATCAATCAGCATATACTCAAAATTATTAAGGCGCTTTAATGAAGATAAAGCAAAGCCTGTGAGTACTCCCATGATCGGTCGTAGTCTTGAGCCTGAAAAAGATCCGTTTCGTCCAAGGGATGAGGACGAAGACTTATTAGAGGCTGAAGTGCCCTATCTAAGTGCAATAGGCGCATTATTGTACTTAGCTCAATGCACAAGACCGGACATCTCATTCGCAGTGAACTTGTTAGCTCGACACAGTTCTGCGCCAACACGCCCCATTGGATTGGCATAAAGACAATCTTTCGATACTTGAGAGGTACGATTGATATGGGCTTGTTCTATCCCTACAGAGAGAAAAGAAATAACGAAAGTGTGGAATCAGACTCCACAAGGCAAAACGCCACCTTCCATACTCCTTCTCCTTTCCATCAAAATGACAACGATGTCTTGATGGGTTTTGCTGATGCAGGGTATCTCTCTGACCCTCACAAACACTACTAGGATTTTTGCCTTAGACATCGGCCAGAAACCGATGTTAAAAAAAAAACCATCCGATGTCTTAGTGGGTGATGTTAAAGATCAGGAAATCCCAGACATCGGTTTTTAGCCGATGTTAAAAATGACTCTAGACATCAGTTTCTTATAAGCTCCCGATGTATAAAATGACTCTAGACATCGTTTGATTTATACAAAACTGATTTTGTTTCCTACTATGACATCGTTTTACATAAGAAATTGATTTATATATCAGTATTAGACATATGTTTTATAGATAGAACTGATGTCCTTTGTCATTTATAACACCAGTTTGTTATTTCAAATTGTTGTATGTTTTCGTTCTTTTTGCTTCAATTTCTATTTTAGAAGTGATTACTAAATCAGTTTCTTTGCTAGAGAAGTTTCACAATGAGAATACCACTGGTAAGCAAAAGAAAATTCTCATTAATACTATTGATAAAAAGAGTACAAAGAGTAGGGAGAAGGGGACGTATGGCCTAAACTTCTCCATATTAAACAGCAAAAGAAAAGAACAAGATTGAAGTCTTCTAAACTTCTCCATATACAACAGCTAATAATGCCTCTGCTTTGCTCTGTTCTTTTGCAAGTTGATCCTACAAAGAAAATGCAACCCCGATGATACACCTTATCAACAATATCAGCCTAAGAAATAACAAAGTGAAAAACTAATTGGATTATCATTTTCCTAGATAACTCCTTATGATTATTCTACAACAAGTCGTTATACTGCACTTGCTGTTTCTCTACCTCTTAACAACCCAACATCCATATAGAATAGAAAGTTTAAGAGAACTCCATTGATGATCAAATGTGACACTAAACCAACATATAAACTAACCTTGATAGAGAGAACTTCAGGTGTATATTCAGCTAATGCATATTATATCTGCATTAGGACAAGTTAATAATGCATATTATATCTGCTACAATACAATACAAAAGAAAGAAAGAAAGAACAAAAAAAGCCAAGTTTAAATTTCTGAAGCCATGTTAGTTTATCAAGTAACTCACCATTGTTACAGTTTCAAGAAACATGACAGGGAACCATTATAAGCAGCTGTTTGTCTCTTGTAACTGAAGAATCTCCTCCAAATTCTTTTCTTTTTTCAAAACCTACCCGTATGGTTAAGAAGTTTACCTGCACAAGGATTTTCAATAGTCAAGACAATAGGAGATGATGATGGTAAATTTAAAGTAAACTGCAATTATTCACAGAAAAAAGTTCTTAGTTAGCATGGCACGTTAGTAGACATACTATTCATAAAGAAACATGAATTTTAGAAAGAAAATATAAAAAAAGACTTTAAGCACTAAAACACAAACAAAAACTTAAGAAACTGAAACTGCAAAAATAATTCAATACAATGGGCTCCTTAAATATTGTAGTCTATTACTTGGATGCAAAAAAATGAAAAAGAAAACATGCATTGTCAGTCATTAAGTTTAGCGCTTAGGTTACTGAAGAACAAGTTGTCAGTGATAAGACCTGCATAATGAGATATAAAAGAGATACATAATGAATCAGATTAAATAAGCTATAGATATATAATAATGCTCACATGTAGACACCATAGTTAAATAAGCCATAGCTTGAGAAGGAAACTTAAGCTATTCATATAACACAAGGCAGTACATATCATGGTGCTTTTTGTCACATTGCATCATATTGAGGAGGAACATATGCTTTACCTCTCAATTTGACTAACAAGGGAACTCAAGCAACTGCACGTATGAAGGGCCTTATTCTTCAGGTCGTCAAACTCTATCTTAACCTTAAAATCACCTAGATGACATTTCGTAGATCGAACCTCTTCTGTAAAGTGAAGACTCTGGGCCATTTTTAAAGCTTCTACCTGAAAAGGAAAGCAGAGAAGTATTAATTATATATATATATATATATATTCAAGAATAATGAACTGATAAGAAGCATGAATTCCTAATAACTCATTTGGGGTAACCAATAATAACTCTCATGAGCTACTCACTCTTTTAACCCAAAGCTACTATCATGGGCAGACATCCTTCTCTCTAGGCAAAGATAATGTTTACAGCATTAGCCTAACAATATGTGTATGATATAGACTTCAAAGACCCTCTTAACATCTGTAAAGCTTCAAGTTCCAAACCCAACATGTACACATCAACCAGATTTATTGTATAGACTTCTTTTATACTGTTGAAGTTTGAAAACCTGCAACTAAAAACAGCATCTCGGTATCAGTTGAAGAAACCACCAAAACGGTAGACAACAAGCATCTCTTTTTATTTGGGCAAAGTATGGGAATAAATGAGAGAAAGATCCCAAATTTAAGTTTATTATAGTTATGGACAACCAAACATTAACTACCAACAAAAAAATTATTACAAAATTGAACTGAAATCTGAGGAATCTACCAGAATATATTGCAGAAAATTCTAATAAAATACTGAAGCAAAGATCATATTGTGCTATTCCCCTAAAGAGAATCACACATGTTGTGCTGCATAAATGAAAATTTCTAAGAGCCCACATGAAGAAAATATGCCCATAATATATAGACAAGCCCCAAAAGCCACTCTCCGTGTCAACCCCACAAAACCAAAGACCCCATTCATCAAACCTAAAGAGCTATGCAACTATATCATACACTTGCAATTTGAATAAAAGAAACCCAGTTCCAAACTGGGAGCAATTAGCCAAAACTAAGCCTAGAAATCAAAACCCATATAGTATAACTGAGCAAGAGACCAATAAAGACACAAACTTGCCAAGCACAACTCACCAAAGTATGTGAAGCTTTAATCTAGTAGAAGTACTGCACAGCTTGGGACATTAAAGGTGTAAAAGAAAGAATCAAAATCCACTTATTCGAATTACCAAATACATAGACATGAACTGTCTAGTTTATCTAAGAGAAATCAAACAAAGTTGGATACAAGCATTAACATCGTGAATGCAAACAATTTATTGACATGGACAAACACTAAATAATAAGCCAATTACTCTGCCTGACTAGCTTACTCGACAACAACTTCCATTTATGAATTCTCATTTGGAGATGCCAACAATTTCCAAAACCTTTTGCTGCACCTCACGTTTATAAATTCTCAGACTTCCGCCACCAATCTAATGGTAACATAGGAAACAGCATAGCATATCAATTTTATTATCTAGGTGTGTATACTACCAAATGCATTAGACTTGAAACTGCTGGAGAAGAAACTAACAAATGATAGTATATACCTCAACTCCATTGTAAACCAAATGCAGTCTTTGATTGTGCAGGCTCACTTCACTGTATATTGCACATTGCACACACAACCAACCAGTTCAATATCAAGATTACCAAAACCCAACCAACATTTACACTCAAACAACAAAGAAATCCAATTTAGGGTGGATATGTGAATATAATCTGCAAGGGCTTTAATTATGATGTTGAGCGAACTGATTGAGCTTCCTCCCAGTTCCGAACTAACCAATCAAACAACAAAGCTGAAAATTGATAAAGGCCCAGAGATTTAACTGGATAGATTAGCTGAAATTTTTACCTCAATCAAAGTTAGGTTTCCGGAGAGGACTAGACCCGAGAAAAGCACAGACAAGAGAGAGATGGAGGAGAGAGAAAGTGGATCTGGAGGACTCTCTCTCCCCCGTCACCGATCTCCGACCACCAGTGTGACTCACCGCAGCCACCATCGTCTTCGCCTTCCTTCGACGAGTCAAGGCCAGGTTGCACGTCCTCTTGCGATGACTAGAAGCACGGCCACACATCTCCGTCCAGTCCACCTCCAAGAGGAGCAACAACGAAATCTCTGCGAATTCGTTCTAGGGTTTTGTGGTTTTGGCTCGATTAGGACGGGGAGAGAGAGATAGAGAGAGAGAGAGAGAGAGAGAGAGAGAGAGAGAGAGAGAGAGAGAGAGAGAGAGGGGTGAGGTGAAGGACAAGAGGGATAGGATATCGGGGAAGAGTGAGAGTATGCGTGTGAATGTTGGAGATTAAGTGAGTGAGGTAAAGTAGGAAAATTTTGTTTGCCGCCTAGTCTTTCCGCGTTTTTGAAAATTTTGGAATCAAAATATAGACATCGGTCAACAGTAATAAACGATGTTAATTATATATATAGAAATCGATTTTTCAGAAATCGATGTTAGAATATATTTTTCACATCACGTGTTTTCTGAACCGATTTAAATGACGTGATGTCTAAGGCCAAAATTCTAGTAGTGAAAGGTCGCTCCCAAACGGGTTATGTCTTTACCATGGGAAGCATTGCGATATCTTGAAGGTCTACAAAGCAGACCCTTGTTGCTACTTCCTCAAATCATGCAAAGATTATCGCTCTACATGGAGCCATGCGAGAATGCATATGGCTAAGGTCTGTAGTTAGACACATTCGAGGAACTTGTGGTTTGAAATCTACCACAGATGAACCTACATGCATTTATGAAGATAATGCAGCTTGTATTGAGCAAATGAAGTTAGGTTTCATCAAGGGCGACAACTCCAAGCATATATCGCCTAAATTCTTTTACAATCAACAATAACAAACACTTCTAAATATTGAAGTGAATCAAATCCGTTCAGAGGATAATGTAGCGGACTTGTTTACCAAGTCGTTCCCTAAATCCACCTTCGAGAAACATGTGAAGAGCATCGGATTAAGAAAGTTATCCGAACTCCCATAATTGTAGAAATCAGGGGGAGACCTTGACATCAAGGGGAGGTATGATGTCTACATGTTCGATCTCGAAGAGTGAAGGACGTGTTGTGCTCTTTTTGCCCTTCGATCAGGGTTATTTTTGTCCCACAGGGTTTTTGTTACCTAGCAAGGTTTTTAGTGAGGCAACGATCAAAGCGTCATCACCGAGTTTAAGCGGCACAAGGGGGAGTGTGGAAGGATGTCGACTACTCCACATTCACGCGAGTTGTGCTTTTTTCTCCTTCGACCAAGGTTGTTTTTTCCCACAGGGTTTTTATTACTTGGCAAAGTTTTTGACGAGACAACTTAGAAGCGCATAGCAGAGGCAACACTATTGACATGGAATATCCAAGGGGGAGTGTTGTAAATGATAATGACTATTCATGCAATAGGTATTGCTTAATGTATGCGATTGACAGACTCGTAATGTATGCGATTGCCATACTTGTAATGTGCGATTGATTAGTATAGTTATTATGTATTGCCTTTTATATACATGATGTAACCCTATATAAACCTCATAGTGAGACGAATACAATACAATTATCCAATTCTCTACAACATGTCTTGAATTTTAATTGATCCGATTTGGGTTAGCATCTTTTGTCTACAATTCCACTATTTCAGAGCTCTTGGGTGTAGTTTCTTATGTCTAGCATTAGTCCCATGGGATAATTGGGTTTTATTGCCCATTTTCGCCGCTATTAGTCATTTATTTATTTTTAGTTGGTTAATAACTTTATATAGTGTCGTTTTCCCATTTAAAATGAAAAGAAAGTGGGTTTTAAAAGGGTTCTACTTGAGTCGGGTCATAAAATGGAGTCGGGTAGAGTAAGAGAGACCCGTCACTATATATAGTCCTGGCAAGAACAATTTCCTTTTGACAAAACCTCTCTTCCTCTCTGCACCTCCTCCTCTCTTTTCAGGATTAAAGTTCGTTTCTTTAACTGCGATTCTTGAATTTTAGAGCTTCATGTTTTCAAAGAGAGATTAGAGTGATCTAACAAAGAAAAGGAATTAGAATCATGGGAGCTGGGTCAAAGTTTGGACTTTGAACATTTGGGTTTTATTGAATTGTGACGTCACAGCTTCAAATGGGTTGTCCTGTTCTTTCCCATAATAGTATGAACAGTTGGGCTTGATGGAATTGAGCTTTTGGCTTCTTACTCTACTCCTCTTAAGAATTGAATAACATTGTCTTGGATTTGATATGTAATTATTACCTAATGCAAACCAACCTCTTGTGTGGTAATTTGGTTTTAAACTTGCTTGTCTATGCTGTTATTGATATATGTTCCACGAACTTTCTTGTTTTCATTTCATGGTTTTAAATTAGATGTTAGATTTGACAAAGCGGTTGAAAAGGGGATTTTTTGTTTTGTTTTTTGAGCATTTACCATTTTACCTGTTCAATGAATTGAGCTTGTCAATTATCACAGACCTCATTTTTTTATTATTGATGAGTAGCATGTACCACTGCAAAACACATCATTCAAACAAAGAAAGTGAGGCAGACAGAAATTGAAAATTGACAACCAAATATCCACACTTATTTGCACAGTTTATCTGCAAATTACAGGAGGGAACTCGATGACCACTTCATCTTAACCTGTATTTGCTCTTCATATATTTGTGATAGGATGAAACAGCAGTTTGGCTTAGTGAAGATCATAAAGATAGTTGTTTCAGAACTTGTATTGCTCAAAGTTATACATACATGCATCTATCTACATCTTGAAATCCATGCACCTACTGCAACAAAGTTTAAGAGACTCCTCATGGCCTGAGTCGGCTACACCACAATTTTTTTAGCTGAAAATGCAGAACAGCTAGTTATAGTGATGTAGAACAATCAGGGTTAGTTTGATTTACAGTAAAAATCAACATGCAGACCAATCAAGCAATAAATCTAATATAGTGTGGAGTAAATATACAGTTTCGATAAAGAGAATTTATCGTTTTGAATCTCAGTAACTCCAAATTCAATTCCATGATTGCTCTCGCATATTTCAAACAGAAAAAGTTGGATGGAATCTAAAGGGTACATGGAAATTGAGACTGTTTGTTTCTAGACAGTGTTTGTTTGTGGACAAATTCTTTTCGGTTTGCTGAAACATATCGGATCTGAGGAATATATTAAACTTCCCGTATAAGCAGCCTACTGATCAGCAGCTTTAGTACATATGTCTAAGTTCCTTAGAGAATTCCTTAGAGAACCGTAGGAACTAGGAAGTGAACTGATAAGTGAGATTCATAAATCCAGATAGAAACACATATACTAATAGGTTGGACACCTCATCAGGCTAATTGTGTTGAGCTAAGTTTTGAAGGAGATGTGTAGCAAACGGGCAACAATCAGTGACCTTTTTTTGTATAAGACCCCTAGTCATTTTTTAGTCATCAAGTCTCATACTGTATTTATCGTTTTTTGGTCAATCAAGTCTACAGCATATGTAGCAAGGTTTGATACATCAAGTCTACTACGATATATTTTTCTTTGGTCAGACATGTCTTCTACAACCTATGCAGCAAGGTTTCTAGTGGACGATATCTTTCTCTCTGCACTTCTCAATTTCTGTCTCTCCACACTTCGTCTTCTCTTTTCTTGATCTGTTACATAGCTTCTAACTGCTTTGAACTTATAATCTTTTTACAGGTTTTAATTAAGATATTAAAGTACATCTTTGAAACTTATTTGGATTTGCGGCAACACTCAGCTCTCAAGCTTCCAACCCTTCCTAAAGCTCTGGAAGGAGTAATCAGCCATGAAAAGTTTGAGAAGTCACGAGCCTACACTTGAACTTTCTCAATATAATCTGAAAAGATTTTCTCAATATAATCTGAAAAGATACTTACCATACATCTCTGAAAAGTACCTGGAGCGTTGCAAAGTCCGAAGGGCATACGTCTATAAGCAAACGTTCCAAAGGGGCAAGTGAAGGTTGTCTTCTCTTGATCTTCATTTGCAATTGCAATCTGGTTGTAACCAGAGTATCCATCTAAGAAGCAGTAGTAGTCATGTCCAGCTAGGCGCTCAAGCATCTGATCAATGAATGGCAGAGGAAAGTGGTCTTTCCTTGTAGTTGCGTTGAGCCTTCTATAGTCAATGCACACTCTGTGGCCTGTGACTGTCCTTTGGGGCACCAGTTCGTTCTCAGCATTCTTCACCACAGTGATCCCAGATTTCTTGGGCACGACCTGAACTGGGGAGACCCACTTGGAGTCTGAAATGGGGTAGATTACCCCACAATCAAGGAGTTTGATAACCTCCTTCTTCACTACTTCCATCATTGGAGGGTTGAGACGACGTTGAGCCTCTCTAGTGGGTTTAGACCCCTCCTCTAGAAGTATCCTGTGGACGCAAGTAGTAGGGCTGATTCCCTTGATATCCGCCAATGTCCATCCTATGGCGGTCTTGTGGTGCTTCAGCATTTCCACCAACTTCTCTTCTTGTGTACTCGTCAGTGCAGTGGACACAATCACTGGTAAGGTCTCCTTATCCCCTAAGTAGACATACTTCAAATGGTCTGGAAGAGGTTTTAGCTCAAGTTCTGGGGCCTGGACCACTGAAGGTAAAGTCTTGTTAACAGATAACTGAATGGATAAGGGAGAGATAGACTTACCTATATAGGGTGATGCCTCAAGGAAGGAGACGTTTTCAATGATTTTCTCCTCACAAGTGTCTTTCAACTTGTCCTCTGAGATGGTGACGCCACCTGTTGTGTAACCTATTCCTTGTGCAAGTGTCGTGGCTAGGGCATCCTCATTCATGACATCAAACATTTTCTGTGCAAGATCATCCAGAATGTCAATAGAAAAACAATCACTTTCATCAAGAGGATACCTCATGGCTTCAAAAATGTTGAAGCCTATAACATCACCATCAAACTCCATTGTGAGGGAGCCTGCGTACACATCAATCTTCGTCCTAGCTGTCCTTAAGAAAGGACGTCCCAAAAGCAATGAAGTGGAACTTACAGGGGAGTCCTCCATTTCTAATACGTAAAAATCAGCTGGGAAGATAAGATGGTTAACCTGTACAAGCACATCCTCCAACAAACCTCTAGGGTATGCATTGGATCTGTCAGCTAATTGAATGATAACATTGTCAGACTTAAGTTCCCCTAGACCTAGGGTTTCATAAACAGAGTAGGGCATAACATTAACAGATGCACCTAGGTCTAGCATGGCATTCTTAAATCTAGAGTTACCAATAGTACAAGGAATAGTAAAGCTTCCAGGATCCTTACACTTTGGAGGAATCTTCCTCTGAATCAAGGCAGAGACGTTCTCACTTACCTTTACCACCTCCTTTTCACGGTTTACCCTCCTAGTAGTGCAAAGCTCTTTGAGGAACTTGGCATACTTAGGGACTTGCTTGATGGCCTCTAGGAGGGGTAAGTTTACTTGCACCTTCTTGAAAGTTTCCAAGATAGCTTGGTCACTCTCATCCTTCTTAGATTGGGCGAACCTGCGTGGGAAGGGCATGCAAGAAGAAGAAGGATTAGCAATAACCGAATTTGATAAGTTAGAATTACTACCTATTACTTCCGGTTTTGCCTTTAATGGTGAGGACGCCTTGGTCTCTTCCTTGGACGTTGCAGGGTCCTTCTCAATACCCAACTTGGTGGGTTCTTGGTCTTCCTCAATCTCTATGCTCACTTGAGCCTTCTTGGGTTGCTTCGGTTGATCCACAAATGGTTTTCCACTCCTTGTAGTCACAACTGATGCATTCTCCACATTAGGGTTAGGTATTGTATTACTAGGGAGCTTGCCAGTTTCGTGGATCTTGCTCATGAAATCCACAACTTGACCCATTTGCTTCTTGAGCTCTGCAATGTCCTTGGTGTGGGTCTGTTGTCCTTGAATCAAAGCCTGTGTAGAGTTTGTCAAGGCTTGGGTAGAACTAGTCAAGGCTTCCAACGTTTTGTCATAGTGAGCCATTGAGGGTCCTGAATTCTGTGGAGGAGGTAGGTAAGGCCTTTGAAAAGATGATCCTTGGAATGAAGGCCCTTGTGGACGTTGGAAATTTCCTCCAAGAGGATTCTGAACGTTATCATTGTTGGTCCACTTGAAGTTGGGATGGTCCCTCCATCCTGGGTTGTAAGTATTGGAGTAAGGGTCATGTCTTGGACGTTGAGGTCCTCCTTGATATCCTCCAATAGCATTCGCAGATTCCCATCCTCCATTTTCATTAAGTTGGGGGCACTGATCTGTAACATGCCCTTGCATAGAGCACACCCCACAAGCCATTGTTGCACTTGGTCCCTTGGAACTTACCACTTGGTTCATGAGGAGAGTAAGCTTATTCAGTTGGTCTTCAATGGCAGTATTCTTGCTCACCTCATGTACCCTACGAGTAGAGTGTCCTATCCCCTCATATTGTTGGGAGTTTAGGGCACGATTAGCTATAAGCTCCTTCCCAACCGCAGGTGACTTATCCACAAAAGCTCCTCCAGCTGCAGCATCAAGCATTTGCCTCTCCAAGGGTAGGAGTCCTTCGTAGAAACATGTAAGTAGGGTCTCATCCTTCATCTGATGTTGAGGACATTGTGCAAGTAAGGAGTTGAACCTCTCATAGTAGGCAGCATAGGACTCATCATGAGCTTGCTCTATTCCACTAAGCTTCTTCCTAAGTGTGATGACCTTTGAGGCTGGGAAGTATTTCTCCAAGAAGGCCTTTCTCATTGTTTCCCATGATGTGATACGTCCTGCAGGAAGTTCATATAGCCAATCCTTGGCTCTATCAGCTAGAGAGAATGGAAATGCTCTCATCTTAAGAAGGTTTTCATCCGCCCCTTGTGGTTGCATGTTTGCACAAACAGATTGGAATTCTCGTACGTGCTTGTTAGCATCCTCCATATTAAGTCCATGGAAGATAGGGAGCTTGTGCAACAATCCACTCTTAAGCTCGAACTCTGCCTGTCTTCCAGCTGCAGGGGCAGGGTATACTATGCCTGTGGGGGGTCCTCCTTCAACAGTTGCGGTGGAGAGTTCCCTAATAGATGCCATTCTCTCTTCTTCGACTTCTTCAGGTGGTGGTGATGGTGGTGTAGAGTTGGATGAAACCACAGGTGAAGGTGAACGTGAAGGAGGAGATGGACTCGGTGTAGGTGATGTAGACTCCTCAGAAAAGTAAGTCCGCTTCCCTTGCTCGTTAAATGTGTACTCTTTGTATGTTGAAGGGGAAGGGCTTGTGTACTCAAGAAGTGAAGGATTCTTCAAACGAGCGAGCCTTGCTTCAATTTCCTTTATTGTGGAGGGTCTAAAAGGCTCGGTCATTCATAGGAATCCTGAACATCATCAACATTCAAAGAGGTTAGCAAAATATAAAGTGAGTTAATTACAAATTAGTGATTTATACATCAACCTTACTATTCACGAGTCACTATTCACAAGTTCCTATTCACGAATTTACTATTTATGATTTATACAAGTATAAATTACAAACTATCCACAATCTTCTCACAAATAAACCACATAAGAAGTTTATGCAAGTAAAAATGTACAAAACAACACAATTTACAAGTGGAGGTTATGTTCAAGTATCTTATTATCTTTACAAAATAAAGTTAATATCTCAATTGATTACAAGTTGTAAGTCGAGCCCAATAGAAACCACTACTATTGGTGAGATACGATCTAGGGATAGTCGCCTAGACATAAGTTACTTTCCTTTGTTTCAGAAGGCTTAGATGGCCAGATTAAGAGGTAAGTGAGAGGGAGGACTCATTTTGGTGACACTACGGAGGCTACTCCCTCATTGAGGTTTAGGCCCCTATTGGCTACTCCCACATTGTGGTTTACGCACGGTCTATAGTGTCTCTGAGATCCAATTTGAACCCATCACCCAGGGTCTCAACCTAAGACACCACCTATATGCCCCTTACTCAGCTTGAAAAGAACTCATGTGTTAGACAGTTCTCCAAATGCTAATAAAAGCCGCCCACAACCTCATAAGACCTTAGAAAGGCACTAATGAAGGGTTAATGCCAATATTAACAAAAGGGCCCTTATCTACTCATACGATTTTACACACTTATAACAATCAAGAATTTTAACGATATTTACAATTAATTCTTTTCTTTTGTTTACAAGATTAGACACATTTTACAAAAACTTTCAAACAAGACAACAAACAAACGTCACAAATTTTTTTTTTTTTTTTTTTGTATGAAAATACTTACAAATATTTTCATTCTTTCTTTTTCTTTACAATTATTTTCAACACTTAGGTACGGGAACAGGGAGTCTCGATGTGCAATGGGACTGAAACAGCTACCCTTTTCAAGACTATGTTTAATCCAATATACCTTAGTGAATCACAATATTTTCATTTGTTATATATATCATTGATTTCAAATTCAATTCTAAGCGGTAAATCAAGAGGACGTGCGGCCCAAGTATATTCGTCAAGACACTAAGTCCCTCCTACATCCTTTGGGCAACCTTACTGAAATGGCCAGGTAGGGGAGGGCGAACACAAGAGGTAGGATCCATTTTGGCATGAGCTACTCCCACATTGTGGTTTAGGCTCATTTGCACGCACTTCTGGATTCAAGAACCAGTCATGAGCGTTGTCCCCTTCCTAGACACCATCCCACATAGGCTATACTTACTTGGATGAAAAAAGGTCCTAAGTGTGAAGACAGTTCAATGAATGTTAATAAAGGCCGCCCTCAACCTTAAGGGACCTGGACTAGGTACCAATAAGGGGTTTAGGCCAATATTAATAAACACGACTTCACCTATTCCTTCTTTAATTTACAACTCACAATAAAAATTCGTATTCAATAATATAAATAACCTAAGTAATTAATTAACTAATTAACTAACAAATTATGAACACTTAACAAGTAAAATTTTTTTTTTCGAACACAACATATAAACAAAACAAATATTCACATATTTAACAAGTGATTTTTCAATCCCCGGCAACGGCGCCAAAAATTGATGCGCTCGAAAGCAAGCGCATAATTTAACCCTGAAATGTCATTAGTAGCATAAAGTAAATAGGGATCGTTCTATTCCGGGGATTGAGGGTACACCTGTCAATGTAGGACAAACAAACAATTAAAATTAAAACAAAGTATATTATTTACACAATATAAACATATTTATGAAAAAGGGGGGATATTTTTGATTTTTGTTTTCGAAAATTAAACTAAGTTAAGAAAATAATTAAAATGTAAAAACATAAAAATACAAATGAGATGTGAGAACAAAGATCAAAGTCGAAATATATGATTAAAATCCATTCAAGTTCATCATTGTTCATCATAGTCATGCAAGAGGAGTTGATCATGTGAAACGTTCAAAAGCAAACAATTTCCCATATTTTACTTTCAATGCTAATTAACCTAAGCGAAAGCACCTAGACTAATCCTATCAAACATGCAATCAAACCCTAGAAAGCTAGTCAATCATGTCATGTTTAACGCATTAAGCACCTAGAAAGGCTATCAACTCGAATGTGCAACTTAGTATGAAAAAGTCCACCTAATTGCAATCTTCTTTGATTAAATTCGGTTTTTGCACAAAACCTTTACTACTTATTGATTCAAGAACACAAAACCAAAAAGTTGATCCATGTTCTCAAATTCGTAGCAACATTCACATAAAAACCCTAAATGTTTCGAACCATTCAAGATTATCATACAAAAGATTTCTATCATGCAAATTTAATCAAACACTCACACAAAAGCAACCATAATTCGCAATATATGAATCTGAAAATTAACAATTAATCATAAAATTTCAGAAATCAATATTTGTTCAAACAATTGTGTCAACTAAGGCATAACCAACGAAAATTACAAAGCAAAGGTTACAAGGAGAATCGGATTACACCGTGATGAGGATGAGATGAATGAAGTGATGAATGGTCTCTTGAATTTCGAAAGCAATCTTCAAGGATGGTGATGGATGATGTGCACGGCTTGTCTTCTTCTTCCTTGACCTTGCTTGAACTTCGTGGTTGCCCTAGAGGATGGAGATGAACACGGCTAGGCTAGAGAGAGTTTTCTGATTTTTCTTTCAAGTGTAAAACGTCAAAAGTGGGAACTCCTTGACGTTGAGAATGTGTGAGAATATATAGGGGACGGCCCCTAGGTCTCCATGCCGTCCAAAACCCTAGACAAACTCACGGCATGTGCTTGCTTCCTCCACATAATTTCCTCCAATGAATTCTTGCCACATAAGCCCTATGAGGTGGTGCAACCAATCACAAAATTCCAATATTAATTCCCTAAACAATTCTTGCCGAAATATATAGATAATTTCTGATTTTCTACACCAATTTCGGCAACAATATGTTTAGAGATTAAAGGGGGATGAATCTAGACTCCTTTCAGAGCTTTTTGTGTTCAACACATATTCTCTTTCCTTTAAAAGCTCCCTAAGAAATCTCCACGAAATCTCTTTTATTTTCTGATTTTTTCCTCACGGCAAAACCCTAATTTCTCTCTTCATTATCTTTTGGCCGAATTCTCTAGGGTTTGCACGGCAATCCCTCCTTTTTCTCTTGGCTTGGACGGCTAGGAGTCTTCTAGGGTTTATCTCTTGATTTATTTCCATAAAATAGCCCTAAAAAATCTCCTTTTAATTTCTGATTTTCCACGTCACCTCCTTGTTTCTCTCTTGCTTTGAACGGCAACACTCCCCTAGGGTTTATTCATGCGTCATAAACCCTAAATGTATGGGCTTCATGGGCCTTTGATCCAATTTGCCGAAAATCCAATGAGTCTTGAGAGTTCTTGGGCCTTGTTGCTTCAACTTCAAGCCTTTTCACCTTCCAACGTCATAACACTTCATTTTTCCATTTCTTTTTCATGATAACGTTGGAAACTTCATAGGTAAGCTTTCCTCCTTTTCGCAGGGTTTCCTGGTTGGACCAGGAAAACATCTTTTCTTCATTTCTGCTCATTTCTGTGGCTCATTGTTCTTCATCTTTGCTCCCCTTGACTTTCGCAAGCTCCTCTTTCCATTTGTGAGTTCATTTCTACTTTTTAGCTCGGAGGTCCTGAAAATAGAAACTAATAAGAAAAATAGAAACTTTCCTAAAATGAAAAATGGCAACTTTCCTAAACTGAAAATGGGAAACTTTCTAAAAATGAAAAATAGAAACTACCGAAAATGGAAACTTACTAAAAATGATAAATAGAAACTACACAAATAGAAACTTTCTACAAATAGGAACTTTCCCAATCAAAGAATGGAAACTTTCCCAATCAGAGTTTTAATAAGGAATTAACGCAAGAAATGTAGGGAAATGCAGTTAAAACGTCGCATTAAAATGCTCCTATCACATTTGCCCGCAATGATGGATTGTAGATAAATCTGTACTCTATCAGCTTTTGAAGGTATTGATAGTTTGCATCTTTGGACCGGATAGAAAAGTTACATCTTTCTCTGTACTCCACATTTCTGTTCGAGGCTCGTCATGGTTTTAATAAGGTTTGTGTCGCTGCTCAGATTTATGATCCATCCCATCTTTTATCTCAGTTGTTCTGTTACTTTCTAACACAAATTTATATCTGTTTTACAGCGAACAATATGGTTATTCTTTAGAGACCTTTTTAAAGGAATGATTAATTTCAGTTTACCCCCCTGAGATTTTGGGGTGTCATCATTTCACCCCCTGTACTTTCAATTTTGAATTTTTACCTCCTAAACTTTCCAATTTCAATCAGATTCCGTCCAAATTGGACGTTAAGTTTGACTTTTGAGAGCTAAAATAGTCATTTCAACATAAAAAAATTTTAAAAAAAAATTCTGTTTTTTAGTTTTTTTTTTTTTTTTTTTTTTTTCTGTTTCTTCGTTTTATTTATTTATTTTTTTTATTTTGTCTTCAACCTATACACCACAAGTTATAATAGATTTATAAAAACAAAAAAAATACTCTAGGTAGTTGAAAGCCTCCAGCTGGTCTACGATATTTGTGACATATCTCCAATAAAGTGAAGAATTTAGGATATATCCCTAATAAAGTGAAGAAATATCTGTAAAAAATAATTTTACACTTTACCTGTAAATAAATATCTGTAAAAAATGATTTTACACAAATATTTCTTCACTTTATTGGGGATATACAGATATTTACAGATAAAGTGTAAAATCATTTTTTACAGATAAAGTGTAAAATCATTTTTTACAGATATGTCTTCACTTTATTGGGGATATATCATAAAATTCTTCAATTTATTGGAGATATATCATAAATATCATAGATCAAAAATTATTTTACACAGATATTTCTTCACTTTATTGGGGATATACAGATATTTATTTACAGATAAAGTGTAAAATTATTTTTTACAAATATTTCTTCACTTTATTGGGGATATATCCTCAAATTCTTCACTTTATCATAGATATATCACAAATATCATAGATCAGCGAGCGGCTTTCAACCACCTAGAGTATTTTTTTTGTTTTTATAAACCTATTATAACTTGTGGTGTATAGATTGAAGACAAAAAAAAAAAGTAAAAAAGAAAAAAGAAAAAAGAAAAGAAACAGAAAAAAAAAATTTAGTTTTTTATTTTTTTTATGTTGAAATGACCATTTTAGCCCTCAAAAGTCAAACTTAACGTCCAATTTGGACAGAATAGTAGAAATTGGACACGGCTGATTGAAATTGGAAAGTTTAGGGGGTAAAAATTCAAAATTGAAAGTAGAGGGGTGAAATGATGACACCCCCAAACCTTAGGGGGGTAAACTGAAATTAATCCTTAAAGGAATATGTATCTCTGTTATCCTTACCTACTGTGTCTGCAATCATTGTAATTGTACATGTAATTAATGTACTAGCTTTTGCAAATTTATGGTTAGATTTCTTTTACATTTTTTTTAAAAAAATTAAATAGAAAATTATGTGATATTAATTCCTCTGCGACAGCCGATTTGGGGTGACTGGCACCCACCCGCAATCCCGAAAGAAAGGGGGTCATCGCAACCGGGAACCCACCGCCCGTCCCTCTATTTTATTTTATTAATAAAAAAAAATAAAAAAAATCACAAGACGAGAGAGGGGACAAGAACGAAAACCTCTCTGAGAACAAAATGAAGTAAAGTACTCAAAGTGAGCACTGAGCTAAACTAGTTACAGACTGATGAATATAGCAACGTCAAGCACATCAAAATTCAGCTAATAAGGAAATTCGGTAAACCTTGCAGATTGTGAACAAAGGCAACTGAAGCACAAGGAGGGCAAGAGTCCCACCAATAATGCCCCTCATGATCCACCCCATAGTTAGCTAAGCAGTCAACCACTTGATTCCCTTCTCGATAAATATGTGAAAAACGAATCTGCATAGAGGAGAGAATGGTACAACAATTGACCCAATCAACACTTAGACGCCAAGGGACTGAGCAATTTCTATTGGCAAGAAAGTGAATTGCTACCGCTGAATCACACTCAATCCAGAGAGAAGTCCACCCTTTTCCTGATGCTATTAAAACGGCATGAATAATGGCTTGAAGCTTTGCTTCTAGGGCAGTAGCAATACCCATGGAACTAGCAAAACAACCCATACAATTGCCCAAGTGATCACGAAAAATACCTCCAAAACCCGCGAGGCCTGGTGTCCCACTAGCAGCACCATCCGTATTAACCTTTAACTGAAAAGCACAAGGAGGATGCCAATTTACCTCACGAATTTAATGTGTTCTTGAGGCTCTACCGCTGATCCCAAGAGCACTACAAATACAAAGCTCATTTACTGAGTTACGCATAATTCCAAAACCCCAAGAATCAACCTCTCGAATTTGCTGCTTGATAAAGTGAATCAAGTAATCAGCAGTTAAGCGACGCTCATCAAAACGAATAGAATTTCTAGCGTCCCAAAGAGAGTAAAAGCCAGCTCCCATCACTCCTCACCAAAGCAATTGCAATTGAGTACCAAAACCATGTTGCAGTGGGTAAGAGAAGAAAGTGTATATATCTAGGAAATAAGTATTAACTTTAAACCAAGATAAAATTGTGGACCAGATCTACATAGAGAAAGAACACTAAAAAAAAAAAAATGGTGGGCCGTCTCAGCAGATGCCTGACAGAGAGAGCACATAGAAGCAAAAGAAAAGCCTCGCTAAAGTAAGAGATCATCTGTTAAAATCTTACCATGAAGAAATTTCCATAAAGTAATGGAGTTTCGAGGACGAAAGCATTGACGCCAAACCCATCTATCCCAAAGAACAATTGCCTGTTTACTCCTCTTTAACTCATAGGCTATAGATAAAGACAAACTCCCATCAGAAGAATCCAACCACACCAACTTATCCTCCATGTCTGTAAAAGGAACCCTAATAGCTGAAATGTTGGACCAAAGTGCAGCAAGATCAGCAATTAAATTACTAGAGCAATACCAAGAGCCATCTTTGATGAAATCAGAAACTTTGGCACATAATAATTTGCTCAGCTGATGCTCAATACCCAATCTATCAACAACTGAACCATTAAGCCAATTACCATGCCAAAAATCAATTGATCGACCATTGCCCACTAACCATTTAGAGCTGTAGAAAATATCCATAAACAAGAGTCGCATGCCAGGCCAAATAGATGATTTTTTCTAGTAAGAACATGGCTAACCTGAACGTTGAAGAAACCGAGCAGAAAAAAAAAGCAACCGTTGGTGTAGATTAGTTAAGAAATCCCAAAAAAAATTTAGGAGGAAAGCCTTATCTGAGACATAATATTACGAACACCAAGACCACCCTCTTTCAATGGAGCACAACACTTTTTGCAAGAAACTAGATGATAGGCTCTAGAAGACACATTGCCGGTCCAAATAAAATTCCTCATCCAATTCCGAACTTGTTGCAATACGGTCCTTGGCCAAGCATAAATTGTGAAACTATGGGAAAGCATACTAACCACCACAGAATTGACCAGTGTTACTCGTCCTGCCATGGAAAGAGAATGCCCTCTCCAATTAGATATAACGTTACAAATTCGATCAGCCAATACTTGGAAGTAAATTCGCTTCGGTCGGCCAACAAAAATTGGCACACCAAGGTACATGAAGGGCAATTTACCCATTGGAACACCTAACCAAGAATATATTGGGGTACGACGATGAACAGCTGACCTCCCCAAATAAACATGAGACTTGGTTTTGTTCACCAACTGGCCCGAGTTGAGTTCGTACTCCTCAAAGAAAGCCATAAGATTTAATAGGCTTCTTTTATCTCCCTTACAAAAAACCATTATATCATCAGCATATAAAACATGAGAAGGGACTTTCATAGCATTAGGAGAGGAAATAGCTTGGACATGCCCCATATCGACCAGACGCAAGATACCACGGCTAAGAACCTCCTCAGCAAGACAAAAAAGAAGAGGAGACAATGGATCGCCTTGTCGAACTCCACGGCTATAGCCAAAAAATCCCACTGGAGAGCCATTAAATAAGATAGAGAGCCGAGCTGAAGCCAATATAGAAAAGAGGTGCTTACTTGGCCATATATCTTTGGCCATTCATGCTTGTTTCTCTTGTGATGATGACCATCTACCCAATTGTAATAGCCCGCCTCTTTAACAAGTTCACCCCTGTGAGTGTTCAAAATACTTATCACTAACTGAAATCGATCAAGTCATCTTTTTATTGTGTCTGGTTTTGTTGTCTTACTATCATTATTATGTGTGACAATAGCTTCCAGAGGGTCAGCTCAGCGAAAAAATTGAGAAGCTCTGTTGATGCAGACGGAAAGATCACCTAAGGTTTACAAGCAATAAACCTAAAACAAAGGTTCTGGAGTCCACCAGAGATAAAAGAGAAAAATCGCAATTTGATTGATAATATGATAAAAGATCGTTCTGCAGCCATTTAAGGTTGCTTATATATGAGAAAAGAAACCCTAGGGCGACTAACAATGAAACCCTAAAGCCTACGGGTAAAAATAAAACAAATCCAAGACAAACTAGGAAACCGAAAATTCTGAAAAATAGTAAATTACAGTTTTGAGGCTCTAAACGAACCCGAAAGCCCGAAAAAGGCCCACACAACGTGGCCAAGCCACGAGTTTTGTTCCTGGCACGATTCCCTTTCTGGAAAGCTATGGCACGCTCAAATCGGACACCGAATGCGAAAATTGCAATAGTAACTTGGATTTTGGTTTTCCTCCTTTAGCACGATCAAGCTGTTCTTTAATTCGGACTGCCATTCGTTCTACATCATCTGTTCTTCCCTTGATTTTCCATTGAAGAAGCTGTTTGTCATTGACGGATCAACAAGATCAACTCACAGCACTGTGAGTATTCAAGTTTTTCACCTTGTTTATTTTGTTCAAAGTTTTGGTAAGTATTGGTCGACTTACTGATCTTACCTATATATCATGATACAGGCCTATATATATGTATGGTTTTTTTAACAACAAGAGAATTGTCGTCTACGATACACTGATTCAGCAGGTATTTATTTATTTCTTGCCAGTAAAACAATATTAATTTTTTCTTTGTCTTGGTTGATATTAATTCTGCTGCATCACCTTCTGCAAAGAGGTACATATGTGAGCAATTGATGGTTTGCAGTGCAAAAATGATGAGGAAGTTGTAGCTGTTCTAGCTCATGAGCTAGGCCATTGGAAGCTTAATCACACTGTGTACTTATTTATTTCTGGCAGGTATAATGCTATAATTTTCTTGCAAATGTAGACCAGTATAGAAAATAGTGACATCTCTGGTTAATTTGATCAGGAAGTTCTTTAGTTATGACTTATGATTGATGATTTTTCTACTTTGGTGCAGATCCGTATGCTTTTAAAATTAGGGGCATATGCAGGTAAATAGGATTTTGATGGCATTTTTCAGGAAGAGAATTTGTCAGCTATGAACATCGATCCATGGTACTCCGCATATCACCGTTCTCATCCCCCGCTTGTTCAAAGGTTGGCTGCAATTGGTGATGTGGACAAGAAAGCAGACTGATCGATAGAGCACGTATACGATTTTTGAATCTAGTTGACAAAAAGCACTGTGCTTATCATCGTCAATAACATGCACTGATTTGTTTTCTTTTATCCATTTAAGTATAATGAGGATTCACATATTCATAGTTCACGACTTCACGTACTACTTACCTTTATATATGGTGACATGTATAGCTGGTAAATCAGTAACAAAGGATTCAGGGGAAAGATGAAGAGTGAACATGATCAAAACAGTTGGCTTTTATTTGTGTATAATGTTTTTCAGACCGTTACAGAAATGAAGACAAATTCATTTCTATTTTGAGTCTCACTCATTCCGCGAACCAAATGGGGACTATAGGTCACTGTTAATCATGGCTGCGCGCATACTGACTAATGATTTTTTATATAATGCAGATCTCTATGATTAACAGAATTTTAATTCTGATAAAACTCATGGCTGTAAGACTATTTGTTTTGTTCTAACGTGGAATTATGGTATTGAGTACACTACACAAAGTGTCTAATTGCAGTGTCATTGTTTCAGAAAAAGGATATATTGGAAGGTTTTTTTTGGATTACTTATTGAAATCTTGGACACCGAGTCAGTTTCAACCAATGATGAATCTAGTTTACTTTCAGGATTCTCATAACCTTAGCACTTAATTGTCACTCCGAAATCTTAAACTCTGAAAGCTTAAACTTGTAAGTCTTTGGTGTAGTCTGTTAGGATGTGATGAGAATTAATTAGGAAAGGCAAGTCCTAGTTGGACTTGATTAGTCTTCTTAATTGGACATGGTTGATGTTAAAGTTTATTCCTATCAGGAATAGGATCTTTCTCCTGTACAAGAAGGTTTGGTTTTCCTACTACCAATTGGATTATAATTGGGGTGCCTGTTGTGCGGAAGCGTCAAACAGGTATGAAGTATCAGAAATATGAAAAGATATTTCTCCTTCATTGGATTGGGTCAACGAACAAGGTCAAGTTTGACGGTGCAAATATTGACGTGGGGAAAGCATGTCGGCTGATTTCAGGCAGCGGAAGACTCCTCGCATCATTGAAGTTAATTGGCATCCTCCGTTGTTTGGTTGGATCAAGATAAACATAGATGGAGCATGGAAAAGTGACTTGGGGAAAGCAAGTTATGGTGGCTTGTTTCGAGATTATAAAGGTGTTGTTTTGGGTGCTTTTTGCTCTAATTTGGATATGCCTAGTTCTGTTGCAGCCGAGGTCATGGCGGTTATTAAAGCAATAGAATTAGCATGGGTCCAAGATTGGAAATTCATATAGTTGGAAGTGGACTCTACATTGGTTCTCAATTTTCTACAATCTCCCCATCTTATACCTTGGCAACTTCATGTGAAATGGGGTAATTGTTTGCATCGTATTTCTCAAATGCAATTTTGTTCTACTGATATATTTCGTGAAGGGAATCAAGCTGCAGACGCACTAGCAGATTTTGGAACTACTTCCTCAGGTTTAGTTTGGTGGGATTTGGCTCCGCCTATCATTCATATTTTTTGTAACCTGGACCAAATGGGTCTTCCTAATTTTCGTTTCTGTTGATGTTGTAGAGAGGTTTGGTGTAGTTCCCCCTCTCTGTATTTATTTTTTATTCAATAAATTATCCTCGTTTCGTCGAGGTTCATCAAAACAAAAAAATATGAAAAGATAAATTAATAGAAATAATCTAGAAGACCAAAGATTTACGTGGTTCACCCCAAAATCAAAGGGTTACATCCACGGGCGGAAACGGTGAGGAGATTCCACTAATATCAAAAGGAGATTACAAGGTGTTTACCACTCAAACCCAAAACCCAATTACACTCACGGAAAGAGAAAGACCAAATAGAAAAACAATTACCTCAAATATATATTGTCACTCACAAGAACAAAAGCAACAAGGCAAAAGGTAATTTTCTATAGAACCCCAAAACTGCAGCTACTTCTCAATAACCTAAGTTGCGGCTTTTTCTTTTCTCTCTCACACCTTAATTTGTAAGGAAAGTAGTCAGCCATATCTCCCATATTATTGCAGATTGATTTATCATTTGATTTGTGTAATAGATGTAGCCTTCCTTATATGTATTTTAGATACATAAAGATACGATTCTATGTTAATGAAATCATAACTTCAGCTTATCAGTTTCTCCTTCTTTCATGGTATCAGAGCAGGACTAGATCCTGACTCTTCTTCTTCCTTGCTGCACTCTATCTTCTCGTGTAGCTTCTCTTTAGTCTCTTGCCATTCCAACATGGGCAAAGACGATGTTCCACCATCAAAAGACCATGGCAAATCACATGCCGATTCCTCCAACCCTCCTACATCCGAAATGTCAAAATCTGATCTTTCCAATCTTTATTACACCCATCGTTCAGATCATCCAGGGCTGGTCCTAGTCTCCAAACCCCTTAATGGAGACAATTATGCAGGATGGAAGAGGGCTATGACTCTAGCTCTGAATTCCAAGAACAAGCTGGGTTTTGTGAATGGTACAATAAAGGCTCCTAAGAAGAAACCGGTCCAGAAGGTTATGCTACTTGGTCGCGTTGCAATGATATGGTCCACTCATGGATCATTAACACAGTTGATCCAGAAATCAGTGACAGTGTCATCTACTATCCTACTGCTCACGAAGTATGGGAAGACCTTCGTGAGAGCTTCTCTCAAGGTAATGCCCCACGAATCTTTGAAATTCAACGAGAGATAGCCTGTCTTTGACAAGAATAGCTATCAGTCTCAGCCTACTATACAAAATTGAAGAGCCTATGGGATGAACTAGCTACCTATTCCGAGATTTCTCGTGGACCACAGGCAGAACAACAAAGACTCATGCAATTTTTGATGGGACTGAATGATACTTACAGTTCTGTTAGCGGACAAATTCTTCTGATGACTCCTTTACCAACAGGTCGTAAAGCCTATGCAGCAGTTGCTCAGGATGAGAAGCAACGTTCCCTTTGTGCTTCTCATCCCACTGCAGAATCTTCAAGCGCCGCAATGGCCGTGCGCAATCCAGGAAGACCCAATTACCATTCAGGAAGAGGGGGACGTTTTGAGAGGACTGTTCGCCAAAACTAACGTCCAGATCGTAATTCTGCATCTCAGGAAGGACGCCGAGTTGACACAGAACGACATCAAGGATCTGGCAGGGGAAGACCGCATTGTACTTACTGTGGAGATCAGGGCCACTGGGTACAAACTTGCTATCAATTGATTGGGTATCCCCCAGGTCACCCTAAAGCAAAACAGGGCACCGTTTTTTCAAAACAGTCAAGAGTCGCAATGCCTTCAGCGAATCATGTTAGTGAAGTAGTTGAAGATGATATTGGGCCGACGGTAACTCTCACTGAAGCCCAATTTAAACAGTTATGGCTGCCCTCAGTAATCCAACTTTGAAGCCCAATTCAAATGCTAGTTCAAGTTCCAAGCTAATGTCGTGACCAAACCAGGTTTGTCTAAAGTCGTTTCTCGTAATTGGATCATTGACAGCGGTGCGACCGACCATATTACTTCCTCTTCGCAATTATTGCATAAAAATAATAATTGCTTATTACACTACACTAAAAACATTATCAGACAAAGGCAGAAAACCGTTGTGGGATTTGAAGACCCACCGTTGTAGACCGAGCCGTTGTCTGATGAAAATTCAGACAACAGTGGAACACAGTTGTCTGAGAAACAAACAGACAACGGGTATGTGTTAAACATGTTGTCTGATAGCTTGGCAGATGCCAAACGCAGCTGCGCTGCAGGTGCGGCGCTGCCTTCAGACAACAGTGCTTGTTTTCAAGCTGTTGTATGTTAAGCTTGTCAGACAACAGACTTTTATTTTGTGTGTTGTCTGATTAACATTGAGACAACAGAGTTAAATTACTTTTGTTGTGTGAGTGTAGATTAGAAGACAGTGATTTGTTAAAAACCGATGTGTGATATGAATTATTGCAGTGTGATTTGTCTCCATTTTTGGCCATTCAGACAACGGGCAGTTATCATTATATCTATTCTGTTGTCTGATTATTTGAACATATCTCATTCCTGTATTAGATTGTGCATTTGATCTATTTACATACTAAATATAAACATTACAAACTATCAAATATAAACATTGCAAACCACTAATCATTGAACCCAACATTTTAAACAAGAAAAGCATTTAGTGCATGCCCATCTACTTGGGACATCAAAAGGCTGATACATATGTAACCACACAATGCAGTTGATACATATGCAGCTGATACATATGTCCCCCATTTTCAATATGTAACCAACTATGCAGCTGATACATATGTCCCCCCTTTTCAATATCCTGAGGAAGCTTGCGGAAAAATTCAACGGTGAGGTAATCACACTCCATATCAACTAGCTGCATAGTTGCTTCATTGCTCTCTTCTTTCATCCTATCCAACGATTCAAATCTTGCATTCCCAACTTCTACTCTTAAAGTGGGATACTGCTTTAATTCCTACACACCACAGGGAAAACATCCCATTAAAAATAATAGATTAAACAAATTTAGGATATAATGAATAACTAACAGCTATCCTCTTAGGTAAATTCAGTATATTATTCTGCATTTTTACAGAAATAATCAAAAGGGTTTAATTTCCAAGTTGAAAAAACACGAACTAAAACCATAAAAATTGCTGGAAATACCCAAAATCCTACAAACATACTCATAAGCATTCTAAGAGTAACAATAAGCTGCAAGCTTGAGACAGTTTCAGAAAACTGGTAACAAGAAAGAAAAATTCACCAACAACTATTCTTTCAGTGATTTTAAGCACTACTTTCCAGATTTCAAGTAGACATGCAAAGCTATTATTTTGCTTAGTTTCATGCTATTCGCAGTTCAAATGGATGGTCAAACAAGAATCCAAAGTGACTGAAATGCTGAATTCTGCAGAAATCCTGAAACAGTGCAGTAACTTCAAAATAGCATAAGTATCTCATTTTAACTCCTTTTTTCACGAACCATGTTCAAAATGATCATTGAAGAGTCTCCTTTAAGATATCAAAAACTGAGAGTAAAATAAGAAGTATAGGTTTTTCGAAAATCATGAAATGCCCCACTGGTTCAGCTTGGGTGTCAAATGCAGGAAGAGTCAAAATATCAAAACAAGCTTAGCCATTCATATCAAATGCTTGTAGATACTTGAACCTAGAGACGAAAAGCCAATATCGGTAATACTAGAAGAAAAATGCCAGCAAATTAACAATTCCTAAAATCATGCAGAAAACAGAAATGAGCGCGGCTGGGGAAGGGTTCCATACCTTGCTACCACATATGAAAGAAGAAGAACAAGAAAATTATGTAGATAGAAAAAATAAAAATTCGTGTCCCATGCACAATATTCCAAAAAAACTGAATGGACGAATAAATCTCTACATATACACACAATTGGACAACTTACCTAACCATACTGGAAAATTCGTTTTAACGCCTCATCCACATGCTGCTCATCCCCATAGCGGTATCTCGTAACATCATTCCTGACCTAATTATAGATATGTAATTTCATACATCATATTAGCTTGGGCACATAACACAAGAAAACTAAAGCATTTGATGTTGATGCATGAGACCAAATCTATCTACCTGTGCATTAAAAAAAAAAGTCATATATTAATTTAGAAAGCAAGACAAGGCCTATGTGCTACACAATTGGCTCCATGCAGCATGAATCATCACAGGAAAAGAGTTCACTGAGATTGGAGTGGTGCATTATAAATATATACTGTGGGATTATGAAGGTACAAAATGTTTATGTTTATGGTCAGTATAATTTCTTAAAGAAAAATTATAGGGGAAATAGTCATCCACCCTAGATATTTGGGTAGCTGAGTAGTAGCAAATGCTACTTTCACTTATATTCTAAGGGTTGGACTACAAGATTGGAATATTAAAATCCTCAATAGTTTGTGGTCGATATTGATGGAAATTCAAGCTCCAAAGTTCCAAAGCGATGGTGGCATTTCCGCAAGATTGTATTTCAGCAATACTGATGCTGACTCTCAAACAAGCATTATATAAGTTGATCTTTATGATTGTCAATGAAGGTAACTCTTAAACTGACACCGTGGTCAGTAAATAAATTCCCAAAACATGGAGCCTTAATGCCCCCAGATATGTTCAAATTGTTATAAGGAAGGACAAGAGTGAAGCATGCTCGACTGCAAGCAATTGAGAATGCTAAAATCAAAGATGCCTATATTCATACCGGATAGTAAGTGAGAAACAATAACAACACAAACTTCTTGCCAGTTGGACTCCTACGTTTTGACGGTGAAGTAAGAAATTTATCACATTATATGCCACATATATCCATCTTCTTAAAATGACCACATCTAATGTAAACAGTAATTCAATGCAAGGCAAGCACCTGTATAAGAATTGGGGTGGCAGCTGTTTTCATATTAACTTCCAGTTTCTCCATAGTAGTTGTTTGGGCTGTGATAATACAGAGGGTATTATCAAACATATTATACACTATGAAACACTATAAGCAGGAAAAATGTCATAAATAGTTCATGCATTATTTTTACTTGAAGCGCTAAGATGGTCAGGTAGTATAGCAAGAGATTGAAGGAGTTTCTGTAGCTCTTAGATTTATTTCTTTTATACTCTAGACAAAAAAAGAAAAAAGTATACATTTAAATTACATATGAATGGCTTTGGCATATGATACCAATAGATTGAGAGAGAAAGAACTTGGTAAATAGGTAGTAAGTGAAAGGGTTGAAAATTAATGAAGTTCATATGCATATTCATGAACAGTCAATAAACACATCCTTGAGCTTCATAGCTTTAAAGCGTAAACATATTCATAATATTTAACATAGAAACCATATTAGTATCAAATAAATAAATAATTATGTAAAAAAAAAAAAAACCCACTCATACATGATTATAGTATCATGTATTCCTATTCACTTTCACCCAATGAATCAGGTAGATAGGAAACAAGAGCCAACAAATTCTATGGTGATATAGTGGTCTGTAATTTTTTAAACATGAGTCTAAATTTCCAACTAGCTCACCATCTTTCTTCACCACTGATAGGAACTTTCGAGTTCCCCCTCCTACTCCAAAATAATGCTTCTTGGCTGCCAAGTAGACTACTCCATGAGGACGAGTGATGCACTGTAATCAAACATATTGGACCTAAAGCAGCTTCACAGTCTGAATCTATAAGCAATGAACAACTATATAGATAATACCTTCTTTATGAGTACATAGATATGCTGAAGAGTGGAGATTGAGTAAATTGTCTCTACCATTAAAATATATAATATCATATTCTGCATCTGGACTTTGCCTTGAACTAACATTAACATCCTTCTCATTGTTTTGTGCATAGGGAAGAAGGTTATGGACTTCATGCCAGTCCCCAGCAAAAAAACGAATTTCCATCCCCTTATGACACTATGTCTCTTGCAATGCTGGGGGTTGGAAGCTTGGAACATTTGCATTTACATTAGGTATTATGAGATATTGCAGGACCTTAGCATTGAAGTCCTAGAAATGAATAGCAGCTGCACCCTGATGCAACATCAGAGGCTTAAGGAATATAATCTAAGATGCTAAATTTACAAGCTTAAGAGACAAAACCTAACCTTCAGGTAGGCAAAGATACCAGGAAGTCCATGGCCACAGCCAAGCTGGAAAATTAATCAAGGAGCACAGTAAGGCATACAGAGGAACATGTTAGAGGAGATAAGTGACGCTAAATTGTTAAGAATAGAAGCCTTAGTCTCATCAATACTATTTCTTTATCAATTGCAGATTTACCACAAAAAAATTAACACATATCTCAGACCTTAAAAACACTACAGCCCAACAAAACAAAGCAATTGCACAATATCAATTATCCAAATTGAAGCAACCCCCAAATATTGGTCTATTGCAAGACTCATGAGAATCAATGCTAAAGATGTGCATGAGGCAGCCATCATCAAGATTGTTTATAAGACAAGAAGAAGAAGAAGAAGAAGATGATGATGACTTTGATAAGCTGATTCTCTTTTGAACAATTCTCTTCCACTTTGTTTGCTTCATCTCTTCTCCCACCTCCATAGCTTTCTCTGCTGCAAAAGATCAAATTATCCCTAAATTTGAACCAAATCTAAACCAGTTATATTCTTTCTGATAAAATGAAACCCAACACAACCAAGCTCTCAATCCTTTCATGAAATAGAGTGAATTGCCAACCTTGTATACTTGAACCCATTAACTCATAACACAAGCAAATAGAGTAACATTTATATGAAACCAATTAGAGATAACTGGAGATCGATATCAGGTGATAAAGCATTACCCAATCACCAGTAAGCGTCTCAAATTTCACACAACCAACAAAATATTCCAAATTTGCTTGATATATAATATCCTACCTTCAAAATTAGTATAACACATCATCCACATCTTTTTAATATCAATCAAATCAGTAAACCTTAAGAGCCCCAAATAGAAAAATCCATGAGACCCGTCCGCAATTGAAAATAGCAAACAGCACAAACACATACTATCAATACATAAAGAAGGCCATTAGATAAATCAAACTCATACAAGAATCGTTAGGTGAACGAATACAACAGAGCCATTCAAACAAAAATTCACATATAAAAAAAAAAATCTACGAAGAACAAACCCTAACCTCGAGCTGTGAGACGAATGCTATAAAGGTATTGGAGTCGAAGGCGGAAAAGGTTGGGTCTTGGACGAGGATTGGACCTATATCAAAGTTGAATGGAGTCGTCGTCACTCAATTACAGAGTCTCACCGGGACCTCTAGTCAACCAGCTTCGGCGTCACCGGAGACGTATCTAGATAAGTCATGGAGAGAGACAGCAAGGGATGATTAGGGATCTGAGGGATGGGTTTCAGAGGAGAGAAGGTGAAATCCATTGGGCACTTTACATTTAGGTGAGGAGCTGGGCGCGCTTCGATTAGATGAGGGATTTTCTTTTGAGTTGGACGCGAAGGTTGGCTGTGGATGAAGAGGAAGGTATCTGTGTTTTGGGGAGAGAAGGAGACTGATGAAGAAATCGTGTTTTCATGGTGTTTTGTATGGCGTTGGAAATAAATGAAGTAGTAGACACAAGCTGATAGCCCTAACTTAAGTTGTCAATTACTGGGCAGTTGGCTCTTTTTATTTTGTATTCATGAATCACACAACACATAAATGAAGTTCTGTTGTCTAATTCTGCTCACTTTAAGTTTGAGCTAAGGCAGCAAGGAGGGGAAGTTCCCGCTTTATGCAATCAAAGTTTCAATTTTAAGGGGGGAATGAGTGGTTTTTGGAGGCACATCTAAACCTCCCAATATATCTTCCTTGATCAAATAACACAAAAACAAAAACTGTTGTATGACATTTTGCAAGCTACACTCATACAACAGATATAACTATTCTGTTGTACAATGTAGTACAAATTTAAGGCCAAATTTGAGTCATGGTTGGGGGGGGGGGGGGGGGGGAATCTGCCACTCATTTTTTTTCATTCACACAACGAATCGTTCTTGTAAGTGTGGTACAATTACCTTCTTGCTAAATTTTTTTGAATTTTAATAGCCTTATACAACGCAAGTTTTTTAAACATGTTGTGTGATTCACTTTTCTTCATCACACAACGCATTTTTTTTCGTTGTGCAAAAAGTGTTGTCTGTTAACCTTTTTGGTGTAGTGTTACCACCTGTTTTATTGCCTAGTGGAGATAAAGTTGACATTGTTGCAAAAGGATCAATACCTCTGAGTACCATGTTCTATCTTCATGATGTGTTATCTGTGCCTAAATTTAAAGTCGATTTATTATCGGTTAGTCGATTGACAAGAGGATTGAATTGTTCAGTGACTTTCTACCCATATTGGTGTATTTTGCAGGATCTGGCTACGAGGAGGATGATTGGTTTGGGTGAACAACGCAATGGATTATATTATTTGAAGGCATTAGCGACGGAGAAATCCAAAACTACTCCTCACTTTTCCACCACACGCTCAGCTTGTCATCTTACCATCACCTCAACCGATTTATGGCACAACCGCTTAGGACATGTGTCATCCTCTTGTTTAGGTTTCATTGCTAAGAATTTTTTACATGTTTCCATTCCATCTAATAATGCTTGCCATATATGTCCTTTGGCCAAGCAAAGTAGTCTACCTTTTGGTACTAGTACCATATCTTCTGTCAAACCATTTGAAATTATTCATTGTGATATTTTGGGGTCGATATCGATTTTCTTCCATTTCTGGTGCTCATTATTTTCTTTCCATTGTTGATGAATACACACGTTTTACTTGGATATTTTTAATGCGTCATAAAGATGAAGCTCAATCACTCATCAAACAATTTTTTAGCTATGCTATCACTCAATTTGATTCCCGCATTAAAACTTTCCGTAGTGATAATGGTAGTGAATTCCTATCCCTCCGCTCCTTTTTTAATGATAATGGCGTCATTTTCCAACATTCTTGCGTTTACACGCCCCAACAAAATAGGGTTGTGGAACGTAAACACCGACACATTCTCCAAGTGGCTCGTGCACTCAAATTCCAAGCACACATCCCCTCTCAATTTTGGGGGGAGTGTGCCCTTACCGCTATCCACATCATCAATCTCTTACCTTCTCCCATTCTTTCTTTTCAAACTTCTTTATTTGAAACCTACTTCCTACTCCCATCTACGTGTTTTTGGTTGTTTGGCTTATGCTACTAACGTAAATCCCGCTCATAAATTCGATCAACGTGCCATTCAGTCCGTTTTCATCGGGTATCCCATCGGTCAAAAGGCCCACAAGTTGTTTGATTTATCCCGCAAGAAAATCTTTACTAGCCGCGATGTCAAATTCCATGAACACATTTTCCCTTATTCTCTTCAGCCTGGTTCTCTTACCTCCCTATTGGGCCACCAACCCAGCCCAATTCCCTTGCTTTCTGACGATGACTTCTCTCTGCCCACTGCTCCTTCCACATCGTTTCCTTCTTCCTCCATTCCCGTGTCTTCATCTTCCTCTTCTGACCCTGTGCCGCCACCACCCGCATCCCCTTCGCCACCACCCACATCACCTTCGCCACTGCACCCATCCACTTCGGCATCACCCAAATCCCCTTCGCCACTGCCCCCACCACCACTCCGTACCTCCTCCCGTCGTCGTTTGCTGCTTCCTCCGGCCTGCGACACCGTCCTTCCCGACCCATCCTCTGATCTTCCTCTCTCTCTACCGCCGATCTCTTCTCCTCCCTCCCCAAGTCCCGTCGCTGTCCCCGCTCCGATACCCAGTCCCGTCGCTCACCCCGCTCCCCTACCCAGTCCCGAGCCAGCCGTGCTAGTCCCTCTCCGTCGCTCCAACCGTCCAGTCATTCCGCCGGACCGCCTCACCTACCATGTCTGCTCTACCGTTCCCCTCGACCAATCGTCCTCCTTGCTGCCTGGTCCTATCAAAGGTACTCACTACCCCTTGGCTCATTATGTTTCCTATCATCGGTATCTCCCGCAGCACCTCGCCTACACAGCCCAACTCAGTCAAGTTACCGAGCCCCCTACCTATTCTGAGGCTGCCGTCCATCCTGCATGGCAGGCTGCAATGCTTTCTGAATTACAGGCTCTTCAAGCTAACAAAATTTGGACCCTGACTCCTCTTCCGGCCGGTAAGGTCCCTATTGGTTGTTGATGGGTTTATAAGGTGAAACACAAGGCTGATGGTTCTGTGGAACGGTATAAAGCTCACCTGGTTGCTAAGGGTTTTACTCAGTTGGAGGGGGTCGATTATCAAGAAATCTTTTCTCCTACTGCCAAAATCATTATTGTTAGATGTTTGTTAGCTTTGGCTGCAGCTCGTGGTTGGACATTGCACCAATTGGATGTGAATAATGCGTTCCTCCATGGAGATTTGTCTGAGGAAATTTACATGTCTCCTCCGCCTGGTCTTCGGTGACAGGGGGAGGAGAATCTGATATGCCGATTACACAAGTCCTTATATGGTTTGAAGCAGGCTTCATGGCAATGGTTTGAGAAGTTTTCTGATGCTGTACGGTCAGCTGGGTACGTTCATTCTAAAGCTGATTATTCATTATTCACTAGAAAACATGGGAATTCATTCACTGCACTTTTGATTTACATTGATGACATATTGATTACTGGAAATGATTTGGAGACTATTGGCTGCACTTAAAGCTTTCTTACATAGTTAATTTTGTCTCAAAGATCTTGGAGACTTAAAATACTTTCTTGGTATTGAAGTTGCGACTTCCAGACGGGGGATTTTTATATGTCAACGTAAGTATGCTTTAGAGATTATTGAAGATACAGGTTTACTAGGAGCTGCACCTGTGGATACTCCCATGGAAAAAGGTCTAAAGTTATCTGATCACAGTGATTTGCTCAAAGACCCTAGAAAGTACAGAAGGTTAATTGGGAGACTTATATATCTCACTGTTTCACTTCCTAACATCACTTATGCAGTCCATGTTCTTAGCAGATTCATGAACCAACCTAGAAAAATGCATTGGGAGGCAGCTCTGAGAGTAGTACGCTATCTAAAAGGTGCTCCTGGACAAGGAGTGTTTTTCTCTTCCACCAATGATCTGAAATTGAGGGCTTATTATGACTCTGATTGGGCGGGATGCCCTGTCACTAGAAGGTCTACCACCGGATACTTTGTTTTTCTTGGACCTTCCTTAATTTCTTGGAGGTCAAAACGTCAAAAGACAGTATCTTTGTCTTCAGCAGAGGCGGAATATCATGCTATGACAGGAACATGTTGTGAGCTAACTTGGCTGCGTTATCTACTCAGAGATCTCAGTTTATCCCTCCGTGAACCGGCTCTGCTATTTTGTGATAACAAGGCTGCACTGCACATTGCTGCCAACCCTGTATTCCATGAGCGAACTAGGCATATCGAGATGGATTGCCACTACATTAGGGACAAAATTCTAGATGGTACTGTGGCCACAAGGTATGTGAAATCAGCTTATCAGCTTGCCGATGTTCTTACTAAACCTTTAGGGAAAGATATCTTTGTTCCTATGATTCGCAAGTTGGGAGTGCAAGACATCCACTCTCCAACTTGAGGGGGAGTGTAAGGAAAGTAGTCAGCCATATCTCCTATATAGATTGATTTATCATTTGATTTGTGTAATAGCTGTAGCCTTCCTTATATGTATTTTAGATAGTAAACAGATTCCTGACTTGTAGGAACAAATTGTAATCACACTTGTATAAAGATATGATTCTATGTTAATGAAATCATAACTTCAGCCTATCAGTTAATTGGTGACAGAAAGCATATATTTATGTGTGCATGAGGCATACTCCAAAACCTAATAGAATTAGGTTAATCATGTGGGCTTAGTCAAAAAGTTAATTGATGGGCTCATTAATTTAAGCCACAAACCAACAATCTCCACCTTGACTTCAATTAACTAAAATCTCCTCTGAATGTCTCCTCTATCAAACCCCAAAGGGGTACTAAATGCCCAAGCCAAGCTTGAACTTGCAAACATGAACTGACTTGATCAAAATTAGATGACTCTGACGAAGAGATTGAATTTCTTCATACAAAGCAACCTTGTAGAACTGAAGTTGCTTCTCTTCAATATCACCAACAAAAACAAGCATCTCCTGACTAGGCTAAATAAAAGTGCAGTCTAACACTTTTTCTGAAGCTTGAACAAGCTCCACCTGCTTACTAACACCGTGGCCCGAACTTGCATCCATAGATTCTCCTCCAAATAGCATGACATACTCTTCAAAGTTCATAACTTGGCCAATTACAAATTTAGGTGACTTATTAGATTGAACACACCACAAGTCATAATTATTCACCCCATATGCAAATCCATGGAATTTAAATTTTGCCCTCCACTCAAGTTTACCTTCACTCACATGAGCACCAACAGGACAACTAATATCAGAATAATTAGCATGAGTACCAAACCATACCTTAATTGGAGTCTTCATATAAAATGCGGATGATGGAGACCAATTAATCAAGTAGCAGGAACTAACAGATTCAACACCAAAGTCCTTAGAATTATCCAAGTTAGAAAGCATGCAAAGCGCTTTCTCTATGAGGGATCCACAAATATATTCTGCAATTTTTATATGTGGTGTCTTCAAAATAGTGCGGTGTCTCACTATCTGATCTTCACAGAACTGATCAAATTGGCCCTCAACAAATACACTTGTACCAAAATCTGAATATGGAGTTGATGAAAAGGCAACTGATGAAGCACCAATAATTCTGCTACCCTGAAGTACGTAGAGGTTATAGCAAATCAACTTTCCCTGAATCACAACAAGAGCACCCTTACTAACTCTTAAAACTCCACCTTGTGACGAATACTTATAGCCTTGTGAGTCAAGAGTACCCAAAGATATCAAATTGTTCTTCAATTCTGGGACATTCCTAACCTTTGTCAAAGTCCTGATAATTCCATCATGCATCTTAATTCGAACTGTTCCAATCCCCATAACTTTATTAGGAGTATTATCCCCCATAAAGACAGACCTTCCATCAATAGACTGATAATCGTCAAACCAATCTCGATTGAAGCACATATGGTGTGAGCAACCCTAATCAAGCAACCAAGCATTAACAGAAGAATCACTAGCAAATAAGGCAAAATCAAAAGTAGTAGACTCATCATCCACATAATTCGCATCATCACCAGAAGATTTTTCAGAAGACTTACCTCTATCTTTGAGTTTAGGGCATTCAGGTTTCCAATGACCTTCTTTTTGACAATAGTGGCATGTACCTTTTCTAATTCGAGACTTAGATCTCGAACTTCCTCTATTACTGCTTTCTTCTCTACCTCGAACTACCAAACCATGATCTTGATTATCATTCAAATTCTCTGACACTTTCTTCTTCAGTTCTCTAGAACTCAAAGTTGCTTTGACATCTTCTAAAGAGATAGCCTCTCTTCCATACAGCATGATGTCAACAAAATTATCAAAAGAAAGAGGCAAAGAGCATAGTAAAATCAAAGCCTGATCTTCATCATCAATTTTCACATCCATACTTCTCAAATCAGATATAAGCTTATTATTAAATTCATCAATATGGCTTTGAACAAGTGTACCTTCAGACATACGAAGAGTGTATAGTCGTTGCTTCAAATATAGTCGACTGGTCAGGGATTTGGTCATATATAATTTCTCCAGCTTTAGCCACAATCTAGGTGCAGTTGTCTCATCAGCAACTTCACGCAGAACCTTATCAGATAGACACAACAAAATTGCACTATGTGCTCGTTCTAATATGTCTCCTTTTTCTTCTTCTGACAAAGTAGTTGGCAAAGCATTCACACCTTTCAGCGCCTTTAATAACCCTTGTTGAACTAATAGGGCTCACATCTTCAAACGCCAAAGGTTGAAATCATTCCTCCCGTTAAATTTATCAATTTCATATTTCATTGAAGAAGCAGACTTCATCATTGAATCAAATAGCCCAAGCGTAGCCTAAGCTCTGATACCACTTGCTGCGCGGAAGCGTCAAACAGGTATGAAGTATCAGAAATATGAAAAGATAAATTAATAGAAAAAATCCAGAAGACCAAAGATTTACGTGGTTCACCCCAAAATCAAAGGGTTACATCCACGGGCGGAAATGGTGAGGAGATTCCACTAATATCAAAAGGAGATTACAAGGTGTTTACCACTCAAACCCAAAACCCGATTACACTCACGGAAAGAGAAAGACCAAATAGAAGAACAACTACCTCAAATATATATTGTCGCTCACAAGAACAAAAGCAACAAGGCAAAAGGTAATTTTCTATAGAACCCCAAAACTGCGGCTACTTCTCAATAACCCTAAGTTGCGGCTTTTTCTTTTCTCTCTCACACCTTAATTGGTGACAGAAAGCATATATTTATATGTGCATGAGGCATACTCCAAAACTTAATAGAATTAGGTTAATCATGTGGGCTTGGTCCAAAAGATAATTGATGGGCTTATTAATTTAAGCCACAAACCAACAGTGCCTATATATATAGGGCATGGGTAGTAAACCAAGGCATGGTCGGTGCATGCGATCATCGACAAGAGTGTATATCTCTTGGGTAAGGGAGCAGAGATGTTAAGAGTGAATACAGCTCTTGGGTGAGAGTGAGTTCTTGGGAAACTCTATGAGTGTGGGTGTACAAGGGTTATGGGTTTGGGTTATGGTGATTTAGCTCAATTGTATCTTGTACTGTAATTATTCTCATAGTGAAGAACAAGTATTTCTTGGGAGGACATAGGCATGGATTTATGCTGAACCTCATTAAATCTCGGTGTGCTCTTGTCGCTTGTCTTGTGGTTTGTTTACTTTTCTATCGGTCTACTCTGTGAGCCTTGACGGGAGGGATTCTAATTTCCTTAGCAAGTGGTAAGGTTCGGCTGGGACACGTTATCATTCCAGGTGTAGTCAGTTAGATGGTTAAGGTGTTAACTCAAAAGTGCATTAGGTGGAGCCAGCTCGGGGAAAATTTCTAGCAACGTGGAGTGGGTCAAAAACTCAAGAAAGTCCTAATCGAAGGTAGTCGATAGGTAGAGTGACTCGGAGGCTAAGTGGTGCGAGCCAGACTCAGAAAAAATCCTAATTAAAGGTGGAGTTGCAAGAGACCAAGATATGACTCAAGGGAATGATGGTTGGTGAGAGTGTATATCTCACTAAGGTGGTTCGTGGTGTCAGCGATCGTGCTTGTTCGTCGTTCGTGGTATTCGTTCGCCGAAGGTTTGCATGTTGATCATGGTTGTTCGTTATGGCTTCAAGTATTGCCTCATAGTTTGAGGTGGAGTAGTTTGACAGAAAAGGAAGTTTCACTCTTTGGGTATAAGTGAGTGAAAGACATCCTAGTTCAACAGGGCTTAGTAAAGTGTTGAAGGGAAAGGATGTGAAACTGGAGAAGACAGAGAATAATGCACGGAAAACTGTCGGGGATTTAGTGATCATAGCAGGTCTAAATCTAGAGGCAGGGATGCTACAAGCGTCGTGACTAGGGTCATATGAAGCAAAAGGCTTGGATGGCATTGCTGTAGCAGAAACTGATTTTCATATGGAGATGCTCTCACAATCTCCATAGGTGACACATGTTCTTTGACAAGATATTAGATTTGGGATTGGCGTACTTTGGGTGGTGTGACGATGTCCCAAAGTTACAGAGGAATTTGATATTTAGGAGCTAGTTGGTTTCCAAGGGCTATAAGTGTTTATAGCAGGTGGAGCTGGAAAAAATCACACATTGAGATACAGTCCTCATACAAGGAGAACAATGTGGTATGTATCATCTGGTATGTCAGACCTCGATGGATAATGGGAAACAGGAGTGCGCATAGGCGAGTCTCGTTTGCGGGTACAGCAGAGACGTTGTTGACAAGTTTTCGAGTTTAGATGATGGTGAGAAAGAAATCCTGCTAGGGAAGGGGTTGTTTTGAGGTCCCTTTTCAGAGTCAGCTATTGATTGTTGACTCGGTGCAGTTACACATAGGATTGGCCGTTATGAATCAGGGAGGACCACAATTGATTCAGGCTATGTGTTGCTGGTACAAAAAAGGCCAATGGTTAAAGATGGTGCAAGGTAATTTTGCATAGCATTCTCATCAAGGTGGAGATTGTTAAGATGTGATGAGAATTAATTAGGAAAGGCAAGTCCTAGTTGGACTTGGTTAGTCTTCCTAATTGGACATGGTTGATGTCAAAGTTTATTCCTATCAGGAATAGGATCTTTCTCTTGTACAAGAAGGTTTGGTTTTCCTACTACCAATTGGATTATAATTGGGGTGCCTATATATAGAGGGCATGGGTAATAAACCAAGGCATGGTCGGTGCATGCGATCATCGACAAGAGTGTATATCTCTTGGGTAAGGGAGCAGAGATGTTAAGAGTGAATACAGCTCTTGGGTGAGAGTGAGTTCTTGGGAAACTCTATGAGTGTGGGTGTACAAGGGTTATGGGTTTGGGTTATGGTGATTTAGCTCAATTGTATCTTGTACTGTATTTATTCTCATAGTGAAGAACAAGTATCTCTTGGGAGGACGTAGGCATGGATTTATGCTGAACCTCATTAAATCTTGGTGTTCTCTTGTCGCTTGTCTTATGGTTTGTTTACTTTTCTATCGGTCTACTCTGTGAGCCTTGACAAGAGAGATTCTAATTTCCTTAACATAGTCTAGGCAAGTCATTTACTTCTCTTCCTAAATGGGAATAAGATAGATATGAACCATGCAACTTGGAAGGAATATTTAGAGAAAAAGTGGGTCTAGTTAGTAGTTTTATTCTTATGGGAGTAGTTTAAAAGTTCGTACGAACTTTTCTGAAAGTAGAGGTGTATTATATAAAGAAACACAAAGCTGTGCTAGAATTACTTTGGAATTTATAAAAAATAATGGTGTTTCTAGATTCTAGATATTTTCTTTTTGGTTAGTCAAGTCTGCCCCTAAATATAAGTTATTTGGTCAAGTCCACAGTAATCAGTTTTTTTTTTTGGGTCTGTCATCTCATGTCTACTCCTTGTGTACAGCTATAAATTGGTATCGAAGATGCTATGTCCTTCCTGTCTGCACCTTCATATTAAGCCATGGCGTTCCCATTCTTGGAAGCTGTTATCGGTACTAATCTATTTCTATCTCTCCCCTCACTTTAACTTCTGTGGTTCTCTGTTCCATAGCTTGTACCTACCTTTAATTTATCATTATTGTTTTACAGGTTTTATGATATTGATGTACAACTTTGAAACTTATTTGGATTTCCGCCAACATGCTGCTCTGAAACTTCCAACACTTCCTAAAACTTTGGAAGGAGTAATCAGCCAAGAAAAGTTTGAGAAGTCGAGAGCCTACTGTCTTGAAAGAAGGTATATGTGATTCTTATTGACCAACAGTTCACCTTGGTAATCTTAACTGATGTATCTTTCTTCACTTTCAGCAACTTCCATTTTGTTCATGATTTTGTGACCTTACTTATGGACTCAGGAATTTTGTTCTATCGGATTTTGCCTTGGTTTTGGAAGGTTAGTAATAGCAGGGATTTTATCTGTAGAAAACTGGAAATCTCCTTGATGATGCACTGTCACTGTTTAATAATTAAGTTTTGAATTGCAGAAATCAGGAGACTTTGTAGTCTTAGCTGGCCTCAATGCCCAAAATGAAATACTACATACCCTTGCGTTTTTAGCTGGTATGATGATTTGGGAACAGGTACACACATGAGTGCTAATAGATTAGTACGTTCTGAGAATCTATAAGCATCCCTTTGGAATTTTCATTGCACTTATTGCGTTGATAGATCATACATATATCTATATCGGCTTGCAAAGGTAATGAAAATTTGCATCTTTGGACCAGATCACAGACTTACCATTCTCTCTATACTCCACATTTGTCATCGAGGCTCGTCATGGTTTCAATAACGTATGCATTCCTACTCAGACCTTATCATGTTCCATCCCATCTTTTATGTTATCTCTCTTTTATTTAACATCTACCTTAAATTGGTCTCACAGCAAACAATATGGTTGTTCTTGAAAGACATGTTAAAAGAAATTTGTCTTTCTGTTATTATTGCCCCACCTATTGTGTCTGCAATCATTGTAATTGTAGAGGTAAGTAAGATCATGTATTAGCTTTTGAATTCTCGGCAAACCATACTTAAATTTCTTCAATCCTCAGAATGATATAGTTAGTTTCTTTTCATGTTCAACTGTGTAATTACAGAAAGGAGGTGCTTACTTGGTCATTTATCTTTGGGCGTTCATGCTTGTCCTCTCTCTTGTGATGATGACGATCTACCCTATTCTAATAGCCCCACTTTTTAACAAGTTCACCCCTGTAAGTGTTCAAAATATTTATTGAACTCTAACTGAAATCGATTCATTCACCCTGCTTTCATTAATTAAGTTTGGTGTTGTTGTCTTACTTTCCTTGTTATGTGTGAATATAGCTTCCTGAGGGTCAGCTGAGGGAGAAAATTGAGAAGCTCGCTTCTTCCCTCGAGTTTCCATTGAAGAAGTTGTTTGTTGTTGATGGATCTATAAGGTCAAGTCACAGCAATGTGAGGACTTTCACTATGTTTACATTGTTCTGAATTTTGGTATATTTGTGGACTTTCTCATCTTACCTTTATATCATGGTACAGGCCTATATGTATGGATTTTTTAAGAACAAGAGGATTGTCCTTTATGATACACTGATCCAGCAGGTATTAATTTCATACCAAAAATTTATCAGAACTTGCATTATCTCGGTTAGTTTGTTGCTGCAAATAAATATCGTTGTGGAAAAAAGGTATTAATGTGTGTAATTGAGTATTTGCAGTGTACAAATGATGAGGAAATTGTAGCTGTTCTAGCTCATGAGCTAGGCCATTGGAAGCTTAATCACAGTGTGTACTTATTTATTTCTACGCAGGTATTTATGCTATAATTTTTCTTGCTAATGAATGTCATTTTAGAAACTAGTGACGTTTCTGGTTGACTCTGAGTAAGCTCTTTAGTTTCAGACCAAAAAAAATAGTAAGCTCTGTAGTATTGCTGTGTGATTTTCCTTCTTTGTTGCAGATCCGTATGCTTTTACACTTCGGGGGATATGCTCTCCTGAGAAACTCCAGCAGTCTGTTTCTAAGTTTTGGGTTTGATACTCAACCAGTAATCATTGGTCTCATCATATTTCAGGTACCATCAATATATAGCCCTTTTGCTAATTATGCATGCAACTGTTCTATTTTGCTTATTTCACTGTAATCTGTTGGTTTTGAATATGCATAATATTAATTTGACATTATTAATATGACTACACTTTCTGTTGGCAGCATACCATAACACCTATCCAGCACCTAGTACACTTTGCTCGCAACCTTGTGAGCCGAGCTTTTGAATTTCAGGTGAACCATACTTCACAGTTGGCTTTTGATTTCTTTTCCTTCACCAGATTTGTTTGTTTTTATCATATCTGGTTCTTTGTAGGCTGATGCTTTTGCTAAGAAACTTGGTTATGCCTCTTCGCTTCGAGCTAGTCTTGTTAGACTACAGGTAGCTTATCTGATTCATTAATCCATGTTGGAAGGATACATAGCTTTTGTTAAGTTCTGCATCATTTCATTCTATTTGCACTACTCTTATCTTCTTGCTAAGACAGATTACATTATTACTAAACGGAAATATGGTATATATTTTCCAGGAAGAGAATTTGTCAGCTATGAATACTGATCCCTGGTACTCGGCATATCACTATTCTCATCCCCCTCTAGTCGAAAGGTTGGCTGCAATTGGTGAAACAGACAAGAAAGCAGACTGATATGTGAAGCTTATGGATGATCAGCAGCACGAATGCGATTCATCAATCTTAATTAACAGAAAGCATCGTGCTCATGATCATCAATAACACTGTTCTGTTTTCTTCTATTCATTTAAGTTCAGTGAGGATTGATATATTCCTAGTTCAAGTACTGCTATATTTATTAGGACAGTATGGATATATAGTAAATCAATACAGTTCCTTTGATTAAAATGATTTTTGGTCCCTGGTCAAATTCATGGCTAAAAGACTTGTTTTGTTCTAACCATGTAATTATGGCATTGAGTATAGTGCACAAATATTGAAAGTGTTCAATTGCAGGGGTCGTTGCTGAAATGAATGTTCCAAAATCTTTCAAAACGTATTAGGGATATATTGGGAGGTTAACTTAGGATCACTTGCTAAAATCTTGGACCTCAAGTCAATGAAATCTTAAACTTATAAGTTCACGTTAAACTAATGATTTAAGTCAAGGCAAAGTGATGTTTACCCATCCCTATCAATATTTACTTCTCTTCCCAAAATTACCCTATGCCTCTGATCGAAATGGGAATAAGCCAGATGTAAATGATGTAACTTGTATGGGATAGTTTTGACAATGAAATATTGGGGTCCCAATTGGTAGTATAATTCTCCATCGAAAATTTGAAGCATTCAAAATGAGGTAGCTACCCATTTGGATCATGCATGGGTTTTCTTCAAGGTAAATGCTTGTAAAATTCAGGAAGCTGATAGCTGAAAAAGGAAACAAAGTCCATGGAGCAAATCTGAACTCTGAACCAATTGTTTACTATTACTTTTTCACCTCTCTTGGATTTTGTTGCAGCAAGTAGATACAGTCAGTACTACTTACTTTGATGCACTGTCCAGAAACAATAAGGCGACTTTTACTAATTCAATTCACTTGCCTCTTTATGAAACTTTCCAGGCATGCATGTAGCATTCGAATTTCCCAAAATGGTTTTTACTGGAGCAAATTCTTAAGCCTGGAGTTTACTCCAAATTTGGAAACTGTTGAAGGAGTAGTCATGCAGTACTTGCAAGTACAGAAATCAATGACAACAAATAAATGTGAATTTGGTGCATTTCTAATTGGCAATAACTATAAGCGTACCGCCCCATGATTGCATCTGATTAGTTACAAAACTAAATAAACTTACTTCAGTTCTACTATAAATATCAAATTCTTTCCAAGATATTGGAAAATATATTTTTAGATAAGAAAATTATTAGTGTAACGAATTTTAATTGATCCGATTTGGGTTAGCATCTTATATCTAAAATTCCACTATTCCAGGGCTCTTGGGTGTAGTTTCTTATGTCTACCATGACATTAGTCCAGTGGGAAATAGCCCATCTTCCATGCTAATAGCATTTATTTTTACAGGTGAAACATTTAGGTGTTAAGCTAAAGGTTTTTTTGCAATGGTCCATATCAGGACCTATCCTTTTGATATTAATTGAGCGAGAATAGCGAAAATTACTTAAATTATATATATAGCATGTGTAATTTTTCTTAGAAACTAAAAAATAAAATATAATGGAAGAATACGCTTATTGCAAAGAGAAGATAATAGGAGTGAAAAATGAGTTGTGAGATTCTTTTTTGTTTATTTTTCTTTAAAAAAAAAATTATTTTGTAATCATCATAATTGCCCTTACAATGTAATTAATTCTCAAAGTTTTTTAATCTTTGACAGTCAGTTTTGTCAAAAAAAAATTTTGACTAATAAGTAATAACACATAGATAGGTATAGACCATACAGACAATGTCTCTTTTTTATTTTTTATTGAGATCACATAGTTTCCTGAAAGATTTCTGAGGCTCAGAGACTGATCCTTTATCATTGCTTGAGGATCATGTCAAAACTTTTCCTCCCTCCTGACTACTAAGAATAGATTGAGATTTAAACTTCAATCAACATAGGTGAGATTCGAATTCAGGTGTAGGGGTTTCATACCTAGAGGCTCTTAACAACTCAACACATGTGATCATTTATGTCTCATTTTTGTCATTCCTCCAAAATAATATAACATCGTGTGTAATTAATTATTAATTAATTAATTAATTAGTTAATATAGTGTCGTTTTCCCATAAAAAAGAAAAGGAAAAAAAGAGATTAAACAAAAGTGGGTTTTTAAAGGGTTCTTCTTCAATCGGGTCATAAAATGGAGTCGGGTGGAGTAAGAGAGACCCGTCACGATATATAGCCCTGGCAAAAACAATTTGCTTTTGCCAAAACCTCTCTTCCTCTCTGCACCTCCTCCTCACTCAGCCATGGAGTTCCCCTTCCTCGAAGCTGTGATTGGTACTCTTCCAAATGCCCTAACCTCTTTCAATTTTCCGATTAACTTTCCCAACTTCTTGTTTCTGATTCAAAGTCGTCATCTTTTTTCGTCTATCTTGCATTAGATTACAGCTTTTCTTGGGTTTTTCTTGTTCATCTGAGCATTAGGGTATTGTGGGTTGTGCTTAAAAATCTTGACTTGTTACCCAAATCTTGATTTTGAAGATGTGCTAGGGTTTTTCCGGATTAAAGTTCGTGTCTTTAACTGCGATTCTTGAGGTTTAGAGCTTTATGTTTTCAAAGAGAGATTAGAGTGATCTAACAAAGAAAAGGAATTAGAATAATGGGAGCTGGGTCAAAGTTTGGACTTTGAACATTTGGGTTTAATCGAATTGTGACGTCACAGCTTCAAATAGTATGAACAATTGGGCTTGATGGAATTGAGCTTTTGGCTACTTAAGAATTGAATAACATGTTCTTGGATTTGATATGTGATTATTATGTTATTGATATATGTTCTATTAACTTTCTGGTTTTGATTTCATTGTTTTCTAGTCATTTTCTGTCGAAATGACCTTCTGCTCCTTTGGCTCTTATTGAATTTATCTTCAGTTTTTCTTGCTGTTCCGTAAGTTGTAATTGCTTTGTGATTGTTTACAGGTTTCATGATATTAATGTACATCTTTGAGACTTATCTGGATACACGGCAACATTCTGCTCTCAAGCTTCCAACCCTTCCCAAAACTTTGGAAGGAGTAATCAGCCAAGAGAAGTTTGAGAAGTCACGAGCCTACAGTCTTGAAAAGAGGTATATCTTAGTCACACTTCTCATCATTGATACTCTTAATTTTGAAGTTTGAACACATGCGCGGGTTTGCTTACCTGATGTATCTTGTTCACTTGCAGTCATTTCCATTTTGTTCATGAGTTTGTGACAATACTGATGGATTCAGCAATTTTGTTCTTTCGGGTTTTGCCTTGGTTTTGGAAGGTTAGTAATTGGGAGTTTTTTTTTTTTCCTTTTTGCAAACTTCCCCTGCGAACTGTTTGATATATTTATATTTTCTTTTGTTTCGACAATGCAGAAATCAGGAGACTTTGTGGTTCTAGCTGGCCTAAATGCCGAAAATGAAATACTGCATACACTTGCATTTTTAGCTGGTGTAACGATGTGGTCACAGGTGCACACCTGATTTCCTCACTGCATATGCAAGTTTTTTTTTTTCCAGCTTTATTGTGGATGGTGAAATTTCCTTAAGTGTGTTATAACTTAATTGAATCTTAAATAGATCTCCTGATTTATAAATATCTTCACACTCTTGTCTCATGGTATTTAAGTTTTAGTGGAGTGTGGAATGTCGATGATTCATTCTGATCTCTAGTAAATAGATCTACTTCTTCTAAAAAAAAAAAAGATCTACAGTATAAATAAAAGGTTTGGGGGGAGCCCAGTGTATAAGGCTTTCCCTTCCCTCTATTTTTGGGTTTTAGGAGGGTCTGATGTATCTTATATATAAATTTGAGCTCCCCCCCCCCGGTGTGCAGAAGCTGTATTTTGTTGTGCAAAGGTTTTCCCTTAATGCCTCTGTGCAAGTGTTGGACCTTATCTGAGCTAATGGGCTAGTAGCTACCAGTAGCAAAATGGTTCCTTTAATCATTGTAGCGCATATAATTTTTTATTCCACACACAAGGTTGGTAACATTTTTCCATAAGAAACTAATCATCATGCTGGCCTTTATCATAATGTCTGAAATGATGAACAACTTCTGGTGGCATTGGTTTTGAAAGTTCTAAGTGTTTATGAGAAATCGGATGGGTATTGTCATGCATTGATTTTGTAGATCTATTTCTGTACTGGCTTACAAAAGCTGCTTTTTTCTTTTACCAGATCACTGATTTGCCATTTTCTCTCTACTCCACATTTGTGGTTGAGGCACGTCATGGTTTCAATAAGGTTTGTATTCGGAATCAGACCTTTCTCAGTTCCATGTCTTATCAGTTTCTTTATAATTCATTAAGTCATTAGATAATCTTAATATTATCTTTTGGTATATTATTGTTATTATCACTATTACTGTATTATTATTATTATTATTATTAATTATTAATTATTAATGCTCATTCTAACATTTGCATCCCTTTCGCAGCAAACTATATGGTTATTCTTCAGAGACATGTTGAAAGGAATTTGCCTTATGGCTATTCTTGGTCCACCTATTGTGTCTGCAATTATTGTGATTGTGCAGGTAAGAATTTGAGCTGAAACCTTTTTAGATGCAGTGTTTAGTTATGTCCATTGACTTAATTGATGATTGTTTCTTGAATCCCCATGTTAGACATTTTGTTTTGGGTAAATATTACAACTTCATTTTATCTGCACTCTAGTTCTATGATATCGTACAAAACATCTCTCATGGTTGGTGGTTGTTCATGTTCAACTCTGTGGTTACAGAAAGGAGGTGCTTACTTGGCCATTTATCTTTGGGGATTCATGTTTGTGCTCTCTCTTGTTATGATGACGATCTACCCTATTCTAATAGCTCCACTCTTTAACAAGTTTACCCCTGTGAGTGTTCAATATAATTTTCACCAAACTAGAATCCATTTATCCTGTCATTGATTCAGTTTCGTGGTCTTACTTTCCATGTTATGTGTAACAATAGCTTCCAGAGGGTCTGCTCAGGGAGAAAATTGAGAAGCTCGCTTCTTCCCTCAAGTTTCCATTGAAGAAGTTGTTTGTTGTTGATGGATCTACAAGGTCAAGCCATAGCAATGTGAGGACACAACCCTTGTTTTAACTGTTTTCTGTGATTAATCTAAGGGGGAAAACATGTCCCATTCACTTCAGAAACTTAATTGTAAAACTTGTGATTTTTTGTATTCTAGATGTTCATTTGCATTTTTGTTATTTAGTGAGTAGGGAAAACCCTTCTCTTAGTTATTACCATAGTTAACCTTCTCTACATCAATGAAGCTGCAATCAGGGGGGTTAGTAAGATAGAAAGGTTCTGCACTTCTCATCTGAAGTGTAAACTTATCTCATTTGCATTTTGGTTGATTAGTAGTAGAAGGCCTACTTCTTACCATTGTTTATCTTCTTTGCTTTAATAAAACTGCAATCAGGGGTTTTGGGAACATGCTTTGGGGGTGTTCATTTATATGCTTTAATTGTTAAAATAGTGTTCTTGTCTTATATCATTACGTAGCTAATACTGCCCTCATAGGGACGGGGAATACAATTTTCCTTTTTTTCTTTCCTCTCGTTGACTATTTTTTTCTGAATTATGTTAATGTTTGTGAACTTAGTCATTTTACCTATCTTGATACAGGCCTATATGTATGGATTTTTTAAGAACAAGAGAATTGTCCTCTATGATACATTGATTCAGCAGGTCAGGAGCAGCAACTTTTTGAAATAGTTCTTCTTTCATCAATTTTGTATCCTGTTGGTTAGTTTATGGTTGCATACTCTCTTGTTCAAAAATTTATGTTTTGCAGTGCAAAAATAATGAGGAAATTGTAGCTGTTATTGCTCATGAGCTAGGCCATTGGAAGCTTAATCACACAATGTATTCATTTATTGCGGTGCAGGTATGCTTTTAATTTTCTTGCAAACTGCATCACCTTTTAATCTGTTTTATCATCTAGAATGCTGAACTCCTATAGCTAGGTTGACCTTACCTGAGTTGTAAATAATTATACTCGGTTAGGCCCAAGGCAAGTGGCTGAAGTCTGATCAATGACCTTGGACAGGCCTTGAGGCTTATTAGCATAGACCCTATTGCCCTAACATAGGGCATCATAGAGATGATTGTTCATGTCTTGTCTACCTATAATTTGGTCTTAAAAGATTATTATTTTATTTTAATTTAATTCTTCTGATGTTTTGACTCCGAGTGAGTTCTTTATATGATTTTTCTTGTTGCTTATGATTTTTTATACTTGGCACAGATCCTTACACTTCTACAGTTTGGGGGATATACTCTAGTAAGAAATTCGAACAGTCTGTTTCAAAGTTTTGGGTTTGACACCCAGCCAGTCATCATTGGACTCATCATATTTCAGGTACCAAATTTTTTTTGCTATTGCCACTTCCCTTCTGTTCTTCTATCATAGATATTATAAAACATATACAGACCACATGTCATGTGTATAGTCCATTTGTTAGGCTTGTGTGAACCATTTGCAACAGAAGATCAGGCTTCTTGGATGACTCATGAACTCCTATATGTGGGCTATCCTGGATTCAATGATTAATCAAAACTTTGTTATAATAAAACAACCCAAGTTCCCAGCTGTATAATGTATTTTGTCCTCACTTTGTTGTTTGCAGCACACCATAATACCTGTCCAGCACCTGGTTAGCTTTGCTCTTAACCTTGTGAGCCGAGCTTTTGAATTTCAGGTGAATCGATACTTCATCAGTTGATCCTTGCTCGTACACTGCTTTATTTTTTCTCATCAGATTTGTATTTTTGTAGGCTGATGCTTTTGCTACGGAGCTTGGTTATGCCGCTTCACTTCGAGCTGGTCTTGTTCGGCTGCAGGTAATTTATCTAATTTTGTCCCTTGTTTGGAGATGAATTGATTTGCTCTATTTTCAAGCTAGAAAACTTGAATGCAACTAATTCGGGACCGTTGTTGATTTTTTTTTTTGCTCATTAAATTTTGACTCCTTGTGATTGATTATCCTGATCGCATAGATAGATGAACTGTCCCACAAATAAATCTGGCTGCTCAGATTCATTTAAAATTCTGTTATTATAACATTAGACAGATGAATGTGCCACATTATTAGGGTGCCTAGATTCATTCATGATTCAATTAATATATTACTCTAGCCAACACCAAACAGGTGGGATGTATAGGCATTTATGTGCTATCTGAATTGATTGATGTATTTGTACTCTTTACCTTGTTGCTAATACCGTTTGCATTACTAAATGGGGTTTAATGATTTTCTAGGAAGAGAATTTGTCTGCTATGAACACTGATCCTTGGTACTCGGCGTATCACTATTCTCACCCCCCGCTTGTTGAAAGGTTAGCTGCAATTGATGAAGAGGCCAAGAAAACAGACTGATATGGTAATCCCATGGGTGATCATCACAAATACCGTTCATCAATCTCAATTGACATAGGGCATAGCGCTCATTATTGTCAACGGCTGTTTTGTTACCTTTATTTTTAAATTCAATGAGGATTCATATCCATATTTGAAAAGTAGTACTACTTTTATTAATAGGATATGAAGGGGCTACAGTGAATCAGTGAGGGAATTCAGGGGAGAAATGAATAGAAGTAAGCAGATCAAAAAACAATTAGTTTCTGTTATGTGTAATTGTGTATAATGTTTCGATGAGCTAACAGCTAGTCAGAAGTTCGGAACAGCTTTCATGGCAGTTCTCTTTCGGCCCTGTATCATCTTTCTTTTCCTTGAATTAGTACGACAGCATCTGTTAATCACATGCTTAATCTAACCACAGTATCTGCGAATCTTTTGTTAATCATATGTTAGAATTTTCTGCAGGCATTGTTGAATTCTTGCCCCTAGTGCCTATTGTATTCTATGTACAACTAGCTCAAGTGCCGAAATTAATTAGCTGATGGACTGCCTTTTACCGCATAAGCCCTTCCCTTAATCACGAGGCTGAGACAAAGCAAATTATTATGCGTCTGAATGGCCTGTTGGTCTATTATTTATTTCACATGCATCCCAAAATATCCTCTTTTTTATATGGAATGATTTAGGATTTGGGTTAATCATGAATATTACTTGATTACTTGCAGATTAAGCATTTGCTCTGTAATTATTAACCCAAATCCTAAATCATACTCCTCAGAATCACCACTAAGACCAAAAAAGAGGATGCTTTATTTTTATCATGTCCAATTATGCAGCTTGATTAGCCAAATGTGAGGGAACCCCAAACTGTCACAACTGACAACACTTGAGCAAAAGCGAGAGAGACTTCCGTACGGCACCCGCACCACTTGGCAGTGCAGTGGCCCAATCAGTGTCCAAATAGGGGGTATTTTGGGTATTTCACATTAAAACTAAGGACAGTTTCAGAAAAGAGGGAAAAATTTCTTTATTCTGATTGGAAGGCCGCACCGCCACGTGGTGCAGCAGCCCCTATATAAGAATTTCTCTTAGCAAAATGCGCAAAGAAGAAATCATTTTCAGTTCCATCATGGGTCATTTATATGCTGTCCACACAATTCCTTGAGGGCTTTCCACTATTTAGTGGTGTTCTAGCTTTTTCTTCACTTTGTCTGGATACATTAGAAAATGTTAATAAGATTCCCACAAGTCCATAACACCACTTGCAAGCAAACATGCCCTTCCATTTTGATTTTGCAGTGACAAAATAGCAATCAAGCATTTTCTGGATCTATAATCTTCTGTTTTTGGTTAAATTTGAAGGTGATCGAATCTCTAACCTAATTTGATCGTGATCGAATTCTCCGAAAGACTTTGAATCAATAACTTTGAAATGTAGTATCGTACGGTGACTTATTGGATTTTATCAAAATGTTTTTGGTTTACTCCATCGTAATTCACACCATGGTTATTAAAGCTGCAGATAAGATTTTCCACTGGAAATTTCCTCCCAACACATAAGTGCTGAGACAACCTTGTTAAGAAAGGAAACATCAATTTGTGGCTTAATCAAAATATCCAACGGTCACCTTTTGGTTACCTTAACCTTGTTTAAAAGTGGATTAGTAGGCCCCCAATTGTCTTCAATCATCTTTCTCCCTGCCCTTCAAACAAAAAAATTAGGTAAGATAGTGCTTTCATATGGACTTCTTGCACATAATAGAGTGTTCACGGAATGGAAATTCTCGGTTTGATTGAGACTTGGGAGTGAAATGATTCCTTGAACGGTTTATCTAATAATCACACTTCTAATCAGTGTTCTATTTTCCCCCATTCTCTTTATGTCTATTGTTTCTCGATTTGTTTATTCCTTTTATTGGAAATTTCGGAGGATATTTTTCTTTAGAAATTTGTTGAGATTGGTTCCTTCCCTAGTTTCTCTAGGGTTTTATACCTTCGTTCTCTCCTTTTGCGGTTTGGTGACAAAAGGAGGCTAGTCTAGGGATGTCAAAGTTGCGGATTAGGTATCCATCGAGTTCCCACACGCCAAAATCATCAACCTCATTTGTTCCTCTTTTTCTTTCTCCTTGTAAGATCGGGAAAATAACATATTAATTGTTGATAACTAGTGATCATCAGACATTTTCTGATATTGTTTTTTTCCATCTCTATGATAGTGAGTTTAGGCCTAGATATTCTCAAGCCTAGAGATAAGGGTCCCATCATGGTTGATTAAATTGAACGCCACAAATTTAACTGTAAGGTTTCTGGTCAATGATGAGTTCACACACTTGTTTAGGTGAACTCTACTCAATTGAATAATATTACTTGAGCATGAGCCAATTTCAAAATGCAAATTCTTTGTTTGATTGAGACCTGGGAGTGAAATGATTCCTTCATAATAACGGTGTAGCTAATAATTGCACTTCTAAATAGGGTCTTATTTTTCCCCACTCTCTTTGTCTATTGGAATTTTGGAGGATTTTATTATTTTAAAATTTGTTGAGACCGGTTCCTTCCTTAGGTTTCTCTAGGGTTTCATACCTCCATTCTCCCGTTCTTTTGTGGTTTGGTGACAAAGGAGGCGAGTCTAGGAATGTCAAAGTTGCGGTTTAGCTATATCTTGAGTATCCACTGGCCCAAAACCTTCAACTTTTAACATTTCTCTTTATCTTTCTCCTTGCAAGATCAGGAAAATAAGAAATTAATTATTGGCAATTGACGATCGGCAAACACCTTCTGAGATTGTTTTCTTTTCCATCTCTACGTTAATATGGATCACAAGCCCTTAAGCTTAAATATTCTCGAGCCTAGGGTTAAAAGTCCCATCATAGTTGATTCGGTTGCACGCCACAAAGTTAACCGTAAGGTTTCTAGTCAATGAGGAGTTCACACACTTGTTTGTGTGAACTCTGAACTATTGAATAATGTTATAGTTAAGAGTTGTAGTAAAAATAGAATTTCTTAAACCGTGTTTAAGCTGGCTGATTAGCTTAAACCAACCTCCATTTGGAAAGTAAACACCAAGTCAGTGAAGCAGAGACTAAGGCAAGGGACAAAATCGTCATTCCACCAAGTCCCCCGGTAGTAATATAGAGACAGACAGAGAGAGCCAGACAGATCATTTACACACAGCTCCGAAGAAGAGTTTTTTTAATTCCTCCTATCTCCGATTCTCCGTTCGCCGGAAAACCAATCTCCGGCGAGCCTAATGCGACCCGACCCACATCTCTAAACTCCATTTCTCCACCTGGGTCCGGATTAGATTCGCAGCAATGTCAGTGTACGACGCGGCGTTCGTGAACTCGGAGCTCTCGAAACCCACTTCCATCTTCGGCCTCCATCTCTGGGTCGTCATCGGAATCCTCGTCGGTTCTCTGATAGTCCTGACCCTCTTCCTCCTCTCCCTCTGCCTCACCGCCCGCCACCGCCACAAGGCGCACAAAGCCCACAAGCTCGCCGCCGTGCCCAGCCCAGTAATCTCTAAAGAAATCCAGGAAATCGTCCACCACCCCAACCACTCCCAGCCGGAAGTCCACGTCGAGATCGGGAAGCCCGACCACCGCGTCGTCGTGTTCTCCGACCGCGCCTCCAGCGGCGAGAGCAGGGCGACCTTGAACAGCGAAACGGTGTCGTTTGCGAGCGGCAACGTGGTGGGTCCCGAGGTTTCGCATCTGGGGTGGGGGAGGTGGTACACTTTGAGAGAGCTGGAGGCTGCGACTAATGGGTTGTGTGAAGAAAATGTGATTGGAGAAGGTGGGTATGGGATTGTGTACAGTGGGATTCTCAGTGATGGGACTAAGGTCGCTGTTAAGAACTTGTTGAATAACAGGTACTATATAGTTTTTAATACCTTTTTTTTTTTTTTGATAAAAGATGGAAACTTGATGTGTGTATTGTGGCTTTGGGTGTGTTTTTGATATGGGTTTGTGGCAGTTTTGATTATCGATTCTGGGTTCTTCAGTTTGGTTGGTGAAAATTTTAGTGAGGCACTTTGTTAAATAGAAAATTACAGAAGCTAAAAATAAATAGTTTTCATTTGTTTTCTGTTATTTGTTTCCTAAAATGGCGTTTGAATATTTCATAAAATGGTTGAATTTTCATTTTAGAGTGATCCTTCTATCAGTTAGGTGTACTGATGTGAGTTGACTATGTTTGCGATTTAACTTTCTTTTTTCCGCTGTGATTTCTTCTGTTCATGGATTTTCTGGGCAACCTAACAGGGCATTTGATTCTACGACTTCATCATTTGATTATCTTTTTGTATGTTTTATTCGCTTTTGAATGTTATTCTTATCTTGCGTTTGTGACAATTTGTGCTGTAAAGTCGCCTGCTTTCTGAAAAAGAGCCCATCATTCATTTTAGGTTCCTTGTGCTCACAGTCAAGCTTGAATTGATGATGTTGGCATCAGAATCTCTCTGTCTGACACACACACACCTCCACTTTGACTTATCTCATTTTTCTTTATGTTAAACTTTCACGTTTTGCCTCAGTTTTTTTTATGTTGTGTGGTGAATAGCACTATGGCCAGTAATTAACTAATGATACTGCCTTTGATTTTGTATAGGGGTCAAGCTGAGAAGGAATTTAAAGTGGAGGTGGAAGTAATTGGGCGTGTGAGACATAAAAATCTTGTGAGGTTGCTCGGATACTGTGTTGAAGGTGCATACAGGTATACATGGTTTATCTTAGAATTGGATTTTTAGTTTATTATTACTGTGGAGCATCTAAGAGGTGTCAATTCAACTTCCGGTTTTGTTTCTTAGGATGCTTGTGTATGAGTACGTTGACAATGGCAATCTGGATCAATGGCTTCATGGAAATGTTGGTGAAGTCAGCCCTCTAACATGGGATATTCGAATGAATATTATATTGGGAACTGCAAAAGGGTACTATCCATATCCCAATTTTTACTCTTTTTGTGTAACAAAAAAGAAAAACCATGATTGATGTATGCAAGTTTTCACTCATTTGAGGTTTCCTCTTTGTGCAGGTTGGCCTATCTTCATGAGGGTCTTGAACCAAAGGTTGTTCATCGTGATGTAAAATCTAGCAACATACTAGTTGATCGCCAATGGCATCCCAAGGTGTCTGATTTCGGGCTTGCCAAGCTCTTGTGCTCTGAGAATAGTTATGTGACGACTCGAGTGATGGGAACATTTGGGTTAGTTCATTTTTTTTTCTCTCATTCCTTTTCTATCATTTGGTTTGTTGGCGATTGACCTAAACACATGCATCAAGACTCAAATTGGTGGTTTGTTTAGCTATGTTGCACCAGAGTATGCTTGCACTGGAATGTTGAATGAGAAGAGTGATGTATATAGCTTTGGAATACTTATAATGGAAATAATAACCGGGAGAAACCCTGTTGATTATGGTCGGCCAAAAGGAGAGGTTAGTTTTGGAACCTTTTTTTTCCTCATTTATCGGGTTTTCTGTTGCTTCTAACTGTAAGTTGAAACCCTTCAAAAAAACTGCAAGTTGAAAATTAATTATAACTTCTTTTTTACCAGGTGAATCTAGTTGAATGGTTAAAAAACATGGTTGGAGACCGAAAAGCTGAGGAAGTAGTTGATCCTAAGTTGCCTGAGATGCCTGCTTCAAAAGCACTTAAACGTGCTCTGCTGGTTGCTCTTCGATGTGTTGATCCTGATGCCACAAAAAGGCCAAAAATGGGACATGTGATCCACATGCTGGAGGCTGATGACTTGCTATTCCGTGATGTATGTGTGACAAAAATTCAATATGAAGATTTGTAATGACCTTGTTCTCTTGATCAATACCTAACTCTATCCATCTTTTTCATTATATGCAGGAAAGGCGACCAGGGAGAGATACATCCCGTTCAGATCCTGATTATCGACGGGAGAATCATGTTGGTATGAAGATGGGTGATAAAGATAAACACTTGAGTGAAGGGACTTCTGATACTAGTGAAGGTGATAGTGGTAGGAACCATAATCAACCTACAAGGTGGAGATAATGCCATTGGGAAGGATTAGGTGACTAACAGTTTTATCTCGGAAGTTTTTGAAGCTCATTTTTCTTCTACCCTGATTTTGTCTGTATCTTTCAATAATTTGCATTTGTTTTCATGCTTGGTTACATAATTTTTTAGGATGTGCATCAAATTATGATGCACTTTGTACAATATTGAATCAAATTTGTCCATCATTCTTATAGGTGTTCTGTTTGTAAAACAATATATCACTAGTGTTACATCAATATAAATATTCTTTTCTCTGTGGTCACATTCTTTTCTTCTTGCTCATCTTCACTCCCTTTCAATTTCATTGTCCACAACTCCACATGCTAGTTGCTTCCAGAGATGAGATTACTCAGTAGCTATCATGTACATAAACCATGATTCTGTTGCCAACTTTGTGTTATCATCATTCCCAGCGTTGGAAATCAGATGGCGATGAAGAGCAGTGGGACCCACTTCCTGAGTTTCTGTGATTGAAGCTTTTAGATTACATCAACATCAGTGCCTTGGATGGTCTCTGGGAATTGGACCCAGCAGCCAGCTAAAGTCAGCTAAAACAGCTGCTGCTGGTGTTACTAGCCTACAAAACCTGCAGCTTCTCTCATTCATGTGGCTCCTCTTGTCCTTGTTGGCCAGGCAACTGAGGATTAGGGTTAGGGCTGGAACTGGGGTCAGGCTTGAGGTTTCTCCATCAATGCCAGAACATGCTCGTGCCCTCTCTGAGCTTCACATTGACATTTGTCTTGAAAAATGATAACGGTAAGCTGGCCATGAATGTTTTTGGGAAGTATCCTATTGTCTTTTGCAGGAGCCTGCGTTGTTAGGTTGATTTCTTTAGTGGTGCGTACTTGGTCTCTTGTATTCTTGTTGTGAATCTACCTGCTTAACTAAATTAGTATGACTTAAATTGCCTGCCGTGCTCATCCGAGTAATCTCGTATAGACTTTTTCAGTTCATTTCTCTGCCGTTGCTTGAAAGTTACATTGCTGACTTTGGCAAGAAATTTTTGTCAAAAAGACATGTGTAACCGAGTCACGCTACTGATGGTATGTGCATGTGTAACCAAGTCACGCTTCGCCTACCATTTCACAAGCTGAGCTTCGTTATCTACTGATAGCATGTGCATGTGGTCGATCATTGAGTTATGTAGGGTCTCGATGGATAATCCTTCATTATTTAGGAAATCAGTATGGGATTTACTATGTCTCTTACTTTGCTACGGTGATTTGTTAACTCTTTGTTTTCCCAAAACAGCAAGTGGCGCCTTTGAATGCGGGAATGTTCTAATTGTATTTTTTTTTTTTGAAAGGGTTCTAATTGTATTTTACTTGGCAGTCTTTGTTGATTAGTTAACTCTCCATTCAAATCTTTAATTAGGTCCACTAACAAGCTACTAATTATTTTTAGCTAAGCATCACCAACTCGATTTGATGAACCACTAAATCCCATCTTTTTTATACAGCCTGATATTTGCCCCCGAACATCTTCTCTTCAACTCTTTCATATATGATCTCATAAGTCATAGTACTGCAATCTCATGGCCTCATCTTATTATATAATTTTGTGCTAGCAAGTCATCTTATTGTCAATGACATAATACAAAGTCTCGTGCATTAGTATGGGTCATTTATATAAGTAGGCTAGCTGTGGATTTGGAGATTGTGAGTGAAAGCAATAGCCCTATCAATGTTTTGTTCACTGATCAAGTAGCCTAGCAGTTGTGGTTGGGGCGGAAGAGAACCTGGCAGCGGTGGCTTTACTGGAGTGGTTGCTAGGGTTTTTCCAAGCCGGGCTGGAGATTGGGCCTTCTTTTTGTGGGCTTGGGGCTATTTAATTATTTGGTTTTACTCTTTTGTTTTGGCTTTGGGTCTGTCTTCTCTTTTTGAGTGGGACAGATCGACAAGAAACAAGCTGTTTCATGTTAGTTTTATTTGTTCTTGGGGTGGCTATATTTTCTTGTTTTTACGCTTAATCAAAAAAGGTGGGTGTGCTAGGGGTGTGCCGAGTAGTATGCTTGTGTGAGGGGTGTGCTAGTATAGTGTGCTCTATGTAATGGCTTTTTCTGAGAGCCCTAACGGGCAAGTCTTATTGTACTGCTTGCTAAATTGCATAATGGATGACATTTTCAACTCAAAAAAAAAGTAGCCTACCAGTTTAGTTGGGTGCAAATATTTGAGAAACTATTTTAAAGAACTCGTTAAGCATTTGGGGAATGGTGAGCAAAGAAAATCGGCATATTAACATGTTGAAGAAAAATAAACCAAGTTGATAACACATGTTAAAAAGCGACGAACACATCCCAAAATTGTACTAATATTGTCCTAAAAGGTATATTTTCTTTTCACTACTATAATGTGAGACTTTTCCCCTTTAACAAGACAGACCAAAACTGAAATTCGACCAGAGAGGATTATAGAAGTCTATAATTCAAATTTTTTTTTTTTTTTTAACTTTGTCAAGGGGAACTCAAAGGCTTCCTAGGCCCAAGATAAACCCTTTCAGCGCATGTGAAATACTCCAACTGTGCATTGCAGCACAGTGCCTGGCCACTTTGACAGCTTTGGGGTTCGAACCTAAGTTGGGGAGCACACCCAATTAGGCAAGAACCATTAGGCCACTTGCAGTGGTTAAGTCTATAATTCAATTGACAAGAGATATTTGTTGATAATTGTACAGAGGTTTTCTCAACCAGTCTAACAATTATGGTAACCATTTGTATTGAATGTTTTTTTTTAGAATTTTAGATGATCAAGGGCAAACTTTCTCACCTAAATGACAATTTTAAGTGACTGTAAGAGACAAGTGCATCTCAACCATATGTATCAAACTTAAAATATAAAATTATAACAACTTAAAACAGTGCATTTGTTTTTAGCTGTCAGATTAACTTGTCTCTCACAGTCCCCTTCAAACTGTCCCTTAGATAAACAATCATTTAACAAAAGTTTGCTATTTTGTTAAATTTTTTGAAAGATAATCTTTGAAAGTAGTTTTATTATTTTTAAGATATGTTTTGAGGGACTGTGAGGAACGAGTGAATCTGAATGCGGAGAATAAATGCATAGTTTTAAGTTATTATAATTTTGACATTTGATTTAATACACGTATAAGTTCATTTCTCTCTCACAGTTTCTTTGACCCTAAGTGAGCACAACTGTACATATGCATAACTACTTAATACACCCCTGAATGCGGAGAATAAATGCATAGTTTTAAGTTATTATAATTTTGACATTTGATTTAATACACGTATAAGTTCATTTCTCTCTCACAGTTTCTTTGACCCTAAGTGAGCACAACTGTACATATGCATAACTACTTAATACACCCCAATTTTTAAATTTCTTTAAGAGATTAAAAAAGAAGATGACAAATAAAAAAAAAGGTGACCGGTTTGCTTACTTGAAATATGTATGGGAATAGAGGAAAATAAAATTCATAGATCAGAATTTAAAAATTAAGCACATAATCAAAAAGTAAATTTTCATATTTCCTTAGAGGATCCGATTACATGATGAGGGTAGGTGACTGAATCTTCATTCTTATCCAAAAAACATAAATCCGTATCTTCGAGAATTTGTTGTAGTTCATGCCGTCGGTAAATCTAACTTTCATTGAATTGGAAAGTACTCTCATGCACTTGCCAAACTAGTGTACTTTACACTCAAAAGTGATCAAAATGCAAGTAGCGCAATGTCATGACACACTTTCATTTAATGTACATATGATTAATGATGTTTCATTTCAATTGCTAACACAAAGATGATTAAAATGCAAGTAAGTTTTTATATTAAAAAGTAAGATTTTTCAGATTTCTGTAGAGATCGGATTACTAACTCAATCCCCATTCTCATATCTTCGAGAATTTATAGTCTCTTTTTTTTTTCTTGACGCCTAATTAATTGTCTTTCCTGCCTTCGACATGCCAAGATTTTTATTTTTCCTTTTTATTGAATTGGAAAGTATCTCTATACGCGTAGTCGAGTACATAACAATTCGTACTTTCCATGCAGTTTCCCCAAAAAGTGTACATTTATACTCCTCAGACTTTTCAGAAAACCACACCCAACCATACTCTTCCACGTAATAATTCAAACTTTCAACCCCAATCTCCTCTGTGCGACCCCAGCATAGCAACCGAAGCTCCTCGAACCAAACGGAAACATCTAAGATATTCCCGTTACCTCCCCGCTCGATTTTCTCCACGTGTCGCCCTTTTCCCGTGTAACTCCTGGTGACCGTAGCGCAATCCCCTCACCTACTAATCCAAAACCAACCGCAGCCAGCCTCTCACATTTTCAACGCAGACCCAAAACACGGAGTCTTCGTCGAAAGCTTCGCCGAAATTTCTTGATATCTAAATCTCCCGAATCAGGTCTGAATTCTCTTCTTCAATCTCTATGTAACTCTCATTCTCTTACCGATTACAACTTCATCAGTTAAAAAACAAAAAAAAAAAATCTTTATTTTTTTGTTTTGATTTAGATTTAGTTTTGTGATAGATTTAGGCTTAGGTTTGGAGTAATTGGTGTTTCTGTTTGTGAATTTATCAATAATCGGTGAAGATTTGTTGATTTCTTAACGATCTAGCGGCTGGTTGTTTGGGTAAGTGGATCGATGTATATAACTGTTGAATTTTGGATATATATGGTTGAATCTGTATGAATTTGTGGTAATTTCTTTTGTATGGGAACAGAATTGTGTGAAAAGTATGAAATTTTGGTTGGGTAAAGCTTTGATTTTGTTTTTGGTTTTGATAATTGGTGGTATTTTGATTAGATGTGTCATGTATGAGGCTGAAGTTTGGGGATTTGGGTAGAAATTTGGGGTTTCTTTGCTAATTGGAGATGGCTAAGCTTTTATATGTTGATGCTGGTTGATGGTCGGGTTGGTACCGGAGAAAGTTGCAGTCTTGAACAAATTAGAGAACATTACATATTAAGAGAAAAAATTACCATAAAGCTTTTAGCTTTGCGTCTTGTGATTTCGGTGTTTTTAGATTGAAGATATGACACGGTTGCAGGTAAGGTTCAATTTTGACTTTTTTTTATCCTGATGAATTGGATGCTGTATTAATTTATCGTTCAGAAGAAGCAATTTTGTTAAATTTATCAAGGTTGCTGATTAAGAATGTGAATAACTCGTCCTATATGGGTACAATTGTTTGAACTTTGAGTAGTCTGCATATTGGTGGATATTAAGAATGTAAGAGACAAACTGTGGCTTCCAGTTTATCTATTTTCCTGTTCATGTTTATCAATTAGCCATAATTATTATTTTATAATTATTCTATCTCCTGGAATTAAGTGGAAGGTTGTGAAATTTTGCGTAGTATATCATTTTTACTTGCTGTTGTCTTCTGGATTGCTAGTTTTGTAAATGTTCTTGCGGATTTTGAGTTGGTTGTGTTTGGTAGCTGATTTGCAACATCATGTTTATATCTTCTTGCAGTGAATACTAGTAATGAGTCGTCCACAGGTCCCGCACCGACCTTTCTTCCATTTTGGAAATCCTTTCCGGATGATTTCGCCAAAGGGTTCTCAAATGACTCCGAACCTTTCTGCACTGCTGAACACTTTTGAGGAAACATTGGCTGAGAGGTTGAGAAAGCTCAACCCAAAAGATAACAATGATGTCCTTAGCTTGTCATGGATGAAATTGGCAATGGAGTCGCTTTGTGGAACTCATAATGACATAAAAACTCTCATAGCTGAGATTGATCTTCCCGTGAGTGCCTGGGATGAGAAGTGGATTGATGTGTACTTGGATATCAGTGTAAAGTTGCTTGATATATGCATTGTCTTCAGCTCTGAGATCGCACGCTTAAACCAGGGGCATTTGTTTCTTCAGTTTGTGTTGCATAATTTGAATTCAGCCTCTTCGAAGCAATTTATTCGTGCCCGTTCTTCAGTTGATGACTGGAAGAATCATATTGCTTCAAAGAACCCCAGGGTTGAGAACTGTAGCACCATTTTGGACAAGCTTGTGGAATCACTGGATCTACCAAAGGTTAAGAACTCAGCAAAAGGGAAACTTTTAATGCGTGCTATGTATGGAGTGAAGGTGTTGACAGTATCTGTTTGTAGTGTCTTTGCCGCTGCCTTTTCTGGTTCTGCAAGCAAGTTGTTAGATTTGAATGTTGCCGAGACATATATGTGGGCACAAGCATTTAATGACTTACAGAGTAATGTAAATGGGGAAATTAGAAATGTACTTTCTAGTGGTAGAGTTACGGTACTGAAAGAGCTGGAAGCAGTTGATGGTATTGTGAAGCACTTGTATCCTATGATCCAAGATGGCGTGGCCCTCGCAGAAGAAGAAGCATTCAAGAATTCTACTTCAGATTTAGAAAGGAAGGCACAGAATCTTTCTCAAGGACTTGATCTTCTGACCAAGGAAGTGGATGGGTTTTTCCAAATCCTCTTGACTGGACGCGATGCCTTGCTTTCTAAGCTGAGATCAGGTGGAGCAGTCTCTGACCGGATGCTGATGGGAAATGTAGAAGGGCAGGTTGTGAGGTGAATAGCAAAGCTAATCTTCCTTTATAAAGATGGTTTTAGGTATGTGGCTCTAAGTTTTCTTGTTTTTGTAAGTATACCATCTTGTATGGCTAAGTGTAATCAGTATGTTGTGATGTATAAGTTATGTTGTATTACTATGTTAGTGGTTTGTAGAAGTATGTTGCACTATGTGCTGACGTTTATATATGAAATATGGTTTGGATTGAAATCGTGTGAGGCTGCTCTGCTACTTTATTTTGCTTCCATTGGTTTTAATTGAAAGATGCTTCATTATTTACCACTATCAGACTTTTTGATCTTGAGCTTGTCACGCAAATCACTACGGCATTGCTCTTGGTGTTAGCCTAAAGCTAAAGACTCAGATAATGGAGCAAGTTTCATGTCTGAAGTTCTAGGTAAAAATTCAAGCTCCAATGCCTATGACATATACAAGTTCAATGTGCTTATTTCCTACTGCCTGATTGTTATTGGTAGTGGTTTGGAGAACTTTCTGATTCATGTAGGCATGATTTTGGCGTGATATTCCTGGACTTCGCAAGAGAATCTAGTCTGTGTACCGCGTTCTCCTAATTTCTTGTGTAACTTGATGTTCCATAGCAGGGAAAGAACATTACTGACCATAAGCATGAGAACACGTTAACAGCAAATGGCAATGGTCGGAACTTTGGAGTCTAGTGGTTACTGATGACAAATGACATTGAAATAGTTGTATTACTCTGGTGAGAGACTGGGAGGTTCTTGATGTGGTGGGGATTCCCCAATTTTGTAGCGATTCCGACTTCATGTCCCGAGTTGTGTGCTTGATTTTTCAGATTTCAACTTGTCAATCCATATCTAATATGTTTTGGTTTCGATCGAACTAGAGCCTTGTCGATTATTATGTGAAGATCCGATAGGATTATAGTCCCATTAGTGTTGAATCCGAGGTCATCGATTACATTATTATCATTGTTGCCTTGGTTCGTTTGTAACTAAACAATCATAGGTTCTCCATTGCTACTAATTACGCTTGCTTAACTCAAAAGACCTGAAAATTCATTTGATAAATCTGACTTCGCCAATATTCAAGTTCTTGTTTCACATTCATATCACAATCTAATCTTCAGGACCCCATGGTACCACAACTTATTATTCGACTTGTTAACTCAGACGCAGGAATTAGACATGAGCATCATCAAAACGATTCGTGTCAGACTATTTCCCCAGTCAATTTCTCGATGTGGGATATGAATTGGGATAATATACTATGATATTAATCTCCATAGTCAAGTCTTAATTGGAATCTGACTTCTCTGCGTTTCCTTCACGCATGCTTTTTTTCTAATCACTTTTCTTCAGTCAAATTTGTGTTCAACCTGAACATGTAAAATGCAAGGGAAAACAGAAATGCAAGACTTTGCAGCTACTAATCAACAATAACTGTGAACACTCAACAATGAACATCTTACCTACCACAGGACCCAATCAATTAATTTGATCATTCAAAGATAATTAGCTAGTGTACGCAAGTAGCCAATCCGTTATGGGAGAGGCTACCTATATAAACGGTTTATGACCCTACTCATTTATTTGAAAAATTGATGAATTGGGGATGAGGCAATGGAATAATGCAATGACATCATGCAGCTCGAGTCTTTTTTTTTTTTTTGTGACTTTGTCAAGGGAACCCAAAGGCTTTCTAGGTCCAAAATAAACCCCTTCGGCGCATGTGAAATGCTTCAACTGTTCATTGCAGCACAATGCCTGACCACTTTGACAACTTTGGGGTTTGAACCTAGGTTGGGGAGCACATCCAACTAGGCAAGAACCACTAAGCCACTTGTAGTGGTTCAGCTTGAGTCATTCTTGTGAAATTTGTATTCTTGTTCATACATGATCTTAGTTTGTGGTTTTTTTATTGTTTAGGTCAAGATGTTCATATAAGACAAAAAGGGTCAAAACTACCGAGGGGATGGTATATAGGTTTTCGGGTGTAGTGGTCCTCTCCCTTTAAGGTAGGGTAAGCGCTTCGTGTGAAGACCGCTACCAAGGGACTAATCAAGGGTGTAGCTACAGGTGGTCGAGGAGTGTATATTGACCCCTTTGACTTTAGTTTTTGTGTTCCAGTTATGTGATGTTTTTAGTTTCACATAGCTCGTAAAACTTTCATTGAACCCTATACTTCTTCCGAATTCTATGACATTATATTATTATTTTTGTTTACATTTCAATAAACCATCCAAGTTTTAATAGATTTAAGCCACAAACAAATGAAAAAGCCATAAGACTATCATATTACTTACTACAAAAATTTAGTTCTATTGTATATAAATATACTAAGTTATTTGATCATATTCTTGACCCTCCTTGATAGGATTTCGGGCTAAGCCATTGGGTTGAATTCAATCTCTCTCTCTCTCTGTCTCTCTCTTTTTTCTGCTTTAAACAGAAGTTAAAAAAGAAGGATCATCGTAAACCCAAAAATCACAGACACCACACCAACCCTCACATGAAGAATAGTTAAAAAGGTCCAATTTTTCCTCCACGGGTTTTCCAGTTGAAAAAGCCTCTTTCACGTACACCCGTACACACACACAACCCTTCCTCCATTTTCTTCGCCTATTTCTCCCCAAAAAACCCAAAGAAGCTACCAATCAATACATAGAAATGTCAAAACCCCTTACACCTACCGACACAATTTTTGCATTCCCACCTCTCCTCCTCCTCCATTAGCTACCCTTCCAGCTTTTTAGCCACTAAATCCCATCTGGGTCTCGACCCATTTCCGTTTCCGACCCGACCCGATTGCCATGGACATCAGCACTGCCTCAGGAGCTGACCACAACATCAGAGGGGTACCCACCCACGGCGGCCGGTACGTGCAGTACAATGTGTATGGGAATCTCTTTGAGGTTTCCAGGAAGTATGTGCCTCCTATAAGGCCAGTTGGGAGAGGCGCCTATGGTATTGTTTGGTAAGATTCTTGCTTCACTGGGTCTTTGAGCTTTTCTTGGTAATTAAAGTCTGAGGCTTTTTGGGTTCTGTGGTGATTTATGGTTCTTGAAGTTCTTGGGTTTAGTTTGGTTTTGAGTTGGAAGTATTGGGTTGAATGTTTAGTTTAGTGGAGAAGCAGTTTGTAATTGTGATCAAGGTATTCATTTGATTATTGTGGGTGTAGTTGGAAAGTTTGGTTCTTTATGAAGATCTCTATCTGGAAATTAGCTGGGTTTGCTAAAGATAGTAGCTTTCTTTGTGTGTAGGTTTGTTTCTATTTTTGTTTTGGGGGGTTGAATTTGGTATGTGCTGGTTTAGGGGTGGTTTTCTGTTTTTGGTTATAAAGTTATGAAGGTTGTGAGTTGGAGAGGGTCAGTTTCTTTGTGTACAATAAATGAAGTGTTACACATATTCCCATGAAATTTGTTATGTGTTCTTAAGTTGGGGTAAGTGATGTTTTATGTGTTCCTTGTTGGAGATTTCAGTCCAAAGATGCATTTACATTGTTTCAAGGAGAATGTGAAAAATATTGAAATTAAGAGTTCCAAGGTCACTCTATGTGTTTTGAATTTAACTGGAAGAAAGACGCTCAACTGAGTGTGCATTTTCCTGAAAAATCAGGATGGATAGCATGAAGCTTTATTTCCCATGTTATTTGAGGGTCGTCAACTTGAATTGTCTTTGTTACTTTGCATATGTAGATGTAATATTCATTTCAGCTCTAAGTGTGTGATCCTTACCTTCCTTGCTGATTCCCCTTATGTTATTGTTGGTCCTCTATTGTCCCATGTTTCATTAGCGGGACTCACATTTCTGCATGGATGTATATCTTAGTCTTATTTCTTTCATTTTAATATGTAAAACTTTACAACATATTGGGTTCTCATGACTCAGTGCAGAGTTTGTGTGTTTGACTGCAGCCTTTGTTGGGTGAATGATGTGCTATTTCAAGGTTTCAATTATAAATGATCTTTCCATTTATTTGACTTATGTCCTATGTGTTATCAACAAATTGAAGGAAGATAATTTTTTTTTGGTTGCTATTAGTGCTGCTGTGAACGCTGAGACTCATGAGGAGGTTGCCATTAAGAAGATTGGTAATGCATTTGACAACAGAATAGACGCCAAAAGGACTTTACGAGAAATTAAACTTCTTCGGCACATGGATCATGAAAATGTAATGTTTGTGACCTTCTTCCCTTCATGTTCTTATGAGGAATCTTTTCTGCCTCCTCCTTGAGCACTATATTTTTCAAGATACTCTTTTTGCTTATCATTAATTACAATGTAACTATTGTGGACGACATCGTATGTGTCAAAGTAGTTCACTTTATTCATATCTGATCATACGTCACTTAAAAAATACGACTGCATTTTTCTTCTTCACATCCTTTGTGGCTTTGCAGCACTTTCATCTATAGAATGATTTTTTTTTTTTTTTTTTTTTCTCAATGTGGAAAATGGTATCAACTAGAATATAAACTTTATAGACAGATAAGTCAGTTAAAATGATTCCTTATAATAATACTATGGAGATAAAGATGAGAGCATCTTGTAAATACCATGAAGAATCATGTCTGTTAATTTAATTTTAAAATTCTTTTTTACTTATTTTTATGAGACGTGCTCCACCAGCTTCAAAGCAAGTTTGATAGAAAGGTACTTATAAATTATAATTGGCAAAGTTGGGGGAGGATTTTTCCTGGAATAAATCTTTCTTTACCCTCCCTAGTTGAATATCTCACATGGACTTAATTCTGCTTGTTTGCACCGCTTTTGTTAAAAAAATTGAGAATTTAGATTCTTTTTAAGTTTTCTTTCTGTTTTTTACTCTTTTTTTTTTTTTTTTTTCCTGGAGTCAACAGCTTACTAGTTTATTCTTTCTCTGCTCAGGTTATTGCCATCAAAGACATCATAAGGCCTCCACAGAAGGAGAACTTCAATGATGTTTACATTGTTTATGAATTAATGGACACCGACCTTCATCAGATAATACGCTCCAACCAAACTTTGACTGATGACCATTGCCGGGTTGGTACTACTTTTATTTCTTGGTTTATATGTTTGATATGCCAGTTGAATTTAAGTGCCAGGTTTTTGTAGTTCATATAGTTGCATTGGAATGTTTTCAACTTTTGACAGTAGTTTTTTTTGGTGTGTTAATATTTGCTATACCATTTGGGTTTAGTGCTTTCATGCAGTTCATATGGAATGTTCATATGAAATCTGGAATGTTCTAAACTATTGACAGTGGTTTTCTTTTTGTTTTAAAGGCCAAGGTTTGTAGTTGGATTCCAGATTTCTATGTTTAGGTTACTGGTGATAGCAATACTTGCTTGTCACTGAAGTAGGTTGATTCACGCAACTGCTGAAGATGGTATACATATTCCTTTTTACCCATTCAGCTCTATATAGGACTTAAGTATCTTGCAAGTCCTTCCATAGCTTTATAATAAATTGTGTATGGTGATCCTCATTTCATCTCTTAAAAAAGATTCTGGTCCTCTGCTTAGGTAGTGATATCTCTAGTTTGGTTGGAACTTGGAACATGGCTCTATATCTTTACTTTCAAGTTTTCTGGATCTTCCAGGAAACTTTCACTTGTGGCTCATAGATATAAAAACAAGTGTAAACTAAGACACAATTATTTGCATCTAGCAGTTTTCTCATGATCTTGATATTGGTGAGACGTGCCTGAGTTTCACTAATGTTTAAGTTCTACCTTTGCAGTACTTTCTGTATCAGTTGTTACGAGGGCTCAAATATGTACATTCAGCAAGTGTTTTGCATCGTGATTTGAAGCCCAGCAATTTGCTCATGAATGCAAATTGTGATCTCAAGATTGGTGATTTTGGGCTTGCAAGGACAACATCTGAAACTGATTTCATGACTGAATATGTTGTTACTCGTTGGTACCGTGCTCCGGAGTTGCTCCTTAATTGCTCAGAGTACACTGCAGCAATTGATATATGGTCTGTAGGTTGCATTCTAGGTGAAATCATGACCAGACGGCCCCTATTCCCTGGCAAAGATTATGTGCATCAGCTGAGACTCATTACAGAGGTATCATTTCTTTATATTTCTTACTGAACCTAAATAGGTCTTTCACCAGTTTCTATTTTTCAAGTCTCTGGGAATGATGCATCTGTAGATGTATGTTTAAATTATAAGCCTCCAAAAACTTTAATTTTCACTTATGGGGAAGCAGGTAATATGTTACTTAGGGTATCAGTTGTTCTTGGTAATCCTGATCATTCTAAGTTTTTGGCCCCTTAAACAACTTAATGCCCAACTTTTAGAACCTTCCTAGTTGCAAGAGTCATGGAGGTACGACTTGATTTTCATTTGGCTAGGTTTCTTGTTGCCAATGGCAGGAAGTGCACAAATTTGACTGATTCTATGGCGATGAAAATGGGAAAATGGATTGTAGTAAGATTAATCTATATGGTTGTGTAAGAGATAATGGGTGCTCCTTAGATGTAGGTGATGCATCTATGGAGGATGAAAATGGGTTTTCCTTTCACATATCTTTGTTACAAAGTAGTTTTTCTCTTATCTCATATGTACCATACTGATTGTGACGACTAGTGCATTGATGTTGTCCATTTTTGTTGAGCAGCTAATAGGTTCACCTGATGATTCAAGCCTTGGATTTTTACGAAGTGATAATGCCCGAAGATATGTTCGACAACTACCTCAGTATGCAAAGAAGGACTTCTCCGTTGGATTTCCTAATATGTCTGCTGGTGCTGTTGATTTGCTAGAGAAGATGCTTATCTTTGACCCAAACAGGCGCATTACAGGTATTCTTAGTTATTTGGTTCTGGTATAAAGTATAACAAGGATTTAAGAATCCTGCAGCGTTCAGAGTGAATTCAAACTTCGGAAAAAAGAAGAAGGAAATATTTAATGTCAGAAAACAAAGTAATGGGAGATTTAGTATTCTCTATTCTGATATATGTGGTGGAACATGTGTTATTAGTCTCAACAACCATATTTGTTAGTTGCATCGATAATTAATTTTCTTTGACATGCTTTGCAGTTGATGAGGCTCTTTGCCACCCATACTTGGCACCTCTTCATGATATCAATGAGGAGCCTGTCTGCCCAAGTCCTTTCAGTTTTGACTTTGAGCAACCATCGTTTACTGAAGAGAACATCAAGGAACTCATATGGAGAGAGTCAGTAAAGTTCAATCCAGATCCAATTCAGTGAAGATTATGCAAGTCTGTTGTATGCACTTAGTAACCCAAAAACTGAGTACAATAATGCTACATAGAACCCCCTGGATCCTCCTGGAGAAAACAAATTATAAAACTTTGTTGGAGATATTGGGGTTTATTGAGAAATTGTGCTGAGATGTCATTCATATGACTTGTTCACATCCTTGGATGTCTGTATTTTTCGAATTTGTAAAAGGGATGAAAATTGAATGTCAAGGCTGGCTATTCAGTGTATTATGTAGAGCTTCAACCCCTCATTGGTGCCAAGCATCATGATTTTGGTTGTAGATGTTGGAGCCGAGGTTCTGGACCTATTGGCTTACTGCGTTAAACTGATGCTGGAGAATTACCCAGAACTGTTGTAAGGCCTAACAGCCTTGCAACTATTTCTATTTAGAATGGTAGGCTAAATAGTCTGAATAGGTTTGATATGCTGAAACTACTCGATTCTGTATATTTCTGCTTGCTTTCAAGACACAACTTTCTTAGCTTCATTGTGAAATCTGACAAAAGCTTATAAAATTCAGATATTAGTGTAGAATATTTCGGTGTACTATCAATTCTGGATTCTATCACTGGGCAGGGTGCTGTTTCAGTCTCTTTGATTTCAGAATTCTGGTTGTTTCATATTTCTATTTAATTCTCGCTAATATCAATAATAGTAACAGTTAAACATAGAGGATTAAACTTTTGTCCTCAGATATGGCATTTGCTTTTGGTGTGACAAATTAGCTCTGCCATTAAACAGCACATGATTTGGGGAATCTTACACATCACTCCTATAAGTACACTTTTTAATCTCTACCATGTCGATCGGTATATCATCTGCTGGAAAATCACAACCACCAGGTTTAGCAGTTCCTTGATCAGGCAGCAGACCACAGGGCGTTGGCGTCACACCGCTTGTGATCCCCTGAATATCAGTACATGTCCATGGCTGCTTCTTTGCCTTCTTTGCCAATCCAATGGTCACATTGGACATGCAAATCCCGGTAAATGGATGGTCGGCAATGCCTTCCAATCTTGCAGCCATGGTTACATTTTCAGCCACCACGTCTCTATAGTTAATCCCAGTAATCTCAGGAAAGGCATTTTTGTCATAGTTACCATCAGCATGTGACCCATAATTACCAGTCATCCAAAATGCCCATTTCATTGTGTGCAGTGTCATTCTCCTTACATATATGTCTTTCACATACCCTCCTCTCCCTACAGCTGTCTTGATCCTGACGGCTGATTCGGTATTGATGGCCACGATGTCTTCGGCTCTGACATCTTGGATCCCACCTGACATTTCGCTGCCCAATGCGATGGTTGCACTGTAGGGTGAAATGCATGTGAGCCGTCTGATCACTAGTTGTTTTGTAGGCATTCCAAATGATATACCATACTCATCCCAACCACTCTTAACAGCTACACAATCATCACCAGAGACTATGTAACAGTCTTCAATTCTAGTATTTGTGCAAGAATCTGCATTCAAAATACAAAACACACATGTTAAGTAGGTTAATTTGCCATTATCCTAACATGGCCTATGTAGAGACAAATTTATGTCAAACCTGGATTGATCCCATCAGTGTTTGGAGACGAAATTGGAGCAATGATAGTAATCCCTTGCACAAGAATGTTACTGAAACATCATAATTGGAGCGGTGATGATTAGTAAATGTGGTACAAATAAATTTTACTGTTGTGTCACGTTTCAAATGTGAAAGGGTGTAGATTACCTGCTATAGACAGGATGAACATTCCATGATGGAGAATTTAGGAGGGTGAGATCTGAGATCTGGATATCACTTGAGAACATGATCTCAATCAGGTAAGGGCGGGTGTATTTTAGCTTCTTCTTGTGGAACTGTTGCCACCAGAACTCACCTTGACCATCAATTGTGCCATTGTCTCCTGAAATTGGAAACATCAAATGGGTCCCAATGAATTTAGTCACTCCAATATATTCAAGTAACATAACCAATTTGGAGTTGGTAGGTAAAATCTAGTTGAATTGAACCTATTGAACAAATTATGAGTAATCTGATTATACAAAAACCAAGTAGGTACCTGTAACAATGACATCAGTGAGATTTGTTCCAAATATGAGACTGGAGAACCTTCCAGCTGCTGCATCTCTTCCTCTACCATAAGATGGAAGGGCTTTAAGCACAGGCCACTCATTCAAGTCCTGAAACCCCGGTTGATTGGTTGAGTTTAGAAGACCAAGCAAAACACATAGTATACATACGAAAATCTACCAAACACATCATAAGAAACCAAAATGGTCCTTACTATTACTCTTGGTTCTTAGATCCTTTCAAATTTAACAAATTACTCTTTGATTCCAGAGCAATTATTCCTATAAAATATATCTCAAAATTATAGTGTGACAGTGTTTCATTTGCCCATATTGAGGCTACTTTGAGTTCATACATAATGTTCGGATTAAGCCAAATATGAACGCTAACATTCTGTCACATCATTTCGGATCGAAAGTTTTAGAACTGATTTTCATGATGATTAATTCTTTCTCACATCCTACTTACACACATAACCACTTTCTCACAGACAAATAAAAACATAATAAACAGCATAAATGGGAGTATATGCATGTTTAGGGATCAATAACTAAGAAAAAAGAAGAAGAGAGAGACCTGAGAAGCAAGAAGAACAGCATCCTTGTGAAGATAAAGAGTGAAATGGCTGGTGAGGCTGAAGCTTCCTGTCAACCATTTCCCAGCTGGAACAAAAAGCTGAGCACCTCCATCTGTTGCAAACTGGCTCAGCTTACTGATTGCAGTCTGAAAAGCCTTTGTATTTGATGTCTTTCCATCTCCAACTCCTCCAAACTCGGTCAGTGAAGCACTGTGAGCTCTGCAATTCATAGCAGAGTACTGAAACGACTCAGATTTTATGGGGCCCTTAGGCTTGGCCTTGGCTACTCCTCTGCTCTCTCCCCCTCTTAGTATTAAGGCCACCACAACTACTATTAACACTGATTTCATCACCTGAAAAGAAAATAAGGCTGGTCATTAGCATTTGTTTGCTGAGAAAATGCAGGAAACGGGACAAGAGAGTAAGAGAATGCGAGGTTTTTACTTGAGTTTTCATGGGATTTCTTCTCAACAATCCCATTGTGGAAAGAAAGCTTGGAGTTTGTTTTTGGTGTTGCACAGAAGAAAGAAGGTATATATATAGGGGGGGGGGGGGGGGGGGGGGGGGTGAAGTTGAGCTGGGAATAGTTTAGCATGATTAATATGATATTGGATTTGTTGTCATTCTCAAAAGGAATTAAAGAAATGGAATTTCAGTTCCTTTTTAAGCTAATGTTTAATTTATTGTCACAAAAGAAATGTTTGTTCTGTTTTACACTTGTTATATATACTCAACTTAACCATGCCGGAATGACGGGAATAACCTAACAAAGAGCTACGGTTATAACAGTCTCTCTTTACATATAGGTAGAGAAGAAATGACACCCTTCATTATTTTTTTTCTCGACCAAGTTCTAATAGCAATCATGTGAACTAGTTACATAAATGTGAGATCAACAACTAGATATATTGAATGAAAATTGACATATTTATGATCACATACAAAGCGACCAAAATATATCTTGACCAAGATATATGGGATGCAACTATCTACCTGGTTTGCAGATCCAGGTAGGGGTAACACCTTTTCCTATATTGGCAGGGAGTTTTCATTGTAACCATGAACTAAGATTCACAAAGGCTATGAGCTTGAGTTGCATTTTGGTACCATCTTATAACGATCCAATGTCTCATGACTCTCATCTATAAGTCGAAATTACTATCAGATATCTATTCGTAAATTTCCTCAAGCATCACTGACATGAGATCCAGAATATCTTTAATTATCAAATAAAAGAAAATATATCTCGTGTATAGTAAGGATTGATTTAGTAAAAGAAGATGATTGAATTCCTAATGAAACAATCCTTCCTCTAATCGGTGATGTCTCTTATCCAGATGTTGCTTGCACTTCTCTTTTTTGGAGTTAGATGCTTGGACGATAGTATTTGCTTTGCAAGAAGGGTGGCGATATGCAAAGTTCAGAAGGTTCAGACCACAACAAAAAAAAAAAAAAAAAAAAAAATTCATAGTTCAAATGGTCGACATTTGAGGTGAAGATAAAGTGCAACACCCTTGTACATTAGTTAGCTAATTGAAATTTGTGTTCGGCTGTAATCATGAGAAAATATGGATCCTTCACCTTAGATGATAAAACTATGGTATGTTAACATTTCTCATACATCAACTATTTTTACCACTTTATGGACTAGTGTTACCACTTTGAGGACTAATATTACTATTTTGAGGACTCATACGGTAAACTAAGAAAATTTACCACTTTAAGGACTTGTGTTATCACTTTGAGGACTAATATTACTATTTTGAGGACTCATACGGTAAACTAAGAAAATTTACCACTTTAAGGACTCATGTTACCACTTTGAGGACTAATATTACTATTTTGAGGACTCATTTTACCACTTTTAAGGCAATTGTATATATGTCATACGTTAACACATTGTATAATTTTCCCTTAGATGATTGCTATCCAATTTGATATACTATTCACTCATAATGATTTAACCTTATACCTCAACCACAAAGAAAAACCACTTTCTAGTAACAAAATTTTGCATGATTTTGGATGGAAATTATTCTAAGTGATAATTTCAACCCTTGATATTTATTATCAACTTTATTTTTAATAAACAAAAAGTGTATTTAATGCAATCTAACCATTCATTTATGTTGGTGCAAGTGCACGGCGGTGCTCTGAATAATCACAGTGACATTTATTTATCATCGCAAGATTTGGATTCAGCTCAGTTAATTGCCCTTTGGCAATTTAATTTAGGTCAGATCTTCGAAGTTAATCGCAGGCTCCCCATATAGCCATTGGCACTCTTCTGGAGCCAAATGACGATTCAAATTCCACTGAAATTCCATGTTGATAATGATAATGACTCGGGGATTGAAATAATAAAAACAAAGCTTATCCTAGCCTTTTCACTATTTGTCTCTTTTAGTTTGAGCTTAGTGGTCATTTAACTTTTTTTTTTTAAAGGATCAAAAGATTTCACTCTTACCTCAATGATCATTTAACTTGAAAAATACATTAATTCTAGTTCTTATCGAAAAGATAAAGTACTTGCTCGAGTTTAAATAGTAAACTCCATTAGTGATCTATGTGATCACCCATGTTTGAGAACTGAGATCATCTAACCATTGTTGCCGTCCATTCCACTATAAAAACCATTAATCATTATAGCTATCAAATTATCAATTGCCAAATAGATCTTTTTTCATGAAAGCCATACATGACACTTAATCTCATATTTGTAAGTGAGAGGTCGTGATTTCGACTCACAAAAAACTAGTTACTGTAATTATTAGTTGTTAATGTAATAAATAAATAAAAACCATGTTATATATTACTTCTACTAAAATAAGAAAATGTTACATATTACTTATTTAGTTTATCCTCGGAAGAATATTACCATTTGGTCGATTGTCTGCCCATTTCCGTGAGTTGTAGAATTTTTTGTTGTTGTAAGCATCTTTTACTTATCAAAGTAACATTTAAAATTAGAATAGAAAAACAAATTAGCTAACTAAAAAAGGAGTGATATCTCACCCATGACTCCTAGAGTGACTCATCAAAAGATTCAAAACTCATGAGCTTGTGAGTTGAAACTAGGGATCTTTGCCTCTTTGTGAAGTTTTGGACCATTGCCGTTGGAAAGTAGCTGATGGGTTCCCACACTCTACGGTCACTTTCTTGAAGTTTGCTATATTCACGCTCATATTCATGTTCATATCACATACAATCCAATCTCGTGAACTCTTCAAATCTAAGCATTGCCTTGCCGACGACGACCCACTTCACGTACAGATTCACGGGTCGATCACAAACTGGTGACTACTGGTGGCCCTCATCCTAACCCTAATTTGCTAATGGTAATTTGATTAGTAAACTTAGGGAAAGGATTTTCACACTCTGTATTTTACATTCCATACTCTATGTTACATTTTTTAGTATTTCAATATCACATTTTTACAATCTACACTATAAAAAAATTCGACATTTGTGCTCCCATTTTTGCTGGGCGAAACCGAAACCTTCTAGGTTTCACGACGCTCCGATCCCGTCTGCAGCAGGGCACTCCGGTCCTGCAAGTGGTAGAAGGACGCGGCTTCATCTATTCCGTGCGTTTGCGGAGGCGGTTTGGCCGGAAGAGAAAGTTGAAGGTTTAGATTTTGCTTTGGGTTTGCCGGCGACCGGTTATTGTTCTGGGGCGGCTTTAGGGTTGACGAGGAGGAGGTAGGCGGCACGCTCTCGGGTCTAGAAGAGGAGAGCGGTAAGAGATTGCTAGAGATTAGCTTTCGGGCTGCCTGTTAAGGCTTTGGTTCGTGCTTGCAGGGTCGGACTATTGCAGCGATCAAGTTTGGCGAGCGGTGGGATGGTTGCTATGGCCTCCTGCCTGGGAAGGCCACTGGATTGATGAGGTGGTGGCGGACTGGCTTCTTGGAGGTTCCAGTTTTGGCCGGCGGGGTGTGGGAATGTAGGGTTTAGGCAGTGGGTCTTTGGGCCTTTGCCTTCATGGGCTGCAGAGATGCAGTTTAGTGAATTGGGGCTAGGTTAGCCCAATTCGCCTATTCTCTCACTCTCGGGTTGGGATTAGGCCTTCGTTGGGTGGTCCATCCTGCTCTTAGTCCTATGCATGTTCCTAGAATGTTGCTGTGGGTGTGTTGAATGTTGCGACGTACACCAAAAGGGTCTTAGACGTCAAGATATTCAAGACATTGGTACCATTTTAGGGCAGTGTAGGGGTAGAGAGTTTTTAAATTCTGTTTTTTATTATGCAGTTCCTTTAGGATTTAGTTTTTGGAGTTTCCGCTGTGGACTTTAGTATTTTTTATATGAGCATTGATTTGTAATATGAGTGGTATTCGGACCTCTCAAGCTTGACCAAGTGAGGTCGTATGATTTAATATCAATAGATCAGTCTTCCGTTGCCCTAAAAAAAAAAAACTACACTAAAAAAACAAAACTTAAGATACTAAAAATTAAGAAAACATACAGTGTGAATTGTAAAATGAGGAGTGTGAATTTCACTTCTCTAAACTTATTATGATTAGACCTTAGAGCTCTTCTAATTAAATATAGTTGAATTATGCAGGTCTTTAGTTGTTTAGCAGCAGCATAATAATCCAACACAGGAGCTATCTCTCTAACATCTGTGAAAAAAATGGTTTTGAAATTGGAATCATTGCACCCCTCATAATCTGATATGAGCCAAAACTTCTGCTACATGATGACTCGTTAAGGTTGAGTAAACAGATGCAGTAATTAGTTTATGGAACCCACGGCAAAATAATGATAGTTTCTGGTAACAAAATGCACCAGATATTTGATAAAATGTAAATGTGTATATATATGTATATGTATCTTTTCTTTTATTTGCTCTTTTTCTTTAAAGTGTGATCAAAGACAAGATGTTCGATAAAGAATCAGACTTTTATATTTCGCCCGAGTTAGAAACATTATGAATTGTTCTATAAGAAGGCAATTTTGGATCAATCAATCAATTCACCAAAGATGTGTTTTGGATGATCAATATATTATGTCCTAAATGAAAAGGGACAATAAAAAGGAGACATCCCTGACAACCCGTGAAGGTAGAATTCTTGAATGGATGGAAGTTTGGCTTCTAGCTTGCTATGAAACAGAATAATGTAATTGGGGTTTGTTGAACTGATAAAACTACAAGACTATATATTTTAAAATTGAAGATACCCTATTAAGAGGCTCAAAACCCTCACAAGATTATGCTATTCACTCACGAGAGAAGTCTCTTGGCACAAAACAAAACAAAAAGCAGCAGTATTCCTTAGTGGAGGTTTTGTACGTGGTTGAGAATAAAACCAAGTTTCTCTTCACGCCGTAAAAGTGCAAGTCACACATGACATTAGTCTATGTTGCGCGGAAGTTGGGTGATGTTAACAGAAAGAAAGGCCAATTCTATGTGCGGGATAGTGAAAGCAAACGTTGCTTCTCAAATTTTTGTTAAACCATCGAGTGCTAAGCATTTTCTCATCTATTGCGTTTCTTTTTCATATGTTGGTCGGAACAAAATGCTCCAGAAAATGGATGAAAGAGACTTGCATTGGAAAAATAGTTGGTAAGGGTATGAACTGTCAAACTAAGAAATTAAGTTTACCGGATTTGCTTCAGAAAGACTAGGGCGTCACTGTGATCCGAAAAACAAAATGGTATGACGTACTTCTGTACGAAACATTATATCTAATTGACCCCATCTTTGTTTAAAGATTGCATTTTCTGGTTCAAGCTATACTACAATACTTGGCCTCAAGTTCCTTGGGTATTCAACCAACAAAAGAAAAGTTTCTTTGGGTGGATAATATCTTGGTGGTAGCTAGAAGCCTAGAACAGCCTTCTGTAGTGGAGACAATATAATTCCTTATCCAATGAACCACTACCATCCCACGTTTAGGAATCTAGGTGAAAATTATATGTAAGCCACTATTGCAGCTTTTGTAGAAATATCAAATTATGGGTTTTTCTTTGCTAATATTTTATTAATGTTAGTGTGCGCGCAAAACTAGTGGAGCACCGACCAGAGTTGGTACTTGGTCGAATTATTGGTTTGCCGCCCATCCTCTCCAGTATATGCATCCAAACCAGTTGCCAAGCAAAGCATGAGATGTTACATAATACGAATCAAGAAATTCTTTTTGGTAGTTGCAATGGAGCTTCTCATTTTGTCATTATTGGTTAGATCCTTCTCCAACTAAATTTCAAAATATAAGCATGAATGTATGAGAATAAGATGAGTTTCATTTGAAGGAAACCGACCATATCTATTGAGGAGTGTACCAAAATTACACTGTATATGAAAGATGAGTTTACTATTTATAACTGTTCATGTAACAGTGAACTGACGATTTTACCTCCGGTCTTCTACCACAATTTCGCATCTGTCATATACATATGAAAATATGTTTTTACCCTTTCATTGCTTCTTAATTACAGGCTGTCATCTTTTGATAGTTTTGTTATTCGGTGTCTGGGCTTTGAATTAATATGGACTTTGTTTGATATGCACACAGCCATGATCTCCCGTCCATAGCCTCCCTTTATTTAATCCTTCTAATTTCTTTCCAAAAACAAAACCCGTGGCAAAGCACGGCCAATTTTCTAGTAAACACCATATGTAAGTGAATGTAACTATGTATCGACTAAGAATATCTATAATCGTCTCCTTAAAACAAGCTTCGTAAGCCAATAGAGTTAGTTTTCTTTACAAAGGAGATTCTCTACATATGTTAAAAATCTAAACTCATCTCACCATATAACTGAATCTCTAAAAGAATGAGAGAATTTAATTAGCTACTTCAATTTGATAACTTTTAAATGTGAATTTTACTTGCGTTCCTATCATTTTTTGTTAGTGAATGTAGGTAATAAATTGATCTTATTCCTATATCCCTTCCAAATTATCAGTAATGTCAGTCTTTGGCAAGCAAAAATCATTTAACTCTGAAATTAACGTGATGATATGAGACTATACAATATAGTTAATTTAGTGAATATTAAATAATCGATAAATTAATAACTTAATAATTTATCAAAGTATTCTTTATTTTCTTAAATATTGTTGTATTTTGTTTAATGTGCTTTGTTGACCGACGAGCATATAACTCTGAGTGTCATGAAAAATGATAAAGATGATGAAGTTAAAAATGATAGTTTTACTATGGAGCCCGTTTCCCGAAAGGAAGCTCTCAAAGCAGTCACGATGTCATTTAATAATTTTTTGTTGCAGCATGAGAAAATCACACTAGAACTTCTTAGCATGTTAAGAAAAGTCAGAGATGAGATCCAATGTGACATCAATTTCACGAAGAAACAAACACGATTAAGTCATTGTTTGTGAAGGCCTCATAGTCGAATCATAAACACTACATATTAAGGAATTATTAAGTTATATATATATTACATGGGGTCTATATGATTTTTTTTAATGTATTATCGTATACTTTAGCAAGTTATGAATTTGTCATTCATAGTCTCTTAAAATTATTTCTTAGGTGAGCAAATCTGCATATATGAATAATTGCAAATTGTAGTTTTTGGTTTTTGAAGTTAATTTAGAGTGGTGCTATTTGCACACTCATTTTAGTCACAACCCCTTCTATTTTTTCATTACTTTAATACAATTTTTTTTTTACAAATTACCATAACTACTCTCTTTTGTAATTATGTTTCTTTTTCTTTTTTCTATTTGGCAAGTCAATCATGAAATTAAACATCATTATCCAATAAACCAATTTTTCTCGTGAATATCATTGCTGATTAGAAAAAAAAAAAATTTGATCGACATGACAAAGTGCAATATGTCAAAAGTTTTGCAATTAGGTATGTCATCATGACTGCTATACAAAACTGAAGAAAGATATAAGCATATCACCTAAATTAAAGGAGATCCAAAAATCTCTCACATCTGACTAAGCAACGTTGATTCAATACCATTCCCAGTGACATAAAACATTTTGTAGAGTGATGATATGACTAAAGTCAAAATGAAATCAAATCGTCAATAATTTCAAAATTATCTATCAACTCAAGTCAAAACCATGATTAGCAAGCAAGCCATACCAAAATCAAACTAAGCCGAACAAAATGCACAAATTTAAAGCTCCTAGTCCACCAAATCATTGAGAAAATTGATCTTTTAGTGGAGAGCAATGGATTGAAATACATCAGATAATTTCAATTAGAATCTTACCAGGAATGATGGATTCAAAGGGGTTCGAATGATCACTAAACTTATATTTTTCTTTCATGTCTCCATTGCAAATCAGATGTAATTTTTTTCTTTCCAAAGTTGGGTCTAAAGTTGCTTGTTTTGCCATAATTAAACTTCAAAGCATCAGGTTAGAGAGTTAGAATGACTATGCTATAGAAGTTTTTGATGGAATTCTTAAAAAAGAAAATCGCAAAGAGTTTTGAAGTCCTCTGTGTTTGCAGGAAAATAAGGGTTTAGGATTTGGGAATGATTGACTTGCCAAATAGAAAAAAATAGAAAAAAGAAAAAAAGAAAAAGAAACAGAATTGTAAGGGTGGGTAGTTAGGGTAATTTGTAAAAAAAAAAAAAAATTAATTAAAGTAATAGATAAATAGAGAGGGTGTGTGAAGAGAGAAAATGGGTGTGCGAATAGCACCACCCTTAATTTATCATAAAGTCTCATGATACTTGTACTAATGCACCACGAGCCTTTTAGGTACTACTAATACGTAGGATATTATTCTTCCAACTGATTTTTGTAGAGTAGATGAGTTACTGTAGGCATAAGTATTAGTATTACATTAGCAAGGAGATACTTTCTAGTATATTATATAGGAGTACAAGATGAACCGGCAATTATCTAGTGATCCCAACCCGATCAGGTTGTCTACATTATGAATGGATAATATAACTAGAACATTTCATATCTTTCCAGCCAAGTTTCTTCTTTCTTTACTATAGTAGTTGCTAGCTTTGAAGAGTTTACCGATAATTTTCTAAATCTTGGAAATGGCATTGACAGGCAAATAGAATGTTTGAGGGAGCTTTAATTCTTCGTCATCATCCAACCTGCAAGGAATAGAACACCAGCAAATCTGGTGTTTTATTAGAGGGTCGAGTTTGCTGTCAGCTAGCTATGGCTCAATTTTAAATGGATGTACTAGGAATTTGGATTCTTGACGGACACGTACATCAACTAGTATGGATTTTCTCTCGGAAAACTATAATTTACTAGAAAATGTGAATTCATATAATGCACAACGTAAGATCAAAGCTAATTATGCTTCTATATATTTCTCAGAAAAGCCTTTACTCCAGAGTATGATAATACAAATTTGTATTTATCAATTAATCCCAGTATTTGGAGAAACAAATGCTAAAAAGTAATGTTTACCCTACACATAGGCTCAGTGCTATGAAACAAAATTATTAACTAGGTGAAAAATTGAAAACTGAGAGAAAGTTTTCTTAATCAATCTCAAAGCTTGGAAATGGCCGTTGCAGACAATTTAGATCTTTGAGGGAGCTTTAATTCTTCGTCATCATGCAATCTAGAGAAGTAGTGGCCTACCATCTGGTCAGTGACAAGCTCTAATCTAGAAGGCTTCCACTTTGGGTTCTTATCCTTGTCCAAGAGTATAGCTCTGCAACCCTCCATGAAATCATTGCTGATTTCCCCACACAAAACATGATAAATAATTCTATATTCGCGAACAATGCACTCACCAACTCCTTGAAGCCGCCTTCCTCCTCGAATCGATCTTAAAGCAATCTTCAAACTTGTTGGTGATGCCTGTCTTAGCGACTGAATTGCTGACAATAACCATTCATGGTGATCAGTTATGTTGATTATGGTAGCAAGCTCTTTCTCCAGGCTACTTAATATTTCTTCCACTGTTGATTGAGAAAAGCACTTGTCAATAACATCCATATAGTGGTAAGCACTCTTCATTTTTGGAGCTGGTTGCTCAGAGTATTCATCTAGAATAGCTGAAATAATAGCACAATCGTCAGCTGAGCTTGTATTAGTTGAAGAAGAGTCTAGTTTTCTTGCCAAGGCTTCTTCTAGCAAAGCCAATTTAGATGACGGAACAAAGTGAGTTGCTAGACCCAAAGCAAGCATTTCAGGACCGTCCAATCTGGCACCTGTAAGACCAAGATACTCTCCAAAGAATCCAAGAAGTCTTGAAAGGTAGTAAGAGGAACCAATATCAGGAAACGATCCGATAGCTGTTTCCGGCATAGCAAACACTGTCTTCTCTGTTGCTACACGAAAGCTACCGTGTATAGAAACACCTGCCCCCATCCCCATAGTGATTCCATTAAGAAATGAAACCTGAGGTTTAGTTTTTATTGCTAGGAAATACATTAGGGTGTATGCAGTTTTGTACAATTTGAGAGCATGTCTCAAATTGCCATTGTAGAGATGATGTGCTATATTTGCAATATCACCACCGGCAGAAAAAGCTTTTCCGCTACTTTTGAGAATGACTAACTTGACAAAGGCATCATGCTCATAGTTGAGGAACAGCTCAAACAGCTGCAAGATCATGAGAGTGGAGAGAACATTCAATTTTTGAGGCTTGTGGAGTGTCAATGTCCTAATGAATGGATTATTCTCTTGTACTAGAATCTCTGGATTCCCATTATCATGATAATCTGAGCTGAAAGAAGCCATATGTTGTGATCAATTAACTATTGAAAAATGGATAATGGGAAATGCTTAGTGATCAATGGGAATAATTACTACATAATATGGAACAATTGTGGCCATCTTATATAGAACACTAATATGAAAATGATTGTAGGTTGCAATAGACTAACAATATCATAGTGACAAATTTATATACCATTAATAGCCTCATCATAAGAAATGCCAAAACTGTTACAATAATTTTGTGGTCTCAGTACCGTGAGGTAATTGACAACAGTATTAAAGCAATTGGTTAGGCCGCTTACTGAATTGAGTTGGGCGATTAATTGTATATCTACTATTAGGATTGGGAGCAATTTCATACAAAACAATTAAGGGCAAATGTTATAATTAGTCCTCGTGGTTTAGGGTCATGACTGTGTTTGCCCCTGTGATTTAAAAATATCTAATTTTGGTCATTTAGTTTGATATATCAACTAATCTTTGTCCAACTATAACATTCTGTCTAACACCCAGTTGCTGATCTTTATTAAGGCCAGAGTGGGCCATGAGTCCATATTGAACCCGAGTTCGCTGCTGGTTTGCAAGCGGTGGCTGAGCCTCCAGTTTAGAAGGCGATCAGAGCCGTTAAGGGCAAGACGAGCAGGCGTGCGTGTCAGTGGTGTCGAAGCGACTGGGGAAGACGCACGACTGGATCATGGAGCTCAAGGCGTTGATGCTGGTGCACCGCCTCATGAACGACGACGATCCATATTCCAAGATGAGAGGCTTGATTTGATGCTTTTTAAGAGGAAGAGTGGTAGTGGTACTAGTTTGGCCAAGGACTAGGGGTCTAATTCTAGATACAGCGGTGGTCTAGATCTTATGACTATGATAATGGAGGAGGAATGAGGAGCTCAAGGTCTTATGGAGATGTGAGTGAGTCTACGAAATCAGAGAGAGTGAGAGAGAGATAAAATAAAAAAAAATAAAAAGAGCAAATGAGGGGTAAAATAGTTATTTTGGATCACATTTTGTGAGATTTGAATGTCTAAGGAGTAATTTGTTAAAATTAATATAGTAGGGACTAGATTGTTAACGCCCTAAAAGTACAGGGAGTGACCAATAATTTTTCCTTTATTTTTTCTTTTATCAAAAAGCAGGGGATTAAAAAAAAATGACAATTGTTTGATCTACTTGACCAAATGCTAGTTTGCCAGTGGCAAATTGTTTGAATTTAAAATTTTTTTTTATTTCATAGTAAAGACAAAGATAAACATATGCATATCATAGTGACAAATTTATATACCATTAATAGCCTCACCATAAGAAATGTCAAAACTCTTACAATAATTTTTTGGTCTCAGTAGCGTGAGGTAATTGACAACAGTATTAAAGCAATTAGTTAGGCCGCTTACCTAATTGACTTGGGCGATTAATTGTATATCTACTATTAGGTTTGGGAGCAATTTCATACAAAAAAATTAAGGGCAAACGTTATAATTAGTACCTATGGTTTAGGGTCATGACTATGTTTGCCCCTGTGATTTAAAAATATCTAATTTTGGTCATTTAGTTTGATATATCAACTAATCTTCGTCCAACTATAACATTCTGTCTAACACCCAGTAAAGTAGGGGATTCCAAAAAAAAAAAAAAAATGACAATTGTTTGATCTACTTGACCAAATGCTAGCTCGGCAGTGGCAAATTGTTTGAATTTTAATTTTTTTTTTAATTTCAAAGTAAAGAGATAAACATATGCATATCATAGTGACAAATTTATATACCATTAATAGCCTCACCATAACAAATGTCAAAACTCTTACAATAATTTTTTGGTCTCAATAGCGTGAGGTAATTGACAACAGTATTAAAGCAATCGGTTAGGCTGCTTACCTAATTGAGTTGGGCAATTAATTGTATATTTACTATTAGGTTTGGGAGAAATTTCATACAAAAAAATTAAGGTCAAACGTTATAATTAGTCCCCGTGGTTTAGAGTCATGTTTGTGTTTGCCCTTGTGATTTAAAAATATCTAATTTTGGTAATTTAGTTTGATAGATCAACTAATCTTCGTCCAACTATAACATTTTGTCTAACATCTAGTTGCTAATCTTTATTAAGGCCAGAGATAGTGGTGGTCTAGATCTTATGACTATAATATTGGAGGAGGAATGAGGAGCTCAAGGTCGGAGATGTGAGTGAGTCTACTAGAAAATCAGAGAGAGAGAGAGAGAGAGAGAGAGAGAGAGAGAGAGAGAGAGAGAGAGAGAGAGAGAGAGAGAGAGAGAGAGAGAGAGAGAGAGAGAGGAAATGAGTGGTAATTGTGTGAGATTTGAATGTCTGAGGAGTAATTTGTTAAAATTAAGATAGTAGAGACCATACTGTTGACGCCCTAAAAGTACAGGGAGTGACCAGTAATTTTTCTTTTATATTTTCTTTTATCAGAAAGCAGGGGATTCAAAAAAAAAAAATGGCAATTGTTTGATCTACTTGACCAAATGCTAGTTCGCCAGTGGCAAGTTGTTTGAATTTTTTGTTTTTATTTTTTTATTTTTTATTTCAGAATAATGAAGGAATAAACATATGCATATCATAGTGACAAATTTATATACCATTAATAGCCTCACCATAAGAAATGTCACTCCCCTGATTTTTAACACAAATAAAAATCGATATATAATCCCATAATTATAAATGCGTGATGCTTCAGCCATTAATACAAAATACCTGAAATTTTTTTTCTTTTTAAACCAAGTACATACTAATGCCCTGAACCCACTAATCAATACAGACTCGCTCCGCAGAGTCATATATTACACATGTTTATAAATTAAATTGCCACAACAAAATAATAAGTAAATGCTCCTTAGAGCTTACTACAAGTGGAAGTCTTAACAATGGTAAAGTCACAAAATTGGCTTCCTACCGTAATGCTGCCAGCACGCAACCTCAGCTTCAGCCACAATTACCTTGACCTGCAAGATTAACCCCTACACCATTGAATAGTGCATTGGATTGCCACACAACAAACCCGGTAAGCTTATGAAAGTTTGTATGAGTAAACTCAAAACCACAAAGCATAAACACATTCTTAAGTCACCTCAACCTAAACAACGATATGCACATATATAACTCACACATACACCCATCAATTTCATATCCTTCTATATCGTGCCTACATAAGTCAACTGGTGACTAAAGCCTCATGCTCAGATTCTCAACCTAGCATCCAATTACACAAATTCAGTCAAAGAAAACTTCCTCAAGCAATGTTTGATGTCATTCTAACGCACTACGGCGAATTCCAAAATCACACTCATTTCCTCTCCACTAGGAGCCTTTGTCATCAACATGACATCAAAGGTGAAAATCAATGAATCACCTTCCTATCCTCACCACAGAGTACAATTCATCACCACTGTGGCTCTTAAGATAAATCAAACCATCAATCAATAAAATCAAGAAGAAAACAATGCAATCACAATTCAAACAAGCGAAACAATTCATAGTAACCCCTGCATATAGTTTAGTTCAGGAGTCACATTAAGTCAAGCAATTCAAATCATAAAAGTCATTGTAACCCCACACTCTGTCATTTGTAGGTAGCCCCGACCAGCACGGCAGTCTTCTCGATCATTGTTAACTTAATTAACAATTCAACTCCACTACTGAGCAGTCATCACACTGATTATCTCACAGATTCCACCGGTCATCATACAGATAACAATTGTCCAGCTGATTATCACACAGATTTCGCCGGTCATCACACAGATAGAAATCATCACAAAGATTCATCACACTGATGTCAACGATTCATTACACAGATATTCCTACATAAGCTTTGCATGGAAATCATCACAAAGATTCATCACACTAATTTCAACGATTCATTACACAAATATTCCTACACAAGCTACCATATCTTAAATCACAAATTAAGATGGTCGTATTAGACCCATGATATCTCAACAAATGAAATTCTATTATCACGATTCAAACTTAATTTCACTATTTCCAACGATACTGAACTCAGTACGTCCTTGTTAATGCTCAAGTCCGGCGGTAGCCGATTCCTTGCTTAACGCGGGTCCGGTGGGCGGACCGCTACTCCTAGGATTAGGTGATTCCTGTTACTGCAACACGATAGACAGGGCGTCAGAGGGAGACCGCGTTGGGCGGTCTTCACTTCTCCGATGCCTAAGTCAGTCACTGTATATGCGCAGCATAACAATAAATGAGTAGTAATTGCGTAATTAATGAGGAGAGAGGAGAGGACCTTTTATAGGCGAGGAAGGGGTTGATCTTCTTCTTGTTTCCGATGTGGGACTGATGTGCTTCGATTCCCAGCGTCAGGGGCTTCTGATGCTATCTTGACGCGGCGCGTGGCGGCGCGTCAGCGGTGATCTGGGGGTTGGGGTGGGGCTCGAGCGGTAGCCCGCCTGGCCGTGACTTCGCAGGTCATCCTCTTGGTGAGATTCGGTACCTCCGGCGGTACAATGAGCGTGGCTCATTATAGCTAATTATGCTCGTTCTAGCACATGTAGGTACAAGTCCCCCAAGTCCCCAGTCAAGGAGGGCAATCTTGGTTGGGGAGTTGATCGGCGGTGTGAAGCGTTACTTCCGCTAGACTTGCAACAGCATAATTAGCGTCAGTGCGTTGTCAACCATGGATTTACTGAGCAAACGCTTTATACCCTTTCGGGTGGGCCCCTGCCAGGCCCGCCAGGGAGTCCCCCACTCCCTAGCCAAGACGGACCTCCGGATGGTCGGCAAATTGTTTGATGAGGGGAAGCTGCGCAGAGCAGAAGGTGTTGGGTAGCGAGCCCAATCTTAGTACCCGAGTGGCGGGGGTCAACGTACCTGATCAGGGTCGTCGTAAACTGTTGACAAGTCCCCGTGTCCCGTAGGGACGATCTGACCGCAACGCCGCGTGGCGGATACCCCCCGCTGGATGCAGCAGGAAAACAGCGTCTTGTAGACGTGTTCGGCCGTGGTTACTGAGCGGAACTGCGCTCAGCAACGCACGGGGTTTGCAAGATGGAGAGGGCCCTGCCGGCAGTGCCATGTATAGCCTAGGCTGCCCCTTGCAAATTGTCAAGTGGAAGACAAGTGTTCTGCTAGCGGGGTTTCGCTCAGCGGATTTCGATACTTGGAAGATGACAAGTGAGAAGTTCCGCTAGCGGGGTTTCGCTCAGCGGACCTCGATACTTGGAAGATGACAAGTGAGAAGTTCCGCTAGCGGGGTTTCGCTCAGCGGACCTCGATATTTGGAAGATGACAAGTGAGAAGTTCCGCTAGCGGGGTTTCGCTCAGCGGACCTCGATATTTGGAAGATGACAAGTGAGAAGTTCCACTAGCGGGGTTTCACTCAGCGGACCTCGATACTTGGAAGATGACAAGTGAGAAGTTCCGCTAGCGGGGTTTCGCTCAGCGGACCTCGATACTTGGAAGATGACAAGTGAGAAGTTCCGCTAGCGGGGTTTCGCTCAGCGGACTTCGATACTTGGAGCCTTTTACCCAAAAGTTGTGGCTTCTGTCGGACGCTTCGCCTGATGGTGGTGGACACGTGGCAAGCCCCTAAAGGGTTAGCGTGCGGAGGCGTGTCTCCTTCGTCGAGCCGTCTCCTCGTCATTAATGTCGAGTAATGATGGATTTCGTAACCGAGGCATCGCCTCTGTTAATCGGGAGAGTAACTGCAGCTGTTGGACACGCGTACGGCTGGTAGTCGATGTCATTTTTTAAACGGACGGCGTGGGATTGTTTGACGTTGACATAAAAGGGGGGGGAGGTCGCATATTTGGCACTGCTCTAAACTTCGAACTGTGCCCTCGTCGTCTTCAAGTGTTCTGTGTTTGAAATTGGAGGAGAAAGGCGAGGCGATATCGGCGAGTTCTTGTGCGTGGACGAACAGACGATCTCCGGCTGCGAAGAGTAGTGTGCACACTGCTGTCAGAGGCTCCACTGTCAAGGTTGGTAATCTGGCCTTTTTCCTGTTTGATTGGGTGTCTGCGTTGTTGGATTTCTGGGTTTTTCTGTGATATGCTCTTTGTCAACGTACTGTGAGGGGGTTTGGGGAAGGGTGGTTGTGATTGACAATTGGGGTTGTTAGGGCTTTTCTAGATGGTCGAATCTGGGTTTTAGTCGGTTTGTTCTTGTTTTTGCATTTTCTGGGTTGAGTGTTGTTGATGTTCTTGGGCACTAACTGTTATAGGGATAGGTTAGATGCTGTGTGAGCTAACTGATTTGGGTTTTAGGGTTTTTGGGATGGCCGACGTCATAGAGATCTCGAGCAGTGAGGATTCCGGATCTGAAGTGTCGTTCAGCGCGGCGGATAGAAATTTTATTGACTCGTTGCGTCCGTCTGCCCGTGCAGGAACCTCACTGCCAGAACCGCTAGAAGTCGAGCCGCTACAGATCATTCCGTGGGACGTAGATATGGGTCGTGCGTCGCGTCCGGAGAGTTCTAGGGCGGGGGAGGCTGCCGCTGCGCATACTTTGCATGAAGAGCGGCTAGAAAGTAATAGCGCCGCCAGCAGTTCTGCTGGCGGGGGAGGTGACACGGGGGAGGATACCGAGTCTGCGTGGGTGTTCGAGGACGGCACTCCCGTTGACGAGGCGGGAGGTAGGATGACAGCGGTTGCCGTCAACCGGCTGAAGCGGGTGTTCCGGTTGCCCGGGGCAGTGAAGCTACGTCCACCGTCGGTAGAGGAGAAAGCTTCGATTTTGCCGGTGGGCCATGCCGCGGTGCACGAGGCTATATTTCGCGAGGGAGTGACCCTCCCGCTAGTGCCCAACCTTCAGATTCTGCTGTGCGAGTTTGGCATCGCCTTTGGGCAAGTGTGCCCCAACATGTGGCTGTTACTGCTGTCGCTGAACTCGTTGTGGCGGTTGTCTGGTTGCGAAGGATCAACCGTGGCGGAGGTGTTGCATTTCTATGAACTGGTGTACGTGAAGCGCCAGGGTTGTAGAGGGCAAGTAAACCTCAGCCGTCGGCAAGGAGCGCCCAAGCTGATCGAAAACCTGCGGGACTCAATGTTGTACTGGCGGGGCTCGTTTTGAGTTGCCACAGCGGGATGGGAGTACCAGGCGGGGGCTAACGAGGGGGAGCGGTCGTTTAGAATTAAGTCAGAATTTCAGCCTATCCAAGGTTGTTTGTTGTTTCCGCTGAACACGACTGGCGTGGTTTTTTTTTTTTTTTTTTTTTTTGTGTACTCTACTGATGATGACCTGTTTGTGCAGCGGGGTTGCAGTACAACTTAACTCGTGAGGAAGAGTGCCGAGTAGCACGCATCAGAGGTTGCTGGCGGAATCACAACTTGCTGGACTTCCGTCTCCTTAGCGGGTGGGAGATGTTGGTAGCTCAACAATTGATGCGCGCCGTTGGTAAGTAATCTTAGCCGTATCGTACCTTTGGTGAGGTTGTCCCATGCTAACTGGCCTGCCACTAATTTTTGTAGAGACTCCGCCGGGAAACAAGGCTAGCCGTGACGCGTTTGCGAAGGCCATGGACCGTGCTGAAATCGACAACTTCCTTGAAGCCATGTATGCTTCCGGGATGGCGGCACAAAAAACGGTGGTGGACCCAGAGACACTGGCGCTGAGCCAGTCAGAGGTTCCTGTGGTGCTGCCAATGCCGCACCACTCCCATCTCGGTGGTGATGGGCTGCCTGCCGTCCAGGCGGGGACCGGCGGTGCGAGTGAAGCGGTGCCGAGGAAAGAGAGGGCACCGGCCCTGCGGCGAGGCTCGGCGAAGAGAACGGTGCGCCCCACCGAGGGTGTTACTGTAGCGGGGTTGGCGCCGCTGGCGGGGGTTCGAGGCCTGCCGTTGCTGGGAGCACGCGGGTGCTCCAGCGAAAACGCCGCCAGCCGGACTCCGGTGGGGAAGAGGAGGAAGTGGAGGTAACGGGGGCCCGAGAGCAGCCCAAGAAGTCGAGGCAGGTTCCGCCCGGGGTTGTTGCGGACGTGGCGAAAAAGGTGGGTGCGAGCGGCCTGGACTCATTTACCGCCTACGCCGAGTTCCTCAACGACGGTGAGCGGGACTTCCTGTATCACCTCTGCGAGCGGCTGGGGTTCGGCGGCCTGGAGGGAATCGTTCGGTCGACCGCCGTCAGCGAGTCGCCCTTCAGCACGGCCTTTGGGCACGTCGCCGTCGGGCTTCACAAGATGTTCCAGGCGGCGTCCAAGCAGCCCCTGGTTGAGCGGGAGCTGAGGGAGGAAGTGGCGGGCCTCCAGAGGGACTTGGGGCAGACCCAGGAGAAGTTGGCTGATGTCGAGCGGCGTCTGACAAAGGCCGACTGCGATGCGGCGGATGCCAGGGGCAAGCTGAACGTTGCCATTGAGCGGCACCTGGATCAAAATGAGCGGTACGCCAAGCTGGAGCAGGATATGTCTCTGGTGCGTGACCGGGTGACTGCGAAGGAGAAGAAAATTGAGATCCTTCAGCGGGAGTCCGCCGCTAAACAAGCCGAAATCAAGCGGCTGGAGGGTGAAGTCGCTCGCTTGGAGGCTGAGGGAAGCGGTGCTGCGGCTGCCGCTGTTGAATCGTATAAGCAGTCGGCGGAGCTCAAGAAGGCGCTCAACGACGCAGCCAAGGCCGGTGCCCTGGCCAATGTGGAGATGTTGCGGCAGAGGGGCGCCATTGACTGGGCGAAAGCTGCAATGCCGGTCGTGCAGCCGAGTAAGGAAGCGCCGCCGACAACAAGTACCGCTCCTACCGCCGCACCTGGTCCCGGAGTCTGCTCTGGTAGCGGGGAGAGTGGCGAGCATCCAGAAGGCGGCTCCCAGCGGACGCCTACGCAGTCCGAGGGGTCCCGTGCTGGGTTCTTGGCGGCCCACACCCGGGCGGATGGCACAATAGAGACTCCCAGTCCCACAGCCCGAGGGTCCAACCAGAAGAGCCGCTCCGATCCTCCCCAGGCCGCCGGTGGAACTGCTGATGGTAGCGGGGCCGACCTGACAAACCCTGCCAACCCCTAAATAGGAGTAGGACAGTTTTTTTTTTTGTAGCCGCTGAGGCATAAATGATGTAATTCTGTTTTGAGAAATGAAATTTGTTGGCACCCAAATTCCAAGTGTTTCTCTTTTGTTTGTGATAATGTGTGTGCCGCTAGAAGTCTTGATAATTGCTTTTGGTCATGAATGAAACATTAAAGGAATTAAAATTGGTCCAAGTGCACAATGTAGCCGACGTAGTCCGCTGACTGGCGTTGCCAGTTGCCCTCAGTGCTAGACTTGGTAACAATGGTTTGAATAATTCCTCGTTTCATTGATAGCTGTCTGAACAGCGTTTACAAAAGCGGGGTCGTACCCGTTGGGTAGCTTCCCTTAGCTAAATATTGAACAAAAATTTAGCTAAGTGAAGATGCTCTTGGGTAGCGGTATGACTATTTGTAGTAATACCGAAGGTGTTCGGTATTCCAAGGGTGGGTCGTTGTGACGCCATCCTTGTCCATTAAGTAGAAGGTGCCCGGGCTAACGACCTCTATAATTTTGTATGGACCTTCCCAAGTTGGGCGGAGTTTCGTTGGTGGGGGTATAACTTCTTTCATTACCCAGTCCCCCAGTTAGAGGTTGCGGGCCTTAACCCTGGCGTTGTAGAAACGGGATACCCGCCGCTTATTCTGGAGATTGCGCAAATGGGCTGCCTCTCGCTTTTCCTCTAGTAAATCCTTGTCGAGGTTAACGCCGTCGCTGTTGGTCTCGGGGCAGTAACCTTCGACCCTAGCGGTTGGTTGGATTACCTCGATAGGCAGGGCAGCCTCGGTCCCAAACATCATACAAAAGGGGGTTTCACCTGTGGCGGAGGTTGGGGTTGTCCTGATGGCCCACAGAACCTCCGGGAACTTCTCCGCCCACAAACCCTTTGCCTCATCGAGCCGCTTCTGCAATAGTTTCTTGATTATCTTGTTTGCCGCCTCGACCTGGCCGTTGGTTTGGGGATGGGCGACCGATGCAAAACGCATCTTGGTGCCCAGATTGGCGGTGAAAGAGATGTGTTCCTTATTGTTGAACTGTGTGCCGTTATCTGTGATGATTGCATGAGGGACACCGTAGCGGCAGTAGATGTTCTTCCAGAGGAAGTGGATTACCTTGGCGGTAGTTATTGCCGTTAGTGGCTTTGCCTCTATCCACTTGCTGCTGTAGTCAATGGCGACAATGATGTATTTGAATTGACCTTTGGCGGTTTGGAATTTTCCCATCAAGTCCAGGCCCCATGTTGAGTGAATCCAGGGGCTGACAATAACCGACAGAGGTCCCGGCGGAGCGTGTGGAAAGTCTGCAAATTGTTGGCATTTATGACAGGATCTTGATATCCGCCGGGCGTCATCACCAAGCGTAGGCCAAAAGTAGCCTTGTCGCATTGTGCGATTAGCCAAGGATCTGGCGCCTGAGTGATTTCCGCATTCCCCGCCATGTATTGTTGTCAGCACGACCTTTCCCTCCTCTGGGGTTAGACAATGAAGGTTGGGTTGAGTGAATCCCTGGCGGTAAAGTTTGCCGCTCTGCATGTTGTAACGGGTTACTCTCCGCTGGAGCTGCCGCGCCTTGATCTTGTCTTCTGGCAATGTCCCGTTGCGCTTGTATTGGATAATCTCGTCCATCCAACTAGGACTGGCCTCAATGCTAAAGATCTCCGCCAGGGTTTTGGTGAGGCTTGGCCTGTCCAGGGATTCTACCCTTGTGTCTGCTGGGCTCTGGTGTGGTTGGGCGGTTGCCAGTCTTGCCAGTGAATCAGCCTTGGCGTTCTTTTCCCTGGGTATTTGTGTGATGTTGTGGAACTTGAATTTCTTGAGCAGCGTTTTGGTGTATCCTAAGTATACCGCTAACTGTTGATCCTTGGCCTGAAAGCTGTCGTTGACCTGGTTAACGATCAAATGAGAGTCGCTGAAGATGTTGACACTGTCGGCTCCTGAATCGATGGCGAGGAGTAGGCCAATAATGAGTGCCTCATATTCCGCCATGTTGTTAGAAGCTTTGAAGTTGAATTTCAACGCATACTCGACGTTAAGCCCCCGTGGTCCTGTCAAGATGATTCCGGCACCACTGGCCTTGGCGGAAGCGGAACTATCCACGTGTAGGTTCCAGTCCGATTGTTGGGGTGTCGGCTCTACGGCCGTAGCAATTTCTGTTCCGAGCGGTATATCGATCTTGGTTTCGGGCTGACGCTCGGTGAGCTCAGCGATGAAGTCTGCCACCGCTTGGCCTTTCATGGCGGTTCGTGGTTTGTAATCAATGTCAAACTCGCTGAGCTCAATGGCCCATTTGCTGAGGCGCCCCGAATGTTCAGGGTTCTGCATAACTTGTCTCAGCGGTTGATTGGTTAGCACATGTATTGTATGGGCTTGGAAGTACTGGCGGAGGCGTCTGGCGGCAACGATGAGTGCGAGAGCAAGCTGCTCTAATGGAGGATACCGTGCCTCCGCTCCATTCATGCCCCTTCCGGCATAGAAAACTGGGAGCTCGTCCTGGTCCTCCCGCCGGACGATGGCGCAGCTAACCGCTGACTGAGATACCGCTAGGTAAATGTACAATGTTTCACCTTGGACAGGGATGGAGAGGAGCGGTACTGCCGCCAGGTATTCCTTCAGGCCTTGGAACGCCGCCTGGCACTCTGGGTTCCAGTCGATGACCTTCTTGTGGGTTGTTTTGAGGACTTTGAAAAATGGGGCACACCTGTCGGTTAGTCTGGAGATGAATCGAGACAGGGCGGTTAGCTTGCCCTGGAGGCATTGGACGTGCACCTTCCACTCTGGGTCCTTCAGGTTGAGGATGGCCTGTACCTTGTCAGGGTTGGCCTCGATGCCCCGTTCGCTGACAATATATCCCAGAAATTTGCTGGCGGTGACGCCAAAGAAACATTTCTCCGGGTTGAGGCGCATGCCGTAGGCCAAGAGGATGGTTATTATGATTTTCAGATTTGCCACATGTCTGCTGGCCTTTATACTTTTGACCAACATGTCGTCTACGTAGACCTCGATTATCTTGCCCAGATGTTCCGCGAACATGGCGTTCATCAGCCGCTGATAAGTTGCCCCAGCGTTCTTCAAACCGAAGGGCATCACATTGTAACAATATAGGCCTTTGTCGGTGGTGAAGGTGGTGCATTCTTGGTCGTCGGGATGCATCCTGATCTGGTTATAACCGGAAAAAGCATCCATCATGCTGAGAAGCTCGTGTCCAGCGGTTGCGTCGATGAGTTGATCGATGCGAGGTAACGGGAAGCTATCTTTCGGGCATGCCTTGTTAAGGTTTTTGAAGTCGACGCACATCCTCCACTTACCGCTAGGCTTCTTGACCATAACCAGGTTGGAAATCCACTGGGGATAGACGACCTGGCGGATAAACCCAATGCCCTGGAGCTTGGCAACCTCCTCTCTGATAGCGCGGTACTTTTCTTCGTCGAAGGCTCTGCGTTTCTGTTTGATAGGGTAGAAGGATGGTTTGATGCTCAACTTGTGTGAGATGATTTCAGGGGAGATACCTGGCATGTCTGCATATGACCAGGCAAAGACTGTAGCGTTGTCACGTAGGAACTGGGTGAGCTCTACGTCCAGCTCTGGGTCCAATTGAGCCCCTATGCGGACAGTCCGCTCAAGGTGCTCGTTCGAGATGCTGACAACCCTCAGTGATGTTTCTGGGTTGACCGGCTCCTTCCTTACGTACTTCTTTTCATCCTCCCTGGGGTCCTCAAAAATGTTTGGTGGCAGTGCCCGACTGCCTACCGCTAGGATCTCGTGGCGGCGGGCTGATTGTGCCATGGTAGTAGAATAACACTCGCGTGCCAATTGCTGACTTCCCTTGACACATCCTGTGCCGTTGGGTGTGGGGAATTTCATGAGCAGCATGTACCCGGCGATGATGCACTTGAGTTTGTTGAGCGCTGGCCGATCAATGATGGCGTTGTATGAACTCGAACAATCGACAACTATGAACTCCGTATGTATTTCAGCCATACATGGACTAGTGCCCATGACGAGCAGCATATAATCAGAGCCCAGCGGTTGCGTGACATCACCGAAGAAGCTGAGCAGCGGTTCATGGTCTTGGAGTAATTTTCTGCTCCTCTTAAGGTTGTTATAACAACCGCCGAATATAACGTTGACAGCGGAACCGCTGTCAACCAGGATTCTTCCCACTGACATTTTGCCCAGAATAGCGTCAATCAAGAAAGGATCGTCGTGGGGCAGATGTACTCCGCGTTCCTCCTCCTCTGAGAAGGTAATGGGTTCCCAACCGGATCTTGGGAGTTTGGCGGATCTTTCGTAGCGGATGTTGTAGACTTCCTTTGGGTGATTAGTTCGCGCGTAACGCTTTCTAGCTCTGTGAGACATGCTGGTGATTGGAGCACCTCCGTCGATTGTGTTGATGCGGCCCATCGGCTCAATATCGGCGATCACAGGTGGCGGTTGGCATACCTTGAACTGCTCAAGCTTGCCGTCCCGGTACAAGGTCTCGATGGCCGTTTTGAGGGCGTTGCAGCTGTTGGTATTGTGACCGCTGTCCTCATGGTATTTGCACCACCTGCCGGTGTTCCTCGGCTTTATTAGCGGTGTGGAGGTTGGCGGTGTGGAGGTTTTATTAGCGGTCCCTTGCTGACTGGAGGAGGGTTGTGTCGATTTTGCCAATGCCGCTGGTGGCGGTGGGGCCTCCCCATATGTGATGAATTCTGCTTGGGCATGAATAACTGCCTCACTCATGAGATGGTCGTATACCGCATTTGGATGATTGTAGTTGAGGTGATATAGAAATGGCCCTTTGAGGAGTCCCTGCTTAAAAACCGCCGAAGCCATTGTTTTATCAAGATCACGGCACTGAGATGCTGCCGCTCGCCACCTTGTGACGAACGCCTTCAGTGTCTCCTCCGTACCCTGCTTGACGTTGAACAGTTGGCTTGTGTTGTGGTGCCCGGCGGACAGTAGGATGAACCGAGAAAGGAAAGCATGCGATAATGCCTGAAATGAGTCAATGGATCCCGGCAGGCACTCGAAGAACCAATTCATTGCCTCATTGTGTAGCGTTTCACTGAACAAGTGGCACAGGGTGGCGTCATCGAATCCCTTATTGTTGGTGACCTTCTTGAAGGTATCCATATGGACGAAGGGATCAGTCTTACCACTGTAATGTGACATTTTAGGGGTCTTTGCATACGCAGGTCTGACGGCTAGTAAAATTGCAGCGGTAAATGGTCCTGGCCTGGCCGCGAAAAGTGGGTTTGAAGCTGGTGCCGGGGTGCCCGATTCCGCCCGGATTAATCTTAGTTCCAACTGCTGCATCCTCTCCAGTATTTGAGCGGTTGCGTCGCCGGCGGGGTCTAGGCGGGTACTCCGCTGAACTGATCCTCGCCCGGGAGCGAGCGGGTCTCCCTCTGTTCTCGCCCTAGGTCTCAAGCGGTGGGTGCGCAGTGATGACTCCGCCTCCTGTTCCAACATTGGCTGGGGTGCAGGGGGTGGTCCCATTGCTGCTAGCTCTGGTGGGTGCAGCGAGACTTGCATGTGTACGACCGGTGCTGGCATCAATGCTCCCGTGCCGGGTCGGCTATGCCTGGTGCTTCGTGACTGTTCACTTCATGCCGGGTTGGCGGTTGCCTCCAGCGCTTTCTTTAGCTCGTCGACGCGGGACACCAGCGTGGCCACCTGCCTCTGGGCTTCGGCCTTTTCCTTGCGCTCTTGTTCACGTTCTCTGTTTGCCTTGTGAAGATCCGCCAGTGCCAGCTCGTACAGGGAGGCGAGGTCTTGGACTGGAGGGCGGCTGCTACCGGTGTGGTGAATAACGCGCGGTTGATGCCTACTGCTGGGTTGGAGGGTTGGGGAATGGCGGATTGATCTGCCTGCTCTTCAGCGTTTCCCCCGTTGTCGTTAGTCATGGTGATTGTGGCGGGATGACCTTTTGTTCAAGGGTTCCCACAGACGGCGCCAATGTTAATGCTCAAGTCCGGCGGTAGCCGATTCCTTGCTTAACGCGGGTCCGGTGGGCGGACCGCTACTCCTAGGATTAGGTGATTCCTGTTACTGCAACACGATAGACAGGGCGTCAGAGGGAGACCGCGTTGGGCGGTCTTCACTTCTCCGATGCCTAAGTCAGTCACTGTATATGCGCAGCATAACAATAAATGAGTAGTAATTGCGTAATTAATGAGGAGAGAGGAGAGGACCTTTTATAGGCGAGGAAGGGGTTGATCTTCTTCTTGTTTCCGATGTGCGACTGATGTGCTTCGATTCCCAGCGTCAGGGGCTTCTGATGCTATCTTGACGCGGCGCGTGGCGGCTCGTCAGCGGTGATCTGGGGGCGGTCCGGGGCTCGAGCGGTAGCCCGCCTGGCCATGACTTCGCAGGTCATCCTCTTGGTGAGATTCGGTACCTCCGGCGGTACAATGAGCGTGGCTCATTATAGCTAATTATGCTCGTTCTAGCACATGTAGGTACAGTCCTATGCTGCCCATATCACAACAATTGCACCAATACATATATATTTCACGTAAATATATATATATATATATATATATATATATATATATATATATAGACACACACACACACACACGTAGTTATTCACTCAGGAATGCCACTAATACCAACTATAGTCATAGTTAACCTAATAACTCCAAGACAATAGGGTAATCTTGCTCATAACGAATATCGATCATGCTCATAACAAATATCGTGAGATTTACTCACCTTTGAATCCTACTGCGTCTTCACGCATGAACCAAAACAAGCACAGATCTTCGCGTTCCATTCAACACAAGTCCGACAAGCACCTAAACACAAAGAGTCTCAATTCAGTGCACGAATCACAAAGTGATTAAAGTTCGAATCCCCAAATCGAACAACAGCCCTGAAAGTAACATGAATCGAGGCGAACCCTCATCCGAGACCACCCAAGGTCTCCGAAATACTTTTACGATCGATGTGACAAAACCACAAGTCGATCGGATGGTAGGATCCTCACAGATCGATAACCGAAACTATCGAAATCACAAAAAACCTAACATGCTAAGACGATCTCCAAAAATTACGTATTATATATCGAAATGCTCGTATCGACGAATAGATCGAAATCAGGAACAGAAACTATCCCTGAGGTGGCTGGAAACCGCCGTAAAACACCACCACAGTGGCTGCGCCACTGGCGGCCCAAAGTCAGAATTTGACAAAACTCCTAACACAAAAGTTTTTCATCTCAACTCCAATTACAACATTTATAACTAGCACAAAGTCTGAATCAAAGCCATATGGCCGGAATTTACCTCAAAGTCAGAATCTGAAACCCTAAAATTCGATCTCCACAAGTTGAATCGCTGCAAGCCACCCTAGGAGAAAGTTTCTACGTCCTTTGGGCTCCAAAATCCCTCAAGAATCACCGGCAAAGGTGGCCGGAATCGCCGACTCCGATCAAGGCTATTTCAGCTCTGCTGTGGTCTCTTCCAGTCTAGGTAGCTCCTTCCAACACTCGAATCTTCCTTCAATCCTTTTACAGACTTCTAGAGGAGGATAAGGCGAAGATGTCACGCCCCTGATTTTACACACATGAAAATCGATATATATAATCCCATAATTATACATGCGTGAATGTTCAGTCATCAATACAAATACCTAGAACATCTTTCCTTTATAACAAGTACATAATGATGCCCTGAAACCATCCGAGTTAATATACACTCGCTCCATAGAGTCATATATTACACAAATTTACGAATTAAGTTGCCACCACAAAATAAAGCGTAAATGCTCCTCAGAGCTTACTACATAGCGGAAGTCATAACAATGGCAAAGCCAACAAAATTTGCTTCCTACCCGTTCAGCTGCCTGTAGCTACCTCAGCTTCAGCCACGATTTTCCTAACCTGCAGGATTAACCCCTACACCAAAAGAATGGTGCACCGGGTTTCCACACAACAAAACCCTGTAAGCTTATGAAAGCTCGTATGAGTAACTCATGAACATCAATCAACAACTCACACACATCAGCTAAAGGAAACCATGCAGCCATGATTCCTTCTAACACTCCAAAACCTTTCCATCTAAAGGAAAACATAAATCACCGTTGTGAAAATGTTCTATTTGCTAACTTAACCATCAAGAAGCAAATCAAGTCTCATCTACACAATAAAAGAAGAATACTCACGGAATTCTCCTTTAACTACATACTTATGAGTCTCCAGCAACCTCGACCGTCACTCCCATAACCTATAATGGCAGACAGACTATCGCTCTATTGAAATCGTAACCACTCGTCCGACTACGGACGTGATTACCTATTTCCTGCCTTGGTCATCATCTGTGACATGCAGTTTCAGACCCCGTCTGGTCTCAAAATCAACATTTAGGTCACCATCTGTGCCCTATCACCATCTGTGCTCTATCACCATCTGTGCTCTGTCACCATCTGTGACACATGATCTTCAGACCCCGTCTGGTCATGAAATCAAACGTCAAGGTCACTGTCTGCAACCTATCACCATCTGTGATATGAAATCTTCTTAGACCCTATCTGGTCTTAAAGCTAAACGTTAAGTAAGTCGCAACCGACCTAAAAACGTTACAACATCTAGCTTCAGCTTTCCTAACCCTTGCTCACCATCTTTGACTCTTGGTACAAGGACCAATACATTTAAAATGAGTCACGCTTGACTCAAAAATGTAACATCAAGCTCAATACTTTTCACACAATAGAAAACATCTTTTTCCACAATATTGTTTCCTGAAAAGTCACATTCAACAATAATATGAACATCATCATGCATATTATTATTCATCACAATCATCCACAAGGATATATATATTTCACATAAATATATATATACGTAGACATTCGCTCAGGAACGCCTACTAATACCAACTATAGTTTGCAGTTAAATAATTAACGCCAAAACGATAATGGTAATTCTGTTCATAAAGAACCTTGTGAGATTACTCACCTCGAACTCCTGCTGCGTCTTCAATAAAGCACAAAACCGCCAATTCACAAATAATCGTCCACTGTACTTCGTCAAGTACCTATTCACATATGTTTCCAATTTAGTGACGATTCACATTTGATTTAAGTTCGAAACCTTCTGTTTTGAACTAAAACCCCCAAAGTGGCGCCAATCGAGGCAAAACCACATCCAAGACCTCCCAAAGTCTCCGAAATACGTCCACGATCGATGTGACCAAACCCACAAGTCGATCGGACGCTCGAATCCACACAGATCGAATAAATCGATCGGTATGAAACTGTAAAAATCATAACAATTTCATACGAACTCCAAAATTTACATATTATATATCAAAACGCTCGTATCAACGACTAGAACATATATAATACCACAAACAGTCCATTACATGGCCGGAACACTGCCGGAACGCCGCCACAGGCGGTGGCGCACCGCCGTCGGCCAAAACTCAATATTTCACAAAACTCCCAACATCAAAAAGCTTCATCTAAGCATGCTTGTGAACTTTCATAACTGGATCGAAGTCAGAAAACAAGCATAAAGGGTCGAAAACTACCTCACAAGATTTGGATTATTGCTCAAACTGAGTTGAACCGATTTCCACGTAAATCGATCAAAACAAACACCATAGATCGATCAGGAAGCCTATTATGAACTCAACCAAGGAAGCATGAAGCCACGAAGTCGCCGGAGTTGTGTTTTCATGCCGGGTCCGAAAACTCTAACTGTACAGCCTTGCAGCGCCGCACCCGGTGGATCTCGTCGCTAGAGAACACCACAGGGATGACCAGACGGAGGAGGCGAACCAGCTGACCAAGTTTCACGGCCGGAGATCGTCGCAGTTCGCCGGAAAAGCCGGGTCGGGTCACCGGGTTCGGGTCGGGTCAGTCGAAAATCTTTGATACTGAAGGTATCGACCGAGAGAGAAAAGAGAGAGAAAAAAAAAGAACTTCCGGAAAAGGAAAGTGGAATAATGAAATAATTTCTGATTTTTCCCTATTTATACTAAAATGGAAACTTCTTCCCATAGCCATAACTTCTTCATACGAACTCCGATTGACGCGTTCCGCATGTCCACGAACTCGTATCGACGCGCTCTACAACTTTCGTGAAGGAAGTTTTCCGAGAATCCCAACATATAAAAAGTCAAACTTCACAATACCCCCTAAACTGTGAAATTCGAATAATTATACGTACAAAAACTATTCCACTTCACATACAACCTACGAATAAAGCACAATAACAAATATTCGTACAACTAGTCCATTATTAATTACCAAAATTAAATAACGAAAATTCAGGTCATCACAGAAGAGAACCCACTTAATTTAACGTCTTATGGTGGTCGGACGACGAAGTGGAGAGGCGAAACTGGGTCGGGACCGGAGAGAGAGAGAGAGAGAATTTTTCCGAAAAAGGAAAGTTGGAATTTTTGGAATAATTTCCGGAAAAATCTCATATATACCAAAATGGAAACTTTTTCCGATGGCCATAACTTCTTCATACGAACTCTGATTTCAGCGTTCCGCATGTCTACGAACTCGTATCGATGCGCTCTATAACTTTCGTGAAGGAAGTTTTCAGAGAAATCCAACGTATAAAAAGTCAACCCCTAAAATCATATTCTTCAACTAATAATTCGTCCGAAACACTTCCGCTGCGTCCACAAGCCACGAAACCGTCCAATAACCACAAATTAGGTTCCGGAAAATCCTCGAAAAATAATAACGAATTTCTAGGGCACTACAAGAAATGCCAAAACTCTTACAATAATTTTTGGGTCTCAGTAGCGTGAGGTAATTGATCTAAAAACAATTGCTTTTGCGACGCCTATTTTGCGACGGCAACAACTTTTCGCGACGGCAAATTGAGCCTTTTGCGATGGAAATGTTAGCGTTGCAATAGGTGGCGTCACAAGATCCATTTGCGACGGTAAATTTCCGTTGCAAAAAGTATTTGCGACTGAAAACTGCTGTCGTCGCAATGGCTAAACTATTTGCGACGGATACTTTGCCATCGCAAAAAGATATGTCAGTTAAAAAAAAAAAAAAAAGGGGTGAATTAGTTGCGACGGATACTTTGCCGTCGCAAAAGAATATTTCATTTATAAAAAAATAATAATAAAAAAGGTGTGGATTGCACACCAAAGCTAGTATAATCCACCAAATATCATAAATTTAAAAATATTATGAAACCCATCATCTATAACCAACCAACAATCACAATTCTAAGACCAGCCAAAGATTGTTTAAAAAAAAGATGAGCCAAAGCAACCCATGCCAACACTGCAGCACCTTCATTAGAAGTAAAAAAATGGCCAGATTATCAACCCCAGATTATCAACCACAGCTGCTACTATGCATACTTTCAAATTTATATTAGAATCCACGCCAAAACACTTCTAGCTGGAGCAGCCCCATTCTTATCGAGTACCTGTAAAGATGAGAATTTTGATCAGTTAGCTAAAATAAACTAGTGGATCATGAACAATCTATTCTCGATCAGCTGATATCATTGAAAGAATCATGAATTATATAATTCTGCACTTTTGAGAGAGCAAAGTACTTGTATATTTGAGATTCTGAAACCACTGATTCTTATCTGCAGTTTGCATTAAACCCCAATCCTATAATTTCAACTTAGAAAGAAAAACTTAAGCTCATCTATATACCAGTAATATGTTCATCAATTTCCTAAATTTCAATCAAGGCTCATGTATACATATACGACTTGAGTATTTGTTCATCATCCAAAAAGGACTTATTTGTAAGAATTTTCCTCTATTCATTTTGAATTCGTAAGTAATCATATATGGAACAACATAGGTAGATACAATAACAGATAGATGAATCTCCTAAGTATGAAAACATCTATACAGATAATGTCAGTAATTTCCATGTTATAGGCTTCTAGCAATATCAAAAGTAATTTTCACAAAACACCTAATCAACTACAAAATACCTTATTTAACACTTGGCAGTGTTTCAGGACTTCTATTTGTGGGTCGACCAAATCAAAAACCATTTGAATACATAATGTACTTAGCAGGTTAATCTGTAACAAACAAATTAAAATAGACACTATCACTCTGTTTCTACTATGAACGCTTTCATTATGTTGAACTAACACCTTGACAGGGAAGATCTTTTGTTCACCAAGAGTAGTAGTTCATTAAGTGTTTTATTAAAGAATGATGGAACTACTTGCCTATTTCTAGTGAATGTGACCACTGGTAGGCCGATGGACAGACAGTTGCATGGGAATATAAATTGCCAATACAAAGATTAGTTTGATAAACATTAAATGGCATGTGACATTCAATGATTTCAACATATTCTAGTTAATCATTCATGTAGATTCAGATGCACCATTTTCATATCCACAGCTCACATGGTCATTTTGTATTTTAAGTCCTTGACTACAAAGGAGGGGGAAAAAACAAGGAAAAAGAAAAAAAAATGCAAGTCTCTGGTACCTGTAATGACAACATCTGTGAGACCATCCCCATGAATAAGGCTTATATGCCTTCCTCCTAACCTCTCTCTCTCCCTCTTCCATAAGAAGGCAATGGCTCAATAATCGGCCATTCCTTTGGATCCTACGAATAAAGCAGAAAATAACCTCATTAAGCAAAAACTGCACAATACATTAGGGTTTTGAGAAGTAAATATGAATATGATCCGAGGCATGGAGATGGAACTATAGTCAGTAAGAATTTATTATTACTATTAACTTATCCACCATAGAAATTGCTCTTCACTTGAAAGCAAAGTTGTTAGAATATCAAAGAAACAGAATCATACCCAACTACAATTCAAGAAACCTTTATGTGGCTGTGACAATATAGCACCCACAATAAAAACAAATAATATACTTTGATGGATTTTAACAAAGAATAAGAATAATAGTTTAATCTGTAAAATTGATATACTCATTACCAGATATACGATTAGTAAAAATGAGACCTTGGCAACCAGATATACCTTCATTTTTACTGGTGTTAATCCTTTTTTCTTCTTTGAAAAATACAGAAAACCAACAACAATAGAATCAAAAGTACTCCACCACCAACAACAATCCCCACAATCAGCCCCGTCCTATTCTTCCTACTAGTTGGATGGTTCAGAACGATAGTAGGTGGGAAATCTGCAAGTATAAAAGCATTGCAGTCAACAAACAGCATAGAAGCTCTTTGTAATAACATCCATCAGAACCTGAATGTATATGCTTAGTTTGCAACTGAAATTTGAGCGCTATATTGTTATTAGCCGGTGTAGCACTGATGGCTGAAATAACAGGTCCATAAGTACCAACCTCAGGTACGCAGCAAGTCCCCTTTCCAGCCCAAAAGAGATTAATTTCAAGGTAGTTGTGTGAGCTAGGGCCTTGTATTCCTTCTGAACGGCTTGCAAAGATTTCCCACCTGCCTCCTTTCATATATCAAAATCCTTCGAAACTAGAATTCCCTGAAAACAAAATAAATAGAGAAGCTATGATATATATCAAATACACGTCTCCCAAGATTTTTCCTTGGAGTATCTAGGATTTGTTGTTCTGCAAACTGGAGTTTGACTGTGTAGACACCATTTTCCATCCCCAAGCCATAGTATCTAAGTGAATGTGTTATATGACCAAGAATGACAGACATACTCAAAGCCACAACAAGCTCAAAACAATATAAGATTACTACTATAAATAAGATTTACAGAATGTTTTAGGCTTTTAGCTGTAAGCCTGGAACTCATATTACTCTTACTATTTCTTTCATCAAAATGTTATCGAGTAGCCCAATTAAGATTATTCTAGTGGTGAGAAATATCTACTTACTCCTAAATTTAGATTAACAAATATGAACTTGTACCTTTGTAAAGTTATTTTTTGTAGTTGTAAGCATTTAGTATCCAGAGTTAACTAGAAAAAGAAAAGTGAGATATTCAAAATCCTTTTAAGTTATTGTAAAATAGATACTGTACAATCCAGATAAACCAAGAGCATGTACAGCCTGTTCATCAGCACAGAGATGGAAATATAAACACACATTATCAGCAAACTCCATTGTGCATTACAGTGATGCTTATCAGTAAATACTGATCCACTTACACATTAAGAAGGGACGAGCTTTTATTTTCAGGAGGGCTACCATTCAACTTGTTGTTTTGAAGAAACCTAAATATGATGGCAGAAAAACACACCTAAGTACTTGGAGCGTATGCTGGGGAGGAATTCAAAGCAGTAATCGTAAAATTGAGACAATCAACGACTAAAATGCCCACAAAATATAGAAACCTAACAACTTCCACATGACATCTGAAAGAGAATGCTTACTAAATCGAGCTAGGGTTTAATCCCGAAGCTCTTCCAAGCTTCGCGCTTCAGCCTCTGAAAGTTTACCAACCTCAAAAACCTAGAATCGAGAAAGAGGAATAGAATAACAGAGAAAATAGTTGAAAATTAAATTAGAGCTAAAATCAAAGATACTCGCGCATCAATTTCATTGTGAAACATAATATTTTACCTTTGAAATTCGGAATTGCTTGCAGAGCACCGACTCAGAGATTTGGTACTACTCAAAGGCTTGGTTTTCAGATCCGGAAAAAGAGTGACGGCGGCGGTGATGATGATGCCGACACCGGCGATGGCGCGGTGCTTCTTGGGCATTATAGTCAACTCCGTCAGCCATCACAGTGATTCCACGACCACCATATCTATAGAGTGATTGAGAGAGGAAATAATAGAGGGGGTTCTGTTCGGGGTGGCCATCCAAGAGGAGACGAAAAAGAGCAGAGAGAGAGAGAGAGGAGGAGAAGAAGATCGAAAAGAGAGCAGCCACACGTCTAGATGACTCGGTTTTTCTTTTCTTTTTTCCTAATAATTCACACTACGGCGTGGCTAAAGTGTTGCAATTAGTTTTAATTATACGACGGGAATATTATATCCGTCGCAGAAACTCAAATATATACTACGGCAAAATAGGGCGTAGCTTGCGCCGTCGCAAAAGGTGACTTTTTGAGACAGAAAATTTTTCCGTCGCAAATTTCCGAAGCAATTGCAATTCTTTTTAGTAGTGTTGACAACAATATTAAAGCAATCGGTTAGGTCGCTTACCGAATTGAGTTGGGCGATTAATTGTATATCTACTATTAGGTTTGGGAGCAATTTCATACAAAAAAATTAAGGGCAAAAGTTATAATTAGTCCTCGTGGTTTAGGGTCATGACTGTGTTTGCCCCTGTGATTTAAAAATATCTAATTTTGGTCATTTAGTTTGATATATCAACTAATCTTCGTCTAACTATAACATTCTGTCTAACACCTAGTTGCAGATCTTTATTAAGGCTACAGTGGACCATTCCCTTCCCCCCACCCTGAGTGACCAGTAATTTTTCCTTTATTTGTTCTTTTATCAGAAAGCAGGGGATTCAAAAAACAAAAAATGACAATTGTTTGATCTACTTGACCAAATGCTAGTTCGCCAATGGCAAATTGTTTGAATTTTTAATTATTCATTTTTTTTTTATTTCAGAGTAAAGACAGAGATAAGCATATGCATATCATAGTGACAAATTTATATACCATTAATAGCCTCACCATAAGGAATGTCAAAACTCTTATAATAATTTTTTGGTCTCAGTAGCATGAGGTAATTGACAACAGTATTAAAGCAATCGGTTAGGCCGCTTACCTAATTGAGTTGGGCCATTAATTGTATATCTACTATTAGGATTGGGAGTAATTTCATACAAAAAAATTAAGGGCAAACGTTATAATTAGTCCTCATGGTTTAGGGTCATGACTGTGTTTGCCCCTGTGATTAAAAAATATCTAATTTTGGTCATTTAGTTTGATATATCAACTAATCTTCATCTAACTATAACATTCTGTCTAACACCCAGTTGCTGATCTTTATTAAGGCCAGAGTGGGCCATTCCCCTCCCCCCACCCTGAGTGACCAATAATTTTTCCTTTATTTTTTCTTTTACTAGAAAGCAGGGGATTCAAAAAACAAAAAATGACAATTGTTTGATCTACTTGACCAAATGCTAGTTCGCCAGTGGCAAATTGTTTGAATTTTTAATTTTTCAATTTTTTTTTTATTTCAGAGTAAAGACAGAGATAAGCATATGCATATCATAGTGACAAATTTATATACCATTAATAGCCTCACCATAAGGAATGTCAAAACTCTTATAATAAATTTTTGGTCTCAGTAGCATGAGGTAATTGACAACAGTATTAAAGCAATCGGTTAGGCCGCTTACCTAATTGAGTTGGGCCATTAATTGTATATCTACAATTAGGTTTGGGAGCAATTTCATACAAAAAAAATTAAGGGCAAATGTTATAATTAGTCCCCATGGTTTAGAGTCATGATTGTTTTTGCCCCTGTGATTTAAAAATTTCTAATTTTGATCATTTAGTTTGATAGATCAACTAATCTTTGTCCAACTATAACATTATGTCTAACACCTAGTTGCTGATCTTGATTAAGGCTAGACCACCACTGTCTCTGGAGGTTTAGGGTTTAGGGTCTTATGGAGATGTGAGTGAGTGTGTCTACGAAATTAGAGAGAGAGAGAGAGAGTGAGAGAGGAAATGAGGGGTAATTGTATGAGATTTGAATGTCTGAGGAGTAATTTGTTAAAATTAGGATAGTATGGACCGAACTGTTAGCGCCCTAAAGGTACAGGGAGTGACAAGTAATTAACGCTGATTGACGAAGCGGGTTGCCCGATGACGCAAGCGGCGATCAATAGGGTGAAGCGAGTGTTCAAGCTTCCCGCTGAGGAATAAGCAAGCATCGTCTCTGCCAGCGGGGTACGCAGCTGTACATGAGGCGGTGTTTCGCTAGGGGGTTCGGTTTCCGCTGCTGCCGAACATTTAGATATTATTGTGTGAATTCGACATCGCGTTTGGACAAGTCTGTTTAAACATGTGGAAGCTGCTAATGGGGTTGAACACCTTGTGGAGCTTGTCTGGTTGCGAGGGTCCGACCGTGGACAAGGTTTTCCATTTCTATGAGTTGGTCTACGTTAAGAGAAAGGGGTGTAGCGGGCAAGTGAACCTGAGTCGGCGCACCAGGGTGCCTCGTCTGATCGAGAATCCTCCTGACTCAATGTCCCCTTGGCGGGCAACCTACTGCGTCGCGACTGAGGGTTGGGAGTACGACGCGGCCTTGAATAAAAAAGAGCCAACCTTTAGGATTAAGTCAAAGTTTCAAACTATCCGAGGTTACCGCTGATCCTTTTTATGTTTTTTTTTTTTTTTCCGTTGCTTCTTAATTCCGCAATACTCAAAACTAACGCTTCCCTTCTTCTTTGCTTGTGTAGCGGGGCTGCGATTTGTGTTTAACTCCGGAGGAAGAGTGCCGTGTTGCTAGAATCACCGGTTGCTGGAAGAATCGCAACCTTCTAGATTTGTGGTTGCTGACTGGTTGGGAGTTGCTAGTGCAATTAAACTTGACCCGGTTTCCCAGGTAGCTACAGCTGAGTACACACCATACTATCTTCTTCTCTTGTTTTTTTTTTTTTTGTGTTCTCTTGCGCTATCGGTATAACTTGGTGTTGGTTTTGCAAATCCCATTCCCGGTACCAAGTTAGGTCGTGCGGCATTTGAAAAAGCCATGGACAGCGCCGGGCTCGATAATTATCTTTATTTCATGTTTGTAGGGTCCTGAATGCACAGAAAACCACTATCGACCCTAGGACAAAGGAGGTTAGCCCTGCCGAGAAAGAGGATGTCTTGGAGATGCCTCATCAGTCCCATCTCCCTGCTGTCGGGGAAACAGTTGTGCATCCAACCACCACCCGATCGGAGCGCCCAGTGACAGATGGCAGGCGATAAGAGAAAGTCACGGAGAGGCCTGTTGGTATGAACCGCGTGGTTCAAAAGGAGAGAACTGCGGCGCGAAAAGAGCTTGGCGTCTGCGAGGTCATCACCATAGCAGGCCTGGAGCCGGATGCCTCATCGAGGCCGACTACTGCTGGCATGGTGTAGCCTCGGGTGCCACCATGCAAAGGAAGCGGCTGCAGAATTATGGTGAGAAGGGTGACGACGCGGTGGACAACATGCCTCTTTCCTAGCACCAGCAACAAAAAAGGGAGCGAAAGGATGGTCAGGCTGTCGTTGCTGATGCCGGCGGGGAGGTGCCATCGAACGACCTTGACTCCTTCGCCTCTTATGTTTAATTCCTCACCAACCGTGAGCGGGACCTTTTCTTCAGCATCTGTGAGCTGTTGGGGTTCGGAGGCATGGACGGTACTGTGCTTGATACTCCTTTGCAACAGTAGCAGTTTAGCTCGGCCTTCAGCCATCTCTCCGTCAAGCTAAATGAGTTGTTCTTGGCGGTCTCCAAACCATCCGCCGTGGAGGTTCAGTTGCGCACCGAAGTCGACAGTTTGAGGCAGGAGCTGGCAGATGTAAAGAAACGGCTCCAGGAGTGTGAGCACCAACTCTCCACGGCGGAGGTTGACTAGGTGGATGCGCGGGGCAAGCTGGAGGTTGCCGTCAATCGAGACTTGCAGTACAATGCCCAGGTGTCGGAGCTGCAAGAGGAGATTGCCCGCGTTGGCGAACAGTTGGAGGCCAAGGTGAAAAGGTTGGACATTGTGCAGCGGGAGTCCGCCGCCCGATCGGAGGGGGTGAAGCGTTTGCAATGTCGGGTAGAGGGTTGGGAAGTGGAGAAGGCAACATTAGGCACCGCGTTTGTTGAAGCCTTTAAGAAGTCGCAGGAGTACAAAGAAGCACTGACGAATGCCGGCATAGCGGGTGCTACGGCCAACTTTCATAAGCTGGATGCTAAGGGTGTGATCAACTGGGATAAGGCAGCCCAAATGCAAGTAGAGGCAAGTCAGCCACAAACTACCGAAGGTGAACCAAACTCCTCTCAGCCCGAAGGTGTGCGGTCCGATAGCGATTAGTCTGTCCAATGGATAGGTGACGGCTCCCAGCAGTCCCCCATGCCGAATGTCTCCGATGCTTCCCACGCCCAGTTCATGGCTGCCAATACCCGTGATGATGGAACGATGATTACTCAAAGTCCTACCGCCCTCGGGTTTGACCAAATGAGCCTTTCAGTGGCTCAACCCGCACAGGTAGAAGGTGATGGTGCTGCAGCCCCTCAAGGAGAGTCGCGAGATGCTTAGGTTTTATTTTGTATTGCCACTGAGTCCTTTAAGCTTTGTATTGGAACACTGTCTTGGTTGGGGAGTCCCCACCTGAATTTTTAATGAAGTGATGTTATTTTTTCTGAATTTTTCTAAGTGTGGGATTGCTGCTGGAAAATACTTGTTTTGTTTGAGTGTTGGTATACCGCTAGAGCTTTTCTTACACTTTTGTTTGTCAATGAAACATTAAGGGAATTACAATTGTTCTAAGTGCACAAAGTAGCGGACGTGGTCCGCTAAATGTTGTTGGCATTTCCAGTTAACTGTTTGTGCTATGGAGAACAATGGTTTGAATAATTCCTCGTTTCATTGATAGCTGAGAGATCAGCGTTTACAAAAGAATGAGAGTACCCATTGGGTAGCTTCCCTAAGCTAAATATTGTACAAAAATTTATCTAATTCAAGATGCTCATGGGTCTGCGGTAGGATTACTTGTAGTAATACCGGAGGTGTTCTGTATTCCAAGGGTGGGTCTTAGGGACGCCATCCTTGTCCCTTAAGTAGAAAGTACCAGGGTTGACGACCTCTACTATTTGGTATGGTCCTTCTCAAGTGGGACGTAGTGCTATTGGCGGTGGAATGACTTCCTTAATGACCCAGTCTCCAAGTTGGAGGTTCCGGGCTTTGACTCTAGCGTTGTAGAAACGTGATACCCGTTGCTTATTTTGCAAATTGTGCAATTGGGCCTTGTGGTGTTTCTCCTCGAGGAGATCCTTATCGAGGTTGATGCCCTCGCCGTTGGTCTCGGCACTGTATACCTGGACCATAGTAGTAGGTTGTGTAACTTCGATGGGCAGGACGACCTCTGTTCCGACATCATGTTGAATGCTGTTTCACCGTTAGCGGATGTTGGGGTTGTCCTGATGGCCCACAAGACCTCCGGGAGCTTTTCTGCCCATAAGCCCATGGAGTCATTAAGCTTCTTCTTGAGCAATTTCTTGATTATCTTGTTTGCTGCTTCAACCTGCCTGTTGGTTTGGCGGTGCGCCACAGATGCATAGCGCATCTTGGTGCCCAGATTAGCGGTAAAAAATATGATCTCGTCGTTGTTGAACTGTGCCCGTTGTCTGTGATGATGTTTTTCCAGAGGAAGTGGGTTACTTTGGCGGTACTGATGGCAGTCAGCGGTTCCGCTTATATCCATTTGCTGTTGTAATTGATGGCGACGATGATGTACTTGAACTATCCCCTCGCGGTTGGTAATTTGCCAACTAGGTCAAGGCCCCAAGTGGAGAGAATCCATAGGCCGATGATTATTAAGAGGGTCTCCGCTGGGGCATGAGAGAGGTCAGCGTATTGCTGACACTTGTGGCAGGACTTGAAGACTTCTCTGGCATCGTCGTCGAGCGTGGGCCAAAAGTACCATCACCACATAGTGTCATTTGCCAGAGATCTGGCGCCTGAATGATTTTTACACTGCCCTGCATATATCATTGCCAGAACCACCTTTCCTTCTTCTAGGGTCAGGCATCGGAGGTTGGGGTAGGTGAATCCTTGGCGCGGTAAAGCTTGACTTTCTGCATGTTATAGCGGGTTGCTCTCAGCTTGAGCTACCGTGCTCCGACCTTGTTGGTTAGCAGTGTTCCGTTGTGCTTGTACTATATTATTTCATCCATCCAGCTCGGATTGACCTCAATGTTGAAATTTTCCGCTAGGGTTTTGGTGATGCTTGGCTTGTCAAAGCATTCTACCCTTGTGTCCGTCGGATTTTGGTGTTGTTGAGCGGTTGGCAATCTTGCGAGAGAGTCTGCCTTAGCATTCTTTTCTCTGGGAATTTGTGTGATGGTGTGGAACTTGAATTTCCTGAATAGGGTTTTTACGTACTCTAAGTACGCCGTTAGCTGTTTGTCCTTGGCCTAGAAGCTGTTGTTGACTTGGTTGACGACTAGTTGGGAATCACTGAATAAGTTGACACTATCAGTTCCTGAGTCAATGGCGAGGAGCAGGCCTGCAATGAGTGCTTCATACTCCGCCATGTTTTTTGAAGCTGTGAAGTTGAATTTTAGCACGTACTCCACGTTCAGTCCCCCTGGCCCTATCAAGATGATTCCCGCTCCGCAGGCCTTGGCGCAGCCTGAGCCATCGACATAGAGGTTCCACTCTAACTGTTTTTTGGATGTTGGTTCCTCGGTGGTTGCCATGCTGTGCTACCTTCTTTTGCCCCTAAGGTGGGTTCATCTTGACGTTCAATGAGCTCAGCGATGAACTCCGTTGCCGCTTGGCCTTTCATAGACGTTCGTGGTTTGTACTCTACGTCGAACTCAATGAGCTCGATGACCCATTGGCTGAGGCTACCGGAGTGTTCGGGGTTTTGCATTACTTGCTTCAGCGATTGGTTTGTCAGGACATGAGTTGTATAGGCTTGGAATTATTGGTGGAGATGTCTAGTGGCAACAACAAGTGTGAGAGCGAGCTGCTCCAGGGGTTGTATCTTGTCTCAGCGCCGTTCATACCTCTGCCGGCGTAGAATAGCTGGAGCTCGTCTTGTCCCTCTCTTCGTACGATGGCGCAGCTTACCGCTGATGTGGATATCGCGAGGTATATGTAAAGTATCTCACCCTGTATGGGAATGGAGAAGAGTGGGATTGCCGCTAAATATTCTTTCAAACTCTGGAATGCCGCTTCACAGTCCAGGGTCCAATCAATTTCCTTCTTGTGGGTCCTCTTCATGGCTTTGAAGAATGAGAGACATCTGTTAGTAAGCTTAGAGATGAAACGAGAAAGGGCGGTTAGCTTACCCTAGAGGCTCTGAACATGCACCTTCCACTCTGGGGACTTCATGTTGAGGATGTAGCCTAAAAATTTGCTAGCAGTGACGCCGAAAAATCACTTCTCGGGGTTGAGGCGTATACCTTAGGCTAAGAGAATGGCGAATATGATGTGGAGGTTTGCCACGTGTCGTCCTCGTATACCTCTATTATTTTGCCTAGGTGCTCCGCGAACATGGCGTTCATCAACCGCTGGTATGTTGCTCCAGCATTCTTCAATTCTAAAGGTATGACATTGTAGCAGTATAGGCCTTTATCAGTTGTGAAGGTGGTGCATTCTTGATCACCGGGGTTCATCTTTATTTGGTTGTATCCGGAGAAAGCATCCATCATGCTGAGCAGCTCGTGTCCCGTTGTTGCGTTGACCAGCTAGTCAATGCGGGGTAGCGGGAAACTATCCTTGGGGTATGCCTTGTTAGGACCTTTGAAGTCTACGCACATTTGCCATTTTCAGCTAGGCTTCTTAACCATGACCAAGTTGGAAATCCATTAGGGATAATTGACTTGGCAGATGAACCCAATGCCTTGTAGCTTTGCGACCTCTTCCCCTATTGCACGATATCTTTCTTCTTCAAAGGCCCTTCTCTTCTGTTTGATTGGATAGAAAGATGGTTTAATACTTAACTTGCGCGTGATGATTTCAGGGGAGATGTCGAACATGTCGGTGTAGGACCATGCGAACACAGCGGCGTTTTCTCGCAGAAATTGTGTGAGTTCCGCAGCTATCTCTGGGGCGAGCTGAGCGACAATGCGGACCGTCCGCTCAGGGTGTTTGTTAAAGATGCTGATGACCTGTAAGGATGTTTCCGGGTTGACAAGTTCCTTTTTTACATACTTCTTTTTGTCGTCTCTAGGGTCTTCAATTGCATCCGTCAGCTGCACATGATTTCCTATCGTTAGGATCTTATGGCGGCGCATTGACCGCGCCACTGTTGTTGAGTAGCATGCTCGTGCTAGCTGTTGGCTTCCCTTCACAGAGCCCGTGCCATTGGGTGTAAGGAACTTCATGAGAAGCATGTACTCGACGATGATGCACTTTAGCTTGTTGAGTGTGGGTCGTTTCATCTTGATCCCCGAACCGCACAGTCGTAAATTGAAGTGCGGAGAATTCTCGATCTTCAGAATGTAGCAGACTGATGCGTTTTCTGATATCGCTAAATTGACAAGATCACATATACCTGCTACAAACGTGTCTGCAAGGATTGATGTCCCTAAAAATCATGGACATGGCGCCACCCCTAGGGGTATTGGGCATGGCGCCTCCACCACTAATAGTGATGGCAATGTGGCTCAAGCCGGGCTCCCAGCAAGGAAACGTGGGAGACCCAAAGGTTCGATGGATTCTCGCCCGAGAAAGAAAGTGAGTTTGGCACAGAAAGATCCATTAAACATCGACATAAATAACCCGTCTCATGAAGATATTCCGGATTATGGTTATGTCCAAGAAACATCATTGGGGGACACTCCAATGTTAGAACCAATTCCAGGGAATAGGGAGATCTCCATGAATTACACTAGTGTACATGAGACGTTGAATCGAAATTCTATTATCCTTGATGATGTGTTTGCATATTCTATTGCTCAAGGAATTATAGAACACGATGATATCGAACCTCACTCCGTTGAGGGATGTCAACGAAGAGCAGACTGGCCTAAATGGAAAGATGCAATCCAGGTTGAATTGGATTCACTAACGAAGAGACAGGTATTTGGGCCTATAACGCTAACACCCCCAAGTATAAAGCCTATTGGCCATAAATGGGTCTTTGTTAGAAAGCGTAATGAGAAAAATGAGGTTGTTAAATACAAAGCCTGCCTTGTGGCGCAAGGTTTCTTACAACGCCCTGAAATCAACTACGAGGAGACATATTCTCCCGTAATGGATGTTATAACGTTCTGCTACCTTGTCAGTTTGGTAGTTTCCGAAAAACTTGACATGCAGCTTATGGATGTGGTTAGAGCATATCTCTATGGGGATCTAGATTCAGAGATATATATATATATATATATATATATATATATGAAGGTTCCAGATGGACTTCAATTACCCAAGTCAAGTGGCTCTAAACCACGAAGCGCGGTTTCAATAATATTGAGATGCTCACTATATGGATTGAAACAATCCGGATGGATGTGGTATAACCGTCTAAGTGACTACTTGATTGGGAAGAGATATGTCAACAATGAAATATGCCCATGCATGTTTATAAAGAGGACAAGTTCCGGATTTGCAATTGTAGCAGTTTATGTCGATGACATGAACCTAATTGGAACTCTAAATGAGTTAAAGGAAACTGCTAAGTACTTGAAATCCGAATTTGAGATGAAAGATCTTGGGAAAACACGGTTTTGCCTCAGACTAGAACTCGAGCACCGTAGTGATGGGATTATGATCCATCAGTCAGCATATACTCAAAAATTATTAAGGCTCTTTAATGAAGATAAAACAAAGCCTATGAGTACTCCCATGATCGGTCATAGTCTTGAGCCTGAAAAAGATCCGTTTCGTCCAAGGGATGAGGAAGAAGACTTATTAGAGGCTGAAGTTCCCTATCTAAGTGCAATAGGCGCATTATTGTACTTAGCTCAATGCACAAGACTGGACATCTCATTCACAGTGAACTTGTTTGCTCGACACAGTTCTGCACCAACACGCCGCCATTGGATTGGCATAAAGACAATCTTTTGATACTTGAGAGGTACGATTGATATGGGTTTGTTCTATCCCTACAGAGAGAAAAGAAATAACGGAAGTGTGGGATCGGACTCCACAAGGCAAAACGCCACCTTCCGTGCTCCTCCTCCCTTCCATCAAAATGACAACGATGTCTTGATGGGTTTTGCTGATGCATGGTATCTCTCTGATCCTCACAAAGGTCGCTCCCAAACGGGTTATGTATTTCCCATGGGAAGCACTGCGATATCTTGGAGGTCTACAAAGCAGACCCTTGTTGCTACTTCCTAAAATCATGCAGAGATTATCACTCTACATGAAGCCGTGCGAGAATGCATATGGCTAAGGTCTGTAGTTAGACACATTCGAGGAACTTGTGGTTTGAAGTCTACCACAGATGAACCTACATGCATTTATGAAGATAATGCAGCTTGTATTGAGCAAATAAAGTTAGGTTTCATCAAGGGCGACAACACCAAGCATATATCGCCTAAGTTCTTTTACAATCAGCAACAACAAACACTTCTAAATATTGAAGTGAATCAAATCCGTTCAGAGGATAATGTAGCAGACTTGTTTACCAAGTCGTTACCTAAATCCAACTTCGAGAAACATGTGAAGAGCATCGGATTAAGAAAGTTATCTGAACTCCCATAATTGTAGAAATCAGGGGGAGACCTTGACATCAGGGGGAGGTATGATGTCTACATGTTTGATCTCCAAGAGTGAAAGACATGTTATGCTCTTTTTGCCCTTCGACCAGGGTTATTTTTGTCCCACAGGGTTTTTGTTACCTGGCAAGGTTTTTAGTGAGGTAACGATCAAAACGTCATCACCAAGTTTGAGCGGCACAAGTGGGAGTGTGGAAGGATGTCGACTACTCCACATTCACGCGTGTTGTGCTCTTTTTCTCCTTCGACCAAGGTTGTTTTTCTCCCACATGATTTTTATTACTTGGCAAGGTTTTTGACGAGGCAACTTAGAAGCGCATAGCAGAGGCAACACTATTGACATGGAATATCCAAGGGGGAGTGTTGTAAATGATAATGACTATTCATGCAATAGGTATTGCTTAATGTATGCGATTGACAGACTCGTAATGTATGCGATTGACAAAATCATAATGCATGTGATTGACATACTTGTAATGTGCGATTGATTAGTATAGCTATTATGTATTGCATTTTGTATACATGATGTAACCCTATATAAACCTCATGGTGAGATGAATACAATACAATTATCCAATTCTCTACAACAAATACTTAATTGTTTTTTTTTTTTAAACATGAGCAAATACTTGTTGTTAATTGCATATCTGGTGGCATTATAAAAGCTGGTGTTCTAAACGTTAGAGAACATAATGTATTTCTCGTCTTCTTTGTTCAGTAGTTTATAGTCCTTACATAATTGATTAGAATAGCACCGCCAAGCTTTTCTCTTCAGGCTTTTCTACGGCGGCACCTCTTCAAAGTTCAAGACTTATCATTTTTTTTTGTCATGTTCATACATTAATTAAATCTCCATGTGTGGTCTGCAGTACCATCACCACAATACAAACAAAAGCTCTTATATTTGAATCTTTGATCATATTATTTAGGAAAACAAAAGCTTTTGTTCCTCGTCCTTTCATTGTTCTCACCCTCTTCTTTATTGTGAAACTGAATTTGTTGCATGAATGAATGCCTCAGGGAATTAAAAATTTCAATGAAGCTATCAGGGAACTTATCACTTGCCTTAGAGTAGATTGATAGCGACAACTAACTTCTTTATTTGAGCTAAAAGATCAACTTCTTATGTAAATTAACTTATGTTTTTGATATATTACATTTTTATAATAGTTGGACTAAGTATCAATGTTGAACTAGAGCTTTTGTGTTTCTTTAACATGTCACCAATCTACTCTAATATTCCGCTTGTTTTCTGTTAATTGTTAATGTGTCTACATAATCATTGTACTAGTTATGTAAAGGATAAAGTTGATTCTGGCTATATGGTTTTTGATCATTGAGATAACTTGATGAACATGTACTAGAAGACACTTTCTTATTGAGTTTCTGTGCAGGACCAAAAGAATTGGTATATTCAGTGACAGGGAAACAGGGTTTGCTCTGAATTTCTATAGAAACAAAGGCTATTTCCTACCACACCAGTGCTATCCTCTGAATTTCTATACATGCAGTCAAGTTGAAGTTTGATTTCACCATTCTAGATTGGCCAAATGTCTTTTTCGTAGTGTTACAAGGAATTGCTTTTCTAATTCCATTAGAATGCTTTTCTTCTTTTAGTTTTGTCATGGATGATTGGGAAATGCACCTTTTTTGCATTTGAAGTTTACAGTAGTGGTTAGATTACTCATTTGATGGTTTGTAATGTTCACATTTGATAAATTACTGTTAATTTAGTAAATAGACTGATTTAATGCACAGTTTAATTGAGGAATGGATTTTCAAATGATCATACAACATAATAGATATAATGACGACTCAATGTTGTCTGAATGGCCAAAAATGGGTCAGCCACACACTGCATCATTCATATCACACATCGGCCTATAACAAATCAGTGTCTTCTAATTTATACTCGCTCAACAGAAGTAATTGGACTCAGTTGTCCCAAAAGTAAATCATACAACAGATATAGTCCAACAACTGAAGTTTGAAGATCAATCAGACAACACACAAAATAAAAGTATGTTGTCTGATATGCTTAACATACAACAGCTTGAAACCAAGCACTGTTGTCTGAAGGCAGCGCTTCAACTGCTGCGCATGGCATCTGCCGAGCCATCACACAACAGTTATAATACATACCCGTTGTCTGTGTGTTTCTCAGACAACTGTGTTCCACCCTTGTTTAATTGTTCATCAGACAATGGCTCGCTCTACAACGGTGGCACTCCAAATCACACCACAGTTTTGGCCCGTCGTCTGATATGGTTTTTGGCATAGTGTTGAGAAGGTGTTTTTTTTTTTTTTTTCATTATCATACCCAAAATCTCAGATTGAGATGTTTAATTACCCTTCCCAAAAACTAAAACAGTTTTGTTCAATTGGAAGACTAGAGACAAATAACGAGGGCGAGATATAGTTTTACCTACACCATGACAATAAAATCTTTGATGTGCAGATTTCATTCATCACACCAAATCTTTCAATTCTTGTTGGTGATCTTGAGAGCAACGTGAAAGGAATGCAATCGAAACGTAGAGTTGTAAACAAGGTGTACTTACATGAGCATTTGCCTAAGGCATAATTAACTATAATGAGCCACACTCATGCTACCGATAGCGGTTCCAAACAGCCATCAAGGGTGTGACCTACGGAAACACCACTAAACAGGCTATCGCCTAAGCTCCGGCTCAGCCCAAGATCACCTCTGACACGCTGCCACGCACCGCACCAATATCACCTCGCTGAAGTATCAGAAGCTGGAAATAGAAGCATATCAGTCCCACGTCAAAAACAAGGAAGAGATCAGTCTCTTCCCCACATATAAAAGGTCCACTCCTCTCTCCTCATTAATTATGCATTTACTACTTACCTAGAGTTATTTTGTCAACACAAATACATTGACTAACTTAGGCAATGGAGTAGAGAAGACTGCCAACCGCGGTCTCCCTCTGACGCTCTGTGTATTTTATTTGACAGATAGCGGAAACGACAAGAGCATCACAAGTAGCGGTCCGCCCCTCGGGCCTGCGTTAACCAAGGTTCGGTTACCACTGAATCTTGGACATTAATATTGGCGCCGTCTCTGGGAATCCTTGAGCTAAAGGTCACCCCACCACAATAATCACCATGTCTAACGGTAGCGGGGAAATCACCGAAGAGCAAGCAGACCAGTCCGTCAACCTCCAACCCACCAACCCCGCCACTAACATTAACCCAGTGGCTAACATTAACCGCGCACTCTTCAATACTCTTGTCAACCTCGGCACGGAGCCCTAGGACACCCCCCAGGTCCCACGAATTGAAATTACAATGGAGACTCGTCCAGGCGGTAGTGGCCAACCATTGGGCCAGCACCTTGCCGCTAAGTATGAGCTGGCACTGGCGGACCTCCACAAGGCAAACAGGGAGGGCGAGCAAGAAAGCAAGGAAAAGGCAGAAGCTCAAAAACAGGTGGCTACGCTGATGTCAAAATTCGACGAGCTAAAGAAGCCGCTGGACGTGAACGGTAACCCAACGCAAAGCGAGCAATCACAAAGTACCAGATGTAGTCGACCCAGCGGCAGAAGATTAATACCCGCACCAATCATATAGATGGAAGTCCCGTTGAACCCATCTGAACTGCTGGGAATGGGTCTTCCACCCCACCACATTTAATGATAGAATAAGAAGCGGAATCACAACTGCGCACCAATTGTAACGCAACCAGAGCAAGAACCGAGGGTAACCCGCCTACCCCCAGACGGGAGTTAGCTCAGCGGAACCTCTAGGCAAGACCCCTGGCGACACAACCGCCCTGATCCTGGAAAGAATGCAGCAACTGGAGCAAAGACTTATCCAGGCCGAGACAGGCGCCCCAGCGCCAATCTAAAATTCGCTCTTTACGTCATTTTGAATCAAGGCCAGGACCATTCACCATTAGAATCCTGCAGGCCGTCAGACCAGGGCATGCAAAAAGGCCAAAAATGGCACAGTACAACTGTCTCACTGACCTTTTCGTCCATATGGACACCTTCAAGAAGGTCACTAACAACAAAAGATTCGATGACGCCACCCTCTGCCATTTGATCAGTGAGACGCTGGATAGTGAGGCAATGAGCTGGTTCTTCGAGTGCCCTCCAGGATCCATCGACTCATTCCATGCACTATGGAATGCTTTCCTATCACGGTTTATCCTTTTGGCCGCAGGACATCATAACACAAGCCAGTTGTTCAGCGTCAAGTAGGGCACAAAAGAAACGTTGAAGGCATTTGTCCCTAGGTGGAAAGTAGCGGCATCTTTTTGCCGTAACCTTGACAAGACGATGGCACTGGCAGCCTTTAACCAAGGACTCCTAAAGAAACCATTTCTCTATCATCTGAACTATAATTATCCAAACGCCGCGTATGACCACGTCATGAGCGAGGCCATCCTCCACGCGCAGGTAGAATTCATCACATACGGAGAAACCCCACCACCTCCACAAACGCCAGCAAAGTCAACTCAGCCTTCCTTCCGCCAAAAGGAAACCACTAACAAACCCCCCGCTACACCGCCAACTGACAAAAAGAGAGAATGGCAGCAAAACAACTACCAGAGCAAGAGGCAAAAGGATTAACAATACCATAACAAGGCTAATCGCTCATTCCACGGGGATAACCGTAACAAGCAAGCAGAGTCATCCCAGCGTAACGCAGTGTTCACAGTCCTCACAACCTCATATGAAGAGATATACGATCAGTACAAGGACCAAATCCCACTGCCACCTCCAAGAAAATACCCGAGATTGGGCAAACCGAGGAACACCGGCAAGTGGTGCAAATACCAAGAAGACAGCAGTCACAACACCAACAGTTGCAACGCTCTTAAAATAGCAATCGAGACTTTATATCGGAATGGCAAGCTGGAAAAATTCAAAGTGCGACAGCCACCGCTAGTAGTCGTTAATATCGAACCCATGCATCGCATCAATACCATCAACGACGGCGTTCCTATCAACAACATGTCTCATAGGGCAAGGAAGCGCTATGCGTGTGCCAACCACCCCAAAGAAGTTTGCAACATCTGCTATGAGAGATCCACTAAGCTACCAAGATCTGGGTAGGAACCATAACCTTCTCCGAGGAAGACATGCGCCTATCCATCGGCGTTAGCCCATGCACAGCAGAGGTACACACTGAATTTATTGTTGTTGACATGGTGATTTCAGAGCCTGAGAAGCAATGGCCTCTGGATATTGGTGTGGAGATGACAGTGGGTACCAATTCTGGTTCCCCAAGTACGAGCGGCTTTCTCGTTCAGTTCTTCTTCCTGATCAATAACTATTTTCTTTAAAAGAGCCATTTCTGGGTTTCTGTAAGGAGGATTGTTTGGGGACAGAAGGGTTTCTGGGTTTTAGGAGACTGAAGAGTTTCTGATGTGACAGGTTTGGAGTGGCTGCGGGATTTAAATAAAAGATTTTGTGAGGGAAACGATGCGACGAAAAAACGTTTTGCCAAGCGAATAGACGCAACCCTCATTAATGATATCGTTTCGGTCATCAGACACGTCGTTTTAGTCCCCTTTCAATCAGTTACATTCTCATGGGCCCGATTTCGGGGCCTGGGGGGCAATGTTTGAGCCCAAAAGTAATTTTGGCAAGATCCTTTAATGGATTTAGCGTAGCAGCCCAATACCTGTGACCCAAAAATAAGTCTGCTTGGAATTGGGTTACAGCTTCGCCCATTCCGAAACTCATAAGGAAAACGAGCCCTTATTGGAGTCAGGTAGCAGAGATTGAATAGGAAACTGCAATAAATAATCCTTCTACGACAAGGAACGGTCAAAACCTTAGGTATAAATACCAGGTTTCAAGGACAACTCTCAAATCAATCAATCCCTCGGATTATCAAGCCTCCCCGGAGCAAACCTTCAACCTCGTTGAAACCCGGCGACCGTGCTTCCAGTCCTAGTCTCTCCAAGAGCCGACTGTTAGTGTTACTGTCACCGATACTACTAGCGAAGCAAGGGTAACGCCCTGGCAACCCAGCGAAGCTAAAGTCGCGCTTTAGCAAACCCTGTGCTTTCTCCAAACTTCCTAATGATTGCTCTGCTTAGTCTACAATACTAAGTATCGATTCGGTGACGCGAAGAGATTACAACCAAAGCCCTTATCCGTAAGGCCAGAAGTCCTTTCTCGGAAGGCAGAGAAAAGAGTCTTGTGACGAGGTTGGTGCTCTCCTCGTCCACAACGCTTGATCAAGAAGTCGGGTCAAGGGACACCCCGACGATTGTACCCCATGGTGCTGGCACGCTCGCGCATTCAAAAGAGACAGTTTGTACCACACTGATTTCCATGTCAAACAGAAGGAAAGTGGAGAATTTGCAATCCTTTTTTGCTAGCGCTGATGATTCCAAAAATTGGTGGGTGTTACATAGACTCATAAAGCTTATGGTACAGAGGTTGATGTCTGGAGCGTAGATGCGATTGCATTCATTTTGTTGTGTAACAGTTGTCCATTTTGGCCTCGAACTGAGTTTGGCATTGTATTGGGTAACGTGCATTCCCCCGAGTAGATAAATCAAACCTTCATATCATGTAACAAGCACAATAGAGGCTATATAGATAGTTTTGCAAAGGGATTCTTTTTAGATGAAGCTTACATAAAACTTGAGTGCTTATTGGCTTTAGTGTACTGCCCTTTTGTTTCCGTCGACATTTGTTTGTTTAGAAATTCGAACGCCAATGATCGCCTTTCTCCCTTTGGATTAAGGAAAGCGAAGTCTGTATGCACCACTCTCTGTAATCTCTACAGTGAGATATGGTATTAACAAACCTGCAATATCGCGCGGGGGTATACCTAGTACAATAAAAAAGTCTCCAATCGAGACAGAAAGAGAGGGTGCAATTGATTTGGGAAGAGAGAGTATTAGAACTTACCAATTAGTCACTCATGTTACTGTTTGAAAAAAGTAAAGATGCTCAAGATTGATAGTTCTGTGATATTGGTTGATTTGAGGCCAATACGTAGTTGTTTCTCAACCAAAAGGGTATTTATCTTTCCTCTTATTGCTCTTTAGGGTGTGGATTCAGTGGACATATAGTAAGCCATATGTCATGTCAATTATTTTTAATTAGGATAGAAACTTCAAATGACATATGAATGATTGCAAATTGTAGTTTTTGGTATTTGAAGTTAATTTATCATAAATTCTCATGATACTTGTATATATGCGAGCCATTTTAGATACTACTAACACGTAGTACATTATTCTTCTTCCTGATTTTTATATAGATGAATCACTGTAGGCATAAGTGTTACATTCGATCAATAAACAAAAATTAGAAAACGCGGAGCTAGGGCTTAGGCTAGGGTTTTGGGGTTTTTCAGCGCTATTCGTTGATTTCAATGGAGATCATGGCGTGGAATTGCAGAGGCATCGGTAAGATGCTTCTGTGCAGGCTTTGTGTGTTCTCATCCAGAAACACAAACCAGATTTCATCTTCCTTAGTGAGACTAAGGTTTCTGATGTTGACTATATGACAAATCTTCGCTTGAAGGTGGGTTATCTGAATTGTGAGGCCATCTTCAGTCAGGGGCAGTCTGGCGGCCTGGCTCTCTTCTGGCGCGATGGTCTAGATGTCTGCTTCCAGTCGAAATCAAGGCACCACATTGATATTGTGGTCAAGGAGACTGACGGGTCAGGCCAGCAATGGCGGCTGACCGGGTTTTATGGACACCCGATCACATCAGAAAGATTTCGTACGTGGGCTTTACTCCGAGAACTGAGCACGACATCTTCTTTGCCGTGGGTGGTGATAGGAGACTACAATGAGATACTGCACAGTGAAGAAAAGGAAGGAGGCGCACCACGACGAGAAGCGCAGATGCAGCTAATGCGAGATGCTTTAGCGCATTGTGATTTGCATGACCTGGGTTTCTTTGGTTCTCCGTTTACTTGGCAAGGAGGCGGTGTGAAATGCTGGTTGGATAGGGCAGCAGCGTCGGCATCATGGGTGGACCTGTTTCCGGCAGTTAGGGTTTCCCACTTAGACCCGATTCATGGGGATCATGTCCCAATTCTTCTGAGTTGTGGGGGTGCTTTGCCACTACGAACGCCGTCCCTGAGGTTTAGGTTTGAATCTTTTTGGGTCCAGCATGCGGACTGCCATCAAGTTGTTGAACAAGGTTGGGCAACCCCGGTTGGTGGTACTGCGATGTTCCATGTGCAACAAAAGATTATGTACTCTCGTTTTGCTTTGAATCATTAGCAGCGGGCCACCTTTGGAAATAGGTGGAGGGAGATGGATATGATACGTAGTAGACTACAACACTTACTTTCTGGTTCTCACTCGGACTCGGTGTAGCTAGAACAAGTTGAGTTGTCTTCTAAGCTGGATCATCTTTTAACTGTTGAGCATAACTTTTGGAAACAAAGGTCCAAGGTTACATGGTTGACTGAGGGCGATCGTAATACAAAGTATTTTCACCGTAAAGGATCAAATCGAAGAGCTAAGAATAGATTATTGGGCTTATTCGATAATGATGGGAACTGGCAATCCACGGAGGCAGGTATGGAAGAGATTGTTCTAGGGTATTTCTCATCTATGTTCACGCCCGGTGGTGTTGATCGTTCTCATATGGATGAGGCTGTTAATTTGTTACAGCCTAAGGTGTCTAGGGAGATGAATGATGACTTATGTGCACCATACTCGGCGGAGGAGATTAAGGCTGCACTTTTCCAAATGTATCCCACTAAGGCACTTGGTCCGGATGGGATGCCTCCACTGTTCTTCCAGCAGTATTGGGAGGTAGTTGGGCCGGATGTTGTGGCTGCAGTATGGGCCTTCTTACACTCAGGGCGGTTGCTTGGGTCCCTCAATTATACACATATTTGCTCGATTCCAAAGGTACCAAATTCTGAACACATGTCTGATTTACGTCCCATTGCTCTTTGTAATGTGATTTATAAGATATGTTCTAAGGCTGTGGCTAACCGGTTAAAGAAGATTCTTGATATATTGATCTCACCAGCACAGAGTGCTTTTATTCCTGGAAGGTTGATTACTGATAATACACTTATTGCCAATGAGATTTCTCATTACATTCACAACTGGAAGTCTAGTACTGAAGGGATAATGCACTACTAGAGAAAACTCATTCAGAGACAAATTTATTTTGTCTCTAATAGCTGAGAATTCGTCCCCCAAAAAAATTTGAGACGGAACTGTTTTGTGGCTAAAGTCGTCTCCTAAAGCTCTTCCCAAATTATTTAAGGCAACGACCGATAAATTCCGTCTCCTAATGTATTTGGAGAAGAAATAAAAATTGTCCCCTATTCAATGAAATTTCATCCCCCATTCTCATTTGAGCATTGAGAGAATGGAGGGAAAATAAAATAAATTGGCGCCAATTAGAGGAATAGGGTACGAACTCACTCCATCTCCTTTTATTTTCAAAATTAATTTTTTTTTCAAATTTAATGGCACCAATTAGACAAATAGGGGACGAAACTCACTCCGTCTCCTTTTATTCAAATTAATTTTTTTTTTTCAAATTTAATGGCGCCAATCGGACAAATAGGGGACGAAACTCACTCCGTCTCCTTTTCTTCAAATTAAAAAAAAAATTCAAATTTAATGGCGCCAATCAGACAAATAGGGGACGAAACAGTGAAACACACTCCGTCTCCTTTTAATTTTTTTATTTTATATTTTAAATTTAATGGTGCCAATCAGACTAATGGGGACGAAACTCACTTCGTCTCCTTTTATTCTCAAATTTTAAATTATTTTTAAATTTAATTTTTATTTTTAATAAATTATTGAATAATATTAGACAACAAATCTAATGGTTGTCGCCAATTATATAAATAGAATTTGTTTTTACCAAAAATTTGAATTTATTATGGATAATAGTAATAAACAGAGCCTAACATCAACTCTTTTTTCAAATCCAACAAACATTAACAAATTGAGCACTTTCATAATATGCTTCACAAGTCTTCAACTATAAATAATATCTGTAACAAATTATGATCAACAATGCAGATGGCTTTTGATGGAGAACCAGAGGCATATGGACTATCCTTGAACATGTGTCTGATCAGTATACCTGCACCAAAAGCCTTAATCATCAAATACCGCTGACTCCAAGAAAATTCATGAAACTGAGGAAATGAAAATATATGTTGGACCTTGATAAAGGAATATTGAAAGGAGTAAACAGGCTTTCATAAGGAAACATCAAAGAAAGCAATCACATATGTCATTGAAGCTGGATATGAGTAAAGCTTATTATGGCATGGAATGGTGTTTCCTAGAAGCAGTATTGTTGCGGCTTGGTTTTGCTGAGACTTGGGTCCAGATTATTATGCAGTGTGTGACAACTATCCGTTATTCTTTTCTGATTAATGGACAACCTTGTGGTTATTTGTCTCCTTCTAGAGGGTTGAGGCAAGGGGACCCATTGTCCCCTTATCTGTTCTTGCTATGTGCTGAGGTCTTTTCTATGTTGTTGGAGTGTAAAGCAACTTTGGGTTTATTACAGGGTATTTAGATATGCCCAGAGGCGCCAACTATTCACCATTTACTTTTTGTTGATGATAGTCTACTCTTTGGTAGAGCTACCCAGGAAGAGTTCACACATATCCAGTCAGTTCTCTCTACTTAAGAGTTAGCTTCAGGGCAGAAGGTTAACTATGCTAAGAGCAGTGTGGTGTTTAGTAAGAAGGTGTGTGGTGGTCTACAGAGTCTATTGTCTGATTCCTTGGGGGTCAAGATTGTGCCTAAGCATGAGGAGTATTTGGGTCTTCTGACTTATTTGGGTAGGAATAAAACTGAGCCTTTTGCTTTTATTAAGGAAAGGCTTAGTAAGAAGCTGGTAGGTTGGCAGGGTAAAATACTCAGTGGTGCAGGTAAGGATCTTCTTATTAGGGTGGTTGCTCAATCACTGCCTACTTACACTATGAATTGCTTTATGCTCCCACAACATTTTTGTGATTCACTTCATCAGTTATGTGCTCGTTTTTGGTGGGGTAGTAAGGCTGAGAATCGGAAAATTCATTGGCTTTCTTGGGCTAAACTTTGCCAACCTAAGGAAGCTGGTGGGATGGGGTTTAGAGATCTACATGCACACAATACTGCTCTCTTGGCTAAACATGAATGGCGCTTTTTCTGTAATCCCACTTCGTTGGTAGCTAGATTGTATGGGGCCAAATACTTTTCGCAGGGTGATATTTGGAACAGTGTTCTTACATCATCTCCTTCTGCATGTTGGCGTAGCATTTATTCTGCTCTATCACTACTTCGAAGTGGTATAAGGTGGCAGGTAGGGAATGGAGCGACTATTCATGCTTGGGATGATCCGTGGATTCCTAGATCTGTGACTTTCCGGCCTGTTATTCGTATGGAAGGGGGTCCTCTCTGGGTCAAGGATTATCTGCTTTCTGGACTCTGTTGGAATGTCGACTTGGTGCGAGAGTGGTTTGATCAGTGTGATGCTGAGCTAATCCTGGCCATTCCTTTGAGCCGACGGGATATACCTGATAGATTAGTTTGGCATTATGATGCTAAAGGTAATTTTACTACGAAGAGCACATATTTGCTAGCTTTTGATTTACTACATGGGGGCTCTTCTTCTTCTAAAGGTGGTGGGACTGCCAACTTTTGGAAGTCTATTTGGTTCGCAAATGTTCCTGGAAAAATTAAAGTTCACTTTTGGAAGGTTTGTTCTTCCATTTTGCCTACTAATTCACATCTCTGTTCTCGTCGAGTACCTATATTGGATGGTTGTTTCTTTTGTAATGCTGAGGAGGAGACCATTATGCATGTTAGTTGTGAATGCCCTTTTGTGAAGGATTTATTGAATTATTTTCCTTCATTGGGTATAGTGCAGACATTGCATATGGTGCCTGGTTCTGTACGTGATTGGCTGGCTTTGTGTTTGGGGCATCTAACTAAACCAAATGCTTCCTTATTCTTGATATTGAGCTGGTTTGTGTGGAAAGAGAGAAATAAGAGACTTTGGAATGGCAGGTTTGAATCTCTTGATCAGTTAGCTTTCCAGGTTACTTCTTTTTATCATCTTCATATGTCAGTTCAAGCTCCTTCACACCAGGTTGTGGGGAGAAGGAATTCACAGTGGACTCCACCTTCCCCGGGCTGGCTTAAGGCTAATTGTGTTGGGATATATGACGCTTCAAGCCTTTCCGGTGATATTAGGGTTGTGCTTAGAGATAGTTCTGGCTCAATAGTGGGTGGTGTTTGCTCTAAGGTGTGATGGGTGTCAAATCTTCAAACTGTTGAAGCTTTGGCTTGCCGAGCGGCATGCAATTTGGTGGATAGGTCTGGCCTTGCTCCAGTTGCCTTTGAGTCTGCTTGCCAGCACGCTGTGACTACCATCAACTCACAAGGGGTGAATACTTCTTTGCTGGGTAGAGTTTATGACGATATCTCCACTATGTTGGGGACGATATCTCCACTATGTTGGGGAGCCTTCATGGCTCTTATTTCAGCTATATTACTTGGAATGCAAATAAGGTCGCCACTATTCTAGCTAGGTTTGCATTAGGTTCTAATTTTGATCTGTATTGGAGTGGTCTGTCCCCACAGAATTCAATGGCTTCATAGCTACTTTGTGTACAAACTGATTGACTACTTCAATATATACTCTGACGTCTTCTCCTTAAAAAAAAAATATTACATTCACAAATATATATATATATATATATATATATATATATGAATCATTGTAGGCATGCATAAGTATTATACTCGCAAATATATATATATATATATATATATATATAGACACACACACACACACACAGAGAGCTTCTCCACTGCGGATGTCCGCAGTTTTTCTTAGGTACGGATTTTCAGTTTTTACCCACTTTTCAATCATATTTTCACATCTTAACCGTTCAGTTTTTAAGTCCTAAACTAGTACGGTTCATGGTTGACAGATTCAGTTCGTCCATTGGTTTAAGTGAGTTAGATACCTTAAGGATCATCAAATTGGCTTAAAATTTGCAGAGATGATCTATACATTAATACATAAAAACTGAACGGTCGAGATGAGGATATGAGACCGAAAAGTGACCCTAAACTCCAACCTCACACGTTAATTTCAGAGTGAGGCCTCACTCTGGATAGGATATGTGTATATATATATATATATATAGAGCCCTTCCACTAAGGGATCCCTTTTTTTGGTCTTTTATAGGAATAGGGCACTAGACAACTTTTATGTGATCGTTTGGCATCTTAACCGTTCAGTTTTTAGGTCATAATGTATAGATTATTTTTGCAAATTTGTAACCAAATTAGTGATCATTAAGGTATTAAACTAGATTAAATCAATGGACGAACCAAATCTGTCAAACTTGAACCGTTCATACTTATAATTATAAATCACCGTTTTGAATGCCTTAACGATCACTGATTTGGCTGAAAATTTGCAGAAATTGTCTATACATTAGGACCTAAAAACTAAACAGTTGAGATGTCAAAATGTGATCGAAAAGTTAGTTTAATCCCCTATCCCCATAAAAGACCAAAAAAATGGATCCCTCACTATAAGGGCCCTGTATGTATATATATATATATATATATATATATATATCACGCCTTGAATTTTATTAAAAATTCAAATTCGAAACGCGATAACTCAACAAAACGCTAGAGTGTATAGAATTTTTTTTTCATTTAAACTAAGCAACAAACTAAACTGAGTCCACAGTCCACACTGAGTCATACATTACACAAGTTTACGAACTAAGTTGCATAACAAAATAATAAGCAAATGCTCCTCAGAGCTCACTACACAGCGGAAATCTTAACAACAATAAAGCCACAAAATAGCTTCCTACCGGTACAGCTACTACTAGAAACTTAGTTTCATCAGCAATTACCCTGACCTGCAAGATTAACCCCTACACCATGGAATAGTGTACCGAGTTGCCACAAAACAAACCCGGCAAGCTTTTGAAACCCTATATGAGTAACTCAAATACTAAAACCACACAACTCACACGAATATTGAGGAAAACCTTTCAACCCAAGGTAAACAAAACACACATCATGATTCCTTAAAACCCCAATATTCTTTTCCCAAAAGAAACAACACAAGTTACACTAACAAAATCATATAAAATGTTAACCTAATAAATCAATAAGAAAATCGGTCCAACTTGGACAACATCGTTAACCTAACAATTCAATATGAAACTCCGGTCTAACCTGGACAATAAAAGAAAGTACACACCCGAAACTCTTTTTTAAAACATATACCCACAAGTGCCATAACACAAAGTTATGCCCTATGACAATAAGTTGGCAAACAAACTAGAGCTCTAACTGACTCGTTAACAATTAATCACTCGGCCAAAGACTTGGTATTCCGATATTCCTACATTGAGGTTACAACCTACAACCCCGGATCCTTAGGCCAACCTAACCCTTAAATCAAAACATTTAAACGAGTTGCACTAGACCCAAAATATTACTCAAGACTCCAAAAACTTCAAACACTTTTCAAAACAATATAAAATATCATTTCTCACAACATATTGTTTCCCGAAAAGTCACATCCCCAAAACAATAATATGAACTCACTCACAAATATTGCTTGCATCCCAACAAATCCACCAATACATATATATTTCAAACACACACACACACACACACGTAGTTATTCACTCAGGAATGCCACTAATACCAACCATAGTCCACAATCGCAAAACTCGAGAAAAATCATTTTTATAATAAAACATCATTTTAACTTACCCATGAGCCGTAGATTATCAAGTTCATATAATTTAAAACAAATATTTATTTTCAGAAAATAATTTCATAATTTAGCGAATAATCCAAAATAATAAGTGAACCCCGTTCATAAATGAACCTTGTGAGATTACTCACCTCTAAATCCAGCCGCGTCTTCTCTCACAGCCAAGATAAAGTACAAAACCCTCTCAGTTAAGCACCTAAGTAAAATAAGTTCTCAACTTAGTACACGATTAAAACGAAAGCAGTTACGGTTCGAACTAAGCACTTGAACCAAAATCCGAAGATTTCGTCAATTGAGACAAAACTTCCTCCGAGACCTCCAGGATCAATTTATCAAAAATATACAACAATTCAATGGTCAGGTTCTCACGTATCGCAAACCAAAAAAATCGAAACTACAAAAAAATTAGCATGCTTCAAATGGTCACAACTTGACCTCATAATATATCAACATGCTCCTTTCGATGAGTAGATGACAACCATGAAAACAAACACCCAAAAGCTACCCAGATGCGCTGTCGGCAGTGGTTGAGCGTGGGCTCCACGCGCCGCCGACAACCCCTAAATTGGGTCATGAAACCTATGCAAAATATTTACAACAACTTTTACAACTACACTGAAGTCCAGAAATGACAGGATTCGCCAGAAATTACCTCGAAAGCTTAAGAAATCTGAGAAAACCTAATTTGGATTTTTTTGATTGATTCTTCCTCCTTGCTGTGAATTGGTTCAAGCCACTTGGAGAGGATGATCAGTCTCTCCTGGGCTTCCAGAAATGACTGGTGGCGCGGCCAGAGGTGGCTAGAGGAAGGAGAAATCAAGGCAGACCGAAAGCGAGCCGCCGTCGTGCTGCGTCTTCCTGGGGCGATTCGCTGTGCGCCACCAGCATATAGATCGAAGAAGAAGAGAATGGCGGTTCAAATAGACCAAGTGGTGGCCGAACGGAGAAGATATGGCTGGAAGAAGAAAACGGGTCGCAGGCGGCTTGGGAGAGAATATCGGATCAAGATTTCTTGATTTGGAAAGTTTGAGTTTTTTCAAATTTTTTCCAATTTTTCCTATTTAATTAAAATGGAAAATTTTTCCCATTGGCCATAATTTCTTCATACGAACTCCAACTTTGGCGTTCTGCATATGTACGAACACGTATTGACACTACAAGAAAAAAGGCTTTTTGCAAGGAATTTTTTCCTTGTAAAAAGCTGGAAATTCGTTGCATTAACCCAAATGCAAGGAATTTTCCTTGCATTTGAGTCCTTGCAAAGAGGCCCTTACAAAAGAGCAAATACAACAACTTGAAAATTCCTTGCATTTGAGTTTGCAAATGCAAGGAATTATTAATCTCAAATGCAAGGAATTAACACATGAGGTTAACTATGGTTAGCTGATATACAAGGAGAATTCCTTGCATATCATTCCTTGCATTTAGTTAAAAAAAAAAAATTTAAAACTGAATAAAAGAAAATACCCCAATTGTCATTCAAGATTTTTTTTTATTCATTGAATTAAAAACAATTAATTAGTTTGTTTGTACATCAAAAATTGCTATTTAACAGTATTTCACTTCACCACATAACACTTCTAGTTCCAGATTCAGACAAATGACGCTTAGAGATGTTTGAAACAGAAACTTGAGACAATTTGTCTGCATCTTTGTTTAGTGTCCGTTCTTTCAATGGCATATAGTGCCGGAGCCACTCCCCAATATATACCTGAATAACAGAAGATAGGAAAAGCTGAGAAACAGCATGGCCAGAAACATGGCAGATCACTCATAGAAGTAACTAATGATTAGGACATATAAGTTCATTTACAATAACTCGAGAAAAAAGAAAAAAAAAACAATGTTCAAGATGCCTGAACACATAATTGAACTAACCTGTGCAGACCTCATGATCTTAGTATCAGAATCACCCAGGGATTCTCCAGTGTGCCATGTAACCAGCCATTCGAGGGATTGCAAACAAAACTGGGAAGAACTCCGTTGGAAATCCGATTGCTCTGTTTAACAAGAAGTCAATACTTTCTTACCAATTACAAATAGGAACCTACAAGCTTTCATATCTTTATACAAGGACAAGTACCTATATCTGAACCAGAGTAGAAATCAACATTTGGATACAGCTTTCTGTTAACAAAATACTCATCAAATAGTGCAGCTTTCTCCAGCTACGAATAAAGGAAAAAAATATGAACACAAAACAAAATGAAAAGAGAAAAAAGGGATCGATCTTGTGGATTAAAGAAACCAACAATATATAATCATGATGGAGCACAAAATGAAAATATGATCGAGGATAGAAAGAACTGGAAAGAAGGAAATGGGGATTTACCTCAACTAATAAATCTGTAATGGAGTCTGGGTTTGAACCGCGTTGATCTGAGAAGCAAATGAAGAAGATTTGAACCCGGCTGGTAATTAAAGATTCAAGATTGGACCAAAGTCTATCGATCTGTAGAAAACATATATATACTGACATTAGGTAGCTAGTATATATAGTGTGCAAATGAAATATGAAACGGACTGCGTCTGCATTGAGTTGGATTAGCAAAATTTGAACTGACTGACTAAGAAGGAACAGAAAGAGAAAGTCTCTAAAAATCACATACCCATTACCGAAACATCGGAATGAAGCAACAATGGTATCACTTCATTATACCACTGAAATCCATAACCAATACAATATACAAAACAACAACAAAGACAACTGGAAATGTTTTATACATAAAGTTTATAATCATTACTACGTACGGTAGCCACTGTATGCTCTATCCATGTCAATGTTATGTTTCTTTGGATTTAGAAAGTGCGAGAAATAACTGCTCAGCAAGAGAAAAAGCATGATTCTCAAAGCTTTATCGCTAGCTATGGGATTTATTAGATGGAATGCAGCTGTAATTGATTTGAGGTAAAACTATGTCAAAGTTTTGGAAATACTTTCATTAGCAGAAATGATAGAATTTGGGAGCACCCTTCTCCAAATTTATTGAAGAACCTTGCACAGAACTTTTCTCACCAGTAAACCATATGCTAAAACGATTACACAAAAACAATGAAGTTGGTGGACGCTCCCTGCAGATTCAGAAAATTTGTTATTCCTTTGCAGAATATAGGAATTCATGCAGTTGGCGTTTTATCAATTAAACACTAACTTGGCCTTGAAATTCAGTTTATAATCAGAGGTATGATAGACTCAAACAAAGAAGTATCAGGACAACTTTGTCTTTATCTAGGTTTAGCTCTCTTTTGCAGAACATATGTTGTTCCCTGCACTACCAACTTATTTTCGATATTCATAGCTAGAAACAACTGAATTTTAGTTTTACGTAACTATATATCACTATATGGTCAGATAAAATAAAGCAAAAAACAGTTAGAATATGAAGTGTGTTAGATAATCAAGTCACTATTACATTATTTCTTCTTGAGATACGACAGTTGCCAGATTGGAACAGATATGTGCTATGCAACCAACATTTTACTTCATGTCCAAGAAGTCTGAACTTTCCTCCACTCTGGCAGAACGTCATTTCTTTGTAATTTGTTGTACCGCCTTTGCAACTGCAAATCAATTTCCATTAGTTCATTCTTTAAATTCATCAATTACGAACTTTGTTTAACACCAACACTCAAACAATATAAACCATAAACCAATGGAAGATGCACAATAAAAGCAAAGGCATAAGAACAAAACTTGAAGAGTAAGATATTATAAAGCTAGCTGAAGACATATGATTATCTAATCTAATCCCTTGGAGAAATCTGCCTAACAATGTTTAAATATAAAGGTTTCGACTTATGGGTTTTGCAGGTCGGGATACCTGAGAGTTGTTTATAGTCTATAAATATACTCATTTATTTCAGTTGTTGAGGCAAAGAAATTGAAACATTTAATCGGAAACAAAACTTGGATGAATTACCAAGTGTTGTGAAACCAAAATCATATTTCTTTCAGTTCCTAGGCAGCTAAATAGAGCATAAAGGAGAATCAGAAATCGGTATTTACATGAGAGTGGGAGTTTTTAGTTTGGAGAGACTGAAGCAATGAAAATGGAGAGGCCTCGATGGCTGCTTTGGCTTTAATCTCTTATATATAAAGCGAGACTTCCATTGCCTGCAAAAACTCAGCTCTTCGATTGCCTGCAAAAATAAAAATATGAAAAACCTTTTAATAACCTATCGAAATCAATAAAATCTCAATTTCAATCAAAATCAAAATCGAAACCAAACCCCTACTTTTAGTTATTTCAATAATCCTAAACCAAAGAATTCAATTCTTCTATATCTAATTCAAAAAAGTACATAGGCTACCACAGGGAACAAAGTCGTATGTATAGCGTATAGCAAAAGTAACAGATGCAATTCGAACCCAGAAATCGAAGCAAGAAAGATGGTAGCAACTTACTAAGTTTGAGGTTTTCAAAATCGAGTCGAAAACTGAAATCGAAGCTGCTTCACCCAGTAGAGTTCGAGCCTAACCCAGACTTGAAGACTGAAAATTGAATACCCAGAAGTAGAAATTAAGAGAACCCATAAATCGATTGAAGAGTGAAGACCCAGATGCAGAAATTAAGAGAATTACAGAAACCCAGACTCACCGCGCACCGTCAGCCCGCCTAGTCGGCCGATTTTCACCCTCACGCCTAGCTCAATCGACTAGCCCATTTTCGCCACTGACAGTTGGATTTGGGGTTTTCATGTTTTGGGTGTATTCTTCATCGATCTAGAAGGACCAGAGAGAACTTTTGTTTCTTCTTTTTCTAACTAGAGTCAGTCGAGTGATAAAGGCTCTGAGAGCGTCCACAAATAAAAACAAGGAAGCGAGTTAGATCGTTGCAATTGTGGTTTGGAGAGCGCTAAAAAATCCCGCCCAGCAATAATTGCAAGGATTCTAAATCTATATACAAGGAATTTACTATTTTTTAGATTTGAGAAGACCAAGTATAAGGAATTGTTGCATTCCTTGCAAACTCAAAGAGCCAAATGCAAGGATTCACAAAATTCTTTGTATAAGTCAACCAATTGCAAGGAATTTTGACTCCTTGCATATAAACCCGTTGCATATACCCAAATTTCTTGTAGTGGGCGCGCTTTATATTTTTCATTAAGGAAGTTTTCAGAGAAACTCAATGAATAAAAAGTCAACCCTTTGACTCCCCGAAAATAAAACATTTCGAGTAATTATTCATCCGAAACACTTTCGCTCCACCTTCGAACCATGAAATCCTACTAACGAACACTTTATTAATTTCAGGAAATTCTAAGAAATTAACAACCAATTTTCGGGGTATTACAATATAGGAGTACAAGATGAACTAGCAATTATTTAGTGATCCCAACTCGATCTAGTTGTCTACATTTTGAATGGATCCATGCATTTTAATTTAATATAACGAGAACATTCCATATTGTTCCGGCCAAGTTTATTCTTTCTTTACTATAGTAGTTGCTGGCTTTTGAGGAGTAGTACTGATAATCTTCTTATTCTCAAATCTTGGAGATGGCAGTGACAGACAAATTGAATGTTTGAGGGAGCTTTAATTCTTCGTCATCATCCAACCTAGAGAAGTAGTGCTCAACCATCTGGTTCGTGACAAGCTCCAATTTAGAAGGCTTCCACTTTGGGTTCTTATCTTTGTCCAATAGCATAGCTCTGCAACCCTCCATGAAGTCCTTGTTGATTTCCCCACGCAAAATATGATAAATAATTCTATATTCGCTAATAATACACTCACCAACTTCTTGAAGTCGCTTTCCTCCTCGAATCGATCTTAAAGCAATCTTCAAACTTGTTGGTGATGCCTGTCTTAGTGATTGAATTGCTGACGATAACCATTCATGGTGATCATTTATGTTGATTATGGTAGCAAGCTCCTCCTCTAGGCTACTTAATATTTCTTCCACTGTTGATTGAGAAAAACACTTGTCAATAACATCCATACAGTGGTAAGCACTCTTCGTTTTTGGAACTGGTTGCTCAGAGTATTCATCTAGAATAGCTGAAATAGTAGCATAATCATCAATTGACCTTGTATTAGTTGAAGAAGCGCCTAGTTTTCTTATCAAGGCTTCTTCTAGAAAAAGCAATTTAGATGAAGGGACATAGTGAGTTGCTAGACCCAAAGCAAGCATTTCAGGACCATCCAATCTAGCACCTGTAAGACCAAGATACTCTCCAAAGAATCCAGGAAGTCTTGAAAGGTAGTAAGAAGAACCAACATCAGGAAACCCTCCAATAGCTGTTTCCGGCATAGCAAACACTGTCTTCTCCGTTGCTACACGAAAGCTACCGTGTATAGAAATACCTGCCCCGGTCCCCATAGTGATTCCATTAAGAAATGAAACCTGCTGTGTAGTTTTTGTTGCTAGGAAATACATTAAGGTATATCCAATTGTGAACAATTAGAGAGCAGATCTGAAATTGCCATTATAGAGATGATGTGCTACATACACAACATCACCACCGGCAGAAAAAGCTTTTCCGCTACCTTTGAGAATGACTAACTTGACAGAGGCATCGTGCTCGTAGTTGAGGAACAGCTCAAATAGCCGCAAGACCACGGGAGTGGAGAGAACATTCAATTTTTTAGGCTTGTGGAGTGTCAATGTCCTAATGAATGGATTATTCTCTTGTACTAGAATCTCTGGATTTCCATGATCATGATGATCTGAGCTAAAAGAAGCCATATGTTGTGATCAATTATCTACTGAAAAATGGATAATGGAAAATGCTTAATTAGTACATAATATTAAACTGTTGTGGCCATCTTATATAGAACACTAATGTGAAAATGGTTGTAGGTTGCAATAGACTAACAGTGTCATGCTCATAATTACACTATGCACCATGTGCCAACAATTGCATTTTTTTTTTTTGGTTTAATAGTGTGTTTGGATGAAGGAATAAAAAAGGGAATTTAAATGAAAATGAGGAATTGATAATTCCTAAACATGAATTACCTCTTTTGACATTCTAAACATAGAAATTATAAAAAAATTTGTGAAAAAAAAAATGAAGGAATTGGTTGTCTAAATTTCTCACTTAAATTTTCATCAAAATAGGTGTAATTTTGATTTTCCTGCAAAGATTTCTTCTTATCTCTTTACTAGTTTCTAAAACAATAATTTTTTTTTTATAAGTATTTTAGTTTGTTTTAAATTTTCTTAATTTATTAAACATTCCAAATTCTAAAATTCTACAACCAAATAATGGAAATTGCGACTAATGAAATTTTAATAAACGGAGTTCTAGATTTGATCATCTCAAAATTTCTCAAGAATTTAAAATTTTGCTTATCCAAACGCAGCGTAAAATTTATATTAAATGTTCTTCATGAAACATTACATAGATGTGCATCACATGTAATGTAAGGATTAAACTTTTTTTTGTTTTTTTTCACATGCTCAAGATTGATATGTCTACTGAAAACATTACATATGTATCAAACATTTTAAGTGATTACATACGAGTGCATTACATGTAATGACCAAGACTAGCTCGCTATTTGCTTTGATTTATTTATTTTTTCTAATAAAAAGCAGGAGATTCAAAAAATATTACAATTGTTTGATCTACTTGACCAAATCCTAATTCGCCGGCGGCAAATTGTTTGAATTTTTTTTTTTTAGAGTAAAGACGGAGATAAACATATGCATAGCATAGTGACAAATTTGTATACCAGTAATAGCCTCACCATAATAAATGCCAAAACTCTTACTATAATTTTTTGGTCTCAGTAGCATGAGGTAATTGACAAGAGTATTAAAGCAATTGGTTAGGCCGCTTACCTAATTGAGTTGGGCATTTAATTGTATATCTACTAGTAGGTTTGGGAGCAATTTCATACAAAAAAAATGAAGAGAAAACGTTATAAATTGTCCCCGTGGTTTGAGGTCATGACTATGTTTGCCCATGTGGTTTAAAAATATCTAAATTTGGTCCTTTGGTTTGTTAGAACATCTTTAGCAGACTCTCTATTGTGGCTCCTTAGCTATTTTGGAGAGCATGTTTAGCTTTTTATCTATTTTAGCAGCTGCACCAGACTCCTAAGTCCTTTTAGCTATCTCGCTCCTAAATATAGAGAGCGGGATGAGTCTCTCTATAATTTAAAACATTCCATTTAAGTTTTTTCATGTAATTTATAAATACATTTAAACTATTTAATATTCATTTAAAAAATCATATAAATTCAAAACTAGCTAAAATAGAGAGCATTGATGCAGACGTAATTCTAAAGTGGCTAGCTAAAATAACTTTTTAGCTACTTTAGCTAAAATTTGACTAAAAAATGGCTAGCATTGCTAAAGATGCTCTTATATCAACTAATAGTTGGACCAACTATAACATTCTATCTAACAACCAATTGCTGATCTTTATTGAGGCCGGCCACATTTGGGTGATTAATTGTATATCTACAAGTAGGTTTGGGAGGAATTTCATACAAAAAAATGAAGGGCAAATGTTATAAATGGTCCCCGTGGTTTGAGGTCATGACTGTGTTTGCCCATGTGGTTTAAAAATATCAAATTTTGGTCCTTTGGTTTGATATATCAACTAACAGTTGGACCAACTATGACATTTTGTCTAACAGACTAACACCTAGTTGCTGAACTTTATTAAATCCGGCCACCCCCAAACACCAACTTTTATGAGTTTTCTTCACAATCCATAAACATAGTACATGAAACATTATAATAGTTAAAATATATATATATATATATATGGGCCCCTTAATCTATTCAACAATTAATTTCTAAACTTCTTAGCTTTTTTGTTTTAAATAAAGTTTCCTACTATCTAGATTTCAAGATGTTGCCTTTTGCTATTCCCACTACTAGTCTTAGTATGAAATATTATAGAGTGTTTTTATTAGGACCTCCAAATCGGCTCATTTGACCTCACTTCTATTATGAATTATTAAATGACATATATAACCTACTATAAAATGACTATTTAAGACAATAATTATATCCAAAAAATATTATATTGATTTTCTCTAGACTTTCCAATTCAGTAATATTAGATTGCATTCTTTATTATTTTCCTTATGTATTTTCATTTTCTAATTTCACTACATACTCATTAAAGCATTCATATATATTTAATAAGAATTAAAACTATAATTAAGATCATGTAACATAAAAATATATGATATACATGTTGAATGCATATTGGTGCGGGAAAACAAAATAAATCATATTATGACCTAAATCTAACTCTATCCATTATATTTCCAAAAAAAATAAATAAAATTTGAATAATTAATCATGCGGTACAGAAAATAGAGAAAATAAAATAAACATTAAGAAAAAATGATTAATCTTTTTTTTTTTGCACATCTAAAACATAAAAAAAAAAAAAAAGGTTAAAAAAAAACCACAAAATAGTTCATGGTATTTTCTTGTTGATTAGAAATTAATTTTTAAAAACTCAATACATTGTGTTTGATTTTTTTATTTATTGAAGAAGCGATTTATGTTGTCTGATTAAGGAATGAATATGTAATTAAGATTTATAGAGTAATTTAATCATTGAAATGACTAAGTTTTTTTAATCTTAAATATAATAGTTTGTTTGCAAATTATATAAGAGAGATTATTTGAGGAACTTTAGTGAGGTTTAGTGAGTAAATTTAGTATTTGAAAATTTGATAGGAGATGTAAAAAACATAGGAGGTTAGGTGAGTAAATTTGGAGATTCTAATAGAAAAACTCAATATTATAAGAGTCAAAAGATTTATATATATGTGGCCCCCTCAATCTATTCAACAATCAATTTCTTACACTTCTTAGCTTTTTCGGTTTTATGTTTTAAATAAAATTTCCTACTATCTAGGCTTCTAGCTGTTGCTTTTTGCTATTCCCATGACTAGTCTCTAAAGATGAAACATTATAATAGTCAAAAGATTTATATATGTGTGGCCCCCTAATCGATTCAACAATCAATTTTTAAACTTCTTAACTTTTTTGTTCTTTGTTTTAAATAAAATTTCCTACTATCTAGGCTTTAGTTATTGTCTTTTGCTATTCCCACAACTAGTCTCTTAGGATTTTCCAATATCATCATTTTATTAAAGGAAATGTCATTCTGCTTCTACATATTTTATTATTATTATTATTATTATTAATATTCATTAGTGTAGAAAGTAGAAATCAGAAGATCATCTTCTTCTGAGAATTTTCTTCTACAAGCCTCTAACCCAATTTCAAACTACAAAAGTTATCAAAATCTTCTGAAGACTCATCTCTCAATTCTCAACTCTTAAGCAGTATTCATTCAAAGGAGCTTAAGGTGCGTATAAACCATTGAACAATTTGTATGTAATACCCCAAAAATTCATTATTAATTTCTTGAAATTTCCTGAAATTAATAAAATGTTCGTTTGTACGATTTCTCATGTTATTGGTGAAGTGGAAGAATTTCGGGCGAATAATTACTCAAAACGTTTTATTTTCGATGGGTCAAAGAGTTGACTTTTTATTCCTTCATGAAAGTCGTAGAGCGCGTCGATAAGAGTTCATGATACGTGGAACATGAAAATCGGAGTTCGTACAAGAAAGTTATGGTAGGCGGAAGTTATTACTATTTTAGGAAATTTTAGTATAAATATGGAATTTCCGAAAATAGTTTCATAATTTCGAGATTTTCCATTTTGGACAAGTTCCAGAAAAGTCCAGAAACCTCCGTTCTCTCTCCTTAATGCACACGACCCAGCCCGGAACCGCAAACCTGACCCGATCGGAACTCCTAACTCCAGTCACCTTTACAGACAGCACCGGCCCAGTTCGAGTAGGACCAACGTCACCTTCCTCCCTGTGGTGGTGGCTTGCAACGATTCCCACCCACGGCGGTGCATCGAGGAGGCGAAGCTTGGAACGATCGGACCCGACAAGAATTTCCTCCTTCAACGACGGCAGGGCTTCAAACATGTCTTGTTCTTCTCGTGGGAGCTTCCTTTTTCAATCCATAGTGGTGAACAATAGATTTCGGCTTGCGAGCTTGATTCCGACACCTCAGGTATTAAAGTTGATCCTCGTAGTATAAACTCTATTTTGGACGGTTAGATTGTTGTGGTTTTGAGTTTGGCCGGCGGTGCTTGTGGTAGATGTGCCACCACCTGTAGCGGCTCGTTCGGCCATGGCAGGGGCAGTTTCATGTTTTATTTATCTTCTACTTGTCGATACGAGGGTTTTGATATAAGATATGTAATTTTTTGCGATCGTATCAATATGTTAGATTTTTATTGATTTTGATTGTCTCAGTTTTTGATCCGTGAGGATCCGGCAGTCTGATCGACTTGTATTTCTGTTATATTGATCGTAAAAGTGTTACGGAGACTTTGGGTGGTCTCGATTTCGGCTCGATTGGCTTTACTTTCGGATTTTTTGTTTGATTGGGAGATTCAAACATTAATTGTTGTTTTGTGATTCCTGTACTAAATCACGACTGTACTTTCTTTAGGTGATTGATAGTGCGTCCGGTAATTTATTTAAGTTGTGTGAAGACGCAATGGGAATTTCAAGGTGAGTAAATCTCATGAGGTTCATTTATAAATAGAGTAACTTTATTTTCAGAATTAATTGTTAAATTGTGAAATCGTTTTCAAAAATAATATTTGTTTTAAATTATACAAACTTGATCGTCTACAGTTCATGGGTAAATAAAAATAAAGTTTTATTATAAAAATGATTTTTACGAATTTTGTATTGGTGAACTATAATTGGCATTAGTAGCATTCCTGAGCGAATGACTACGTGTGTGTGTGTGTGTGTGTGTATTTATGTGAAATATATATTGGTGCTATTGAAAATGAAGTGGTGTTAGTATGTTTGTGATTTGATTGTGTTATGGAGATAAATGAGTTTTCGATGTTAATAATTTTTGGGTTTTTTCTCATATACTCAGAAACACCATGTATTTTGTCCGCTTGCACCAACAAGTTTATATTGTGCCCAATTACACAAATCTCCTAGGAAAAGACCTATAAGGGTAGTCGTATTTAGGGCAGTGCCTATTGTATCCTATGTTGACTTTTGGGTTTGGATTTTACTATTTTCTTTGGAAAATCTAATTTCAAGCTTCTAAGAAAAACAAAACTAGCCTTCAACATGCCCAAGTTCCTGCCTAACGGTTACTTTAACAGGCAGAATCACTGCTGCTTGTTTCTATCCTAAGCCAAAGCTAGTACTTCCTTTGAAATAGAAAATCTAAACTTCAAGGTTCTACAGGATACAGGCAGAAAACCGATAAACAATATAAACAGAAATCTTTCTGAAATTGAAAAATTTTGACGAAGTGGATGAGCAATCTAGAATTATTTATTTAAACATAATTACAAGCTGAGAACTCAGAGCCTCATTCTTAGGTAAACAGCTAAAAGCTGTTTAGCTATCCATGAGAATGATTACAGATACTTACTTGAAATGAAAGCACTCTACTTCCACACTAGACAGGAAGGAAAGAACACACTGCTACTATGGCTTTCTTACTTCTTGAGAGAAGACTCTTCTGCTCAATTTTTTTTGATGCCTTACAAACTGAACCTAAGACTTCTTATATAGGGAGCGGAACTCAAACTGGAATTCAAAACATAAAAATGGGCAGAACACTCTATTATTTTCTGCTCTCATGAGTGCTCTTGATGATTGAGGTTGGTTGATGAAAAACAGATTCCTTGAGGTGAAATGTTTTTCACCTTCTTCTTTTTGAAAAGCAAAAGCATCTTTAGTGAAAATGCCAAAGTTGCTTTCAGTGCTTTTTACACCTGCTGCTTCACATGTTTTCATATGTTTCAGAATTGTGGCCTAGGACAAAAGAGTTGTTTTTCATCATGGCATTAGTTTCATTTTCTTTCACGTCTGTATCTTCATACATCTTGTAGTGGTTGTCATTTTCAATCTTTTCGATCCACTGAAAACAAGCTAAAGTGGAGTCGATCTATTTTCTCTTAAGAGATAAGAAAAGGTCACTGCTAATAACCTCAGGATGATCATATGCAGAAACAATAATTTTTTCTCCTGCTGCCAGGAATGTATTTTTTGTATCTTCTTCGATGATCTTTTTGGTATATTCCAGTGACATAGCCTTCATCCAGAGAATACTAGAATATGGTTGGCCATTGTATCCAACACATGCAGGGTGAAGATATTTCCCTTGAATGTCACATAATGGTATGGAGAAATATAGTCAACCTCCCCATTTTTCTTCTGAATCCACTCTGGTGGAGTCGATCTGAACTTCAATATGAGGATGCAGTCATTTTTTCTAATGTTCTTAACCATGTTGACTATGATGGGTGGCAGTCCCTTGAGATCATCATTTGTTTTGGTCCACAGATTGTGGACAAAACCATTTTCAACAAGCCAAAGCTTGTGTTCTTGAGGATGTTCACTCTGAACATTGACCACATATCTTCCAACATAAGGTCCAGGGATAGTGAAGAGAGTTGGAGGTAGACACGAATTGGAATTTTGACTTCCAATAAGATTATGAAAGTCGAACCATTCTGATTCTTTTAGTGCTAAAACTGGGATTCTAGCACTTTCAGGATCTTCAAGATATTGAATTTTCTCATTTTGGACAGCACTCTGTTGTGTCATATTTTCATGAACTTCTTCAAACTGTGGCCTGGCATTTTCATGAAGTTCTTCAACCATGGCAAACATAGCTGGGAACATGAGACCACTGTTTCTTTCCTGAAAAGCATACAAAAGGTTATCCAAAATAGCTTTATGGTGATATGCTAATCTTCTGTCAGTTCTGAACACAGGTTCATCGAATTTTTTAATTCATAATTAAAAAAATTTATAACTCCAGATGGAATTATTTTTCTTTTTGGCAAAGTAACAGCCTTAAACGGTCTTGATGAGCCTTTACCATCTGCCGTTTGAGACAGGCTAGCCAATCTTTTACCATGCGATTGATCAGTTGTGGCTAATCCTTTTGGATTTAGCAAAAATCTTTTGAGGATTTTTTTTCTTTGGGTTCCTTAGCATTTTCAGGTTCTTTTCCTGTTCTTCTGTTTCTGGGATTGCAACCTTCATCGTCTTCTCTTCGACTGAAAATTGTCATTGTTTCAGTGGTATAAACGGGGTTATCATGGGGGCTTTCACTTATGAGATCCATACCTGCCAACCATGAACAGAGGTCAGAGGGAAGATCAGGCTAGCTGGCCTTCGACCCTCCGATGCCTAAGTCAGATACATGTAAGAATGTTGACTAGGTAGGAGTAAATGGAGAGTGGTGGCTTACCTTGAATGAATGGAGAGACATGTATTTATAGTGTGGGGATGGGCTTGTCTCCTCTTTGTTTCTAATGTGGGACTATGCATGGCCTCCCCGATACTGCTAGTATGTGGTATCGGTATCGTGTATGAGCATTATTGGTGTCTTTTCAAGTGGCTAGTGAGCCTTGTGCTTCCGATACTTGTGCCTGAGAGGTATCTATACTAACAAGTCCCCCAAGTCCTCGGTCAAGAGTTCTCTTGGGTGGGGAGTTTGTCCATGGTAAAAGTATCGGAAGTGCAAAGCGGGTATCCTTACCATGTGGCTTCCGTACAACCATTACCCCCAGTCCCTCAAGTCCCCAGCTAAGAGGAGTCTTGACTGGGTGGTGATTTCATTTTCCGAGTAGAAACGGCGCAAGCCTTCATTGGACATTTGGCGAGAGTTTCTTTCTTAGGGTGACTAGTCCCCCGAGACCGAAGTCAAAGGGTTTAGACCAGGGTCTGCTAGCATGTGGCATCAGGTGTACTTGATACACTCAGTGTCTGCAAGGATAGCCTTAGCTATGTAAGGCCATTTTTGCAAATGGCGATAGTATAATTTTGGTGTGAAGCAGATAATGGCTGTAATGAATATAGCCGATAGTGGCTGGAATGTGTGTGGCGATATCATTATTTTTAGGCTTGGCACAGCCTTCATTTTGCATATAGTGGCATGCAATCATATAATAGAGAAAGATGAGACATGGCGATATTGTATAATGGAGAGAAGCCATGGTGATATCATATCATGTTATAGAGAAATAAACATGGCGATATCATATGATGGAGATAAAACATGGCAATGTCATATAATAGAGAGAAAGCATGGTGATACCGCGTGTTAGAAAAAGATAACTCATGCTGATATCATATAATGGAGAGATACCACATGGCGATATCACGTGTTGGAGAAGGATAACTCATGTCGATATCAGATAATGACATATGGTGATATCGCGTGTTGGAGAAACAACTCGGGGCCGTATCGCATAATAGAGAGGTAAAACAGCAATATTGTATAATAGAGATAAAGCGTGGCGATATCGTGTAATAGAGAGAGAACATAGCGATACCACGTGTTGGAGAAACAACTCGGGGCCGTATCGCATAGTAGAGAGGTAAAACATAGCAATATTGTATAATAGAGATAAAGCATGGCGATATCGTATAATAGATAGATAAAACATGGCGATACCACGTGTTGGAGAGACAACTAATGCCGATATCATATAAGGGAGAGCGTGTCGTAATTATGTCTGTGGTGATATTGGATGCTTTCGAGGATAGTGCTCTTGATCGCCTTTCATTAAGGCATTTCGCCCTGATCGCCTTTCATTTAGGCATATTGCCTTGGTCACATTGAATTTAGGAATTTCGCCTTGCTCGCATTTCATTTAGGCATTTCGCCTTGATCGTATTGGAGCTAGCATTTCACGTTGATCGCATTGGAGCATTTCATTGTGATCGCATTGACGCATTTCGCATTGATCACATTTAAGCATTTCACATTGTGATTGAAGAATTTTGCATTGATCGCATTGGCAATACAAAGGTTTACGAGTGATAGCACTTATAGTTCTATATCAGCACAACCATGCCTTTAGCGATATTGACTTGTATAGCCATTTCTGCTTGTTCGCGTTAGGCAGTAGTTTGGGGTTGCTATACAGCTTGCCCGTGCCTTCAGCCATATTTTGATGGAGAGATAAGAAATGGCGATATCGAGCCAATTTCATTGAAAACTACCAAAGGCAGTGACAGAATATAAGGCGATCATGGGTGAATACATGGTGATATTTGGAGAAGACATTGCGGTCGTCTGAGAATACATGGCGATCATTGGAGGATTCATTAAGATCATTGGAGAACACATTGCCATCATTGGGGAATACATGACGCTCATTGGAGAATTTTGGTAGAGTCCCAGAGGGGCAGGTTTGTAAGACTATAGTCCTGAGTGCCGCTAGGGCACTAGTAGGGAGTTAAGAAAGTCCCTGTTAGGAAATAAGCGTGAAGCTAAAGTATAGGCGAGTATATGGTGCTAAGGCATGGCGAGTACATTGAATATGTCGCGGAGGTATGACGAGTGTACAGTTGAGGCATGGTGTAGATACCTCTACTAGCAAGGCTAGTTTGCTACCTCACCAAGCATAAACAACACCCTCATGGGATCCAACTGCTACTTGCATCTTGTAGCCCTATGTTCAAGTTACGCTACGGTATCTGGAAGTCGCAAATCCGTCGCCGGGAAGCCACCTTCCCGGCCTTGCCAAGTTGCCTCCACAATATGCTTCTCTAGACTAGAATAGTGACTTTGAGTCCCACATCTAAGAAAATGTAAATGAGGGAGCCTCCTTCCCCTATAAAAGGAGACTCCTCCCACAACTCAACACATCCCATTACATCTCTTGTAATCTTGTTAGGCCGCAAGGCTCGACACACTAGTACACATTCAAGTGGACGTAGTTTCCCGCTAAGGCGGGAAACGAACCACTATACATCTTGTGTCAATCTCTCTCACTCTCTTTACTTATCGTTAATTAGATCCCCACGGATCCAAACGTTAACATTGGCGCCGTCTATGGGAAGCCAACACAAAGGCTTCGTCACTTACCATTGAGTTAAGTCATCTTAACAAAGCTCAAAAGAGTTCTTTCTTCTCTTCTTTGAGTTATCAAAATTGCTCACTGCCATTCTCTTGTATCCTTTGAATTATTATATAAACCGCTAGCAAGCATTGCACCCAGCCCCATCCTTGGTGGTAACAAAATTTTTCAACATAAATTTGTTCCCAGTGCTGGCTAAGTTACAAGGTTTCAAGGTAAAGAAAAGTCAACGCTGCACTTGAGCCAGTCAAAGCCCCTCAGGGCTGATCAAGTTCGGTCAACGCTGACCAACTTTAGTTAACAATTAGTCAACGCTGATGAAAGTAGTCACCGCTGAACTACCAAAAAAAAAAAAATCTTGGCAGCAAAACCTCTGGACACCCAGCGATTTCATCTGGACACCCCGCTTCTTCGCTGCTCTCCGCTCCGCCAGTCAACGCCGCTAGGCTCTCCTCCGCCCAACTCGATGGCAACCTCCGCTGCGCTCCTCCGCCCAACTGTAGCTCCGAGGACCCTCCAGCGATCGCAGCTCCTCCAAGCTCCGCCACCAACCCAAGCTCCGCTGGCAGCAGATTCCGATCCGCTGCCTCCACTCCAGCTACGCTCATTTTTAGCCATGCCAGTTCCGCCGAGCACCACCGCTATCAACAAGTTCCGCTCCGCCGAACTTCACCAGCAAGGCTATATCGTCAAGGACTCAAGAGACCATCTTCCGCTACAGAGTACCGCTAGTAGCAGCGGCTTCGCCGGAGAAAATTTTCCACTGGGCAACCTCCGCCGAGTTTCTCCTCTGAGTTTCACCGCCAGGCCTGGCAGCTCTGCCAAGTCCGACAACAGCTTCCACCAGGAAATCCTCCGCTAAGCACATCCAGCGGCATATTCTTCCACTCCGCCAATATCCGTCAGTCAGCGGACCTCCTCCGCTGCACTCAAATCCCCGCCGAGCTCCAAGCTTCGCTCCGCCGGACAACCCGCTAGCCTTCACCGCTAGGAGACACCGCTGGACAATACTCCGCTCCGCCGATCAAACACCCTGCTCCGCTGGCCTAACCTTTCTCCGCTTACTAGAGCTTCCTCCACTAGGCCAATCCTCCGCTGAGCTCCAAGTCTGTCGAGCTTCCTCCACTAAATCCGCCGCGCTTCGCTCCTCCGCTGAGCTCGCACTCCACCAAGCTCCAAGTGAGTGCCAAGCTCGTCACCACCAACGCACAACACCAAAGCATGGCGTGCCCTGGACGCTGCCCCTTCTCCTTGGCTCAGTACTCTGCCAGGATCCTCCGCCGAACTGGAAATCTACAGTGGAGGACTTCACTTCGTAGCGGAGCTTCAATCAACCCACGCACTTCTTCTCGGCATCTAGCGAACAAACTCACTACTGGAAATCTGCAGTAACGTTTCCGGTTCTAACAGCACCCCATCCATGTAGAGAGCTAAGTTTCTCTCACCTTACTGATACGAAACCTCAGCTCTTGCAATTTAAAGACAACATGCCTCTTAGTTTAAACGACACCTACCAGTGGCATATACACTCGTCAATACTATGCTGTTTGCATGTGTAATTCATATCATGCATGATCATCTTCATCCATCCAATCATATATACTTCCTGGGTATTCATATGTTAATGCCTCTTCAAAACCACATGCTTGTCCAATTATACAATTGCTCCATGACTTATCATGTGTTGATTATATGCATACCTGCTATGCTAAGAATATAGTGCCACGCTTGGGCGGCATGTGCACTCTCTTAGGCATGTTTGGCCATGCTTATTGCCTGCATGCATCGCCCCACTTCATCTACTGACACACAAGCATGAGAGCTCATGCCATCGATCCTATTTGAATTTTTAGCTCGTAGCTTATGGGGCATATATATCATTTGATTTTGTTGTCACCAGTATGGGGCGCCACGCTTTTCACTTGCATAATTTTGGTGGCATCTAAATATTGTATCTCAATCCATGCAAAATGTACCTCTAGTGGGCAATTAAACCATAATACCATATTGCCTATATGATTGCTTATATCAAGTACATACCAAAGCATGATTATTCAAACATAGCCACTATGTACCATTTTGGCTTATTAAACACGGCTTATCACTTAGCAGCATGCTACTTCACCTAGAAATGCATCTGTAATTTCATTGCCATTTGTTGTCAACCACTACATTTGCTTGTACACTTTGCTTAAAATTTTATCTAAAGTACATATGCAAATTATTTATGTTGATTTTACAAATCTACATATTAATCATCTATTTTGTTTCAAGGAAATTCAACTATTTCTATTGAGCATTCAACCGCAACTACAAGTTGACGTACATTATCGAAGTACTTTATCCGCCACAAGCAAATGAACCTCAAATCGGCATAAGATAAGTGCCTTCCTCTTATCTTTACGCTCTTACAATTTGAGCTACCGCCGATGCCATGACTATACATGTCTCTATAACCCTTAAGCATGCCTACAACATGTTATTAGCAACTTTACTACAAGTACATGCTACACACATACATGCTTAAATGCACTTTCATGTGACATGCATCTAGAAGCTAGTGACACTTACGACTTAATTAAACATGCTCGGATAAACGACTTGCTCGGGTTACGACTCGCTTGGGTATCGAGTATGGCCACGACTTGCGCTTGGGCCACGCCTTGCATGCTCGCACAGCGCCTACACACTCAACTACACCCAACTTGCTCGAACAACCCAACTTGCTCGATCATGTCCAACATGCTTTACTTAAGCCCCAAGTTCACAAACGCTTCATTATATGTCACCGGGACTACTCCCACAAAATTACTTTGGACACCCATTACACTTGCCACTATCTATTGTGCGTGTTATATGGCCATAAGATCCACATATACAACTACCAATATTTTACATGTTCATACACATTAATGGAATATTGAGTTCTTCTACCATTTGTTGTTCACAACAAAACGAATTCTTTTCGCATTCCATTAATACGAGCGGTAACCAATACAACAAGCATTCTACATATGCGCGTTTTTGTCTCATTGTGTAGGTTAAAAGAGTCCCTTCTTGCTTATGGAGCTCGGGGACTTGTAGGGGCTAGGCGCCTCTCGGACATTGTTTATGCTTGATGACTTCATGATTATAACTCCCCAACCAAGAAGCTTCTCTTACTCGGGGACTTCGGGGACTTGTAGATACCTCTACTAGCAAGGCTAGTTTGCTACCTCACCAAGCATAAACAACACCCTCATGGGATCCAACCGCTACTTGCATCTTGTAGCCCTATGTTCAAGTTACGCTACGGTATCCGGAAGTCGCAAATCCGTAGCCGGGAAGCCACCTTCCCGGCCTTGCCAAGTTTCCTCCACAATATGCTTCTCTAGACTAAAATAGTGACTTTGAGTCCCACATCTAAGAAAATGTAAATGAGGGAGCCTCCTTCCCCTATAAAAGGAGACTCCTCCCACAACTCAACACATCCCATTACATCTCTTGTAATCTTGTTAGGCCGCAAGGCTCGACACACTAGTACACATTCAAGTGGACGTAGTTTCCCGCTAAGGTGGGAAACGAACCACTATACATCTTGTGTCAATCTCTCTCACTCTCTTTACTTATCGTTAATTAGATCCCCACGGATCCAAACGTTAACACATGGAGAGTGTGTCCTTCGAAACATGGTGAGTATACCTCATTGAGATATAGCGGATGTAAGTCGCCTGAGACATGGGTGAGATGCCGCTGAAGCATGAGTAACATATCGCGGAACTTGTATATGACATCGCTAAAGTATGGATAGTGTATCGCTGAAGCATGGATAATATATCGCTAAGGTCTAGAGAAGATACCGCTGAAGTGTGGAGAACGTGTCGGTGAAGCATGAAAGATGTATCGCTGATGCATAGATGACGCTGAATCATAGAGGATTACTGCTAACAGATAGATAACATACAGCTGAAAAATAGGAGAGCGGCCTCTAAAGTATAGGTGAGATACTGCTGGAGCATAGATGAGATACTATTGAAGCATAGAGAAGAGATTGCCAAGGCCTAGATAATATACTGCTGAAGCACAAATAAGATATCGTTGAAACGTGGCGAGTATTGGGTGTATGTCATTACAGCATGGCGACTGCGTCGTTGAGGCATTTGAAGCATGTCATTACAACATTGCGAGTGTATCGTTGAAGCATTGCAAGTGTGTCGTTGAAACATGGCGAGTGTGACATTTATCATATAGGAGGATATATCACATTGAAGCATGGTGATTGTGTGTCATTGAGGTATGACGAGTACATCGCTGAAACATGGCGAAGGGAATCGTTGAGGCATAACGAGTATGCACTAAGCGAGTGTATCGCTAAAGCATGGCGAGTACATCGTTGAAGCGTGGAGAATATAACGTTGAGGCAAGATAAGATACCGCTGAAGCTCGTTGAGGCATAGATAAGATACCGCTGAAGCATAGGGGAGATACTACTAAAACACAGTGAAGATATCGCTGATGTGTAGAGAATATACTGCTGAGGTATAGATGAGATACTATTAAAGCGTAGGGACGATATCGTTGAGTCCTAGATAATATGTTTCTGAAGCATAGATGAGATGCTAAAGCATAGAGAAGATATCGCTGAAGTATGGCGAGGACAGGTCGCTGAAGCATAGACAATAGACTGCTGAAGCATATATAAGATGTTGTTGAAGCATAAATATGATATTTCCGAAGCATGGATAATATACTATTGAGGTGTGGCGAGTATGGGTTGCTGAGGCATAGATAATAGATTGCTGAAGCATATATAAGATGTTGTGGAAGCATGGTGAATACGTTGCTGGAGCATGGGGAATACGCCGCTAAGCATGTCGAGAATGTGCCACTGAGGCATGGCGAGTATGCTACTAAAACATGGCGATTGTATGGTTGAAGCATTTGGAGCATTGGAATCCGTCATTGAAGTATGACGAGTATGTATCATTGAGGTATGGCGAGTATGTGCCATTCAAGCATGGTGGTAGGGTGTACAAGTCCCCTGGTATCAAGAACATTTACCATGGAGAGTGTATATCATTCAAACATGGCAAGTATTGTGTACAAGTCCCCCCAGTATCGAGGACATTTATCATGGCGAGTATGGGCCATTCAGGCATGGTAGGTGGGGTGTACAAATTCCCCCCATTATCAAGAACATTTATCATGGCGAGAGGGAGGATTGATCTCGCTAGTGAGATTTCATGTGTATATAAGCAACAGAGGCGCTAAACATGTAGCAGCATGTGGATATAAGGTTAAAGTATTTAAATAAGAGTATTGAGTATAGCTCAATAGGCAATTTGGTGTGCATGACATTGTTTGAGCCTCTATGCATGCCACAGTTTGTGAAGCGAGTATCGCAAGTGTATACGTAGTAATGTAATCAAGATAAAAGCATGGCCTGTGTTTAGCATGTAATCGCAATGGAGATACTAATAACATTGTGCGTTTTAGTTATGCTTGATAATCATGGAGACATTTAAAGCATAGCATTAACATTTAGGCGTAGTGAATATGCTACTAAGTTATAGTGTTTTATAGGCATGCTTAGATTGTAGTAATCAATGAGGCATGTGAAGTATAGCAGTAGCTCAAATTAAAAGGATGTAGATGAGAACTTATCTAGAGCAGTTCATAAGCGGTGAAGATATTGTAGAGAGATTGGAGATTTGGAGTTGTCCATATATGACTCCATGTCGATTAGCGAGTACGGATATAGTGCACTTGCCTTTGAACATACAAGAAAGGATCCTTGTTGTGGTGATAGTGCCTCGTCAAAAATAAGCAAGTGAGTAGCAGCCTATTTAAAATGTTTAATTGATGAAATTAAACATTATATGCTCGTATAGCTTTGCTGTAATGTTTGGATAAATATTGCATGCACCAAGCAAATGAAAGCATAAGTGGTGTTATCGGCATGCTAATGTGCATTGGAGACCAGAGCTTGGTGGCATACCGAGTGTTGGTATATGCATACCTCCTAGGCACAAGTATCGGAACCACAAGACTCGTATCGCCAATATACCAGCGAGATAAGCTCCTAGCAGAGAGTTCTGATACCCCTCAGGGCGATATGGGGATCCCGAGCGTCCCATACCGAAAGAAACGGAACCAAGCTCCCACAAACCTGCTACATTAAGGCCATCTCCGACAACCTGAGGAGGTAACTTTTTACTATCGCTTTCCATTATCATTATCTTATTCGATACTGACTTAGGCATCAGAGCGTTGATGGTCGGCACACCCGGTCTTTCCTCTGACCTTGGTCTGTTTTGCAGATAAGCGAGACCGATAGTGATAATAATGAACCAATACCTTCTGTGTTAAGCTAGATCAGACTCCTCTCGAGACAATTGAAACATTGGCGCTAGAAGGAGTCCCCTAGCTCCTTGTGGCAGGACAACACATTGATGGCTACCAGCAATCCCGATACTAGCCACGACGATCCGCCTTGCGAGGCAGTGACCCGCGAGATCCAACTCGAGTTTCAGAGCCCGAACACCGAGACTCGATCAGTCATGACCACCGATCCAACGATTGCACTAGAGATAGCGATGTGTGACCTCATAGAGACACACGCACAGGCCGAGGCCGAGCGCGTAGCAGCCTCAGCGGCTCGCCGCGAGGTCGAGAACATGACGAACTAAAATAGCATCCTATGGGAGGCATTCCAGGGGCGAGTCACTCATAACGAAGCTTTGGACATAGCTCACCAGCAGGAGACCCCGATACCAACTATCAGTGCTGTCCCGACACCAGGAGCAGTCCTCACCACCGACCAGAGCACCGGCCTCGCTGGCACCTTCTCGCCTCTAAAAGCTACATCGGGAAGCCCTACGGGCCCCGCACCTGGCACACGAGTGTAGGACCCCCAGTCATCTACTTGAATTCACCCCTACTCCCCAATCAACTCGACGCAGTGCCACCACCTCGGCCTGCCCACGATATAGCGGGAACCTCGAGTACATACACCGCCACGACCACCAACATACCCCCACCCGATCCCAATACTCGACTATTGCTCCAGATGAGTGAGGCTATTGCCTCCTTACAAGCACAAGTTGAAAACGCTGAAAGCAGGACTGGATGGCAACCGATCACGGAGGGCTTTCAGGGAAAGACGGGACTGTTCACTGCCCGAGTACAGGCTGAGAAGCGCCCACCAGAAGCCAAGCCCTTTAAGATTGAGAAATATAATGGCACCCGAGACCCTTACCACCACTTGGAAGTGTTCCAGTCCATCCTTCACGGCAGCCGATATACGGACGCAATGACATGTCATGCGTTTGAGGAAACCCTAACTGATGAGGCCTTGTGCTGGTTTCTTAATCTTCCTCCCAACTCCATCGATAGTTTCCAAGAGCTCAGGGATAGATTTCTCAGCAGATTCATTCTGTGCGGCAGCGGCTATCGCACGACTCCTGACCTATTCCGGCTCAAACAGCGGCCAAATGAACGATTACAAGATTTCATCCACCATTGGCAGAAACAAGCTACACAGTGCAGTTCCCTTAACCAGGCCCTAGCAGCATCGGCATTCAAACAAGCACTCCAGCCATGATACTTCCTCCTACAAATCAACACCAATCCCCCTGCGACATATGACGATCTCCTCGATGCCGCTACTGCCTTTGCCCAGGCTGAATATGATACCTTTGGCCGCGATACCAGCTCCAACGAGCACCTAGTCAGCATCCCTCAAGCCAACAACCCCATTAGGACCACAAAGGGTAGAGGTAATGATTCCGCCAAGGACAAGCCTATCCAGCATGACAGGTCCCAACGAGAGCGACAAGGCTATTACGACAAACGAGATAAACAGTACGAGAAGAGCCCCGAGAAGCAAAAATACAACTCCTCTAGTAGTCGACATCGCGATGCACCGTACAGCGACACCCGACACAGGGATGACCAGTGCTTTGAGGCACCCCGATATGAGATTTACACCACATTCACCGCTTCTTATGAGGATATCTGGAATAACCACAAGGACATCATCCCACGCCCACCAAGGCACAAACTTGGCCAGGTGAAACCGCGAGATAACTGTAAATATTGTACTTATCATGAAGAGCCCGGCCACCCCAGCAATATCTGTTGGGCACTAAAAAATGCTATCGAGCACCTCATCCAGAGTGGCCAGCTCTAGCAATATCGCACTCCCTCCACAGGCGCTAATGCCATCGAGGTCTACGAATAGATCCTAACGATACACGGCAGCGCTCCAATAACACCCGAGACCCACCATGCACAAAAGCGCCAATGCCCTAGGGGCCAGGAGGTATTGGGACTCAGCCATGGCTGCCACACCCCACACGTAGAATGGAACTCGATAGCTTTTAATCGTAGCGAGGACACTATCAAGAAGCACCATAACGACCCATTCTTAATGACCATGATCATCGACCATTATCGATGCTAAAAGGGTCTTGGTCGATAGCGACGCAGCAGTCAGCGTCATGTTCGGCAGCTGCTACGAGGGCCTCAACCGAGATAAGAAGAAACTCACCCAAGACCACAAACCCCTAATCAGCTTTGTAGGAGAGATTACACAACCTTTAGGATCCAATGATTTGCGGATCACACTGGGTAGCGGTAGCATTATCGCCACCATAACAGCATACTTCATCATTGTCGACTGCCCCTCCTCCTACAACGTCATCCTGGGACGCAACGCCATCTAGGGACTCCAATGTTTTGTGGCAAGGTACATGCTAATGATGAAGATACCTACCCTGGGAGGCATCCTCACCATCAGAGGCGATCAAGAGCTCGCAAGATAATGGAACTCTTTGACTGTCGCGAGGGGACACGACAGACGAGAGGTCCTGCTAACTTCTGACCTACCCTCTCCTTCCGACAAGCCCGATGATCCAAGGGAGGATCCCGAGACTTCAGAAGATCGCGATACAAGCAAAAAAAAGAAGGACGATAAGCACAAGCTCAAGCACCCAAGACCAGATGCTTTGGAAGACCTGATATTGGTCTCCATTTCAGATGCACATCCAGAAACAAAAGTGAAGATCGGGTCCAAAACGGATCCACAGTTCCAGGCGGAACTAATCGCCTTTCTCAAAACCAGACAGGAGGTATTCGCTTGGTCATACACCGACATGCCAGGAATTTCGCCAAAATTGCTAACCCACAAGCTCACCATCTCACCAAATGTTCCCCCAATTCGCAAAAAAGACGAGCCTTCACGGAAGAAAAATATAAAGCGATCCAATCCGAAGTCAAGAAACTCCAAGACATCGGATTTGTTAGGGAAGTCTCCTACCCGACATGGCTCTCCAATGTTGTCATGGTAAAAAAGCCCAACGGAAAATGGCGCATGTATGTCGATTACACCAACTTGAACAAGGCTTGCCCAAAGGACAGTTTCCCCCTACTGTGAATTAATCAGCTAGTTGACTCCACTGCAGGCCACAATCTCCTTAGCTTTATGGACGCCTTCTCAGGCTACAATCAAATCGCCATGGAACCCTCCGATCAGGAACATGCATCTTTCACCACCGATAAGGGTTTGTATTGTTACAAGGTAATGCCATTTGGTCTAAAGAACGCCGGGGCCATATACCAGAGACTGGTTAACGCCATGTTCGCAGACCATATTGGTAAGATCATGGAGGTATATGTGGACGACATGCTCGTCAAAAGCGTCACCATTGACGATCACATCAAGAATCTAGGCATCGTTTTTGACGTTCTACTCCAATATGGTATGAGACTCAACCCGGACAAGTGCGTGTTTGGCGTACTGGGCGGAAAATTCTTGGGTTTTGTAGTCAGTGAGAGAGAGATCGAGGCCAACCCCAAGAAGGTGCAGGCAATTCTCAATATGGCACCACCAAAAACAAGAAATGCGGTCCAGTCCCTCACTGGGAAGGTTGTCGCTCTCGCCAGATTCATATCGCGCTTAACAGACAAATGCGCCCCATTCTTTAAGCTCCTCAAAACTCACCGTACCGAGACAATCAATTAGGGACTCGAGCACGACAAGGCTTTCCAGGGCCTCTGAGACTATTTGGTGTTAGTACCCACTCTTTCGAAACCTATCCCAGGAGAAGTCTTGTACATCTACCTCGCCGTATCAGTCACCGCGATCAGCGCCGCTCTGGTCATGCGAGAGGACAGCAATGAGCTGCCAGTCTATTACACCGGCAAGGGGTTCAACGATGCCTAGTCCAGATACTCTGATATCGAGAAATTTGCCCTTGCACTCCTCACAGCCGCCCGGCGATTACGGCAATATTTCCAAGCGCACACCATACATGTTTTGACCAACCAGCCTTTGAAACAAGCCCTCTAGAAACCAGAATTCTCGGGAAGGTTCGTAAAATGGTCCATCGAACTCAGCGAGTTCGACATTCAGTACACGCTTGCATAGCCATCAAAGGACAGGCTGCTGCCGATTTCATCGTTGAATTCATACCCCGAGAAGATGTCGAATCCTCTGACGAAACTGTCTCGGAACCCCATGCCACCCCCATATGGACTCTTCACGTCGATGGATCTTCCAATAGTAAGCTCAGTGGTGTCGGGGTCGTCTTAACTGATCCAGAAGGGCACACACATGCGTATGCAATACAATTCAGATTCAAAGCCTCAAGCAACGCAGCCAAGTACGAGGCGTTGATCGCTGGCATCCAGCTGGCCAAGGTGTTGGGAGTCACAAAGCTAGCAATCTTTAGCGACTCCCAACTCATCGTCAACCAGGTCGGCGGCGATTTCTAAGCCAAGGAGCCACATCTATCCCACTACCAATCCCTCGCCAAGGCCTTACTCCAGCTATTTCTCACCAACCATATAATCGCCCTGATCCCCTGGGCACAGAACAGCAAGGCAGACGCTGTCGTCAGGTTGGCAACATCGCCCCCAAACACCGATGTGGGTGACCTTAAGCTGGAAATCCTAGACAAGCCGAACATCGACAAGCCATTCTCGGGAATATTCCTGACTGAGAGTGAGCGTCCGCCTTCCTGGATGGACCTTCTCTAAGGGTATTGAGCCCCAAGACAAAACCATCGCCACCAGGCTTCTGTTAGCCAAAAAGTCACCCTCAAGTATAAGGGGTACAAGTAATAGTATAGAGATTTAAGAAAGGTTGTCGAACCCACGAGGATTGGATTCCTTTCACTAGCTAAGGTGTGAACCTAAGGAAAGCTAGAATATGCAAATGTACAATCACAAACCTAAATTCACAAGGAAATCTAGGCTCATGGTGAGTATGTGCATTGTGGTGGTAGTGAAATTGTTTGTTGGATAGAGTGGTGAACCAAATTAAATTAAATGCTCAAATGTAAACTAAACTACTCTAAACTAAACTAGTAATATAATGGATGAAGTTAGGGGTTGGATTGTCTACTACTAACCTCCCTTGCAAGTATTGAAGTTCAAATACAAGTTATGCTATTTTAATTTTCCAATTACCCTCTTTCCATCAGTATAAGACTACAAAGGCTTGAACTCCTTTAATGGTATCAATTCCAACCGGATAAGTCTAGAATTAACTACCTAAGAATAAATCCTATTACCGGTTAAGTCTCAATTCATTGTTCTTAGATGCATAAAGCTTTGAGTTTAGATAATCATGCATGCAAACCAATCCTAGATCTAGGTGATTTTAACTCACAACCTTTATATGCACATAGAGGATGTTATCATGCTATCAATGCTAAAGGTTAACTACTCCCTAAACATTTTTTCATGAGATGACAAACACAACACATTCAAAGTAGTTAATTTTGAATGAATGCATTCACTTCTTGAATTACCATATGAAGATGAAAATCACAAATAACATCAAATGTCAATTAAAGCATCAATTCATACAAGTTTGGCTAGGGCTTTCAACCCTAGCCCTAACAAAGTAACTACTCACTCATAATCATACAAATTAGCATCAAATCTATAAAGTACATCAAGGTAAATCAAAAAGTTAAGGAAAGAATGAACTAGTTGAAGCTTGAGAAATCAATGGCTAGCTCCTCATTTGTTTTCCTCCTTCAATGCTCCTTGAATCTTCCTTGATGGTGGAATGGATGGATGATAAGCTTCTTGATGGTGATGATGAATGGAATGGTGATGCTCCTTTGGCCAACTTTGAGTGGTAGTGATGGAGTAATGGTGGTTGTGATGGAGGTTGAGGAGTATGGATATTATGAGTTTGGATTTTGAGAGGTGGATATGGAGGTTTTATGAAGGAGATGAAGAGAGAAAGAAGATGTAATAGGGTAGAATTGGTGATGCCTTAAGAGTGTGATGAAGGGATGCTTATATAGAGAAGAGAGATGAGTAAAATGATGAATGGAAGCAAAAAGAGCAGCTCAAACATTGAAAGAAGCATGGAGGTGGAGTATGAGAGTGGTAATAGATCCTAAAATTAAGGGAAATGGATATGGAAGAGATGGAGAAAAAAAGGGAAATAATGATGAGCTATAAGAGTGTAGTGTAGAAAAAGATGCCTAAGGAGAAGAGAGGAGCAGCTGCTCTCTTTATTGTGCATGGGAAAACATGAAAATGAAGAGTGTTGGGGTGGTTTTGGGTCACCAAAGTCAATTTGGCAACCAAATGAGAGAATGTGCATATGGATGCCTATTATCCAAAGGATAATATGATGGACTAATCTTGTTATAATCTTGTAGGATTCTTCTAGGGCTCTCCTTGATAGTTTCAGCATCATAGACCTTCCAAAAATGCACAAGAAATCCGTCCAAAGAAGGTTCTAGGCCAAACTGCCATGTTTTGACTTTGTTTTCTGCTCTTGAAGCTTCCTTCAATTGAATCTCCATCGAGACATTAGAATTAGCCTTCAACTTCTTCATACCAAATGTTCCTTGATAAGTGTAGATAATCCTGGTAAAATTTCAGAGCTTAGTTCTCAAATTTTTGGCCGGAAATGCTGCCGGAATCCATACAGGTCCGGTGTTTCCAGTTTTTTGTCTTTTAGTCAGAAACTTGGACCGATCTTTTGAAGACCTTACACTCTGAACTAGCTCTTGTACTCTTCATAATAAATGATTCGTAGGATGTCTAGAATAGATCTAGAAAGTTTCAACTCATTTGAAGTTCGTTTGATCAGGCTGCCACCCCTCATTTCTTGTCTAGCTCGCTTTCTCTTAGCCGGAGTAAGAAAATGTGCTAAGGTTGATTTTTTAGTGCATTTCCATTCTTCTCCATCATTTCCTAGCATGTTAAGGAAAACATAATAAATATATATAAATAAAAACAAAAGTTAAGCAAAAGTACAAGATTAGGGAAATAATGAAATTGGATTAGTCAACATTAAATTAGACTTTAGAACAAGTAATTTCCATGTTTTAGGGGACAAATATGTATATGAATTATGATCCAACAAATACCCCCAAACTTGAACTTTGCTTGTCCTCAAGCAAACTAACCCAAATCCGACACTACAACAACTACCTAATCCTTCCAACAATTTCCTCAAAGAACACAATATAGATAGGGCATGGAAATCAAGTTAAGTCTTAAAGCTTCATGGATCATGGATCAAATGCTTGCGTTTTGAAATGTGTAGCATGTCTTTAATTTGTCATTTCAACGTACCAAAATTGAGAATGCATGTCAAACCATGTTAACCATAAACTCACAAGATATTCACTCTATTTTTCACACAAATGTTTAGGGGGACTATTCTACACTCAAAACAATCTCATGCAATACCGCCATATGCTTGCTTTTCAATCTTATCTCCACTTATCAACAAAATCACATCTTGGATGTAGAAGGGCTTTTATTGGATGTAATGAGGCTTAGGGTGAGGGGTTAAAGAAATGAAATGGAATGGAATAACAATTTTCAAGCAACTTAATAAGCAACAATCCTTTTGAGATTAAAAACTTAAGAACTAAAGATGCTCAAACTTTTCACTTTCTCAAACCACTCCCCCAAACTTAAACAAAAACTAATTATTGAATTGAAATAACATTCTTTTTGTTCAAGTAAATCCAGAATATGTGTCTGGCCCAAACTCGAGGTTACTTGTTCTAGTTGAAATAGGGTTTATATTAGAGATATTCTCGGAGAATCTTAGGAGATATCCAATCAGTGTACGATTATGTTTCCATGTACAACTCTATCTCTATGCTTGTAATCCTCTATATAAAGAGGCCCCTATTATCAATGAAAGTACAACTCAATTCTCTCCCAATTCAATTTTCCTGAAACACGTTATCAGCACAAAGCCCTAACCCTGAAATCTAAAAACTAAAAGCCAAAAACCCGGAAAAATCTCAACCTTTCCACCAACGCTCCTAGCCCGTGCTAGTTTTGCTACCACCGTTGCACGAGCACCAACAGCCTCATGTGACTACCCATTGCCTCCACTCAATTAGCCGGTTAGCCTCTGCCAGCGAAACGGAAAAAAAAAAAAAAAAAAAAAAAAAAACCCAGAAAACAGAAGGAGGAAGAAGAAGACGCATAGAAGAAGAAAGGAAAGAGAAGAAAAGGAAGGAGAAAGAGAGAGTGGGACCAGGAGAAGAAGAAAAGAATGGAAAAAAAAAAAAAGGAGGGGAACGGCCCCAGAAGAAGAAAAGAGAAAAAAGGGAGAGGTGCGGGCCCAGCAGAAAAAAAATAGAAAAAAAAGGGGAAGTGCGACGCCCAGCAGAAGAAGAAGAAAAGAAAGAGAGCGCCCCGCGGCCCACCTACCACTAGAAAAAGAAGAAAGAAAAAGGGACTAGCCCAGAGGAAAAAAAAAAAGGAAGGCCCACGGCCTAAAGAAGAAAAGAAGAAAAAAAAAAGGAGGGAAGCAGCCCATCAGTCAACCCTTCCGGTCAACGCCGGTCAACAACTTTTCCGGCCAGATATCCGGCGACTTTTCAGCTAATTTTTTCCGGCGACCTATTTCGAGGTATTATTTACTAAAAGTTCTCGTTTTTGAGTTTTTATTCATTTTATTTTCTTTTTCTAGGGGACTTGCAACCTCCCTTCTTCTACCCCCCTTTCTTCATCATAGGGGAGACCTAATTAAGCCGAACTGTGGGGGTTTGTGCTCACTCCAAGCTTGGAGCTTGTTGAGATCTCCAAACTTAGAGTTTGTAGAGAATTTATGATCAACCACTTACGTCATTGTTTCGATCTAATCCAATACCTCTTGGAATCGAATTTCTTTGAAGCGACTACGCTCGGAAATTCTTAATTTCTTGGAAGCAACTACGCTCAGAAATTTTATATGTTTTCGTGGTAGCCTTTTAGGCCCCGAAACTAACCCTAATTTCTTGTTCTCTTTCAGGATGCGTAACCTGAACAAATTGGACTTTGCTCCATTGGGAACAACTGGCTTTGGATATCACATATGGGTTCTTGATGTCCGCCAGCATCTCAAGGCCGATGGAATCCTAGATACGATTCTCGAGCTTAGCCAGGACGTGCTAACTGTTGAGCAACCTCAAGCTTTGGAAGTTAATAGAGCAGCCTTAGAGGCAAATAAGGTGAAAGCCATCATCCTAATGACTCGTCATATGGATGATCCGCTCCAGTACGAGTGTATGAATGAAGAAAACCCCAGAAGGTTGTGGGTCTCACTCGATGAAAGATTTGGCAATATCCGTGACTCCCTGCTTCTTGACCTAGAAGTGAGATGGCATAGCCTCCGCTTCTGTGATTTCAAGTCAGTACTTGACTACAACTCGGAAGCACTTCGCATTAAATCCTTAATGGAATTCTGTGGTAAAGAGATCACAAATGCGATATTGATTGAGAAGACTCTCTCTACCTTCCCGTCTCTACATTGATGGTTGCTAAGAACTATCGAATAGATGTTACTGCAAGACGAATCACAAGGTTTCATGAGCTCATTAGAGCTATGAATGTCACTGAAAAGCATGATAACATCCTTGTGAAAAACTATAATTCGAGATCCGTGGGAACAGAGCATATTCCGGAATCCAATTATAGTCGCGCCCCAAAGAGAGGGTGCCAAGAGCGAAACCCTAATCTTAGGAATACATTTGGACATTCTGGTCCATATAATCGCTCTACTTGGGAAGGTAATCTCCAAAATAGGCGAACACGGAACCGAAGAGGTCAACGTGGAAAGAGAGAGGGAGGCAACGCCTCTGGCCCTGTTGGTGGCGCCACCAACACTAAGAGCCATCTAAATGATGCTTTCAAAGCACCTCAATCAATGGAGTTTGAGCAAAGAGATGTATGTTCTCGATTTGGAGTGTCTGATCATTGGGCACACATTTGTAGAGCTCGTGAAGAAATTGTCACCGCCTACAAAGCATATTGTGAAGCAAGAGAACCTCACTATGTGGAACAAGAAGATCAAGAAGATGATCTAGAGTGAAGGTTTGAAGACTACAAATCTAGCTGGGATCAATAGATCGCCAATTCTGTTTAAGTCTTTTTATTTTCCAAGAGATGTAATAGGCAATTGCCATATATTTTTGTATTAGATGCCAATGGTTTAGTCTTTCTTCAAAATAGGCTCACCCCAAAGTAAGTGTGATGTCTAGGAAGGTTCTGAGATTAGTGGTACTTAAGCAAGCCTTGCTCCACTGACATCTCTTTACTCACCTGGTCACATTCATTTTGGAATTACCAAAAGAAGTTAGACGACTACCGTTGTTTTGCATTAGCTAGCATTTTGGATTAGATTTTCTTTGATCGAAGAGACAATGATGTGACTCCATTGGCTTATGAATAAAATTTCGAGTTCTTTTCATTATGACTCAATTTTGATTCTGAGCATATTACTTTGTGACTACGATGGCTGGGTCAGCAGTATTAATTCAAGGACATGGAATAGCCCAAGTTCCACTTGCCAAATGACACCTTGATTACTGTCACAGAAACTCTCTACGCTTTTAGTGCGAATCGCACCTATGAATAGCCAACGGATTCCATGCGAAAACGCATGTAGAGAATGGAAATGAGTTCATTTGCAATACCTCTAATGATTGCGAACAAAGGCGCATCTTAGAGAAGTTTATGTGTCTCTCTAGTGGACTTTATGTCACTATTCGAGCTATTAAATCCAATAAAGTTGATGGTAGATTCGATCAAAAATTGAGTGAAGTGATCATCCCAGGTATTCTACGATGGGTTCGAATTTGTTTGAATTACTTTTTTGTCGGTCTCTCAGCTTTTCCATCATCATACATCACCGTTTTGGGTTTTTCCTATTCAAGAACCCATCTAAGTAGTTTTCAATTAAGCTGGGTTTGGATTTTGTGGTTCTCTCTTCAGCAAAAGCAAGAGAAAAGTTGGGTTTCTTTTCTTGGTAGGATTTGGATGTTCTTCGGTTATAACATGTTGTGCTTTTCATTATATTATTCGTGTCTGAATTTTATCTGATATTAAACGGTGGCTTCCTTAATTTCATGGATTTGTTTTGTGATTTTTGATTAGATTAGTGTATGCGATTTGGCTTTGTTTGGTAGTCTGGGTTTTAACTTTTCAAAGGTCCCAAGATCCAATTTTTTTTTAAGATTCTGAGGGAAAAGGATTGGGTTGAAAAGAAATAGATTAGGCTTTGTTTTTAATCTTTCTCATCCTTGTTATTGTTTAGTGAATTATAAACAGTTTCTGTGAGTCAACGATCGTGAAAGGTTGGTGTGATTTCGGTTTGTACAAGAGAGTTTCTATTGGGACCTCCAAATTTACTCACTTGACCTCACTCTATTATGAATTATTAAATGACATATATAACTTACTATAAAATTACTATTAAGGACAATAATTATACCAAAAAATATTATATTTATTTAATGTAGACTTTCCAATTCAATAATAAATTTTCAAATGACTAAATTTTTGATTTTAAAGATAATAATTGTTTGCAAATTATATGAGTGAGGTTATTTGAGTAAGTTTAGTGAGGTATAGTGAGTAAATTTAGTATTTGAAAATTTGATAAGAGTTGTAAAATGCATAGAGGTCAAGTGAGTAAATTTGGAGGTTCCAATAGAAAAACTCTTTGTACAAACACACTCTAAACTGATTTTCTTGAATCGGCATTTTTTTTTTCCAGTTTTCTAGCTATTATAATCGGTGTTGTTTCTTTTTGTTTTGTATCCAATGCTTTGCATTTTGAGTGGGTCGAGTTTATGAAGAGAAGATTGGGTTGAAAACAAATAGAATAGGTGCGGTATTTGATTGTATTTATTTTTGTTTAATTGATTAGCTGAAAATTGTGTTTGTTGTGATTGGGCTCTACCATCAGACTTCAAATAGAACAGCTCCAGTTGGTGAATTGGTTGTGTATCACAATTTTTACTTTCTTCCTTTTGAAAAGGAAGCAGGAATATGAACTATCACAGAAAAAATTTTGTTTGAATTGTTCATTTAATTAACACTTTTTAATTCAATTTTCAGACTATCAACTCAACCACGATCAAGAGATAAAGAGATTCGGTGTGTTTCCCTCGGTTCTGGAAAAGAAAGGATAAGAGGAGAAATTTAATCCCAAGGTTTGAGAGCTGTTGTTATCTGGGTTTTGTTCTTCTTTTGTTATAGTTTATTTTTTTATTTTTTTTTTTTTTTTGGTGAGAAATTTGTTGGATACTTGAATCACAGTGGTTGTTGATTTTTGTTCATTTGAGTCATTATGTTTGATTGTTTGGTATCCGAGTCCTCAAAGTTTATGCATTTGATTGATCATGGATTGTTTGGCAAACTTTTGTACCATCTGGTTCACACAGCAGCTCTCTCTCTCTCTCTCTCTCTCTCTATAGCTTCTGGGCACAGTTTTTAAGCAAACTCTATAACCTGTGAAACAATTGAGGGTTTAAACACTTTGATTACCAGCAACCAAAAGAAGCGCGCATTAGTGTTTGTTGTCAACCAAATCTTAATTGGAATAAAACAAATTAGCAACTAAATTAGTCTTATGTTCATTATTGAAATGGTCATTTATATATATATATATATATATATATATATATGTATATATTAATTTTGAGAAAGTTGTAATCCCAGTTTCAGCTCTCTACTCTCCTTCACTTTAACCAAAATTGTTAACGTTCTTTATCTCATTATTGTGTGCAGTAAAATTACAAACAGATCAAGAGCTTGAAAATCTGTAATAATTTGGTTGACAACATGGTAAAACTTCTCTGTTTTAAATTCTTTTTTTACTATTATTATTATTATTATTATTTTTGGCTAAAAGTAGAGTTTCTTATTATTTTTTTTTTTTTTATGTGATTTTATTTGGTGTTCAATTGATTGGATGTGCTCTATGTGTGACTGAATAATTTGGGCATGTATACGTTCAGTTTAGGGAGGGAGAACATGCTGCAGCTGCACTTCAGAATCTCACTTGGAGGTTACCTGCAGGTTATTTTCTGATGCATTATAGACAAATAAATAGAATATAAAGAGCATCTCCAACAGACTAGCTAAATTTAATTTTTAGCTATATATAACTATTTTTAAAGCAAAAATCAACTCCAACAGACTAGTTATACCCAAGTTAAATTTAGCTTTAGCTAAAATGGCTAGTTATATTTAGCTAGAGAATCTTGCATAGCTAAAGCAAAAGTTATATTTCTCTCTCCTCTTTTGTCCACATGTCAGTTTACGATTCGATAAAATTTAGTATATTATTTACAAATAGCTACTACTGCTGGAGCAACATTGTTAAATCAATAACTATATTTCACATATTTAACTAAATTTAACTAAAAAGTAATTCCTACTGTTGGAGATGCTCAGTTCATATCATGATGCACGTGAGCAAGGGCGGAACCAAATAGAAGGCTATATGGGCTCAAGCCTAGACAATATTTTGGGCCAAAAACCCCTAACTGTTTATATATATATATATATATATATATATATATATCTACCTACCTTCAGCCCAGATCAGCCCAAAGCAAAAAAAAAAAAAAAAACAACAACAACAACTTATCTGCAACCTCCCTCACCTCCTCCAACTCTCAACCTCGCCTAGTCGCCTCTTGGACGCACAGCGGCACAGCAGCCAGCAAGTCAATGAGATGCAGCCAGTTCTTCTCTTCGTGACATTGAGTCGAGTTCTTCTTCCTGTACTGATTTTCATTGCAGACTTGCAGTCATCTTCTCCGGCTTTCCCCATCCAAGCTTGCTTTGTTTTCTGAGTTGCACAAAATGGAAGGTCTTTCTTTTCTTTTTAGCTAAATCTCTTGATTGGTTTAATGGGTTTGTTGATGGAATTAGTGTTCCTGATCAATTCTCTCTTGATTGTTTAATGGGTTTGTTGATTGAAATAGTGTTTCTGATCAATTCTATCTTGAATGGTTTAATGAGTTAAATGGGTTTGTTGTTGATTTCTTTTCTTTGCTGATCAATTCTTTTCTTTGGTTTAAGGTACGGTTATCTTTTCTTCAATTCTACATTGTGATTAGTCCGTCTTTTTTCTTATTCAATGGCATGCCTTCTTTTTCTCTACTCTAGTAATCAATAAAATGGTCAATCTTTCTCTGGAAATCTGAGAATAAGGTAAATGTTTGAATGATGCAAGTATGTTCGTTTTGAGAAATTTGGTATCAAGATGGTCAGTTGGGGTCTTATTCAGAGTTTACCATACAACTTTGAGTTCAGTAATGCACTGTAACCATTACTTACTACTTCATATTGTCTTTTGAAAAAGGAAACCTGCGGATAAAGTTGCTGCAGCTAGATTTTTCGTGGTGGTTCCTGATTTCTTTTATGGCGACCCTGTGAATCTTGATAATCCTCAATTCGACCAAGAGTCCTGGTTTAAAGCTCATAGCAAGGTTAGTGACTTTTCTTGAAAGGAGTATATATGTACAATCTTTGAAATTGGTAAGTAGGAACTAGAAAGATGAATTAGGAGGGGAAACATAAATTTTCCTAGATTTTGAAGACCAATTCAATTATGTACTGATTGTCTACAAGTGAAGCAAGAATAGAACAATCGGGGGGTAAAAACCTATTGAAAGATTCTCAATTTGGACCGAACAATCAAACATGATTCCACCTGAAAAAAAAAAAAAAAAATTAGTGTACTTCTAATTAGCATAGACAAGTCTCGGATCCTGGTTCCGCCACTGCACTTGAGGTATGATTGGGGTTGCTGTAATCTGTTTGTAATAGTCACTTCTAGAGTATTGATATATGGTTTATTTCATCGCTGTATAGTGTATGATATATTGTAAAATTTTGCAACTCATTGCCCAGTTATTGAAGTTCACTTGGTGGTTTCGATTCCGGCAACGAATTCCGAGTCTTGCTTTGAACAAAACCAATTTTAGTAAGAATTTCAAGCTTTTTACTTTGTATACAAAAGCATTGTTTTCATTATTACTTACCTTAAAAATTATGATCTTAAAGTTATCCAATGTTCTTTCTCAACTATTGAGCTTAGCCAATTGTTAAGACATTTGCTTAAATTGGTTATGCATTCGTTTGCTTTGCTTATACTTCAATTTTATATTTGCTTGAATTGCTTAAGTATATAGGTTTTTAACTTGCTTTCTTTGCTATCATATTTCTTTTGATGAGTCGATCGTTTATCACAAGGTCACTCTCAATAAATTTTACTAAGAACTATATTCAAAATGTGAAATGACTTATTGCTTCACCCACTATAGTTCTATTGTAGTAGTCTCTCTAACGTTGCGTAGATTTGTCCTTGCAGCAGCTCTATTTTAATAGTCTCTAACATTGTGTATGTTGACTGCAAGTTAACTCTTTCTAAGGCGTTAGATTCTTGAAGTATCAAATGATGAAGAGGTTTTTTTTTTTTTTTTTTTTTTTTAAAGAGGATCAACAAATGATGAAGAGGATGCCTTATTCTCAGAGATGTTTAGATCAAAAGCGAAAATCAAGCACTAATGAATTGTTTTGGCTAGCGTTAGCATGAATAGGATTTTCTCCTTTTGCTTAACACCTTTTGTGCATATATATACCTAGAGCAACTAGAACAACTATTTTTTAGAAGATACTCTAGCAGTTACTGTAACTAAGGTAAGCTAAGATAGCTAATTTATTGGCAGCTGCCATAGATATTGAAAAGTGATCATATTGTAGTGTTTTGTCGTTTATATTCTGTTTTTAATGTTTAGTTTTATACTAACAATTGAAGATAATGAACAAGAGGGAGTAAAGAAAGGCACAATGGATTAAAGGGAAGCCTTCAGTTTAGAAACAAAGTTGCTTAAACTTGGTACATTTCATGGTCGCAATTCACATCCCGCAGCAAAGCACGGGAACTATTCCTAGTAAATAACTAGTGACCCTCATGGGTGGTAGAGGTATTGGCAAGCTACACTACTAGCAAAATAGGTATCTCACACAGATTTTAGAAAGCCACGGATATCAATATGAATTGGCAATACATACAGAAAACCGTGTGAAATAGGTATAATTGGGCCCATAAGAGTTTATGGAATAACAATAACCACAAAAGTCTGTGTGAAACAATATTAGATACAGACTTCCGTGTGAAATTTATCATTTACTCACACGGTTATCCGTGTGAAACTTAATTCACACATATTTCTGTATATATTAAATATTAGTTTATGTTGTAGAGAAACTGAATTTGAGAGGAATTTGCTGTGTATTCTCATTGATAATAGAAGCCTCTTTATATAGAGAATTACAATGCATAGAATCTCAATCATACAAGGAAAGTAATCGTACATTGAATAGGAATCTAAATTCTTCTAATTTAACCATATTACCACTAGAGCAAGTAACCTAGAGTTTGGGCCAAATACAAACTAGGGTTTTACTTGAACAGTTTATTAATTTTTTTTTTTTTTTTGTGCTATATGAATTATAGAGGGACGGTCTTCCGTGGCTAAAATATCTTGACACAGATATCTGTGTAAAATGAGCATTACACATATATCTGTGAGAAAAGACGATACGGAAAGACACACATATAAAATTCTGTGTAAATCTTCAAATGTGTATCTCACACGGATATCAGTAAGAATTTTAAATGTAACACAGATTTCAGCGGCAATACCAAAAAATTATATTGTTCGGAAAAAAAAAAAGGCAGTGTGTCTTGAGAAATATACCAACCCTAATACCCTGTCAGCCTCTTTTGCATTTCAAACCCGCAGTCACACGCTCCCTCACGAACTCTCCGTCTCTGTTGTTTCCGACGCCAGCCCACGATCTTCAACACCTCACACCGCCATCACCATTAAGAGCAGTAAAGAGAGATGAACAAAACTCGGTTCTCACCACTAGACCTCGGCCACCGACAGACGCCGTTTCACATGCCTCACAGATCTGTTCTCTGCCCTGCCCATATGCTTTCTTCTCGGAAGTGCTCATTCCATTGATGTAAGTTTCTTCTGCCTTTTCATAGTCTGTTAACAGCCTTAGAGAAAATCATTGATGTAAGTTTCCCCAAAACCCAAAGATTGAATCTTTCGTTGCTCGTTTTAGATCAAAGACCATGAGAATTAAAAGCTTCTACACGGCGTCCATGTCATCTTGGTCTTCTTCTCTCCAATTGGTATATTCCCATTCCATTTTCTCATGGATTTGGTTTCTGGGTTTCAATTGTTTTGTGCTTAAATTGGATGATTATAGAACATTGTATGTGTGTTTTATGATTGATTGGCGTTTTCCTTTATTGGCCATCTAATTAAAGTTGTTTTTAATGTTTCTTTAGTAATGAGAGATTTTGACTACTACGGTGCACTGACTTCCCTTCTGTGGCTTCAAGCTCGATCAACAAATATAGCAAAAAGATTGGGTATGTCTTCTACCTTTAATTTCATATTTAATTGCTCAATGGTTTCCTTTTACTGCCTTTCTAAGGCCTTTGTCCATGAGCAATGTTTGTTGCTTGGTTTGTCTTGTTCCTATCCTACGCCCTTTAATAATTTGTTGATTGTTGGCTTTGGTTGCTTATTGTTTTTGTGTACTTTGTTTCTAGACACTTTGGTCCAGTCATATATTGTTTTCAGGGGAAAACTATGGGTGAGTGGTTTTTAAGGTCAAGTAGAATTATTTGTGATTGTACTTGAGCAATTGCTGGAAAACTGGGTATAGTAAGGTACAAAACATGTGTGTTGGGGACTACTCACAGATCTCTCTAGTTCTAGGCATCTCTTTTGGACAATATTTACCCTTTTTTTTTTTTTGAGAAAATTAGGATGGGATCCTAAACATACTAGATGTGTGTTATATTCTTCCCGTAGTTTTAACAATTTGAATGCTTTTTATGATTTTCTGACCATTGTGATTGATGGCCTTGGGGATACTTGTGGTTTGCAAATTAGACTTTTTATTATCCATCCCACCTAATCTGTTATTGCAAGTGAGTGAATGACCAGAGGATAGTCGCATGCCTATTATTGATAGAATGATAGATGCATCTTTTAAATTTGATCCTTTTGGTAGCAGTCGTTGAGAGTACACAACTAAGGAATCTTTTTCTCAGTCATATATGACTTCCAATCTTGCTGTGAACATACTTTTTTATGCGTAGCTGCAGCTAATGTTTATAGATGCATCTTCTGATTTTGATCCTTTTAAGGTAGCAGTCATTGAGAAATAGTATTTAACCTTCTTTTTTGTTTTTGGTCAAACAAAACAGTGCAATTGTATGACTTGCTTAGCTTGCATTAACATTGACACTTGGGGTGGATTGCCTTAGCTAAATTTTGAGCATAATCACTGCAGCCTCGTTGATTTGGAGTATAAATTTGTGGTAGTCCTGAGAGTTTGTGCGCAGGAAACCTGGAGGTCAGCTGATGTTTTTCCAAGTAGACTTGCTCTGCTCTTGGCTGCAGAGAATTGTCCCTTATCTTTTCTCTATTCCATTCCTGTCTGCATTTTAGTCCGGAATCAAAACTTTGGTCCAGTCATGCCTCTTGAGACTTACCGGAATCCCAAGAAGAGGGACAGCGACGAGGTCGAGATCAAGATCGGCACGGCGCCGTTTTGGCATAGGTTCCTCTTTATTTTCTCCAAGAAAGACAATTTTATGGAGGGAACTTGTTTCATATAATTGGAGTAAATTCATCAATATATGGTTGAGATTTTTTGTTTCCGGTATTAATTTCTGATAGAAAGGAGATTATTTAGTTATTTTTGGGTACAATATTGATTGGGTTGTGAATTCATTGTATGTTACTGTTTGGATTCTGATTAATGGAATTGTATATTTAAAAAAAAAATTAGCACCAATTTCTTTTTTTGGAATATCATCACTCACACACTGAAATCTGTGTGAGTTAGGAAGATATTTCACACTGATTGGGATATCAAAATATCGTTTACAATGTTGGAAAACAAGTGGGACCCACTTAAAATTTCACACCGACGGTGTGTGAATATAGCGTTAGAGCCCCCTCCGAAGGCAACCAAAATTAATTCCGTAGTTGCACTGTAGGTATAACTTTTTACATACTGACATCCGTGTGAAATAGATAGTATTTCACACAGATTTAAATCTGTGTTAAATCTGTGTGAGTTGCCTGTTTTACTAGTAGTGCTACCTTATGCAATTATGCATGAATAGAAAAATATTGTAAATTAGAAGCAGTATATTGAAAACTGCCATTACACCTGAGAAACCCTAGACCAATTCATCATATGCATTCCTTGAGGAGGCAGGAATGATGAATATTTTATTAACATTTAACAATATCTATAGTTTATAGTATCGAAGAAGTACGAATGACGCAAATCTGACGCCTCCATTTATAGTACATACTAGTATACTACATTGCTTTTCAATTATATTATCACTTTTGTTCACGAATATATTAAAAATATTCTAAAATAAAAATCAACCAATAATGTTTGGTATGGTGGATACGCTATTTCATTCTAATAAGGGATTTTGTCCATTTACCCCATTTCTAGGGATTTTTTTCCCACTTACCCCATTAAGTTTTTTTAATTCTCTCTTACCCAATACACTCTAAGGGAGTCTTCCCTAATACCTTTTTTTTGTTTTTAATTTTTTTTTAATACCATTTTACCCTCACTCCCTTGTTACTTAGAGAGAGAGAGAGAAAAAATAGAAGAGAGAGAAACCATGGGAGACTTCGCCGGAGCCCGTCACCGGCCGCCGGAATCCGGTCACCGGCCGCCGGATTCCGGTCACCGGCCGCCGGATTCCGGCCAACGTTCGCCGGATTCCGGCCAACTTTCGCCGGATTCCGGCCAACTTTCGCCGGATTCCGGTCACCGGTCGCCGGATTTCGGTCACCTACTGCCGCCCACCGGAATTTGCTGAAAATCTCACCGGAAAGTTTTTTTGCCCCCAATAGACATCTATTGCCCCCTAGTAGATGGGCAATAAACCTCTATTGCCCCCCAATAGACGTCTATTGCCCCCTAATAGACGTCTATTGCCCCCCAATAGACGACTATCAACCATGTATTGCCCCCCAATAGACGACTATCAGCCATGTATTGCCCCCCAATAGACGTCTATTGCCCCCCAATAAAGGGGCAATAGACGTCTATCAACCATGTATTGCCCCCCAATAGACGTCTATTAACCATGTATTGCCCTCCCAATAGACGACTATCAGCCATGTATTGCCCCCCAATAGACGTCTATTGCCCCCCAATAGACGTCTATTGGAGGCCAATAGACGCCTATTGAGGTGTCTTCTGCCCACAGTTTACCCCTCAATAGACACTTTTTTTCCTTCTTTCTTTCTTTCCTTCTCGGACTTCCTTCTACCCACCTATTCATCAACTTTGTCCTCATCAAATTTCTCGTCATCATCAGCATCCTGTATCACATTGGTCAATAACAAACATCAGAAATTGGGCAAGGAGTCTTGCAAGCATTGACCAAATAAGATTGATCCGGCACGGGCATCAAAGATGTCTATTGTAGGCAACGACGCTAGCGACCCAATCGACCCAACTCTTGAAGCCACATGACCCGTATCAAAATCCTCCGAGAAGCTCCTGCACTCGACACCGACGAGTTGGACCTGAAACCAGCACCGGAGAATGAAGGAAGGCTTCGACGCAGGAGAGAAGAGGCCGACCAACATCGAACTCGTATCCACCGAACCCCAATCGCAGAGGGCTGAAGACCATCAGAAGCGAAACCGCCATTGACCACTTGGCTCAGACCCGAAGAACCGGCGTCGCTTCCACCGTCTCACCCCCTCCACTCGCCGCTCTCGCAAAGTCCACCTGAAACCAGAGATTTTATCTCTTCTCCACTAACAACGACGACGATGATCGAGGTCATAGTGGTCTGAGATCCATCAGTTTGTGTCCTCCTCCTCTGATGAAGACGACGCCATCGGCCACGACATGGTGCTTGTGATCGGGGAGGGGGAGAGAGAGAGGAGAGAGAGATGAGATGAGAGTGGTAGTGTAATTGTTTAATTAGTCTGAGGGCAAAATTGTTATTTTCTTTTAAATAGGGTTAGTGGGAATAAAAATTTCTTGGTGGTGTGAGTGGGCTAATTTTAATCTATTTTGGTGCTATTGGTCAAAATCCCTTCTAATAAAATGCTAGGACGTACTTCTAGCCTAAAAGTTCTAAATTGATGGCTCCCCTTATATAAAAATAAATAATGAAGTGAAATCGAAAAGGAAAAATAAATAACATGAGCTGTGCATGGTCAAACTACTGTGGCTCGACAGGCGACTTATTAATCCCTCCCCATTGCACTATGTTGTATTAAGAACAGTTAATTGAGGTACAAATTGTTTTTAATTGGCACACATGATGCATATGATAATTAGACGTGTAGTACTGTTATTTTATTACAACGAAGTTACCAAGCACCGTCGCATCAGTTTGTCTTTATAAACTGGCCACAACAGTTTATTGCTCACTGAGCGCTTCCCATTTTTCAGTAATCACATGGCTTCCTTCATCTCAGATCATCATTACAACGATCCAGAGATACTGGTACGGAAGAATAATCGATCCGTGACAACGTTGACACTCAACAGACCTCGAAAATTAAACGCCCTCTCAGTTTCCATGCTCTCGCAGCTGTCTGAACTGTTCCTCCGCTACGAGCACGATCCCCATGTCAAGTTGGTCATTCTCAAAGCTAACGGTAAGGCATTTTCGCCGGGGGGCGACGTTGCGTCTGTAGCTCATCATCTCTACAATGGCAATTTAAGAGCTGCTTTCAAAAGTTTCGCAACTGCATACACCTTAATATACTTGGTGGCAACAAAGACTACACCCCAGGTTTCATTTCTCAATGGAATGACCATGGGGACCGGGGCAGGTGTTTCAATACACGGTACCTTTCGTGTGGCAACGGAGAAGACGGTGTTTGCCATGCCAGAAGCAGCTATCGGAGGGTTTCCTGATGTTGGTTCCTCTTATTTCCTATCAAGACTTCCTGGATTCTTTGGGGAGTATCTTGGTCTTACAGGTGCCAGATTGGACGGTCCTGAAATGCTTGCTTTGGGTCTAGCAACTCACTTTTTTCCCTCATCGAAATTGGCTTCTGTAGAAGAAGCCCTAGTAAGAACTCTCGGTGCTTTTCCTAATACAAGCTCAAGTGATGACCATGCTTTTATTTCAGCCATTCTAGATGCATACTCTGAGCAACCAGCTCTGAAAGTGAACAGTGCTTTCCACCTTATGGATGTTATTGACAAGTGCTTTTCTCAATCCACAGTGGAAGAGATTTTAAGTAGCCTTGAAAAGGAGTTTGCTACATTAACCAACATAAGTGATCATCATGAATGGTTATCTTCATCAATTCAGTCAATGAAAAATGCATCGCCATTAAGTTTGAAGATTGCTTTGAGATCGATTCGAGAAGGAAGGCGGCTGCAAGGAGTTGGTGAGTGCATTGTTCTTGAATATAGGATTATTTGTCATGTTTTGCGTGGGGAAATCAGCAAGGATTTCATGGAGGGTTGCAGAGCTATACTGTTGGACAAGGATAAGAACCCAAAGTGGAAGCCTTCTAGATTAGAGCTTGTAACTGACGAGATGGTTGGCCACTACTTCTCTAGGTTGCATGATGACGAAGAATTAAAGCTCCCTCAAAGATGCAAATTGTCTGCAACTGCCATTTCCAAGCTTTGAGATTGATTAAGTAAAATTTCTCTCAGTTTTCAATTTTTTTACCTAGTTAATAATTTTGTTCCATAGCACTGAGCCTATGTGTAGGGTAAACATTACTTTTTAGCATTTGTTTCTCCAAATCCTGGGATTAATTGATTAATACAAACTTGTATTATCATACTCTGAAGTAAAGGCTTTTCTGAGAAATATATCACTACTACAAAAATTGAATCAGACGACGACTAAAAACCGTCGTCTGATATAGAGGCAAACCGTCGTATATAGAGGCACCGTCTGATGAAGGTCGATTGTAGGGAACCGTCGTGTGAAGGGCTCAGCAGCATGTCGACAGCATGCTGGCAGCCTGTCAACATCATTAACTTTGTGTGACTGTTATTCAGACAACAGGCAGTTTTCGCAACCGTTGTGTGATTGCAATTAAAACGTCGATTTATTTTATAACCGTTGTGTGACTTTTATTCAGAAAACAGTTTTTATTTTGTAGCCATCGTGACTATTGTATACATTCGAGAGTTCTTTTGACAAAAAACGTGGTGTGAAGAGACACATTGAGCTTTTGTCTTTATGCTATAACATGTTGGACAATGCTTTTCATTTATTCTTGTTGTCTAATAGTTACAAAATATATAACAATTAAATTAAATTCAAATCCCACCATATGTAAAATGAATTGAGTAAATTGATATCAAATAGGGAGTATTCCCAAATATCACAAATTTAGGAGGGTCATTTGTACATTTGTCTTCTTTCTCTGTATCTGTCAACTTTTGCTATTTTCTACATCATATAATGATGAGTACCTTGCAGCTCGATGTCTACAAGTCGAGGTACTCTCTGTGATCCTTGGGACACAAGCCTGGTGCTTGCCATCTTGCTTAGCCTAGTGTTGGCACCAATAAGAATGGGCAGCCAATACCCTATCCAAAAGCACTTGGGGAACAGGCTCTTCCCTTCTTTGCCGAGAAGAGATTTGTGCTGTGGGAACCAAAGTTTCCCATTTGTCCTGCAAACAATGCACAGACTTTAATGTAAATTATGCATTTCTAGAAAAGTACTCCATCAGCGACTATGTAAACTTCTGTCCTCTACTAACTCATATGAATCACAAGTACTAAAATGAATTGTCTAACAATATATGTGAGTAAATTAAAGACATGATTGGTCGATTAAAATTGTACCTGAGCAGTGGTGAAATAATTTTACTTTCCGAAAACAGTCCCCAAAAATCTCATTCTAGTCTGGCAATATATACAAAAAATCATAATCAATGTCATATCTCTTTCCTTCAACAACCATCTAACCAAATAACATCAAGACTCATGCTGAAAGAAGATTCAAATTAAGTAATGTATAACCAGCCATCAATTCAAGTACCTGAGCAGATAGATTTAGCTGGAGGAGAGTGCAAAACCTCGGCAACGATGTTTCCTCCTCCCTCACTGTACGCAGATATCCTTAAGAGAACCAAAGGAAGTACAAAGTCAGAAAAGTGATAAAACTCAAGAGCTGAAATAGGTACAAGGTGGTCCTATACTCACAACAATGTATGGATGAGACAGATTCTTTAAAGGCTTCACTTCTTCTGGCATGTAAACCACTTTTGCACATTATAAGAAGAGCAATTCGAATGCAGAAAAAACTTACAAGTCTATTAGATTTCTTAGCCCATCGAATGTCTCTGGTATGTTTCCAGTCAAATAATTGGAGGACAATATCCTGAAATTACAATACAAAAGCAACAACAACTTTTAATTATCATTCATCCTTCCACAATGGTAACGAAGTATTGAAAAGTCAAGACTCAAAGTCCCCCAGAAAGAAAAATGTTCCTTGCAAACCTTCCAAGTCGATTAAACTCCCAAGCTGAGGAGGAACAACTCCAGAGATTTGATTTGCTTCAAGACTCCTGATTATTTCAAAACAAAAGAAACATTGTTGATACTAGAAACAGATTATGACAGTAGACGACCCAATCTACAAGATCAATAACTGAGAAAAATCATAAAACTCACAGGTATGTAAGAGTGGAAATATTTGCCAGCTCCATTGGAATCTCCCCTAATAAGTGATTTACAAGAAGAGAGCTGCACAGGCCTTCTAATTAATGGGTAGAACAAGAACAATCAACTCAAAGTATATGATCAACAAAACTGGGAGAGCTCAAATTGAAGTTAACTGCATTGAACCCCATTTTGTTGGTATTGTACCACTAAGATAATTGTAAACCAAATCATTGCACAAAGATAAAAAAAAGTTGGAGCGCACTCAGCAAAAAAATAATTGTTTTAGAAATGTCATCAGACATCATTTTCCAAGTCTTGAACTTTATAAATGCTCTTTTATATATATATATATATATATATATATATATATATATATATATATATATATTATATTGAAAACATAAAGTTGTATTCAAAACATTATATTATTTATCAATGCATTAACAGAAACATGGTCAAAAGGCCAGGATAGTTACCATAGGGAATCGGAAATCGTTTCAGGAGGTAGTATTCTACCACTGACATGGATGAAGAGAATGTCATGATGAAGGTGGCTGTGGCACTTGACACCTACATATGTAATAGTTCTTAATTACCAAAAAATATATCTTCAATAGGTATTCTCAACAGAAAGATCGAGTAAGATTGATTGAATATGTCTTCCAAACTAATTTAACTTTGAATTAGAATAGAATTGAATCCAGCTTATCATCACATAAAATGTTGAAAATAAGAAAGTTATTAATTAAGCTACCTGAGTATTATGAGCCACTCAATAGCAATAATTCCAAGTTGCTTCCAATACATATTTTCAAGAACAGAAACCTGTTGGGAGAGTCATAGAACTCAATCCCTAAAGCTTGTGGCTCCAAACTTTCTTTTGTTGAAACAGATACTAAAGCACTGACTAATTGTCTGCCATGTCCCTGACTATCAAAGGCAGAATAGATAACAAGTCTTGCAGTTGGTGGTGAGCTTGACAGTAGCAATTGTGCTCCTTGCATTGGTAAGAGCATCCAGAAACAACAGCTATAAGTATTGAGTTCTTAAGGAGCAAGTAAATTTTTTCCACACCAAATAATCCGTTTTTAAAGAGTACAGCAAGTAATGCTTACTTACATGACCCTATTGGATACCAGGCTTCAAGAGCAGATTCACATTCATCTATATCATGAGATTGGTCCCAAAGAGCAGATTGACATTCACCTTTGGAAACAGAACAAACACTTGAAATTAATGAAAACAGCAACAATCCCAACAAAATCCATAACCAAAATAGACACAAACCCAGCAAAAATACATCTTACTAATGGAAACTTAGTGTTTAACTTCAGGTTGCCCAACATATAAACAAATACGTGAGCAGTATAGCACAAGAACAACTGTTGAATACCCTAGAGGATCAAAATTGGAAGGCCCATAATCAAATAGGAAATGAGGAATATTCATCAGGATGTAAACCAACTTACCCATAGATGCTCCAACTACTACTATTGCAGCTAAACCAGTCATTTGCAGGCAAATCTGATATCAAATACAAAAGATGAACAAAGAAATGAGCTTCCAAACATCAATCCAAACTGAATATGATCAACAGAAATATTAATAATTATATAAACATTAACAGAAAGAATCAAGAACAACAGCATCCATCATATCTAACTAAAATCAAGCACACAACAGACCCACAATCAAACTGTAGAAAGAATCTATTCTATTCTATTCCAGATACCAATTTCTGTCTTGGGTTGACTTTACCTTCTCCATTCCAGAAAACCCCATGATAATTACAACAAAAAGATCAAAACTTGAGAGGACCCAAGTGAAAACAAGACGCAATAATCGGAACCCAGTTACAGAATAGAAGAAAATCAACAGAAAGAAACGATTTTGATACCTGCAATTCGGTCTCGCAGCTGGGTGAGACGGGAAAAAGAAACAACTCTGTCTCGGCCTGCAGCTAGGTGCGACGGGAACCAGTCGGAGAGGCTAAACTGGCCAACAATGCTTCGCTCCAAGGGAATCGGCTCAATCCCATTCGCAGAGAGATGAGATTGGTTAGAGAGAAGAACGAGGGTTTGGGAGAGTGAGGTTTTGGCTAGAGAGTGAGGATTTTCATTTTGGTTTGGGTCTGTCGAGATAGAGAGAAGAATGAGGGTTTGGGAAAGTGAGGATTCTGGTTTTGGTTTGGGTCGTTCGAGAGTGAGGCGACCAAGAGAGGGTTTTGTTTCTGGGGATCTATCGATAGTGAGACGAGTCAAAATAGAGCGAGGCGCTAGCTGTCGAGAGATTTTGTTGTTTCTGTTATGTTTTTTGCTCCTAGTGTTAGGGTTTCAGCCAGATTTGTGAGGCCCTATCAATTTGGACAAGGACTCACACAACAGATTTGTGTAAGAACGCGGTCTGAATGTAGCCATTTAAATTTAGGGGTTGTCTCCTATTAATTGGACTTCCCTCCATGGGGAGTTGGAGAAAAATTGTGGAGGGAAATCTCCCTCCTTTCTGTCGAAAATTTTAATTAGACCACAGTTTTATTGTTTATCGTTGTATGATTAATACATATTGGGGAAAATTTGGGGTTTGAGATGCGGTTTGGCACCACATGACATGGTGGAAAACTTGGCGCTCAATTTTTTTAGAGTCATACAACAGTTCTATCCTTATACGTCTTCTGATCTAATTCATAATTCCATATCAAACGACGGATATTTTAAAAACAAGGTCCAAAAAAATAAAAATCAATCAGACGACGGAAAACTATAATGTGTTGTCTGAAAGGCGTCGTCTGATTCAATTTTTGTAGTAGTGTATAGAAGTATAATTAGCTATGATCTTTAGTGTATGTTGTGCATTATATGAATTCACATTTTCTAGTAAATTATAGTTTTCCAAGAGAAAATACATACTATTTGATGTACGTGTCCAAATTCCTAGTACATCCATTTAAAATTGAGCCATAGCTAGCTGACAGCAAACTCGACCAACTAATTAAACACCAGATTTGCTTGTGTTCTATTCCCTGCAGCTGGTTCATCTCTGCTCCTATAGGTCGGCCTCATAGTTTCAAAGAAAATGGCATATAATCAGCCTTAATTTTTAATTGATGTGTGTGTTTGTGTGTACCAAACATGTGTGGCATTTGCTTTCCAAATTAAGTATAAGTCTACCGTCTATGACCCTAACTATGTTCTTTCCAAAGAAAGTCCTTAATACCAGTGAAGGTTTCCAAAGGCCGGCCAGTAACCACCATTATAAAGAAACAATAAAGTTGAACCTGACCTGCAAGATATGGAATTTTTTGTTTATATTGAAATGCATGGATTTAGAACGTGCCTTACATTAGATATTTCTATACTTAATTGTGGGATCACAAAATATGTAAGATGCTGGCTCATCTTTGTACTCCTATATTAAACTCTCTTATTTTACGTCGACCTAAAAGAGCAAAACTTGAGCGAATTAAACGTGGTCAACATTGTTTGAATCCACCAATTAACTAATTATCAGTAACACACTTGCTAGTTGCTACTAAGCTGCTGTGTTAGCTTCAGCGTAGCTGTTGTTTGAGGATTGAAACAATATTATATTGTATTGTCCTCAAATGAATCTCCAACCAGAGTCAAAGTCCAACGAGCTATCAATCTTGAGCATCTTTCTCTTTTGGGAAAATGGCCCCAACAGTGTCCCACCTTTGAGCCATTCTAAATTTTCGTACCTCAATTTTCAAAAATATCAGATTGGTATATGAGGTTCTCACTTGGGGCGGAGCCACATGAGGACCCAGTGGGTCCCGTGCCCCACTGAGTTTTATATTTTTTTTTTAATTTCTGTATATGAAAATAAATATAAGTAACTGAGAGTCTGTTAGTTTCACTACAAGCCAACTTGGCGCAGTGGCAAGGCTGTTGGCTTGCATGAATTGTGCTAGGTCCCAGGTTTGAATCACACCTGTTATCTAGAAATATTAGTTTTCTCAATTTTCCTTTTCTTTTATGAACATTAGCACAATTTTTTCTTATAATTTTAAAGTTATTCCACAATATAAAAATTGTCTAATAACTAAAAGTAATAAATTTTACTAATAAAATATGTCATTTTAAAAATATTAATCTTACTATAATTTTATCAAATTTATTATTTTTTATTAAAATTTTAGGATATATTTTAAATTCTAATTTTTTTTTTTTCTAAAATTTCTGAGTGCCTCAGTTGATATGAAACTCTGGCTCCGCCACTGGTTCTCACCCCTACCCAATTTTGGTATCTGGAGCCGTTAGCTCCGTTATAGAGACTGCCAGCTGGCATGTTTTGACCATAAAATGACCAATTTACCCTTTATTTCTTTTATTTTTATTTTTATTTTCTTTTTCCCTACTGTTCTTCATCTACTCTCTCTATTCTGTTCCTTTTGAGCTTTGGATCGATTTTTAGGGTACAAAACACTCCTTGCAAGCTTGTCTATTCTCTCTCCGCCCATCTCTCCGTTTATGGCATAATGCGTTGCTGATCTGAACCCATTGGGAAATCGATTCCGATCCATTCCAATCAATGTTGCGATTAAGAGCTTTCAGGCCAACGAACGACTAGATCGTCAAGATTCAGTTGCATCCCGCGCATCTATGCCTCGTCACCGCCGATGCCTTCGATCACGTCTCTGTTTGGAATTTGGAACATCGCCACGCATCTATCTTCCTCTTCTTTTTGTTCCTTTATTCAGCTCTGGTTGGATTCTCAAGTGACTTACAAGCTCAAAGCTGGCGGCGTCGATCACCGGCGTTTGGTCGAAGCCAAGTTGGAGAAGCTCCCCAAGGCTGAACTGAGTACTGAATCGTTAAATTCAATTCCTAGGATTCAATTTCAGAGGTTAAACCCAATTTTCTCACAGACCCAATTGAAGAAATTTGAAGCCTTTGGTGTCTTATGCCTGACTTGAGCTTGGATGATGCACAATTTGTTGATTTACAAAGTAAATGGACATCACAGACAATGAAGAGACTCAGATAGATTGATTTGAATGTGCAAGTTCCAATTGATGAATATGGAACAATGGTTAAATGGGGGGCTTGAGTTGTACCCATGAGAAGATTTTTGTTTAGAATTTTGCCAGCAAGAATGGGAATGTGGATATCAATATGCGGGTTGAAGATGGTGCATGTAACTTGTGTATCAGCTTTGTAAAGGGGGAGCTTTGAGTTCAAGTTCTTCTGTGGAGACGATAACAATTTTGATCTGTATTCAATACCTGGATTTCAATTTTGATCGACATTATGAGGAAATCTTTGTGTTCTTATTTTCTTATAATCTGATGACTGATATAATGATGAAGATTGAAATTGATCTTTGTTTGTTTTGGTATTGAAACAGAGAGAATTGGGGAATATGAAAATTGGAACTATTTTTTTTCCCTTTAATGTTGGAGTAAATATGAGATTTCTTTGTTCTTGCATCTGTATATGATGAACAATGAGAGAGAGATAGAGTTCTTGCAGCTGTATATGATGAACAAGGAGGAGGAGGGGGAGAGAGAGAGAGAGAGAGAGAGAGAGAGAGAGAGAGAGAGAGGACGTAGAGACGAATTGGGGAGAGAGAGATTGCAAACATAAGGCTAAATAGACGAGATTGCCCTTGCACATTTGAATTTTGGATGGCACTTTAACGGAGCTAACGGCTCCAGATACCAAAATTGGGTCGGAGTGAGAACCGCAGATACCAATTTGATATTTTTTGAAATTAAGGTACGAAAGTTTAGAATGGCTGAAAGGTGGGACACTGTTGGAGCGATTTTCCCTTTTCTTTTTTTGGCCAAGAATCCTGTGCATATTTACTTCGTTTAAAACTACTAACATTCGTGACTAGTTGGTGGTTGCAATTATTCAGTTGTGTAAATTATTGAAAGGAATCGAGTGGAGAATGCAAAAGTAAATCAAACATGATTTATCATAGGACTTCTTATGTTTGATTTCTTTTGTTTTTTGTTTTTGTTTTTTTTTTGGCAAACAAGAGTAATATATTAGAAAAGATAACACTAGGGGAGGACATGAATCCAAGACTCTTAGAAGAAACAACAAAACCAAAAGGCAACTAAAACATAAACAAAATTAAGCATAGCCAATTGAATTAAAGATCAAGATGCACAATTAATGGGCGTCCGATTGCGTGTAGGGTAAGAGTCTTATGAACACCATTTGATCTTTAATTTTTTATTTTGAGACTCTAGGAGAGACTTAAGAAGATTATCATCTTCCAGAGTTATTTCATCCTTATCAAATTAGCAACTCATAAACTTATCTCAACCTAAGCATGCATAGATATGATGATCAAGGGGTTTTTCATTTTCTAAGTCACCCCAACAAAACTCAGCTTGATGAACATTCTACCAAAACAGAATCCATATATACTATCAGTGCCAACCAAAGTGTCAATGCTCTTCAAATATCTCTTATTCATCCGCAACAATGCTCTCCTTTTGCTACACTTGAGCAAGAATCTCAAAACTATTACATGTAGAAACATAAAGGGATATCTTCACAAATGGTGTATGAACTTTAGGCATCTCTACACTTTGGTGTACCAACTTTCATAACTATCAGAATGGTGTATCAAGTTTGCTCTAATCTTTCATTTTGGTGTACGCAGTTAAATTTTCCGTTATCTTTGCAAAAAAAAAAAAAAAAATCCGTTATCTTTCCTTTAGCTTTGTCAAATTTTTTTTTTTTTTTTGAAAGATAACGGAAAATTTAACGGCGTACACCAAAATGAAATATTAGAGCAAACTTGATACACCATTCTGATAGTTATGAAAATTGGTACACCAAAGTGTAGAAATGCCTAAAGTTCATACACCATTTGTGATATTTTCCCAAACATAAAATTTGCATCATATCGAAATGGACCATGACATCCTCATTATACATGGATCAAAGAGGTCAAGGAACTTCTTTGTTTGGAAAGAAGCGGAAAGAAGATGGACTGTTGACCGGTTAGCGACAACAGCCAAAAATTTTGTTATCCATATTACTTTCAATAGAATATAGCTGGATGAACAAATAATGATGGAATGCATGAAAGGCTAAGTAGCAAACTAGAAGTTGAAAAGCCATATTAGAATTTGAAAAGCTCTTGGAGTTGGTCAAGTAGTGAGGGAGCGTGAAAAACTGGGTTAAAATTTAGTTAAATGGTATAAATATATTAAAATATTAAAGTATTGAGAAATCGTTTCAAAAGTAAAAATAATAGAAATTTTGAAAAGTACCTAGGAATGGCCCTTGGGTTAAAGTGTTGAACTCCAGTAGTGAGGGAACCCTTCTCCATAGACGTATCAATCTTGAACTTATTTACTACTTCTCAAAACTAGTCATAATAGGCTGATTCCAATTAGTCATACACTAATGTGCATCAAAACGATAATATAGATTTGCAACACTAATGCAAATTGGAGGGACATAATCCCAAAACTTAAAAAAAAAAAAAAAAAAAAAAAAGAATTTCACTCCTACCCACCCTATGATATAAAACTTGCTATGTCTTCTAATGTTATAACTTATAACCGTCGAGAAGAGGCTAAGATAAATTTGCATCATATTGGAATAGATCCTGCCATCCCCTATCACTTCACATGCAATGATCAGAAGAAGTTGTCTATTTGATAAAGAAGATGGATTGGCCGGTTGGCAGCGATAACATCCAAAATCGTGTGATCCATAACATTGACGTTAGCCTAGCAGGGATCAAGTAACAAGACCAGCGGTTGAATACTAAGAGCCAGCAATCATTCCATACTGGTCGATCCACTACTAGTGTAATCAACGCTCTAGAATCATCCTCGTGCGCACCTCACTAGCGTTCTTCAAAATTACTTATCAAGATCTTAAATTGTCTAAATATATATTCTAATGAGTATTTCTCTTATCATTTCAAGTGATGATTAGGGAGTAGAGTAGTGTACTTGTCTTTGGAAATAGTTCGGATCTTGTGCTTTCCTCGCCTCCCTTGAGTCAGATACAAGTTTCCTCACCTATTGTATTTAATTGAACGGCCCCGTTCACCTGGTCAGCAGCTGATCAGGGATTATTTGGTCACTTACCGTCCGATTGAAATCGGACGATTAATAGATAAGTGATGAAATGTGGGATGAGATCTGTCAATCGTCCGATTGAAATCGGACGATAAGTGACTAAATAATCCCTAATCAGCAGCTGACAAGGGAACGGGACTCTTAAATCGAATTTTGGTAGAGCTGGTTCTTTCTGGTAGAGTTGGTTATTTGTTCATTTATTATTACTCATTGACTAGTAATTAAGACCAAATCAAATGTCATTCTCACAATCTCACCAGGCGTATCAGTTTTGTTACTCCAATTCTTCTCTCTAAAAGAGTCAGGTTTCATGTATCCGGCCTCCTCATTGAATATATTCTCTTTTTTGTTCACATCCTTGATAAATTTCAATGGGGTATGGGCAAGTTCTGCTCATCCTTTGTTTAAAAATAAATAAATTAATTAATTAAATTAAATTAAATTAAAAGGGGTTGCAATTCACACTCCTTATTTTATATTACAAGCTATTTTTTATTTAGTATCTTAAACTTTATTTTTTTTTTTTGTAATTTCATTTTAAAAGAGAAAAAAAAAAGTGTTGATTGTAAAAATAAAGTGTAAATTTTACTCAAAATTCTTTTATGCATCGCCAGTGTAAATGACCCCGCACCTATTAGGTGATTCAGTCCTTAATATTTGCAGTCAACATTTTTTTAATAACAAAAAAAGAACACTTGTTATTAGACCGTCTATTTACCGAAAATTCTTCCATGCTCCGAGCATGAAGTGCTCGGGCACATCACCACTCTTTCTAACCGTCAGATGTGTTCTCATAATCCTAACCACTCATTTATATTAACCTACTGACCTGCTAGCATGGTTTCTGTTGACAAGAAATCACCTTGATCAAAAGAGTAAAATCTCTTAGTAAAAAAAATAAAAAAAACTTAATCACTCGTCCAGACTCCAGACTGGGATGATTATGTTTTACCCAAACTGAGTGAATTGAGTTCTACCCGTCTTGGGTGGATTGTTTATCACTTTATAGAAGTGGATCTTGGATCTAGTTGTGTAGGAGGAACCCCGGGTGTTCATCATTCACCATGCTCCTCAGCCCAGAAAACTCTTTTTCACCGTCAGCTGCAGAATTTAGCTGGGATTTGACGGACTGAATCATTCTGATCTTGAATTTCCACACTAAATTCAATTCTCTCTTCAATATTTGACCAGCAAATCGAATCTGCAACAAGCAAAAAGAGAGAACTGCAAAAGGGAGAGAGAGTATTCATAAAGATCGATGCTCCCAAGCTTTTTTTAATCAACATGTGTTTGAATGATCTGCTGTCCATGGTCTCCCGTGATTCTCTGGGCTATTATCGGATCACTCGGTTTGCTGGCGACCCGCAAACCGGATCGCCAAATCCATGCTACTCAACCTTTGAAACTTCGTCTTCTTCAAAGAAGAAAACTGATTGCGCGAACTCCGATCATTCTGAAACTCAGTTAGCTGGGACTGCAGAGTCCTACATCGACTCATCTTTAATTTCGGGAAGAAAAAAAAAAGTGCTCTACTTTTTATTAGTCATATTTTCTTTTCGGATAAACAATTCACTTAAATTTTGTTTTCATTTTAGTTACTACTTTCAAAACTTGATTAAAGTCATTAAACATAAGAAAATCTTTAACACACATTTTATAAATTTAGTCAAGGACCTTTTATTAACTTGCTGTTTGCTAATTTACTAATTTAGTCAAGGACATTTTATTTTCATTAAGTTTTAGAATAAAGTAAATATTTGCAAGTCGTAGATTAAAGAGTAAAGAATATTAATCTAATACTCAAAATAAATAAGATCTGCTGTTGGGTTAGCCCAAGTGGAGAGGGTAGATTGAGAATTGGGTTAACACTAGTAGATCAGGGTTCAATTCTTCTCCGATATAACCAAAAAAATAATAATATATGTTAATTCTATAGAGTAAAAGGGTAAAAATGGCTACAAAATTTAAAAAATTTACCTAAAATGACTATTAAATTCAACATTTGGCAAAATCTTTATATGCCTACTATTATATGGTCCAAGTATCTCAAGCTTTGTTTTCGTTGATGGTCTTGCCATTTGAATGATATAGTTAATAAAAATATGGTTATAAAGGCTTTATTCAATTGATCTAGAGGATCGAGGTCGAAATATAGGCCAAATTAGATCAATTTTGAAATGGAAGTCTAAAATAATATAATTCTCACATCCAACGGCTGGTGTCCCGATCTTTGTTTCCGTTGACGGTCTTGCCCTTTGGAGGGTGTAGTTAATAAAAATGGGGTTATAAAGACCAAGTCGGTTGACCTAGTGGATCGGGGTCGAAACATAGATGAAATTTGATCAATTTTGGAATGGAAGTCTAAAATAATGTAATTCTCACATCTAACGGTCGGTGTCCCAAGCCTTGTTCCCGTTGACGGTCTTGCCCTTTGGAGGGTGCAGTTAATAAAAATGGGGTTATAAATACTAAGTCAGTTGACCTAGGGGATCGGCGTCTAAATGTAGATGAAATTTGATCAATTTTGGACTGGAAGTCTAAAATAATGTAAATCTCACATCCAACAGTCGGTGTCCCAAGCCTTGTTTCCGTTGACGGTCTTGCCCTTTGGAGGTGTAGTTAATAAAAATGGAGTTATAAAGACCAAGTCAGTTGACCTAAGGGATCGGGATCGAAACATAGATGAAATTTGATCAATTTTAGAATGGAAGTCTAAAATAATGTAATTCTCACATCTAACGGTCGGTGTCCCAAGCCTTGTTTCCGTTGACGGTCTTGCCCTTTGGAGGGTGCAGTTAATAAAAATGGGGTTATAAATACTAAGTCAGTTGACCTAGGGGATCGGCGTCTAAACGTAGATGAAATTTGATCAATTTTGGACTGGAAGTCTAAAATAATATATATCTCACATCCAACAGTCGGTGTCCCAAGCCTTGTTTCCGTTGACGGTCTTGCCCTTTGGAGGTGTAGTTAATAAAAATGGAGTTATAAAGACCTAGTCAGTTGACCTAAGGGATCGGGGTCGAAACATAGATGAAATTTGATCAATTTTAGAATGGAAGTCTAAAATAATGTAATTCTCACATCTAACAGTCGGTGTCCCAAGCCTTGTTTCCGTTGACGGTCTTGCCCTTTGGAGGGTGTAGTTAATAAAAATGGGGTTATAAAGACCAAGTCGGTTGACCTAGGGGATCGGGGTCGAAACATAGATGAAATTTGATCAATTTTGGAATGGAAGTCTAAAATAATGTAATTCTCACATCTAACGGTCGGTGTCCCAAGCCTTGTTTCCGTTGACGGTCTTGCCCTTTGGAGGGTGCAGTTAATAAAAATGGGGTTATAAATACTAAGTCAGTTGACCTAGGGGATCGGCGTCTAAATGTAGATGAAATTTGATCAATTTTGGACTGGAAGTCTAAAATAATGTAAATCTCACATCCAACAGTCGGTGTCCCAAGCCTTGTTTCCGTTGACGGTCTTGCCCTTTGGAGGTGTAGTTAATAAAAATGGAGTTATAAAGACCAAGTCAGTTGACCTAAGGGATCGGGGTCGAAACATAGATGAAATTTGATCAATTTTAGAATGGAAGTCTAAAATAATGTAATTCTCACATCTAACAGTCGGTGTCCCAAGCCTTGTTTCCGTTGACGGTCTTGCCCTTTGGAGGGTGTAGTTAATAAAAATGGGGTTATAAAGACCAAGTCGGTTGACCTAGGGGATCGGGGTCGAAACATAGATGAAATTTGATCAATTTTGGAATGGAAGTCTAAAATAATGTAATTCTCACATCTAACGGTCGGTGTCCCAAGCCTTGTTTCCGTTGACGGTCTTGCCCTTTGGAGGGTGCAGTTAATAAAAATGGGGTTATAAATACTAAGTCAGTTGACCTAGGAGATCGGCGTCTAAACGTAGATGAAATTTGATCAATTTTGGACTGGAAGTCTAAAATAATATAAATCTCACATCCAACAGTCGGTGTCCCAAGCCTTGTTTCCGTTGACGGTCTTGCCCTTTGGAGGGTGCAGTTAATAAAAATGGGGTTATAAATACTAAGTCAGTTGACCTAGGGGATCGGCGTCTAAACGTAGATGAAATTTGATCAATTTTGGACTGGAAGTCTAAAATAATATAAATCTCACATCCAACAGTCGGTGTCCCAAACCTTGTTTCCGTTGACGGTCTTGCCCTTTGGAGGTGTAGTTAATAAAAATGGAGTTATAAAGACCAAGTCAGTTGACCTAAGGGATCGGGGTCGAAACATAGATGAAATTTGATCAATTTTAGAATGGAAGTCTAAAATAATGTAATTCTCACATCTAACAGTCGGTGTCCCAAGCCTTGTTTCCTTTGACGGTCTTGCCCTTTGGAGGGTGTAGTTAATAAAAATGGGGTTATAAAGACCAAGTCGGTTGACCTAGGGGATCGGGGTCGAAACATAGATGAAATTTGATCAATTTTGGAATGGAAGTCTAAAATAATGTAATTCTCACATCTAACGGTCAGTGTCCCAAACCTTGTTTCCGTTGACGGTCTTGCCCTTTGGAGGGTGCAGTTAATAAAAATGGGGTTATAAATACTAAGTCAGTTGACCTAGGGGATCGGCGTCTAAACGTAGATGAAATTTGATCAATTTTGGACTGGAAGTCTAAAATAATGTAAATCTCACATCTAACGGTCGGTGTCCCAAGCCTTGTTTCCGTTGACGGTCTTGCCCTTTGGAGGTGTAGTTAATAAAAATGGAGTTATAAAGACCAAGTCAGTTGACCTAAGGGATCGGGGTCGAAACATAGATGAAATTTGATCAATTTTAGAATGGAAGTCTAAAATAATGTAATTCTCACATCTAACAGTCGGTGTCCCAAGCCTTGTTTCCGTTGACGGTCTTGCCCTTTGGAGGGTGTAGTTAATAAAAATGGGGTTATAAAGACCAAGTCGGTTGACCTAGGGGATCGGGGTCGAAACATAGATGAAATTTGATCAATTTTGGAATGGAAGTCTAAAATAATGTAATTCTCACATCTAACGGTCGGTGTCCCAAGCCTTGTTTCCGTTGACGGTCTTGCCCTTTGGAGGGTGCAGTTAATAAAAATGGGGTTATAAATACTAAGTCAGTTGACCTAGGGGATCGGCGTCTAAACGTAGATGAAATTTGATCAATTTTGGACTGGAAGTCTAAAATAATATAAATCTCACATCCAACAGTCGGTGTCCCAAGCCTTGTTTCCGTTGACGGTCTTGCCCTTTGGAGGTGTAGTTAATAAAAATGGAGTTATAAAGACCAAGTCAGTTGACCTAAGGGATCGGGGTCGAAACATAGATGAAATTTGATCAATTTTAGAATGGAAGTCTAAAATAATGTAATTCTCACATCTAACAGTCGGTGTCCCAAGCCTTGTTTCCTTTGACGGTCTTGCCCTTTGGAGGGTGTAGTTAATAAAAATGGGGTTATAAAGACCAAGTCGGTTGACCTAGGGGATCGGGGTCGAAACATAGATGAAATTTGATCAATTTTGGAATGGAAGTCTAAAATAATGTAATTCTCACATCTAAAGGTCGGTGTCCCAAGCCTTGTTTCCGTTGACGGTCTTGCCCTTTGGAGGGTGCAGTTAATAAAAATGGGGTTATAAATACTAAGTCAGTTGACCTAGGGGATCGGCGTCTAAACGTAGATGAAATTTGATCAATTTTGGACTGGAAGTCTAAAATAATATAAATCTCACATCCAACAGTCGGTGTCCCAAGCCTTGTTTCCGTTGACGGTCTTGCCCTTTGGAGGTGTAGTTAATAAAAATGGAGTTATAAAGACCAAGTCAGTTGACCTAAGGGATCGGGGTCGAAACATAGATGAAATTTGATCAATTTTAGAATGGAAGTCTAAAATAATGTAATTCTCACATCTAACAGTCGGTGTCCCAAGCCTTGTTTCCTTTGACGGTCTTGCCCTTTGGAGGGTGTAGTTAATAAAAATGGGGTTATAAAGACCAAGTCGGTTGACCTAGGGGATCGGGGTCGAAACATAGATGAAATTTGATCAATTTTGGAATGGAAGTCTAAAATAATGTAATTCTCACATCTAACGGTCGGTGTCCCAAGCCTTGTTTCCGTTGACGGTCTTGCCCTTTGGAGGGTGCAGTTAATAAAAATGGGGTTATAAATACTAAGTCAGTTGACCTAGGGGATCGGCGTCTAAACGTAGATGAAATTTGATCAATTTTGGACTGGAAGTCTAAAATAATATAAATCTCACATCCAACAGTCGGTGTCCCAAGCCTTGTTTCCGTTGACGGTCTTGCCCTTTGGAGGTGTAGTTAATAAAAATGGAGTTATAAAGACCAAGTCAGTTGACCTAAGGGATCGGGGTCGAAACATAGATGAAATTTGATCAATTTTAGAATGGAAGTCTAAAATAATGTAATCTGTCCTTCAATTTTGGGTGAAAAGGGTACGAATTCGGGTATTGAGAATTTGAAAATGATTCATGAGAGTTTGCAGAATTTCGGTATTGCATGTAGTTGATGAAGAAGCCCAATACGTTCGTCTTCCTGATTTTGTTTCTGTCAAAAGCGTTTTCCACCAAAATTCATAGTTAGGATTGGCTATTTCGTCTTTGGTTCTCTAATTCTGCTTGTTCCAGATTCGATTTGCAGGCCCAGTATTGGAATTCAATTTCATGTGGAAATTCAAGATCTGAATGATTCAAACGATCAAATCTCGGGTTGAAACGGCAAAATGAGTTTTCAAGAACAGATAGAATGGGCTGTGATGGTGACTCCGATCTGGATAAAAGTCAATTAACCCCATCAGTGGGATTCTCATCTGTGCTACATGACAAAAGGGAGGCTGGGTAAATCTAACTTCACCGAATTAACCCGACCGCTCGAGATTCAACTTACATCAACCGGGAACAGGCTAAGCCTTTCCCGTATCTAATTCTTCTCAATAAATTTATACGTGCATGTCACGTGTCTGGGCCCAAATAAACCGAGCATGGAGAGCTCGGAGCACCGAAGACGTTACTCCTGTTAGTACAAATGTACATCGGTATCGGTGCACTACATCGCTTCCCAAATTTCTAAAAACATTGTACGTACATTCATTAAGCACCGCATTCAATTTATTAGCTTGGACTCGATCCATTAATTGAAGTTCATACCTAGAAGACCACATCTACCTCTTGAAGAACGGACTCAATAAATAATGCTATAACGCACAGCAAAAACAGTTGCCTTCTATCCTATAAGGCTCAGCCACAAACCCCGCTCTACACAGATTGTCTTATTGTATGAGCAAGCTCATTCCAGCAAAACATAACAATAATGGCAAAAGAGCTTCATGTTGTAATGCTCCCGTGGTCTGCCTTTGGCCATATGATGCCCTTCTTTCAACTCTCCATAGCCTTGGCCAAAGCCAAAGTTCATGTCTCCTACATAGCCACCCCAAGAAACATTCAAAGGCTCCCCAAAATCTCACCTGATTTACAACCTTTCATACACCTAGTCCCCATTTCATTTCCTCCTTTGGAACCTGACTTCTTGCCTGAAGGAGCCGAGGCCACTGTCGATGTGCCCTTCGAAAAAATCGACAATTTACAGATCGCGTATGATCTTCTCCAGAAACCCATCAAGCAATTCATTGCAGATCAAATGCCTGACTGTATAGTACCCGATTTCGCTGCTTATTGGGTGGTGGACATTGCCAAAGAGTATGGTGTTCCACTAGTCTACTTCTCTGCTTTCTCTGCAGCTAGCAGTGTATTCTTTGGGCCCTTGGAAAATCTCTCCGGTGTGAACAGAAACTACGCTCTTCCGTCACCCCAAAGCTTGACATCTCCACCAGAATGGATCACTTTTCCTTCTTTGGTGGCATTCAAGGAGTATGAAGCAATTTATGTGCCTCAAGGGTTTTGGGGTAAAAATAATACTGGGATTAGTGGTGCTTCAAGGCTTGCCAAGGTTATATCAGCAAGTCAAGCTTTGGCAATTCGTACATGTAATGAGATTGAAGGAGACTACTTGGAAGTGTACAAGAAAATTACTAGAAAGCCAGTGATTCCCATTGGTGTGCTTCCTCCGGAGAAACCTGGGAAAAGGGAAAATACGGAAATGAGCCCTGATGGGTTTATGTTTGATTGGCTCTATAAACAAAGCCCCAGGTCAGTTGTGTTTGTGGGATTTGGGAGTGAGTGTAAGCTGAGCAAAGAACAAGTTCATGAGATAGCTCATGGGCTGGAGCTATCAGAATTGCCATTTGTTTGGGGAGTCAGAAAACCCAATGCAGCTAACGATGATGAAGTTGATGATTTTCTGCCTTTAGGTTTTGTTGACAGAACATCAGAGAAAGGGCTTGTTTGCTTTGGATGGGTGCCTCAAATGGAAATTTTGGGGAACCCATCAGTTGGGGGATCTTTGTTTCACTCTGGATGGGGTTCTGTGATTGAAACTCTGCAATTTGGGCATTGCCTTGTGTTGTTGCCCATCATTGTTGATCAGCCTTTGAATGCAAGGCTTTTGGTGGAGAAGGGTCTGGCTGCCGAAGTGAAGCGCAACGAAGACGGGTCGCTTAGTAGAGATGAAATAGCTAAAACACTGAGGCTAGCAATGTTGGAAGATGAAGGAGAGCACCTGAGAAGCAATGCGAGGAAAGCTGCTGCAGTTTTTGGAGATCACAAGTTGCACCAAGACCACTACATTGGTGCGTTTGTTGATTATCTTAAAAATAACGTCGCAAAGAGGTGATCGATCGATCATCCTAGAGTCCTAGACTCATGGATCACCAAGACCACTATGTACTATATATGTTATCAAATGATGGTTTAATTTGGTGCCAAATATCCTCATAACGTATTGGAATTGTGTTAAATATTTCTAGGATCTTAAAGATGGACCATTGTTATCAAATGTGGGTTTAATTTGGTGCCAAATATCCTCATAACTTGCTGGAATTGTGTTAAATATTTTTAGAATCTGAAATGTGAACCATTGTTAATATGGGGGTTATCATCAACACTAGCCTAATTTTGTGTTACAATTATCATTTGAGACACTCAGAAGTTATAACATTTTAGTCGAATGCCTTTCCATCATTCTATCTTTTTGGTCCATCTTTTCTCTCTTGTAAATGCTGTAAACAAATGTGGTCGTGTTAAAATAATTGAATTTCAAGTTTTCAACAAGCTTTGAAAACGATTCGGTTACCTCAACACCTCCCAACTCAAGGCCTTGAACTTCATTTTGCAAACACTGAAGCCTACATTGTATAAAATATGCGCGCTTACCACCATAGCTACAAGAACACATATCGAATTTAATTTTGGTGATTAATCCGAGAAAATCAAGTACTTAAGCAAATGATTCATCTCTCTAAACTTGCCAACACCTTATATATTACATCTGGCTACCACAATGAACATGCGACTAACGCGCGACAGTCTTATAAATATGAACAGAGTAGGTAGGTAGGTTCTTGTCAGTGATATTTTGATTTCCTATGAGTGGCCTGGGATTCGAATTTTGAATTTTCAACTTTGGGGATAATCCGGCCAACATTGTACATGGATGTTTTGAACTAATAAGTAATAACTAGTTTGCTACATAGAGCAATAGAGAGAATGAGGAGTATGGAATGTGGATCTCATCTTACAAGAATGAAAAAGACTTGCGTAGGTTACCCGCATCGTCACGTGGTGTGGCAGACCAATCACTGTTCAGTAGGGAGTCTTTTGAGTATTATATATTTAGGAGCAAGGGCAATTTCGAGAAAGAGAAAAAAATTTATTTCTCCCGATTAAATGGCCCTAAAGTTACGTGGTGGGGAAACCCCCACCTAAGAATTTTTCTACAAGAATATCGATGAGCCATGCTGTGGGGCAGTTCCAACCAAACAAGTTATTGCAAGGAGTCATTTGCATGCACGGCCATGAATGCGTCTTCTTAGTTGTTAAGTAAAGAGGTAAAGCTAGGACTGTGCAGTGGTGCAGAGAGATACTGTTGTCATTAATTTTGTGGAGACCGTTTTGTGCCTGCGGGATCAAATTGAACCACAAAAATTACCTGGTGCGGAGTGTTGCCTTACTTGAAGGGGAGAACTCGATCATTAATACAAAGATTAAAGACTGGCCGCAGGTCTGTATGCCAAATTAATTCACTGTTTAATTAGTATGATTCAAATGGAGTTTAGCGCATTAGATATTATTCTTGGGTATCATCAATTCTAAACATGGCTGGCCAAAATACAACAATACAGTTTTTGTTTGCTGTCAAAACACTCGCAACTCGCAAGAATAACCGCTACATTAATCATACATGGAGTGCACCATTGTAAGTGTGGACTAGCTCTTTGCAACGGCAAACTAGCCTTCATTAAGTGGCTAGGTTGGTTTCTAATATAATCGGAGATGTGGGTTTTTTTTTTTTTTTTTTCCTTCTTCTTTTTTGATAGAGGTGATAATCTCAATCCAATTGCATCGAGTCACCTGTGACAGTTTGATTTGGTACTATAAGCCACCGGTAATACGAGGTCATCAGTTTAACTTACGGACAATTAACTTCAGCTATTGTGTAATAAAAAATTTAAATTAGCTCGACTCTAATCTAATCTTACTCGACTATCCAGCCCTGCCCACCAACATGGGGATGGACAAGACATGAAGTTGGGCTTGGGCTAAGGCTTGGGAGTACGGACTAGGGACATTAGGAAAGTTGAAATAAAGGCACAGAGGCACAGACCATGGAGTCCTCACAACATTGGCTGCATGAAGATCCAATATATTATACAATTGGATTTTCATTTTGTTCAGGTATTAATTAAAAATTTGATGAAATGATGAGATGTACCTGTTCCATTTTTACAGGCATGTGGGATGGGAACATGGGATTATGAGAAGATGGATATTTTGTAGCATATACAATTCCTTTTTTTTAAACTTAAATTGAAATGCTTTTACGGCGAGTTTGGCTCCGAGGTGATTAATTTAAAATCAGCTTTAGTTATGTTGTGAGAATAATCAGCTGTGAAATTAAGTAACTAGGTGTTTGGTAAACTGTGTTTTTAAAAGTGCTGTGAGTACAAAAGCAGTGTTTAAGTGTTTGGTAAACTTTAGTATAAAAGTGCTGTGAGTTTAGAAAATGACAAAAAAAGACATGATGTTAAAATGATGTTACTTATATATATTTTTAGAAATAATAACATTTATTATCTTTATAAGTTATACTCTACTCATTCATTTATCGTGACTTTCTGAAGTTCTGAGAATTTTTCGGATACCCAAATCATTTATCATGACTTTTCGAAGTTCTGGGGTTTTGAAAATTTATTTAAAGAAATAGAAATCAAGTGGCGCGATCTGAGCCGTCAATTTCCTCCACCATCCAATCTGGTCCGTTGATTTGGCTTTAAAAGGAAAGGAAACGTAACAGACCAGATTGGCCTAGAAGCTCGAGAGAGGGAGCTTGGAGTTAGAAGGCCATCAACCCGGAAGAGAAGCCTGACTGAAACTTTCACCTCCGGCCACCCCACGACGGCGCACGGGCACCATCCTCTTCGTCTCCTCGTACCCGTCACGCCTGTGGCCTTTGATTGTCCATGCACCGGACGACGAAGAAGAATCGACGGTGAGAAGGTCCGACTGCTCCGACGAGTTTCACCGAATTCCGGCGACTCCGGCCACCGATTGGCTTGCATGTGGTATGAAACCTCATCTTCTCGTCATGGTCTACATGCATGTGTGATTAGTTTCTGAATTCGATTAGGTTCTTATAATTTTCGTTTTTGGGAATTCTCAGCTCCGTCGCGGTTCCTAGACACCGGCGACTTTTCCGGCTCTTCTCGACTTAATCCTGGCTTCGTTGCATCTGTAGAAGAAAGCTGACCAAGATTGGAGTTGGAAGTCACGAACTTGCTGGGTTGTAGGCATCGAATCCTCAGACCATCTTCAAACCAGTTTCGGCAGTGTTGGGAAACTGAGTTCGGGGCTGGAATATAGATGAGGGAAATATAGGTAAATGATCTCAACTTCTAAAATCTGTTAATCTAGAAGCATCACTTTTGCAACTTGTGGATTATAACATTGGGAAGTGGAAGATTGAATTATAATCCATAATCTCTTGTTTTACCAAACACCTCATCCAACTTAAATTATTGAATAAGCAGCTTAGACCTCGGGGCCAAACTGGGCCTTGGACGACATTTCATTTTTAGATTTTACACATTACGTATCTAATTTCAGATTAATGAAAATTGATAGGTCCGGTTATCAAAAACAAATTAACTCATGCATGTCTACTATTTAAAAGAAATAAATATAATTACAGCTACAGACTTAAAATGAGTTATGGATCTACAATACACCCTCTATGAAGCCTAAAATGGGGAGGTACATCACCATTTTGTTCAAATTATGAACCTACATAATTTTTACTATTGCATCAATGGTGATAGCTTCACCTTTAGTTTCTTATAGTCAACCAAGCGCAAGGAAAAGGGCTGCCTTAAAACTTACCTTAAAAGAACCTGCCGATGCAAGTTTATGCAAGAATCGAACTATCTTTAGATCTATTCTGATCCATTATATGCAGGGGCGGATTCACATATAGGCGAGCTTAGGCACTTGCCTGGGCTAGTTTTTTTTGTTTACCTTTGATTATATAGGTTGGCTGTAGGCAAGTTATGTAAAAATGGCAGAAAAGAGCAAAACCAGATGAATTTGGGGAAGAAGACGACTACAAGGCGGTCAATTCTTTTTTTTCTTTGATAGTAACTCAAAACGACGTCGTTTTGAGCTCTTCATTTAATATTAATGATAGGCCAAAACGATGTCGTTTTAAAACTAAATACAAAAAAAAAAAAAATACAAAAAAAGCCTAACGCGCAGTTCAAATAGAAATTGGGTTTGCAGACGTCGATTTGTCTGCTACTTACATCGTTCTCCCAAATTCCCAATTTTGGAGAGCTTCCATATCTCTCTTTAGCCCTATTGTTTGGATTCGTTTGGCAATTGAAGATTGCAATTGATCCATTGACAATCAAGTAAGTTTTCTTCTTCTTTTTTTATTTTTTTATTTTGGATCATGACGTTTGATGATGATGCTTTGAAACGTTTCAATGTCTCAAAGTCCAGGGCTTATTGCCTCCTTGACATTGAAAGCTTGACCCATTATGCTTTGATGATGATGCTTTGATTCCTATAATTACATAGCTACTGAGTACTGACCATATTTATGCTATTGGATTTCATCAAATTATGCTACTGAACTTTAACACAATCCATTTATGCTACTGAACTAGTGAACTTCATCAAATTAGAATTAGTTTATCCATTTGTATGCATTTGATTATTTTATGTCAAATTGGCAATATCTTTTATGCGTAAAATTCAATGACAATAGTTATGAAGAGATATTTTTAAAAAGTATCGAGACCAGAAGAGACTTCATCTTCTACGAAGAACAATGTTGATAGTGAAAGCTCAAAGAAAAATGAACTTGAAGCAATTTTGGATAATCTTACTAACTTAATGTGAATCTTGCCTTACCTAAGAAAAAATCCTGGATCCGCCACCGATTATATGCAATTGGCAAACACATGTGGGATCCATACTATTTTCGTCATGATTTTCACTGCTTATATGCTTTGTGTCCTAATCTCTAGTATACATGGCCGGTCCTGAGTCTGTTAAGGCCCCGGGCGAGAATTATCGTTACGTCCCTTATCTCTAAATTATTAAAGAATATTCTTTAAAAAATAATAATAAATAAATAAATAAATAAAATCTCTAAATTGTTAAAGAGTCTATATAAATCCATGTTTCAAAATTTATCGAGGATTAACACATTTATACATAAACAAAACGAAATTTCTCTCTTAATTGAAAAAAAAAATATATATATATTATGAACTGTCAAACTCTACTGCAAAATTCATGCAACCAATGAAAAACCTCTACTGCACAAGCAAAATTATAAACAAAACTTGCATCAATATTGAGGTTAACCAAACTACTTAAAAAAAAAAACAGCATAATCTTTTTCTCATTCTCGATTGGAGTCTAGAAAAGCAGAAAACACACCTCTTATTATTATTTCAAAAACCCCAATTTTTAGAAATTGCAGAAAAAGAGTCAGAAGATAAAACAATAGGAAGAAATTATCAGTTGAGGCAATGACTCAAACGAGTTTGTGAGGGAAGAGGGATTGAGAGAGATATGGAGGGAAAAGTTGAGAAAAGAAAAAGTTTCTTCTTGATTTATGGAAGAAGAGAGAGTGAGACGTTGCAAAGAAAGAGAAAAATGGTTGGAAGAGAGAGATCCTAACATTAATTCTAATTAAATACAACTATCTTGACTTTTCAGGTTTTTTTTTTTTTTTTTTTTTTTTTTTTTTTTTTTTTTTTGAGGAGCAAAAACAAAAATTACAACCGGAAGCCCCTAGGACAACCGAAACTAAAAGAATCAAAGTTGAAAGCAGAAAGGGCTGAAAGGGGGAGTCTTCCCTTCCAAGTAGTAGGAGTCTTCAAAAGGTGACCTTGATTCGCGATCGCATCAGCCAAAAAATTTGCCTCCCGAGGGATGAAAGCAAAGACAATGTGCTCAAAATTGGTAGAAAGGTTATCGATATCTCTGACAAGAGTACGAAGCCTCCACGGAGTGGCACACTTGTTATTGACAACGTCAATCAGAAGCTTGGAATCACCTTCAGCTAAAATCTTCCTACATCCGAGGAGAAGGGCATGATAGAGTCCATCACGAAGAGCATTTCCTTCCGCAACAGGAACTGAGGAGATGCCAATATTTCTGGACCCCGCAAAAATAGGGTTACCATGCTCATCTCGAAGGACAAAACCCGCAGCAGCACTTTTGTTTCCAACGACGGAACCATCAAAGTTTAGCTTCCAGAAACCAGGAGAAGGAGGTTTCCATTTAATGTCTGAACGTCTTGGCCGAAGAACCGGAGGGGAGGCCGACTCTGAAGAAGCAGTTGAAATGGACACCGAGTTGGCGCATCTGAAATCTTTAGCAATTGCCGCAGAGGAGAAGACAACTGAGGCAGGTGAGGAGACTGTCTGCCGAAAGACGAGGTTGTTTCTTGCCTCCCAAATTTTCCGGCAAATCAGAACACAATTTTCAGTAGAAATATTTTCGTATCCAATGTCGAACCAAGAAGAAAACCAATCATCAAATGTATTAAAACCAAGAGAAGAGATCCCAGCTGTCCTCCAAACATCTGAAGCATAGGGGCAAGAGAGAAAAGAGGTGGTTTAGATCCTCAACCCCTACACTGCAGAACGGACAAGCAGTATCAAAATTAGCATTAAATCTAGCTATTCGTTCTCTAGTTCGTAATCTTTTCCTTGTCAAGAGCCAAGCAAAGAGTTTTGCTTTTGGCGGGATGTTCAATTTCCAGATTTCATTCAAAATTCTAGTTCTGGCCTGGGGGGGCTCATGATCACATTGCAACCAGGTTGCTGATTTAATAGTAAAATCTCCAGAGGGGGACGGACCCCAAATAAACTCATCCTTCATATTAATTGCAGGAAGGGGAATACCAATAATAAATTTCACAATATCAGAAGGTAGAATCAAAGATAACTTAGCCACATTCCAACATCCGTTGATAATATAATCACTCACATTCTCATCCATATTTAAATTACTTCTAGCATTTAGTGGAATCAGATTAAGAAGGGGAAATTGATAAGCCCAATTAAACGTCCAGAATTTAACTTGGTGACCATTACCAATAATCCAACGCATACCTTGAGTGATGATGTCTCTATGTTCCAGAATCCCACGCCAAGCCATGGAGTGAAAAGATCTAGGCTTAGCCTCAAAGAAAGAATGCTTCCTGAGATATTTCCTGCGAATAATATCAACCCACCAGTTATTTCTTTCTGATATGATTTTCCATCCCAACTTGGCCAGGGCGGCCTTGTTGAAGAAAGAGGCAGGCCTAACACCCAAGCCCCCAAGGGTTTTCGGACGGCAGATATCTTTCCAAGCAACTGGAGGGGAACAGGAATCCCTTCCCCAGAAGAACTTTCTAGATTCCTTGTCAATAGCTTTTGATACCTTAGGAGGACACTTGAAACATGAGAATACATGGTTAGGCATACCAGAAATGGACTTGATTAGAGTCAATTTTCCAGCCCTAGAAAGCATGGCCTTCTTCCAGCCATTTAACCTGTTTGAGATCTTTTGCAGTAGTTCTTTGGCATTCAAAGGGTCCTTCCAAAACACTATATTATGAATTCCTAAATACTTACCCACCGTGTTCCTCTGTTGAATGTTCAGTCTGTTTGTAATATCAGATTTAACTCTATTGGAAATACCATTAGAGAAGAAGATGGAAGACTTGTCATAATTAATCTTTTGCCCTGAAGCAGAAGCAAAAGAACGAAGAAAATTAGCCATAAAAGACGCCGCTCTGTTTGTGGCCCTTGCAAAAATAAGACAATCATCAGCGAAAACCAAATTCGAAATTCTGTAACCATTTGGAGAAGAAAGTAAACCCATATGATTCTTTGAGCGAAGAGTAGCCGCATTAAGCCTTCTAATGAAAGGTTCCATATAAAGAATAAAAATATAGGGAGAAAGGGGGTCTCCTTGTCTGATACCTCTAGTGGGAGCAAAATGGCCTTCCTGCCTACCATTAACAAGTACTGAAAAAGTAGTGGAGGTGATACAATTCAAAATTAAATCAATCCAATTTGTGCAGAAACCAAAACGCTGCAGACAAATTCTAATATAATTCCAATCTAAGAGGTCATAAGCTTTTTCTAAATCAATCTTGATAGCCATAGAGGCAGAGGAGGCTTTTTTCCGGTTAAACGAAGTGAAAACCTCATGAGCAATCAAAATATTGTCTGTAATCGATTTCCCCGGAGCAAAAGCCCCCTGGTTCCTAGAGATGCACTTAGTAAGCAAAGGTTTCAAACGAGCAGTTATGATTTTGGCAATAATCTTATAAGTAACATTACAAAGGCTTATCGGTCTAAAATGTCCGACCACTTCAGGAGAATCAACTTTAGGAATTAATGCAATGTTAGTATGATTGATTAAGTGGAGAGGGGTATTATTTTGAAAAACATCTGTAACCATCTTACAGATTTTGTCTCTGACCAGGTTCCAATGTTTTTGGTAGAAAACTGCATGAATTCCATCCGGCCCTGGAGCCTTAAGACCACCAATGGCCTTGACAGCAGCCCAAACTTCCTCTTGAGTAACAACCTGCATAAGAAATTTGTTATCAACATCGTCCACAACAGAATCAAGAATTTCAGTAAAATCATAAGCATCTTGTAAGTTAAGGTTATCAGAAACTTTAAATCTATTTTGGAAATCGTGGATAAAAAGTTTACTAATGTCCTCCTGATTGTCCAGCCACAAACCCAAATTATTCTTAATACGAGTAATCCTGTTTGTTCTCTTTCTGAGGTTTGCTTGGGTCTGAAAAAACCTGGTATTTTTATCTCCTAAAGAGAGCCAACAGGCCTTTGCCCGCTGGGCCCAATACAGCTCTTCCGCCTTTTCCAAATGCAGAAAATCATTATTAAGGGAAAAAACTTTATCACGAAGAAAAGTAGAAGTAGGAAATAACATCAGTTGATTTTGGTAAAACTCCAGCTCCCTCTAAATATTGTTGAGATTTCTAAATAAATTACCATATTGCTCTTTGCTCCAAACAGAAAGTTTATGCGCAAAGGCACCCGAAATTGTGGAAATATTCTTAATAAGGTCAGACTCATAATCCTTTAACCAACAATATTTAACAATATCAATGAAATGGGGATGATCAAACCAAATGGCCTCCAACTTAAATGATCTTGTCTTGGCGGGATTCTTTCCACTAGTAGTCAAAAGGATTGGACCATGATCCGAACCAACAATAGGGAGGTTCTCTAACTTATAATTTGGGAAAAGTTGGAGCCAATCAGGGTTGGCAGTTACCCGATCCAATCTTTCAAAGATAACAGTATGGTCTTTATGATTGTTAGTCCACGTGAAAGGCAAACCCTCAGCACTGAGGGAGATCATATCAATATCATTTAAAAAATCAATAAAATTCTGCATAAAAATATTAAAAGGTGGTAAACCACCACTTTTCTCAGCAGTACTAGTGATGTTATTAAAATCACCAACTAGAATCCAAGGGTCTCCGGGATTAGGTCGAAGAGATTGAATGTCATTCCAAAGCTGTCTCTGCAGCTATTTTTGAGGGAAAGCATAGACAAAAGAAATAAACCAGGGAGTGTTTGTAAAATTATCAACAATACTGCAATGTAGGAACCTATTATGATAATCAATTATTGAGAGCTTAACAGTGTTGGAATTCCACATTAAAATCATGCCACCAGATTGTCCATCAGAGAGCACATAATCAAACTGGTCAAAGTAAAAAGCAAAACGAGAGAAAGTTTTATTAACCTGACTAACGTCAGGTATCCTAGTATCTAGGATAAACAAAACGTCTAGCTGCAGGGGAACAATATAGTACCGGACCTGCGCTAGAAAGCTTGGCCAGGAACTACCCCGGCTGTTCCAGCTAAGCAACCTTATGGGACTACAGAATGATTAGAAGATGATCCTAGGTTCTGGTTCTCACTAGTTTCCATAAGTTCAAGCATCTGCCTATTTCTCTTTTTTGGACTGGGGGCCACAGGACCAGCACCACCAGAACCAATAACCGGGAAATTAGCTTCATCCTTCAAAAGCATGTCGATATCGCCAAATTTTGGGTCAATCGCATCTAGGAACTGATCAACCTCCTGGGAAGAATCCGAGGAAATGACGACAACCTCTTTGTGCTTCTTGGCAGCAACACGAGCTTGTCCAGATTCTAGACCAGTTGCGGTTACCTCTTTGAAGGATACTCCGGGTAGAACCACATTGGCACCCTTCACTCGCTCAGAATTAGGTCCACGGGAGAGATTGCCATATTTAGGAAAAAACTGGCTTTTCCCTTTTCCCTTCCTTGACACAATCCTCTAGGAGCTACTGTGGGTCTCTCTATCTTCAGAACCCTTGTTAGCATCAGAGGGTGCAGGGTTCTCATGATAACCTCCAGACTCAAAGTAGCTAAACATAGGTTGTGGAAAGATGATTGAGATGTCATTTGAGAGCAGTGGTTGAATGAACTCACTGCTAACCATATCTACAGGGTAGACAGCTTGCTCGTTTTCGAATCTTTCCACCATGAAAAAGCTATCCTTGATATTCTTTCTAGGACAGATATGGTTTTTCTGCCTATAAAGGCCACATCTGAAGCAAACCCCAAAGATAACCTCATAAGAAACTAAAACGAAGCTAGGAGGTTTACCATTAGGGTTATTGACAATGATCGCTCGACGGAGAGGGTAACGAAGATCCAACTCGATCTTGATCCTAGCGAACAGAGTCTTTTTACCAGAAAGCGTATGCTCATCAGCATTGACAAACGACCCAAGGTAGTGACCCAACTGCTTCAGGGATGAATCATTCCAGTGAGGGAGTGGGAGGTTTGGCAGCCTAACCCACACCACAAGCTGATCAATAACTTCAGTAGTAGCATCAAAATCAGGAGTCCAACGTTGCACACGGAAAAGACGGCTCCTAATATACCAGGGTCGGTTGTCAAGTATAGAAAGGACATCCTCCTCATTGTTGAACTCAAAGCAGAACCAGTTATTAGCCAGTCTGCTCGAACTCATAACCCCTTTAAGGTTGCACCAAAGTTCATCACACTTACTTAAGATCACCTCAGGGGCAAGCAAGGGGCCAAAAATCTTCCCAACAAGACAGAACTTAGAATAGTGGTTGTCGAATTCTGGGGGTGGAGGTGGTAACTCAATCTGAACAGCAAACCTGTCAATATTGATGGTATGATCACCAATAACCACAGGAATGGAGTCAGAATTGTTTTGGGCTCTAGGGAAAGGGAAATATTGACGAACTGGGGTAGGTCGCCTACTTGCAGAAGCCAGATTAGCTTGGGCATTTGAAGGGAAGGCCATATTAAACAGGAGAGAAAGAGACTGGAACAAAATAGGAAAGGTGAAGAACCCCAGTATGGGGTTAAACCAATTTATACTGCTAACACGTCTTGGGGGATACTCAAAGCCGTAACAGTCCTGGGAGCGCAAGCAAGGCAGAGTGACTCGGGAACTAGGAAAAACATCTGGGGAAGAAAAAAACCCAAGTAGGAAAACACGCAAGTAATCAAAACGAAGCAGCTCGATAAACACTCGAACACTCAAACGACGGAACGTAAACAAGGCAAACGCAAAACCAATTAAAAGCAGAAAATAGCAATCATTAAGCGTACAAAAGAGAAAAAATCTAGATAAAGGAAGGAAAAGAATCACTCCCTGAAAGTTTCGATGCAGATGTTCACGGTAACAACAAGTTGGAGAAGGAGGACGAGGCGTCCGCTCCCAATCCGCTCCCAAGAGAATCACGGTTTCTCTTGGTTAACATTTTGTCTTTATCATTATAAAAATGGACTCATAGCAAATACATACATATTACTAATATATAATGAGTTTTTATATTTGGTGCCCCTTATGCTTTGAGGCCCTTACCTGTTGCCAAGACTGCCCAGCAGTAAGGCCGGGCCTGCTAGTATAGTAGTATAAGGGGAATCTCAGTGTTTGGCCCATTATTTTGTAGTTATTGGTAAAAAGCTCTTAAAATTTTTCTGTCACATAATCTGACCACATATGATGAATGTTGATGTTATCTTCATACTTGGTTGAGCAACACTGATCCGTAGAATAGATATTTTTAAGTCCTTTGGCTCCTTCCCTAATCTGTTGTTGATTGTTAAGTTATAAGTTTAGTTCTCAGTGGTTGTATTGACAATACAAGCACATCCTATTGTAATCTCTGTAACTTATTCTCTTTATCTATAATTCCAATAGCAGGTTCCCAAGTTCCTTTTTGCCCTATAAAAAAAGAACATGTTTGATTCTTGGTCACAAATTGAGCCAAGGTACTTGCACATCCTATTGTAATCTCTGTAACTTATTCTCTTTATCTATAATTCCAATAGCAAGTTCCCAAGTTCCTTTTTGCCCAATAAAAAAAGAACATGTTTGATTCTTGGTCACAAATTGAGCCAAGGTACTTTCAGAATTCGGGGAATGAACAATCTTAGGTAAGCTTCTGGCAAAACTGTTTGACTGGCTTATGCACTCAAGATGTTCATATCTCCACCGATCAAATAATCACATGCTAATTATCATTAATGTTATCCATTAAAATAGGAAAGTTCAATATTAATCAAAATCTGAGATTCACCTATGGATCTCTTATTGGGCTTGTAAATTGATGAGATTCTTTATTGCAGGGACAAGAAGAAGGAATTTGGTTTAGGGGCCGTGACCACTTACCCAATTTTAACAAAAAAATTGCCCACTTGCTCCACTAAGAGTTTTTTACTCCCATTTATCCAATTTAAATACAAGTGACATTTTTACCCCCAATCTAATTAATAAATTACAAACTTCTCTCTCTCACCTCCTTTCAGACTCTCTCTCTCTCTCTCTCTCTCTCTCTCTCTCTCTCTCTCTCTCTCTCTCACCTATTTCTCTGTCCCCGTCGACTCGGGTCTCTCCTCCATCCCCAGAATCTTTATCTAGCCACCTGAAACCTTACAGCAGTTGTAGCCCACGACCCAACCCAACGCCCAACCAATCCCCACCATCGACCTCTCCGACCTCCACTCTGATCGCCGCTCTGCCATCGTCGACCAAGTCAGCGGCGCGTGCAGCAACTTCGGTTTCTTCCACATCACCAACCACGGCATACCGTCGGTGGTTCTCGACTGTACGATCGCCGCCGTCAAGGCCTCCCACGAGCAGCCTAAGTCCAGCGAAGCTCGGCGAATTTCATCTTAGCAGAAAGGAAAACGTATTTGAGCGGTGGATTGCTTTAGCATTCAGAGAATATAGTAAGTAGTGTAGGCATTGGTTTTACCTGGAGTCTCTGGTTCCATGGGCTCAGCCTCTGGTATAGAATTGCATATCAAACTCAAACAGAAGAAGAAGTAGAGGAAGAAGAAGAAACAAGAAAGAGGTGGATGGGTCAGGGCTGACCTTATGGGTATGTCTAGTTCATATCGGCCAAGCCCAAGTCATGCATATTGATAATTTTGTTTTAGTTCGATCAAAGAAGAAAGGCCCACTATCGGGAAGAAATCGAGCCATCATGATTCCACGTTTGGTTAGACTGTTTGACATTATTTACGTTGTAGTCTGATTAGTGACACAGTATCTATTCTCAACCCACATTATTGGAGGGTAATAATATGATTATTGGGGCAATAATATGATTATTGGGGGCAATAATATGATTATTAGGAGACAATAATGTGATGATTGAGGGGCAATAATATGATTACTGAGCATTATTAGGGGGCAATAAAATCAGACGCTGGAATCCGGTCACCAGTCGCCGGAGTCCCATCATCGGAGCCCACGGCCGGCCACTGGTCACCGGAGCACAGATATCTCTCTCTAAGTGAGAAAGAAGGAGAGGGCAAAAAAGTCCCAAAAATAAATAAAAAGAATTAATTAGGTATTAGGGAAATAATCTCTTAGAGTGTTTTGGGTAAATGGGGTTAAAAAACTGTTAGTAGAGTAAGTGAGTAATTTTTAAGCTAAAATTGAGTAAATGATAATTTTCCCTTTAATTGGGACTATTGATGCAGAGCAGTTGCAGTTAGTATAGGAAGTTGATTTACTGTTCTTTTCTTTTCATGTAAGAAACTAGAAAAAAAATTTGTCTTGATAAAAAAAGTTTATTTTATTTTATAGTTATTGAAGACACAGACAAATTGCCAAACGTAGCTTTTATTAAAATAATAATAACAAACACAATTATGTAAATAGGGTGGGGGCCCACCAAAATCACCACGAAGGAAAGCTTGTGCGCTTGAAACGTCGCTGCATTTGTTGCTTTCCCATATTTACGGTAGCGTACTGAGAACCATAAGGGGCCTATCCGACTCTGTTCCAAAATCACAAGAGTCACAAGCTACGGGTTCGTTACGGTACAGTTTTTTCTTTTGTTAGAAAGCCTGCACCTTTGTAATGAAGTGCAAGAGAGATCTTCTGAGTTTTTACTCTTGAATTTGGTAATCCTTCAACTTTTACAAAGTAGGAACTTCTGATTCTCTCACGAATTTAGAAATGGTAAAACTCAACCCAGGTATGAGGCACCATCTCCTCCCCACTGTTGTTCTTTCATGTCATAGAAAAAACAACAACAACAATTCTTTGTTTCTGGGTTGAACTTTTGGTAAACTTTAGATAAGGAACCATGGGATGGGGACATAAATTCAATTGATGGTGGCTTTTCTTTTTCTTTTTTTAATATTGGCAATTATTAACTGCTAGAAAATAATGGAGATTTGCGTGTACGTATCTTTCTTTTTCTTTTTTGTAATATTAACTTCTAGAAAACAATGGAGATTTGCCTGTACATGCACTCGGAAAGATATTTCTCAGCATTTTGTTCTCTTATGGGTTTCAATGTCAATAATGTGTTCAATCTCAAAAAGGAAATAAACTATGAATAGAGCAGGCTATAGGGGCATTACTCAAGTGTTTTTTTTCTTGACCAAAAACAAGAAGATATATTAATTAAAACAAGCCATTACAGAGAGGCCCAAAACCTCCCAAGAAAACCAACAACAAGGACCGAAGAGCCCCAAACAAAAAAACACTTATGATCTGCAACAGCCGACAAGAAGGAGGAGACCACCGCACCACCGCAAAGTAGCCGATCAACCAAATCCGACAAAATCGAAAGCGCAGAGGAAGGACCCATATCGAATTCAATGTCCCAACCACCAGATTTCCAGAGGTATTTGCAAACATCACCTTCACCACATCGAACCAAATCTGCCAAGAACAAAGTAGTCAGAACAACAACAACCGGTATAAACCGGATGAAAGGATTAGGTGAGATCCGGTAAGGGACCAAAGAAACAGGCACTGAAAGGTACACAGCCTCTTGTAGCATCACGCAGTGCAATAGTGAGTAAACCCCACTTAAAAAGTTCCGAGGAGCGAAGTAACCGATCATGGCAGAAGAAAGAACTACTAGGGGAAGAGGATGAAGAAAGAAACAACCGGAAAAAGAAAAAAATGGGAACAAGAGGAACCCACAGGGCCAGAAACGGAGACGAGCTCCGAGCAAAATGCTACAACTATATATTATTGAATTTCAGATATCCGAAACTAGACCCATATTGCATTCTTGGATTAGTTCAAACTCTACATGCCTGTCAATTCTTATCGTTCATGTTTTGTTAAACAGAACCAAATACGTAGCTGAATCATATTGAGCAACGCAGATTATGTGGATTGTTGAACTTGATGCCTGGATTTTCCGACTCTATTAATTGGAGTTCAACTAGTAATTCATCCCACCTGTCGATAGAAATTAAATTGAAGGCTACATACTTCGTGTCACTTTCGTGCAAGGGGTTGACCAAGCTTACTAGAGATGGAAAAACTCCCAGTTTAGGGATTTAACAACTCCCATGGCATATTGTTGAGTAGTCGTTTTCGAAATTATATATCACCAGTCATATCATGCAAAGTTTACAGTAATTCGAAGTGGACATGGGATTAAGCAAAACATATGCGAAAATATAGGAACCAAAATCATAATTCGGCGCTTTTTTTTTTCCGGCTTTGGATCACCGGATTCACCATTTTCTTTCACAGATCACCTCGATAATTAGCATAGCATAGATCGTAGAGTGGTGCTGATAACCCAAATTCCAGCACGTCTAAGGACTTCGATATATAATGCTGGGAATGTAATCTGGGTAACATGCATTTCTTTATTTGCTACTGGATGATCAAATAGGGTCATCGATCATTCTTGTCTAGAAGACCTTTTCTACCATTATTCTTGAGATAATCAACAAATGCACCAAGATAGTGGTCTTGGTGCAGCTTCTCATCTCCAAAAACAGCTGCAGCTTTCCTTGCATTGATTCTCAGGTGCTCTCCTTCCTCTTCCACCATTGCTAGCCTCAGTGTTTTGGCTATGTCGTCTGCAGTAAACGACCCATCATTGTTGCGTTTCACTTCGGCAGCCAGACCTTTCTCCACCAGAAGCCTTGCATTCAGAGGCTGATCAACAATTAAGGGTAACACAACAAAGCAATGCCCAAATTGCAGAGTTTCAATCACAGAACCCCATCCAGAGTGAAACAGAGAACCCCCGACTGATGGGTGCCCCAGAATTTCGATTTGTGGCACCCATCCCATGCAAACAAGGCCTTTCTTTGATGTTCTGTCCACAAAACCTAGAGGTAGAGCCTCAGCATCAGTACTAGCCCAACTGGGTTTTCTGAGTGCCCAGAGAAATGGCAACTCTGAATGAGCTATCTCATACACTTGTTCTTTGCTCACCTTACACTCACTCCCAAACCCTACAAACACAACTGACCTGGGTTTCTGCTTATCAAGCCACTCAAAAATCACATCGTTCCCCGACTCCCTTTTTGATTCCTTTGGAGGTAGCAAACCGGTGGGAATCACAGGTTTTCCGGTGAGTTTCGCGTACAAATCCAAGTACTCTCCTTCAATTTCATTGCAACTACGAAAGGCTAGTACTTGACTCGCTAATACAATCTTGGCAACCCTTTCAGCATCACTTATCCCTGAACGATTCACATTAAAAAAGCCAGCAAGAAAATGAACTGCCTCAAACTCCTTGAGTGCTAACAAAGACGGAAAAGGAACCCACTCCGGTGGGGAGGTGAATACTTCCGGTGATGGTGGAACATGAGAGCGATATTCCAGTGAACCACAGAACACATGCGTAGCAGCAGAGAAAGGAGAGAAGTAGGCAACAGGAACACCATACTCTCTGGCAACGTCAACCGCCCAGTGAGCGGCAAAATCGGTGATGATCCAATCCGGCACTTGATCAGCAATGAACTGCTTAAAGGGTTGTCGTAGAAGATCAAATGCAAACTTCAAGTCGTCCATTTTCTCGAAAGGTATGTCCACCGTGGCCTCGGCGCCTTCAGGCAACAGCCGATCTGCAGCATCCAAAGTTGGCAAAGGAAAAGGCACTATTGTTATGAGAGATTGCAACTCAGGTGGGATTTTAGGGAGCCTTTGGATGTTTTTTGGGGTTGATATGAAGGAGACATGAATCTGGGCTTTTGCTAAGGCTATGGAGAGTTGAATCAAAGGGATGATATGGCCAAAGGCAGACCATGGAAGAATCACAACATGAAGCTCTTTTGCCATTTCTAGCTTGCAGAATCTACTGAATTGGGAGTTGTTCAGTTCAGGTAGATAAGCTTGAACTAGAGATAAGGGTGATAAAGCAGTGGCAAAGTTTTAGCCTAGAGCAATTAATTGTCGGCACATATTGGTACCAGAAGCCCTACCTCTGCAATCAGTCACTGATGATTGGACTACTGACTATAGTCAACACAGAATTCTTACAAATTTTACCAGTTACCACGTAGCAAAAAATAGATGTCACCCTTGATCCTATATATGCTCCCTTGCTATTTGCTAAGACAAACAAAACCATGACAAAATATACTCTAGTATGCAGTAACTCTCATTCACTAAAACTCTCCTCCCTATGGTTTATCGACAGGAAAATATCTTCAAAGAGACCATAATGCAGAGTTCCAACATGTAATGTGCAAGAATACTGAAGGGTCATATCACCGTAGGTGCCGCCCAACATCACACCATTCTCCTTCATTGCTTTGACCAACTGCAAAGGAATCTTCTTCCGTAGAGAATAGCTCATATTTGCTCTGTGATCACACAATGATCATTAAAGCAGATACCAAAGTAGTAGCCATAACAAGAATACCAGAAAGTACGTAGCAGGTACCGAGGTACTACCATATGTGCTGTGTCTGAGAATATATATATATATATATATATATATATATATATACATATATATATATAGAGAGGACCGTTCTGACACTACTAGAGAAAACCCATTTAGGGACGAAATCATTTTGTCTCCTAAAGATGAGAATTCGTCCCTAAAAAAAATTTGGGACGGAATCGTTTTGTGGCTAATGTCGTCTCCTAATCCTCGTCCCTAATTGTTTAAGGCAACAAACAATAAATTCCGTCTCCTAATGCATTTGGAGAAGAAATTAAAATTGTCTCCCTATCCAATAAAATTTCATCTAAAATTTCATCCCTAATTCTCATCGAGCATTAAGAGATTAGCGGGAAAATTAACTATAAATGCCGCCAATCATAGGAATAAGAAACGAAACTTGGTTTGTCTCCTTTTATTTTCTAGTTTTAATTTTTTTTCTTTCAAATTTATGGCACCAATCATATAAATAGGGGAACAAACTCACTCCGTCTCCATATATTATCAAATTTTAAATTATTTCCAAAATTAATTTTAGTGATAAACAAAGCCATAACACAAACTATTTTTCAACTCTAACTAACATTGAAAAAATTGAGCTTCATAAGTTTTCAACTAGAAACAAAATCTGCAGCAGCTGGAGGATAGTTGTGGCCACTATTCTATACATCAATGACCTTTTCCATTAACCTCAACAGCATTCTTTACATCAACGGCCTTATCAGCAACAGTTGCAGTAGCCACAGTAAAAAGTTCACAAACCTATCAAGTAAGGGCAGAACATATTAGGTTAAGTACATAAATGACTGAGTACAGTACACAAGTGATTAAGTAAGGGCATAACTGATTAGGTTAAGTGCAAAAATGACTGGGTACAGACCGTACAGTACACATATGAAAATTGTTTATGATATTAAGATTATTGAAGCTTATAAAGATTCCCAGCTTTTTTGCAGTAACTGCATCAAAGACACTAGCACTCCCTGTAGAAGATGGTAAGATAGTTGGGATATTAAGTGCAGATGACTTGTTTCTCGCCCTCATTACAAATTCCAATTCAAACCTCACTTAGAGCAATCATTCAACATAGTACTTTGTCAGATTGGTAACCAACAACTACATAGCATTGAAAAAGATGTGGGAACACAAAGCTGAACAGTGTGCTTTTCAACTAGCCAAAGTTTTAGTCTTTCCGTAAATCGTAAGATGTGAGAACACAAAGATGAACGGTGCTTTTTAACTGCATAACCTTATCTCAATCACAACTAGCCAAAGTTTCAATCTTTCCATAAACCGTAAACCAATAGGCAAGAGTGCAATTATTTCTAAATTATGCATATAATTGATATAAGCGAAGATCAATTCTAGTATGCTAACAAAGGATACCTATTCTTTCTAACTTAAATTCTTGACAAGTACCAATGTCTTTTTACTTTTTACATTGATAATATAACTGAGTAACATGTTATATATATTTTCTAACTTGACATTCAGCTTTGCAGCAAAATAAAAGGAAATGAGACAAGTCTTTTCCATATTCAAAATGCATATTTGTAGTACACCTTCACATTAATGTACAGAGAAAAGGAATATAAAGGAACTGACAAGAGGTAATCAAACCTTGAAGCCAAAATTATATAATCTTGCAGCTGATAATTGAGGCGGCTTGAAATCAATGATACTGAGTAAGCACCTAAGAAGTAAAGCAAAATGAAAACAGGTTATTTCCCATTTTCTAAACATACAAGCTAGAGAATGAAAGAATGAGTAGATCACCTTTCGGATATGGATCCCACAAAGGAGAGTATACTATTGGAGGCCTTTGGAATATCTATCTATGTATGTTAGAGTCAGCTTCTCTCCTGCAAGGAAATACCAAGTACAATAAACCTGGTGTAAAAAGCAAAGGCGTAATGCTTGACTGCTTTAACAAATTATATAGATTTTTTGGTGAGAAACAGTTACCCTTGATATCATCACCACCCAAAAGCTGATGCAAAGATTGCAACTTTCACACCCAAAATGCTCAATCTCCAGCACCCAATTAATTAGGAAACTAAGAGATACTGCTTCTCCCAATTAAAATTGAAGCGTTCTATGAGGCATTTCATCGAACAGGTGGTGCTAGGAAAAAGAAGACCGCCCTAAACGCAACCCATGCCAGTTCTCAATTACTGCAGACTTGTATGCACAACAACAAGATAGCTTACAGAATAGTGTGTACAATTATTTCTAAATTATGTATATAAGCCAAGATCAATTCTTGTTTGCTGACAGAGGATACAAAATTATATATACGACCCAAATTTATATGTACTTCAATTCTAGAAACCGCAAATTTATAAATGAATCAAAATCCAATTAATCAAGCCATATGAAAAGGATGTATTACCAAATATGATCCAAATCCGATGAAACCACACCATTATCCATGAACGGCGATGGAAGTTCGTTAATGTTGAAGCCGAGGGGTGGAGGCCGCGCCGGGGCGACCAGAGAAGAAAAAAAGGCTTGTCAGGGAACTGGAGGGCGGAGCCACTACCGGAGGAGGAGCCAGCCATCCGGCCCGGGAACAGCGAAGATCTAGTTAGGGTTTATCCGTCTTGGGCACCGCGAAGAGAACAACCAAAGAAAACAAACGATCTCCCTAAGGACGAGGATGCTAGTTACCTTTAATAAAATATCAAATATTTTCCCCTTTTTTTTTTAACTTGTAATTTTACTTGTTTATCCTTGTTCATTTCTGTGGTTTTCATAGTATCTCTATAAGGGGTATTTACGTAAAAGTAATATTTTAACTGACAAACACTTAATTTTTAACATATAAAATAATTAAAATAAATGAATCCTAATATACTAAACTCTTTTCATATAAAAGATGATCTAGAATCCAAATTTCAAGAAAGTTCTATTAGATTTTTACTAGTAGTCAGCAATGCAATTGCCTTTTAGTCAAGCTTCTAACCTTACTACGACATCAACAAACAAAAATTAGCAGTAACAAAACTAAAAAAAGACTGACATTCTGCAATTTAGTCATAACCATGGTTTATTGGGGTTTTGGTTCATGTCCCCCCCCCCCCTGTAAGCTTTGTTGATTAATGGTTATTGTCTTTCTCAAAAAAAAAAGAAAAAAGATTTAGGGCACTAAATGAGGAGAAGAGAAACTAAAAGAGGCAAGATAGATGAGAGGGATTGCATGATAGAGACACTACTGTGGGGAGGTATTGGTGTTTGGAGGTTCGTATAGAGCAATGATCCTCGAATAGTTTGAAGAACTGAGATAAATGGAGAGGCTATTTATATGTGAGGTCGGAACTACATCGTTTCAATCCAATCAGTTGCTACATGTTATTTATTTTTGCCAAACCCCGTCCATATGAAAAGTTCATATATATATATATATATTATATCCAACAAAATTAGGGACAAAATTTTTCGTCCCTAATTCTTTTCGTCCAAAATTTAAAATTTGGTGCAACTAACCGCTTAAATTTTACCTTTTTTTTTTTGCAAAATCTAAAACGCATAGGAGACTAAATTAAATTTCATCCCCAATTAATTTTTGGGACAAATATTTTTTGTCTCTAATTGAAACTTATTTGTCTCTAAATGGCGTCGAATGGAGAGTTTTGAAAACAAAACTTTTAGGGACAAAATATTTTTTTTGTCTCTAATCATGTGTTTTGGGGACGAAAAATTGGTCTGTCCCGAAAAAATTTGTCTCCAAATGGGTTTTCTCTAGTAGTGTGAAGAGGATGTCCGCAATCCAGAAAAAGTGCGGACGTCCCTCCTCCGGCGTCGAGAAGGCGGCGATGGCTGCACTGCGGTTGCTGGACGAACCCTCTGGACATCCCGGACCACTTTCCAGTCGGGTGGACTCGCTGGTAATCACTTTCCAGTCGACCTTGATCGGACTACCACTTTGCAGTCGACCACGCTGCCCAGACCTCCGACCTCGATCTCTTTGGCCTTCGTCTTCACTGCAAACTGGTCTGGGATGCATGTAGCCTCCGTCCGGCAAGAGGCGCGCCGCCGTCGGAGCTTGATCGGGGAGAAAGGAGGGACGTCCGCACTTTTTCTGGGTTGCGGACGTCCTTTTCAGAACATTTTCGTATATATATATATTTGGCCATAAAAAAATTTATTAAATAAAAAAGACAGTCCCTAAGAGGGAGACATGAAACCAAAACATCTTAAAAGAGACAACAAAATCAAAAGGCAATCAAAACATGAGCAAAAGATAGTACCTAAGAGGGGAGATATGAAACCAAAATATCTTAGAAGAGACAACAAAGCCAAAAGGCAACCAAAACATGAGTAAGAATAATTATAGCCGATTGCATCAAAGCTCAAAAGGCACAATGGGGCGTCCGATTACGGACAGGATAAGGATCTCGTGAATCCTTTTTGTTCTTCAATTTTTCTTTTGAGACTTTGGGATGTCTGAGATTACATACAAGAGTTAATTCTCCAAAAGAGCTTTCTAAATGAGACAAAAAACAGTGAGGAACCTCTTTTCCCGCAAACACATTCGAGTGTGATCGCATGCATTCTATCATTTGATATCCAGGGAATCTTATCCAAATCGTTCATTTGCAGGGGACTTTTGGTATTGATGCCATGTCATTGAGCACATGACTAGCTGGCTTGTTCACAATCACCAACAAATATTACAGAAAATTTTCTTAAGTTTATTGTAATGAGACATTTTGAAGTATAGAGAAGTTAAAACAATCAAGCCGTTGTCTTAATGTTAAGCCATGCCCAGTTTCCTACTTAAGCATCATTCCCAGTTTCCTACTTGAGCATGATTGCTGGTTGTCGAGTGTACTGGGTGACCATGTGCAACTGTTACTTACTAAAGCACTTGATGAGTGTCAGAAGCCATTGAAGCAATGAGAAAGAAGTCAAAAAGAAAAAAGTACACACCTAACTAGAAGAGAGTAAATTGGGAGCTATCACTGATTCACTGGGAATTTCTCGCCATTCAGTAATGTAGACCTACAGTAATGAGTAGTGGTATGTCCCAAATCCACCACTTGACCTCCTATAGATCCAGCCTACAATAAGTAAGACTTATAACCTCGTGAAGAAAGGAAGTACAATAAACAGCAGATAGACATCAAATCACAGAAACTACCTGAGATCACTGAAAAGAGCATGTAAACAGAAAAATAAATAATAGCCAATGATCGTATGACACTATTATGAAGAGGACAATGATCGTGCTTGACTATTAATTTCACATCCTAATTAGAAGTTATACAGTTAACAAATAAGATAGCAATACGTATGGACCATTTTTTTTTTCTAATTAAGAGACAAAATGTCTCATATTTTCATTCATCTCAAACTAGAATGACCGTTACATACCCTTCCGTAGCTATCCATAGACAGAACAAAAAGATGATGATAATACTCACAGTGGTACATAGAAATAGGTCAACTCACTGAACATCCAATGCTCACTGATCACAATAGATTGAACCATTCTTTAGTTTATTACATAAGGTTATTCGCTAGAAACACATAAAGTGTACAAAAAAAGTGCTTAGCTTCCGAAAAAATTAGGGATTTATTGAAAATTGAACTAATAGAAAAAAAAAAAAAAAACAAACAAATTAGCAGCCCAAAGGACAGCTAGAACCCTAGGTTCATTAGCGGCCCAACCTCATTCCAGTCTCCTCTTCCTGTGCAAAATGTTGCACGCATACCATGGATGGACACTGCTACCACAACTCGCCGTGAAACCCCACTGCCACAACTTGTCTCTATGCCCCGTCATTCCGCATCAAGGAAAATGTCACGTCCTGATTTCCAATCACAAATAATAATACAATTAAATCAACACAAATGCTACCGTCGTGATAGTTCAGACATCAACACTAAATACCTGTAAAAATTTTCTTTTAAAACAAGTAAACGAAGATACCTTGAACCCACAATGTCAATACAGACTCATTATTTAGAGTCGCATATTACATTATACTAAGTTTATAAATTAAACTGAATAACAATTCATAAATAAACCCAGCCACCACACTCACTACACAGTGAAAGACTACTACGTGCGAAACCGCACAATCAGATCCCCAACATTCAGCAACAATAACAAGAAGCTTCAACCACGTTCACCCTAACCTGCAGGATAAACCCCTACACTATTGAATAGAACACCAGGTTACAACAACAAACTCGGTAAGCTTATGAAGCTCGGGTGAGTAAACTCAAACAACCAATACAGAAACACATGCTTAAGTCATCCCAACCTAGGCAAACAACAAGCATATATCACAGTAACAACCATCAATTTCTCATCCTTCAATAACATACATAAGTAAGTCAACTCGTGATAAGAACCCACATGCTTTGATTCTCAACCCAGCATTCAATTACACAAATCACAGTCAAACAAAACCACCTCAAGTAATGTTTGAAAATCATTTTATCGCACATCGGCGAACTACAAAACACTCTTCATTTGTTTCAACCAAAAGGTACTTGTCACCTCAGTGACGTTTTCAAATCATTTAGTCTCCCCGACCATTCCAAGAATCAAGGAAAATAACTCACACCTTGATTTCATCAAAACTCCACGTCTTTTCTCAAAAGGGAACAGCACAAGTCACACCGTGACAAAATTATATAATCACTTTCCATTTCTCTCAACAGAGAACAATCGCCACCATTGTAACCCTTCAAATCATTTGAACCCTTAACAATAATTTCAAGAAGGAAGCAAGACAATCACTTTTTTTTTTTTTTTGAATAATGGGGTTTGGAACCCAGTTAAGTTGGGAGGTTCATCCCCACGCCTATATTATTATTTATTATTTGCCGCATCGAGGGGGCCGTAATACCTTGACCTCGAGCATGCTTAATAACATTACAATTATCTTCGTAAAGGACATCCTGCAAAAAGCTCAAAGCCTCATCCAAAGTAAGATAAATAGTATTATCTAACCTAGCAAAATGAGCAATTCTATCTGCTGCACTATTCGCTTCAAACTCTTGCATATAATCTTTACAATCATCAAGAATCTGACTTACCTCAGAGTTATCTTCTACTGAATGGTTAAGTGCTGCCATCAACAAAGACAAATCGCTTTCCAACTAATCTGTTTCCATCCTTGATGAATGGCCAACAAGAGCCCCGCCCTGCAAGCTTCCACTTCACTATGAAATGCTGAACACAAATGCGGCCAGAATCTAGACCAAGCCTCCTTAAAGTGCCCAGAATCATCCCTCACAATTACACCAACTCCACCACTTCCAGTATCACTCTTAAAAGCACCGTCCACATTAACTTTAAGTCTACCTCTTTGGGAAACTCCCATTTAGCCACTGTACCTTACCTCTCCTGTTATGTGCCTTCAAAGGATGACAACTTTGGTAATCATGAAGCAATTTAAGAGGCCACGTAACTGCATGCATGGGATTAAATACCCCACCATTCTAGACTAGCTTGTTTCTCTCAGTCCAAATAGCCCAGAGTTGCATGAAGAAAACATCCACATGTTGTTTGCTTAGCTTCTCAATAACACCCAAAATCCAGTCCTTCATGTTATTAGCATAGACAATCACAATTTAAAACAAGGTAAAACAATTCATAGTAACCCCAGCGTATAATTAGTTCAGGAAGTTACATTAAAAGAATCAATTCAAATCATAGTAATCCCTGCATACAGTTTAGTTCAGAAAATTACATTAAAATCAATCAATCAAAATCATAGTAATAATCACAAACTCCATACTCTCGCATCTGTAGGTAGCTCTAATCTTCACAGCAACCAACTCAATCATTGTTAACTTAATAACAAACCTACCTTTTTCACAGATGAATCATCACAGCAACTCTCTCGATCGTTGTTAACTTAATAACATACCAACCTCCTTTACAGAGAAATCATCACACTGACCATCACACATATTTCACCAATCATCACACAGATATTTCCACATCCTTTACACAACAATCATCACAAAGGTCATCACACTGATTTCACCAGTCACCACGCAGATATTCCTACACATTTTATCATATCTTAAATCACACAATTAAGATCGTCCTACTAAACCTATGGTATCTTAACAAATGAAATTCTGCAATCACAACTCCATACACAATTTCACCATTCTCAAAACAATATGAAACTCAATTTCAAAGTATTGTTTTCGCCTCTCACTCCCATGGTCACTCTGGACCAAAACATTTAAAGAGGTCACGCAGGACCCGAAAATGCTACACAATCTTAACAAAGGATGTCACAACACCCTGTGACCCCCAATCCTCAGATCCCCGGTCTTCAGATCAAAACATTTTAATAAATCGCACAAGACCCAAAATGTTTCATAAATCCAAATCAAAGATGCCACTCCCTGTGACCCCAATTCCCAGAACCCCAGTCCTTAGATCAAAACATCTAAATAGGTCGCCCAAGACCTAAAAATGTTACCCAAATCTCAATACTTTTCAAAACAATAAGAATCAACATTTCCACAATATATTGTTTCCCGAAAAGTCATATCTCAAAACAGTAAAATGAATACCATCATACATACTGCTTTAAACACCCATCAATCCACACACACACACACACACACATGTAGTCATTTGCTCAGGAATGCCATTATAGTCACAGTTAAATAAATAGCTCCAAGACAATATGGTAACTTTGTTCGTAAATGAACATTGTGAGATCTAATCACCTCAAAATCTCATTGCGTCTTCACGCACAAACCGAGATAAGCACAACTCTACTCAAAATAATTTTGTCACGCACCTAAGTAACAAGGTCACAACTCAGTACCATAACACAAAGCGATTAAAGTTCGAAACACGTGAACTATATATGAACCGAAAGATACGTCAATAGAGACGAACATCATCCGAGACCTCTCAAGGTCTCCGGATCACTTCTAGGATCAGATCCCCTAAGAAAATGGACGATCTAATGGTCGGATCCTCACGGATCGCACATCGTACGAACCAAAACCGAAAATAACCCAACTCGTCCAAACGATCGAGCAAACACAAAACTAAACATACCACATGTTTGTATCAACGAAGGATGATAACAAAGCAAGAATTAGCTCCAAGCACGGCCGGACGCCCAGCCAGTCAACTTCACCATCAGATTGATCAGCTCCGCCCATCTTATAGATCACAACACGCGGAGCAACTTTCATAACTGGACCCAAGGCCTATTTAGCCTAGATCGAGCTAGATCAAGCTCGAAAGATCTCGATCGTTAAACTTCAAACCTTGATTTCTCGCTCCATACTTCAAATCGATCTTCAAGGCTGGTATGGATGGAAGGAGGAGGAAGAGAGCTTCAAAACCTAACCAATTTCAGGTCCAGCCGCCATCGAAAAACAAAGGTAGAACTGGGTTGGCGCCGCCACGTTTTCCGCAGTTCGATCCGCCATTTACGGTGCATCTGGGAGCAAGCCAGTGGCTGGGGGAAGAAGAAGAGGTAGCCATTTTCCGAGGGCTATAGGAAAGGGCAAGTTCACAATGGATTGAGTTTAGTGAAGTCATTGAAAGAAAGGATGGATCCTATTTTTCAACAACACCGAAAACAACAATTATTTTACAAAACATATGTATGTTTTAGGGAAACGTTGAGAGAGAATTGCTGCTTGTCTCATTGATCATAGGGGCCTCTTTATATAGAGGATTACAATGCATAGAATCTGAATCGTACAAGGAAAGGTAATCATACAATGAATGGATATCTCTAAGATATTCTCCGAGATTATCTCTAATTCAAACCCTATTACCACTAGGTGAAGTAACCTAGAGTTTGGGCTAGACACAATTCGGATTTACTTAAACACTCCCCCTTGTGTCGCCCAAATGTGGTGCTTCTCTCGTTGCCTCGTTAAAAACCTTGCCGAGTAACAAAAACCCAGTGGGACAAAAATAACCTCGGTCAAAGGGGAAAAAGAGCACAACACACCCTTCACGTTTCGAGACCATACATGTAGACACCACCCCCTAATGTCTGCATCTCCCCCTGATGACAACGGTCATGGGAGTTCGGATAACGTCCGCAAACGATGCTACCAACACGTTTCTCGAAAGTGGAATTTAGGCAATGACTTAGTGAGCAAGTCTACCACACTGTCCTCATATCGAACCTAGTTCACTTTGATCTTGAGGAGAGTCTGTTGTTGTTGATTATCCTTGGTGTTGTCGCTTTTGATGTAGCCTTGCTTCATTTGTTCAAAACAAGCAGCATTTTCCTATACGCTCGTAGGCTCATCTGTGGTAGACTTCAAACCACAATTGTTCGAACATGCGTAATTATGGATCCAATCCATATACATTCATGAATCACTTCGTGAAGAGCAATAATCTCTGCATTGTCCGAAGATATAGCAACTAGGGTCTATTCTGTAGACCTCCAAGATATCACGGTCTTTTCTCATGATGAACACTTAACCAGTTTGGGAAGACTTTTGTGTGGGTCAGAGAGATACCCAACATCAGCAAAACCTTCCAAAACGTTTGTGCTGGAATTAGACATGCAATAACAGTTTGTTTAGGCAATGTGACGATATATAAGGACTCTATATAAGTTGATCCTTCTTGCCGATACCATCAAGTGGAAGTCAGCCTCTTGTGAAGTTGATTGATGACAACATGCTCTTAATTTGGTCAATTATGCTGCCGGGCACCCAACGGAGCATCGAATTGTAAATAAAAATCTTGAAGTCACTGTAGAATAGCGTTTACCTGGTCTGTTTTTTTTTTTTTTTTTTAGAAAAAGGGCGGTGCGGCAGCCCTCAAGCCTTGATAGCCTTGATTAAAGAAACTATCGAATACAAGAAGGGGACATTGAGCCTAAACTCCTGATTACAATAAGTAACTAGAAAACATCCTGAAATACTATCCTGAGTCTCTACTAACAGCTTGTACTCAACAAAGCACCAACTAGCAAAGAGCGCTCTACTGGCGACTCTATTTGCTTTAACTGCATTAACGCAGCGGTGACACAACGGAAAGATAACTTGGTCTGCAACTCGATTACAGCAAAGCATAACTATCATACGCACAACTTTCCCATCGTGATGCCACTGGAAACAACATCCAGTGACACTTAGTTTCACTCTGCTACTAGAAGGCAGCGACCATTTGACCAAGCACGGAAATCGCCGCCTACCTAGAGCAGACCATTTACTGCTACTAGAAGGTTGCAACCATTTGCAAGTGCAAGGAACTCGCCGCCTACCTAGAGCAAAACAGGCACACAAGGTGCATAGACTGGCACACAGGCCACTACCTCCTACCGGAACACGGTTGGAGGTTATTACCGACAAAGCAACAACAGAAAAAAGACAAACAAAAAAGCAATAAACAGCTACCAACAACCACCAACAGGGCCTAAAAGCTAAAGCCCGGCCCAACCACCACTGCATCCAAGGATCCACCGCCGTCAGCCAGCCTCGCCGCCAGCGCTCTCCGGCATCACCACTCCTCCGCCCAGAACCGCGGCGCCGCATCCCTAAGCCGCCGCATCGTGGCGCCATGTCGAAGCCTGCTCCAAAGTCCGAGATCGATCCCCGAGCGAAGCATAACCCCTCTGGGCTCGTCTCCACCATGAGAACCCAGCTCCAACCCATGCCCAGAACCCGACAGCAGAGGCGACGCCTGAGCCCACCGCCGGCCTGCACCCCAGCGCTTCTCCTTGCCTGTTTTCGTCCCCGAAACAGGAACATATCTAGAACGACCTGCCCTCCCCAAGCTCGAACACCCTTTCCCTATTCCTGGACCGTAACTCTGCCAATGGACCATGTTGCTAGCCTGAACCACCATCCTCTCCCGGACCGGAACGCAGCAGCAGGAGTGCCGGCGGCACTCGGCCGGGAGAGGTTCAGTCTAAATTTCCTTTTTCTCTCCACGCGTAGGGCACGTTCTAAAGGTTCACTCTCTTTACGACTTAGGAAGTACTTTTCCTCACTACCTGGTCTGTTTACCTGGTCAAATATGCGTTCAAAGAAACACAGGTATGATGACATCAATGATAGAGGACATGAAAGTATGAAAGTAATGTTGGCAAATAGTAAGTGCCGGAAAATAATCGAGTAGACAATCCTGTAGGTTGGGTAACTAATTGGTTCTTCGACAGAACACATCAGTCTGTTCGATATTGTTCAATATCAATATTGGATTCAAACCAATGACTAAAAAAGAAATGATATCAGCGATATTCTACGTTCTCTTATGAAAGATTAATTGTAAATTAGGTGGGATATCTGAATAATTGGGTGAAAAGGTAAGGTAAAATTGTTAGCCCTGGACAATTAATTGTCTGCACATATTGGTTTTGCAGTGTGGGAACAAAATGGAATTCTTCAGGAAAAATTGCAAATTTTTAAACATATTACCAGTTACCACATAGCAAAAATAAATGCCACCTAAGTTTTCTGTAACAAAAAGAGCCAGCATCACTTTCCACCCATGATCCTATTTAGCTCCCTTGCTATTTGCTAAGACAAACAAAACCATGACAAACTGGTCAAGTATGCAGCAACTCACATTCACCAAAAACTCTTCTCTGTATGGTTAGCAGTCAGGAAAATATATCTTCAAAGAGACACCAAAATGCAGAGTTCCAACTTGTAAGTTGCGTGACTATGTAGTGATCATATCACCATAGGTGCTGCCCAACTTGGCGCCATGCCCCTTAATTATCTTGACCGACCGCAAAAGGATATCTTCTTCTGTAGAGAATAACTCATCCTTGCTCTGTAATTACAAAATGAACATTAAAGCAGATGCTAAAGTAGTAGCTATAACAAGAATACTGGAAGTAGCAGGGACGCAGGGATTACCATCTGTTTGAGGTTACATCCAAGAGTCAATTCTCCAAATGAGCTCTCTAGACGAGAAAGGAAACAATAAGGCACCTCCTTTCCCAAGAAAACCTTCGGGTGCGATCTAAGCATGCTTTTTATATCATCTGATATCTGGGGAACCTTATCCAAATCATCATTGATTTGCAGCGGAATTCTGGTGACGATGCCACGCCATTGAGCACGTGACTTGTTCACAATCACCTACAAATTTTACAGAAAATATTCTCAGATATATTGCAGTAAACATTCCAAAGTATAAAGTAGCTAAAACAATCAAGCCACTGTCTTAATTAAGCCATGCCCAGGTCCTACGTGTAGAATATCTTTGGCGATTTAAGCATGATTGTTGGTTTTTGAGTGCCATTTGCAAGTGTTGCCTACTAAAGCACATGATGAGTATCAGAAGCCAGAAGGAACAAAAGAAAGAAGTGAAAAAGAGGAAAGTACTCACCTGACTAGAAAAGAGTGAATTGGGAACTATCACTGGGAACTTCTCGGCATTCAGTAATGAAGTGGTTGTAAGTCCCATATCCACCACTTGACCTTCTATGGATCCAGCCTGCACAATAAGCAATGACTTTTAACATCTTGAAGAAAATATGTACAATAACCAGTAAGTAGATTTTGAACAAATACACAAAGAATAACTTATGCCCAATAAATGACAGATCTTATTATAAATAAGACACGATCATGCTTGAATAATAATTTCACATCTTCATAGGAAGTTATAAACATTAACGGTAACACTATTTGGTTGAATATCAAATTGACATATATATGAGAACTTCATTTCTTGAATGGCTGATCATTAAGAAACAAGTGTAAATCTATTCAATCTTAGGTTGAGATCATTGCACAACGTCACTAAATAGGGCTGCCTGACAGATGCACAATACTTGGATTGATCTATTAAGATAATTGAAAAACAGTCAACAAATAAAGAAAATTGAACTGTGGAATTCTACTTTGGGTATTTGGGGATGGATGTGACTTAAGCAGACATCAAGATACAGTACAAACCTTGAATGTTTCTCTTATCTCACTGTGGTACTGCAATAAAAAAATATCACTCACGGCATATTCTCTAACTAGAATCACAAGAAACCTATTCTTAAGAAACATTTTGCCAATCTGATAGAATGAATGGGATTAACTAAAATGCACCAACAAACACACTGTATGAATGCATAGCAACATACCTTTATTGTATCACCTAGCGAAAAGGGCTTTGTAAATTGCATAGATAAACCACTCAGCACATTGCCAAGGACATCTCTAGCAGCAAAAGCAGTAGCAACTCCTGCATAAAACATGCAGAGCAGGAAATGTCAGATCTTAATAAGATCAGGTTCTGGATATCATTTGAAGGTATTGATTGGCTAAAGGATGAATACCAAGAAAATCAACCGAACAAAGAAATTTTAGGTGTAACTTAATCAAGATATAGAACATTCAGGTGTAATCTAAATAAACCAACAATATGTAATAGCACAGCAAAAAATTCAAAAGTTAATTTGCAAACACTCTAAACATTATGAATGAAAAAGGTAAAAAAATGAATATTTAGCCAATCCTTACCTCCTATGCCACCAACAGTCATAATAGATTGCACAGCCACCCCACATGCCTCAGCTAGAGCCATTATCCCAATCATAAAAAGACCAACAGATGAAATTTTGTCTAGAGCTAACAACTTCTCCCGATCAAGACTGCTGGGCAAACTTTTAGTTGCTAATGCACGAGTATACACATTTGTCTTCCACCGATATAGAAACCAAACAAATGAAATGATAGCTGCACCTCTCCAAGCTGGTGCAAGATATTGAGCAGCTATAGCGGTTGGTGCAACCATTGTGCCACTGCAAATCAAAGTTCCTAGTTGTCTTAATGCAGTGAAAAACAAAACGAAGCATATAAGTTAACAAAAATATGATTAAGGAGCATTGAAAACTTAAAACCACTAACATCTGTGAAAATGCCATAAAAGTAAATAGGTATCGCACTGGATCCTCCAAAGCACCCCAAAAACTTTTCTCATATGGAACTTGCTCCTCAAGGCTTCCAGATAGTAAAGCAGTGCGGCCTAGACTTGCGTACTTGTGAAACCTCCTGAAAAGCCTAGGCATCACTAGCCAAGCAAATATAGTACCTGCCAAAGTACAACCAACTGGAGTAACCACATTTCTAAGATGTGGATATGCATCCAACAATTGCTGAACATAAGGGGAAATTTCACTAGATGCTTCTTTAGCCTTCTGCCCAGTATGAGTTACCGCATCCGCAGCACCCTGCACGAATTCCTTAACCTTATCAACCAAATCACTTCCACCAACGCCACTATTACCAACATCCACTTCCCTGCCACTGGAAGCAGCCGGAACTCCAGGTTGCCCGTCTTTATCAGCATTGCTACCGAAAAATGATGAGTATGAACGGCAACCCAGAATTGGGCTTATCGAAACAGGAGGAAAAGCACACCTACTAAGTGAACTTGACAATGTGGGTGAAAATGCTGTACTAGGTTTGGTTCCGTAACATCGTGTATTAACAAGTGATCCAGAACCCAGTGCTTTAATCTGAGTATTTACAAAAGTTTTATGGGATTCTGTTTCCTTTGTATGGTAACCGCGATTCACAAAAGCATACGATGGTCTTACAAGAACTGAATCAGCATAGCTCACAAATTTCCCATAAGAACTAGACAACTGAAACGACATTGGGTTGGGAGAGCAATTGGTAGACTTGCAAAGTGACTTCAACATGGAAAGCCTACGTCCAGCCATTAGATAAAGATAGTGTTCCTACAAGCTTAACAGGACCTGGGTGAAACCAAAAACTTGTTCATGCTATCTTATTCTGCAAATTTGCGAAAGAAAAATCATTATGAATACAAAATACCACAACCCAATATGTACAGGATCAATAACACAAATCAGCTATAACAATGCAAACACTACATAAACCCTAAACCCTGTTAGGATACTGAACAAATTAGCTAAGCAAAATCATAAGTTTTCTTTCAAATTCGTCTCCAAGATTCAAACTTGGCACCGGAATAAAGCATATACAAGCTAGAATTAGCCATGAAAATTCGTGATTTAGTTTCTGGGTCTGGTTCTTTTAGTTGATTTTTCTGGGTGATCAAAGTAGAGCGAATTGAGAGTGTGACTGACCTGCGATGGTTGGTCGAGGGGGTCTACATGAAGATTCAGAGAGACCCAGAAGTAGAAGAGCGAGCTTGATTACTTTGCTTGGGGAAGAAGACAGAGCTCAGAGTCTTTGGGGATTCTGACTTCTCCACCTGGGTTTGGTATGAGAGGGACGCAATTGGGAGACCAAGTCTTGATAGGTCCATGATGATCAGGACTTGCTATTTTAGTATTATCATCGGACGGTGGGTAGGTGGGGGCTAGAAGGGAGAGGGTCTATGTGGACCTCTTTAGTATGACCTTATCCCACTTCTTGACACGTCACTCGTCGGCTCCGGGGATGCGATCCGGCCAACTCTGGCGAATCGACCATTTAGTTGGAAGCTACTATTAAGTTACGAAATTGTTTGATATTCGTTGTTCGAAAGCCAGTGAAATTAATATTAAAGTTCAATTGGTTCTCATTGAATGCCAGAGTAAGTGACTACTCACTGAATTTTATGATTCAACGGAATATATATTGGTTTTCATAATTCTCAACTCCTCACCCTTCCCCTCTCTCTCCCTTTATTCACATTTTTTTTAACAGGTATATAACTCAAATGCTACAACTAATTTTTCGTGAATCGAACTCACAACTTCCAACTTACGAATGGCAGAATATGCCACTAGATCAAATGATATTTGACCCCCTTTATTCACATTTGAGTTGATTCAAATTGCCAAAACTTATTCAAATTTTATCTATAATATTTTAATATTATGAATATATAAAAATTAATAAAGTAATATAAGCGTCACAACTAATTAATAATATATATTCTTATTTTTCCGTTACAAGATGGCCATAAATCCATAAATTTTATTACCTTTTCATAGAAACAGAGAAGCCAACTAGAAAACCATGACACTGATTAAACCTTTATAAATTAGTAATTTATTAAAGTATATATAAAAAGCTCCGCAGGCTAAGTGGCCAAATCATTAACGAGTCTCGCTCTGTGATTTCTTCAAGGATATATACTTCCTCTCTAGAGCAAGACCGTCCAACTTTCTCAGCAAAGCCTCTTTGGGTTTTTGGGGTCTCAAACTCTCTCTCTCTCTCTCTCTCTCTCTCTCTCATTTCTCTACACACTATCTTGGCAACCAAACAAAGCTCCATGAAAGACAACCCAAAAGACCCAGAAAACCTCTACTCAACATGGACCTTCCCAAAGGTAACAATATGCTTCCTCCTCTTGATCTCTTTCAGCTACATCTCTTACTCTATGAAATTTCTCCACCCATATTTATGTACCCAACAATCTCAATCACTTAATTTCCAATCCCATTTTTCCACACCCCAATCAGCTGATCCAAACCCACCAACGTCCCAAGAACACAAAACAAACATCTCCCACATCGTTTTTGGCATTGCAGCTTCAGCCGATCTCTGGCATCACAGAAAGAACTACATCAAGCTGTGGTGGAGACCAGACCAAATGAGAGGCCATGTTTGGCTAGACCAACCAGTAAAAACAGACCCCAAATCCAATCACACCCTTTTACCGCCGTTCAAAATCTCAGGCGACACTTCCGGCTTCAACTATACAAACCCAAAAGGCCACCACTCGGCTATAAGAATCTCCCGGATTGTTTCCGAGAGTTTCAGGCTGGGGATGAAGAATGTGAGGTGGTTTGTGCTGGGGGACGACGACACCGTTTTCGTGACCGAGAATCTGGTCAGGGTTTTGCAGAAGTATGATCATAACCAGTTTTACTATATCGGAGGATCGTCGGAGAGTCACTTGCAGAACATAAAGTTTTCGTATAATATGGCTTATGGTGGAGGTGGGATTGCTATAAGTTACTCTTTAGCAAAAGCCCTTGAGAAAATGCAGGACAGTTGTATTCAGAGGTATCCTGATTTGTACGGCTCCGATGATCGGCTTCAGGCTTGTATGGCTGAGATTGGTGTCCCTCTGACCAGAGAAAAAGGGTTTCATCAGGTTCGTCTCCATGTGCCGCCATGTTCATCTGCTTTATTCAATAGCACTTTTCTTAGTACAGATTTTACAGACTCACATGAAAAATAAAGTTTCCCGTTTTTTTTTTTTTTTCCCTTCCATTTGGGAGGCTAATTAATTCTTTTTATATAATAAAATTAAAAACAAAACAAACTCGTAGAACAAATATAATTCCGGATATTATTTGAATTCGTTGTTAATTTCTCTTTAGATTATCTTCCTAATACACTTTCCATATTATCCTAGAGTCTGTCTAATCCTAATTAATCGATTATGTCAATAAACTTCAACCAACTAGTGTACTTCTTTTCGTGCTAATTAAGAAGTTGCATTTAATCTAAGAAAGAGATCATTTGTGGGTTGTTTATTAGTGGCATCTTATTAACATTTAGGAGATAATCTAGAACATTGTAAGTATCTTATTAAAATAATAAGTGAAATGACTCTACACCACTATGCAATTTTTTCTAATAGAATTAGTTAGATTTTATGGTGGTGTTGGTGACCTAGTAGCCTGATTACCTCCGTCAATCTATGTATGATTGACAATCTTCAATATCTTTTGTGTTGTCTTTAAATGATTTCAACCAACACATTGACTCCTTAACCTAAGCCTTTAAAAGTTGAAACACTATGGTCATTCTACACTTTATTTCCAATATCCTTGAATTTCATTTCATCTTCTAGTCAAGTTTCTCGTGAAATCCATCACCAATGTGTAGTATAAGGAATCACAAGAATTGACCATAGTGCAATGGAGTCATTGTCAATGTGGTGGGTGACACTCACTCCCTACTAATATTGGGACACTTGTAGTCTTGCTTAGTGCTTATGCTTATACAAAAGTTTGATAAAAGTTAGGTACATGGTTTAATTTTCTCATGTCCATGACATTTTTTTCTTTTCAATTGTGGACTTAATCAGTTTGATGTATATGGGAGCTTGTTCGGCCTCCTAGCAGCTCATCCAATCGCACCCCTAGTGTCACTACACCACCTAGATGTGGTTGAACCCATATTCCCGGATATGGATCGGATCCATGCCTTACAACGGCTCGAGGCTCCAACGAAGCTCGACTCAGCGGGGCTTGCGCAACAATCCATTTGCTACGATATCAATCGGTCCTGGACCATATCTGTTTCCTGGGGCTACGCAGTTCAAATATTTCAGGGTATTTCCTCGGCTCGAGAAATGGAACTGCCACTCAGGACCTTCCTCAATTGGTACAAGAGAGCTGATCATACTGCCTACACATTCAATACGGCCTCGGTCAATAGGCACGCATGTCAAGTACCGTTTGTATATTACTTATCTAATGCTTTCTACAATAGAACTACAAATCAAACAACCACCGAGTATGTTCAACATCAAACACGGATGCCAGAATGCAATTGGAAGATGGCAAATCCCTCCCGGATTCACAAAGTGCAAGTCCATAAATCCTCCGACGCGCATTTATGGGACAAGGTACTAATGTAAAAGAGAAATACTAGCACAAATTATTGACTTTTACATGAGTTATTCACAATCGTTCATTGGTGTGGGTGTGTATCATTCAGGATGACGCACGCACCTATTACTAACAGAGTATTCACTTGTAATTTGACAGGCCCCGAGGAGAAATTGTTGCAGGGTATTCCGACCAGATAGCAAGAAGAAAGGCACCTTGGTCATTGAAGTAGGAGTATGCCATGAAGATGAAGTGGTCAAAGTGTGGTAAAGTACATACTCGCAAAAAGCCTTTCTAGCTAGCTATTTGCAATTTTGAAAGGCAAAATAGCTATCATAGTTTTTCACTTTTACTTGTCTTTTTTAAGAAGAAAAATAGTTTTTACCTTACATCAATTGTTCACAAATATGTGTTAAGACTTTAGAGAATATAGTTGGTGTGAAAAAGAGAATGACCGGATGAATGTGGTATACCTTATGTGTTAGAACTTAAAAGTAAAAGTGTTTTTACAGGTATTCTATTAATCTTTTGTAACTTAAACTAATCATTCTGAACTTTCCAAATCTTCGTCCTAGCATATATATTGAATTGACGACTTATTTATAGATTAAAAATCTCCCTTCCTTATGGAGATTTCTTCTCACATGGCGTTTAGGCTCTTACAAAGAAGGTTTCACTTATTCAAAAAAGAAAAGCCACTAATTCCTTCTCTTCATCTTTAAATAAAACTATAACTATCTACATTGCACTAGATAAGGTTTTACTCACTAAGGAACAATTTTAAGGGATTGTGAGAAATAAGGCCTTGTTTGGTTCACGGAAGGGAAATCAATTCCCTTTTCTTTCCCGTGGGGAAGAGAAACTAAAGTTCCTATTAGGTTTCATTTCCTGTGTTTGGTAAAGTAGGGAAAGCATCCAGGAAATACCATTTGGGGAAAATTAAGAACAAATTAGGGGAAAATTACAATGGAGCAGAACAGTTGAAATAACCCAAAATTCATAATTCCAACTTACAACATCCATCATACATTACCAAAATCAAGTACAGACAAAATAAACTAGGGCTAGCCTGGAGTCGGTTCTACAGTTTCAAGTCCAGAACCCGGAACCGAAACCGAGAAGAGATAATCGGTTCGGGTATGATGTTTTTTATTTCAAGAACCGATATAGAACTGAACCAACCATATTCGGGTCGGTTTCTCGGTTCCAAAATCAGTTCTGTTCCAATAAAGGTTTTTCGGTTTTCGATTTCAAGATTAGTTCGGTTCCAGTAACGGTTCCTCGGTTTTTCCATATAGAAAAACTGTTTTTCAGCCTTTTCTAGTCTCTAGCTTCCAATTTTCCTAATTTCCATACATACATTCAAATGAAGCAAAAATGTTCCAGCAAACTCCATATTCAACAATCAACATCAACAGTCTACATATTCACTCATAAAACTCAACATTATCTATAATCTACATATTCAACAATCAACATCAACATAACAAATTAGAAATTTCCAGCAAACTCCCAAACTCTCAAAGCATGAAACTGATGAAAGCATTAAACCATCAAACACACCAAATATTGAAACTGCATCAATTTGCCACAAACTAAATTACTAAAAGTCTGAAACTGAGAAATTCAAAGTCTCAAACTGAAACACACAAACTAAAATTGAAATAGTTCATCAATGATTCAATATTTCATCAAAGTGCACAATTGCAAACAATCAAACATATTTCCAACATGGCTTCCTCTTCATCAATGCAACAAGGCTTCCAGCCTTCCATCAATAGATTCAATACCAAATCTGCATACAAAATAACAAATTTGCAATCAATGATATTAGGATAATTTAAAAAAAAATTTGAACTTCAAATGAAGCAAAAATGTGCAGACCTTTATGCATCTTTGATTGTTGATGAATTGCATCATTTTTTCTGCCTTTTCTTCTTGGTTGTAGGGGCAGAAGCCGAAGCCTCAGAACTCTTAGTTGTTTTGCCACTTGGGGCAGATGCAGATGCAGATGCAGCAGCAATAGTGTTCTTCGCCTTCTCAGCTTTCTCTCTATCCTCTTTTTCATGGTTTGCACGATATCAAAAAGAGAAAAGAATCTATTCTATTCTATTCTATTTCCATCAATTGGGTATTCCAGAAAACCAATCCTCTGATTTGGGTTCACTTTACCTTCTCCATTACTTAACAAATCCCACCACAACACACGAACAACAGAATCAAAAATACCCTTTTCTAGTCCTCATCAACCAAACAATTCTTAGTTCATACACAAATAGAAACACACCAAAGTAAACTAAGAGAACCCAATCGTATTATGAATAAGATTAGAGAATTGGGGCCTGACCTTTGATTACTTGGGAGAGAGAAAGCTGATTGCAGAGGAAGAGTGAGCTTAATGAAAGCTGAAGAAGACGAAGAAACAAATCATATACCCAATCACAAAAAAACATAGGTAATGGATTTATATATCATACATACCTGAATGCAAGTTGTTGTGCGAGACTGATGAGAGAGTGAAGATAATTCAGTTCGTCTCCTCTGATAAAGAACTTTTTGGAATGCGTGAGTGTGTAAGTGATGAAAGAGGCGCAAAATAGAGGCGTGAATGCGTGAGCGTGAAAGAAGCTCAGAAGTCGAAGACATTCCAATAGGTAAATTTGGCAATAGCGATTTGGACAGGGGTATTATTGTCTAAAATTTTTGTAATTAATGCTGGGAAATGGGATGGGAAAATCAATCTCATAGAGTTTGAGTGGAATGAGTTTACCCCCAACTTTCCCCTATGTCAGGAAAGCATTTCCGGGCTTTATGGTTACCAAACAAAGGAAAGAACTAACTTTGCTTTCCCAAGCCCTCAAATCCGCGAAACAAATGAGGCTTAAATGTATCACAACCACATGTATTAAATTTAAAAGTTGAAATTATAACAATTTAAAACTATGCATTTGTTTTTAGCCGTCAGATTCACTTGTCCCTTATAGTCTCTTAAAAACTATTCCTTAGGTGAGCATGTCTTACACTAGATTAGTAGACAATGGTAGAAATGCCAAAAAACTGTCGATCAATAACTTGGATACTAGAATAATTTGCATTTTTGATCGAATTAGATGTACTTTTTTAAAGAACAATATTTGAAATCCTCCTAAAACAAAATCCTAGCATGATAGATTAGGAACGTTTCAAATTTGAATCAACCTGACTAAATCAACAAGTGTTAAAATGTTTTGGTGACCTTGGCAATTTGGGTTTTGATCTCTAACCTACATTATTAGATCAAATGAATATTTCTCATGAGAGTTCTATAAGGACAAATTCATTCTATTTAGTTTGTTTCATATTAACATCAACAGTGGGGACCCAAATTTGGGTCCAAACACAAAGGACATAGATTGTAGTGGGCGGAAAAAAATGCACTCAAATCTACCTGAGACCTATTTGTTGGATCAAATTGGGTCTAATGAATGACCCAAATTTCTTGGGCCCTACCATGTGGCAAAAACTATGTTCTTGCATGTAGGGATCATCTAGCCCAGCCCTACCTTAAATTTTAGGACTTAGGATAGGGCCGGGCCTGATCAAAGTCAACAAAACTTAAAGCCTGACCGAGTAGGGTCGAGGTTTCAATATGAAACCCCTTACCCGCGCTTAAGACCCATTATGCAAGGGTTAAAAGGGTCAGGCTGGACCAGCCCTTCCAAATAGGGCCAGGTCAGGTCTTACTTTGTTTAACTCAAATAAAGTAATAAACACTGGAAAAGAAAATTTTCCAAGTCTTCTTCTTCCTTCTCTTTCTTTCAACCCAACCACAAAGAGACCAAAAATTCAACCTTTGATTCAATTTCAAACACAAACCCACGAGACCTATTCAAACACAAACCCGAAACCTATTCAAACACAAACCACTTGAAGGAAAAGTTGCAAAATGCATCTAATACAATTTGAGAATTGCGTATACACTTGCAAAAGGCAAATGAAGAAATTAATAAATTAACCATGCAGTAAGACGAGACAAAGAAGAAAACAACTTACTAAAGGAAGAGTTGAGGGATGCATCCAGTTAACTCGAAAAGGCAAATTAAGAAATTAAGAAATCGAATATGCATGTTGTGCACCTCTCTAACCTGCACACTCCTCCCCTTATAGAGCCACAACCCCAACCCACTCAGATCTCACCTCCCAATCTTGCAACCATGTCCAAAGCTCACATCTACGTCGACATCAATATTCTCCACCCCAAGGAATTCTGTTAAGTCCTTGACTGCCACGAGGATTTGTATACCATTGAACATATGTGGTGACCAGAGACTGCGATTCTAATTGGGAATAGAAGGTGGCGGCAGCGGCGGAGGAGTATGGTTCATTGGAGTTAGTGAAGGAATAGAGAGTTCTGAGAGAAAGAAGGCTATGGTCATGTAGAGTTGAATAGTCCAAGGGACTTCGATCAGTTCAATGTCTAGGTTTTGCCCTCTTAGAGACTTGGAGTTGAACTTTGACTCTTGGAGTTGGGCTTTAGACCTGTTAAGCAAAGCAAAGTAGTTTTTTTGTACATTATTGAGATAGACTCAAATCTCTATTCCAACCAATTTGAACTCAAATTTGAGTCAAAAAAGTAAGTCTCCATTGTTGATGCTCTAAGTCTGCGGGTGTATATGTGTATTAAAGGGCTCACAAGTAGTTGAAATTCTAGCACATATAAAACCCTGGAAGTGGCGGCGGTAGATTGTCTGAGGCTGACAAAGCCTTGTGGTTTTCTGTTGTTGAGCTTGGGCTTTGTGCTTTCCTTTAATCTTGATTGTATTTTGTTATATTTATATTATTCTATGTTGCGATGGATGAAAAGCTTGAGATTTCTCCCATTATAGAAGGAAGATGCATGTTGCAGCTTAAGACCATGATTTCATGGGATTTGTGAACCAAACTCAATGGTAAAAGATTGTGGATTTTCCGAGGTAGTAACTCTTTCTTACCACCTTGTTGAGGTGCACCCATACGTGTAATCTAATTGATTCATTAAAAAAAAAAATAACTGATGTATTTCTGAGAAAAGTATTTGAAATTGTATATGATAATATAGCCCCTTTGGTCGAAGCACCACTTCTAGCTTACATTATAATTTATAAAACTAACATTTCTTCACACATGCTCTGCATATGCAAGTTATTATTATTATTTTTTTTCAGAAAATAAAAAAGAAAAGAGTTGGTTATTGCAGAGAAAAGAAAATGGGAGAGAGAAAAGTAGGTTGTGGGTCTTTTTTAATAAAAATACATTTTGTAATTGTCTTAATTATTTTTTTATTTTTTTTTAAGGAAGCGGTATAAGAGCTAACTCAGCACCCTTATCCAAATTTATTAAAAATCAAGAAAAACAAGATACATAGCAAGGGGGGCTAAACCAAACCTTGCCAATAAGAGAAAATACAAAAATGCAAAGTACAGAAGATAACTAAGATCCTTTGAGAAGCTGGGGACTAGGTCAAGACCGCTTCCAAAACAAACATAGTACTAATAGACAAGAAAAAGAGGCACTCCTTATCTTTCATGCTTTTTCCACCCATAAAAATAAGGCAACCCTTCCACTATAAAAAACGATAATTTGGCAAATCCAAATAATCTGATGGTAGAAACTTGTAGAGCTCACTAGGAGGATTATCATACCAAGTAAACGTTGCATTTGTGATTCCTAGATTTGCCATCTTGTCAGTTGCAGCATTATCTTCTCTAAAAATATGACTACATCGAAAATTCATTTGATGTACTTTAGATAGACAATTGCGCCAACGAACTCTTAAATTCCATGGAGGAGAAAATGATCTAGGAGAGAAGCAAGCTACCACACTAATAGAATCACTTTCCGACCATAAATAGAACCACCCTCTAGCATAGGCAATTTTGATAGCTAAGATAACAGCGTAAAGTTCAAAATAGAAGGAAGAATTACAGCCAAGCGACTGACAAAAACTCCCTAAAAAACCACCTGAGGTATCTCAAAACACACCCCCACAACCTTCAGGGCCTGGATTTCCTTTTGCCAAACCATCAGTGTTTACTATGACCCAAGGAAAAATTGACCATTTCCAAAAAACATGGTGAACTTTGGGAGCCTTACCACGTTTAGGAGCAATTCCAAGAGAAGACAATAATTGGGCATCCAAAACACCCTTACAGTGACCATGAGCAAACAGACTAATTTGACGAATCCATGCCAAAATTGAACAACACATAGTAGAAAAGATAGGGGGACGATTATCAAACCTGAGCCTATTCTGAGCCTTCCATATTGCCATAAAAGTAAACATGCCAGCTGCTAGCCACAAATTAAAGGGCTGAGAAGAGAAAGGCTTTCAACAATAGCTCACCCAAAAGTCCAATAGAGAGTCAACAGAAGAAAAAGAAGTACCGAATTGAGCAGCCAACCATCTCCAAACCCGTTGGGCAAAAGGGCAGTGTAAAAATAGATGTAATGATGATTCCGTAGAAGAATAACATAACTGACAAATAGACACAATAGGAATCCCACCTATTTTCACTCGATCATTAGTAGGTAACTGATCAAATAGGATTCTCCAAAGATGATGCCTCAAAAATTCATAACCGGCTGAGAAAGATAGCTCACCAGAGGAAGAAGGCTCCCAAATATCAGTAAGAGGGAGAACAATATCTGAAATCTGTCTAGCCAATCTCGGAAAAGTGTGACAAAAGAAAGGAGGAAGTTGCCATGAATGATGTGAAATAAAATCTGTCACCTGAAGATTGCTAAAATGAGATAAATTTGAGATACCCAGGGTTTCCAATATAGGAGCTTAATTATCCTTGTGATTTAATTAATTCTCAAAGTTTATTAATCTTCTAGGGTCAATTATGTCAAAATTTTAGATTTTGGCTAACAAAGTCTTTTCTCTTAATAATAGGGGTTCCCCTTGAGTGCCTTAAGGTATCAGTACCTTAAAAATCTGTAATTGCATCTGGGCCGTCTATTTTACGCTGCTAAAATGGACGGACGAGCATTTGCGGGTGCAGATGCGCATCCACCGCATGTAATCGCATGGTGACCTGCTATATCAAGTTTCAACAATGCGATTTCAAAATTTTGAAATCAAACCTTGAAATCGTTCTAAGCTGGGTTTTTGGCGATGGTTCAGTTGTAAATTTACGTTCTCTGATGAGAAATAGTCGGATTTGATTGTGGGTTTCAGTAGTGTGGATTTGATGATGGCATTTCTCAGTTCAACCCATTTACTGTGACCGATTCAAGTCCATCTATGGGTGGTTTCTATCCTGGCAGGCAAAATGGTCAGCTTGGCAACAACAATGCAAAATTCAACAACAATTCTGGTGGCTATAGGGGGAACAACAATTTTAACAATGGCATGAATAGCGAACCACGAAGGTGCCAAAACTTGCAGGACTTTACCAAATTTTCAGAATGCCTCAAATTTTCCTCTTTAGATGTTATTCAGTTTAGTCGGATTGGGACTAGTTTTCACGAGCCACATATCGCGAGATGTGAAGATAATCTTGGAAATTTTGGGAGAATATTAGGAGTTTTGCGAAAATTTCCAATATTTCCTGAAGGTGCCAAAACTTGCAGGACTTTACCAAATTTTCAGAATTCTCAACAAGGCAATTCAAGCATCACTGGCTGTCAATACTGTGGTAAATTTTTAAATATCACACATATTGGTAACTCGAGTCTTGGAAGGTTGAGGAATATCAAGAAAGGCATTTTGGGAATCGGTCTGATTCTATCTCTGTTTGTTACCAGAAAGGCATTGGTTGTCCACGGATTCCATTATCAAGAAGTGTATATGGTTTGAGGAACTTTAATCCTTATAAACACAATACTGTGGTAAATTTTTAAATATCACACATATTGGTAACTCGTGTCTTGGAAGGTTGAAACTGAACAATGTGCTTTTTATTCCTGAACTTGATGCACATTTACTTTCTATATATCAATTATGCAAACAGAACAATTGTTCTGTTCGATCGGTTTGATGAGTTTATGAGTGTCATACAGGACAAGGTGCTGGGAAAGGTATTGTACAAGGGACTGAGTAATCAGGGACTATATCCAATACCTTTTGATTTGCCATTGTATCTTCAGAACAAAAATGGGGACTACTTGAGGACCAAGTAGATTTGTTGGTAGATTTGTTAAGCATTCTTAAGGGGTAAGAAAAGTGACCAAGTATCAAAACAATGTCTCCAGTGATGAGAGCAGAGTGGGCCGATGAAACTAAAAGCCCAGATGAAATTGTAGGCCCAGACCAAGGTTAAGACTCAGATCTCTCATTATATACAGTGCAAAGCCAAAAGAGGATGTGCAATACGTTTTTCTATGCTGCAATTGCAAGTACTCCAATGACATTACATAGACATCATCCACAGTGGTAGTCCAGGTTAGACAAGCCGTAGATCTCATGTATTTCTTTTCATCCATGTGGAAAAATATACGGTACGATGTCTACATAAATTCCAAGGACGTCAACCCCAACCGAAAATGGTCCACCTCCTCCATTTTCGTCAAGAGAATGTTAATCCCTAACCCCCAAACCCCAAACCCCAAACCCCAAACCCTAAAAGCCAAACTCCAAAACCCTTCGTACTACTACTACTGCATCATGTCGGATCGTTAGATATGCACCAACCAATTGCTAATTCAAACTCTTTTCATCCATGTGGAAAAATATACAGTAATTCATTGATCGTTCCCAAAGCCATAGTAGCAATTCAGAAGGTTTTCTTGAAATCGGACAATTCACAGAGGTGCTTTTTCTGTCCTTCAAGTTCCCTCCCCAGTCAGCATCAGAGTATCCTGCAATTTCCACATTAGTGTCAAAGGTATAGAAAATACCACAGTTAACTGTACCAGCAACATATTGGATGATCCTTTTGACAGCTTCTATGTGAGATTCCTTAGGATTTGCTTGAAACCGAGCACAAACTCCCACACTGTAGGAGATATCGGGCCTACTGGCAGTGAGATAGAGTAGGTTGCCAATCATGCTTTTGTAGAGGGCCCATTTTAGCAGTATAAAATAGAGGGCCTAGATGCAGTAACAATTTTAAAGTACTGATACATCTCCCATATTCTGTGTCGTCTACATACAAGACCTTACAATCGCAATGCTGAGAGGTGATTGATATGTACAGAGAGCAAAATGGAAGGGATTAATTCTATTGCTTCTTAAAATCTAGGCTCTTAGTCATTCGAATTTAACAGATGTACTTACCCCCATACATTACGTAATTCTAGTTGCGGCAGTTTGACGTGCCATTTTCACGCAAATCCTAAGAAGCTAAAATCAGATGACACAATACATTACTGGTTTCTAGGACATAAACATGCCATTGGGAAGGTTTAAGGTTGCAAAGCCCACAATGGCCCAACGGGAAGACAGAGCCTAGAACCAACTTTGTTCTTTCTTGATCGAAGAAGAGTGAGAGTTGAGAAATAAATTGAGAAATCAAGGCCTCCCTGAATTTAGCTACCTCGTTTGAGTTGCTGCCGGTTATTATAAGATCATCCACGTACAAGCACACAATCCCCTCTCTTCTGGTGCCACTGATCGAGAGCACTAGTCCATCCCCTCTCTTCTAGTGTCTCCAACAACATAAGTCATTCAATCAATTCACGAACAACAATCTCAACAAACGATCATCACATAGCACCAAAAAAATTATTACAATCACAATATAATATCTGCTCCGGAGGTCGCAAGTCATGATTAACACTCAAATTAACATCTGCCCCATGCTGATCTAGCTTTGACTCCACAATATAATATCTCATGTTGTTGCTTCGACTAGTACCAGACAATTCTTAAAACAACGACCTGGTATTCCAAGGAGTATACATCCAATACGACCTGCTGTTGAAAGGCTTGGTATAGGGTTTAGGCCGGTGCTTCTGAGCTAGAAAGTTCTATAACTTCCATTTCTTCCTCAAATTTTTCCGATGGGCTACTCTGTGCGTTACTCCTGGGGCTCTTTCAGCCCCTCGGTCTCTACGATCTGCCTCCATCTGCTGCCAAGGAACCAAGATTGAATCCTGAGTCCACATGAAGCCCTTAGATCAAGAGATTGCATTTATTCGTTATCCACTATTGGCCTGTAAATCATTTGCAGCTTCTCAGCTTGGAAAGGTTTCAAGGTTTGATTTTAAAATTTTGAAATCGCATTGTTGAAACCTGCTATAGCAGGTTACCATGCGATTACATGCAGCAATTTTAGCCGTGTAAAATAGAGGGCCCAGATGCAGTAACAATTTTAAGGTACTGATACCTTACGTCATGGCAGAACTTTCCTAATAATAGTATAAATAATACATTGTTTGTCTCACCTTTGATCTCAATTTTCTTTTTTGTGAAAATATAGTTTGATGTTCAAAACTTTATTCTTTTATTGAAAACCAACCATTTAATCTAATACTATGTCAATTAGATCGAAATATCAATATGTTGAATGAAACTCTTAGATAGGATTACATTGATGTGTATACACACGTACACACATTTGCGTAAGATGAAATCTATATTTACTGAAGTGTAATGGTTTGAACATCCCTAAACATATACCATTTAAACTGTATACTTATTGCGACGTTACTGGTGTCATATACTCATATATACTTTTACCATACAAGACCATTTGTTAAAGAAAACTGGATGCGGTACACTTTGGTTAACGGCATGATAGTAATAACGTTTTTTTGGTACTTTCTTTAACTATCAAAAAGCACACAAAAAGATATTTCAAAAAAAAAAAAAAAACACACAAAAAAATTAAATCACCGTACAAGAAAATATTTTTCTGCCATGTATGTTACATGTATTTGTTATAATCACGTGAACCAAAACCGGAATTCCAACTACAAATTAATATTCTGAAATTCATATTAATACTTGCTTTTTTCATCTAGAGCCATATTTTTAAAGAAAAAACCTTTGAGCGCCGTCACTTTTTTCTTCCCCTCTCCATCCGGCGGCTTGCGCTACAGGCGTTGTCGTTGGACTAGTTGTAATTTTCTTTGTCTGGTTGTCTGGGTTTGTTGTGAGGTGTAAGCGGTTGGTTATGGTGCACATCGAGTTTAAGGCAGAGGCAATCATCGAACTGCCCTTCAGGATGGTCGATTCAGTCTGATTTTGGGTCAGAAGCAATGACGAAAAGGAGCAATGGTTGGTGCTTGAGGTTATCTTCTTCTCGCAAGCATCTTAGGGATGGGTTGGTATCGTCAGGGATAGGATCGATCCAATCTGCAAGTAGGTGGATGGTAGGGATTTGTGCGAGTGTGTTACTGTGGCAGCGAATGGAGAGGGTTTATATCTGATAATTCCAAATCTTGTTTTAGTATACCTGAGATGGTACAAGCGAGGGGAAGTGACGGCTAAGGAGATGACGGTGAAGAGACGAATGTGATGGCATGGTATCGATAGTAGGGTGGTTGCAGTGCTGGTTTTACTGTAGTCCCAAGTCTAAGTGTCCAGCAATCCAATTCGGTTGGGTTGGACCCACATAGAAGTGAGGTCGTAGTCAAAATTCCCTTGAAGTTAGTGATGGGTAGAGTGATTCTTGCTTGGAGTGTTCACTAGGTCGATCAAAGGACTAGTCAGGTGGACTAGAGGACTAGGTCTACCAAAGGACTAGTCGGGTGGACCCTCGGCGATGGCAAGTTAGTATTGGCACAAGTGAGGTTGTATGATTCGTTAGTCTTCTTAGCTGGACACGGGTTGAGATGTAATGGTTCCGCTGTTTCTGCGCATGGGTTATAAATTGAAATTATGTTTAGTTGAATTTACCACAACTGTGTTGGCTTCTTATTATGTTTAGTTGAAGTAAAATTGTTAGTTAAACTTTTCAAGTTTGTAATTTGCGATTTGTAAGACGGGAGGGTAATAAAATTTCCCATCGTCTTGTAAAAGAAGATTTGTTAGTCAATCTTTACGTTGCTTAGACTCGGGCCTTCTTGGTTCCAACACTGTGTTAGTATGGACTATGGACTTTCAGTTTGAAATAGTGTGGGCAAAGTTTTGTTCTATCACATTTATGTTGACTCTTGACAGAATAACTTTTACACCCTACCCATTGTAATATTTCATCCTGAATTCATCATGAATGAAGTTTCTCTTCTAAGAAAAAAATAAAATAAAAATAATACACTTAATCAACGTCTTTCTTATGAATCGAGAATGAATTAAAGTTTTGCCGAACAATCTGACAGTTACCATGTTTTGAAATTGAAAATAAGACGTTTGTTTTGGTGAATTTATGTTAGAAACTAGGATTTTGCTTCGAAGCTTGTCCGCCTAACATAACCAATAACAAAAAGAGGAGTGATATCCGCACTTCCCATTTTACAATCCATACTCCATATTTTTTTCTTTAATACCTTAAATTTTGTCTTTTTGTAGTATTGATTGTAAACATGTGATGTATGTTAAGGTACGAAAATATGAAAGATATAGTGTAGATTATAAAATGAAAAGTGTGTGTTTCACTCTGAAACAAAAATTATCCTTATTTTTCTTTTCTTTTGAAACGAACATTATCCTCATTTTAAATCCCTACAAATTAGTAAAAGAAATTATTTTTCTTCGAAATGTGAAAAACATGACGCAGAACATGGACCGCTCTTTATCTAACGCCACGTGGCGCACACGTGTGGGCCCAATAAATTCTCTTTGCATGGAGATAGTTTCGAAAAGGAAAAAATAAAGTCCGGATTTTAAAAAAAGCTTTATATTCCTAAACAAAAATCTCATTCAACCACATCGCCGAACCCGAACCTATCTAAAGCTCGAAATTACAACATTGCCCTTGCATTAATTAAACTTGAACCCACACAAACACTATCCGACTCACACTCACACGCTAACAAAGCTCTCTAACTCTGTCGTCCTTCAGGAGGGGAGCCACTATCCTCACCCTCCACAAAACACGACTATGTGTACAACAAAATTTCACCCGAGATGTTAACCCTAACACCCAACAGATAAAAGAACAATAGCAATCTTGACACATTGTTATTCTTGAGCTTTTACATTAATTATGGACATCAAGGATCGAGCCTTCACCGGCCTCCTCATCCTCCTCGGGCCGCCTTCTTCGTCGCTCCCATCCTCGTCGTCGAAGTCGTCTTCCATGTAGTCCAATTGATCCCCATTACCAACGTTGTGAGGTGAAGAAGGTTGGGGATCGGTGTTGGCACTACTAGTACTACAAGAAGTTGCAACATTTCCAGCTGCTGACTCAATATTATTGGCCTCCTCCTCCTCCACCACCACCTCGCCTTTCTTGCCTCTCTTTCGGCCCCATTTTGGGCCGAACCCCGAATAGTAGTAGAACTCATACGGGTTCGCCGACGACGCCCCCTTCTTCACTGCCTTGGGTCTGGCACGACGGGTTCCGGCTAGAGTCTTGGCCGGGGCCGCCGCCGTGTCCTTCTTCGAAGCCACAAAGTTGGAGGGAAGAATATTGCCATTGCTAGTAACGTTGTTGTTACCATAGGACGACCTTCGGATATGATGGTCACAAAATAAGAAGCCTTCTTTCGCTTCCTTCTTGCATTGCCAGCTCCTGCCGTCGTTCTTCTGACACCTCACAATTGCTCTGTCGACGTTATCCAACACATCGCCGGTCGCCATTTCTGCCTTGTCGATATCCATCGGCGACGCAACGCTGCGTTTTATATTAACCACAAGTCCACAACGTTTCAAGCGATAGCCCACAGTCGACCGCGATAATTTCGAATAATATTATAGACGATAAAGAAAAGAAAAAAAAAAACAACGACAGAAACTGAAAACCCTAGTACTTGAAATACAGCAGTGAAATTGGAGAAAGAAATTTGAATCGAAGAATAGAGAAGCTGGGTTACCTCTCGACAGCTGCAATAGAATCCCCCAAGCTCCCATTTCCGATAAAACCCTCCCCAGCTTCGAACTACAATGAACCATAAAACAGAAACCCAGCAAGCAGCATCAGAAATGAGGCAGACCCATTAACCTAATTCACCACCGGGAGCTGAACACTCGATTGAAGCCCTCAAATTTTAGGGTTTACTACGAACCCTAATGTGTCGAGAAATGAAGAAATAGAGAAAAACCCTAGTGGCGGAAATGCAGATGGAGCAATAAAAATTCAAGAATAGAGAGCAGCGGCGAGCTGGGTCCCCGCAGATCTGCGGAGAAATTAGAAATTTTGCAGAGAGAGAAGAAGAAGAAGAGGGAGGTGGGAGAAGACTGACCTGGAGCGGCGACGAGTCGAGGAGGAGGTCGAAAGGGCAGGGGCTCGAATCCCAAGGAGACTGGTTCAGCTTGCAGATGTGGGGCTGCAGGTCCTCAGGAGCTACGTTGGGGAAGAACTGGAGCGGCGACACCTTCAAGTTCTTGCGGATCCTGACCATGTCTTCGAACGATAAATACAATCTCTGCGGGCAGACAGATTCGATTGGGTTTGGAAGTGAAAGACCTATAAATGGTGCGATGGGATTCTGGGTTTTATGGGGGTTTTCTGGCGGAGCTTGGTCGTGGGTTTTTGCTGTCTGGCAAAGGAGAGGGTGGGAGGGGAGGTTGGGTTTGCAGATCTCGCAGAACTCGATAGATATATAATCAAGGTGTTTTTTTTATTTTTTAAATTTATTTACTTTTCTGTTGCTTTCTCGGCCCTTCGTATATATTTTCGATTTTGTGATTTTTTGGACGATTTTGGCCTCGCGAGTTTGGTTTATTCACGTGGGGTTTGGTGTCCCGGAGAGATAGCTGATTAGCTGCCTCAAATGATAGTTGTCCAAACCGGAATAATAGTATTTAATGCGCGCACGCCCCAAGATTAAAAACAAAGTGGGAAAGTACAGTACAGAAAAGTTTCAGGCTAGTTCAGTCATTTCAGGTATTTTAGAACAATCACGAAAAAAAAAAATGTCAAATACGAAATTTTCAATATTTCATTGTCGTCGTTAGTAACGAGCTGAGCATCGTTCGTGGTTTGCGTTAACGTGTTTAATTGCTATTAAGATAATTTGTAGAAGCGGCTAATTAGCCTTGTTTGATTGTAATTGCTATTTTTGATAAATAAATAGTTGTTAAAAATGTGTGAAAATTTAAGATGCACAAATAAAATGTGTTTTTTTTCCTACCGACATGAAAGGTAAAATAAGAAAATAATAATACATAAAGTTGATACAGTTAAAGAAATAACACATCAAGTTTATATCATAAAATCTAGTGGGTCATACTTAGTTAGAAATGCACTTTTTTTTCTAACCGTGTTATAAATTGGTAGGTATAATTTCTATACTCTCATGTTGATATCTTAGGGTTAAAACTTGCAAAATTATTGTATAGGAGTGTAGGGAGGGTAGAGAATTCTTTAAGAATGAGTGTTTTCTCCTTGGACAATGTTAACGAGCATAAGCTAGGTTATGTAATAGTAATATGATAATTTGACAATGGCCATTTACTTACGGTTAAAAATCACCACGTCGTTGAGCTAAGATGAAGAAGAGGTGGTGCGTCAAATTGACTAGGGTAAAACGCACGCCGTTAGAGCAAGTGGAAAACACACTTTTGGCCCCACAGTAACCGAAAAGTGTTTTGATGAGTGTACGACCTAGTGGGGTCTGAGATTTGAGTCAGCAAATACGGCTGCGATATGGCCAAATGATGAGGTGGCGTAGCATCTGATACTAGCATTTTCCTTTTTACAGTGCGGTAATTATGGGTGGGGCGGAAATGTTGTTGGGTAAAGTTAGTAGATAAGATAGATATCGCTATTCATAAATCTGACTCGGGACAAAGTCACAAAAGCATCAAAGACGTACTAATTTGTTTGGAACTCCCGATAGAATCAAAACAAAACTAATCATGTTTTGGAGATATGCTGTAAGGGCACTGGTATCGCAATAATCACAGAAGGTAAAGAAAATAAAATGAAGATGGTGATCCATGAATAATTTATATCTCATTTTCTTATAACATATGCATTGTTGATCGCATTGCTCGTAAAAATTAGATGAAGTGAAGTTTACATACATTAGTGATGTATGCAATTAGTTTGATCCAAGTCTGTAAGAGATTTCATCAACAGTAAAGTAGATACAGATATATGTAGAAATAATTTTCTTTTGCTAATTGAGATTGGTAATTAGCCAGATATCCAAATCCTGTTTAGGAGTACCCGCAGCAGTCCATCTTCACCTTAATTATATATTTGAGAAAAAAAAAAATATCGAGTAATCTAATTTACTTCAAGGATTTTGGGGGATTTAGCCCATCTTCCAATTAGTAAATTCTATCCAAGCACCTTCCTGTTCATTAGCTATTTCTGCCACAAAAAAGATTCTAATTAAAAAAAAATTAGACGCAGTGAGATTATCAAAACCTTTCTAACATATCTTGTTCTCGTGGTTTCTAAATGTTAAACAGCGACAAGCATGGCCAGTGGCCCACCATTGTACCGATACTATCCCAACTTAACCACCCGTTAGGTGTTGGGTTTTAATCATAAAAGGCCTCGGTACAATTGAGTGAGATCCACCCACTTATAAGTTATATTTTATTTGTCACTTTTCCAATGTGGGATTTTTCCTCTCCAACACGCCCCCTCACGTGCAACCTAATTCTAGGTCTGTACGTGAAATTAATTAATCCAATTTCACATTGGAAATTGGGACACAAGCCTCATATCAGAGACTTGGTCAATACAATCCAAGGCCCACATTGGACACAATTTCACATTGGAAATTGGGACACAAGCCTCATATCAGAGACTTGGTCAATACAATCCAAGGCCCACATTGGACACTTGGTAATTTCGATGGCAATACAGGGAACCCCAATTTGGGCTCATGATACGTGCCTACGTGGAGACGCAATTGGAGAAGAACCCGCTTTGATACCATGTTGAACAGCGACAAGCATGGCCCGTGGCCCACCATTGTACCGATACTATCCCAACTTAACCACCCATTAGGTGTTGGGTTTTAATCACAAAAAGCCTCGGTACAATTGAGTGAGATCCACCCACTTATAAGTTATATTTTATTTGTCACTTTTCCAATGTGGGATCTTTCCTCTCCAACACTAAACTGATAAGTGCAGTAGTACAGATGTAGAGGACATGATTTGAGTTTAGGTAACCCTAAACCTTAATTTAAAGAGCTAGACCAATTCAAACTGCATATATCAATACTGTAATGTCCGTAATTACAACCAAAGTATATAGCGGATAAGAAGTGGAACTCAAATTCGATGAGAATTACATTTACAGATCATGACTTTAGGGTTATACTTGTACATAAGAAACATTTGGCTGCTCTGACTGGTCGAGAAATCTTTTGAGTTCACTCTGTGAATCTAGGATTCTTTGCGGGGAGTTCAATTCGATTCATGCATCATAATAGGTAAGGACTAAGGGACAAGCCTGCTTATATATATAGACAGCTGAATGCGGGACTATCACAGCAGGACTGTTTTTCAATTTGTGACTAATTCGCTACAAGCCTACAAGACTTAGACAGGTATGAAACTGTACGTGGCAGCTCGCTAGTTAGCTAGCTGTGGAATATATTTCATCATCGGTTTCTTTTTTTGGAGACCCAGACAGGCCGGAATGGACCGGCCGAAGTGTCGGACTGTACTGTAATGTACTGAGTTTACTGACCCTCACATGGCTTCCCACACATTGCAGTGCTTCTAACTACTGCATATTACGTCCTCTTTCTCTCTTTGTGAGCTAGTTCAAGCTGTTCAGCATGTAATATATACTGTATCATCTTAGGAGTAGCCATTTCTTTTATGTTTCTTTTTGTTTTGGTTTTCATGCTTGTTTCATGTATCCTAGCAGCCTAGCTAAGCTTGCTGTACGTAAACAATTTTCATACGCATTAATTAATTAAATATTATCGTTTAAAGACACCACTTAGTTATAAACATGGAAAGTTGGGAATCAGGAATGTTACTAGTTTGGACGCATAATTGCTTTTATATTTGATTTCAAGCTTGAGAGATACTCCTCTCGACTCTTCTTAGGTATTAATTGCATTGAGCTAAGGGCTGTTGGTATATCATATATATGTTATTTGGAGACCTTATCCTGTAGATTCAGCTCCACTGTAGTTATTACGGTGTAAAGTTGGTGGTTGTGTGGTTCGATACAAATTAGGATGTAGATAAAAAAAATTTTACATTAAAAATGAGACACACCAACATGAGTAATATAAGTGATTAGATTATTCATAATAGTATTGAAGTCTTTTGAGATAAAATCTCAATTCTTGATATCAAGGTGGTTTAGTGGAGACAATATAACTAGGTATCATGTCTAGTGTAAAAAGTGAACTCAAGTTATTTCTTTAAACTAATTAATATTAGAACTGAATATTCAGCCTACCATGTCTAGTCTATAAGTGGACTGATAGAGTTCTCTTGCACATAATTCACTATTTGACTCAAAAACAAAATATAAGAGCAACATCGACCATCAATCAATAAATGTCATCATTTGAAATCTCACCGCATAAAACAAGCAATAAAATTAGGTCAACAACTTAATCCACAGTAACACAAAGTGAATTAGCTTTTTTAACTAATCAAACTGTGTGTGTCAGTGTGTTCGTGGGGAAAAAATTTGTAGATCTCCTCACTTATTTTGCTGATTGGGGTAAGAGTAAGGGCTTCTTGCTGAAGAGGTTGGATCCTATGCCCTCGGGATTTAGATCAGTGTTGGCAAGTCAAATTAGAATAGGAAGGAGAGGAGGGGGTTGTTACCTACAAAAGGTTCTATGATGCCTGAGTCAGTAAGTGTTTAAGTTGTAAAAAGTAGAGTAGAGATTTATTACTTACCTAGATTGTTCATCTTATCATCTTTATAGGTGAGTCTGAGCGGATATCCTGATTAGTGCACATAGTGGTGTGCAACTTACTGCAGTCACGCATTAGTGAGTCCATAACTCCACTCGTAAGAGGATGTGGGGAAGGGCTTCCCACTTGCTATGGATTCAGTCGAGCTAAGTGATTCCACCTTACCCAGATCCACCTCGAGAAATTTCTCAAATAGGTTGGGCAGCCTCTCTCTCAGCCCTTTCTTGACTAGAACTCGATTCCACCTTACCAAGTCCACTCCGAGTGTATTCGTCCTCGAGAGTTTTTCTTAAATAGGTTGAGCTGCTTCTTACCAGCCTATTTCCCTATCCTCTTTCCTTGCTTTTATGGCCAGTATCCAAAAGACGCTGAGTTTCTAATCAACATGGATATCCCCAAATCAAGGTAAAAATATGTTTCCTCATATCTCTCTCTCTCTCTCTCTCTCTCTCTCTCCTTATACATCTCTCTCTCAAATTCCTACCTGCAACCCATATCTTTGTACCTAATAATCTGAGAAATAGGGAAGGCCACGTTATTTCAGTCTTGAAACTACAGTCCAAAATGACTTTTTCAAAATGTCCCCAACTCTTCCCTAACAATGCATTTTCCTTATCATGAATGTCAATTCCAGACTCTGTCAATCAAGATTTGGATCCGCCAACACAATGATTCCAATCCAGACCAACTAGGTTTGCATCTAAGTACTAAAACCCATCATTAGAGAAAAAATCTTAAATTTATTCCCAAGCTTGACCAAATAATTGATCATGAAAAATTGACAATGAAAGTTGGCACCTAGCATCAGCTCTTCATGGGGCATAGAGGAAAAAAAAAACATAACTCGACAACACCAGTTGTACCACACCACACTTTGTGCCAACCTCACCTCAAAAACCTCCAGCCTATCACCGTCGACCGCGTGGGTCCTGCCACTTCCCTCCTAACGCGGACTCGGACTTTCCCACCCATTTAAACCCGAAGCCCAGTCTCTCGTCGGATCTTTCCACCTTCGAATTTCCGATGGCGTTTCCCTACACAAACCTCACGCTCTTTCTCTCTCTGCTTTCTCTCTCTACCCTCTCCCTCGCCCTCTCCCTCTCCGCCTTCTCTCCCGTCGACATCTACCTCTTCGACTGCGGCTCCACCGTGGACTCCACCTTCGACGATGGCCGGCGCTTCGTCCCAGACTCGTCCACTTCAGCTCGCTCAGTTTCACTCCGAAACCAAAACCCTAATCCCAATTCCCCCCAAATTTACCAAACCGCTAGGGTTTTCCGGCGGCCGTCCAAGTACGAGTTCCAGATCCACGACCCGGGGACCCAGATGGTACGCCTCCATTTTCAGGGCTTCAATTCTTGTAATTTCGATTGGAATAGTGCTCAATTTCAAGTCTTGGTCAATGGGTTTGTGGTTTTGAAAGTCAACAACTTTGGATTTGGGGGTGTATTAGGTCCTATGATTAAGGAGTACTTGATTTGGGTCGGTACTGGAAAGCTTGTGATTCGATTTGTTCCTGATAAAAAGTCGAGCTTTGCGTTTGTGAATGCGATTGAGGTCGTTTCTGCACCTAAGGACCTCGTTGCTGATACTGCAATGTATGTGAGTGATGGGAAAGTTGTGGGTTTTGATGGGTTGGCTAAGCAAGCTCTTCAAGTTGTGCATAGGGTCAATGTGGGAGGTCATAAAGTGACGCCCTTTAATGATAGTCTGTGGAGGACTTGGATTACCGATGAGGAGTTTTTCGATTCGGGTTTCGGGTCGGAGAGGGTTTATTTTGGGGGGAGGATTAAGTATCAGGATGGAGGGGCTAGCCGGGAAGTTGGTCCGGATAATGTGTACAACAGTGCAAGATTGATTCGTAGTACGAATGCTTCGATTCCCAATGTGAATATGACATGGGTGTTTCCTGCAGTGGGTGGGTATAAGTATCTGGTTCGGATGCATTTCTGTGATTTTGCTAGTACTTCGCTTGGTTTGCTGTATTTCAATGTTTATGTGAATGGGAATTTGGCATATGAAGATTTGGATTTGTCTAAGGCTGCAAATTATATGTTGGCTTCTCCGTTCTATGCGGATTTTGTGGTTGATGGAGATGATTTGGATTCTTTGACTGTAAGTGTAGGACCATCGAACGCTAGCGTGCCGTACGCCATTGATGGTATATTGAATGGTATTGAGATCATGAAGTTGAATAACTCAGTTGGGAGTCTTGATGGCGAGCATTGTGCAGAGTGGGTTTTGAGGAGTTGGCCAAGGGGACATGTTAGTCTCTTGGTTCCTCTAGTTGCTGCTGCTTGTGTGCTGCTAAGCTTATCTATGGTTACACGTAGGAGGATCATGAGGAAGAAGGAATCTGTGGCATGGACGAAACTGCCTGTGGATGTTTCAGAAGTTAATGCCAAGCATGGAAATATACATCAATCGGATATATTGGAAAGCACTTGAGGGTCAATGAATAGCAGCTGTGGTTTTCAGAGTCTCTAAACAGTGTTGTAATCTTATTGCTTACGTTGTATAGTTATGCAATAGTCTGAAGTCGTATAAGTTTCTAGCAATATTTGGTGTAGTTTCGCACTTAATACTTAAATACACGCAATAGTTTGGGTATACTTACTTTTCTTACTGCTTAAGCCTTCGGATGTTTTAGGCCTGATCTTGGCTTTTCTTTACTAGATTACGGATGTTAGTATCTCCAGTTTGTTTAGCAGTTGATTATACATGCCCAGATGTGAGACTTTCAGAATAAGAGAATTTGGTTCTCTGATCGTCTCATTTGAGAATTTGAGTCTCCAAAGACTCCTTTTTTCAAGTTTGTTATCGTATATTCAACTGGCCATTTACATGGCTAGTACATTACACCAGCTTGAAAACAGGAGGCAAGGGACTTTCAAACACACTGTTGAGCAGCAATTTCAATCAAGGGTAGCCATGCATGAATATAATGTTTGTTGCAGCTTTTGTGTTAATTTGACTTCGTAATATTTCGTGTGGCTGAAATCATAATCTTGGTGAGAGGTTACTATCGATTCAGGAAAGCAACTGAATGAAAAGAGGAGGAACTAAGAATAGCCCCCTCCTAAACTCATGTCTCTCCTTATTCGTTTGTATTGATAAGTGCAACTGTGAGAATACATAAAAGTAAGAACCAAGAACTGCAGCAGCTGCTAATGTTCAACCTAATCTGACACGAACTCTAAAGTTCTCTTACTACAGAAAATAGAAGAAGAAAAAATTTGTTCGTTGTTCGCGCTCAATCATAAACCACACTTCATTGATAAATACAACACGGAAAGCAGTAAAAACCATAACATCTAAGCCAAGGAAAAGATCAAAACGTCCTGGATTTGGTAGCTCGACAAGGTAAAGACTCCAACTTCAACACCACAACATCAGAGCTGATAGACATCTGGAATATATATTTCTAATGCAGTTAGTCCAGATAACTGCTTCAGCTCCAAAAGACTAGCATTCTTTCTTTCGTTGATGTCTCTCTCAGCCTCCCATTTTTCAAAACTGTTTTTCATTCTCAAGTCTTCGAGCCTTGTCAAACTTGATATGACATTAGGTGAAATCACTTCAAGCTCAGGGCAATCCGATAAGTCCAACAACCGCAGATGAGTCAATTTTGCTATTTCTTTCGGCAACTCTTTGACCTCGGAGTTAGCATAGCTAAGAGTTTCCAAGTTTCTTAGCTCTCCAACTCGAGCTATGTCTTCCAACGTGCATCCATCTAAACACAATGTTTGAAGATTTGTTTTTAGCAATTCAAGAGATGGAGGTAGTGACATAAGAGGCAGATTGCAAATATCCAACACCTTGAGTTTTGGCATTTCTTCAAAAAAATTGCTTGGAATTTTCGAATGGTGATCATTTCCTTTACCATTACCATGCAAAAGAAACATTTCTAGCTCAGGACATTTCCAAGGTACTTCAGGAAGACTGGGGATATTGCAACAGGACCAGGAGATCTTACTGCACCTTTTAAATGAATCTTGGTCTGGCCATTCTTTCAACTGATCAACTCCATCTTTTACGAGGACGTGTGGATCCTTAGATGCAATCCGGATATAGCAACATCATGTACAAGATCATGCATTCTGACACATGTATTATCATCTCCGTCTAGCAATAGACAAGAACTCTTAAGTTTATCAACTTGTGTGTACAATGCATTTCGAGCTGCTTCAACTGTAAGGTCTTTAAAAAAACCCAAACCCATACTATATTTCAATAAGTTCGTCAAAGAAATAGAGTTCCCCTGTATAGTAGTACCACACAACAAGAACAATGGCTTAAGCTGCTCATTCAATCGAGTGTAACTCCATTCAAGACCCGAGTAAGCTTTTTTTGTTAAGTCTTCTTTCTCATCAAAGCTGACAAGGCATCTCAGGGCATCTTCCCACATTGGTAAAGAACTACTTTCTAAAGCTCTTGCTACTGTGATAACCAAAACAGGCAAACCTCCACATCTTAGGGCTACTTGAGTTGCTAAGGATTTTATAGCGGGATCTTTAGTAACATCACCTGCTTTCTTCTCAAATAAAAGCCAAGTTTCATCTTGGCCTAAAATGCTAAGCTGAAACTCTCTCTGCTTAATCTTACCAGAAGTTAATACCTTTCGAGTTCTAGAGGTCAGCAGTATTTTACAAGTAGGTATATGGGGAAGCCCGAGAGTTTTCAAGTCAATTGCTTCCCAGACATCATCCAAAATCACAAGAGTCTTCTTGTCTTTTATTCTTTCACATATTTTATTGGCTCTTCCGGCGATAGTCTCGTCTGACAAAACTCCAAGACCTAACTTTTCAGCAATTTCCTTTTGAATTGGTTCCAAGTTTGGAATTTTCACATCTCGTACCATGACTGCATCATCAAACAGATCTTTCTTAACTTGCCTGAGAACTTCTTCCACTAGTGTGGTCTTACCCACACCCCCAATACCATACACTAGAATCATGTCGGCACTGGAACTTCTCAATTCATCCATGATTTTATTCAAAGTTGAAATCCTTGAATCAAATGCCTCATAATCTTCATCAGATATGACACATACCTCTTGTGGGCGAACACTGTATGAAACACTAGAGAAGTCTTTTCTTTTGTAGAGTTCATCCACAGCCTCCACCAATTTTGTTGACTTTCTGCTTAGTTGATAACGAAGTCTCGGATTAGGACAAAATTGATGGAGACGCTTCAGCTTTCCTTGACGTTCATCTTTCAAGACTTCGTTTGGCTCTTCATTTGCTTGGCCTTCATCCTTCAAGACTTCGTTTGGCTCTCCAGTTGCTTGGCATTTTCCCTTCAAGAATTCTTCTGTGTCTTTCATGATCTGAGCCACTTCTTCGAGCCATTTTTGGACATCCTTATGGATTTTCTCACCTCTTCTATCAGCTTCATCAACCTGTTGCTTTACTCTATCTCTGGCGACGCTCAAATTCTTCACTTGAGTCATTAGAGTTTGAAGATTCTTGTTGTAGTGGATTAGATAACCCACTTGGCGTCCCACTAGACGTCCAAAGGGTTCAACCGTGTACTCGGCTATTTTTCCAACAACCCCGTTACCAATTGCACAAAGACAATCCATTCCTGTTGAATATTCATAAATGTAAATATTAAGACATATTTACTGAGATTTGACTCATTTAAAGACATATTAGAAGTAAGAAGACTAGAGAGATTATTCAGAGCACCGCCGTGCACTTGCACCAACATAAATGAATGGTTAGATTGCATTAAATACACTTTTTGTTTATTAAAAATAAAGTTGATAATAAATATCAAGGGTTGAGATTATTTTATAAGGGTTGGGTCACTTACACCGTCGGTGCATAGAATAATTTCCAAGAAGACTAAATGATGACAAGTGAACAAGTTCAGCTTCTTTGCCTACAATACAAGATGTCTATGGACGAAATTCAGTGGACATTTATTATTTTCATGAGTTATTCAAAGTCAATGGTGTTTTCTTACGTACCCAATATGTTAAATTTACATGCACAAAAGAAAATATATGCCACTTAGTTTACTCACATTAATTTTTTTTTTTTTTTAAAGAGAAATCTTTTACGGAAAAAGAATTATAAATAATAGACTATGAAATCGACTCACGAAATGATCATATATTCTGAGCTGTATGACTTGATGACATAAAAAAGTAAAGTAGTGCTAGAGTGCTTGAAACTCTTCTGTCCTCAATTTCCTATATCTATTCCTGTCCTCCATTCATATGGTGACATTTATGCACCCGCTCCATCTCACCTAACAACTATCTAACTCTTCGGAAAATAAATTATAAAAAATTAATTAATTTCCGGAGAAGTTAATTGAATAAAATAAAAAATAAAAGAAAACTAAAAATCAGAATGCAAATCTTCTTGGAGTTCTAAGATTTGTAATCTGATTGCCTAGATGAATATGGTGAACAGAAGCCTTTCTAATTCTGTGCTCTCTCTTCCCCAACTCTAATACCCACCAACTGGAGAAAACAAACTTTTTGGTTTGGATTTGAATTTAATAGATCACTATCAACGTTCTGATCTTCTTTTGGAGTCGATCTTTTATTTACCTTTTCACTGAAGAATGCCAAGGCCTGCCTTAGGTAATCGGGGCAAACGGTTGATCATAAAGTTCCTGAGCCGGGGGGACCTGCCTCCCCCCCTCCCAAATACTCTTTGCCAAGAAAAGAAAAAATGAAGAATTGGCCAAAACGCTTTATGATTATGTCTTTGCTTTTTATCCTGGAGATTTTGATTTTGATTGGGATTGCTTTTGACTCTTAACAGTTTCCCATCTGTATCTGGCATTTCAACTTCTTTCTGATTTTTGTAATTGGGTTGACCAGTTTTCACAATTTGATCAAACTCCGCTGATTTGAGTTTCGTATCAAAATCTGGATTCATTTTCAGAGGACGTGTTTCCATAACTCAGTCCGGATCTACGACACCTTGTGTCTAATTCTGCGACTAATTAACAGTCACCAAAGTTGATTACGTCTTCCATGCTTAATTGCTTAGTGAGAGAGTGATGGCACACATTCAGGAATTAGGGGGCAAGCGTCAATAGAATCCCAGTCTAGTTTTGTTTGTGATTATATTTTTTTTATTTAGTTATAATCGATTTTGGTTTTGATCTATTCGGTACCCATTTGAACTTGTGGGTTGGTGATCTAAAATCATCTCACAAGACACTTTTTGATGAAGGAATATAAGTTCTGGGTTGGTTAACTTGATGAAGTTTTAGAGATAATGAAAAGAAATTGATATACAGTTTTGGGTCTCAAACATTTTTTGTTGTCGTGACTTAATTGACAAGACCAAATTTGCTGCTGCATTTTGCTTCAAGTTTCTTCAGTTATTATGTAATTTTCAAGTATAGTAATAGACTATGTTTTTATTTGGAATGCACCCCCGTCTGCTGTTGTTAATTCGGTACAGTTTTATCTAGACTAGACAATGTCATATTTAAATATTGTAATCTTTAAGTTAGTACATATTTAAACCACATCAAGTCTCTAACACCTAATCAATTTCAGAATTTGAACGGAGTTATTTGAATGGAGTTTAAACTTGCATTCGGTTCGATAGCGGTTATTTCCAAATAGGATCGGTTTTGGGCCGAATCCAGTCCTAGGCTTTTTATCCTAAATGAGTAAGGTAAGACAGAAAAATGAGTATTTATGTAGTGATAAAAGAACTTACGAGTGGATTGAGCAATTGAAATTAAACGAGGTACCTTGTATGTCTTGTTATTTGGTTATGGAGTTGTGATCAACTGGGAATGAAACTCGTTGCTCTTCAAATTTCTTCACTGGGTTCGTACTTTGAGTGTGAATACCTACGGTTCTTCTTGAAAAAAGAACAGAGAGTAAGAGCGTGCAAACAGATGAAGTTATTTTCTTTTTCTGGTAATTGTTTCCAAACAACTCGCAGAGCAGAAGTAAAGAAAATATTAGAATGACACAATCAAATCAAGGAACGGATCTGGAAATCAAGCTAAGGGGATTTGTTTTCTGGATTTTATTGGCTTTTTGAATCTGAGAAGTAGAGCTATATCAAATAACTATAAGCATGCTGCAGGGTGGAGTACGTACTCAACACAACTGAAACCAATGAAAGCAATGTTTATTCTTTCAGTTTATGATATGATAAGTGAGTCATACATGCATGTGTTTGTTATGTAGTATATGGTATGCATCATATGAAAATATTCTAGTGATATATAAATAAAAAACTAACCTCTTTATGAGGCGAAAATAATGATGCCTTTATATGAGGTTAAATATTATAGTTTGTATATTGTTTTTTTATGTTGATTTCATGTTGCATAATTATATGTAAACCTTCTAGTTAGGTAAATTTAATGTTCTTCACTTACTACCTTTGATTAGGTTTATACTAGACATATCATATTTTCTCTTTGAGAAGTGAAAATAGATCAGGTAAAACATTCATGAGTGTTTCTATTGAGACCTCCAAATCTGCTCAATTGACCTCACTCTATTATGAATTATTAAATGACATATATAACCTCTTATAAAATGACTATTAAGGACAATAATTATACCAAAAAAAAATTATATTTAATTTCTCTAGACTTTCTAATTCAATAATATTATATCGCATTCTTATTATTTTCCTTATCTATTTTCATTTTCCAATTTCACTACATACTCATTAAAACTTTTATATATATTTATTAAGAATCAAAACTATAATCAAGATCATGTGACATAAAAATTCCTATCATCATATATGTTTTTTTTTTTTAGTGGAAGACGACAATAGAACCAACACACACACCCATGCAGTGTATCCCAGCATAGCCAGACTAATCACTGCACCGCAGACGCACGAACCATTGGGTGTTTTAACTAACCTAGGTCCCTCAAATCTGCTGGCCACGGGATGGAGCTGGGATTCGAACTCTAGACCTGGGTGTTCCAGACTAGGCAGCTCGACCAACACACCACACCCCGTGGTTTATCATCATATATGTTGAACGCATATTGGTTCGGGATAACAAAAGAAATCATATTATGACCTAAATCCCAGTCTTTCCATTATATTTGCAAAAAAAAGAAAAAAAAAAAAGAGCTAGCAGTAAAAAAAAAACCTAAAAACTATTAAATAATTAATCATGACGTACAGAAAATAGAGAAAATAATTAAACATTAAGAAAAACTACTCTTCATTTTTTTTGCACATCTACAAGAGAAAAAATGGTTTAAAAAAAAATCTTTTTTATTAGAAATTAATTTTTAAAGCCCAATACCTTGTGTTTGAGTTTCTTTTTTATTGGATAAGAGATTTATGTAATTTGATTAAGGAATGAATATGTAATTAATAGTTTGTTTGCAAATTATATGAGTGAGGTTATTTCAGGAACTTAAGTGAAGTTTAATGAGTAAATTTAGTATTTGAAAATTTGATAGGAGGTGTAAAAAGCAAGGAGGTCAAGTGAGTAAATTTGGAGGTTCCAATAAAAAAACTCAACATTCATTTGCTTACGTACTTCTTGGTTAAATTGATTTTAATTTTAGAAATCAATTGTATTTAGACATTCCACAAATCGAACCCACCATCTTGCGTTTCTTTTCAAAAAAAACCTTGTCAACCAACTCAACTTGCTAAATAACGTGACAGTATATTCAAACTGTAAATTTGGGTGTACACCTTTTGCATTTCTTTCCTGTATTTGGTTATTGTATTATGTATCTCATTTGTACAGAAAATGTTAAATAATATGATTGAAAATCAAAAGTTAATTTTTCTTGATCTCGATTCTGACCCAACTAGGGATGGTAATGGGCAGGATAGGGGTTGGGGATCAAAATATCATCCCCGTTTCTGAAGTAATTCTCTAGCCCTAATCCGTTAGAATATATTGTAAATTCGCCATACCTGTACCCTTTGGGTATTTAGTCCCCATACCAGCCCCAAATCTCAGTTAACAAATATTTCTATTCACTGTAATAATTATTATTATACATTATTTAAATTACTAAATATGAAATTACAATTACAACATAATAAATATTAAAGAATTTAACTTTACCAATATATTATAGTAGAGTTATGTTTAACAGTGTTATGCGCAATAGTAGTTATCAACATATTTTATAAGAAAATTCAACAATATGAATGGATATCTACACTAGAAACTATTCACATCCTATGGGTAAAAAAGTTCTTGATTACTCGCCTACAAATTGGTAGTTAGTTTCTGAAAATAATAATTTTTTATTATTAATTGTTTACTTAAGTTTTGACTTTTTTATCTGTGATAATTAGAAATATATATACACAGTTATTTATTATTTTAGGTGTATAAAGGTAAATATAGTATACCACAAGGCCTCTTTTTTTTTTTTTTTTTTTTTTTTGAATCAAATCAAAACGATTTCATTAGCTCAAGCTAGAATGGTACATTATATACCTTTCCACTGCCTTGATACAGAGAGCAGATAAGAAACAGTGGTATACAGGATAGCACCACTCACTATAGATATTTCATGCTCACTTATTAAAGTACGCCTATCAACTATGAAACAAACATAGTAAATAGGCAAGTCCACAAGGCCTCTTCTTAAATATAGTATAGACTATTTTATTAAAAAATATGTACTATTGGGTGGGGATGCGGATGGTGATGGGATCACAATACCATCCCGAATAAATGGGGATTTGAAAAATCAAACACATTAGGGATCTCCATCCTCTACCTGATTAGCCACGTATTTCTTCCCCATTAAGGTCATACTTGATGGGTATCCTACTTGTTGGATATTTCTCCCATCTTTAAACCCAAGGGTACGTGGACTCGTGGAGCAACCATGAAAGAAAAAATGTGTGAACAGTTTTTTTTTTTTTTTTTTTTTTTTTTTTTTCTTCTTTCAGTAGAAAAATGTGTGAACAGTTTTCTATCCCAACACCCTAGTGACTTTGATCAAGTGACTCAATCGGTGGACTTGCTCGTACATGTTACTTTTATTTGTTTTCCTCGCCTTATTTTTTTGCTGCTCACAATTTATCAGATTATATCTTTATATATAAAGTGAAGGCCAAAGTACTGTTCAGAGTTGGTTAAATTTTTGAATTTTCGATTTTGCCTATTTGACAATTTGTATAATGCCCAAAAAATCATCTGACTGTTCAAGTAAATCCAGAATATGTGTCTGGCCCAAACTCTAGGTTACTTGACCTAGTGGTAATAGAGTTATAATTAGAGATAATCTCGGAGAATCTTAGAAATATCCATTCAATATATGATTACCTTTCCTTATACAATTCAGATTCTATGCATTGTAATCCTCTATATAAAGAGGCCCCTATTATCAATGAAAACACACAACAATTCTCTCCCAATTTCGATTTTCCTTAAACATTGGCCTCTTTTTTCTTTTTTTCTTTTTTTTTTAAAGGGTTTTAGGATGATGATCTCTTCTTAATACATTACTTTTGGTATCTTTTTTAAAATTCTCAAAATTGCCTATAGCCAATTTTCTTGCCCAACAGACTATCACACACCAAAGAAATTTTGTAGCTAGGGTCATTGTTTTGTTAATTTTGAACAAATTTTAAAGAAAAAACCACCGAAGAATTAGAGATGACATTAAAAAAAAAAAAAATACAGTAATTTTGCTTATACGTTTTTATTTCACTATGAGAAAAAAAAAATTGCACACAGTAAGATTATACAAGCAAAATTTTCTTTTATCAAAATTAACAAATATCAAAATAAACTAATATAAGTGTGAGTGTATAAATTATCATAAAATTATATTGAACACACTTAAATGATAAAAAAGATGGTTTGCACGTGAGAGCACAGTCCTTCTGCACGCGCGTGCGAGAAGGCTAGTAGCTATAAAATGAAGTATAAAGGATTGACGAAACAAAGACATCGCCGTATTATTAACCTAGATTTGAGATATCTTTTAATACTGATATTTGGATCAGACTCATGTAGTACAAGAACCTCTTAACCTGTTTCACTAAGAATTAGCATGTTTGGAATGTTTCTGTTTGTGCGCATGCAGTAGGATGAGATTGGGGACAATAATCAAGGAAATGAAGTTTGTAAGGAACGAACATCTAGAACGAGCAAATGAAAACTTAAAGGAAGTACCTCGATCGTATGTCTTGGTATTTTGTTGTGGAGTTATGACTTGGGAATAAAACTCGCTGCTCTTCAAGTATTTGCTCACTACCAAGTATACGTACGGTACCTCTCGAAAAAGAACAGACTCAACAGAGAGTATGACTACGAAAATAAATGAAGTTATTTTCTTTATCTGGTAATTTGGGAATGAACTTGCAAAGCAAAAGCAAAACAAAGATGAAAATAACACAAATCAAGGGATAAAGGTGGAAATCTAAAGGGAACAATTTTTGTCTTATGGTTTTGGTTGGCTTTTTGAATCTGAGAAGTTGAGCAATAATGAAGAGACTACATCAAGCTTGCAGAGAGGATTACTCAACACAGAATACAAATGAAAACAAAGACTAGCTGAAACTCTCCTCGGTCAGTTTATGATATATCAAAGGCAGAGGAGCTGTTTTTCTGGGTAGGGGCTAGCTTGTTTAGATCACAGATGTGTACTGTGTACATATGGAGCTGTACGTGCAATTGAGATTGTGAGAGTCAACGATTGAATAGTAGATCGAACGCGATGGATGATAAAGCAGTCTTTATTTTTGATTAACAAGTTGAGAGCTCACATCACATGGCACTAATGGCAAGAGAATTTTTTATATGGCTAAGCACATGGCTCTATTAATATGGCTACTGGATATCCTACTTAAGTAGTAATTGATTTACTTTCCCATACAAGCAAGTTGGCCAGCTGTCACACGTTACTTTTGTAATCACATTAAAATATCAGATATGGAAACAATTTCAACGGTTGAAAAATTAATTTTTAAATGTGGACATATTTTCTACAGAAATATTGATATTTTAACGTTGGAGATAAAGGATGAAAATTTGAAGGGAAAAAAAAAAAAGTTTGAAACGAAAATTTAAGATATATTTGTTTGATCTACTATTTACTCTATCTTACATGTGGTATTATTGATCGAGCGGCCTAACATGAAACCTTCAAAATATTTTATTTAAACTTCTCATCTCCAAAATCTCTGTGGTCTTTATTAATTTTTTTAGTTTTTATCCTCTATAAAGCTTAAACTCCAAGAATTTTCCCATAATATTTCATATAATAAATACATATGAAATATTTCATTAATTTTTAAAATTTGAAAATGTGGTCAACCATGTTCATTCTCGATAGGATCCCAAAATCAAATAATTGATTTCCTGTTCAAGTAAATCTTTATTTTGTGTTTTGCCCAAACTCTAGGTTATTTGACCTAGTGGTAATAGAGTTTAATTAGATAATCTCGGAGAATCTTAGAGATTCCTATTCAATGTATGATTACCTTTCCTTGTACAATTCAGATTCAATGCCTTGTAATCCTCTATATAAAGAGGTCCGTATTATCAATGAGAATACACAACAATTTTATCTCAATTTCTGTTTCTCTAAAACACATTATCAGTACGAAACCCTAACCCTGAAATCCTAATTTTATAGCCTTCAAATCCCAGCATCCACCGCCTCACATATTGAAGCCCTAGCCTGAAGGAGTCTAGAACCGGTGGCGGAACCACTAGAACTGGCAGGAATCAACCTGAACCGGCAGTTGGAAAATCCAAACCGACCCCTGCCTTGAGCCTGCCCCGCACAGGGCCCTGCCGATAACCCTTCATAGGCCCCTGCTAAGACCTGCCGAGCCCCTGTGCGCCTGCTGCCAAGACCTGCCGACACCCCTGCAGCATCTGCCGACAAGCTCTGCACGAGCCCTGCAAAGCTTTCGCACAGCTCTTGCACGGACCCTGCAGCAGCCCAGCCTTGCTCCTGCCACCACCGCTGGCCACCAGATTCCGGCCACTTCTCTGGCGACCTCCGGTGACTGTTTTCCCACCATCTTCAATAACTTTTCCGGTTAAGATTTCCGGTAACTTTTTGAGGTGAATTTTTTTAAAAGTTCCCGTTTTTGAAGCTTTTTATTATTTTCTCTTCTTTTTCTCGGGGACTTGCAACCTCCCTTCTTCTACCCCCTTTCTTCTTCATAGAAGAGACCAAAAGCCGAACTGTGGGGGTTCGTGCTCACTCCAAACTTGGAGCTTGTAGAGTCCTCCAAACTTAGAGTTTGTTGAGAAGAAAATGATCGACCACATACATCGTTGTTTCAATCTAATCCAAACCGCTCTTGGAATTGGATTTTCTTGGAAGCGACTACGCTAAGAAATCCCTAATTTCTTGGAGGCCACTACGCTCAAAAATTTTACAGTTTTTCGTGGTAACCTTTTTCGCTTCGAAACTAACCCTAATCTTGTGTTATTTTTCAGGATGAGCAACCTGAACAAGTTGAACTTTGTTTCACTGGAGACAATAGAAGCAGGATACCACAGGTGGGTCCGAGATGTGCGCCAACATCTTAAGGCTGATGGACTTCTAGAAACCATCCAAGAGCCAAGTCAGAACGTGCTCACTGTTGAGCAAGCTATCGTTTTTGAAGCGAATCAAACTAAAGCCATAATCCTCATGACAAGGCACATGAATGACGGGCTCCAAAGTGAATACCTCAATGAGGAGGACCCGAGAAAACTATGGGTGAAACTTGAGCAGAGATTTAGCAGCGTTCGTGACTCCATGCTTCTTGATTTAGAAGTGAGGTGGCATAGTTTCCGCTTTTGTGATTTCAAGTCTGTACTTGATTATAACTTGGAAGCTCTTCGTATCAAGTCTTTGATGGAGTTTTGTGCAAAAACCATTACTGATACGATGTTGATCGAGAATACTCTCTCTACCTTCCCCGTCTCTGCACTGATGATTTCTAAGAATTATCTGATTGATGTGAATGCAGGACATATTACAAGGTTTCATGAGCTTATTGGTGCCATGAACGTAGCTGAGAAGCACGACAATATCCTTGTGAAGAACTATAATGCTAGGCCCGTGGGAACCAAGTCTATTCTAGAGTTTAACTATAGTCACGCCCCCAAGAGAGGACGCAAGGAGCGAAACCCTAAGAGTAGGGATAATTCTGGATGTTCTGGTCCATATACTCATCCTAAAGAGGAAGGGAACCGCCAAGAGAGGTGTGTAAGGAACCGTGGAGGTCAACGTGTGAAGAGAGAGAGAGGTGGAGCCTCCGGCCATGCTGGTGACGCCACCAAAGGGAATGATCGTCCTAATCGCGCCCCAAAGGCACCTCAATCAAGGGAGCCTGACCATAATGATGTTTGTCTTCAATGTGGATCAACCGGACATTGGGCCAAAGCATGTAGAGTATCTCAAAATGTTGCAGACGCATACAAGGCGTATCATGAAGCAAGGGAGGCGTACTACATGGAGCAAGAGGATCAAGAGGACGATCTCGCTCTTAGGGTGGACGACTTCAAGGGCCAAGAAATTGGCGATTTTGATTAAGTCTTTTTATTTTCTAAGAGATGTAGGTAATTGCCATATTATTTTTGTAGTAGATGCCAATGATTTAGTTTTTCTTCGAAGTAGGAGTACTCAATGTAAATGTGATGTCCAGGAAGGTTTTGAGATTAGTGGTACTTCAGTGAGCCTCGCTCCACTGACATCTCTCTACTCACCTGGTCACATTTACTTTGGAATTACCGAAATGAATTAGACAACTGCCATTGTTTGGCATTAGCTATTTTATTGGATTAGATTTCCTTTGGTTAAGAAACGATGATGTAATTCCATTTGGGTTATTAATAAAAGTTGAGTTCTTTTCTTTATACTCCTTTTTAATTACAAGCTTTTCTTTTAGGAATGGATTTTGGAGAACTACAATATCTTGCGGATAGTGCGACTACGCACACCATTCTATACCATAGGTAATTATTCTTAGAGATGTTGTCTACATATTCCTCTGTGACTACGATGGCTGGGCCATCAAGTTTAGTTCAAGGACATGGAATGACCCAATTCCTATTGCCGAATGGCACCTTGATTAAAGTCACAGAAGCTTTCTACGCTCTTAAGGTAAATCGAACCTTATTGAGTTTTAAAGATATAAGAGCCAACGGATTCCATGCCGAAATGCATACTGAGAACGGAAAAAAGTTTCTTTGCATTACCTCTAATGATTGTGGACGGAAGCGCATCTTAGAGAAGTTTATGTGTCAATCTAGTGGACTTTACGTCACTATAATTCGACCAATTGAATCCAATAATGTGGTAAGAGAAGATCTCTTGGATTTTGACACATACTGGCTTTGGCATGACCGACTAGGATTTCCTGGTTGTGATATGATGATCTGTATACTAAAGACTTCACACGGATATCCATTCTTTAGAGTGATACGAAGCAAGAATCGAAAATTGAATCTCGAACTTAGTACGACCACCGTCACTGCCGTCGTCCTGAGCCCCTATATGGCCGCCCAAGTCTCTTGTGACGACACCATAAATGGCGCCAACCATGGCCAAGACACCGTGGATGCCACTTTCCATGGTTTCAATGCCATGATGGGTGATGTAGTCACACATTTTGCTTTTAATAGCGCTATAGACGCTCAGGTCCAACCAAAATTCTAATTGGTTGCTTCTAAGGCCCCTCGCTCATTTTGCAAAGCCTGTTCCTTCGGGAAATTAGGACCGAGATTGTCCTACGCAAAGGATCCTAAAATACTCATTCCATTCTTACAGAGAATCTAAGGGATATATGTGGACCAATTCAATGATCATGCAGACCTTTTAAATACTTTATGGTATTGGTTGATGCATCGACACGCTAGTCACATGTCGCACTGTTGTCCACTTGAAATGCTGCTTATGCTAAACTCCTTACCCAGATTATCCGTCTACGGGCTCACTACCCTGACCATTCCATTAAGTTGATTCGACTTGATAGTGCTGGGGAGTTTACATCGAAAACGTTTGATGACTATTGCATGTCACTGGGGATTAATGTAGAGCATCCAGTTCCTCACGTTCATAACCAAAATGGTCTCGCGGAAGCTGCTATCAAACGACTACAGATGATAACACAGACATTGGTTATGCGCACCAGCCTCCCTTTTTCAGCTTGGGGATATGCAATATTGCATGCAGTGACGCTAATTCGTCTACGACCCACTGCCACTCAATCTTATTCTGCGTTACAGTTAGTGATTGGGTATGAGCCTGATATCTCGCACTTACGCATTTTTGGGTGTGCCTATTATCTGCTACAACATACTGAGATGAGTCCATAACGACGAATGGGCATCTATGTTGGCTATGAGTCTCCAACTATTGTCCGCTATCTTGAACCCTTGACATGTGATCTCTTTACTGCTAGATTTGCGGATTGTCATTTTGATGAGACAGTCTTCCCATCGTTAGGGGGAGATCAGTGTTCTAAAACGCGGCCGCCTAGCCCGTGTAGGCGCTGGGCGGCACCTCTCTGCCTCGAGTAATGTGTAATCGGAGCTTCTGGGAGCTGGGATTTTAGGCTGGCGCCCAGGCGGCCTAGGCTACCGGGCGGCTGGGAAGGCGTTTCAGTTTTTTTTTTTTTTTTTTTTTTAAGATTTCGCGATTAAAACCTAATGTCCCAAATTGATAGGGTCACTTCGTCCCAAAGCCAAAACGACGCTACTCTCTAGCTCAGTCTCTGCTCTGAAGCAGATCGGATAGGAAACTTCTTCGTCGCTTTGGGTCTTTCTCTCTGCGGCTCTGCGAGCGGCTGAACTCTGGAACCAGATCGGAACTCTGAAGCAGATCGGATTGGAACTTCCCGTCGCTGGTCCTCAGTGCTCAGTATCTCCGCTCAGTCATCTCTCTCTCTCTCACTCAGCGGCTCAGTTGTTGTCTTTCTCAGCGGCTCTTATACATATCACTTTGTCTCAGTGGCTCATAACCAGATCGGAACCGGCGACTTCAGCTTCTTCATTACTCAATAGCTCTTGCTCTCTTTCTCTCTGCGTGCGGGGCTGCTCTGAAGACTGAAACCAGATCTTTTCGAACCAAAAGAAAACCCCCAAAGCCTTCTTTCTCAGCCTCTGTCACATCTAGCCCTAAATCGCTCTTCGCTGGTATGAAATTTCAACCCTTTCAAACTTTAATTGATACGTTTGATTTGCAATTCGCAGTTTTCAATTAGATAATATCGAAAGTTTCATGCTTTAATTTAATTTCTGTGAGTTTTTGTGAAATTCAACCTTTTTTATTGCTTCAATTGATTGGTTTCGATTTCGTAGCTCTCTCGGTTAATTAGAGAATTGGGTGAATTTCTGTGTTTGATATGTTGAAGTTTGATGGTTGTAGGCTTGTTGATTTGGTTTTATGGCCGAAATTGATAATCTTCTTTGTTTTGTACTTTTGTTGTAGGCTTGTTTGTACCCTTTGCCCTGCTGCTTGAATTTCTTTCTGTCTCTGCCTCTCTGGACATTGACTACTTGCTTCTGCATTTTTGTTCACATTTGTAAATTTCAAGGCACATATTTGCAAGATTATATTCTTTTGTTTGTAAAAATGTGATGTTCTAGAGTTGAAAGAGCTTCAACGTACATTTGCACTTAACACTTCGCATTTCAGGGCTTCATAATATTGTTCATGCACAATAACAAAGAAAGTGTGTGTGAAAATTATCTTTTTTAGAACGCGCCTCACGCACGGCGAAAAGGAGAGAGAGTATTCGAGTGTGGCCTCTCCCGGCCGAATGCCGCCGGCTCCCTGCGGCTGCGTTCTGACTCGGGAGAGGAGGATAGCCCGGGCTTGAGGCATGGTTCTTTGGCAGAGGCCTGGCTCAGGGATGGCGGCAGAAGGTTTGACGACGGAAGGGGCAGATCGAGTTAGATCTCCTCCTCGTCAGTCATGTGTGAGATCTGGCAAGGAATAACGATTGGGTGCTCGCCGGAGGCAGGTCGTGGCGTCACGGGTGGTTCACGGTGCTCGGCGATGGATGGGCCTTCGCTCCCAGGGCAGTGACGAGCTCGTTTGTTGGCTTGCCCCTTTCTGGGTTTCAGTCTCAGACATCGTCTGGGTTAGGGGAGGCTGGCTTTGTGGTGAGGCGATGCGGCGGCGTGGAGATGCGTTGCGGCGACGTGGCGGTGCAAGTCGATAATGTGGTGACGACGGAGGGCTCTGGCAGCAAGTTTGGTGGAGGAGGGCGGCGTTGGATCCTTGCTGGAGGTGGAAGTTGGGCCGGGCCTCTGCGCTTGGGCCTTACTGCTTGGATGGGCTCTTGTTTTTAGTTGCTTTTGCTTTTGTTGGTTGTTTTTTTTTTCTGTTGTTGCTTTGTCGATAATAAACTCCAACTGTGTTCTAGTTGGAGCCAGTGGCATGTGTGCCAGTCTTTGCACCTTGTGTGCCTGTTTTGCTCTAGGTAGGTGGCGAGTTCCTTGCACTTGCAAATGGTCGCTACCTCTTAGTAGCAGAGTGAAATTAAGTGTCACTGGGTGTAGTGTCCAGGGGCATCATAATGGGAAAGCTGTGCATATGGTAGCTATGCGTTGCTGTAATCGGGTTACAGATCAAGTTATCTTTCTGTTGTGTCACCGCTGCGTTAAAGCAGTTAAAGCAAATAGAGGCCAGTAGAGCTCTCTTTGCTAGTTGGTGCTTTGTTGAGTACAAGCGTTTAGTAGAGACTCATTATAGTATTTCAGGAGGTTCTACTTATTGTAATCAGGGGTTTAGGCTCATTGTCCCCCCCTTGTATTCGACAGTTTCTTTAATCAAGGCTATCAAGGCTTGAGGGCTGCCGCACCACCCTTTTTCTCAAAAAAAAAAAAAAAAAAAAAAATTGTTCATGCTGATGATGATTTGCTGGCCAATATGAGTGACAAGAAGTATCTAAATGAGCTAATTTTGCAATGGGGACCAAGTGGAGCAAGTGTACCCAATGATTCACAAACTGACAGAGAAGTGCTTGAAAAGCTCCAACCTTGTAGAAATCTAAAAAAGCTCAGAATTTATTGTTATGGAAGCACAAGATTTCCAGGTTGGTTAGGAGATTCTTCCTCTACTCTAGTATGTCTTGGTCTTTACAAATGTATAAATTATTAATTACATAAATAAAAGCTATAAAAATTAAATAAAAATTAAAAAATAAAAAACCGCCTGGGCGCTCCTCCCCAGCCCACCTCCCGACTAGCGCCTAGTGATTTTTAGAAACTTGGGGGAGATAAGAACACAGATGTTCAACAGAAACTACAGGAATTGTCGTGGTTTGTCCCCACTATGTCTCATCTTGATCCCCCTACCGCATAGTCCGAACTTGAAGTGCGATGAATAATCGAGCTCTAGAACTTAGCAGATACTCTGCCTGATGCATTTTCAGATGTTGCCAAAGTGACGAGATCACACATACCTGCTGCAAACGTGCCTGCAAGGATTGACGTACCAAATACTGGACGTAACGCCACTCTTGTGGCACCAGGAGATGGCGCCACTACCCAGGATGGCAGTGATGTGGTGTCTATAGCCGAAGGTCCCACGAGGAAGTGTGGTAGACCAATTGGTTTGAAGGATACTCGCCCTAGAAAGAGAGCGAATGAGGCACAAACAAATCCTTTGATCATCGATACTCCAAATCCATGTCATGATAATGTTCCGGATTATGGTTATGTGCAAGAGACATCATTGGGGGATGCCTCAATGTCAGAACCTATCCCTGAGAACATAGAGATCTCTGTAAATTACACTAGTGTACATGGGACGTGGGAAAGAAACTCCATCATCATTGATGATGTATTTGCGTATTCAGTAGTGCGTGAGATTATTGAGACCGATGACATCGAACTACCCTCCGTTGATGAATGCCAATGTAGAGCTGATTGACCAATGGAAAGATGCGATACAGGCAGAACTTGATTCTCTGGCGAAAAGAAAGGTAGTTAGAAAAGTTGTACCAATACTGCCCAACACTAAGCCAATTGGTCATAAATGGGTATTTGTTAGAAAACATAATGAGAGAAACGAGGGTGTAAGGTACAAAAAGCTCGCCTTGTGGCTCAAGGCTTCTCATAACACCCTGGAATTGACTATGAGGAGACCTATTCTCCAGTAATGGACGCCATTTCGTTCCGCTACCTTGTCAGTTTGGTAGTTTCTGAAAAACTGAATATGCAGCTTATGGATGTGGTTACTGTGTATCTATATGGGGATCTAGATACAAAAATATACATGAAGGTTCCTGATGGACTTTAGTTACCCAAATCAAGTGGCTCTAAACCACGGAGCGCGTTTGCTATAAGGTTGAAACGCTCACTATATGGATTGAAACAATCCGGACGGATGTGGTGTAACCATCTAAGTGACTACTTGATTGGTAAGGGATATGTTAACAATGAACTATGCCCATGTGTGTTCATAAAAAGGACAAGTTCTGGATTTACAATAGTAGCGGTTTATGTTAATGACATGAACATAATTGGCCCCCTTAAAGAGTTAAGGGAAACCGCTGAACACTTGAAATCTGAATTTGAGATGAAAGATCTTGGGAGAACACGATTTTGCCTCGGTTTGGAACTTAAGCACCGTAAAGATGGTATCTTGATTCATCAATCAACTTATACCCAAAAGATGCTTAGGCGTATTAATACTGACAAGATTAAAGCCTTCAAGCACCCTAATGGTCGTTTGTAGTCTTGATCCAAAAAATGATCCATTTCGTCCAAAAGATGACGATGCAGAAGTGCTAGAGGCAGAAGTGACCTACCTAAGTGCAATAGACGCATTATTGTACTTAGCACAATGCACGAGACATGACATCTCTTTCGCTGTGAACTTGTTAAAGATATCTTTCAATACCAAAGTGGTACGATTGATATGGGTTTGTTCTATCCCTTCAGAGAAACAATGGATTCGGACCCATCAAATGCCATGGACGCCACACATGGTGGACTGCGTTCCCTCTCCCCATCCCAAAACGATATAAGTGTTTTGGATGGTTTTGCTGATGCTGGGTACCTATCTAGCCCACACAAAGGTTGTTCTCAAACTGGTTATGCATTCATTATGGGAAAAACCTCGATATCTTGGAGGTCTACAAAGCAGACCTTTTTTGCTACCTCTTCGAATCATGCAGAGATTATTGCTCTTCACGAAGCAGTTCATGAATGTATATGGCTTCTATCCATTATTGTACATATTCGAAGTTATTGTGGTCTGAAGTCTACCGTAGCTGAGCCAACGAGCATTTATGAGGATAATGCTGCTTGTATTGAACAAATGAAGCAAGGCTACATCAAATGCGATAACACCAAGAACATATCGCCTAAATTCTTCTACAATCAGCAGCAACAGAAGCTCTTCAAGATCAAAGTGAACCAAGTTCGATCTGAGGACAATGTGGCAGACTTATTCACTAAGTCATTGCCCAAATCCACGTTCGAGAAACATTTGGAGAGCATTGGCTTGCCAAAGTTATCTGAACTCCCATGATCATAGTCATCAGGGGAGACGCAGACATCAGAGGGAGATGTCTACATGTTCATCTCGAAATGTGAAGGGTGTGTTGTACTCTTTTTCTTCTTCGACCGATATTATTTTTGTCCCACAGGGTTTTTGTTTCACGGCAAGGTTTTTGATGAGGCAACGAGAGGAGCACCAAGTTTGGGCTACACAAGGGGGAGTCTTCAAGTAAATCTCTATTTTGTGTTTGGCCCAAACTCTAGGTTACTTGACATAGTGGTAATAGGGTTTAATTATATAATCTCGGAGAATCTTAGAGATTCTTATTCGATGTATGATTATCTTTCCTTGTACAATTCAGATTCAATGCCTTGTAATCCTCTATATAAAGATACCTCTATTATCAATGAGAATACACAACAATTTTCTCTTAATTCCTGTTTCTCCAAAACATTTCCTATATTTTTAAAATTTGTTATAAATTTAGGGACTTAAAATTTCAGTCTTCACATTTTCTAAAATAAAATATAAAAATTTAATGAAGCAGTTGATTGAAATTGTTGAAAAACTACACCAAAATACTGACTTGTCAAATGGGTGGGCCGGCACACCTAATAAGTGGGACGTGCTCATATTAGCGCACAAAAAGAACAGTATACACAACTCAAGCCACATAATGTGGCACCCTATGAGCCGAGTTCGTGTCTAAACATACTTTTGGATATTCGATCAACTATATACTCATCGCGGAGGAGCTGTTTTTCTGGGAAGTGGCTAGCTAGTATAGATTACAGATCTGTCATGTGTGTGTATATATGGAGTTGAGCAAATGACTGTGAAGAGTCAACGTGTGAATAGTAGATCGAACTATTTACTATATCTAACCATGGATGAGAAAGCCAAGTCTTTGTTATTAATTGATAGGTTAAGAGCTCACATCACTTGGCACTAAACTAATCGATGTATTATCTTTCTTTAAGGTTAGATATTAGTGGTTTTTTTTTTGTTTTTTTTTAAATGGTAAAGAACGTGGCTGTATTAGTCAGTCTACTGGAAATATTTTTTCGTAATTAACTTTTCCATACATGCAAGATGGCAGTTCTTCCATACTTTCCTATTGTTTTGGCGAAGAAACATACTTTCATGCAGTCGAATAAAGTCTCTGCTGATGAGGGCTTAACGGGTTTGTACTTTGGTAAGCCCCCAAGTCCTAGCTTGAAGGGCAAGAAAAAGATATATATGGTTGTGGTAGAAGCCTATTTAGGGCATCTCCAACAGAATACCTATTTTTTTAAAAAAAATTGAAATTTTACAAATTTTGGGATAAGTTTTATCTCCAGCAAAATACCTATTTAAACAGATCATATCCAAAGCGGAGTTTCGCTTTGAAAGTAACATGTGAAGTTCGAGTTTTGGTTCACTTTTCGGTCGCACATCCACATCCTGACCATTCATTTTTTAGGTACTAGTGTATAGATCATCTTTACAAATTTCCAGCCAAAATGATGATTGTTAAGGTATCTAACTTGCTTAAACCAATGAACGGACTGAATCTGTCAACCTGAACCATACTAGCTTTAAAGCAGTTATCAATGCCTTAACGATCATCAATTTGGCTGAAAATTTGCGGAGATGATCTATACACTAGTACCTAAAAATTGAAGGGTCGAGATGTGGATATGTGACAAAAAAGTGACCCAAAACTCGAACTTCACACGTTAATTTCAAAGCGGAGCTCTGCTCTGGATAGAATCTGCCTATTTAAAAGCTAAATTTAGCTTTAGCTAAAAACTCTAGCTAAATATAGCTAGAGAGGAGAGAGAAAATAACTTCACGTAAAATCTTCAACGTTCCAATTCTTCAGTTCCAATGTTCCAATTTTTGAGTTCCAACGTTCTAATTTCTAGGCTCTTGAGTTCTCTCTTCCTATATTTAAGATGAATTATGAATTTGTAAATTTTGTGTGTAGTTTTCAAAGGGCATCTGAATAATTGGCGATATCTGCCATTAGAGATCTCAATTCTTCATAGACTGGTAAGACTTTATCTTATATGATTCCTCTATCTTATGTTACACGTGCTAGACGTTCTATTATGTTGTCAATTGATTGAAAAATAAATCTTGTATTCATAAGGATTATTAAATTGAACTCATCTTACTGAAGTTATGTTACAGTGTTTGTTTGTTTGGAATTGAGAAGCTAGGTGGTGTGTGTGTAATTGTGTTTGTTCTGATTGTGTTTGAATATGTAAAAGGTCGGTATGTCTGTGCTTATGTTTATGTATTGGTTTTCATCGGTAAAGAGATTCAGGGTTGGAGTTTGGAGTTAGGGGATTAGTGTGTGAAATAGAGAGCATGGCAATCGGTGGTTGCTGAGAGAATTGAATTTGAAAATAGGACGACAAGGGAAGTTTGATTGTTTTATGTGATCCCACTTGAGAAACGTTTGCTACTTTAAGTTAATTGGAAGATTCATTAACTTGATTGTGTTATTGAATAATAGTGCTTTTAGTGTCTATGCCCTTTACTGGCAGTCTTTATGCTTGGGGTAAAAAATCAAGAGCATGTGTCCAGAATCTATGAAAGATTAGATCATATTATGCTGCCTTCTTCTTAGCTTAATTTATTCCATCAGGTTTTTTTTTTTTTTTTTTCCTTTTGGCGGTGGAAGGATATTATTCCCGCAGGCTTTACTATCTACTAATCTGACCGTGGTCCTTTTTGTTTAACTTTGGATGGCACTCCTACCTATACTAGAAAAGCTTTTATAATGGAACATATATGGCTGACACATTCTCAATTTCCTACACTGAAATTGTTATGTGCAGATGGGTTCTGAAAATGCTACATACTTTATTGATCTCCTCAACACAGATTCAGAAGTTAATGACTCTTTTTTTATCCACAACGATGGCCTCAATATCGATGGTTGCATGTCTTCTAAAGCACTTGCTATGACATCTGAAATACCTTCTCAAAATAAACCCTCTGTAAAGAGCAAAAATAGATCTACGATCTACTCAGTTCAAGAAGACCTTCTTTTGGTATCTGCATGGCTCAACATTGGCTTAGATCAAGTGAAAGGAAATGATCAAAAAAGTACTGCATATTGGACTAGAATTGCAGAATACTATCATAAAAACAAGACTTTTGAAACTGTTAATGTTAGTGACCGAGGGGTCTAATTAACGTTTAGAGAAAGAGTAAGAGAGAGAGAGAAACATAAGAAGTATAGTGATTCGTCTCCCGCCGTAGCGGGAAACTACGTCCACTTGAAAGCTTAACTAGTGTGTTTGGGTCTTGCAGCCCAAAGGATTACATGAAATGTAATGGGATGTTGAGTAAGTGGGAAGGAGTCTCCTTTTATAAGGGAGGGAGGCTCCTTCCTTTACATGTTCTTCAATGTAGGACAAGAAGTCTCATTCTAGTCTAGAAATACATAATATGGAGGCAACTTGGCAAGGTCGGGAAGGTGGCTTCCGGGTGAGGTATCGACCACTTCCAACTACCGTGGCGTAGCTTAGACATCGGGCTACTGGATGTATGTCTCGGTTGGGCCCTACCATGGCTTGTGGGCTCCCCAAGAGGACTTATGCTTGGTGACATAGAAAATAGCCTTGCTAGTAGAGGTATCTACAAGTCCCCGAAGTCCCCAAGTAAGATGAGCTTCTTGGTTGGGGAGTTATACACATAATGTCACCAAGCATAAGCAATCGGGCGACATAGAGCCCTTACAAGTCCCGAACTCCTTAAGCAAGAAGGGACTCGTTAACCTGCACAACAAATACAAAAACACTCATATGGAGAATGCTTGTTGTATTGAGCAACGTATGTGAGTTGCATTGATATGCATTGGCATATACGAATGTACGATGTGCATGATACATGTTGATGTATATATGTGAAAGACGCCGAGTATGATCGGTCATGACGTATAAACTCGCGGGCGCATATGGTTGTGTGAATATGCGGATTAGCATGTGAATTGCATATGATGCGCGTGTTGCTCGCAAGAGGACGAACGAGGTCGGGTTGACAAGGTTACACTCGGTTTAAGTTTCATGGGTGCCATGAAGGCAAGCGTTTGTATTTCGTGAACGATGAATAGGCGAACGTTTGTGTTTGTTTGGTTTTCGCTCGTATTAATGGAACGCGAAAAGAATTCGATTTGTGGCAAACGACAAATGGTAAAAGAATTCAATGTTCCATTAATGTGTATTATGTCGAGGGGATGTGAGTGTAAAGCTTGGGAATGCCGGAAGGCAAGAGAGTAAAATCTCGGGGGTGCCGAGAAGGTGTGAGTGGAAAGCTTGGGGTTGCCGGGAAGGCATGAGCGGGAAGCTCGTGGGTTGCCGGGAAGGCACGAGCGGGAAGCTCGTGGGTTGCAGGGAAGGCATGAGTGGGAAGCTAGTGGTTACAGGAAGGCATGAGCGGGAAGCTCGTGGGTTGCCGGGAAGGCATGAGCGGGAAGCTCGGGGTTGCCGGGAAGGCATGAACGCGAAGCTCGTGAGTTTCCGGGAAGGCATGAGTGCGAAGCTTGGGGGTGCCGGGAAGGCATGAGCGGGAAGCTCGGGGGTTGCCGGGAAGGCATGAGCCGGAAGCTCGGGGTGTCGCGAAGGTGTGAGCGCGTAGGTTGTGAGCGGGAAGCTCGGGGGTGCCGGAAATAATGTTGATAGATATCACTACTCTGCCGGAAATGCAAGCTGCATATTTTAGAGACCGTCAGGCAGAAATCATGGCAAGAAGAGCCCGTCCAAGTAAAAGTATGTAGTTTGCAAAATAATGAGATTTGCACTTGGTTGTCATTTGTCATTCTCATAGTATTAGTGCTTAATTTTGTAGTACGCACTGGTTATGCACATTCAAATTTTTTATTTCCTTTTCATATTTATTTTCTTGTTTATGAATAGTTTCCATATAATCTTGATTCATTTGCTTTACCTTTATGAAAGTATGTAGTTTACTATAATGCTCTATTGCTTTTACTTTTTAAAAGCTTAGCTTCACTTAGGCAATGAATTTTATCAACAAGACTGTGACGATTGTGGAGCTAATTAAGAGAAGAATTATCGGTCTCCACCAATATACTACAAAGAAGGAAGTCAACAAATTAAATCTACCATTGGTTACCAGCCGGCCCCATTACCTGCTAAACTGGTGAAGGCATCTGCGGAGATTGATTATGAAGGAGAGGACTCACCTAGTGGTCGTGGCCGTGGCAGAGGAAGGGGAAGGGGAAGGTGGAGGGGCAGGGACAGGTTCAGAGGAAACAATGGCTTTGTGCCTGAATATGATGATGGAGGTTATGGCCAGTGTCTACAGATGGGAGCCTTTATTATCCAATCTATGTTTTCTATATTATCTTTATGCATGATGATCATTGTAGACCTGGTTTAGAGTCCTTTGAGGTAATCCCTCTTGTTTTGTCGTGTTGATGTAGGTGACATGTTTTAAAACAAAAATGTCCCCTAGAATTGTTATAGATTCTCAACTACAAAGAATGCTAAAAACAACAAATAAGTGATTATCTATATAAAAAGTGGATATATCACATCAGCAAGATATACTTTGGTCAACTAATATAAATTAGTAGACTTGTACAACGTATGGACTTGTAATAAGACAAGGACTCTGAGAGGGTTTAACATGGACAATGCGTGATGTTTAGATAATAACATATATATCAGAATTATTAAACTCAAATTTCAATCTGCACTTCTTAAAAGAGGAAAAAAAAAAATCTAAACATAATTATCCTACTGATCTCCATGAAGCTTCCACAGGTGCTCGATAAGATCTTTTTGGAGTTGAGAATGAACTTCTCTATCTCTAATACGGTTATGATTGGCAAGGAATTCCATGAATGGATTTGTACGCTCATGCGACACTGATGCTATAGGGGGACTGTTAGCCACATTATCGTAATCATTGTGTAGCTGATCTAAGTTGTGATTGTCATTTCTCTCATCCTCAATGATCATGTTATGCATGATTATGCAAGCCATCATTATATTGCTTAAGTCTTCTTGATTCCAAAAGCGTGCCGGCCCTCGTATAATTGCAAAACGTGCTTGTAACACTCCAAATGCTCGCTCAACATCTTTTTGATATCCCTCTTGAAGTTCAGCAAAATGTTTATGTTTTCTCCCTTGTGGAGCAGGAATTGTCTTAACAAAGGTTGCCCATTGGGGATATGTCCCACAGCAAGATAGTATCCCATTTTATGCTCATTGTCCATGATTTTGTATTTCACTTCGGGAGCACGTCCTTCAGCAAGTTCGGCAAATACAGAAGATCGATCCAGCACATTAATGTCATTATGAGAGCCTAAGAGCCCAAAGAATGCATGCCATATCCAAGGATCATATGAAGCCACAGCTTCCAAAATAATTGTTGGTTCATGGATGTGGTTAGAATACATACCATGCCATGCTGTAGGACAATTCTTCAATTTCCAATGCATGCAATCAATGCTCCCCAACATTCCACGAAAGCCACTCTCTTCGCCTATGGCAAGCAATCTTGCGATGTCATCGCTGTTTGGTGATCTCAAGTACTCATCACCAAAAATTTCAACAACTGCCTTAACAAATCTCTTAAGACTTTCAATAACTGTACTTTCGCCAATTCGTAGGTATTCATCAACTTGAACTGCCGACACGCCATAAACAAGCATTCTTAGTGCAGCTGTCATCTTTTGGAGGGATGACAAATCGAGAACTCCAGCGGCATTCCTTTTTTGAACAGCTGCACTAAGAATGACAGTGGCACAGGTAATCCAACAGATATGGGCACCCACCAACAGATTGCCATTAGCTTGGTCCACACACTCCAAAATGCTTCGGACACCCAATCCACCTCAGGTAATCCAACAGATATGGGCACCCAATCTGATTTTGGCCTCTAATTTGTTATGGGCCACCAAACTAGTTTCAGCATCCAATCTGGGTTGGGCCTCCACTGGGACTTGAGCCACCAAACTGATCTGGGCAACCATCCAGAGGTGAGCACCCCTCCACTTTTGCCACCGACTGAGGCTGTCATAGTCATCCCCGCCGCCACTCGCTGCAACTGATATGCAGAGCATCTTGTCTCCGCCTCCATCGACTGACACATCAGACCTTCAAACCAATCCGGTCTCGTCACCAGATTCCCAGACCCGGTCGCACCATCCGCTTCCTCTTCTGCATTCCGGATTAATGCTCCAGCCTGGGTACATAAAGCAAACCACAACGCCGAGTCCTCATATTGCTTCACCGCCTGCAGCGACCAACCGGTACCGCCCAACTTACTTAAATCGCGCCATTCATCACCACCGGCACGATCATTGCTCAAACTTCGATCACAATCAGGTCGACTGACCTTGAGGCATCCCCTAGATGGTCTGAGCCACCCATAGTCCAAAGAGATGTCCCCTGTTGCAGGCGTAGATCGATGGTGAACCAAGAAACTGGCCATCCACCGCCACCCCGAGAGGTCACAGGAGGCGGGAGAGGGAGCATATTGAAGACGCGATCCATTTGAGGGGCAATGCACAAATCTTATTCTTGGAGACCAAAACTTGACGTCAACAGGGCGGTGCACGATCTTTCCTTCAATAGAGGAAGAGATAGTGTCGTTAGAAGGATTGATTTACGATAAAAATCGCCATGGAATTCCTTGCCAACGGCGGCTAGGGTTTAAAGAGAGTTTCATGCTAAAACTCTTTTTGTTGAAACTTCGTATTGATAGATATACTAGACGGGAGGCATTCAAATAGCATATGAGAATTACCTTCAACAGAACCGCGTCGGCGGCGGGATTTGTCTTCCTTCATTGATTGTTCAACAAGAGCAAGCTGTGAGGGCAATTTTGTGTTTTGGTTTTCCAGCAGCAATAGCCCTCTTGATAGAGCGAAGAGCAGGCCCAAAATCGATCGAAGGCTTGACCCAGGAATGATTTTGTTGTGACTAGCTGGATGGTAATAGCAACGATTGGAACAATAACAGCAGCGATTAAAGTTATTTTCACGAGAACAACAGAGCTTATAGGTGGATATGGTGTGGGAGCTAGATGCCTGGGAATTTAGCAGAGAGAGAGAGTTCCAGCAATGGCATGATTTTTGGGTTTTGGGTTAAGGTTGATTGGGAGGAATCAATGGCTAGAGGTTCAGAGATAGAGCTTGATCTCTTGCTTGATGTTTCTGGGTTGTTGTGGTCTCTCTCCAACAGCAGCAGACCAGATTTTTATAGCAAAGGTGGAAAAAGAAGGTTGGTCACAAGGGCTGAGAGTTTTTAGAGACCACTCTCAATTTTGGGAAGATGAATTGTGAAAGCTATGGAAATTTCTTTAAGCTAGGAGACTGAAGGGCAGTGGCACAGGTTTAGGGGTGATCCTCCAGAATTTATGCTGCTGTGATCTTTTGAAGATTTTAGTTCCTCAATTTCTGGTATTGAAACTTGTGATCACAGAGTTAGAGAGCTATTGGAAATTGAAACAGGGATTTCTGGGCATATGAATCAGAGAGTTTCTCCATGGATTCTGGGTTCTTGCCAAAAATGGTGAAGCACCAATCCCAACAGCAACTTTGACAACACGCGTTTCTGGTTTGGGGAAGAAGATGGTTCAACAGTCTTTGGGATAAAGGCTGGTGTAATGGACATTGGGTGAGAGAATGGCTTTGGTGGGCTTTAAGCTTTGCTAGGCCTGCTTTCATCTCTCTACTAGCCCATGTTAAGATTTTGGTCCATCAAGCATGAATTTTGGTTCCCAAGTCCAAAATTATCGATGGGCCTTATCGTAACAATGGGCCTCACAGGATCCGTTACCTTCCACACCACATCCCGCCGTATAAGCCCCAAACGCAGCTTGGGCCTACGTGTATTGCGTGGTAATTAAGAGTGTCGGCTGCTTTGAAGAGGCACGTTAGTTGTTTGAGAATTTGGGCTTGTTGTATCTCTTGCTAACTAGAAGGTTTCCTTTTGGCATGAAATGGGCTTGCTTGAAGACCCAACTAGGTTACGAGGTTGATGACTCACCTTCTTCACGTGTCAGTTATTAAATTTGAACTCGTGGAAATTTGGGTGTCAACATTACCCCCCTTGATTATGTAGGTCGTGTGACCCTGTCTCGGGCTACATAATCAAAAATCCGGAGACTTACTGCGTGATTATATATAACATTTTTTTTTTTTTTTTTTTTGGCATTGGCTTGCGTATCTTACTGATACGAGCTATGGCTTATCAAGCTTCTCACATGACAACTGATTCTCGTCATCATCGAACTCCTAGTTAGAAGAGAGAAGTCCTACTTTTCAGTTACTTTCCTTCCAGGAAAACGGCATTGGCGTGTATAGTATTTTTTTTCTTTTCTCTTCTTTTTCTTCCATATTTTGATTTGCACAAGACGCCTTTCTTCTCAAGAGTCAAACCCTCGATCTAAGGAAAGAAGGCTCATCTCCTTTCAAATTTCTTTGGCTTGAGAGACTCCATTCCCATTCCCTTACTCTCTCACAGAACAGATCGATCGAGTGCGTCGGGCCCATTGCAAAGCCGATTTTGCGATTTCTTATGCACTTGGTAAGCTTGGCCAACTGTATCCTCTTTTGCTTGGTGCGATAATCTCCATCCTCTATTATCTGTGTCCTTTACTTCTCTCTTTCTTTTTCTTGATTCGGTATTTGCCCATATTGTAGCCTCCGGGATTAATCCGTTGCATGTCGAGTGCTTTGTTCTGGCGTTATCAATTCTACCGCTGTAATTGCTTGTCGCCTTAGCCATACTGGTTCGTTGCCGTGATTGACCTGCTGCAGCTATGATCAATTTTATTACGACATTGATTTGCTACCATGTTTTTTAGAAGGTACCCAGCCTATAGATATTTCCTCTCATTCATAATGCATCCCGATTTTTTTTTTCTTTTACTGTCATGACAGCGATGGGATTGATACAGCAGGGTATTATTGGCTATGTAAACTGTGTCTTCTCAGCTCGGGCTCAATGGCCTTAATTTTTTTTTTTTTGCTTAGTTTTTTGCTTGATGCATGATAATGGATTGATTCGGCATGAGTGGCTTGGACTATTTCTTCTCTGTGTTATGAGTGGAGTTTTCTTTTTATTGTTGTAATTGCAATTAAACATGATGGAGCTTGCTGTTAGTCTATTTGGTTCATCGTGTGAGTTGCTTCTATTAGCTTGGCTAGGCTATGTGGATTCAATAGTTTCAATTTTAGCTTAGTCCCTCGCTTAGCGTGTGATTATGGATTGGTTGAGCGTGGGGTAGCTTGGATTTTTTTTTTTTTTTGGCATTATGCGTGGAGTTTTTACCGCTGTGATTGCAATGGAACATTATGTAGCTTGGTATCATATAGTTTAGTTCATCATGTAAATTGCACCTGTTAGCTTGGATTGACCATGTTGGTTTTAAGGTTTTAATTTTGCTCGGTTTCTTGCTTGCCATGTAATAGTTAACTGGTTCAACTTGATTGCTTGTGAATAGAATGTTGTGATTCAATGGCTTGGCCTCCCTTTTTTTTTTTTCTCTTTTTTTTTCTCTTTGCATTGGCGTGATGATATGCTTTTGAATTGGAGCCCTAAGCCTTTTATTAGCTTGCTGCCATGTGTTGAAAATACTTTCATGCATGTTCATCACATTGATGTGCTTTTGGAAGAGTAGTTAAATGAGTAATGACATGGAGATTAGATAGTGAAATAGGTTAATGTGCTGAAATTAATAAGGCATGTGTCGTGTGCGTATTAGTTTAATGCATATAGGCATCAGGTGGCTGTGGTAGCATAATTATGTTTGCTAAATAACAAATGAGTATTTGAAAGGAGCTTAGTGATTTGAAATCAATGCTTGGTTACTATAGCTGAAGAGTCAAAGTGTTGCGCTTATTTGCTAAGTCGTGGAACGAAGTAAGGGAATCATGTGATCAAATAATTAACAGAAGTAAAACTAAATGAATTGTAACGTATAAGTCTGTGTCAGTTATGTGTGTTATATAATGCAGGAAGCATGACTTTTGTGTTAAGAATGGTGATAAAATGCATGCAACATTGTGTGAGAAATGAAATAAGAGTGATGAAAAGAATAGAAGGAAACGTATGACTTGATAATTGAAAGATGAGGAGATGATTTGCTGCTGGGAACAGCAGCAGGAGTAATACTCGTGAGAAAGAAAGAGAAATGAAGTGTGTTTTGAAAAGCCATGAGTATTGATCAATAGCGTGAATGAATAAATTCGCGAGTAAGATGAGTTATAATGAAGCAAGTTCTCAGGTAAAATAATGCATGTGTGACAAAATAGAGGTCAAAGAAAGCAAGGTTGGATTGAGACAGACCTTTTTCCATGATTTCGGCTATTTGCTTGGAGTATTTTTTTTGTGTTTTGCTTGATTGGAGTTATTTAAGCATGTAGTAGCTTTGCTTGGGCATGTGCTTTGGTAGCTTGAGCTTGTGGCTACCTTAAGTATTTTGAGTGATCAATTGAGAGCGATTTGATATTGAAAAGAATGGGCATAATCGCTTGGCATGGTTCTCATTTGTTCTGTGAGAGATGCACGACCTTAGGGAGGAGCTTGGCATGGCTTTGAATGTATGTTTGATGCTTGTATGCATAGTATCATGCTTGCTTGGATTTTTTTTTTGCCTAGCATGAACTTGTTTAAGGGCTTGGCGTATTCCTCTTGGTCGTGGATCTGCTTGGCTTGAGCATGAGCTTGGCATGAGCATGAGTTTGGCATAAGCATGAGCATTGACATGAGCATGTGCTTGGCATGAGCATTGACATGAGCATTGACGTGAGCATGTGCTTGGCATGAGCATTGACATGAGCATTGACGTGAGCATGTGCTTGGCATGAGCCTGTGATGAGCACGAGCTTGGCATTGTGTAAATGTACTTTTAATAATTCGAACATCATAGGAACTTTGACTGTTTTTTTTTTTTTCAAGTCCTAATACCTTGAATGAGCAGAGAAGTGGTCTTTTGTAGCTTGGTAGTGCTTTGCAAGGATTACTTAGCATGTAGTGGTAATGATGAATCATACAGCAGTGATTGTGCTCATGAATCATCTTTCACCAAGCCCCCAGTATACCTTACTCCCAGCAAAACCAATATTTTGCATGTAGCACGGCAGTGACACAATACCATAGATATGCATAAGAGCTGTCATGTTTGCTCTCTAGGTTGTGATTTTTGATTGAGCTATGTAACAGAGATTCAAGCTTAGGTCTTTATTTGATATAGCTAGCACATTCTGGCTATACTCTCATGTCCATTGATTACTCATCGACTAATTGATGGCTTAGCATGGCTTGGACTTGTTGAACTAGGATCTAGTAGGAATTGCAGCTACTGTATGAACTTCTGCTGGAATTGATTTAGTACAAGTTTTAATAACTTGTGTGTATGCTTGGTTGATTATGATGGTGAGTTGTTTTGGCTTAGAGGACATAAAGACAACGTGTAATGAAAAATGGTTAGAAGTGTTTATCTTCTTCAAAAATGAAGGGGAAGGACACTAGATGTTTGATTTTGATAATGGATAGAATTTAGTAAAGGAGGTGGATTGGAATACTGAAGGGAAGATGGTGCAGTGTGGTTTTGATAATAGATATACTTGATTGTCTGAAATCAATAGCATATGGAAGCTTGAATCTTGAATTTGATTGAATACTTTGCTTGCTCAATTTCCCTGAATTTGATTGACTTTCTTCTATAGTTAAATTGGATTAGCATGCTAAAACTTCAGTTTCTCACGTGTGTATTTGAACGTTGGCTATATTCCCAGCAGTAAAATGGGTCTGCTACTTGTTGATGGCAGGGCTTGTGGCTTGATATTTTAGAGGATTTATTACATATGAAAATGCTTCATGGAATTTATAGCATCTTATCGAGCATGTTGCAATGCCTAGAATGATTGAATGCTTTGTTATTAACGGCAACAGAATGGATCTCCTCTCTCTTTTCTTTTTGCATGTTGTTAAGGCAACGAAATAGCTTGGAATATTTGAATCGCTTGGATATGATGCCTTGTTTTTCTGAGCTCATTTTAGCACGGTGGTGAGTGGTGACTTTCATGGTTTAGCAACAACTTGATCATGAATAGGCAATGTATGTAGTCTTAGCTTGGTTCCGGCAGTTAATTTTTTTTACTTTTATCTTTGTTAAAGCACTTAAGCAGTTTGGAGTGCTTAAATTTCTTTAGGCGTTGCTTGAGTTGCATGATGTTTGGTTCAGATTGCTTTGGCATGATGCTTTAGACTTGCTTGATTAGCTTTTTCGTTGTGGAATAAGTCCCCATTGCTTGGCTTGGGTTTATTTTGATTGAGCTTGTGGTAACTATGCTTGAAAATGTAATAGGCATGAGTTTTCATAAAGGAATTTATTTGATTGAATTCCTCTATACAAATGAGATCAAATCAATCCCAAATTTTTTTTTGCCTTTCAGATGGGATAAGCTTGATGCATGAATATGAGGATCAAAAGTTTGGGGTGGATGAGCAAAAGCTTGGAATTAGCACGGAATTGGTATGAATTTGAGTTAAGAGTAGGTATGAGCCTGATATTGAAATCATAGAATGTGACGATTCCTAAATTTATATATGCATGTCTTGTCTTTGATTGTTTTTTTTTTTTTTTGAATATCTTGATTGCATTTGTAAACTTCAGCTTCGCTTGGCCAATGAGGACCTTGATCACTGTGGTATAGAAGTGAGGCTTGAAGGTATTTTGGAGTAATGAGGCTTGCATTTACTGTGACTTCTTCAAATATTCTTTTCCTATCAGAATTTTCTCTTTTTGGATGAGATTGCCATGCCTTGATCTGAATATGGAGCATTTGCTGATAGGAGCTTCACTTTGGCAATGGTAGAGATAGAAAACATCATGTAACAACTTTAATCACAGCAGTAACTATAGTAACCATGAGCAAGGTCTTAATTACTCAGCCCCAAGTGTCTTTGCATAAGATTTGAGATGCTATTTTGAAATATGGAGGCTTAGGAATAAGTTCAAATTGGTTTAGGTTCTTCAAAAATGAGAAGGGTAGTTGTAGCACTCAGTTGGTGGTTGGAAAAAGCATGCTGTGATATGGGCAATACAGTCTTGAAATTTGATAGTTGTTGCTTTGCATGTTGCTTGGCTTCATTGCTTATTATATACATGATTATTCCACTATAACTCTATAAGCTGGTTTCATATTTGGTAGAGACATGGCTTGAGAGAGGGATTCTCCTAAAAGAGCATGTATAGATTGACTAGCTCTTAGTACATGGTTTTAGGCTTAATGGAAAATCTTGGTGTTATGTATAGTACTGAATTACTAGCAGTAGCTAAGGGAATGTTAACAGCAGCTCAAATTTTGGCTATGAAATCTACTAGTTTGAAAGAATGCACGGTGGTGCAATAACATGGCTAGGAGATCAGGTGTTAGAGTAGGTTTACTAAGATTTGTGTGTTTGACTATGGTTTTGGGTTTAAAGAAAGTTCACAGTAGCTCATATTTCTATAAGCTAGCTTGATATTTGGCACAGGCATGGCTTGAGACAGTATTTCTTAGGAAAGAGCATGAATAGATCGATGACTCAGGAGTTTGATTAGCTCTTGGTAACTCTTCTTTTTTCTTTTTTTTTGTCTATCGATGACCCCTTTCTTTGCTTGGCTTTGGCATGATTGAATATTCTTTGCATACCCTTATGATTCTTTTGAAGTTTGATCCAATCTTCGGCATAGGTCTTAACTAACTTGGCTTGGCTTCACTTTGAAGAAGTACCTTCAATTTCACATCTCGATCACAATGTTTTTATAGCGACTAAGTTGTTGATTGAATGATCATGGCACACTTTTTTTGGTTTTCTTTTATAGGAGCATCAATAATTGAAAACTGGAAAACAAAGCTCCATTCCGCCAGTAAATTCCAGCAGCTCAGCCCCCAGGTAAGAATGTACAGTGCAGATGCTAGCTTTCTTCGATTCGTATTAATCCCGCCAAAAGAAGGTTGCTTGCTTTGTCATTATCAAGTCATTCGAATTGGCATGAGAATGATATGATTGTTTGCTTGGAGAATTTGAGAATCTTCAGCCTTGGATATGTGATTTGGTAATGAGGGCTCATTTAAATATTCTAAAGCATGACTACTGATTTAAATGGAACACAACCATCTTTAACAATGGCATGATGCTTTGCTTGTTAGCTTGCTCGAAAAGGATACTTCTAATTATGAGCTTTTAGTTGATTTAGGAAAATAGTGACGATAAAGATGAAACTTAGTTCTAACTCATTGGTGAAGTAATGCCTAGTTAAGGGTATGGCTTTAGAAAGTGAATTTGTATGGAATGAGGACCTAGTTTAGGACGATATATTTTCCTTGCATGTTGGTTTGTTGCTGTGCTTGTTTTGGTCTGTGCGCAATGTGTAGCCTTCTATTAACATATGCATAATAATAAAAGATTCTAATACTAAGGCTGGCAAGATCTCAGTAGTGGTTATCAGGATGTCTAGCATGTGGATCTTTGATGCTCATAGGAAGAAAAGATAAGCATGGATAGATAAAAAATGGGGATGGCTACGTCAGCATGATTATTGAGGAGCTTTTATGTTAATGCTAACTACATAACAAAAGAGGGTAGATAGTTCCTAATGATGGAAATTTTAGAATTTGGTTTTGTGCACTTCGGTTTTTGTACAGAGAAGCTCTTTACCTAATGAAGCTAATGGTGTTGAGTGCTTGATTACAAAAAATGCATCCAACCTACTTGTGTTGTAATAACGATGGCTTGAAGATTGATCTTAGGAGTGTGCCTGTTTGCTTGAGTAACTATAGCATCTGAAGGCTTGGGGCATACTTGAATAATTGTTTGTCAAATATATATATATATATATATATATATATACATACATATATATATTTTAACTGCATCATGAATGCCTTTTCCAGTTTTTTAGAATCTCCTTATTAACTGGTTCATGGTCTTGCCTCAGATTGGATTGGTATTCCATTGAAGATGAAATGTCAACTTCATTAGTTGATACAAGTTACAGCAACAACTATCCAGGCCAGGCATATTGACATGAATGGGGGTTTAGCATGGCATCTTAGCATGATTGGATATTCTCTCCCATTGACACCAAGAGGACTCTGCTTGTCTTTTGTGTATAGTTTAAATAGAAGTTTTGCTTCTTAATCAAAGTCACAGCTTCTGAACCTTGTGAATTTGATAGGGAGGTTGCAATTGGAAGATGGAGTTTGCATGAGTCACAGCCTAGTTCCATGAGAGGAACATGAAAAGATGTAATTTTTTTTTTTTTTTAACACCCAAATCTTGGCTCTTTGGAGAAAATAAACCACTCTTGTACTAATATATTTTTCTGATGTATACCAAAGGTTCACAAGAGGTAAGAGAGCAAAAAACTGAATATGGATTTTTCAAAAGTGAAGAAAACAAAAAAATGTTTTCCGATTAAGCTTGACTACTTTGCTTTATGCTTGATTGTGTATTGGCAATGTTGTGACATCAAAATCATGGATGGATAGAAGCAAACTATCATCTTGTCATGGAACAGAGCATGAAATTTTTTTTATTTTGCTTGCAGCATGGAGCACTGCTGTGAATTTGTGGAAGTCGTGCATAGCATGTTTTTGAAATTCATTAAGCAAAGCCCCCAAGTTTGCATGATGCTTGAATATATGCTCTTTTATTCTAGGCTTCCAATTACTTTTGCAGAGGAGGATGACTTAAGAATAAGTATGTTGAGCTGACTTAAGCCTTTAAAAAGCAAATGTGTTTGTAGTGATGAGAAAATGTAAGAGGTAAATGATCTCTAGAATGTAAAAAAAAAAAGTATTGTGGGTGATAGCAAACAAAGACTGAGACTTTTCCATGTTGCAGGCAAGCTTGACAAGGGTGATCTGGTAAAGAATTGGGTTAGAATGTGTAGTGCATTGATGTTTGCAATGACTGGGAGGTGTGTGCTTGCAAAATCATTTCCGGCAATGGTTCTTGATCTCATGAACAAACCCTAAGGGATATATTGAGATCTACTGCTGTTAGAATGTTGTAGCTTGAGATATGTTGCTATGAGGAAGAAGACACCAGCTAGATTCACAGCCTAGTCCCCAGTGAAGTCGCCAAAAATGTGAGGGCAATTTTGTGTTTTGGTTTTCCAGCAGCAATAGCCCTCTTGATAGAGTGAAGACCAGGCCCAAAATCGATCGAAGGCTTGACCAAACGATTTTGTTGTGACTAGCTGGATGGTGATAGCAACGATTGGAACAATAACAGCAGCGATTAAAGTTATTTTCACGAGAACAACAGAGCTTATAGGTGGATATGGTGTGGGAGCTAGATGCCTGGGAGTTTAGCAGAGAGAGAGTTCCAGCAATGGCATGATTTTTGGGTTTTGAGTTAAGGTTGATTGGGAGGAATCAATGGCTAGAGGTTCAGAGATAGAGCTTGATCTCTTGCTTGATGTTTCTGGGTTGTTGTGGTCTCTCTCCAACAGCAGCAGACCAGATTTTTATAGCAAAGGTGGAAAAAGAAGGTTGGTGACAAGGGCTGAGGGTTTTTAGAGACCACTCTCAATTTTGGGAAGATGAATTGTGAAAGCTATGGAAATTTCTTTAAGCTAGGAGACTGAAGGGCAGTGGCACAGGTTTAGGGGTGATCCTCCAGAATTTCTGCTGCTGTGATCTTTTGAAGATTTTAGTTCCTCAATTTTTGGTATTGAAACTTGTGATCACAGAGTTAGAGAGCTATTGGAAATTGAAACAGGGATTTCTGGGCATATGAATCAGAGAGTTTCTCCATGGATTCTGGGTTCTTGCCAAAAATGGTGAAGCACCAATCCCAGCAGCAACTTTGACAACACGCGTTTCTGGTTTGGGGAAGAAGATGGTTCAACAGTCTTTGGGATAAAGGCTGGTGTAATGGACATTGGGTGAGAGAATGGCTTTGGTGGGCTTTAAGCTTTGCTAGGCCTGCTTTCATCTCTCTACTAGCCCATGTTAAGATTTTGGTCCATCAAGCATGAATTTTGGTTCCCAAGTCCAAAATTATCGATGGGCCTTATCGTAACAATGGGCCTCACAGGATCCGTTACCTTCCACACCACATCCCGCCATATAAGCCCCAAACGCAGCTTGGGCCTACGTGTATTGCGTGGTAATTAAGCGTGTCGGCTGCTTTGAAGAGGCACGTTAGTTGTTTGAGAATTTGGGCTTGTTGTATCTCTTGCTAACTAGAAGGTTTCCTTTTGGCATGAAATGGGCTTGCTTGAAGACCCAACTAGGTTACGAGGTTGATGACTCACCTTCTTCACGTGTCAGTTATTAAATTTGAACTCGTGGAAATTTGGGTGTCAACACAAGCATAATTGCTTCATCCTCATCATCAGAGGATTCATCATTCATCATCATATCAAGTAAAAAAATGAGTCATAGCTAAAGAAAGAAATTATCAGTATTGAAAGTGAAGTTGAAGATGGAAGATGGTTGAACATGAATATACGTTTTTTTATTTTATAGAACAGACATTGTAGGTAGCCGTTGTCTTAGTTATTTTTTTTTTTAATTTTAAATTAACTCAAGAATAGCTATCCTTGCTGGAGGACAACTCTCAAATTGGATAGCTATATTTAACTTTTACCAATTTTTAGCTATGTTTATAGCCAACACTGTTGGAGATGCTCTTACTATGTCTCTCTAGTTTTTTCATAGTTTATAGGCTTACTTTAAATAAGTGAGTAGTTAGTTCGAATATAGATGATCTATCTCTATGTATCATAGTAGTTCTCTTGCTATGACTTTTTGATATGTTTGGTTGAAAGCAGTAGAAAAATATGTAATGATCATCTTGGCATGCATTAATGAAATCCACATTTCCCTCAAAAAAAAAAATTATGGAGAAGTTAATTGAATAAAAAATTAAAAATATAACTAAATCAGAATGCAAGTCTTCTGTAGAAGTTCTGAGATGAATATGGTGAATAGAAGAGGTTGAACCTCTCTTTCTAATTCAGTGCTCTCTTCTTCCCCAACTGGCCAACTCTAATACACAACCAATTGGAGAAAACAAACCTAGTCTTCTCCTATATTTTGGTATAATGTCATCTAGATTGGATGATGTCATATTCAAATATTGTAATCTTTTTTATTTTTTTTTATTTTTTATTTTATAAGAAACATAAACAAGATTACAAGAAGGTACCTCTAGGGCACCTAGAACCTGTTCTATCAAACAGAATTGCTCTAGAAACTCTTGGTGGAATATGATCCCAAACTTTTTCGCCTCTGACCTCATGATCTAGATGTGCACAAAATATTGTAATATTTAAGTTGGCACATATTTAAACCACATCTTGGGCTTAGTTTGAGATTGATTCCTGAGCTGCTTTTGAGGTTGCTTCTGCTTTTGGGTCTAGAGGATGGTGTTTGGTAAAATTTTCCAAAGCTGCTTTTGGTCTTTGGTCCAAATAGCTTTAGGGCTGCCTAAAGCTGGTTTTGACTTTTGAGAAGCCACAATTCCTAGCTTTTGGAGCTGCTTTGGGAAAAAACACGGAGCAGCGGTGGACAATTAATGAAATATGTTGAACTACCAATCCTGTCCTCCTTCTTTTCTAAAAATGACATTGAGACAACTAAATGCCTATACCCAATCTTTCATTTGCAAATTCGTTCTCCTCCTTGACTCCTTCCTCTTTGCCATAAAAAACACATGGATGCCCAGATTTTTAGTAGCATTGTTGGTGGGTGCAGAGGCGTTAGCAGCCTCACCCTCAATTGCCTGCTCCTAAATGACTCGTTGTTGGTGGTTTTTTTGGGCAAGCATCTCCAAGAACTGAACTTGCTGTGCTGCTCCTTGATGTTGTATCAAGTCCTTGCTCATGTAATTCGTGTTGTTTTGTGAGTTGGATTTGTGCTTTTAAGCATTATTGAAGTTTCTGCCTTGCTTAATTTGAGATATGAAGCATAAAGGTTTTGTTTTTGTTTTTGTATTTGATTGCTATGTAGTTTGGATTGTTCATTGGCTTTGTGTTTTGCAACAATTTTCGTGTTGAGTGGGTGATGTTGAGGTAAATAAGAGTTACTGGATTAGGTAATTGTGGTTAAATTTTGAGTGTGCCGGCCGGTTGGATTGATTTTTGGGTGAAATGTGTTGAAACGTAGGTAGAAGCAATCGATTTAACAAGTAGGGGCGCTTTTCTTGTTGATTATTGCAGCTGTTCTTTTAAGTTTCGGGGAAGGGTGGAGCAAAAGGGCTGGTGGTGGCAATTCTGACCAGATATTGTTTAATGCATGGGCTTATTCCTGTGTTGGTTGCGTCTGTGCTTCCGGTTTGGCATCCTAGCTCTCTGTGTCAGTGGGCTTCCCAGTTAGCGAAATGTTTCTGTTTCTGTGCTTTGAAGGAGCTATTTAAGAAGTTCTTTCTCGTTTCTTGATATAGTTGTCTCCTTTTTGTGTTACAGGTTAAGAAGCACTCGTCATACTTGATGACTGTAGACTTGTAGAGATATCTATTGTTGGAAGTTTGTGCTTGTTGGTTAGTACCGCTAAGTCTCCCGATGGAGAAGCTATTAGAAAACATGGACTTTTCTATTGATGGACTCTATGACTTGGGTAATGATCATATTGAAATCCCATGTTTCCCTCTAGTTTTTGCATATTGGCTTGACTCCTGTGGAGTTTAATTTATTGGCATACTCAGAACCACCACAGTCATCGGTTTAGTTTGGAAGACAGTTAGTTAATATGGAAGATATTAGTGTTAATGCTCAGCTAATTGCTTCCTTTTGAAGGAAAATGTTTTGGACAACCCTTTCTGGTCTGTCTTACCATATATATGTTCATTAGGACAGCTTTTGTTGGTTCCAGAATTCTAGGATAGTCTTTCTTTATATTCTATATCACATGAGCATGCTAACTACAGTCCCATTGGTTTGCTCTACTCTTGAAGGCGCTGCTTTTTCTTTTTGTTATATGATTCTATCTGTGGGTGACAATTTTCACACATTAACAAAATATTGGCATATATCTGGTGTAATCTTAGGTTGCACTGGGACTGGGTTTGCTTTTCTATTCTCTCTGTTTTTCTTTATGGCTATTAAACATAACTAATGTATGTATATTCTAGGACGAACATAGACGGTACTAGTTTCTGATAGACTCTGTTGTTTACTTTTTACTACTTTACATTTCTGAGTACATGATTATCTTGTAGAGACATTTAACGCCGAACGGTAAATTTTCTATTAAAACTGCAACTTGGATACAATATAAAGAAACTAGGAACCACCCCCACATTAAACTCATCAACAAAATGTGGAAGTTGAATATGCCCCCCAAAATTAAAATGTTTAGCTGGCTTTTTCTTAGAGGGAGGCTAAAAACGAAAGATAGAATTGCGAGATTTACTCCTATTATGGATAACAGTTGTGTTCTTTGTGACTCAGACAATGAAACTGCAGATCACTTGTTTGGCATTTGTCCCTTTACCAAGGAAGTCTGGAACTTGATGAATCTGGCTAATGCCCAGAACTGGAATGTGGTTACGTAGAGGTCTTCAAGACCCTATTCCTCAGGAAAAATTATGATAAACATCTGTTTATGAAAATGCTTGCTGCTTGCTGGCAGATCTGGAAGGCAAGGAATGACTGTTGCTTTCGCAATATTAGATCCCATCCTAATTCTATTGTTATTGCAGCAGCTGCTACGCTAAAAAGCTATTCAGAATGCAACCAGACTAACTCAGGAGAAGCAATTCAAAACAACCCAATGGTGATCAAATGGCACCCTCCTCCTGAAGGTAAAATCAAAATCAATTTTGATGGCTCTGTTTCAAGCTCAAAAGCAGCTTGTGGATTTATATGTAGAGACACCAATGGTAACCTAACAACGGCGGTGTCCAAGAAGATCGGTACCAACACTGTGCCAACTGCTGAGGTGATAGCCTTAAGAGACAGTCTCTGGATGGCTGCACAAAAAGGCTACAAGAATGTACAAGTTGAAGGAGATTCCAAGTTAGTGATCGATGCAGTGAATGGCAAAATATCACCACCCTGGAGACTTGCACAAATTATCAATGATATAAGGAAGATCATCTGCAACTTTGATTCCATTTCCTTCAGTCATATATATAGGGAAGCGAACTTTGCCGCTGATGCATGTGCAAACCTTGGACACAACTACGCTATGGAAAAAGTGTGGGAGAAACACTTGCATCCCAACATTTCAAGAGCAATGTTATTTGATAGGCTAGGATCAGGGTGCACTAGAGGCACTTCTCTGTAACTTTGTTGTAGTTTTCTTATCAAAAAAAAAAAGGTTTTTGAGAGCATAGAGCATGCGTTCTGTTCTGCTGGCTTATCTTTTATCTCTTTAATTCTAGATCTGCAAAGGGGAAGGAAGGAGACATCAAATGGTCTTGAAGAAAATGATGTTCGATTAGCTTTACAAGAGACTAGTATTTATCTGGCTTTTGATTTGTTTGTGTTTGTTAAATTCTTGTACAGATTGTAATTTTCCTGTTATGTTTGTTAGGCCTGAACTTTCTAGGAGATTGTAATGGTCCTTTAGGTTTTGAGGTATATATGCTCTTTGTAATGATTCTCTAGGTTTTGTTGTAGCTCTATCGGTAATTTGGATTCGTTGATGAAACTGATTAGATTAGAAATGGAAAGGGATTTGCTGATGATGAATCCATTTGTTTGTTGGCCTTATGCAGATTCAAAAAACAAAATTATGCAGTTTAATAGCATATCTTAACATGTATGACCATTTTAGTAATTATACTTAGTCAAAACACTTTTGTCTTTTAATTTACCAAACACTTAAAAATTACTTTTTGTTCTCACAGCATTTTTGAAAACAGTTTACCAAACATTTAACTGCTTCTTCTCACAGCAAGTTCAAAAGTGATTCCTCTCACAGCAAGTTCGGAAGTGCTTCTTCTCACATCACAGCAATCCCAACTAAGCCCAAGTCTCAACTTCTAATCAATTTCAGAATTTGGAATGTAGTTCGAACTTGCATAGATGTAATATTCCTAGTGTGGTTTGATTTTGTGTATTGTCATCACGTGCCATATGAAATGGGCCAAGTGGAACTTAGAAAAGTCAATAAAATTGGGCTTCAAAATGGGGATTTATGAAGTGATGAAGAACCTAGGAGTGGATTGAGCAAATGAAATTAAATGACGTACCATGTATGTCTTGATATTTGGTTATCGAGTTGTGATCAGTTGGGAACGAGACTCGTTGCTCCTCAAATTTCTTCACTAAGGGCAACTCCAACCATGGGCACCATTTGGGGGTGCTATTCTCATTTTAGCACCCCCTAGTTGCACTATTTATATAAGACTCAATTCTCATCTCCAACCATGAGGTGCTATATGGGGGTGTTATTTTCACTATTCTTGACTAAAATATAATATGAGTATAATTTTGATGAATATTATATTGAAAATATGTTAATTTAATTAAATAAGGTAAAAAAATAATTTAACATTTTATCATAATATTTAAGAATTATTCTTATTATTTAATGAATTAAAAAAAAGTTTTAAATTTTTTTTAGGTATTTATAGAATTTCCTACAATTCACTGTTCCAATGGGTATATTTTTTTCCCCCAATTTTCTGGTAATTTATTTTATTTTATTTTGAACAAAAAGGAAATAATAACCCTTCAATTAATAAGAGTCGTTCATCACTTTTTTTCAAAAAATCTGAGCCATTGGATCTTGAATAGATCCGTTTCAGTCATAAAAAAAAAACCAAATTAATCCTACATCTGACCGTCCATATTCAAAATGGACTGATCAGAGCCCTTCAGTTGATGACCGTTGGGGGTTCCAACGGTCGGCAGGGGACAAAACGCAGCCCTAGTGGGGCCTGTGAACCAAACTTCATCAGCCCTTTCTCTCTCTCCAGCGCATACACGCGCGTTCTCTGTCTCCCTTCCCCTGAAGCGCGCGTCTCCTTCAACCCCTGCTCCAGGCGCGTCTCTTCGTCTGTTGGGCTGAGACAGCCCACTTGGTGGCCCCGTAGCTACAGTGACGAGTCCTGGTCTTGGAAAAGTCTCATATTTGAGACTTGGGATGAGCCCAAGTCCTATAAATTTAGGACCAACACCCCCAAAAACCATGGTTGGAGATGAGAAGTCCTATAATTCTCCAAAATCTGATTTTGAACCCCATGGTTGGAGTTGCCCTAAAAATACGTACGTGAGTATGAATACCTACCGTTCCTCTGAAAAAAAAAAAAAAAAAAAAAAAAAGAACGGAGATAGTAAGAGCATGCAAACAAATGAAGTTTTTTTTTTTTCCTGGTATTTTTTGGAAACAACTGGCAGAGCAAAGGTAAAACAAAGATGAAAATGACACAATCAAATCAAGGAACAGATGTGGAAATGAAGCTAGAGGGAACAAGTTTTGTTTTATGGATTTGATTGGTTTTTTGAATCTGAGAAGTGGAGCAATATGAAGAAACTATTAGTGTGCTGCAGGGTGAGTACTCGACACAAGTGAAAACAATGATAGCATGCAGTGTTTCTTCTCAGTTCATGATATATCAAAGGCGGAGGAGTTGTTTTTTTTTTTTGGGGAATGTTGGGATGTGATGGTCTGCTGTGCTTTTTTGCGTGAGGAGATAAGGAATGTTGGCATCTGATTGATTAAAAAAAAAAGTTCTGCTTTGGTTTAATTAATTGGTTGAAAACCTGTACGGCTGCTCTTCGCTATTTATTAATCATTTTCTTTTCTTGAACAAGCTTTATTAATCATTTGAGTAATTAGCTACTAATACTTTTTTTCTTTTCTTTTTTCTTTACAGCTTTTTTGTCGCTAAGGATCGAATTTATCCTTCTCTTTGGAGTTCTGGAAACACAAAGAATTGATATCTTTTCTTTAACTACGTGCCAAGAAAAGGATAAATAATGAAATGTTAAAGATGATTGATCTTCAGCCGTTTGATAGAGGAAGAAGAGTACCTCAAGGAATGCACCTAGAAAGGGATGATCACATTTCTAAAACCCCATTAACCAAACAACATACCAACGGGAAGATGATTTTGGCGGGGTGTTTGTGCTACATGATTCATCTAATTCACTTAACAGGGGCGGATTTAGAATTCAAATCCGGGATGGGCTGAATTTTTTTATATTTTTTTGACTGAAGTGACAGAAATATATAGCGTATTTAACTAAAATATATTAGACTAATATATTTTAGGACCGGGCATTTTGACCCGAACTAGAGAGCCTAGGACCGATCCATTCAGTCCGGTTTTATGCTTTAATGCCTTCAGGCTGGGACAATTTTATGCCTTTTAAGTCAGTGGGACTGGCCGGTTTCGGTCGCTTTATCAAAATGATCTGATAGACTGATCGGGACCGAAATCTCTCCTATCTCATACGTGTCGCATATGTATTGGTATAATATGCAGGTCTGTACACTTTGTTGTAGACTTGTTCACACTGAATCAAATTTTTTTTTTTTAACCCTCAATCAAATTTCTTTATTCTCCAATCTGTTCTACCCCACTCTCTCCTTCTCTCTCTCTGTCAGTCCCAGAAGTCCAGAACCCAATCCAGAAATGCCCAGAATTCTTGAATTGGAAAACCTAATCCTCAAATCGACGACCCAAAACCTAATCTCCCATGCTCTCCCTAAATAGCCCTATCATTACTCAGGGCATCTCCCATGGTAGGCTAAAAACCTATTTATGGCCTTCACCCCCCTCCCACCGTAGGCTATATCCCAAATGCCAAGAAAAAATTTGGCCTTCTCAAATATGCTAGGCCAAATTTGGGCTGAGAATTGGTAAGCCAAATGTGAGACCCGCTGCCTTTTTTTTTTTTTTTTTTCATTAATAACATGAATTTTACATTTAAGAAAATTCATTTTTCCTATATACATGGGTTATTTATAATGTTACTAAATATTAAAATTACATCATTGTAAATATCTTGTTGAGATCTTCAATATGAGCTCAATATTTGATATGTTTAGAATTTTTAAAATAAAAGTGTAACCATTAATTTTTATGATATACTTATTTTCATTTAACTAAATCGACTAGTTTTATTGATAGCCTCGTCAAAACCATACTCGGAAATATATTCTGAGCTCTGAAATTAAATTATAGCCGTTAGATGTGATGATATTTGATTTTGGCCTACAGAATTTGGCCTACGGTGGCAGCACTTTTTTTTGTTGGTAGGCTAAAAAAGCATATTAGAGGGAATATTCTGTTTTTGGTAGGCTAAAACCATTTGGCTTTTAGCCTACCATGGGAGATGCTCTCACCTCTAAATCGAAAAACCCAAAATCCCAATTCAGGAAATCCCCAATTATGTCCTGAAGAACCCTAACCCCAAATCGAAGAACCCTAACCCTAATCCCTCAATTTCCATCACCGAAATCTTCACATAGCCACCTCCATCAATCTCTTTTTCCAATCTGAACCTGCAATCGAAGATTTCCAAATTCCAATCTGCACCTGCTATGGCTACTCCGATTAGGTGCTTCACTTCTTCGTTTCTGGATTTCTTCCAGACTGTTCTAAGTTCAGTTCTTCTTCGTAGTGTACATTTTTATCATTACCTTTGACCATTTGTTATGTGGGTTGTTGCTTATGATCTGTGATGCAGCAAGTAATAATGTAACTTGTGATAATTTCAATTGGTATGATCTTCAGTTCTTCATTTTTAGCATTTTTAGGTTCTGTAAGCAATTTTCAAACACTAAAGACTTAGCAAAATGGGCCTGAAAGCCCAGAAAACCAGCCCGGATGAAAATAAAAAGTAAAACAAATGACCTACACACTCACAGAAAAAAGAAAGAAGAAAAAAGACCTAACATCCTTTGAGGGTTGGATTCGGTTTCATTGGTTTGGTTTTTCACTAATAACCAAACCGCACAGCAAACTCAGTTCGGTTCAGTTTCGGTTAATTTTAATCACGTTAACATTGTTGATATAATCCGTATTTCTAATGAAAATTTGCATTTCTTCAATTGTTATCATACATATAGTAATTATTCAAACAACATCAATATCCACAAATTTAATGTAAACAGGAAAATATACATCAAAATACCAAGAAGACAATACATATGAATATACTATAGCTTATATCATTATTAAATCTATAAGAAATATAAAAACAAATAAGCAAATGAGATAACTACAATTAAAATTAACTTACAACTCAAAGAAATGAGAAATAGAATAGAAAATTAATCACATATAGATATTAAAAGTATAGTTAGAGTAACAAATATAATTTCCTATAATACGAATATAAATATGGAAAATACTTCAGTACATTAATGTACCGATACATCAAGTAGACTAGGTTCAATACAGTCTACATCGGTATAAGGGTAGACTAACTCCCTACATGTCTACCCATGTACTGAGCTAGTCTACCTCTGTATTGAACGTAGTCTACTTGATGTATCGGTACATTAATGTATTATAGACGATCTCTATAACTATTACATAATAATTTTTTTTTTATCAAATTACATAATAATTTTATATTGGTTCGGTTCGGTTATTTTTTTGTTTATTATAAGTACTAACCGAAAACTGTACCGCAAGCATCAGTTCAATTCGGTTATGTTTCGGTTAGTTTTTGTCAGTTTTCAGTTCTAAAAAGTCTAAATATATTCAAAGCTAGACACACACAAGGAAGATCCAACTTGGAGCCCAGTATGCATTGGGAGAAGAAAAAAAAATCAGAGAAAAACATTTGGGAGAAAGTAAAAAAGGTCGAAAGGAAGAACAATAGTAAGATTTGAACTTCTGGGTAAAAGTTGAAAAACATAACCAAAACCGCAAAACCTTGATATATGCATATATTACATATACTAAACTCTTTATTTTTGAAAATTTGGGTTGGGCTTAAGCCCATTCAGCTATGTGTGTAGATATGCTCTTGTCACTTAATAATTTAAGAAAATCAAGTGAAATTGTGTAGATCTGCCCTTGCCACTTAATAAATTTAAGAAAATTAAGTGAAATTATACGGTACATCAATATATATATATATATATATATACACACACACACACACACACATACATACACATGAAGTAGATTTTATTCAATATAAATGTAGATTAGTTTGATAACAAAGTAGAGCAGGTAGTAGATACAAACTAGTCTACCAATAAATTTAGATTTAAACTAGTTATCAATATATACATGGAGCCAGTCTATTTCTGAATCGAACAAGTCTATTGCATGTATTGCTATATTGCTGTACTGTAATCGAACCCTTACAACTAAAATCATATTGCACCTGTATTGTATTTGAAATATTGACAATAACTCCATCTTCTATTAAAACTGATATATGTTACATTATCTGATCGAACGACCTGAAAAGATTAATAGTTTGAACGCATGACTAAAGACTCTTTTCACAGAAAGAGGGAAGGACGAAGAAGCACCTTTTTGGTTTACTAGTTTACGGTTTTAAAGTTTTTGTTCATAACATCAAATTGATAGTAATAAGGCGAGGTTTTTGACTTGGATGGAAATTTTTTGGAACAAGAACATCAAACTTTGAATTGTTTTTCTTTTTACCTTATCACGGTTTTTATGATGCTTTAGAAATCGGAGATTGCGGCAATTGTACTTACGTTTTCTCATCTGCAAGTCAGCTTTAAAAAGCACGTGCTATATATGCTTTGGAGGTTAAATATCTATATATACCTTTCATCATAAAACCCTGGGGTTGGAATAAGAAGTGGCATCGGGAGGTTAGTGACGTGCACTCCATGCACTGATGCACACCTGGTTTGGACGTTATTTGACGTATAGATTCCCCCCGGTTGCTCTTGTTCATCTGTCGTGGAATCATGTGGTTGAACTGGCATGGAATGGGTTTTTATTCTCTATACATCGTTTTACACTTAAATTCTACGTTTAGAAGGATAGCTTTATTCTCATGTCTTTTTTAATCTGGTTGCAGTTGCATGAGGTCTTCTATCTGGTTGCAGTTGTCCCATTTGTTTAGGTATGACGTATGAATTAGAACCTGAAATGGTCTAAACTGAGGTAGTTTGTTATTGATGGTTCCAATCCTACACATACCTAGTTTGTTTTTTTTTTATGAAGCACTTACCTAGTTTGTTATATTGGTAAGGTTTATAGTTTCGATCGTTCATTAATATTTGCATGATTTAAAAAAAAAAAAAAAGCTCTTTAAAAATGCTCGATTGAAATGATTGGACCACGATCAGCCGATCATAGTAGTCATCCGTCCTCGGCTCTTTTAGCGAAATTCTCTTCTTCGATAATTTCTTGTTAATTAACAAGTTGAATGTAACTCAAAAATCAATACCTTTAAGCAGTGGCGTAGCCAAAAATCTCTCTTAGGAGAGTCAAACTTTATTAACTAACAAATTATATTCATTTCTAGTCGTCCTCTAAAAATAACACAATCTTTTGCCCAAAAAAAAAAAAAATATATTAGTATAATTAAGAAAATTTAGGTGTTGTTTTAGAGAAACTGAATTTGAGAGGAATTTGCTGTGTATTCTCATTGATAATAGGGGCCTCTTTATATAGAGGATTACAATACATAGAATCTCAATCGTACAAGGAAAGTAATCGTACATTGAATAGGAATCTAGATCCTTCTAATCTAACCCTATTACCACTAGGTCAAGTAACCTAGAGTTTGGGCCAAACACAAATAGAGATATCCTTAAACACTCCCCCTTGTGTTGTCCAAACGTGGTGCTTCTCTCGTTGCCTCATTAAAAACCTTGCCGAGTAACAAAAACCCAGTGGGACAAAAATAACCTCGGTCGAAGGGGAAAAAGAGCACAACACACCCTTCACGTTTCGAGCTGATCATGTAGATATCTCCCCCTGATGTCTGCGCCTCCCCCTGATGACTACAATCATGGGAGTTCAGATAATTTCCGCAAGCCAATTCTTCCCACATGTTTCTCGAACGTGGATTTGGGCAATGACTTAGTAAATAAGTCTGCCTCATTGTCCTCAGATCGAACCTGGTTTACTTTGATCTTGAGGAGCTTCTGTTGTTGCTGATTGTAGAAGAATTTAGGCGATATATGCTTGGTGTTGTCGCCTTTGATGTAGCCTTGCTTCATTTGTTCAATGCAAGCAGCATTATCCTCATAAATGCTCGTTGGCTCATCTGTGGTAGACTTCAAACCACAATTGCTTCGAATATGCGTAACTATGGATCGAAGCCATATACATTCACGAACTGCTTCCTGAAGAGCAATAATCTCTGCATGATTCGAAGAGGTAGCGACTAAGGTCTGCTTTGTAGACCTCCAAGATATCGCAGTTTTTCCCATGGTGAAAACATAACCAGTTTGGGAGCGACCTTTGTGTGGGTCAGAGAGGTACCCAGCATCAGCAAAACCTTCCAAAACACTTATATCGTTTTGGGATGGGGAGAGGGAACGCAGTCCACCATGTGTGGCGTTCCTGGCACTTGATGGGTCCGAATCCATCTTCTTTCTGTAGGGATAGAACAAGCCCATATAGGGATGGCAAAAATCCCCAGCGGGGCGGAGCTCCATTGGATACCCGCCCCTAATGGGGGGAGAATTCGGGGACAAATGGGGAATGGGGATGGGGATCCCCAATCCCCGCTATCTAAGTTTGGGGATGGGGCGGGGATGGTATTGTGATCTCCATCCCCAAACCCGCCCCAATAATATATATATATATATATTATTAACTTATATATATTTTAATTTATTGTTTATAATATAAATCGCAAATATATACATTTATTACTTTACTTTAATATCTACACTTTTATTTTAATTATGTTTTGACTTTTGAACTCACTGAATTCTGATTTATGAATTTAATCATATTTTAAATTTATTTGTTGTAGATTTTGATTTTAAAAAATGCAATATGAGAAAAAATTATTTTATTTATTAAATTCTTATTGGGGATTTGGGGCGGGTTTGGAGGCTTAGTCCCCAGTGGGGATGGGGACGGGGAATCCCCTATATATTTTTATTGGGGATTGGGGCGGGGATGGGGGTAGAAAATGACCCCGGGGATGGGGATGGTATTGTGATCCCCATCCCCAACCCGCCCCATTGCCATCCCTAAGCCCATATCGATCGTACCACTTAGGTATCGAAAGATATCTTTAACACCAATCCAATGGCGTCGTGTAGGCGCAGAGCTATATCTAGCTAGCAAGTTCACAGCGAATGAGATATCCGGTCTTGTGCATTGTGCTAAGTACAATAATGCGCCTATTGCACTTAGGTAGGGCACTTCTGCCTCTAGCACTTCTTCATCGTCATCTTTTGGACGAAATTGATCTTTCTTTGGATCAAGACTACGGACGACCATTGGGGTGCTTGAAGGCTTAATCTTATCAGTGTTGAAACGCCTAAGCATCTTTTGGGTATAAGCTGATTGATGAATCAGGATACCATCTCTACGGTGCTCAAGTTCTAAACCGAGGCAAAACCGTGTTTTCCCAAGATCTTTCATCTCAAATTCGGATTTCAAGTGTTCAGCGGTTTCCCTTAACTCTTTAAGGGTGCCAATTATGTTCATGTCATCGACATAAACCGCTACTATTGCAAATCCGGAACTTGTCCCTTTTATGAACACACATGGGCATAGTTCATTGTTGACATATCCCTTTCCAATCAAGTAGTCACTTAGACGGTTATACCACATCCGTCCGGATTGTTTCAATCCATATAGTGAGCGTTTCAATCTAATTGCAAACGCGCTCCGTGGTTTAGAGCCACTTGATTTGGGTAACTGAATTCCGTCTGGAATCTTCATGTATATCTCTGTATCTAGATCCCCATATAGATACGCAGTAACCACATCCATAAGCTGCATGTTCAGTTTTTCGGAAACCACCAAACTGACAAGGTAGCGGAACGTTATGACGTCCATTACGGGAGAATATGTCTCCTCGTAGTCGATTCCAGGGCGTTGTGAGAAACCTTGCGCCACAAGGCGAGCTTTGTACCTTACAATCTCGTTTTTCTCATTACGCTTTCTAACGAATACCCATTTGTGACCAACTGGTTTGGTGTTGGGCGGTATTGGCATAACTGGTCCGAATACCTTTCTTTTCGCTAGAGAATCAAGTTCTGCCTGGATCGCATCTTTCCACTTTGGCCAATCGGCTCTACGTTGGCATTCATCAACGGAGCGTGGTTCGATGTCATCGGTCTCAATAATCTCACGCGCCACTGAATACGCGAATACATCATCAATGATGATGGAGTTTCTTTCCCACGTCCCATGTACACTAGTGTAATTAACAGAGATCTCTACGTTCTCAGGGATAGGTTCTGACAATGAGGCGTCCCCCAAAGATGTCTCTTGGACATAACCATAATCCGGAACATTGTCATGGGACGGATTTTGAGTATCGATGATCAAAGGATTTGTTTGTGCCTCGTTCGCTCTCTTTCTAGGGCGAGTATCCTTCGAACCAATCGGTCTACCTCGCTTTCTTGCGGGACCTGCGGCCATAGATGCCACATCATTGCCATGTTGGGCAATGGCGCCATCTCCTGGTGTCACAGGAGAGGCGTGATATCCATTATTTGGGACATCGATCCTTGCAGGCACGTTTGCAGCAGGTATGTGTGATCTCGTCACTTTGGCAACATCAGAAAACGCATCAGGCAGAGTGTCTGCTACGTTCTGGAGCTCGATTATTCTTCGCACTTCAAGTTCGGACTGTACGGTACGGGGATCGAGATGAGACATAGTGGGGACAGACCACGACAATTCCTGTCGTTCCTGTTGAACATATGTGTTCTTATCTCCCCCTAACGATGGGAAGACTGTCTCATCAAAGTGACAATCCGCAAATCTAGCGGTAAAGAGATCGCCTGTCAAGGGTTCAAGGTAGCGGACTATCGCTGGAGATTCATATCCAACATAAATGCCCATTCGTCGTTGTGGACCCATCTTAGTACGCTGTGGCGGCGTAATAGGCACATAAATGGCACACCCAAAGATGCGTAAGTGCGAGATATCAGGCTCGTATCCAGTCACTAGCTGTAACGCAGAGTAAGATTGGGTGGTAGTGGGTCGTAGACGAATTAGCGTCTCTGCATGCAATATTGCATATCCCCAAGCAGAAATAGGGAGATTGGTGCGCATAACCAATGTCTGTGCTATCATTTGTAGTCGTTTGATAGCGGCTTCTGCGAGACCATTTTGGGTATGAACATGGGGAACTGGATGCTCTACATCAATCCCCAGTGACATGCAATAGTCATCGAATGTCTTCGATGTAAACTCCCCAGCATTATCAAGTCGAATTGACTTAATTGGATGGTCAGGGTAGTGAGCCCGTAGACGGATAATCTGGGCGAGGAGTTTAGCATAAGCAGCATTTCGAGTGGACAGTAGCGCGACATGTGACCAGCGTGTCGATGCATCAACCAATACCATAAAATATTTAAAAGGTCCGCATGGTGGTTGAATTGGTCCACAGATATCCCCTTTCATCCATTCCTAAAAGAAAAGCTCGTAATTAAAAAAAAGGAGTCATAAAGAAAAGAACTCAACTTTTATTAATAAGCCAAACGGAATTACATCATCGTTTCTTTAACCAAAGGAAATCTAATCCAATAAACTAGTTAATGCAAAACAATGGTAGTCGTCTAACTCCTTTCGGTAATTCCAATGTAAATGTGACCAGGTGAGTAGAGAGATGTCGGTGGAGCGAGGCTCACTTAAGCACCACTGATCTCAAAACCTTCCTAGACATCACACTCACATTGCATGCGCCTACTTTGAAGAAAGACTAATAGCATTGGCATCTACTACAAAAATAATATGGCAATTGTCTACATCTCTTGGAAATAGAAAGACTTAATCAAAATCGCCAGTTTCTGGGTCTTGATCCTTGTAGTCTTCCACCCTTAGATCGAGATCTCCATCTTGACCTTCTTGTTCCATGTAATGTGCCTCCCTTGCTTCACGATACATCTTGTATGCGTTTGCAACATTCTGGGATGCAGTACACTTCTTTGCTCAATGTCCACTTAATCCATATCTGAGACAAGCATCATTATGGTCAGATTCCCTTGATCGAGGCGCTCTGGGGGCGTTTTGTAGATGGTTATTGCCTTTGGTGGCGTTACTACCATAACCGGAGGCTTGGCCTCTCTCTCTCTCTACACGTTTACCTCCACGGTTCCGTGTACGCCTATCTTGGCAATTTCCTTCCTCTTTAGGGCGAGAATATGGACCAGAATGTCCAGAATTATCCCTATTCTTAGGGTTTCGCTCCTTGCGTCCTCCCTTGGGGGCGCGACTATAATTAGACTCCGGAATTGACTTGGTTCCCACGGGTCTAGAGTTATAGTTCTTCACAAGTATGTTGTCGTGCTTTTCAGCTACGTTCATGGCGCCAATTAGCTCATGAAATCTTGTGATGCGTCTAGCATTGACATCAATTCGATAGTTTTTGGCTATCATCAATGCAGAGACGGGGAAGGTGGAGAGAGTCTTCTCGATCAACATCGTATCAGTGATGTTCTGCCCACAGAATTCCATCATAGACTTGATACGAAGTGCTTCTGAATTGTAGTCAAGTACAGACTTGAAATAACAGAAGCGGAGGCTATGCCATCTCACTTCTAAGTCTGGAAGCAGGGAATCACGGACGTTGCCAAAACGCTGCTCGAGTTCCACCCATAGTTTTCTTGGGTCTTCCTCATTGAGGTACTCATTTTGGAGCGCGTCATTCATGTGCCTTGTCATGAGAATGATGGCTTTAGCTTCATTCGCCTCTCTCGCAGCTCTATTTGCTTCAAAAGCAGCAGCTTGTTGAGGAGTACGTACGTCCTGACTTGGCTCTTGGATCGTACTTAGGATCCCATCAGCCTTAAGATGCTGGCGCACATCACGGACCCACTTGTGGTATCCTGCGCCCGTTGTCTCTAGTGGAGCGAAGCTCAACTTGTTCAGGTTATTCATCCTGAAAAACAACAAGAAAATAGGGTTAGTTTCGGAGCGAAGAAGGCTACCACGAAAAACTATATAATTTCTGAGCGTAGTCGCTTCCAAGAAATTAGGGATTTTTCTGAGCGTAGTCGCTTCCAAGAAAATCCGATTCCAAGAGGGGTTTTGGATTAGATCGAAACGACGATGTATGTGGTCGATCGTTTTCTTCTCAACAAACTCTAAGTTTGGAGGACTCTACAAGCTCCAAGCTTGGAGTGAGCACGAACCCCCACAGTTCGGCTATTGGTCTCCCCTATGAAGAAGAAAGGGGGTAGAAGAAGGGATGTTGGAAGTCCCCGAGAAAAGAAGAGGAAATTAAAAAAACTTCAAAAACCGGAACTTTTAGAAAAGTTTACCTTGAAAAATAGCCGGAAATCTTGACCGGGAAAAACTACTGTAGATGGCCGGAAAAAGGTCACCGGAGGTCGCCGGAAAAGTGGCCGGAAATTGGTGGCCGGCGGTGGTGGCCGGAGCTAGGCCGGGCTGTGCAGGGGCGCTGCATGGGGTATGCGGAGGCTGTGCAGCAGCTGTGCGGAGGTTGTGCTGGGCTCGTGTAGGGGCTGTTGGCAGATGTCGCAGGGGGGTCTGCAGGGGCTTCGGCAGAGATCGGCAGGTCTCGGCAGGTGCTTGCAGGGGCTGTCGGCAGCTCTCGGCAGATGCTTGCAGGGGCTTTCGGCAGATGTCGACAGGGGCAGGCACTAGGGTGCGCAGGGTTCGGCAGGTGTCTCGGCAGCTCTCGGCAGGAGGCTTGCAGGGGCTGTCGGCAGGTCTCGGCAGATGCAGGCACAAGGCTCGGCAGATCTCGGCAGCTGCTCGGCAGGGCTCGCAGGAGGCTTCCAGGGGCTGTCGGCAAGTCTCGGCAGATGCAGGCACAAGGCTCGGCAGATCTCGGCAGCTGCTCGGCAGGGCTCGCAGGGGCAGGCACAAGGCAGGCACAGGACAGGCACAGGGCAGGGGCCGGTTCGATTTTTCCGACTGCCGGTTCAGGGGTTTTCCGGCCGGTTCCGGTGGTTCCGCCGCCGGTTCTGGGCTCCTTGGGATTAGGGCTTCGATATGTGGGTTTCAGGGTTAGAGGCTCGTGCTGATAACGTGTTTTAGAGAAACTGAATTTGAGAGGAATTTGCTGTGTATTCTCATTGATAATAGGGGCCTCTTTATATAGAGGATTACAATACATAGAATCTCAATCGTACAAGGAAAGTAATCATACATTGAATAGGAATCTAGATCCTTCTAATCTAACCCTATTACCACTAGGTCAAGTAACCTAGAGTTTGGGCCAAACACAAATAGAGATATCCTTAAACAGGTGTAATATTTCTTGTACTAATGCTGAAATTGAAAGATCCTTAAATCATGTTGAATAAATTTTAGGATTTAAGATGAATGATAAATATAGAAAAACTTATGTGTTACTTCAATTTAGCATATTAATAAAGAATCGTAAATATGCGCATATGGGCATATATCGATCAATAGGGTAAGAAAACCTTGAAAAGATTCATATTAATTAGATATATGTAGTGTATTAATAGTGTAAAATATTATTTCATTCCATTAAAGTTCAAGGATAATTAAAACTAATTAAGATAAATTTGTATTGAATTTTAAAAATTGAGACTAATTAAAGATTTTTCAAAAATTGAGAAGGGTCAATTTTATTTCATTCCATTAAGATTCATAGATCATTAACACTAATTAAGGATTTTCTAAAAATTGAGAAGGGTCAATTGACCCTTCTCGCCCTAGGCTAGCTACGCCCTTGCCTTTAAGGACAATTCTTAGGTTCACTCTTGGGTTCAATTAGCATATTCACTCTCTATTGCGATTATACATTTTAACTTTAAAACTTTCTAATCCAACCATTCATGTTGATAACATCATTAACTCTGTAAAAAATCAAACAAATTAAAGACCTTTTAGTAATTCATTTCTATGAAATACATTGAGGGGATGTTTGTTACATGGGACTGGATGGGATAAGACAGGCTTATCTCATATAACAAGACTTATCCCGTGTTTGGCATCACTCGGGACTCTATTAAATGAGACTCTGGAGTCCCAAAAACACACTCAACCCCTTCTTCCAGAGTGACACCAAAAAGCATCGGACTGTGGAAGCACATTCTTCGCTTCAGCCTCGCGTCGTCATTTTCAGCTCCTTACATGCAATTTATCAGCTCCGTCTGGATCGTTTGGGTTTTCAATTTCTTCTCTTCTTCTCATCGATTCCTTATTTCTCTGTGGAAACTCTCAAGAGTAGAAAAAGAAGCAGACTTGCAACCTTAATTGGGTAATCATAGGAGCAGATGAGATCAAAACCAGAAGACTGGTCCTCACAAAAGCCGAACTCTTGCATCACAAAAGCCATTTCAATTCAAAATCCTAAACAAAGCTACTGTAATCCCAATAAAGATTCCAACTTCAACTTGGAGGTGAATACCAGATGCCTAAAACCCAATAAAGATGCCCTTAAAATCTAGATCAAAAAGACCCAATTTGAGAGAGAAATTGGATGGCTTCTTCCCTGTTACCTTGTTTGATTTGAGGTGTTTTCAGGTTTTCAGGTTGGGTGTTTGTCACTAAACACCAGAAATTGACCTCCGGTTGGGTGTTTGTCTCTATACACCAGAAATTGCCTCCGATTGCTTCGGAATTTTCCCAATCAAGTTGTTTCTACTAAGATAAGCAGAAGCTAGGAGGAGCAGTGAGACATTGTGTTGGGAATTCTATTGCTCAAGTTGTTTGATTTCTGTGGAATTCTATTTCTGGCTATGTAAAAGTCATTTGAGAGAGAGAGAGAGAGAGCACGGCAACTACTTGGAGGCATCGTTCAGGGACACCATGCTGGTCTGCTCCTTAGTCCCATGCAGCACCAAACGTGAGTCAGGTACTAATCTAGCTTAAGCCAAGTTATAGTAGTCCTGGACTCCTATAGAAATTAAGGTTGGGCATCATGGTCCTATGAAACAAACACAACCTGATAGTTCATCATAATAATAGTAAGTGTTGTTATAAACATCCATTTGTTTGATTCAATTAGATAATTAAACGATTTCTGATTTGATTGATTTTTTACAGAGATGATCTTTAAAGGCTAATTTAAGATACGGACCGTTGGATAATTTAAAATATGAACAGTTAGATAATAAATAATAGAGGTGAATATGCTTGTTCACCTAAGAGATGAACCTAAGAATTGTCCTACTTTTAGGCCTCGTTTGGTCCACGGAATTAAGGGGTTGGGAAAGGAAAGTTATTCCTTTCCTATGTTTGGTGTGCACAAGGAAATGAACAACTTTCCTTTAAAAAGGGAAAATATGGGGGAAAGTGAATCCTCTCATCCTCCAAAGGATTCATTTTACCTTTCACTTTCCCTGCATTAATTACATGGTATAAGTACATTTATATCCTTGTTGAAAATTATTATTGATAATTTTATTTAAAAAGTTTATGACATTTTGTAATTATATATGAGGATAAAAATGGAATATTAGTATGGTTTTGTTTCCTTTCCTTACACAAACCAAACACTAGAATGGAAACAAACATGCATTTTCTCCTTACTTTCCCAACGTTTCCAAACAGCGGAAAGGAAAGTTAGTGGGAAGTTCATTTTCCTTTCCCATCGGATTTCCTAAGGAAATGATTTCCTTTCCCCGAACCAAACGAGGCCTTAAAAAAAGTGAATATGTTTAAGTAAATTCCTAATTAAACATGAAATTGTCCTTTCTTTTTCCATATGTTTGACCTATTCAATTTCCCACGTGCTCATGAGTTTATACCTGTCCTTGACAAATCAGCCTCGGAAATGTGCAACGCACACATAAAACACAAGCCTTTGCCTAAAAACATACATTGTGTCACGAGGCCGCATGCACTTTGTTAAATTTGGTGCATGCTTACATTACCATAACCACCATTTTTAACCTTTCAAACTTTCAAACTTATGTAGCACATGATCACATAAGATTAGAAGAGGAAAAGCTAAGCACCTTTTTTATACATATAAATCTCCTATTTATAAGTTTTTTTATTCAAACATTACATGTGTTAGATACTTAACTTATTATTGTGATAAAAATATTGTATAAAATCTATTACATCTACGTAAATTCTTTAATTCTGATAAAACTAGCCTGAGGAGGGCAGCCTCGATAAAAGCACTACCATAAATTTGGATGACCATCCCACTAGGACTCCTACCATACTTGTAAGTTGTAACCATGGTCCATGGATAAGAGGATGGAGTTGTTATAACTTTATAAAGGAGTGATTAGTTCACTAATGAAATTAACAATTCTAAGTTTTAAAATTCTTCAATCAGCAAATGTTGCATGCCCCTTGCGTATAAGTGGTTGACTTGGTTATAAAAATAGGATCCATCATGGCCTACATGACAATTCCCGGCCCACACAGAGATTTGGATTAAGCTGCGAAGGACACGACTGTTTTCCATAAACTACAAAAGCCTAGATTCTACTAGTATTAGTATACAATATATTCATTCCCTCCTATAAATACAATCCAATTCCACCCGCACTCTCCATAATACCAGCTTCTCAGTTTCTTCAAGTCTCACACTGAGCTCCCAAAAAGCCCTCTGAGAGAGAAAAACAGAGAGATATGGATTCAAATGTGGTGGTCAGAAGCTCATCACCTCCGTCCCATGAAGGAATCAGAAAGGTACTGACAGCGATAAAGCTGTTCTTGGTGTTGGTGGTGTTTGGAGGATGTGTTTTGCTCTATGTCGTGATGCCCACAAACACATATAAGCAGATATGGCAGCCTCGAATCCGAGCCAAGGCCAACTCAAGTACCTATTTTGGATCACAAGGTACTCTAATCTGATCGATCGAAAACCTCATCTTAATTTTTTCCGCATGCTTTAATTTCTTAGAAGAATACTGAATTGTGTGTTTGTTCCTGCAGGTGCAAATCTTCTGGTATTCACATTTCCCATTATGTTGATTGCTGTGATGGGTTGTGTGTATCTCCATCTGGGAAAGAAGTTGAATGATTATAAAATGGAAACGTGAATATATTTGAACTCTTATAGCTTGGTTTTATTTATTGCCTAATCGTGATTATGGACTTAATTGTAATGTTTATTTTCTTTGATTAATTTCAGCAGTGAAGGCAAAACGAACCGTTTCGCTATGTGGAAACAGCCCATGCTGGTGAAAGGTCCTCTTGGCATTGTTTCTGGGATAGAGCTCACCTTCTTCATCATGTTCATTGCACTACTAATTTGGTCAATCTCCACGTACTTGACCAACGGTTTTAACAAAATCACACCACAATCCGCGGCAAAGAGCCATGAAAAAGTGTAAGAGTATTGCTCCCGTAATGAGTGTAGATCTTCTGCCATGTTTTTCTTTTGATATGCATTGTGTTTATGTCTAAAATTATGTGATTGTTGATTTCTATAAAATAACAACAAACATAAACAAAAAATCAGCACAGAAAAATTGATAATGAATACGCCTCAAACAACTCATGCTAAAAGTTGAGATTGACGACTTATGTTTCAAAAATTTCTTGTTTGGTGGTGTGGTTTTGACAGATGGGAAGCTAAATTGGAGAGTGCATCATTGAGGCTAGGACTTGTGGGTAACATATGCCTTGCACTTCTCTTCTTTCCGGTCGCTCGTGGCTCGTCAATATTGCCTCTGTTTGGCCTCACCTCTGAGGCTAGCATCAAGTACCATATATGGCTAGGAAACATAGTCATGGTGCTCTTCACCGCTCACGGAATTTGTTACATCATCTATTGGGCTGTTACAGATCAGATTTTCCAGGTAACTCATAATTCAATTCATTAATCCGAAATTTCATACCAGTAGAAGAACTCGTTCTTAGTACTCAATTCTTGTTCTTGGATTTAAAAATAAAATTAGACCATGACATCAATATGGATTAAAGATATCTATTAATTAGTTAGATAATGTCAGTTTCATTTTTCCCTTTTATAAAGAAGACGTATTCTCTCGTAAAACAGTTTTCCTTTTTTTCCGTTTGTCAGGAAATGTATAACAGATAGCTTACTGTTCTAATTACTATATATATATATATATATATATTGTTCTGGCATAATAGAAAAAGATGTTCGTTGTTATATGAAGAGAAAACTCATAAAGGACCAATGGAAAGCAAAGGGAAGACAGGAAAAGGGGGAAAGGCTATCCATGATACAAGTGTCAAACATGATTTCTGCACGATTGGATCATGCAGTGGTACTGTGGTAGTATCCCCACTATTCAACTTGACAACTTGTGTGATTTCCCATTCCACTATATCATTAGAAGAGTATTGCGGGATCACAATATCACACATAAATTTAATAACTCATTAGTATCATAAATCAAAATATAAAATCATATGTATTCGATAATTTTAGTGTACTAATTTATACTATCTATACTCAATATATCTAGTCATAACATCAATTGCCCTCTTTGGTTATTAAAGAAAATGTTGGCTACAAAATTAAGAAACAATATCACATAGTAAATGGTAGGTCACTTATACTGTCGGTAAATAGAAAAATTTTAGATGGGACACTTAAGATAATCCCTTTGAGTTTTATGAACTACAAATATTACTGGTGGGACCCATCTTATGGTGAGTGACACGTGACATGTATACCCTGCATTTTTGGATGCGGACTGAGCTAAACTTTACAAAGAAGTGAAATTTCAAAAAAAAAAAACTAAATTATTTGATATTTTGCCCTTGTTAATGTGCAACATGTTTTTTTTTTTTTTTGAGAAAGAAATGTGTTACATGTTTGTTTCAATGCAGATGATAAAATGGGAGAAAACTGACATATCAAACGTAGCTGGAGAGCTATCTTTGCTCTCTGGACTTGCAATGTGGGTGACTACAATTCCTCGCATTAGGCGCAAAATGTTTGAGCTCTTCTTCTACACACACTACCTTTACATCCCCTTCATGGTCTTCTTCATTTTTCATGTCGGCGTCTCCTATGCTGGCATTATGCTCCCCGGCTTCTTCCTCTTCGTGGTTGATCGTTACCTACGATTCTTGCAATCCGGAAGAAGAGCACGTTTAGTCTCTGCCCGAGTATTGCCGGGCGAATCTCTAGAACTCAACTTCGCCAAGAGTCCCGGTACGTACTTATTAACATCTTCAAGGATTGTTGTTAGACAGTGCGAACCATTTAGCAAGTAGACTCTTGTATGAATGTATGGTATGGATTTCAACTGTCTGACAAAGAAAATGATTACTGAAATTATGTTTATTAACTTAGAAGTAACTATGGTTCATTATGAGTTGTTGATTTTGTTTCTTGTGTTTCATATTGGTAGGATTGAAATACAATCCAACAAGCGTCATGTTCATAAATGTGCCTAGTATTTCCAAGCTGCAATGGCATCCTTTCACTGTAACTTCAAACAGTAATTTGGAGCTAGAGAAGATCAGTGTCGTCATTAAAGGTGAAGGTAGTTGGACCAGGAAGCTTTACCAAGTCCTTTCGTCGCCTTCTACAAGTGATCGGATTGAGGCTGCTGTTGAAGGGCCTTATGGACCTGCTGCAACTCATTTTCTAAGGTTGGCAAGATAACAAAACATATATAAAGTTTGAAGTATTTCATTGGTATTGTCCTCAATTTGATTACCAAAATGAGCTATATCTCAATTAGTATACTCAACTTATTCAAGTTGTGAGATAGACGCATTTAACCCACACAATTCCTAACACGGAGCATTAACGAATTTTATCTTTTTGCAGGCATGACACCCTAGTGTTGGTGAGTGGAGGCAGTGGCATTACCCCTTTCATATCTATAATCCGCGAGCTAATTTTTATGTCCAAGGCCTACCAATGCAAGCTTCCGAAAGTAACCTTAATCTGTGCATTCAAACACTCTTCGGACCTCACAATGCTAGACCTGATTCTACCAATGTCTACCACCACACCATATGACATATCCAATCTCCAGATAAAAATTGAGGCATATGTGACAAGAGAGAAATTTAAAGATAACTCTATGAACCTCAGAGCCACATGGTTTAAACCCCTTGCAACTGATGAACCCGTTTCAGCCATTTTGGGTGCAAATCACTGGCTCTGGCTTGGCCTGATCATAGCATCTTCCTTCTTGATGTTCCTCATCTTGATTGGGATCATCACCCGATACTACATTTATCCGATAGATCACAATTCCAATAAGATTTTTTCGTTTCCTTTGAGAGCTCTGTTTAATATGTTGGCTATATGTATCTCCATAGCTGCAACAGCTAGTGCAGCAGTGTTGTGGAACAAGAGAAGTAATGCTAAGGAGTTAAAGCAGGTTCAGCACATAGAAGCCTCATTACCAAGGGTTTCGGAGGTTTATAATGCAGAAAGAGAGTTGGAAAACCTTCCTCAACAGTCTCTTGTCCAAGCAACCAATGTGCACTATGGTCAAAGACCTGACCTCAAGAGTAAGTTATTTAATAACACAACTCTGTTGGCGCCAAAATTTGATTCAACTGTCGACATAAAATTATAAAATCAAATTTGATTGAATATTTCTACTCTGTGATTTCTGATAAGGAAGCTCGTTACATATGATAAATGATGCATATGTCACTCCTTATTGGTTTTTTCCGAGCTAAAGAACCCGTTTGATTTTCTTGCAGGGATTCTATTTGAGTGCAAAGGATCAAGTGTTGGGGTTCTTGCTAGTGGACCGAAGAAGATGAGGCATGAGGTTGCAACCATTTGTTCATCTGGTTTGGCAGAAAATATGCATTTTGAGTCCATCAGCTTTAGCTGGTGATTGACTCATCTATGAATGAGATTCTGGGTGAATTTGTGATGTTTTTCTTGCACATGTTTTTCATCTTTTCTAGTCGTTTAGGGGTGGACTTCCATGACTATCTCAATTGTATAATTGGCTATAGAACAGTAAACTGTAAGTGGAAATGTTCAGGTTCTTTTGATTTTTTGTCTTCATTCGTCGCTAGTGGATATAGCTTGAAACTTTATAGTGAAAATCACAAGTTCAAAAACTTGCAAGTTGCAACTGAAGAGAGTTCTATGGCCGATCAATGCTAAGTGTACTTACATAAACATTTGCCTAAGCATAATTAGTTATAATGAGCCACACTCATACCACCGCCAGTGGTACCAAGACCATCAAGGGTGTTACGCACTACTACAACAAAGTTGATGGACATCAGTTATAGACTGATGTCTTTTTTTGTAAGCAACCGATGTCTCGTTAAGTGATGTCTAATATGGTGCTTTTAGACATCGGTTTAAACCTGATGTCAATAGGATACTTAGACACCAGATTTCTGAGAGAAACTGATGTCCCATATATAACAAAGATCATTACTACTTGAAACTTTGATGTCTAAACCTCAATTTTTGATGTCTAACACTGCTTTAACATCAACACATTTTTTAGACCTGATGTAAAAGGTAAAACGACATCAGTTTTATACCTTTCTTTGATGTCTAAAATGAATTAGACATCATTGTTTTCTTAGTTTGTGTTTTTTGATATCACTCTTTTAGAATAATCTGATGTGGAATAGAGATTGAACTTCCGTTTTAACTCTAGAATCATTGTCTTTTTCACTTATAATATAATCATTCACAACAAATCATTGCTTGCATTATAACATAGGAGACCAAAAATGAATTTAAAGTACCTGAAGATTAAAAACCAATATCTATATTTTGATTATTACCAAAGTTAAAGAGTACATTGGAGGAGGGGGGAGACAAAGTTACCTCCTAGTAGGAACAAAAATAATAACATAACCAGTTACTGAAGTTACAAGAACATATACTATTTTTGTTTGGAAGATACAAGACCATATTACTATGGATAGCATGAAATAAACATTTTGACGAAACCAAAATTGAAAACTTGGGTGTCCAAATCATATTGCATATCACTCACAAACTTGCATATCTTCTCAGCAATTTAAACTTCATCATCTGAAATCCAACCAATTGCCAGTGATATCAACCCTTAACAAAATCTGCAAGTTGTAAAGCAACACAGCCACTCATTGAAATATATACATATATATGTTTTGAGTAATGTATGTAATGTGACCATATGAATGGTCTAATCATTGTCCGCCATCTACTTGATTCCAAAATCATATTCATGTAATCAAGTCTGTATAGTTCCTTTTTTAGATTAAAAAAATTATATAAAATAGAAAACCTGAAGAAATTATCACGGGAGATAGTCTAGGTCTCCAGGACATTGATCTGCAAAGACTCATTTGACAGATCAATAGTGATAATAAATAAAAAAATGAAAAAGTAACATTACTCTCCTCAAGATTTAGAGATACTTGGTATGAAATAATTTACATAAGCTTTCAGCTTCAACACACACACACACACACACACATATATATATATATATATATATTCTTCTATCTGTAAAGACCAAAACAGAAGTGATAAATTGAATTAAGTAGACAGACATTTAACAAACATCAAGTAAGTTGTAAGCTTGAAGCAGAAAGAGTTACGTCACTCTTCGTTTACTAGAGTTCCCTTACAAAATCTTAGAGCTTATTTAGTAAATGTAATAGGCAATTTCCAGACAAAATTAGCACCTTAATTATGCGAACACTCACTTGAACTTTTGTTTCCATTAGATAAATTACAATATGTACAGTATTCTGTAGACTTTGTCTTTACTTTGGAGATATTTGATCAATGGCTGCCATGCTTCCTGAATGAAGGAATGAGTATCATAAATCTAAGCACCAAAGAACTCAAAACATTTCAAAAACCCATAACCACCCGTCCGCCCCACCACCAATAAAAAAAAAACAATTACAAGTAACACTATAGCATCCTGTTTTAGAGGCAATGAAAAACTCACTCACCTTTAAACGAATATTGGATTTTTTTTACCTCTGCAGGCGATAGACAGGTGTAAATCCAAGTAGCAAAGGTCAGGCTTGGTGGCAGAAATGGATACCTGTAAAATGTCAACCCAAAAGACAAGAGTTAGACAATTCCCAAATTCACGAAAACTGAATCCTTAAATCAACATTGTCTTATCCAACCAACCTCTGGTGTATTTGAATCTTTATCAACGTTGAAAAGCTAGCCCACCAGGTGAACCTAACATTCTATCAACCATACATCACAAATACGGAGAAAGCATCCAGCAGACACCATTCATTTCCCTACAATTGATAGTAGAGACCATAATTCAACCTTCATATTTCAAATACCAAATTCAAAGGAAAACAAATAAATCTGAAATATGTGATTAAGAAAGACAGATCGATCTAAGAAATATTGCCGTAATAAAAAGAAGTATAGGTTCTAAGATAGTAAAAAGCATATGATTTGAAGAAATAGAGAGAGAGAAAGAGAGGTGTGTTGAGGGAGGTTATGGCGAGAGGTTGTGGTGAATGTGGGGATTCTTTTTTTACCTGAGATAAAGGGATTAAGATTTCCAAAAAATTTAAATGATACAGCGGCTCCGCTTTTATTTGAGGTTTCCAAAATTAGTTTTTATTTTATTTTAATATCGGTCAGTATAAGACCCAATGTATATAATTTTATTAGAAATTAAAAATACAAGAATCCGATGTTAAAAAACTTATGACATCGGTTTTTCATTAACCTGATATCTATAAAGTGATGTCTATCAATATATTTGTACTATACCTACGGAAACACCACTAGACTGGCTATCACCAGAGCCTCAGCTCACCCTAAGATCACCGTTAACGCGCCGCCAGGAACAACTCATGAAGCCCTACTGCCAGATGACCAAAAGCAGAGCTAAATGGCGACTGCTGCAGGGTCGTGGGACGTACTGTCCCATCAAGACCGCTAAATTCAAGCCGCTTATAGATGTGAAACAGCAGCTCCCGCTCATCACCCGATAGGAACTCGGCATACTCCGCGAAGGAGTCTAGGCCACTTGGCACGGTCTTCCCAGATTGTGCATCTTTCCTTGCCTTCTTCTGCTGGCAGATTTCTAGAGGAATATCATCCAGTGCATCTCCATCTTCCTCGGGATCGTTCTGCTGCCGCCTTTTCTCTAACCCGCCATCCTTAGCAGTGCCAACAACAGCTGTCGTCGACAGAACCTTGGGCTCCAACCCCTCTATATATAGTGATACGTGCGTCAACCCCAGGTTTCTTCGACGGCGCCCCCTTTTCCTTCTCCCTCCCTAGTGGGTAGCAAGAACCCTCTCTGCAAGCTTCTCCGGGTGATTGCCAAACCGATTCCCCCAGCGGCCCCCCTCTCCGAGGAGGGAGCGGTAGGCTGAATCATGGTCTCTCCAGCCGCCGCTAGATGTGAATGATGGGGCATGGGGAGAATGTGTTCATCCTCCGCTAGGGTGACCTGCTTGGTATGTGGATCAACTGCCGTCATCCGCCCCTTTAAACCTTCGCTGAATATGCCGTGAAGGTAGTCCAGCCTTGTCCATAGCTTTCTTGAAGGCCTCACGACTCCGCTGATTGCCTGGAACGGGATCTAAAACAATGGGAGAGGCAAAGAGAAGGGAGTAAGTAAGTAAGGCATCAATTGTGTACCCCATGAGTCACTCCGCCGTTAAAAAAAAATATATAAAATAATAAAAAAAAGAACAACCCACACAGTGCACCTGGGAATCGAGTCAACTTCAACTCAACCAGAAGTTCCCAACCTGTCAACAGATGAAGCTCAAGAAGGTTCCGATTCTTCCAACAATCGAGCAATCTCGCTACGCGGCATTGCTCCTCAGATGTCAACGCAAAGTGCAAGCCCCTTGCAAAATTAAAAGCATACGTTAGTATACAATTATTGCAGTAAACTCTACGATAAGCGGCATAACGATAACCTTGTATGCACTGAAACTTAGACTCAATCCTAAACGTTGGTGGCTCCCTGTTAACCGTCGCATCGTATTCCCAGCCATCAATGGTAATACAAATAGTCTTCCACCAGTAGGTCATAGAGTCCAGCGAATCCTCAATCAACTTCAACACTCTGATGTGACGGGTAAGGTCTACTTGCCCACTGCATCCCTTCCTCTTCACATAAACGAGCTCGTAAAAGTGAAGCACCTTAGCCACTATAGGACCCTCACACCTAGACAACCGCAGTAGCAAGTTTAGCGCCATCAGCATCTTCCACATATTTGGACAAACTTACCCAAACGCAACTCCAAACTCGTATAGAAGGATTTGGAGGTTGGGAAGCAGCGAGAACCTCACCCCTTGGCAGAAAACTGCCTCATGAACAGCGGCAAACCCCGTCGGCAAGAATGACCCTTTCTTACCTTTCTCTAGTGGCCTCAACTTTAATACACCAGGAAGCTTATAAATTGCCGCTTGCTTCAACCTATTAATCGCCGCTTGCGTCATCGGACCTTTCGGCTCGTCCATACTAGTGCCATCGGGCAACACCCAAGATGACTCACCGCTAATTTCCATATCAAAGTTGTCGTCATCATAATGGGAAGCGCTAGTGACACTGTTACTATCTGGCCTTTCCTCCCTCTAGCTCCTAGTAGCGACTTTTTCCCCCGCCGTTGAAGTCTTTGTGCGGTCAACACCACTTGGTGAGTTTCCACCCATATCACCAATGATCATCACTAGCGGTTCAATGTCTAGCGGTTCGGGTAGTGAGGTTCTTGAAGGGGCAGAAGGACGCAACGAGTCAATAAATATCCTATATCGGAAGCGTCAAGCGACATGTTAGACTCAGAATCCTCACTGGTCAAGATTTCTATAATGTTAGCCATCACAAACACACTAAAATCTAAACTGTTAGTTCCACTAAATGAGTTGTGTCCTAAATGACTACATTTAGTCAATAAATAGATCTGTTTGGAACTAACAGTTTAGATTGACTAAATGCATTGTGTCCTAAATGACTGCATTTAGTCAATAAATATCCCTTTGTTAGCATTTATCCAAGTGAAGGAGTTGTGTCCTAAAACAATCATTTTGATGTAATTATTATTGTAATGATTATTAATCAAAAAGGGCAAGTTTATTGTTCATTGCTTATATTTGATATTTGAATGAACAAGGTCCAAGAAATATGAGTTAAAGAGAAAGTAATCTAAAGAGTTAGATGTGTGAGACCTTTACTCTTTTACACTCTTATCCTAAAAGGTTTCTAGTCATAGGATTATCATTTTGGACATTGATAATCCGGAAAGACTAGCACATACTATGTATGCTCAATATGGAGGATGATATGTCTCTTATCATTCGTGTGGAGACACTAATACAAGTATGTGGGTGCTCTTATTGAAAAGACTACACTGAACGCGATCGTTAGAGTTCTTGTATGGAGTTTTACTTACATGTCAAACTTGAACTCTAAATTGCAATAATACAAATTAGTCCTTTGACCTGAGACACCATGGTTCTCTTATGAGTGAGTGGATTAACACTTGATGATGCAATAATATTATTTTTCTTAACGGATGTGATTGATGCATTCATTGGTGTAATCAATTCGGTCATAGAGACATGTAAGTGTACAATAAGGTGGATGTTCAAAAATGTGATTCAATGAGTCTTTGTCCAAAGCATTGAATGAGATTAGAAATGAGTTTCTAATCACATTCTACGAATCACATAACAAAGAAAATCACATTAGGGGGTTGACATATCAATTCTATACCCCAATTATGTGATTTAGAACATCGTGTTAGAGAAGAACCGTATTGTATTGTAATTCCAATTGAATAGGTTATTCTACATTAACTAGGGTAGTCATGATATGTTGCAAGACGTCACTCATGACTTGTGAAGTCCCCGAGGATTGATAATCATTTATGATCCTAATAACAAGGGAGAATCAAAAAGGAGTTTTGATTCGTAATTGAAATAGAATAGTTATATAAACTTCACTGCCTTGTTATTTAGAACCTAAGAGATCGCACACCATATAAGTGGATCCTTGAGATAGTATATGAAGAAGATTAAGCAAGAGTTGGTTATGACCAAATGATTAATTAGATTTATTATTTGGACATAATTAGGTCTATCGGGTAAAACCGAATGTATTGCGTCTAAACGATTGTCCTTTTTGGTGTCAACTTGCGGTTCATTAAGTGAGACTTGAATGAAAACCCAAGACACATTTTTAGTGCCCAATAGCATATATAGACCAGCCAACATATTGGCTTTGTGAAAGTCAATATTTCACTTTTAGTGGTTGGAGTTATTTCCAATTATAAAAGGGGAAAGCATGGGCAAAGAGAAAGAGGTTGTAAGCTTGAGTGTGTCTTCACACAATCTTCTTTTAGTTGAAAAGAGAAAGTTCTCCCTTTGTCCAAGCACAAGTTGGTGTTATCACAAGGAAGGAAGAACACTTGCATATCTTCTTCCTTTCTTTCATCTTCTTCATCTCTTGATACACTTGGTGAAGATCCTTAGAGGTCACATCCTTTTGTGGCTCGAGTTACAACATCAAGGAGAAGACTACAAGCACGAGAAGGAGTTCTCAATCCAAGGTGCTTCAAAGTGGAGGAGACACACACAAGGAGAGATTAAGGAGAGAAACTTTGGTTGTTCACTTGGATCGGATTGAGATCACGCTCCAAGGGTGAGTAGAACATAAACTCCCTCTTTGTTCTTCCTTACTAAGCATGTTTTGTTTATATACATATCATAATAAGCCAAGATCATGGGTTAAAGGAATGAGTTTTATGTTTAGTTAGTAGTTTAATGGTTAAACTAATTCCGCACTAATTAAAAAGTTTTGAAATCCATCCCTTCCTTCACCAAGAACACTAGAAACACAGCACAACAAAACTCAGAAAAAACCAAAGAGAAACTAAAAACCCAGACTCAGTCATCTCGTAAGTATCCACCAGAAATTCTCCCAACAATTACCCAATGCACAAAATCAATTTCCAAACCACTCTAGACCCTTAAACACATGTCTTAAGCATGCATCATTACAAACCCAAAATACAAAGTTCGCACAGCACCAAAACACAAACTGAACAGCAAAGCAAGAATCGAAAAAGAGAAATAACCAACCTTGAATGCGTGGAGAGCAGGAACTCTTTGTACTTGCAAATCTCTGGTTTAGCTTTCCTTGGTCTCTTCTTTGCCTCAAATAGTTGCCCTTGCTCCGACCTTAATCTCTTTATTGTAGTCTCTCTAAGGTTGAAGACAATAAAAATTCAAAGTACAGGTTAAAGTGGAGAGCTTTCAGAGTTTTCCTCATCTTTTATGTCAGCATCGGCCAAATAAAGGCCGTTTGTCGTGAAGAGACCTCTCACCAGATGGCGACACGTGCCCCACTATCTCATTAACTATCTGGGTTAATTGAGGGGATGCCTCGGTTATGCAATCAATAATTACAAGCATTTATGATGAAACGACGAGCGAGTTGAAGAGATGTGCACCTACATACCAAACCAATCAGCAGTTGACACGTGGCACGATGATGTCAGAAGTAACCCTTATCCATACCAACCGTCCATTCAAAATCTTCAAAGGAGAAAGTCTCCGCTAAGCGCAACCTCGCTAGCGGAACTTCTCGCTTTCATAATCTTCAAAGGAGAAAGTCTCTGCTAAGCCGAACTTCTTCCTTTCATAATCTTCAAACGAAAAAGTCTCCGCTAGCGAAACTTCTCGTTCTCAGAATCTCTACAAATCAAGCCTCCGCTATAGCGAAACCTCCTCTAGCAAGCTTCTCATAAAGGCAACGCCTCACAATGACAGTGACAGCTACGCGGCATTGCAGTCAAGTATTTCTCCTCTGGGAAAAAGTAAAGGGACATGTCAACAACGTCTACGACGACCCTGATAAGGCGATTGACCCCCGACGCTTGGGTATCAATAATTAGGCTCACTATCTAATACCCACTGCGATACGCCGCTCCCCTCATTAAACAATTATCCGGCCAAATGGAGTCTGCTAAAATTGGTGGTGAAACAGAAAAAGGTAGAAAAGAGGCTAGCAAGAGATCTAAGAGAAAAGAAAATCCAAGGAATAAGATGAAGTGGTATTGATTCTCTAGGTAATTTTACAATGGTAACTAAGCATTACAGAGAGAGATTATGATTTCATATACTAATCTTATTTTGGTAATTTCTCTAACAAACTCTTATGAAGCTTGTGCTGTTGCAGGTGTACAATATTGTTGTTTTTCCTTACCCTTGAGAGTTGACATGTGTATCTTCTATGAAAAAGTCTTTTGTGACTGATGAAAGCTGACCTTGACCTTGGCTTTGTTGTTGACTTTGGCTAAGAAGGCTCAAATTCAGTGTACTCCACCAGTCCACCTTATCATCCTCCTCAAATTAATGGTTGCGGACCAATCATCAGGTTGCACTACATAGTGACTATTTGCAAAGCTACTTATTTGAACCTGTAGGCAGAGGCGGCCCTGGGGGTGTTCAAATGGAGCAGCCGCACAAGGCCTCCGGTTTTCGAAGGCCTCTGAATTCAATTTTGTAATGGCTTTAGATAAATATATAGGTGAAGAATGTTGAGAGTTATTGAATTGTTATTAAGTTCAGTTGGCCATTTTACCTTAGTTGTTAGCCACTTTACCTTAAGTTGTTAGGCTTGATTGGTCTTGGGTTCAGAACCCATGGGTGCCTAGCTCTGTTTAATTTTTTTATTTGCCTTTTTTGTGATCTTCTCTCTTCTTTTAATATTTTTTTTCTTCTTTTCATTCCTAAGGCCTCTCTACTTTCTTCTTCGATCTTCTGTTATGTTTCTTGTCTCTCTTTTTTTTCTCTATTTTTCCTTCCTTGTTTATGTTTTTAGGCGTCCACTATTTTTTTCTTGACTTTTTTTTCTCTACTTTCTTCTTCGATCTTCTGTTATGTTTCTTGACTTTTTTTTTTCTCTATTTTTCCTTCCTTGTTTATGTTTTTAGGCGTCCACTATCTTTTTTTCTTCTATTTATACCAAACATTTTTTCTTAGTTCTTCTAATTGAGATCGTGATTAATAAGACATCATTTAAATTTTTGCACTAGGCCTCTTAATTTTCAAGACCGGCCCTGCCTGTAGGGACTAGTGGCAGTGACTGCATTAGGGCCATGAGCTGATACACCAGTCTATATTCCATTTTAGGCTTATCTAGAGGAATAAAAAGTAGATTCAAAGTGTAGTCGCCATAAATGTCGAGACTTTATTGATTGATGTTACTAGTAGCATAACCATCGATTCTAGGCATACGACTTGAGCTTGTAGGCATGGAATTTGATGATGGAAAACACTCCATTTGTGCAATAGAACTAACAGCAGGTGCAGTGGTGAACTATGTGACTGAGGCAGAGGCAGAGGGAGAGGCAGGGGCAGGTGCAAACTTTAACAAATCATTATACTCACAACTGTTGGATTGTTTCTTGCACTTGTCGCCATTGAAAGTTCTATTATTTAAGTGGTTGTAGCCATCATCAGAGTAGCCTCGACTAGATTCATCATTCAATTAAGAAAAAACTCCATGTGGGGAGTGCCATTGTCACCATTTTGCCACATAAAAGTACCACCACTTTCAGGAAGCTGTTACAATTTTTCTGTGAAAATCCATTTGACTGATGTAGAAAACCACCATTTGGTTGTGTAAAATTTCCATTTTAAAGTGAGAAAGTAGCACTATTTTGTTGCCGAGATATTCCTCCAGTAAATTATGAAAAACCAGGTTGCTGCAAGAATCCAGAATTCTGAGAGAAATAACCATTATGCATTTGTGATATTCCACCATAGGTTGCAGGTCCACGAGTGAATATAGAGGGAGTTGCAGGCTGTAACATGTAATTATTATATCCAGATGTTGGTGAAAAAGAGCTACTGTTGATTACTGTATTAGTAGTAACTGAAAAGCATAGATCAGTAGAGTAAAGCATTACTCTGGATACACATTTGGAGCTGGAATCATAAAAGAGTATTCAGTCATTAAGACTTTGAGAATAAAAGGATTTTCATATGGTAATACGAATACCTTTTGTCCAATTGATTCAAGCCCCAGAGCGAAATTCTCCAACCGAGCACATCCATATCTCTCTCGTACGTTGAAGATATTCCTGCAATGAATTAAGTCAAAACTCAGAACCATTTGGCAGTAACAACAAATTAATCATAACCATAACGGCAACTATATCCTAGCTACCACTAAATGAAACGGAGTGCCCTTCACAAATTCAACTAGCTACCATTTGGTTGTTACATTAAACTGCAATCCCACTTATAACAAGAGTTCATGACATTCTTAATTATAATAGGGAAAAATTAGAAGTAATTCTCCTAGCGAGGGTAGGTTTATCCATGGCCGGAAGACTAACGCTGATCCTGAAATTCCAAGAAACATGTGAAGAAACATGTGAAGAATCAGCTTGTTTGGAAAATCAAATGGTGGATATGTAGGAGTGTCTTACTTAACACAATTACACAGATAGCTTGCGTCCCTAAAGTTCACTTCCTTCTTGGGGACTCCGGCCATGGAGACGATTAAGGCTGATGAAATTGTCAAGATGCTCTCGGGGACTTGTTTAAGAATAAGAAAGAGAAATCTCATGTCGCGGATCTTTTACAAGACCAATTCGGATTGCTGAAGCTTCCCCTTCTTTGCTTCTGCGGCTTACATAGGCGAATCCATGGAAGGTCATCTGGGAATGGCCCAGCCCACATGCATAATTTGACTCAATCAAGGAAGAGCATTGCTACATGGAAGAAAAGGTCATAATGCCCGGTGCTGGAAGCCGGAAGGAGAAGTGTTATAACTTATAAGCTTCCCTTAATAGGCTGGACAGGAATCCCTTGGTTGAAGAAACTTTTTTACGATATCTGGTCGAAAGATCAGCCAGACCTTCCATGGCAATCTCATTGATATATCGATCCTACTAAAAAATTAGGTCTGTATGTTGAACCTTTTTTTCTTTATTTTAAGTATTTTTATTATTATTTTCAATCAATTATATTATAATTATTATTATTATTATTATTATTATTATTATTATTATATGCTATAAAAATATAATTAAAATTAGGCGTTAGGTCCTGTATTACCGCCCAACCAGCGCCTAACGTTTTTTTAGAACATTATTCAACATTACGTAACATATGATATTATAAGAGAAAAATCTGAGCACCCTTTTTATGCAAATACAATCTCTTATCCTTGAGTTTTTCAACTCCAGCCTTTTGCGTGTAAAATACTTAACCGATTATTGTGTCAAGAATGTTATATACAGTATATTACTTGTACGTAAAGTTTGTAGTTTTGACAAAGCTAGCTAGCCTTTTATGGATGAGGAGGCGGCCTCAATAAGGGCAGTGCCATAAATTTGGATGACCACCCCACCAGGAATCATGGTCTCATACTCTCATACCATACTTGCAAGTTGTAACCATGACTAAGAAGATAGTAGTTATTACTTTACAACTCGATTAGTTCACTAATGAAATTAACAAATCAAGTTTTTAAAAATCTTCAACCAATAGCAAATGTTGCATGCCCCTTGCATATAAGTGGTTGACTTGGTTAAAAAAAATAGGATCCATCATGATGCACATGACTAGTTCCGTACACGTACAGTTTTGGGTTAAGCTGATAGCCCAGGATGAACCATGCTGTTTTCCACAAAGTACAAAAGCCTAGATTCTACAAGCATTAGTATTCAATATATTCATTCCCTTCTATAAATGCAATCCCATTCCACCCACATTCTCCATAATACCGGCTTCTTAGTTTCTTCAAGTCTCACAGTGAGCTCTGAAAAAGCCTTCTGAGAGAGAAAAACAGAGAGAGATATGGATTCAAATGTGGTGGTCAGAAGCTCATCACCTCCGTCCCATGAAGGAATCAGAATGGTACGGACAGCTATACGGCTGTTTTTAGTGTTGGTGGTGTTTGGAGGGTGTGTTTTGATCTATGTCATGATGCCCACAAACACATATAGGCAAATATGGCTGCCTCGAATCCGAGCTGAGGCCGGCTCAAGTACCTATTTTGGAGCGCAAGGTACTCTAATCTAACCGAAACCTAAGCTTAATGTTTTCTGCATGCTTTAATTTCTTAGAAGAAGACTGAATTGTGTTATCTATGTTTGTTTTATGCAGGTTCAACTCTTCTGTTTTACACATTTCCCATTATGTTCATTGCTGTGATGGGTTGTGTGTATCTCCATCTGGGAAAGAAGATTACTGATTATAAAATCGAAAGGTGAAGATATTTAAACTCTCACACCTTGTTTCTATTTATTGGCTAGTAGTGACTAAAGACTTAACGTTTATTTTCTTCGATTAATTTCAGCAGTGATGGCAAAACGAACCGTATAGCTGTGTGGAAACAGCCCATGCTGGTGAAAGGTCCTTTAGGCATTGTTTCTGGGATAGAGCTCACCTTCTTCATCATGTTCATTGCACTCCTAATTTGGTCTATCTCCACGTACTTGACCAATGGTTTTAAGATAATCACACCACAATCCGCCGCAAAGAGCCATGAAAAAGTGTAAGAGTCTATAACTGTAGTATTGCTCCCGTAAAGGGTTTGGATCTTCTGTCGTGTTTTACTTCTGATATTATTATTGTGTTTATGTCTAAAATTAAGTGGTTCTTGTTTTATATCCAAAATACAAAATAACAACGCTTTATAAATACGAAATCGGCACAAAAAAATTGATAATGAATACGCTTTAAACGACTCATGATAAAAGTTGAGATTGACAACTTATGTTTCAAAATTTCATGTTTGGGGGTTCGGTTGTTGGCAGATGGGAAGCTAAATTGGAGAGTGCATCATTGAGGCTAGGGGTTGTGGGTAACATATGCCTTTCACTTCTCTTCTTTCCGGTCGCTCGTGGCTCCTCGATCTTGCCTCTGTTTGGCCTCACCTCCGAGGCTAGCATCAAGTACCATATATGGGTAGGAAACATACTAATGGTGCTCTTTACAGCTCATGGAACTTGTTACATCATATATTGGGCTGTCACAGATCAAATTTCCCAGGTAACTGATAATTCAATTCACTAATTTGAATGTACCAATAGAAGAACTCATTTTTTATACTCGATCGTTATTTTTGGATTTTATAACTAAATTAGATTCATGACTTTAATAACGTTTAACAGTATCTCTTAATTAATAAAACGTAATAATGTCAGTTCTATTTTTCCTTTATAAAGAATACGTATTCTCTCATAAAAACAGTTTTGCTTTTTCCATTTGTCACGAAACTGTATTGTTGTTACAATTATCAAAATTGTTCTGGCATAAAAGAAAAAGACATTTATCGTTCGTTATGTAAAGAGAAAACTTATAAAGGACAAATGCACCAGAAGAGGGAAAGATACGAGAGGGGGAAAGCTATCATGAACTAGTTCATGATATCAAAGTGTCAAGCATGATTTCTGCACGATTGCATCATATAGTGGTAGTATCCCCACTATTCAAATTGACAAATTGTTGACTTCCCATTCCACTGTCTCATTAGTGCAGTTTTTTGGAATCACACTATCACAGATAAATTTAATAGTTCACTAGTTATTTTTAAAACATAAAATCATGCATAGTTGATAAATTTAAAGTCATTTTGGCTAGCTATTTTAGAAATACGTCTGTATCAATGCTACCTATTTTAACTAATTTTGAGTTTATATTATTTTTTAAATGAAGATTAAATAGTTTAAATGTATTTATAAATTACATAAAGTAACTCAAAATGAATGTTTTAAATTATAGAGAGTCTCTTCTCGATTTCTATATTTAAGAGCGAGATAGTTAAAAATTATAATAGAGAGCCACTTAGAAGTCTGGTGCAGCTGCTTAAATATATAAAAAGATAAATACGCTCTCCAAAATAACTAAAGAACCAAAATAAAGAGTGTGCTAAAGATGCTCTTATACTAGATAATTTACAACTCACCATATCCATTTGATTTATATGTCTTTTGCTTATGAAATATGCGTTTTTCTCTAATATGAGATATTATTGTAAGATCTATATGGAATGTGAGAGGACCGATCACTTTGAATGTATGTCACTGATAATCTTGCATTAGAGAAGCCGATTGTTATACATGATTTTGCTGAATTATCAATGGATTGCCCTTCAAATAAATAAATAAATAAAACATCATTTTGTTCGGAGAGATATGAATCGGATTGTAACTAGATAGTGATACATGCCCTTCAGCTTTCTTGGAACTACAAATATACCTGGCAGGATCCATCTTGTCGTGAGTGACGTGTGTACCCTGCATTTTTGGACTGAGCCAGACATCACAAAGATTAATAGTTGACATTGTATTTGGCATAGATCTGAAAATATTTAATGTAGAAAATAAATTAAAAATCATAAAAAAAAAGGAGTGAAATCAATAAAAACATTTACTAAATTATTTTTGATATTTCGCCCATGTTAAAGTACGTGCTACATTTTTGTTTCAATGCAGATGATAAAATGGGAGAAAACTGGCATATCAAACATAGCGGGAGAGCTAGCTTTGCTCTCTGGACTTGCCCTGTGGGTGGCTACAATCCCTCGCATTAGGCGCAAAATGTTTGAGCTCTTCTTCTACACACACTACCTTTACATCCCGTTCATGGTCTTCTTCATCTTTCATGTCGGTGTCGGCTATGCTGGCATTATGCTCCCTGGCTTCTTCCTCTTCATGGTTGATCGTTACCTACGATTCTTGCAATCCGAGAGAAGAGCACGTTTAGTCTCTGCCCGAATCTTGCCGGGTGAATCTCTAGAACTCAACTTTGCCAAAAGTCCGGGTACGTACTTGTTAACATCTTCTAGTTATGTTCTTATGTTCTCTGGTCAGACAGTGCCAAACCATTCAGCAAGTAAACTCTTGAATGAATGTGCGGTATAGTTCTAAACTATCTGACAAGAGAAAATGATTATTGAAATTATGTTTATTAACTTAGAAGTAATTATGGTTCATATGAGTAACTGATTTTGTTTCTTGTGTTTTATATTGGTAGGTTTGAAATACAATCCAACAAGCGTCATGTTCATAAATGTGCCTAGTATTTCCAAGCTGCAATGGCATCCTTACACTGTTACTTCAAACAGTAACTTGGAGCCAGAGAAGATCAGTGTCGTCATTAAAGGTGAAGGAAGTTGGACCAGGAAGCTTTACCAAGTCCTTTCGTCGCCTTCTACAAGTGCTCGGATTGAGGCTGCTGTTGAAGGACCTTATGGACCTGATGCAACTCATTTTCTAAGGTTAGTGAGATAAGAACACATGCATAAAGTTTGAATTATTTCATCAAGTCTGCAACTTGATTAACGAAATGAGTTACATCTCAGTTTGTATACTCAATTCATGTTGTGAGATGGTCGCATTTGATCTACACAATTCGTAACAGCAAGCGTTAACGAATAATGAGTGATATCTTTTTGCAGGCATGACAATCTTGTGTTGGTGAGTGGAGGCAGTGGCATTACCCCTTTCATATCCATAATTCGCGAGCTTATTTTTATGTCCACGGCCTTCCAATCCAAGCTTCCGAAAGTGACCTTAATCTGTGCATTTAAACACTCTTCGGACCTCACAATGCTAGACCTGATTCTACCAATGTCTACCACCACACCATATGACATTTCCAATCTCCAGATACAAATTGAGACATATGTAACAAGAGACACACAGCCAAAAGATAACTCAATGAACCTCAGAAGCATATGGTTCAAACCCCTTGCAACTGATGAACCCGTTTCAGCCATTTTGGGACCAAACCACTGGCTCTGGCTTGGCCTGATCATAACATCTTCCTTCATGATGTTCCTCATCTTGATTGGGATCGTCACCAGATATTACATTTTTCCGATCGATCACAACTCCAATAAGATTTTTTCGTCTCCTTTGAGGGCTTTGTTTAATATGTTGGCTATATGCATGTCCATAGCGGCAACAGCTAGTGCAGCAATGTTGTGGAACAAGGGAAGTAATGCCAAGGAGTTAAAGCAGGTTCAGCACATAGAAGCCTCACCACCAAGGGGTTCAGAGGTTTATAATGCAGAAAGAGAGTTAGAAAGCCTTCCTCAACAGTCCCTTGTCCAAGCCACCAATGTGCACTATGGTCAAAGGCCTGACCTCAAGAGTAAGTCATTTGATAACACTACTCTGTTGGAGCCAAAATTTGATTCAACTGTCGAGATAAAACTGTGATTTAATAGCCTGTGATTTCTGATAAGCAAGACTCGTTAGCTGTAAAAAAATATGCATTTGTCATCGTTTATTGGTTGTTTCCGAGCTAAAAACCTTGTTTGATTTTGTTGCAGGGATTCTATTTGAGTGCAAAGGATCAAGTGTTGGGGTTCTTGCTAGTGGACCGAAGAAGATGAGGCATGAGGTTGCAACCATTTGTTCATCTGGTTTGGCAGAAAATATGCATTTTGAATCCATCAGCTTTAGCTGGTAAATTGACTCGTCTTTTTCTTGCACATGTTCGTCTTTTCTTCTCGTTTACGGGTGTACTTCCATGACTGTAATCTCAGTTGTATTAATTGGCTGTAGAACAATAAATTGCAAATTGCAAGTGGAAATGTTCAGGTTCTTTTGGTTTTTGGTCTTCCTTCGCTTCTAATTGACATACCTTGACAATTCATAGTGAAAATCACAAGTTCAGTATATACTTACAACTGAAGAGAGTTCCATACTATGGCCCTTCAATGCTAAAATGTTTCAACTTTCCTGGTTATTTCGAAGCTTAATAGCTAAAACACACCTAAACAGTTTGCCTGATTATCAAATTGCACATTAATTAATTCAAAAGAATGGAATTTAATTAACAAACATAAGCCTCGTTGGTTAGCCATTATGTAATCTATATTCACCAATCACCAGCACAAATTAGAAGCTTTTTTGCAGTAGTCGATCTTAAACAGAAAATGGGTTTGTATCCATACAGACTTTTAACTAGACATTAGTACAAAATACATCAAGAAATGTACTTCTCATATTAGAGCTGTGCACTTCTTACAAGAAATGTATTAGTTAATTACCCTGCACTAAGTACCATACAGGCATATGCAGTTCACAGAAAAAGCCTCTTATTGAAGAGAAAAGGATCCAAAGAAATATTGGTTGTTACATTAAACTGAAATCCCACTTATAACAAAAGTACGTGTGCAACATTCTTATTTATAATGAGCATAATTAGAAGTAATTCTCCTAGCGAGGGAAACCTTATGTCAAAAAGCAAGGAAAAAGAAACCAAACTGAACGACAATTAATCGATTACTATCTCACAAGTATACAGCGTACGCAGCAGAATGGTACCATCTACGTTGAAAGCATTCCTCAAATAACCTGAAATTCTCAGTATCATACACTCAATATATCATCGTATGTTGAACGCTTTCTCCTTATTTTGAGTATTTGGACTTTTTTTAATTATTTATATTACATTTTATATTATTATTATATAATTATATGCTATAAAAATTTAAATTTAAATTACTAAGTTAAAACAGCCTAGATGCCAGCTTTGGGCTATCGCCTGACTAGCGCCTAGCTTTTTTTAGAACATTGTTTAAAATTATGTAGGACATGATCACATACGATTAGAAGAGAAAACTCTAAGCACCATTTTTTATGCAAATAAAATGTCCTAACCATGAGGAATGAATGTTTCAACTCCAGTCCTTTACATGTCGGATAACTGATTATTGTGTATACAATATGTTACTTCACGTAAGCATTAAATCCTAGGGACTCGATCTGCTCCCGACTTAACAGGTTGATCTGTAAAGACTCCGACATGAGGCCGTGAATCTTACATGAGATATGAAATACAAATATGATCCGTAGGGCCCTGCTCGACACGGAACTTGGCTTGTGGTGCCCCATCGGGCTGGTCTAGGATGAGAAATCTCTTAGAAGTCTTTCTCCCTAAGAGATAGGTGAACCAAACCTGTCGGTTTAGGATATCTAAACCTAGGCGGTTTACGACATTGGATTCTTGGATGTCAATTTGGCACAAGGACTCCTAGTTTACAAAGACCTTAGTCTCATAGCGCCATGAGGAGATACGTTATTCATACCAATCTAAGCTACTCTCTTTAATAGAACACATCACTAAATGGTCGAAAGGTCTTTGACCGGGACTACAGAAGTGTCTTAACCATCCGAAGAGTTTCTCTCTTTAGTTTCAGGTTACTTTCATCGGAGTTACTAGGTGAAGATAATCGAGCAACACAATTAGTATACAATATATTCATTCCCTCCTTCAAGTCTCAGAGTGAGCTCCCGAAAAGCCCTCTGAGAGAGAAAAAAACAGAGTGAGATATGGATTCAAATGTGGTGGTCAGAAGCTCATCACCTCCGTCCCATGAAGGAATCAGAAAGGTACGGACAGCGATAAGGCTGTTCTTAGTGTTGGTGGTGTTTGGAGGGTGTGTTTTGCTCTATGTCATGATGCCCACAAACACATATAAGCAGATATGGATGCCTCGAATCCGAGCCAAGGCCAATTCAAGTACCTATTTTGGTTCACAAGGTACTCTAATCTGATCGAAAGCATAAGCTTACTGTTTTCTGCATGCTTTAATTTCTTAGAAGAAGACTGAATTGTGCATGTTTGTTCCTGCAGGTGCAAATCTTCTGGTATTCACATTGCCCATTATGTTCATTGCTGTGATGGGGTGTGTGTATCTCCATCTGGGAAAGAAGTTGAATGATTATAAAATAGAAAGGTGAATATATTCAAACTCTTATAGCTTGATGCTATATTGCCTAATAGTGATTGACGACTCAATTGTAACGTTTATTTAACTTTGACTACTTTCAGCAGTGACGGCAAAACTAACCGTTTAGCTGTATGGAAACAGCCCATGCTGGTGAAGGGTCCTCTAGGCATTGTTTCTGGGATAGAGCTCACCTTCTTAATCATGTTTATTGCACTCCTAATTTGGTCTTTCTCCACGTACTTGACCAACGGTTTTGACAAAATCACACCACTATCCGCGGCGAAGAGCCATGAAAAAGTGTAAGAGTCTATAACAAACTACAAAATTGCTCCCGTAATGGGTCTGGATCTTCTGTTGTGTTTTTCATCTAATATTGATATTATGTTTTTTTTTTTTTTTCTAAAATTGTGCAGTTGTTGATTTATATTACAATATTCAAAATGTATAAAACAATGTTTTGTAAACACAAAACTGACCCAGAAAAAATTGATAATGAATACGCTTCAAACAATCTATGCTTAAAGTTAAGATTGACAACTTATATTTCAAAATTTCGTGTTTGGTGGTGTGGTTTTGGCAGATGGGAAGCTAAATTGGGGAGTGCATCATTGAGGCTAGGGCTTTTGGGTAACATATGCCTTGCACTTCTCTTCTTTCCGGTTGCTCGTGGCTCGTCGATTTTGCCTCTCTTTGGCCTCAACTCTGAGGCTAGCATCAAGTACCATATATGGCTAGGAAATATAGTCATGGTGCTCTTCACAGCTCATGGAATTTGTTACATCATCTATTGGGCTGTCACAGATCAGATGTTTCAGGTAACTAATAATATAAGTAACTAATTAATTTGAAATTTCGTATCAATCGAATAACTTTATACTCGTATGTTTATTTTTGGATTATGAGGTAATAAATTAGAAGTTATAATTCCACTTTACCTTTTTGAAGAAGACGCACTTGTTCTCTCATTAAAACAATTTCAGAAATTAAATGCATTTGTTGCTTTTGGCTTCCTTCAATTTAAGTTGTCACTTATATTGAAAAAAATAAAAATAAATAAATAAAGTGTATTTTGTTCTACCAAAAAGAAGAAACCTAAATTGTTATATATATCAAATGCTATTCTCAACTCATAAGCTTGTTACAAAAAGAAAAGGCAAAATGAAAAAAAAAAAAAAAAAAATCCTTAAAATTAAAGGGGAAAAGCATCATGAACTTCATGATATGTAAGTATCAAACATGACGACATGATTATATATTTACCTAAAATCTCAAAATTTTCAACTTTAGTTATATTCTTTTTACGTAAACTTGTTAATTTATTGTTGCGTGTATGTTTCGATGCAGATGATAAAATGGGAGAAAACTGGCATATCTAACATAGCTGGAGAGATAGCTTTACTCTCTGGACTTGCCATGTGGATGACTACAATCCCTCGCATTAGGCGCAAAATGTTTGAGCTCTTCTTCTATACACACTACCTTTACATCCTCTTCATGGTCTTCTTCATCTTTCATGTTGGCGTCTCCTATGCTGGCATTATGCTCCCTGGCTTCTTCCTCTTCCTGGTCGATCGTTACCTACGATTCTTGCAATCCAGGAGAAGAGCGCGTTTGGTCTCTGCCCGAGTCTTGCCGGGTGAATCTTTAGAACTCAACTTCACCAAGAGTCCCGGTACGTACTCGTTAACATTTTCAAGTATTGTTTATGTTCTTATGTTCTCTTATCACTTATCAGACACTGCAAACCATTCAGCAAGTAGACTGTTGTATGAATATGCGGTATAGATTTAAATTGTCTGACAAGCGAACATGATTATTAAAATCAATGTTTATTAGAACTTAGAAGTGATGATGGTTCATTATGAGTACATGATGTTTCTTGTCTCTCATATAGGGTTGAAATACAATCCAACAAGCGTCATGTTCATAAATGTGCCTAGTATTTCCAAGCTGCAATGGCATCCTTTCACTGTTTCTTCAAACAGTAATTTGGAGTCAGAGAAGATCAGTGTCGTCATCAAAGGTGAAGGAAGTTGGACCAGGAAGCTTTACCAAGTCCTTTCATCGCCTTCTACAAGTGATCGGATTGAGGCTGCAGTTGAAGGGCCTTATGGACCTGATGCAACTCATTTTCTAAGGTTTGCAAGATAACAACACTTGCATGAAGTTCGAATTATTTCATCGATATTATCCACAACTTGATTACCAAAATGAGCTATATCTCAATTAGTATACTCGACTTATTGACGTTGTGAGATAGTCACATTTGATCTACACAATGTCTAACAGCGAGCATTAACCGAGTCATATCTTTTTGCAGGCATGACAATCTTGTGTTGGTGAGTGGAGGCAGTGGCATTACCCCTTTCATATCCATAATCCGCGAGCTAATTTTTATGTCCACGGCCTTCCAATGCAAGCTTCCGAAAGTGACCTTAATCTGTGCATTCAAACACTCTTCAGACCTCACAATGCTAGACCTGATTCTACCAATGTCTACCACCACACCATATGACATTTCCAATCTCCAGATACAAATTGAGGCATATGTGACTAGAGACACAAAGCCGAAGGATTACTCAATGAACCTCAGAGCCATATGGTTCAAACCCCTTGCAACTGATGAACCCGTTTCAGCCATTTTGGGCGCAAACCATTGGCTCTGGCTTGGCCTCATCATAGCATCTTCCTTCATGATGTTCCTCATCTTGATTGGTATCATCACCAGATACTACGTTTATCCGATCGAGCACAGTTCCTATAAAATTTTTTCGTTTCCTTTGAGGGCTCTGTTTAATATGTTGGCTATATGTATCTCCATAGCGGCAACAGCTAGTGCAGCAGTGTTGTGGAACAAGAGAAGTAATGCGAAGGAGTTAAAGCAGGTTCAGCTCATAGAAGCCTCATCACCGAGGGGTTCGGAGGTTTATAATGCAGAAAGAGAGTTGGAAAGCCTTCCTCAACAGTCTCTTGTCCAAGCAACCAATGTGCACTATGGTCAAAGACCTGACCTCAAGAGTAAGTCATTTAAGAACATTAGTGTTAGCGCCAAAATTTGATTCAATTGTCGAGATAAGAATGTGATTTAATAACACTACTCCGTAATTTTTGACAAGCAAGACTCGTTATATGTAAAAAATGATGCATTTTTCATTCTTTGTTGGTTGTCTCCGAGCTAAAAACCTTGTTTGATTTTCTTGCAGGGATTCTACTCGAGTTCAAAGGATCTAGCGTTGGGGTTCTTGCTAGTGGACCGAAGAAGATGAGGCATGAGGTTGCAACCATTTGTTCATCTGGTTTGTCAGAAAATATGCATTTTGAGTCCATCAGCTTTAGCTGGTGACTGACTGGTCTGTGAATGAGTTTCTGGGTAAATTTGTGATGTTTTTCTAGCACATGTTGTTCGTCTCTTGTTGTTGTTTAGCGGTTGACTTGATCTCAATTGTATAATTGGCAGTAGAACAATAAATTGCAAGTGGAAATGTTCAGGTTCTTTTAATTTTTGGTCTTCCTTCGTTGCTAATGGATGTAGCTTTCATAGTGAAAATAACAAGTTCAGATAATTGCAACTGAAGAGAGTTCTATGGCCCTTCAATGCTAAAATGCTTCCACTTTCCTGGTTATTTCAAGGTTTAATAGCTAAAACACACCTTAACTGTTACCTGATTGTCACCAACTCTATCCAATTATGCCAATGTACTCATCGTCGTCAATTTCATAATCCATTCGTTCAAATCATCCTCTTATCCAAGGACTGTTTTCTATTACTATAACGAAAACCGAAATAACCCAAGAATCTGGGAGATGATAGAGCTTGTTTGTTTGAATCTGTTGATGCTTGTTCATATTTAGCTTTTGTTGCTGCAACTAAATTAAGACATGAAATTTCCAATGACATACCAGCTTCCCAGCGAGTTGATATAAACATTTGTCCGGTATTGCCTGCATAGAGTTGACAACACTTGTTAGTAAAATCTCTTGAGATAAGGAAAAGAATAAGAATTGAACCTGCACATACTCAGTAAAAGAGAATAATTTCAAAATGGTAACCAACTAAAATATGCCTACCTGTATTAAACGCAAAGCACAGTACTGATGACTGACAGCAGGACCTTCAAGATTAGGAATCACCTGGGGCATTCAAAACAATGTAATTTAATTAACAAAAAGTGGTTAGCCATTGTGTAATCTCTATTCACCAGCACAAATTGGAAGCTTTTTTGCAGTAGTCATCAAAAGAAAATGGGTTTGTATCCACACAGCCTTGTAACCAGACATTAGTACAAAATATTGTACTTCTCAATTTCAACAAGTGTACCTCTTCCAAGAAATGTATTAATCACACTGCACTAAGTACCATAGAGGCATATGCAATTCACTGGAAAAGCTTCTTATTAGAGAAATGGATCCAAAGAAATATTGGTTGTTATACTAAACTGAAATCCCACTTATAATCCCCCTTATAACAAAAGTGTACAACATTCTTATTTATAATGAGAAAAATTAGAAGTAATTCTCCTAGCGAGGGAAACCTTATGTCAACAAGCAAGGAAAAAGAAACAAAACCGAACCACAATTACTCGATCACTATCTTACAAGTATATAGCACACAGCAGTGCGGGGCCATAAGCATTCCTCAAAGAACCTGAAATTCAACAAAGGAATAAAGAGGTCACAATTTTAAGATTAAAAGGCTGGCAGCATATGTGAAACCGCAGAAACCTACACAAATAACTGAGAAACCTCATCCTTGATGCAAAATCATAATTATATGGTTCACAGACCATAACATGCAGAAAATTATTTAAGAATGAAAGGTGAAGAAGAGAATAAACGAGAAAAGTAAAGAAATATACTCTGTTGATCACCCAGCGGCAGTGCACAAATCCGCCCAATGTCGACCATCAGTTTTTCTTGCAACACTGACAACCACATCAAATACTCCAGAAAATTTCTAAGAATATCGTTGTCTTCTCTGAAAGAGAGGAATTCTTTGCATAGTTAAGCACAGAGCACTTTGCCTGAAAATAATTATATTAAGTGACCAGAAACATATGGATGAACAGGAAAAGATAGAATTAATCATTGTTAACTTTACCATATGGCAAAAACACAAACATATTGCACAGTTTATCCAGATTACATTACTAGATTAGTAAAGGACACTATGGCACACTTGGGTACCCCAGACTCCAAAACACCTTATATGAACCAATTGCATCTCACTCATTCAACTAGAAGAATTCATTCCTCAATCATTCAATCATTTCCTTTTACCAAGTTAAAACCTTGCATGGTCCTACAGTTTCTTCAAAAAGCAATTGATGGAAGAGTGAGGCAAGCATCTAAACATGCCCATAAAATCAATAACAACAATAAACTATTAACAATAGCCATACCACCTAACCTGTTCTTGTTCATGGTTCCTACCAACTGAGGGTTAAGAGGATCCAGTGTTACAAGTCTATTCGATCAAGCAGAATTTATAGCCATTAGATGGTTTACTTAGGAAACCAAATGCAAAGTAGATCAGCATAAATTTTTGGTTCAATGAAAGCTTTTACCAATAATTAATGGACAATAATTACTCTGAAAACAAAATTGGTGCTCAAGCCCTTATACATGTGATATGATTTAGCTTTCCCTAATTAAGTTTACCTGGATATGTCCGATCAAATACAGTAAACAGAAGCCACTCCATACAATGAGAGAAATGAGGTTTTTCTGCTAATAATTGGCCAACCTTAAAGCTTCCTCCCTTTTGTCCCTAAACAACAATCAACCAGGAAACAAAATATACTCTTTAAACCAAGCCAGAACAGAAGATACATCACATTCATGCGTGTCAAAAGAGTATCTCATAAACCCATATATCTGCAAAATCTAACTTTGTTCTAGTTTATGAAACTGATGAGGCAATGAGCCTGTAGATTTCAATTTCATACAGTCTACTAACTTATCTAGTTGGACAATAGAGTTTCAACAACAGTTAACATAAATCATAACCAGAAGCATCAGACACTTGATTTATATGATGAAAGTAGATACTTAAAGAGAAAAATTTAGGGCATTGGACAGAAAAAATGTGTGGAAAGTAGAATTACAAATAAAACTTAAAACATTTAAATATTTATAAAGCATAAAATAACTTGAAGGGAATCACTGATAGTTTATAGTTTTTGGTTGGCGAAGATGGTTTTTTTAAATAATATAGATCCCATGTGCAGATTATGACTTTACACAATGAAGTACTTATGATTAAGCCACTTTTGACCAGAAAAAGCAAACGAAGGGCAAAGTTTGAGGTCAGAAAAGAAGCCTATGTGAATTCAGAATATCAAGTTTTCTATATGATATGTAACCCCCGCCCCAAATCAAAAGTAAAAAAGGCAACTATTACCTGATTAAGGTGCCTTAGAAGACAAGGTAATATAGTTTGAGCTTGAGGTGTTGGCTCAATAAATGGAAACTCTCTGCAGGCTGAAAATGACATTCTCTGTAAAACACCAACAACAACCCCAGCTTTGGAAGAAGTCCCAGAGGGTATACCTCACAATCAAATTCAAGCTCCATTAAGCTACATCCAATCAGAACTAAAGACCAATATCTCTGTTAAACAGAGGCAAAATAATCTTTGCTTAAAATATCTAAGAATGAGAGAACTCCAAATATAAAGCCTTTGAATGAAAACCAAAAGAAAAAAAGAATTATATGCTTATCATCATAAATGAAAAACTGATAATGAGAGGAACATGTTATACAAAAATTCACATCTCTAGTCCATACAATCTTTCAAAAAGCCACATCATATACATTCTCTCTTAAATACAAGCGTACCTGCAAGAAATCCTCCTGCATAAAAGGGTCAACACCCAGGGATGGATACCAAACCTGTAAAAATAAACTTCCAACCAGAATAAATATCAGACAAGTACAAATTGCTGTTGATAGAGCTCATAAATAAGCAATAACAAACTTTGACATGACGTCAAAGCCATGATATGAAACCTCAACAGTTAATTACCTGCATTCCGTGGTGGCCATAATCTAACCATGAAATTTTTCTCAATAAGATTTGATTTTTCCTCTGATTGACCACATGTAACCCAAACATCTATTAAGAGTCATGTGTCTGCAGTTATCACTACAAATATTAAGATCTAAATAAACCATTTTGGAAGAGCACATAGCTTGCAGGCTCTTTTAGTAAAGGATCTGAGTTAGACAAATGATTATCTGAAATGTGATCTCTCGGAAGCTGATCTGGAACAAAACGTATGGCTGCAGGATGGCTCTTTGCAGTCATGATTGACTGATTGAGAGTTCTGATACTGTAGAAAGCTGTTTGTCATTTTATCACTTAAAAATGTATGAAGAATTAATTTCATTACATTAGTTTTATTTATGTGCAAATGAAATCATCATATACAGCCTATCTGCTAATAGAAAAAATAAATAAGTAAAAAACCAATAATATAAAACTATAAAAAAGATATTTAAGAAATATTAATTTACCTCTAAATTTGGAGTAGTGAAAGGCGTCGACTCACCAAATAATTTCACATGGAATATGTGTACATCAAATGGGCGATATGTGACTAGTATATAATCTTGACCATTGGTTTCGCAAGCAATCACTTTCGGCAAAGTAGTGAGCTCTGATCAAGGTGATATCTTGGATAGAAAAGCAATTCATATCTGCAAACACGAACATTTTACCATTATAAACAGTAGTTAGGGATGGCAATGGGGCGGGTTGGGGATGGGGATCCCCGGGGTCATTCTCTACCCCCATCCCCACCCCAATCCCCAATAAAAATATATTGGGGATTCCCCGTCCCTATCCCCACTGGGGACTAAGCCTCCAAACCCGCCCCAAATCCCCAATAAAAATTTAATAAATAAAATAATTTTTTCTCATATTGCCTTTTTAAAAATCAAAATCTACAAAAAATAAATTTAAAATATGATTAAATTCATAAATCATAATTCAGTGAGTGCAAAAGTCAAAACATCATTAAAATAAAAGTGTAGATATTAAAGTAAAGTAATAAATATATATATTTGTGATTTATATAAACAATGAATTAAAATATATATAAGTTAAATATATGTATATATTATTGGGGCGGGTTTGGGGACGGAGATCACAATACCATCCCCGCCCCATCCCCAATCTTAGAGAGTGGGGATTGGGGATCCCCATCCCCATTCCCCATTTGTCCCCGAATTCTCCTCCCATTAGGGGCGGGTATCCAATGGAGCTCCGCCCCGCTGGGGATTTTTGCCATCCCTAACAGTAGTTAACTACGGTGTTCCACTTAATTAAAACCTACAAATGAAACTCCTTCATACCTATAGAACAAATAGATGAACACAAACAGAACTGCAGATAAACCTAAGAGACGTGATGGTAGCATAATTGAGAAGGAAGGGCCTATCGAGCATGGGTAGCTAGGAAATTTACCACTAAAACATAGTAGGAAAGTTGAAGACCCAAAATTATTTGGGAGACTATACCATACAGAAGAATAAAAATAAGGATAGCTAGCTCACGTGTTAGTAGAATCAATGTAGTTGCAGACAACAACAATCTTCCTCACCCATAACAAAACTTTGCTCTGAATCTTCTGTTCCTGAGTAATGTCTCCAAATACACCACTTCTTGAATCGTGTTGTACATGATTAACCCATGGAGATCAGCAATTGCTAAGTACATTCCATCCTTGCTAGCCACTACATGTTGAACTGACCAATTTTGTGAGATATAAGAAACCTGAACCAAAGAAAAAGAACTCTCATCAGACATTTTTTCATCCAATTTATTAAACTCAAGATGATATAATATATCAAGCATGTGATTTGAAGGCATAACTGGAAGGTTAAGATGTAGCATTTTAAGTTCATCAGTATCTTCAGACAAAACAACAAGCAACGGATCATCACCATATATCACTTGCCGGACATATGTCATGCCTGAAACTCCTCTATTAAGGCAACATTTACCGAAAAAATCCAAGAATACTCTCCAACGATCATTCTTCAATAGCATAGAGCCTGTATCCATATTCATCCCACTGCATCAATGAGGATCAAAGGTTCATATTTACATTCGTTGACTGGCTTAACCACCAGAGAAGATACTGAACTCAAACCTATTTGAAGGATTATTGAAATCAAACGACAACCAGAGATAGACCAAAATGTAAGTCCTCTTAACTTCCACCCGACTGCAAAAGCAGAATTATCAGATGTCCATGCAATGCAACTGACAGGTCCAGTGTCTTCCATTGAGGATCTGAAAAGGTAAAAGGCAGGTCATCTGTCATGCAAGTTCAATTCTGGAACCTACGACACAATCAAATTATTAACTGTTTTCTACCAGAATTTAGTCCGTTGGAATTACCACATTAAGCTTATTGTGACTTTGGGCGGGTATGTGTAACCAGAGGTAAATGCATTTTAGAGCTTAATGTGGAAAAAATAAAATAAAGTATAAATCCACAAGAAACTCGTAAATTAAAGACAAAGTACACCGCACTTGTGAAACATCATTTTGCCAATCATATCAAGCAATTCAAGCATACAGGGTACTTTTAGCGCACCTTCAAGACTTTATAACAAAGTTAAAGTTCATGACAGAATTGTCATTGATCAGTTAAACTGTTTTAAGTTCATGTCTTCTTGGATGGTGTACATGCACACTGGCATACTCAAATATGCACGAAGCACCTTTTTCCTTTCATCACTCACAAATGCCAGTAACTGCAGTACTGCACACATATTGATGAACATGGAGGAGCCACCAGTCATCATGGGCAGTTGAAGTAGCACATATAACAGTATTTGTCCATGCATAAAAACAAGCAAACATACATCAACGCAAAGCGAAAAGAAGCCCATGCAGATTCGAGTCAGTATGAAGTGCCTGTAAAACCAAGATTACACGCGAAATCAGTATTACACTTACAAATTCTCTCCTTTGTCTCTGAAGTGAATCCGCATCCCTCATGTACTTCCCCAGTCACACTTTATGCTCTATCCCACCAGCCCAACAAACACCAAAAACGAAACAATGTCAAACCCCTAATATACATGAACTACACCAAACAAAACTCACACATATACACATACCACTATGCCTAATTACAATACCCGCCAAAATCACAATATTTCATTCATATTTACACATTCAACAATGCCCCCAAAAATTAAAATTTAAGAAACAGAAAGGAGCAGAACCCAAAATTGCACTGCCCATTTATATCATAAAGCTCCATAATTCCCAGAAAATTCACAGTAACTACAAATACCCATCTCAACAGAAAACACAAAATTACATTCAAAAACACATGCAGACATTCACAGACTAAAAGCACACCTGGGAAGAGCTCCCCAGGGCAAGATGAGAGGGAGTCACAACAATCAGTTAGCCATTGATGACCTTGAAATATATGATCTTCACCCATTTTTCAGGTGAATGGATCTCAGAGAAGCAAATATTTGGTTTCCATGGGAGTTTATTAGTTCCACCGTTTTTCTGTACTCTAACCAAGTAAAATATAAACGACTCCGCTATGAATGTCGTTTTCGTTTATTAGTATTATTTTTTTTAATGAATCTGGAACAATTTACTTGATTTTGCGTGACTATTGTCACCCTATCAATTTCTTTGTTCACCTTATTTATTCACTACACCTTACATTTTAATTTCAATATTAAATTTACTTATCTAATCTTTTTTTTTTCTTCAGAAATATCATTATATGATATATCTGTTTTAGGAAATCAGAAATTGAGAGATAATCGCTGTGTATTATCATTGATAATAGGGGCCTCTTTATAGAGGATTACAATGCATAGAGTTAGAATCATACAAGGAAAGATAATCTCTAGATTCTTCTAATTAAACCCTATTACCACTAGGTCAAGTAACATAGAGTTTGGGCCAAACACAAATAGAGATATCCTTAAACACTCCCCCTTGTGTTGTCCAAACACGGTGCTTCTCTCGTTGCCTCGTTAAAAACCTTGCCGAGTAACAAAAACCCAGTGGGACAAAAATAACCTCGGTCGAAGGGGAAAAAGAGCACAACACACCCTTCACGATTCGAGGTGAACATGTAGACATCTCCCCCTGATGTTTGCGCCTCCCCCTGATGACTACGATCATGGGAGTTCAGATAATTTCCGCAAGTCAATTCTTGCCACATGTTTCTCGAACGTGGATTTGGGCAATGACTTAGTAAACAAGTCTGCCATATTTTCCTTAGATTGAACCTAATTCACTTTGATCTTGAGGAAAGTTTGTTGTTGCTGATTATACTTGGTGTTGTCGCTTTTGATGTAGCCTAGCTTCATTTGTTCAAAACGAACAGCATTATCCTAAATACTCGTAGGCTCATCTTGTGGTAAACTTCAAACCACAATTGTTCGAACATGCGTGATTATGGATCCAATCCATATACATTCACGAACCACTTTGTGAAGAGCAATGATCTCTACATTGTTCGAAGATATAGCGACTAGGGTCTATTCTGTAGACCTCCAAGATGTCACTGTCTTTTCCCATTGTGAACACTTAACCGGATTTGGGAGCGACCTTGGTGTGGGTTAGAGAGGTACCCAGCATCAGCAAAACCTTCCAAAACACTTATATTGTTTTGGGATGGGGATAGAGAACGCAGGCCAGCGTTGGCGGCGTTTCTGGTGTGTGATGGATCCGAATTCATCATCTCTCTGTAGGGATAGAACAAGCTCATATCAATCGTACATCTCAAGTACTGAAAGATATCTTTTACACCAATCCAATGGCGTTGCGTTGGCGTAGAGCTATATCTAGCTAACAAGTTCATTGTAAACGAGATGTCCGGTCTTGTGCATTTAGCTAAGTACAATAATGCGCCTATTGTACTCAAGTAAGGCACTCCTGCCTCTAACACATCTTCATTATCATCCTTCGAATGAAGAAGATCCTTTTCAAGATCAAGACTACGAATGATTAAGGGGGTGCTTGAAGGTTTGACCTTGTCAAATGCCTAAGCATCTATCAACACGATGCTCAAGTTCCAAACCGAGACATAATCGTGTTCTCCCAAAATTCTTCATCTCAAACTCGGATTTCAAGTGTTCAACGGTTTCCCTTAACTCTTTAAGAGCTTCTAATGAAGATCATGTCTAACATGAACTGCGATAGAATCCGAAACTTGTCATAGAAACGCGTGGGCATATCCCTTCTCAATCAAGTAGTCACTTTAGTGAGCGTTTCAATCTTATTGTAAACGCGCTCCGTGGTCTAGAGCCACTTGACTTGGGTAAATGAAGTTCACCATGAACCTTCATGTATATTCCGTATCTAGATCCCCATAGAGATACGTAGTGACCACATTTGTAAGCTGCATGTTCAGTTGTTCGGAAACTACCAAACTGACAGGGTAGTGGAGTGCAATGACATCCATTACGAGAGAATATGTCTCATTGTAGTCGATTCTAGGGCGTTTTGTGAGAAGCCTTGAGCCTTATGGCGCGATTACCATATCTTTTTCTCACTAAGCTTTCTAATGAAGACCCTATTAGTCAACAGGTTTTATATTAGGAGGTGTTGATATCTCTAGCTCGAAAACCTTCCTCTTCGTTAGAGAATCCATCTTAACCTGGATCGCATCTTTCCATTTAGGCCAAATTTCTCTACGTTGGCATTCATTAATCAACGAAGCGTGGTTCGATATCATTAGACTCAACAAACTCATGCGCAACTACATCATCAATTATGATGAAGTTTCTATCCCACGTCTCATGTACACTAGTGTAATTTTCATAGAGCTCTATATTCTCAGGAATAGGTTCTGACGTTGAGGCGTCCCCCAACGATAACCATAACCCGGAAGATACTCATGAGACGGATTTTGAGTGTCGATGATCAAAGGATTGGAGTGTGCCAAAGTATCCTTTGAACCCACGGGCCTCCCATGCATCCTAGCTGGGGCCATGGCCTGTAACGCCAGAGTGCCACTCTCTTTGGCGTTGACACCATGCCTACCTCCATGTAGGGTGGCGCTACGTCCTCACGTAGGGACGTCCTTCCTTGTAGGCTTGTTTGCAGCATATTTGTGTGATTTCGTCACTTTAACAGGGATCAAGATGAGACATAGTGGGGACAGGCCACGACAATCCCTGTCGTTCCTTTTGAACATCCGTGTTCTTATCTCCCCCTAACGACGGGAAGACTGTTTCATCAAAGTGACAACCCGCAAATCTAGCAGTAATGAGATCGTCTTGCAAGGGCATTAAGTGGCGGACGATTGTTGGAGTCTCAAAACCAACGTAGTTGCCCATTCGTCTGGAAGGACCTATCATAGAGTGCTATGGCGGCGCAATTGGCACATAAATGGCTCACTCAAATATGCGTAAGTACGATACTTGTATCCAGTCATAAGCTGTAACGCAGAGGTACATTGAGTGGCGGTGGGTCATAGACGAAGTAGCATAGCTGCATGCGATATCGTATCACCCCAAGCGGATATAAGGAGATTGGCGCACATTACCATTGTCCAGATTATCATCGTAGTCGTTTCCGCAAGACCATTTGGGTGTGTACAAGAGAATGTCATGTCCAACATCAAGCCCATTGCAATATCCATCGAAAGTCTTTCGATGTAAACTCTCTAGCATAGTCAAATCCAATTGACTGAATAGGATGATCTGGGGAGTGAGCCCGTTGTCATATGATATGTGGTAGGAGTGTAGCATAAGCAGCATTTATAGGTGGACAATGGCACAACACGTGACCAGCGTGTTTGCGTGTCAACCAATATCATGAAATATTTAAGCGTCCGCAAGTTGGTTGAATCAATCCACAGAATCCCCATGGATTCTATGTAAGAACAGAATGAATATGTTCATTTCCTTTGCATAGGACGGTCTTAGTCCTAATTTCCCTAAGGAACGGGCTTTGTAAAACGAGCGAAAGGCTTTAGAAGCAACCAATGAGAATTTTGGTTGGGCCTGAGCGTCTTAAACGCTATTCGAAGTAAGTTGGTGATTGCAGCATCACCTAGGGCGCCATCACAATGATGGACGCCATCCATGGTGTCATGGATAGGGACTGCGCCAGCCCTAGGCTGGTGGTGGACGGAGGCAGTGCCCTAGGCAGCAGTGTCGGTCACACTTAGTCTAGGAATCAACTTTTGATTCATGCTTCATTTCACTCGAGAGAAAGGATGTCCATATGAAGTCTTTGTAGATGGATCATCATATCATGACTAGGATGATCTATCCTGTCGTAACAAAGCCAATATGTGTCTAAATCCAAGAGATCTTCTCTCATAACATTTATTGGATTAATAACTCGAATAGTGACATAGAGTCCACTAGAGAGACACATAAACTTCTCTAAGATGCGTCTTTGTTTGCAATCATTAAAGGTATTGCAAAGGAACTCATTTTCGTTCTCTACATGCATTTTCGCATGGAATTCGTTGGCTATTCATAGGGTACAATTTGCCCTAAGAGCGTAGAGAGTTTATGTGACAGCTGTAATCAAGGTGCCATTTGGCAAGTGGAACTTGGGCTATTCCATGTCCTTGAATTAATACTGATGGCCCAGCCATTGTAGTCACAAAGTCATATGCTCAGAATCAAAATTGAGTCAAAATGAAAAGAACTCGAAATTTTATTCATAAGCCAACAAAGTACATCATTGTCTCTTAACCATTAGGAGAATCTAATCCAAATGCTAGCTAATGCAAAACAATGGTAGTCGTCTAACTTCTTTCGGTAATTCCAAAATAAATGTGACCAGGTGAGTAGAGAGATGTCGGTGGAGCAAGGCTCGCTTAAGTACTACTAATCTCAAAACCTTCCTAGATATCACGCTTACTTTGGGTGAGCCTACTTTGAAGAAAGACTAAACCATTGGCATTTACTACAAAGTATATGGCAATTGCCTATTACATCTCTTGGAAAAATAAAGACTTAAACAGAATTGGCGATCTATTGATCCCAGCCAGATTTGTAGTCTTCAACCCTTCACTTTAGATCATCTTCTTGATCTTCTTGTTCCACATAGTGAGCTTCTCTTGCTTCACAATATGTTTTGTAGGCGGTGACAAGTTCTTCACGAGCTCTACAAATGTGTGCCCAATGCTCAGACACTCCACATCGAGAACATACATCTCTTTGCTCGAACTCCATTGATTGAGGCACTTTGAAAGCGTCATTTAGATGGCTCTTAATGTTGGTGGCGCCACCAACATGGCCAGAGGCGTTGCCTCCCTCTCTCTTTCCACGTTTGCCTCTTCGGTTCCGTGTTTGCCTATTTTGGCGGTTACCTCCCCAAGTAGAGCGATTATATGGATCAGAATGTCCAGAAGTATACCTAAGATTAGGGTTTCGCTCTTGGCGTCCTCTCTTAGAGGTGCGACTATAATTGGATTCCGGAATATGCTCTGTTTCCACGGATCTCGAATTATAGTTCTTCACAAGGATATTGTCATGCTTTTCAGCGACATTCATAGCTCCAATGAGCTCATGAAACCTTGTGATTCGTCTTGCATTTACATCGATTCGATAGTTCTTAGCAACCATCAATGCAGAGACGGGGAAGGTAGAGAGAGTCTTCTCAATCAACATCGCATTTGTGATCTCTTTATCACAGAATTCCATTAATGATTTAATGCGAAGTGCTTCCGAGTTATAGTCAAGAACTGACTTGAAATCACAGAAGCGGAGGCTATGCCATCTCACTTCTAAGTCAGGAAGCAGGGAGTCACGGACGTTGCCAAATCTATCTTCGAGTGAGACCCACAGCCTTCTGGGGTCTTCTTCATTTATATACTCGTACTGGAGCGAATCATCCATATGACGAGTCATTAGGATGAAGGCTTTCGCCTTATTTGCCTCTAAGGCTGCTCTATTTGCTTCCAAAGCTTGAGCTTGCTCAACTGTTATCACGTCCTGGCTAGGCTCGAGAATCATATCCAAGATTCCTACAGCCTTGAGATGCTAGCGGATTTCACGAACCCACCTGTGATATCCAGAGCCAGTTGTTCCCAATGGAGCAAAGTCCAATTTGTTCAGGTTACTCATCCTGAAAGAGAACAAGAAATTAGGGTTAGTTTCGGAGCGAAATAGGCTACCACGAAAACATATGAAATTTCTAAGCGTAATTGCTTCCAAGAAATTAGGAATTTCCGAGCGTAGTCGCTTCCAAGAAATTCGATTCCAAGAGATATTGGATTAGATCGAAACAATGATGTAAGTGGTCGATCATAAATTCTCTACAAACTTTAAGTTTGGAGATCTCAACAAGCTCTAACCTTGGAGTGAGCACGAACCCCCACAGTTCGGCTTAATTTGGTCTCATATATAATGAAGAAATGGGGGTAGAAGAAGGGAGGTTGCAAGTCCCCGAGAAAAAGAAAAGAAATTGAAATTACGGAAGCAAAAGGAATTAAATAAAAGAAAATACCTTGAATGTGGGCTTCCTCCTTTTTTTTCTTTTTTTCTTTTTTTTTCCTTTTTTTCTTCTTCTCTGGCTGGGCTGCATGCCCTCTTCTTCTTTTTTTCTTTCTTTCTTTCTCCTCCGGCTGGGCTGCAGGCCCACTTCCTTTTCTTTTCTTTCTCTTTCTTCTTTCTCCTCCTGGGCCCGCCTCCTTCTTTCTTTCTTTACTTCTTCGTAGGCCTCCCCCTTTCTTTTTTTTTTCTTTTTCTTCTTCTTCTGCCCAGCACGTGGGCTTCATTTTTTTTTTCTGGGGCCCACATCTCTTTCTTCTTTCTTTCCTCTTCTTCCACGTCTTCTTCTTCTGGGTCTTTTTCTTCCTTTTCTGCTGGTGAGACTAACCAGAAAACATATGCGATGCGGTGGCGGCGGCAGGCAGAAGGCATGCGTCTGGGAGCAGGGGAATGTGCAGAAGGCAGACTAGGCTAATCTGGGCACGCGGGTCTGGCGAGGCCATCTTCTGGTGGGGCAGGCGGATGGACGAGCGTGCATGCAAGCCGCTAGCAAGGGTAGCTTCTGCAGGCGGCAACATGAGGTAGGTGAGGCTGATTTAGGCGAAAGCTAACGAGGGTGGCTGACGTTGTTGACGCATGCGGGCTCTCTGATGCTTGGCAGGAAGAGCAGGCACAAGCAGGCTAACGCGGCTGAAATTTTTTTTTTTTTTTTAAGGCTTTGGCTTTTGGAATCAGGGTCAGAGACTCGTGCTGATAACGTGTTTTAGGGAATCAGAAATTGAGAGATAATCGCTGTGTATTCTCATTGATAATAGGGGCCTCTTTATATAGAGGATTACAATGCATAGAGTTAGAATCATACAAGGAAAGATAATCTCTAGATTATTCTAATTAAACCCTATTACCACTAGGTCAAGTAACTTAGAGTTTGGGCCAAACACAAATAGAGATATCCTTAAACAATATCCAAATAAACAACGAAATTTTTTAATGAAAATCTCTAATTTATACAATTAATAAAACTAAAATGTATTATATTTTTCTAAAAAAATTATAATCTGATTTACTTTCATTCTTCAATTTTCTCTTTTAGTTTCAATGTCTATCTATTTCAATCTATGTCGAAAGATTAGTAAGTTAACAACTGCAAGCAATGAAGAAATAATGAATTTTTTTTTGTTTTAAATCTTTTTTTTGGTGTTCACAAAGAGTACTGCAAATTTTTTGATGAAGTTAAGTAGTTAATACCAATGATTTTGTGAACTGAATATTTGTTAAGGAGGGAACAAAAAGACAAAAAAAATAGTAATAAATTCTTTTTTTTTTTGAAAGGATAGTAATAAATTCTTATTTGGGTGGAGAAGATGAAGATTAATGTTAACCAATGAGAATTTAAGTAGCATTTCTATTTAGTTAATTAGTTATGTATTTAGTTTTCTTTACATATTAGATTTTAGAAAATTAGTGTATTTATTAGTCATTTTACACTTGAGTAATATAGTTTTTAAATAACTGCAATGTTCATAGCTAGTGTGAACTAAGAAAATAGTAAAGTGACAATAGATACACCCAAAATATATTGAAAGAAAAAAAAATTAAATGTTGCAGGCATATCATTATTGATAGAACAAATTAAGGAGGCTCAACATCTAACCAAAAAAAAAAAAAAAGGCCCGCTCTCGAGCTACAAAATAATAGGGGTGGGCATTTTGTACCGAAAATGCGGATACCGACCCCACCAAAAAAAGGGTTCGGTGACCGCACCAAACTAAAATGGTTTTGTTTTATGATCACACACCGAAATGTATAAAAGCGGTTCAGTTGCGGTTTCGGGTTATAAACTGCCCAATTTAAACCGACCCACACAGAATCTATTTTAATTACATTTTGTGTATTTATTATTTCTCTATTGATGGAAATGTTAGTTTTCAATATATAAGAAATCAATTTTTGATTAGGTTTTCAGTTTGTACTAAGTTGCTATATTTGCTTGATCATTGATATATATATATATATATATATATATATATATCTGTGTGTGTGTAATAAGTTGTTATGGTCTTTTTGCAAGTTGCTTGATATTTGGGTGACATTTGACGATTTGTGTGGACTCTAAATGCATTCAAAATTTATTTATGCCTTATTGAAATTGTTAGGCAAAAATAAGCCTGATTTTGGCCCTATCTTTCTAGTTGAAATTAATAAATCGCTCCAAACCAAAACCGACCAGCACCGCACCGAAAAATGGTGTAACCAAAATAATCGGTTCAGCCTTTTTGTAATGCGGTTGCGGTTTGATATATAGGCTAACCGAAAAAAGCGGTTTGGTTGCGGTTTGGGACTCAAACCGAACCGAACTGCATCGCGCCCACCCCTACAAAATAAGCAAGCAAGCTTTTTTTTAATTTTTTTTTATACAATCTCTCCCATAATTCACAACATAACCAACCTGAGCAAAAGAGAGAAAATTCATGTGGCAAGTATTCTATGTTGGTGGAACAAAAGATGAAACAAAAGGACGGATTGGTAGTAGTATAGTAATGAGATCTCTTTCAATCATGGTCCTAAATGTCACTACTAAAGACAAAATGTGCGACTCATTTTCTGTCATTTAATGTATTGGTCTAGCAGTATAAGTATCCCCTTTATAAGTGGAATGTCGTAAATTCGACTCACAATAGACTAGTTATCATACATGAGTTGTTTATTTGATAAAAAATACAAATAAAAAACATAATGCTGGTAAAAATTATCACCACCAAATCCAACATGCACTCATATCTTTGTTTGCAAGTCACTATATAGTTAACATACCATCATATATATGGGATCTTTGAGTGTGTGAATCGATCACCAACAAATCCAAAATTAGTTCATATCTTTGTTTGCAAGTCACTATTTAACATACAATCATATATATGGGATCTTTGAGTGAGTGAATTGATGTCTAAAATTCTTGGAGCTCCTAAGTTTTCACTAAAACTTTGGGTCTTCTCGTTTTTGGTTGTGGGGTCTCGTCTAGTGGTGCCTCAGATCTGGTGTCGGCCTAGGAGCGGTCGGCGCTGGGTGGAAAGGGAGGGTTGGTTTTCGTCTTTATTGGTTTTGGATTTATGTGATAGTGGTCAGTAGGAGGCTGCTGGGCATATGATTTTTCGAAGGAGGCTTTTTGAGGCCTCTCTATTATGTTAACATGGAGGATGGCTATGGTGGTGGCTATATTTTCTTGTTTGAGGCCCATCACACAATAGATCTGCAGTGGGGTGGAGCAATGGTGCCAGTATCAATCCAGCGATGGCGGCCATCATTTGTGGTCTAGTGACTGTTGTTTGGCGGTGGATTGTGGGTTGCAATGATTTCCTTTTGGTTTTTGTTAGGGTTTTTTTTTTTTTTTTTGAGTTAGTTTGTTAGTTAGAGTTAATAAGTCCCTACTCCTTTGAGTTAGGGTTGTGTTCCTACTCTTGTGAGCTAGGATTAGGTCTAGGTGGTATGCCATGTAAATGGTGTCATTCTCGAGGACAATTTGGTGAACTTTAGTTTACTGTGGTGGTCAATCTGCTGAGACCAATCCTTTACATGTGGTCTGGTACTTATTGGACAGTGTTGTAAAGGACGCAGTCTTTTGCTGTTGACTACTAGGTACTACTGGGACATATGATCAAAGTAACCTTGGAAATGGGTGTAGTGTGGTTAGAATTTGGGCACGTTGGCCGGATGGTATCTGTAATCACTAACCGCGGTTTTCTAGAGTTGCGGTTTGTGTCCCCCCCCCCGGCAATGTATAATTTCCGATTGATTAATAAACCTCCTATCTTTCCCTAAAAAAAACAAACAAACAAATATATCATGGAAGATTTTCTTGTCATTGTTACCAACAAAGGATTTTTATTAACTTTAATTTGGAGTCCCTATATATATATATATATATATATATATATATATATATATATATATAGACCCAAACTCTAGGTTACTTGACATAGTGGTAATAGAGTTACGTAGAAGGATCTAGATTCATATTCAATGTACGATTACTTTCCTTGTATGATTTAGATTCTATGCATTGTAATCCTCTATAAAAAGAGGCCCCTATTATCAATGAGAATACACAGCGATTTTCTCTCAATTTCTGATTTCCTAAAATACGTTATTAGCACGAAGCCCTAACCCTGAAAACCCTAATTTCGTAACCTTCAAAATCCTGCAACCACCGCCCCACATATCAAAGCCCTAACCCCAAGGAGCCCAGAACCGGCGGCAGAACCACCGAAACCGACCTGAAAACCCCTAAACAGGCCTTCAGAAAAATCGGACCGGCCCCTGCCCTGTGCCTGCCTTGAGCCTACCCTCCGCGCATCTGCTGAGTTGCTGCAGAGAACTGCCGAGCCCTGCGCACCCATGTGCTTGCATCTGTCTAGATCTACCGACAGCCCTGCACAAGCCCCTTCCGAAACCTGTCGACAACCATGCACGCACCTACCGAGACCCCTGCATAGCCCTGCCGAGACCTGTCGACAGCTGTCTAACCCCTCTCGAGCATCTGTCGACCCCTGCGCAACACCTGCCGAGCACCTGCCTGCCAGCCTCGCAAAACCTCCGCACGCCCTTGCACAGTCCCTACAGCAACCCAGCCTAGCTCCGGCCACCACCGCCTTCTACTAGTTTCTGGCCACTTTTCCGGCAACCTTTTTCCTGCCACCTCTGTCAACTTTTCCGGTCAAGATTTCCAGCAACTTTTCAAGGTAAATTTTTCTAAAAGTTCCCGTTTTTGAAGTTTTTCATTCTTTTTCTTCTTTTCTCGGGGACTTGCAACCTCCCTTCTTCTACCCCCCCCCCCCCTTTCTTCTTCATAGGGGAGACCAAAAGCCGAACTGTGGGGGTTCGTGCTCACTCCAAGCTTGGAGCTTGTAGAGTCCTCCAAACTTAGAGTTTGGTGAGAAGAAAACGATCGACCACATGCATCATTGTTTCGATCTAATCCAAAACCCCTCTTGGAATCAGATTTTCTTAGAAGCGACTACGCTCAGGAAATCCCTAATTTCTTAGAAACGACTACGCTCAGAAATTTAATAGTTTTTTGTGGTAGCCTCTTTCAGCTCAAAACTAACCCTAATCTTGTGTTGTTTTTCAGGATGAGTAACTTGAACAAGTTGAACTTTGTTCCACTGGAGATAACTGGCGCAGGATACCATGATGGGTCCGAGATGTGCGCCAACATCTTAAGGCTGATGGACTTCTGGAAACTATCCAAGAGCCTATTCAGAACGTGCTCTCTATTGATCAAGCTACTACTTTTGAAGCAAATCAAGCTAAAGCCATAATTCTCATGACAAGGCACATGAATGACGCACTCCAAAGTGAATACCTCAATGAGGAAGACCCAAGAAAGCTATGGGTAGAACTTGAGCAGCGATTTGGCAACGTTCGTGACTCCCTGCTTCCTGATTTAGAAGTGAGATGGCATAGCCTCCGCTTTTGTGATTTCAAGTATGTGCTTGATTATAACTCAGAAGCTCTTCATATCAAGTCTTTGATGGAGTTTTTATGGCAAAACCATAACTGATACGATGTTGATCGAGAGGACTCTCTCTACCTTCCCCGTCTCTACCCTGATTATTTCAAAGAATTATCAGATTGATGTGAATGCAGGACGTATCACAAGGTTTCATGAGCTCATTGGCTTCATGAACGTAGCTGAGAAGCACGACAATATCCTTGTAAAGAACGATAATGCTAGACCCGTGGGAACCAAGTCTATTTTGGAGTCTAACTATAGTCGCGCCCCCAAGGGAGGACGCAAGGAGCGAAACCCTAAGAGTAGGGACAATTCTGGACGTTCTAGTCCATATTCTTACCCTAAAGAGGAAGGAAACCGCTAAGAGAGGCGTATACGGAACCGTGGAGGCCAACGTGTGAAGAGAGAGAGAGAGAGAAAGGCGGAGCCTCCGACCATGGTGGTGACGCCACTAAGAGCAATGGTCGTTCAAATCGGGCCCCAAATGTGCTGTCTCGATCAAGGGAGCCTGACCATAATGATATTTATCTTCAATGAGGATCTACTGGACATTGGGCAAAAGAGTGTAAAGCATCCCAGAACGTTGCAAATGCATACAAGTCGTATAGTGAAGCAAGGGAGGCAAATTACATGGAACAAGAAGATCAAGATGGCGATCTTGATCTAAGGGTGGAAGACTACAAGGATCAAGACCCAAAAACTGGCGATTTTGATCAAGTCTTTTTATTTTCCAAGAGATGTAGGCAATTGCCATATTATTTTTTGTAGTAGATGCCAATGGTATTAGTCTTTTTCAAAGTTGGCGTACTCATGTAAGTGTTAATGTTTGTGACCGAGGGGCCTAATTAACGATAAATAAAGGGAGAGAGAGAGAGAGAGAGAGAGAGAGAGACACACACACACACACACACACACACAAGAGAAGTATAGTGGTTTGTCTCCCGCTTTAGCGGGAGACTACGTCCACTTAAAAGCTTTAACTAGTGTATTGGGCCTTGCGGCTCAAAGGGATTACAAAAGATGTAATGGGATGGATTCTAAGTGTGAGGAGGGGTCCCTTTTATAGGTAAGGGAACCCCTCCACTTTACATTTTCTTCCATATGGGATGCTAGACCTACTATTCTAGTCTTTAGAAAACATGCTTGTGAAGGTAACTTGGCAAGGGTATTGGCCGCTTCCGACTATCATGGCGTAGCTTGGACATCCGGCTACGTGATGCATGTCGCGGTTGGGCCCTACCGTGGCTTGTGGGCCCTCCTAAAAAGGTATTACTTATGCTTGGTGATATAGAAAATAACTTTGCTAGTAGAGGTATCTACAAGTCCCCAAAGTCCCCAAGTAAGAGGAGTTTCTTGGTTGAGGAGTTATAAACATGAAGTCATCAAGCATAAGTAAAGTCCGGGTGGCTCTCAGCCCCTACAAGTCCCCGAACTCCGTAAGCAAGAAGGGACTCGTTAACTTGCACAACAAAGACAAAAGCACGCACTTGTAGAATACTTAATGTATTGGGCAACAAATGTGATTTGCATTGATATGCGTTGGCATATACGAATGTGCGAGGTGCGTGATACATGTTGATGTATACATATGAATGTCGTCGAGTACGATCGGATATGACGTATAGACTCGAGATCGCATATGGTCGTGTGAGCATATGGATTGCATATGAAAAATGTGTGACGCGCGCAAGGAAATGAACGAGGTTGAGTTTGACGGGGTTACGCTCGTGAGATGTAAGTTGCATGAGTGCCATGATGAAGGCAAGTGTTTGTAATTTCATGAACTATGAATACACGAACGCTTGTGTTTTTTTTGTTTTCGCTCGTATTAATGGAACGCTAAAAGAATTCGATTTGTTGCAAATGACAAATGGTAGAAGAATTCAATGTTCCATTAATGTGTATTATGTCGAGGGGATGTGAGTATAAAACTTGGGAATGCCGGAAGGCAAGAGCATGAAAGCTTGGGGGTGCCAGGAGGGCGTGAGTGGAAAGCTCGAGGGTGCCGCGAAGACGTGAGCAGAAAGCTCGAGGGTGCCGTGAATGCTTGAGTGGAAAGCTCAAGGTGCCGTGAAGGCGTGAGTGGAAGTTCGTGAGCGGAAAGCTCAAGGCTACTGTGAAGGCATGAGCGGAAAGCTCAGGGGTGCCGTGAACGAGTGAGCAGAAATCTCGGGGGTGCCTCGAAGGCGTGAGCGAAAGCTCGTGTGCGGGAAGCTAAGGGGTGTCAGGAAGGCGTGAGAGGAAGCTTGGGGGTGGCGCGAAGGCGTGAGCAGGAAGCTCGGGGGTGCCGCCAAGGCGTGAACGGAAAGCTCGGGGGTGTCGTGAAGGCGTGAGCGCGAAGCTCGTGGTTGCCATGAGGCATGAACAGGTAGCTCAAAGGTGATGCCATGAAGCATAAGCGTAACAATTTGCTAATTATACTAGGCTGTATGTACAAGTCCCGAAGTCCCTAGTGAAGGAGGGTTTTCTTGCGGGGTTGATACCAAAGCGTAGCTTTGTGCCGTATAACGAGCATAATTAGTGCAAGTGTGTCGTCCATCTAGAATTGGTCGGAGCGAGCGCTTATGCCCTTTCGGGTGGGCCCACTGCTAGGCCCTATGAGGAGTCCCCAACTTTTGGCTATAGACCTTCGTATGGTCGGAAAATTGGTTGATGAGGGGAGCTGCGTTTAAGCAATGGGTGTTAGGTAGCGAACCTAATCTTTGATACCTTGATACCCAAGCGTCGGGGATTAACTGCCGGATCAATGGCTGCCGTGGGCTACGTTAACCAATCCCTTTACTCTTTCCCAGAGGAGAAAAGCTTGACTGCAATACCGTGTAGCAGTCAGTGTCATTATGAGGAGTGGCCTTACTGCTTGGCGGTTGGTAGTAGACCATAGACTCCTGGAGTCTAGACCCGTTTGGGTCTCTTTGACAAAATATGTTGCCCGGAGGCTAGACATACAATATTTTTACATATAGCGTATATGTAAATTTTGCTTAATTGTATGAAAAGCAAATAAATATAGCAAGTAATTTTATGTAGATCTTATGACCATGTAACATGCACAATAGAGAGTGGCAAGTGTAATGAGTGTCCATATAAAATTTTAGGAGTAGCTCTCAATGAAAGTTATGAAGCATTGTGAACGTAGAGCATAACTAAAGCATGTTGGATGTGTTTGAGCGAGTTAGGTTGTGTTAAAGCAAGTTGGGTGTAGTTGAGCAGATAGGCTCTGTGCGAGTATACAGGGCGTGGCCCAAGCAAGTCGTGACCATGCTCGATACACAAGCGCGTCGTAACCGTTACAAGTGTTTATCCGAGCATGTTTAATTAAGTCATAGGTGTCACAAGCGTCTAGACATGGCATAGTTTGTTTGATGGTCGCATGTTTATTTAATTAAATTATAATTAAATAGAAACACGACATGTGTAGCATGTACTTGTAATGTGGATGCTAATAATATTTTTGCATTGTTGTAAACATGCTTAAGGATCATATAGGCATGTAGATGCATATCAAGTGTGATATATTGTAGGCATGCATGCTTAGAAGTAGTAAAAGCATGGCATTGGTATGGCACTAACTCAAATTGAAAGAGCGTAAAGGAAGATATAGTTATTTATCTTATGCCGATTTGGAGCGAGTTGGAGTTGGAATTAATGTAAGTACCCAAATCATGTTGGAGTTGTCCAAACTGACGCTCCATTGCTTTTAGCGAGTGTACCGTAATAGATGGCCAATGCTTCATTGATCGAAGAATGTTCTATATGTCTCCTTAACAAGATAAGCTATTAGCATATAATTTTTGGAAGAGAAGCGTTAAGTGCATTGGTCGGAGACCAATGGCAGTACATTTGATGGGTGCAATGCAATTTATATCAATGGTAAATTAATATATCTTGGTTGGCCTAGTAGCCACTAACATTATTAACTATGACAATGCTTTCGAGCTATGATCCAAATAGGTGGCCTAAGTTGTTTGTAAAACAGACTATAAGATTTGGCGGAAAATCAAGGCCGGTTGTAAGTAAATGTCAATTTTGATTATGAGGAAAACCAACAAAAACTAGGCATCAATTAAATGTACACATGCAAGTGTACCATGTTACTGATACATGGTATCATACTAGTAAACCAGCAAATAATGCATGAGGTAATACATGCTTTGGATAATATTAGTGTATTTTGGTATGGAGCCTGCGAGTTCCATTGCTTTGGAAGCATGAAACAATAATTGTACTTGCATAATAATAGAGCTCAGTGATCAGGTTATACACATGTCAGAGATGGGCTAAGACGTGAGCATGATGCAAGTGAGGTGTCCAGCTTAAGGTTTTTGCATATTTCATAGAATTAATATGGTGGACACATGTCATTAGGCCATGAATGTAGAGTAAGTGTGTGTATTACTGCTATTGGTAAAGTGTCTCATGCAGCCATTAGAGCATTAAAGCATGTGCATGCAACAACTATATTTAATGGAATAAACACATCATATTCGGAGAGAGTGAATTCATATATAGAACTGCAATAAGCAAGTAGAGAACTTATCTGTCGACTGCTGCTGAAGCCTAAAGAAGCATTGCCCCTTATGCGACCTGGTGTATATTGAGGGTGTCCACAGTAGCAGTATTGGGTGTCCAGAGCATAAGCATTCCCCCCTTTTTTTTTAGGTAGTGCAGCGGAGATTCTTTAGCAGGGGTGGTTAGCGGAGGCTGCTCAGTGGGTGTGTGTTTGGCGGAGCATCCTGGCTATGGTGGCTAACTGAGGTTGGGTAGCGACATTGGAGCTTTGGCCAGCGGTGGTGGAAGCCTTGGTCGGCAGAAGTTGTGGTCGTCAGTTTTGATGGTCAGTGGAGAAACTTTGGATAGCAGTGGTGCTTTGGCTGATGGCACCAGGCGGAGCCATTCTCAAAGGCTGACAGCGGGGATGCCTGGTGGAGTGTGGGGGAGCAGCATAGATTCAGAGTTCGACGGAGACCCAGAGTTCAGCAAAGACAGCAGCGACCTTGAGCTTGGCGGAGGAGCGGAGTTCAGCGGAGGCTCAGAGCTCTACGTTTAGGGAACTTGGAGGTCGGCGGAGGCCTTGTGCTTAGTGGAGGGTTTGATCGATGTTAATGTGGCAGAGCAATAAGCCGAGGAGATTGGGCATCTGATATGATACTCCGTCAAGGCCTTGTGACAGCCGCTATGATTGATCGATGATGCGGTGAATGGTGTTGGCGGGTTGGTGGTGCCTTGTTAGGCGGAGGTTGCTGCTGTGAGCTTGGCAGTGGAGCTCGCTGGCGGTAAAGCTAGTTAGAGATGGCGGTGGAGCTTGTGAGCTAGAGATGAATCTCTGGGAGCCCAGAGTAAGTTTGCATTCAAATTTTTTTTCATATATATATATATGTTCAAGTAAACCCTAATTTGTGTTTTGCCCAAATTCTAGGTTACTTGACCTAGTGGTAATAGGGTTAACTTAGAAGAATCTAGATTCTTATTCAATGTACGATTATTTTCCTTGTATGATTGAGATTCTATACATTGTAATCCTCTATATAAAGAGGCCCTTATTATCAATGAGAATACACAGCGATTTCCTTTCAATTTCAGTTTCTCTACAACACGTTATCAGCACGAAGCCCTAACCCTGAAACAAATAGCCAAACCCTGATTCAAGAAGCTAAAAACCTTGAATCCGAATACAAAAACTTGAAGCCTTTTCTGCCTCCACCTCACACATTGAAGAACTCAATTCCAGGAATCCAGAACCAGCGGTGGCACCCCAAGAACCGGCTGGAAACCTACCGAACCGGCCACCGAAAGCTCCATACATCTTGCAGAAAATATTAATTCCATCGGTTCACCATCTTCCGGACCTCCAATTTCCACCAAATTTTGATAGCAGAAGTCCACTGATCTGAAGTTTCAGGAACCGGAAGAAAAAGTTCAAAAACCTGCCTAAAAATACTTGAACCGGCCACCTGAACATCTGTGACTTGAAACGACAGAAAAGAAGAAGAGAAGAAAAGAAAGAAAAAAAAAAGGGGAAAGGAAAAGAAGCCCAAGGCAAAGGCCCACTGATGCAGGCCCACTGCAACATCAACAGTAGGAGCCACAGCCACGTCAGCACAGGGACCCACTGCAACGTCAGCAGCAGGAACCACTGCCTCGTCAGCAGAATGACCCACTGTCACGTCAGCATTAGTGCCACGTCAGCCCTCTGGTCAACAACCGGTCAACGACTTTTTTCGGCCACTTCCAGCGACTTTTCCGGCCACATTCCAGCTACTTTTTCAGGTCAAATTTTCCGGCGACCTATTTCGAGGTATTTTTTACTAAACGTTCCCGTTTTAAAATTTAATTTCTCTTCTTTTTCGGGGACTTGCAACCTCCCTTCTTCTACCCCCTTTGTTTATCATAGGGGAGACCAAATTAAGCCGAACTATGTGGGTTTGTGCTCACTCCAAGCTTGGAGCTTGTAGAGTTCTCCAAACTTAGAGTTTGTTGAGATAAAACGATCAACCGCAAACATCATTGTTTCGATCTAATCCAACCCCTCTTGGAATCGAATTTCTTGGAAGCGACTACGCTCATAAATTTTATTTGTTCTTGTGGTAGCCTTTTTGGCTCCGAAACTAACCCTAATTTCTTATTCTCTTTCAGGGTGAGTAACCTGAACAAATTGGACTTTGCTCCATTGGGAACAACTGGCTCTGAATATCACAGGTGGGTTCGTGATATCCGCCAGCATCTCAAGGCCGATGGAATCTTGGATACGATTCTCGAGCCTAACTAGGACGTGCTAACTGTTGAGCAAGCTCAAGCTTTGGAAGCAAATAGAGCAGCCTTAGAGGCAAATAAGGTAAAAGCCATCATCCTAATGACTCGTCATATGGATGATTCGCTTTAGTACGAGTGTATGAATGAAGAAGACCCCAGAAGGCTGTGGGTCTCACTCGAAGATAGATCTGGCAACGTCTGTGACTCCCTGCTTCCTGACCTAGAAGTGAGATGGCATAGCCTCCACTTCTGTGATTTCAAGTCAGTTCTTGACTACAACTCGGAAACACTTTGCATTAAATCCTTAATATAATTATGTGGTAAAGATATCACAAATGCGATGTTGATTGAGAAGACTCTCACTACTTTCCCCGTCTCTGCATTGATGGTTGCTAAGAACTATCGAATTGATGTTACTGCAAGACGAATCACAAGGTTTCATGAGCTCATTGGAGCTATGAATGTCGCTGAAAAGCATGACAACATCCTTGTGAAGAACTATAATTCAAGATCCATGGGAACAGAGCATATTCCGGAATCCACGCGCCCCAAAGAGAGGGCGCCAAGAGCAAAACCCTAATCTCAGGAATACATTTGGACGTTCTGGTCCATATAATCGCTCTACTTGGGAAGGTAATCGCCAAAATATGCGAACACGGAACCGAAGAGGTAAACGTGGAAAGAGAGAGGGAGGCAATGCCTCTGGCCATGTTGGTGGCGTCACCAACACTAAGAGCCATCTAAATGACGTTTTCAAAGCGCCTCAATCAATGGAGTTTGAGCAAAGAGATGTATGTTCTCGATGTGGAGTGTCTGATCATTGGGCACACATTTGTAAAGCTCGTGAAGAAATTGTCACCGCTTACAAAGCATATTGTGAAGCAAGAGAAGCTCACTGTATGGAACAAAAAGATCAAGAAGATGATCTAGAGTGAAGGGTTGAAGACTACAAATCTGGCTGGGATCAATAGAACGCCAATTCTATTTAAGTCTTTATTTTTCCAAGAGATGTAATAGGCAATTGTCATGTACTTTTGTAGTAGATGCCAATGGTTTAGTTTTTCTTCAAACTAGGCTCACTCAAAGTAACTGTGATGTCTAGGCAGGTTATGAGATAAGTGGTACTTAAGCGAGCCTTGCTCCACCGACATCTCTCTACTCACCTAGTCACATTTATTTTGGAATTACTGAAAGAAGTTAGACGACTACCATTGTTTTGCATTAGCTATCATTTTAGATTAGATTTTGTTAAGTCAAAGAGACAATGATGTAACTCCGTTGGCTTATGAATAAAATTTCGAGTTCTTTATGACTCTATTTTGATTCTGAGCATATGACTTTTGTGACTACGATGGCTGGGCCATCAGTATTAATTCAAGGACATGGAATGACAGGACCCGCTTCGGATTTCACCCTGGGATCCAAAGTGACCCTGCGGGGCCCACCTTAGAAGAAATTCTATCAAAAATTTGGCGGAACTTCCCCTAAAATGGGCAACCCAAACCTGTAGAAAACATTTACACTCCTCAAACAATTCATCTTTATGCTCCTGGAGCCACCCTGCTCCCTAAATCAACATCAGTCTCCAATTCACAAAACACACATCTTAACTCGAAAAGCATAAATCTCATAGGAAATCAGAGCAATTCTAACAGAAAGGTATAAGAGGAAAACCTAATTCAATGACAGATGCGGAAGCCATGCTGTTGACTATGCCTCAACTCCGTGTACGCCCGACCTCAACCAATTCGCCTGCAAACTGGGCATTTGAAACCGAAGGGCCCAGGGGAAAGTACATAAAATACGTTAGCGTGAGTGGACAAAAATAAACAATTTTTAAACCAAGTGGATTTTATACTTTCCCACATTTATTTCCTTAAAAACCCTCGATGCATGTAATGATTTAGAAAACAAATCATGAGAAGCTCCGCTCAAGAAAAACCGACTAGACCGAGAGGAAAGATCGAAACTCAGATACTCAACAGGATAAGACCAGCCCCGCAGGTTACACGGAAATCAGACTAGGCCCCGCTAGTCGAGAAATGATAGGATATGGGGAAGAGATATCACCATGCAGGCAATGGAGCCTCCAGGCTCTACCTACCCTCAACTGCCACTCACACATAGATTGTGCGAGGAGGAGAACTAATAACCTCAACTTCCACTCACACATAGATTGTGCGAGGAGGAGACCAAATAACCTCGACTGCCACCCACGTGAGGAGGAGAATAAATCACCTCTACTGCCACTCACCAACACAAAGTAGGTGAGGAGGAGAACAAGCTACCTCAACTGCCACTCACAAACACAAAGTCAGTGAGGAGGAGACCTAACAACATAACCCGCGTATGGTGAGGAAACATCATCGAAAACCAGTAAATCCATGTAGCTTCCCCACATTTCTCACGAGATAGAAACCATGTATTCAACGACGTGACCCCGCACGCCAAGATTACTCTCAATCTCAAAATGGATAAGTGAGAAATGGAAATAAATCGACGGCGTGTCCCACACGCCCAGATATTCTCAAATCCGTAACCAAAACCGGAAATTAGTATAGGTAAATCCCATTTCCAAAAATCTCTCAAAATCTCCAAAAAGCCAACCAAATCCAAAATCCTTAATTAGGCATTCCCGATGCCAAAATTGAAAGTCAATAAACAATTGAGAATATCCAACTCCATTGAAACTCATCTTAAAATCTTCCAGGAGCTTAACTCGGTGATTAGAGATATGCTTAATTCCAGAAATTTACCTTGGAAATAAGGAATTCATCAAATAATATAATAAAACAAAACCAACCTTTGAAGCTCATTATTGAAAGCAAATCCATGGTATAATTCGAAATCAATTTCCGAAAATTAATTCATTTCCTCAAAAAGTAATATGAATAATCACTAGAGCATTATTTAAGAAAATAAATGCATGCATCGCTATTTAAAACAAAAGTCCACTCACAGTACTATTCCGACGATCACGCATTCGTGTTCCGTCATCGAGCAATAGCTCGGTACGTCGTCCTGTACACAATTATATTCCGTGAATAATTCTTCAATAATTTAATACAATTCCTAAAACCAATTCCTCATAATTTCACCTCCCAATTCTCCTCGGATTTAGCCCAAATTATACTACTAATACCAATTCGTTAATTTAAAGGTTCCAAGGCAGAACCGTGAGATATCCGACCGTCTGATTCTCGTAATTCGATAATCGAAACCCTAAACTTCAGAAATTCATAATTAATTCCAAGTTTCTCCAAAAATCACCAAACTTCACATACAAGCTCTACACAATTTATAGGATTTAATGGGCTAAAAACCGGAATTAAAACACTGTCCTACACGCCTCCACGCGCCACCCACAGTGGCGGCGCGTGGGGCTCACGCGCCGGCTGCCACCACCTCCGATGGCCACCAGAATTCAACAGTAGCTGCAAAACCACAGACCCAACAACATTCTCAACTACAACTTCTCTCAATTTTACCTTTAAACGTCCGGATTAATCCCGTGAAGAAAACCCAGAAATGGTTTTCAGATGCCCTCTTCGATTCGACCTCTACACCGGAAATTGCAGCAAGAGGGGTTGGGGAAAACGTTCACCAGCTCGAGGAGTCCCTGCTGTCCACCTTTGGCGGTCGGAGGTGGTCGGAAACGATGGAATCGCCTGAAGGATCGAAATTGGACCCGGAAGGAACTTCACGTCGATTTGAGCTTTTTCGGCCAAATCGTTGCAAATCAAGGGCACCAGCGTGAAGGTGGGAAGGAGGCGAGTTTGTGGTGGCTTGGAACACGCCGGGGGACGGCCGGACGGCGTCGAATTGCAGTGAGGAAGCTGCTGCCCGAAGAGGAAGGGGGAGAGCGCGGGGAAGAGAGAGAGCTGGGGTGAGTTTCCAGAAATGGAAACCTACCTCGGTAATTTTTCCATATATATATAATTTTTACCATGAACAGTAACTTTCACATTTTCGCGTATAACTTTCGCATGCGAACTCCGATTTTTACGAACCACATATGCACGCGCTCGGTTTAACGTTCTCTACAACTTTCATGAAGAACATTTTCTCAAATTTTGACCCGAACAAAAAGTCATATTTTAGGGCCACTAAAAGTATCGAAACGACGGTAAAAGTGAAAGTAGTTGTCGTTTACCGTCCCAATGACTAGTAAACGGGTAAGTGAAGATACGGGATGTTACATGGAATAGCCCAAGTTCCACTTGCCAAATGACACCTTAATTACTATCACAAAAACTCTCTACGCTTCTAGGGCAAATCACACCTATGAATAGCCAACGGATTCCATGCAAAAACGCATGTAGAGAACGGAAATGAGTTCCTTTGCAATACCTCTAATGATTGCGAATAAAGGCGCATCTTAGAGAAGTTTATGTATCTCTCTAATGGACTTTATGTTACTATTCGAGCTATTAAATCTAATAAAGTTACGAGAGAAGATCTCTTGGATTTAGACATATATTGGCTTTGTCACGGTAGGATAGGTCATCCTGGTTATGATATGATAATCCGTCTACTAAAGACTTCACATGGACATCATTTCTTTCGAGCGAAACGAAGCATGAATCAAAAGTTGATTTCTAGACTAAGTGTGACCGACGCAGCTGTCTAGGGCACCGCCTCCGTCCACCACCAGCCTAGGGCTGGCGCAGTCCCTATCCATAACACTATGGATAGCGTCCATCATGGTGATGACGCCCCAGGTGATGCTACAATCACCAACTTGCTTCAAATAGAGTTTCAGAAGCTCAGGCCTAACCAAAATACTCATTGGTTGCTTCTAAAGCCTCTCACTTTTTTTACAAAGCCCGTTCCTTAGGGAAATTAGGACTAAGACCGTCCTATGCAAAGGAAATGAACATACTCATTCTGTTCTTACATAGAATCCATGAGGATTCTGTGGATTGATTCAACCAACTTGCGGACACTTAAATGTTTCATGATGTTGGTTGACATGCAAACACGCTGGTCACGTGTTGGGCCATTGTCCACCTATAAATGCTGCTTATGCTACACTCCTAACACATATCATATGACAACGGGCTCACTCCCCAGATCATCCTATTCAGTCAATTGGATTTGACTACGCTAGAGAGTTTACATCGAAAGACTTTCGATGGATATTGCAATGGGACTGAGTTGGACATTATATTCTCATGTACACACTCAAATGGTCTTGCAGAAACGACTACGATGATAGTCCAGACGTTGGTAATGCGCACCAATCTCCTTATATCCGCTTGGGGTGATGCAATATTGCATGCAGCTATGCTAATTCGTCTACGACCCATCGCCACTCAATGTATCTCTGCGTTACAGCTAATGACTGGGTACAAGTATCATACTTATGCATATTTGAGTGAGCCATTTATGTTGCAATTGCGCCGCCTCAATGCTCTATGATATGTCCTTACAGACGAATGGGCAACTACGTTGGATTTGAGACTCCAACAATCGTCCGCCACTTAATGCCATTGCAAGGCGATCTCATTACCGCTAGATTTGTGGGTTGTCACTTTGATGAGACAGTCTTCCAGTCGTTAGGGGGAGATAAGAACACGGATGTTTAGTAGGAAAGACATGAATTGTCGTGGCCTGTCCCCACTATGTCTCATCTCGATCCCTGTTAAAGTGACTAGATCACACAAATATGCTGCAAACAAGCCTGCAAGGAAGGACGTCCCTACCAGAGGACGTAGCGCCACCCTACAAGGAGGTAGGCATGGCGCTAACGCTAAAGAGAGTGGCACTCTGGCCTTACAGGCCATGGCCCCAGCTAGGAATTGTGGGAGGCCCGTAGGTTCGAAGGACACTTTGACACATTCCAATCCTTTGATCATCAAGACTCAAAATCCGTCTCATGAGAATCTTCAGGGTTAGGGTTATCGTTGGGAAATGCCTCAACATTAGAACCTATTCTCGAGAATATAGAGCTCTATGAAACTTACACTAGTGTACATGAGACGTGTGATAGAAACTCCATCATAATTGATGATGTAGTTGCGCATGAGTTTGTTGAGTTAGATGATATCGAACCACGATCCGTTGATGAATGAATGCCAACGTAGAGAAATTTGGCCTAAATGGAAAGATGCGATCCAGGTTAAGATGGATTCTCTAACGAAGAGGAAGGTTTTCAAGCTAGTAATGCCAACACCTCCTAACATAAAACTTGTTGACTAATGGGTCTTCGTTAGAAAGCGTAGTGAGAAAAAGAGATGGTAATCTCGCCTTATGGCGCTAGGCTTCTCATAAAACGCCCTGAAATCGACTACGATGAGACATATTCTCTCTTAATGGTTGTCATTGCACTCCACTACCCTGTCAGTTTGGTAGTTTCCGAATAACTGAACATGCAGCTTACAAATGTGGTCACTACGTATCTCTATAGGGATCTAGATACAGAATATACATGAAGGTTCATGGTGAACTTCATTTACCCAAGTCAAGTGGCTCTAGACCACGGAGCGCGTTTACAAAGAGGTTGAAACGCTCGCTAAAATGACTACTTGATTGGGAAGGGATATGCCCACGCGTTTCCATAATAAGTTTTGGATTCAATCGCTGTTCATGTTGGACATGATCTTCATTACAAGCCCTTAAAGAGTTAAGGGAAACCGCTGAACACTTGAAATCTGATTTTGAGATGAAGGATTTTGGGAGAACACGATTATGTCTTAGTTTGGAACTTGAGCATCGTGTCGATAGATGCTTAGGCATTTTGACAAGGTCAAACCTTTAAGCACCCCTATGATCGTCCGTAGTCTCGATCTTGAAAAGGATCCTCTTTGTCTGGAGGATGATAACGAAGATGTGCTAGAGGCAGAAGTGCCTTACTTGAGTACAATAGGTGCATTATTGTACTTAGCTCAATGCACAGGACCGGACATCTCGTTTGCAGTGAACTTGTTAGCTAAGGTATAGCTCTGCGCCAACGCGACGCCATTTTGATTGGTGTAAAAGATATCTTTCAGTACTTGAGATGTACGATTGATATGAGCTTGTTCTATCCCTACAGAGAGAAGATGGATTCAGACCCGTCACACACCAGAAACGCCGCCAACGCTGGCCTGCGTTCTCTATCCCCATCCCAAAACGATATAAGTGTTTTGGAAGGTTTTGCTGATGCTGGGTACCTCTCTGACCTACACAAAGCTCGCTCCCAAACTGGTTAAGTGTTCACCATGGAAAAAGACCGTGATATCTTGGAGGTCTACAGAACAGACCGTAGTCGCTATATCTTCGAACCATGCAGAGATTATTGCTCTTCACGAAGTGGTTCGTGAATGTTTATGGATTGGATCCATAATCACGCATGTTCGAACAATTGTGGTTTGAAGTCTACCACAAGATGAGCCTACGAGCATTTAGGATAATTCTATTCGTTTTGAACAAATGAAGCAAGGCTACATCAAAAGCAACAACAGACTCTCCTCAAATACCAAAGTGAACTAGGTTCGATCTGAGGATAATGTGGCAGACTTGTTTACTAACTCATTGCCCAAATCCAAGTTCGAGAAACATGTGGCAAGAATTGGCTTGCGGAAATTATCTGAACTCCCATGATCATAGTCATCAGGGGGAGACGCAGACATCAGGGGGAGATGTCTACATGTTCACCTTGAAACGTGAAGGGTGTGTTGTGCTCTTTTTCCCCTTCGACCGAGGTTATTTTTGTCCCACTGGGTTTTTGTTACTCGGCAAGGTTTTTGACGAGGCAACGAGAGAAGCACCGCGTTTGGGCAACACAAGGGGGAGTGTTCAAGTAAACCCTAATTTGTGTTTGGCCCAAACTCTAGGTTACTTGACCTAGTGGTAATAGGCTTAAATTAGAAGGATCTAGATTCCTATTCAATGTACGATTACTTTCCTTATATGATTGAGATTCTATACATTGTAATTCTTAATATAAAGAGGCCCCTATTATTAATGAGAATACACAACAATTTCCTCTCAATTTCAGTTTCTCTACAGTAATATATATATATATATATATATATATATTTGTGTTGCCGCTAAGGATGGGTGTGTTGTTAATCAAAGTGGATAAATATATTTTTTTGGACAAATTTCAGTTTAGTACCCTGAGGTTTGGGGGTAACATCATGTCAGTCCCTGCCCTTTTAATTTGATCAGCAACACCCCTGTGCTTTCAATTTCAATCAGCCGTGCCCAATTTTTTCGGAGACATCCAATTTGGACGTTAAATGCTGACGTGGCAGCGACAAATTCAGCTGTGGGCCCAGAGAAAGGGGTAAATTCGACATTTCACTTAATTTCCACATTAAAAAAAAATAAAAATCTTATTCTTCTCTTCCTTAAGAGAGAAGGATACAGTAATGCCGTCATCCATCTTTTGATGCTTACAGGTTGGGAGTAATAGTACATAATGGCAACTAATATTAGAGCTGTAAAAAAAAAAAAGGCAAAAAAGGCAACAGTGTTAGATCCTTTGGGATTGCCATAACCGCTCTTCCTAATGCTATAGAATTGCATGCAACAACACCTAGTCCAATAAGGCCAACAAATGATAAACAAGGTTCTGAGGCTCCTTGTTTGAAAACTACGATCTATTCAACCACTACTATATGGACTAAAACTTTCAGAACGGGTCAAGCGAGTCTGAAATATTTAATTTGGTTGAGTATGGAAAAAGCAATTCACCCTTACATCTAAGAAGCATTTCCCGGAGACATGTTAGAGCCGAGAAGAAAATTATAAGAAGCCTTTGGCATACCTTGGATCAAAAGAAAGGCCAGTTCCCCATAAGCTGAGAAGGGAAGCCCTCCATGAAGACAATATGCCAAAGCAATCGTGTAACCAACTAGTTCAAGCTCAAAAGACAAGATACTAAGACCTCTGATACTTCCATGTTCCAAAATCTTTAATATCTGCAGTCGAAAGACAAAAGCCTCAGATCACACAGATAGTCCTGCAAACAATTGCACAACGTGGTGCTTCCACATGCCCATGGCAACAGATGAAGATCATACATACTTATAAAATTGACAATCAGTTTAACTTAAAAAGAGGAACTTCCAAACAGTTTTGATGCCAAGACTCAGTTGCTGACCAATGCCACTATAATGTGGAAATTTAACAGTGAGTAATAATTTCAGAAAACTTCAGTATCTGAATTCTTTGCTAAGCAAACTGATTCTGGATTTCTCTTCTGACCTACCAATTTCAACACCAAACCTTCCATCATTTGACAGGAATGAAAATTAAAGCGTGAATGCAGGCATCAAATATACAACCCCAACTGAAATCTCACAACTTTTTTCACCGCATAATTAATGAAATCAGAGATCTATAGTCTATTTTCCATAGAACACAATAATTTCAACCATGAAACCAATCAAAAAAGCTGCGATTGCTTTTTAATTATGAAACCAATCAAAACAGCTGCGATTGCTTCTCAAGAACCCAGATGACAAAAAGACCATAGATTTGATTCTAATCAAGAAAAGGGTGTTCTAAAGAAGCGAAATTACCAATATAATTGACTGGGATTTTGCCATTGCAGAACCGCCCAGTGGGCTCGTGCGTGTCGAAATCGCGGCCGTAGGGGAGGCTATCAGTGTGTGCCAATGTCCCGAGGAAATTGTTGGTGATGTAGGAGTCTCTGATGACGAAGAGGGCAGGGACGAGAGGAGTCTTAGGTGGGATTGAAGCCAGTGGTGGGGTTGGGGAGATTGAAGGAGGAGGAGGAGAGATCGGGTGACGGCGTCGATGGGTTCTTGAGAGTACGGCGGAGCACTGGTTGGTTGTGAAAGGGCGGTGGTGGTGAAAATGCAGAGAAAAGAGAGAAGAAGATTGATCATCGCCATGGGTTTAGTGTTTTGGACAGAGGAGGAAGAGGGAAGGTTTTGGCGGCTTGGGCCTCATCATGCACTCCACCACATGCAAGTCAAACAATGGCCGGAGTCACTGAAAAATGCAGAAACATCGGAGATCGACAATCCCAAGCCAAACAGAGAACCAAAACCAGATGATGTCGTCTATGGAGATCGACAATCCCAAGCTGATGTCGTCTATGGAGATCGATAATCCCAAGCCAAACACCTCCAATCAGTTTGGTCGTTCTCTGATCCATTCCCAGAAGACGAAGATGAAGATGATGATGCCAGAAGAGTATGATCCAGCCAAGCCGAACGACTATGCGGAGTACAGGAGGGAGAGAAAGAAGAAGGCGATGGAGGGTGAGGTGACAAGAGAGCTCGATCAGAGAAGACAGGAGGAGGAGAGGACAAAGAGGGAGGAGAGAGAGAGAGAGAGAGAGAGAGAGAGAGAGAGAGAGAGAGAGAGAGAGACAGAGAGAAACCATCGGATCTGAGAGAGGAGGATCAGAGGAAGAGAAGAATAAGATTTTTATTTTATTTTTAATGTGGAAATTAAGTGAAATGTCAAATTTACCCCTTTCTCTGGGCCCACAGCTGAGTTTGTCGCTGCCACGTCAGCATTTAACGTCCAAATTGGATGTCTCCAAAAAAATTGGGCACGGCTGATTGAAATTGAAAGCACAGGGGTGTTGCTAATCAAATTAAAAGGGCAGGGACTGACAAGATGTTACCCCCAAACCTCGGGGTACTAAACTGAAATTTGTCCTATTTTTTTTTTGTGTTGCCGCTGAATGTGTTACCGCTAAGGATGGGATTACATTGCTTGACGTAACGAAAAAAAATAAAAGCTAGCTGATGATAATTCAAGAGAAGAAAAAGTTGATAATCAAATAAGATGATTCTCAGTGACCAACTTTGATAACTCAAAGGGAAAACGAAAAGAAAAATTCTTTTGAGCTTGTTAAGCTGACTTAACACATGGTAAGTGACGAAGCCACTGTATCGGCTTCCCACAGACGGTGCCAATGTTAATATTTGTGACCGAGGGGCCTAATTAATGATAAATAAAGAGAGAGAGAGAGAGAGAGAGAGAGAGAGACACACACACACACACACGAGAAATATAGTGGTTTGTCTCCCATCTTAGTGGGAGACTACGTCCACTTAAAAGTTTTAACTAGTGTATTAGGCCTTGCGGCCCAAAGGGATTATAAGAGATGTAATAGGATGGATTCTAAGTATGAGGAGGGTCCCTTTTATAGGTAAGGGAACCCCTCCACTTTACATTTTCTTCCATGTGGGATGCTAAACCCACTATTCTAGTCTTTAGAAAACATGCTTGTGAAGGTAACTTGGCAAGGCCGGGAAGGTGACTTCCCGGCGAGGTATTGGCCGCTTCCGACTACCGTGGCGTAGCTTGGACATCCGGCTACGTGATGCATGTCGTGGTTGGGCCCCACCGTGGCTTGTCGGCCCCCCTAAGAAGGTGTTACTTATGCTTGGTGATATAGAAAATAGCCTTGCTAGTAGAGGTATCTACAGTAAGTGTGATGTCTAGGAAAGTTTTGAGATAAGTGGTACTTAAGCGAGCCTTGCTCCACCAACATCTCTCTACTCACCTGGTCACATTTGCATTGGAATTACCGAAAGGAGTTAGACAACTATCATTGTTTGCATTAGCTAGTTTATTGGATTAGATTTTCCTTGGTCAAAGAAACAATGATGTAATTCCGTTTGGCTTATTAATAAAAGCTGAGTTCTTTTCTTTATGACTCCTTTTAAATTAATTACAAGCTTTTCTTTTAGGAATAGATAAACTTCAATGTCTTGCTGATAGTGCGACTACGCACACCATTCTACGACATAGTCAATTATTCTTAGAGATATTGCCTACATATTCCTCTGTGACTACGATGGCTGGGCCATCAGGTTTAGTTCAAGGACATGGAATGACCCAATTCCTGTTGTCAAATGGCACCTTGATTAAAGTCACTGAAGCTCTCTACGCTCCTAAGGCAAATCGAACATTATTGAGCTTTAAAGATATAAGAGCCACGGATTCTACGCAGAAACACATAATGAGAACGGAAAAGAGTTCCTTTGCATTAGCTCGAATGATTGCGGACGAAAGCGCATCTTAGAGAAGCTTATGTGTCAATCTAGTGGACTTTATGTCACTACAATTTAACCTATTGAATCCTATAATATCATAAGAGAAGATCTCTTGGATTCTGACACATACTAGCTTTGGCATGACCGACTAGGACATCATAGTGGTGATATGATGCTCTGTATACTAAAGACTTCACACGGACATCCATTCTTCAGAATGAGAAGAAGCAAGAATCGAAAATTGATTCCAGGACTTAGTAAGACAGCAACAACTGCAGCTTCTGGCGCTGTAGCTGTCTTGAGTTGCCAAAGGGCCGCCCACATCCCTTGTGATGACGCCATCAATGGTGCCAACCATGAGCATGACGCCATGGTTTTTCCTCCCAATGGCCATGACTCCAAAAGTACCAATTCCCATGGTTCCAACGCCATGATGGGAGATGTAGTCACACATTTTACTTCTAATAACGCTACAGTCACTCAGCCCCAACCAAAATCCTCATTGGTTGCTTCTAAGGCCCCTTGCTCATTTTGAAAAGCTTGTTCCTTCAGGAAATTAGGACCGAGACCATCCTACGCAAAGGATCCTAACATACTCATTCCTTTCTTACAGAGAATCCAAGGGGATATTTGTGGACCGATTCAACCATCATGCGGACCTTTTAAATACTTTATGATATTGGTTGATGCGTCGACACGCTGGTCACATATCGCATTGTTGTCCACTAAAAATGCTGCTTATGCTAAACTCCTTGCCCAGATTATCCGTCTACAGACTCACTACCCTGACCATCCAATTAAGTCAATTCGACTTGATAATGCTGGGGAATTTACATCGAAAACATTTGATGACTATTGCATGTCACTGGGGATTGATGTTGAGCATCCAGTTCCCCATACTCATACCCAAAATGGTCTCGCAAAAGCATCTATCAAACGACTTCAAATGATAGCACGGACATTGGTTATGCCCACCAGTCTCCCTGTTTCTGCTTGGGGATATGCAATACTGCATCTAATGACGCTAATTCGTCTACGACCCACTACAACCTAATCTTACTCTGCGTTACAGCTAGTGACTGGGTACGAGCCTGATATCTCGCACTTACGCATTTTTGGGTGTGCCATTTATGTGCCTATTATGCCGCCACAATGTACTAAGATGGGTCCACAACGATGAATGGGCATTTATGTTAGATATGAATCTCCAACTATTGTCCGCTATCTTGAACCTTTAATAGGCGATCTCTTTACCGCTAGATTTGCGGATTGTCATTTTGATGAGACAGTCTTCCCATCATTAGGGGGAGATAAGAACACAGATGTTCAATAGGAATGACATGAATTGTTGTGGTCTGTCCCTACTATGTCTCATCTTGATCCCCGTACGGCACAGTCCGAACTTGAAGTGCGAAGAATAATCGAGCAGCAGAACATAGCGGACACTCTACTTGATGTGTTTTCTGATGTTGCCAAAGTGACGAGATCATACATACCTACTGCAAACGTGCCTGCAAGGATTGATATCCCGAATACTGAACATAACGCCACTCCTGTAACACCAAGAGATGGCGTCATTGCCCAGAATGGCAATGATGTAGCATCCAAGGCCGCAAGTCCCGCAAGGAAGCGCGGTAGACTAATTGGTTCGAAGGACACTCGCCCTAGAAAGAGAGCGAATAAGGCACAAACAAATCCTTTGATCATCGATATTCAAAATCCATCCCATGAGAATGTTCCAGATTATGGTTATGTCCAAGAGACATCATTGGGGGATGCCTCAATGTCAGAACCTATCCCTAAGAATATAGAGATCTCTGTAAATTACACTAGTGTACATAGGACGCAGGAAAGAAGCTCCATCATCATTGATGATGTATTCGCGTATTCAGTGGCGCGTGAGATTATTGAGACCGATGACATCGAACCACGCTCCGTTGATGAATGCCAACGTAGAGCCGATTGGCCAAAATGGAAAGATGCGATCCAGGCAGAACTTGATTCTCTAGCGAAAGGAAAGGTATTTGGAAAAATCGTGCCAATACCGCCCAACACCAAACCAGTTGATCACAAATGGGTATTCGTTAGAAAGCGTAATAAGAAAAATGAGATTGTAAGGTACAAAGCTCACCTTGTGGCGCAAGGCTTCTCACAACGCTCTGGAATCAACTACGAGGAGACTTATTCTCCCGTAATGGACGTCATTACGTTCCGCTACCTTATCAGTTTGGTAGTTTCTGAAAAACTGAACATGCAGCTTATGGATGTGGTTATTGCGTATCTATATGGAGATCTAGATACAGAGATATACATGAAGATTCCAGATGGAATTCAGTTACCCAAATCAAGTGGCTCTAAACCATGGAGCACGTTTTCTATAAGATTCAAACGCTCACTATATGGATTGAAACAATCCGGACGGATGTGGTATAACCGTCTAAGTGACTACTTGATTGGAAAGGGATATGTCAACAATGAACTATGCCCATGTGTGTTCATAAAAATGACAAGTTCCTGATTTGCAATAGTAGAGGTTTATGTCGATAACATGAATATAATTGGCACCCTTAAAGAGCTAAGGGAAACTGTTGAACACTTGAAATCCGAGTTTGAGATGAAAGATCTTGGGAAAACACGGTTTTGTTTAGAACTTGAGCACTGTAGAGATGGTATCCTGATTCATCAATCAACTTATACCCAAAAGATGCTTAGGTGTATAAACACTGACAAGATTAAGCCTTCAAGCATCCCAATGGTCATCCATAGTCTTGATCCAAAGAATGATCCATTTCGTCTAAAAGATAACGAAGAAGAAGTGCTAGAGACAGAAGTGCCCTACCTAAGTGCAATAGGCGCATTATTGTACTTAGCACAATGCATAAGACCAGACATCTCTTTCGTTGTGAACTTGTTAGGTAGATATAGCTTTGCACCAACACGACGCCATTAGTCTGGTGTTAAAGAAATCTTTCGATACCTAAGTGGTACGATTGATATGAGCTTGTTCTATCACTACAGAGAGATGATGGATTCGAACCCATCAAGTGCCAGGGACGCCACACATGGTGAATTGTGTTCCCTCTCCCCATCCCAAAATGATATAAGTGTTTTGGAAGGTTTTGCTGATGCTGGGTACCTCCACACAAAGGTCGCTCCCAAAATGGCTATTTATTCACCATGGGAAAGACCGCAATATCTTGGAGGTCTACAAAGCAGACCTTAGTCGCTACCTCTTCGAATCATGCAGAGATTATTGCTCTTCATGAAGCAGTTCGTGAATGTATATGGCTTCGATCCATAGTTATGCATGTTCGAAGCAATTGTGGTTTGAAGTCTACTACAGATGAGCCAATAAGCATTTATGAGGATAATGTTGCTTGCATTGAACAAATGAAGCAAGGCTACATCAAAGGCAACAACACCAAGCATATACCGCCCAAATTCTTCTACAATCAGTAACAACAGAAGCTCCTCAAGATCAAAGTAAACCAAGTACAATCTGAGGACAATGTGGCAGACTTGTTTACTAAGTCATTGCCCAAATCCACATTCGAGAAACATGTGGCAAGAATTGGCTTGCGGAAATTATCTGAACTCCCATGATCGTACTCATCAGGGGGAGGCGCAGACATCAGGGGGAGATGTCTACATGTTTGTCTCGAAGAGTGAAGGGTATGTTGTGCTCTTTTTCCCCTCCGACCGAGGTTATTTTTGTCTCACTGGGTTTTTGTTACTCGGCAAGGTCTTTAGCTAGCCAACGAGAGAAGCACCGCATTTAGGCAACACAAGGGGGAGTGTTTAAGTAAATCTTTATTTTGTGTTTGGCCTAAACTTTAGGTTACTTGACCTAGTGGTAATAGGGTTACATTAGAAGAATCTAGATTCCTATTCAGTGTACGATTACTTTCCTTGTATGATTTAGATTCTATGGATTGTAATTCTCTATATAAAGAGACCCCTATTATCAATGAGAATACACAGAGATTTTCTCTCAATTTCTGATTCCCTAAAACATATATATATATATATATATATATATTGTAATGTTATTATCAAATTTCAAAGTTCTATAAAAAATATCATTCAAAATTTGACTACGATGACAAAAGAAATTGAGAAAATTAGAAAGAAAAAAACCCAAAAAATGAAGCTCCTATTAGGAAAAACTCATTCCTATATTTTTCTTTTAATCTACACCCATTCACATAATTAAACATTCCTTATAGGTTTTAAGTCTATAATTATGATTTTTCACATTTTTTCAGTTTGACTAATTTATCATTCTGATTGAATAGGTAAAATATATTCATCAAATATAACCGTTGACTTTTTAGTAGAATATTCATTTCATCTCATTCACTGGAAATGAAATAGAATAATCCAACACACTTGTCATTAACTTTCACTTGCTAATTTTGGTATTTCTAGATGAACCACAAGTATAATTGTATAATTTTTCCTATCGTACAGGTGTTAAATATCATGTGAGTTTTAACATAAGCAAATGATTTAGGTACCTATCATTTAGGAGTTCACAATTTGTACCTATCAATCAGGGAATAACTTAGGTAGAATGAACCATAGGTAAAATTGCATAATTTTGTCTATCATTCAGGTGTTAAATATCGTGTGGGTTTTAATATAAGCAAATGATTTAGATACCTAGCTATCATTCAAGGAGTTCACAATTTGTACCTAAATCATTCAGAGAATGACTTGGGCACCTATGATTCAAGCTTTTGAATGTGGCGATTACATAACCTCTAACCCAGGTATTGATTTCAATTGCTAGAATCAAGAATTGATTAATTCTGGGCGATATCTTTGTGCAACCTTTTCAAGAGTTGCATTTGCAGAAAGTTTGGAGATAGTAGCAGCTTTAGTAATTCTTAACAACAATGGGTTTTAATATTTTTCCTATTTAATAGGATTTTTTTTTTCTTCAGATTACCTAATTAATAGGTTTGAGTGTATATTAAAATAATCTTATAGATGGGATTAATCTAAAAGGTGTGTGTGAATTTGGGTGTAGAATCAAATTCCCCAAAGAAATTAAGTATTTAGTTGATAGCAATGCAAATGAATCAGTTCCTAACTCTTGCATTCTTGCAAAGAGGATATAAGCTTCTGTACTATGTAACTAAAGTTCATCTCTTAAACTCAAGGCAATATAGTAACAAAATTTTACAAGGATGGGGCTACAAGATTGTTCCACGATCAGGTAGTACAGTCATTATATTGATGATGATCATGATGCCTACCACGTGCAAGTTGCGGCACTGGTGCTTCCAGTTGAAGAACCTTCATGACTTGTCCTGCTTTAGGCCTTTCCTTGTTGCTGGGTGCGTGCACCATAATCCCACAATTAGCAAGCACTTCATTTCACTTGGATCAAACTCCATATCCAATCTCTCATCTAGGAGAAGATTTCCTGCAAGGTACATGGAGAAGATTTCCTGCAAGGTACGATTGCCAAACCCACTCAAAAAGTGGCACGTGATATTCTCCATCTTGGTAAGTTCGCCTTCCACAAGCAATTTCCAAACCACAACTCCAAAACTGAACATGTCTGATTCCTTGCTTGCTCTGCCTTGAAAAGCATATTCCGGGGCCATGTATCCAAAAGTCCCTGCCACCCCGGTTGTCCTAGTCCTCAAGTGAGGATCCAAGAGCTTAGCAATCCCAAAATCACCGAGCTTAGTGTTAAAATCGTCGTCCAAAAGTACATTTGCTGATTTAATATCCCTATGAAGATGTCTGCTCTGCATCTTCGTGTAGATAATGAAGCGCTGAGGCCAAGCCCAAAGCTATCCTGTACCTAAAATTCCATTGCAGTGTTGTTCTGGGGCCAAAAAGATGAGCATCAAGGCTGCTATTTGGCATGTAAGCATAAACAAGTAAACATTCGCCTTGCTCATGACACCATCCTATAAACATCACCAAGTTTTTATGTATCAAGTGGCTTATGATTTACACTTCATTGATGAAAACTGTCTCATAGTGCTCAGAGTCGGCACGGATTCTCTTCACAGCAACCGAGCAGCCTAGATCTTGTAGGACTCCTCTATAAACTTGTCCTGACCCACCATGGCCTAGCCTTCTGTCATTTGCAAAGCCAAAGGTAGCTGCAACTAATTCTTGGTAAGAAAATCATCTTGGAAAGGCTAGTGTCTCAAGATGCTTACTTATAGAAGGTACTGCAGCATTAGAGCAAATATTTTCCGGTCGTTTGATCTTTGTTACACGCCAACATAAGGCCACACTAAGCATTAAAATGAAGAAAGTAACTTCAATTATCGCCACTATCAAGAATATTGCACGCTTCCCTTTCCTGCTTTTATCATCAGAATCTAAATCTGAAGTGAACTCCCATGTAGATATATGTTCCAGCAGTAGCTGAGAAACCAATCGCAACCTTTTCGGGAAGAACATCTCGCAAGTCGATTTTCAAAGAAAGAGAATTATCATACCTCGTAGCTTCATTGTATGTCCAAAACACAGTCAGCATGTAGGTGCTAGCATCAAAAGTTACTTGTGCAGATGTCACATTTCTTGATCTCGTGACGTTAAAATCCCACCTATCATTGACGACCGATGAAATACTATTTACAGTGATCCCAACATGAGGTCCCTCAGGATCCCATTCGTTTGTGCAGCTATCAAACTCAACCAGGATAGCTTTGTTTTGGGACGTCTCGAAATGATTGGTGATGTTGAACAGTCCTAGATCACCCCTGGCTGAGTTAGGCGGGATTGGATAGCCAAAAGGTGCAAGGAAAAAGTCAAATCCATCAGTGAAGTAATTTTGGCTATTAGTGTCCATCATGAATGTGAAGTTGGTAGTGAAGTTTGATAGTGACCGAGCTTTAGTAGTAGAGTCCCAAAGGTGGAAAGGTTTTGAATAAGTACACCGCCCTACACGAAATATGTCAAGGGTTGGGTTGAATTCAACATTTCCCGACTTAATCTTGGCATCGCTTTGGAAGAGTATGTTCTCTGTATCAAGGTTGAAGTGAGGGTATAATAAATGAAGTTGGATGAGCAAAGAGAGAAAGAAAGTTGATGAAAATGAAGAGACTAAAGGTTGTCTGCCTGTAGCCGGCTTTAAGAGACATTGCGCATAGAAAGAAAAGCTGTAATAAGCAGAGAAGCGAAAAAGACTATATATATATATATATATGGTAAAGGTATGGTATGTTAACATTTCTCATACATCAACTATTTTTACTCCTTTAAGGACTCATGTTACCACTTTGAGGACTAATATTACTATTTTGAGTACTTATATGGTAAACTAAGAAAATTTGTCACTTTAAGGACTCATGTTACCACTTTGAGGACTAATATTACTATTTTGAGGACTCATGTGATAACTAAGAAAATTTACCACTTTAAGGACTCATGTTACTCCTTTAATGACTAATATTACTATTTTGATGACTCATTTTACCACTTTTAAGGCAATTGTATGCATGTCAAACGTTAACACATTGTAGAATTTTCCATATATATATATATATACATATATATGTAGGATTAATTTTGAGTTTTGAAGTAGGCAATCAAACCAATAAGAATCTATCCTAGGAATAATCTACTAGCTAGCTACAACGTTGCAAAGCAGGAATTAAAATTTTCTATGGATCTAGCATAGATCGACAACATGATAAACAACATCCCTAATTGAATCAACAAGGACATCATAAGAATTTTATGGCCGGATATGTCATATAGGTTATGGCAGTACTAACTATTAGAATCTCGGACAACGGTATTATTGCATTTGTAAGGTTATGGAATTTCATCAATATATATTCCTCTTAGCAACGATCTTTGTTGTGTTGAGGAGATGAAAAGGAATCCAGAGACGGTATTGAAATTAATAACATGCACATCAACACTTGAGATGAAAAAGGAATACATAATTAGAAACTACTCCATTATTTATGTCATTAGGGTAAAAAGTGGTAAAAATCACAAATGATCATTGGGTCATCCCTTGATAAAAAAAATGTGAATAATAATTGTTGATATTGTCATTTATATTCAAATTGAGTTCCAATTTACAATTATGCCAAAATCACGTAAAACCAAGACCCCAAGTGTGCATCACATGATAGGCTAATTTTGTCAACGAATTAAGAGTTACTTGATATCTAATGGGGTTCTATAACTTGAATGGATAAATTTACTCGCACGGTAAGTGCACGCGACACACACACACAGGGTCCTTCCACTAAGGGATTCTCTTTTTCGGTCATTTTAAGGGATCGCTTGATAGACTCACTTTTCGATCACATATCCACATTTCAACCGTTCAGTTTTTAGGTCTATATGAGTAGATCATCTCTGCAAATTTTCAGCCAAGATTGATTTTGTATACACACACACACACGGAGCCGTTTAGAAGCGGACGTCCGCACAAATGCAAAAGTACGGACGTCCGCACAAATGCAATAGTACGGACGTCCCTCCTCAAGCCTCGATCAGGCGGTAATGGCGGAGCTGCGGTTGCCGGTGCCAAATCAGGCCTCGATGTCGAGCCTCTGCTTGCCACTGGAGTCATCGATGAAGAGTTCGAAGTCGACCTTGATGGGCTTCCATGGTTTCAGGCTAGCTCGCCGAGTACACCTTTGATTCTGATCAGCTGAGCCTTCGCCTTGATGGTGACGCCGTCTGGAATGTCTAGAGTGTTTGTCCGACAACCGCAGCGCCTGAAATCGCCGCCTGATCGAGGCCTGAGGAGGGACGTCCGCACTTTTGCATCTATGCGGACATCCGCTTCTGATCCGACCTCTGTGTGTGTGTGTGTGTGTCTATATATATATATATATATATATAATGACAAAAAAAAGAATACACACACACAAAGTATACGCTTAGAGAAATGCATGTTCATTTGATGAGATACTGGACTGGATGCTTATCGAAAAAAGGAAATTGCACATAAGGAAAAAAAAAAAAATATATATATATATATATATTTCCAATAAGGGATTCCTTTTTTTGGTTAATTTAAAGGATCTATTGTGGGACCCACTTTTCGATCACATATTAGTATCTCGAACGTTCACTTCTTAGGACTCCATATGAATAGATTACTTTAACAAATTTTCGGCCAAATTAGTGACTGTTAAGGTATAGAACTAGATTAAATCATTGGACGAACTAAGTCTGTCAAACCTGAACCGTTCATGTTTATAATTGTAAATCATAGTTTTGAATACCTTAACGATTATCAATTTGGCTGAATTTTTTTTTTTATAATTTATCTACTCATATAACTGAACGGGGGAGATATTGATAAGTGATCAAAAAATTGGTCAAACAATCAATCACTTAAAATGGCAAAAAATAGGGATCCCTCACCAGAAGTGTGTGTATATATATCCTCTATTATAACAAAGTTTTGACAAAAATATTCATTTTTAAATTTGGTAATAATATGTACAAGGATGAAGCTGCTACGTACCAGGTTGTGCTATGGTTATAAAAGATCAGATGGTAGAGACTCATTTATTGATGATGATCATGATGACTATCAAGCAAAAGTTGTGGTAATGGTGCTTCCAACTAAGGACCTTCATCACTTGTCTTGCTCTAGGTCTCTCCTTATTGTTGGGGTGGGTTCAACATAATCCCACAATTAACGAGCATTGCATTTCACTTGGATCAAACTCCATACCTAATCTCTCATTAGCTACATCTAGAAGATTTCTTGCAAGGTATAATCGCCTAAGTCCTAACCCACTCAAAAAGTGGTATGTGGTATTCTCCATAAAGATAAGTCTGCCTCCTATAAGCAATTTCCAAAGCAACAACTCCAAAATTGAATATATCCGATTCTTTGCTTGCCCTTCCTTGAAAACAATACTTTGGGGCCATGCACGCAAAAGTCCCTACCACCCTTGTTGTCCTTTCCCTCAGGTGAGTATTAGCCTAGCAATTCCAAAATCTCCATGCCAGGCTTAGTGCATGTTGAAATCGTTGTCCAATAGTATGTTTGTTGATTTAATCCTATGGAGGACACTGCTTCTCATCTTCATGTAGATGTTGGTGCGGAAAAATTCGGTAGAAAATCTCCTCATGTACTTTGATAACTAAAGTAAGAGTGGAGGCTTCTTGGTCAAGAGAACATTCCTATGTCCTTGGAATTTGGATCGGTGTTGGCAAGTCAAGTTGGAAGAGGGGAATACCAGCAAAAAATTCTTCAATGCCTAAGTCAGTGAGTGTATAAGTTGTAATAAGCGGAGTATGGATTCATTACTTACCTTGATTGTTCACCTTATCAAGTATTTATAGGTGAGTCTCAATGGATATCTTGGTTAGTGTGTGTAGTGATGTGCAACTTTGGCAAGTCACACGCTAATGGTTCATACCAAAATTCGGAGTGCGGGAAGGAAAAAGAAGGAAAAAATTCTTGCACCCATTGTCGACCCACGCCAATGTTTTTCGTGTTGTCCCTAGTTGTTGTGATTTTTACATTGCTTGTCTTCATGTGATTCGCCTCCACATGATTCTCATCATAGGATCTTCAACACTAATTACTTTGACATGGTCTATCTTTGCATGATTCTCTAGGTGGGTTTTTGACACCAATTCTTTAACATGACCGACCTTTGCATGATTCCCCTGATGTTGATGGTTTGTCCTGTATTGAATCGTTCACAAGCCTCTTTGATGCCTTGTTGATCCTTATATGCAAATTAGAGTGAGCTATAACTGGCTGTCTTTGTTTTCTGTAAGAAGTACCCTTTACGAGTCAAAGTTAAAACGTACATCCTCATTGAATCCATTTTTTCTTTCTACACAGTACAAGCACCGAAAGGAAAATCTAGTTTTCTCTTTTGCACCACTGGTTCTTGAGTGAATTTCTACTTCGTTCAAGGTCCGTCAATAACATGTTTCTTGACAAGATAATCTTTACGTGCCTTTGAGTAGGACAACTCTTTATGCCACCTCTGAAGAGGGCAACTGCTTTATGCCTCCTCTGAGGAGGGCACTCTTTTACATCGCCTCCAAAGAGCTAGGGAACTCTTTACCCCACCTTCGAATAGGGCAATTTTTTATGCCTCCTTCGAGGAGGGCACTCTTTATGCTGCATCCAAAGAAGGAACTCTTTATGTCCCCTCCAAGGAGGGGATACTTTACTCCGCCTCCGAGGAGCATATTTTTTAATGTTTTATCATTTGTCTTTTAGATGCTAAAAAGGTTTCCATTTATTTCCATAATGACTCACATAATACACATGAAAATAAGAAATGTGAAAGAAACTGACTGGGAAAGGAAATGTTACCTGCCACTAACAATAATGCTACGCTTTATTGAAAACAAATGAATCCTGAATGTCTTAACCTTGATTGAGTAGGATTTGCGATGGACTGATTGTGAATCAGGTTTGCATGCTGTGAAATCCTCGTCAGTTCTAGATATGTTCTTGCCACCAATTTTGGTTCCCCTATCTTATTCTGCTTGGGCCTAGGTCCGTTCTTCGTGCTTCCGTGATGTGGTCACAATTGTACTTCTAGCCGCCTGCACTACTTCAATTTCCTCGAGTCTAATTTCTCCTTCAATCTGAGTTTTCTCATGTCTTCAGCCAGCCTTCTCACCATGTCTTTGTATACTTGTATGTCGGGGAGGAATTCCTCACTGAATGCCATTACTGCACTTTCGGATGTGCACCCACTATCTCCTTTTGCTTAACTTGGAAACATTCGTAGAACGTTTTGATTCTATCTCCCACTTTCTGCTTCACCATGAATACCGCTGCCATGTCTTTCTTGCCTTCCTGTAATAAAATAGTTGAGAGACAAACGACTCCCTCAGTTTTTCGAAGTTGGAGATTGATCCAAGTTTCAAATCATAAAATCAAGTTCTTGCCTCGCAAGTCAGGCTCGAGGGAAAGAATTTGCAGAAAAGTCTCTAGTTATTTATCTTCGTGGTCATCTGCTGCACTGCTGCATAAACCTCCTGAGGTGATCCATTAGATCGGTAGTCCCATTGTATTGCTGGAAGATGGGCGTCATGAATTTTTGTGGTTTTTCCATGTTGAAAATCTCCTTAATAAAGTAGGATTTCTGTATTTCCCTTGCAGTGGCCTCGGTCAACTCCTAGGACTTGCATTTCATACTTTCAGCAACATCATCTGTATTCGGAATCTCCAGCTCTAATCTTTTTGCTTTTTTTGTTTTCTTCTAGGATAGATTTTGAGTTTTCTCCTGTTGAATTTTCAGCATCTCCATGAGCTTACTTCTTAACCTCTTCCTCTGCTTTCCTTGTCATTTGAATCTTCAATCTGGTCTGGCTCACTCTCCAAACTCGCATAGAAGCCCTCTTCGCACCCTAATCCAGACCCAGCTACTAGAGCATGCTCGGACACCTACACAGGGCCATTCCATTGCGTTGCGAGCTCTGTTAGGGAGTTCCTCACTTCGTGGCATCGCTGTTTGAAACTTCTCCTTTTAGAGAGTGGGCGGAGACCGCTTTTGTTGTGGCATATAGAGAAAGAATAGACGGAATTCAATTCATCCTTCTAACCGCCATGCCAGAGAAAGAGATTAGTAAATGGGGAGATCTCGAAAGGTTCCTTCGTACTGGGTGTTACCTTAAGTGGATTTCTAGCCAGCCTAAAGAGAATGGCCAGAGTGAAGTGAAGAAGAGCCCAGAGGAAGGGGCGGGTTTAGTTGTATTAGAATAGCCGTAGGAACAAACCTTACTGGTGGTGAATGTTCATTCTTTTCTTATAAAATTCATGGGATTGATTCTACCTTCGGTTCATCTGGTTCCGCCTTGATGTAAGAATAGCATAGGAACTGGAAGTACGCTTCGCCACCTCGACCTCGAAACAGGCATTGATCGGCTGGGGTGAAAAGGCTTGCTCGCTCCCTTTGGGCTCCACCACCTTTAATTTCAGAACCTGGGGCTATTTGGCCTCTCCCGTGGGTCCCACCTCACTATGTTCAGTGCCTCTGATCGGATTGATAGATCAGTTACCGCAGGCAGTCTCATTGGTAGTATTTCTTGGAGAAAAGGTAGCTACGTCATCTCCAGGTCAAAGGTTTGAGGTTGTCTCCAAAGACTCTTTTTGGTTAGTTAGGTTCTTGCTGGATTCTAATAATAATATATGCCTAGTGGCAAACTTTCTTTATGCCCGCGGATTGAAGCCTGTTGAGTTTCTAAATTGAATGTAACCACCCAATTTCATTGATTCGAGGGAAGATACTTGCTCGACCTTAAGGCACCAAGGGTGAAAATAAGTTTCGAAGTTGGGAGCCTCCAACGGGTTATGAAAGAATAAAATGAAGCTTCTGTTTCAAGGCCCACTTCTTGTAATCAAATTCATCAAAAAATAACAGTTTGTCGGTCATGAAAAAACACTTCTTAGCTGCTGCATAAAAATTCTCTTTTCTCTTCACTGCTCCACTTCACTATGCTCAGTGCCTCAAGTGCTCTAAGTGCAATTCTGGACTCGAACTAAAAATTAGGATGTCATCAAAGTACACCACTAAAAATTCCAATAAATGGTCGAAGCATCTCGTTCATCACACTCATAAAAGCGCGCGGGCCAAAAGGCATGACCTGCCACTCATATAGGAGGGTTTTGAAGGCCGTCTTCCCCACTCCCTCTTCACTGCCTACTTCGTAGCCTTCTCTAATTCGAATCCGGCGGTACCCGCTCTGCAAATCCAGCTTGCTAAAAACTATAGCACCACTTAATTGATCCAACAGGTCATCTAAACGAGGGATCGGAAAACCATGATCTTGTTGATGGCGCGGCTGTCAACACACATACGCCACGATCCTTCAATAAGCAAGGCAGGTACAGCATAAGGACTCAGGCTCTCTCTAATGTGACCTCTTTGCCACTTCACTTCTTCACCTTCGGCCCCTCACTTTGTTTACTTTGTAACCTCACTTTGTTTGCTTCGCAACCTCACTTCTTTGACTTTTTAACCGTTTTTGTTCATCTCTTGCAACAAGAAGTGGCACGGCCCTATCCATCTATAGATGTATGATCCGATCGCAACTTCGAATATGGGAGTTGATTCCAAAGCCCCTTTATTAGAATATGATGCAAAGCTGCTCATTGATCTAGGGTAGAAATCATAAATGACATAAAGAAGTGAATAAAGGCGAGCTACGTATAACATCCAAGGCATTGATCGGCCCATGATCTCAGGATTGTCTCAAGCAAGAGAAAATAATTAACTTGCAGAGAGGCTACGAAGTAGCCACTGAAAGTGTGCTGAACAACAACGCAGGCTCCAATCAATGCCCAGGTCAGTTGCCCAGGAACTGCCATTCTAGGGGACACCCCATCGGCTTCTTATTCAGGAACTATGCTATAAGGGCACTTGGCCCGTCTTTACACTGAACACAGCGAAGTGGGAGACCAACAGAAGAGGTGCTGAAGATGAATGCCAATCATACTCAATCAAAAGAAGAGTTTGATCCTGGCTCAGAAAGCTACTTTCGTTGATCAGCTTCTAACTCACTAGCGAGCTGACTTAAAGGAGCCTAAAGATCAGTATCCAATGCCTGACTTGCTTGCTGTCGCGGGACATGAAATCCTATCGGAGCGTAGGTTATCACCAGCAGAGGAAGGTACTCATAAGACATCCTTTCGGTGCCTCAATTCTTTCTGAACCTTCTAACAATGGTGGACAAGTGGAAAACCCAGGTATTCTTTCCGGTGCCTTAAGCCAAGTCTTCCTCGATTTCAGGAGCCAAAAAAGCTAGCTCGGTTCTCTCTGGTTTTCTTTCTTTTGCAGTTGAGCGAGCTTCTCTTCCATCTTCTTCATCTACTCAAGCATGTTGGCATGCAGGTCGTTTTATGACCCATCTGGTCCAGTCTTGTTCGATGAATCTGGTTCAGAATCCTCGACTCCCACTAGGTTAGTTTCTGAAAATCTTTTCCAACAGGAGGCGCATACTGCTTGCATGTGCAGAAAAATTTAGTAGAAAATCTCCTCACCTACTTTGCTGACTAAGAGTGAAGGCTTCTTGGTCAAGATGTTCTTTCTATTCACTTGGAATTTGGATTTTGGCAAGTTAAGTTGGAAGAGGGGGAACCTGTGAAAGATTCTTCGATGCCTAAGTTAGTGAGTGTTTTTAAGTTGTAATAAGTGGAGTATGAATTGATTGCTTACCTCGATTAATGCCCACCGTACCAAGTATTTATAGGTGAGCCTGAGCGGACGTCCCGGTTAGTGTGCTTAGTGGTGTGCAACTTCCACAAGTCACGCGCTAGTGGGTCTATAACACCACTCTTAAGATGATGTAGGGGAGGTATTCCCGCTTGTTACGGATTTAGTCGAGCAGACTAATTCTGTTATACCTAGATCCACCTCGAGGGGATTTCATTTCGAGAAATTCTCAAATAGGTTGGTTGCCCCTCTCTTGGCTCATTGCCTTTCTTCACTAGAACCCGATTCCGCCTCACCCAAATCCACTCTGAGTGGATTCATCCTCAATGAAATTTCTTGAATAGGTTGGACTGCTTCTCCCCTGACCCATTTCTTTATTAGAAATCAATTATTTGCCATTTCTTAATTAGAAACTTATTTCAACATTTTACACCCCCATAATAATGCAGGCAGAGGCCAAGCCTAAAGCTATCTTGTACCTTGCCTGACAACCAAATAGATGAGTGTCAAGACTACAATTAGGCATGTAGGCATAAACACGTATTCACCTTGCTCATTCCGCCATCTGATAAACTGCACCAGATTTTTATGTATCAAGCGGTTCAAAATTTTCACTTCGTTAAGGAAAATGTTCTCACGGTGCTCGCATTAATCTGCAAAGATTCGCTTGACAACAATTGCGCAATCTATATCTTATAGGACTCCTTTATAAACTTGTCCTGACCCTCCTTGGCCTACCCTTCTATCTTTTGCATAGCCAATGGCGACTGCAACTAATTCTTGGTAACCAAACCGTCGTGGCCATTAATCTTGGTTGTAGAGGTCACTGCGGCAGTTCGGGGAGAACATCTCTCAAGTTAATTTGGTAAGACAGAGAATTAGTACTCACCAGAAACAGGCTTTGATTCAGGTCTTCTTGGTATGTCCAAAACACATTGAGCATGTTTGTGGTAGCATTGTAAGCTATTTGTGCATTTGCACCTTTCTTAATTGATCCCGCGGCACTATACTCCCAACTAGCTTTGACAACTGATGCGATATTATTTATATATATTGATCCCAACATGCAAGAGGTCCATGAAGATCCTACTCGTTTTATTTGGTATCAAACTCAACTATTACAATTGTGTTTTGGGAGGTATCAAACTGAGTGGTGTGGTTGAAAAGTCCTAGATCAACACCGGCGAAGTTAATTGAGCTCAATTGGATAGGGAAAAGGTGCAAGGAAAAAGGCAAACCCACCACTGAAGGAGACTTCATTATAATTGTCGATCATGAATGTGAATTTGGTAGTGAAGTGTTAAGGTGACCGAGTAGTAGCGTCCCATAAGTGGAAAGGTTGCGAATAAGTACACAGTCCTACGCGGAACGCTTCAAAGTGTACGTGGGGTGAATTCAACAGTTTCTAAGTTAGGTGTCTCATAGCCTTTATAGAGCATATTCTCTGTGTCAGGGTTGAATTGAGATATACTGAATGAAATTGGTTGAGCAAAGAGAAACAGAAATTTGATGAAAATGACGAGGCTAAAGGTTGCTTGCCTGACATTGTGCAGATCGAGATAGATCGACGTACACAAATGTCTGCAATGAGCAAAGAAGACAAGAAGTCGATCTGCATAGCATTTATTCTGAATTATGAATGCAATTAAGGATCAATGATGCAAGAATCTAGCTATGAGACCCTAGGAATAAGCTACTAGCTAGAAGGGGTTTAAGAATTTTCATGCATCTGACATACACAACAGGATAACTTGACTGAGGAAATCTGGGAAACGAAACAATGAAAATTTACAAGCCGATCGAGGATTTAACATTTCGTATATGTAATATATAGAGGATTGGCAGTATTAGGTCTTAAGAAATTTCATCAATATTGTCCTCTTAGCACGCAACAATATCTACGGAGATATCAACATGAAATATGCTTCTACAAGCTTGCAATGATGAACCAGTATGCAGTGATCAGTTGTTAGAATGAAAAGCCAGGCGGTTGCAGAGATTTAAGCTTTTCTTTCTGCTCACCAGCTAAAAGTCCTTCACTAGTTCACTTGTAAATGTCGTTCTTAGTAACTAGCTAGTTTCCTGTCCAAAATTTAAGATTACAGTTTTATCCTTCTGCAGGTTTTCTTTGAAAAACAAAACAAACCTTAACAAAAGAGGAAATTCATGTTGCAACCGCTACATTGGTGGTACAAACAAAATAAAGATGGTGCCTGGTAAATGACATATTCGTAGTCAAGTCTTTCGGTTTTCGAGTGTAACAATTGATTCAATTCTATACGAATAAACTCATTTTCTTGTTCCATGCACAAACAAAAACAAAATGTGTAAAAGTCATTTTCTATGGATATGACATGTAATGCAGCAACATGCTAGGGAAGTAGATTGGTGTTACAGCCAGCCTACTTATCAAAGAGAACTGAACATTCCGTAACATTCCATAAACTATTTCCGAAATTATTTTTTTATATCTTTTTTTTTTTCCTAGTGATACACATATTTAGAAGAACTAAAAATAAGAAGATGGATGGTGGGCCTTCAGAATGTGACAAACTTCTCTCTTTTGAGATTGAGGATATGAGTCATATGATTTATGTTCTACATCGTTTGCCTCAAATAAGTTAATATTGTCAAACTCCTATTTGATAAAAAAATCTCTACAGCAACTCAAATCTAACTTTACAAAGTTGAAGGCATCGAGTGTATAAAAGAGGAAGAATTCGATTTTACGTTTGATTATCATTAATCGATTGATCCATCTTGGCAAAGCAATTCACGATGAAGTTCATTCTCTACAAATATCCTTAATGGGAAACAAATCGGCTGGTCATTGAAGTTGACTGAGAGTAGAGCATGAAGGGTTAGGCGTCTCCGGTCTAGGTAGACATTTTTTTTTTTTTGCCAGCACAGCTCTAAATCTTTTGTTTTTAGGTGTTGTTACGGTGATCCCCGTAGTAGTTGAAGAAGTGGATGGAGAATAATCAGAATATGGATTGTGAAACTAAAATGTCAGCTGCCACACTATAGCTTGTGTCGCCTTAGGAGTTAGGACACCCACATCTTGTTTGGGTTACGCTGGAGGCTCCTTTTGTCAGTAAGATTTTTAGACACTTTTTTTACATAAACACTAGTTCCATTTTTCTCTATTTTCACTAGGAGCTTCTATTCATACCTCTAAAATTGATATTTAGACCTCCTCATTTAATAGATCTCCAACTTACTTTTACAAATAACCAATAGGTAAAATTGCTAAATTACCCCCTGACTTTTTCCATGACTGTCGATTTACCCCATGACATTTCAATTTTGATTATTTACAGTTTTACACCCTGACTTTTCTAATTATGGCAGATTTACACCATATTGTTAACTTTTAGACTTTATATATAATTCCTCCTTTAACTTGACCTCACGGGTTGGCTATTTTTGTCTTTCCAAATGTCACTAATAAAAAAACTTAAGAAAAGAAAGAATCTTCCCCTCTCCTTTAACATATGTTTCAAATTGTCATATGAATTGGTGATTTTTTGCCTACCATCTTTAGGTCAATTATCATTTGAATTTGTGCAACAACGTCATCTTGATATAAATAAGATTTATCTTATAAACAATAGTACATATTGAACAAGCATAGCATATGCAAAAAAATAAAATAAAAACATTCGTGACAAATGAAAAGACAAAAATTCCTAACACTTGAGGTCAAGTTAAAAGATGAATTGGATATAAAGTATAAAAGTTATCGATAGGGTGTAAATCGGCCACAATTAGAAAAATCAGGGTGTAAATAATTAAAATTGAAATGTCAGAGGGTAAATCTGCAATCATGGAAAAAGTCAGGGGGTAATTTGACTATTTTGCCTAACCAATATGCTATCTACACCTCCCTAATTTTCCCATAATACCGATCATCCAATAATATCAACAAAAACTTTTTTTTAGAGTGTTCAGGGAACTGCAAAGTAAGAAACTGGTCTATTGATTTCTCCACTGCTTGGTAAGGATGAAGACCATAACAAAAACAAAAGGAAAAAAAATAGCATGAGGATGACCATTTGTTGATTTCATACCTCTAAAAGGGAAAAGACTATTTAATTTTTCTTTCTTTCTCTTTTGTGTGTTTATTGGTAATTTGACATGAGTTGATAAAGTCAACTATCACTCGGGAAAAAAAAAAAAAAAAAGAGGTTCAAATGCCAATTTTAAAGGTATGAATAGAAGCTCCCTTTTCACTATCTAAGTATGATTATATGGAAATAAAAAAGACTAATAACCATCTATATATGATTTTCGATGACTAAAAATCTAATTTTAAAAATAAATTGTAGAACTATTTAAATAGTTTGCAAGAAATTAGAAAATGTAGAGGATGAATACGTCACCTTTTCCTATAGTACGTAGTACCAAGTACGGGTAGTACATGCATTACATTATTTGAGGGGGATAGGGTATAGAAACATCCGCACGATTTCCATAGCCCATTTTGTACCTTAGTCCAATAATAGTAAATATGACTGCAACCCTTTGAGACTTTGATCCAAACAAGAAAATAAAGCGGTAGATTGTCGAACACACTTTGAAGAAAAATGTAAAATGTAGTACAATATGTAGCTGTTTAGCCAAGAAGAAGAAGATAGCCGATAAAGAAGGTGTCATTGTAGCTCTATTTAGTTGTAACAGTAACTCTATAATGTATACATTTGACAATTTCTAAAATGACTATTCGTATATAAACATGCGAACTTAATGGTGTAGAAATGAAAAATGGTTTAAGATTAGTAAGTTTTTTTGTTATATTTTTTTTTATCAAAAGAGGTTAGCCCATTATATAGATTCAGCAAGCAGTACGAAAACGAAAAATCTCTAAGGGGTTGACAGAAAGAATCTTTTCTTAGAGTACCCTGAGTCTCCTATTCTAAACAAGAACAAGAACCCAATATACCCCCAATACACCCACCTTTTAGACAGTTTAAGCACTTTTATTTCAAACAAAAACCAAAAATCCCCGAAGCGAGAATAAAAAACCCTCAGAGATTATGATCTTTGCGACCCAAAAAGATTAAATATTTTCCGAAACAAGAGACACAGTCTCCTCCTCCATTTCTCCATCTTTTTTCAAAGCTTCAGCCTCGGCAATGCTTGCTTCCTTGACCATGCTTGCAGGTCCCATCTCAGGAGTTGAATCAACATGACTCTTCCAGTTACGAGATTAGCTTTCTTTCAACTCCGGCCGGTTCCAAAGACCTAGCAACCTTTGGTTTATTCTTGCTCCCAAGCGGACGGCCTAGCTTCTTCTTCTTTGGTGAGATAATGATTTGACCACAGCATAAACATGATGTTCTCATCCACCTTGACAGCAGGAGCTGGAAGTGACAATAAGCGCTTACCCGCATTGAGAAGATCATAGCTCACTATTCTCTTTTTTCCCACTACATCCAAACTAGAGAAGCCCAAATCCAGTCCCGGCTTTAGAGATGCTTTCTTCACCGTATGCAACACATGCATTGGTAGTACCTTGGTCGTGGAGCAGTCCGGCACCAACTCCTTCCAATTCTTAAACCAGCTAACCCCACTGTTGTCAGCTAGTCCCTGTTGAAGACAAATGGTATGTCCAACAGACATGGAGCCATGCAAACCTCCATCTTCTTGTGACGCATGGCACCAACTCCTTCCAATTCTTAAACCAGCTAACCCCACTGTTGTCAGCTAGTCCCTGTTGAAGACAAATGGTATGTCCAACAGACATGGAGCCATGCATCGTTCCATCATCCTTATTTTCTCATGATGCATCACAATTGTCATGCCATCCCCCAACCCCTCAGAAGACCGCACTTGTTCCACTAATGGACTTAAACCAGGGTCCGAACCCAAATTGCCTATCTCCAGTGATAACCCAACCATTGCTGCTTCTGGTGGCCCTTGCTGAAGCTCTTCTTTCTCTTTCACCAAAAAACCGTCGCAGCTCATCGCATCATGCTTGAAAAGGCCACAGTCTCTGCAGAAGCCCTTAACTTTCTCATAGATCAGGGTGATCTCATGTTGCACCGTTAGAGAAAACTCAAATAACATCCAGGTACGAACTCTATGGCGGGCATCCAACACCAATCAGATTCTTTGCTTCTCTTCCTTCCATCGAAACGTGGTTTGATCAAACAGGATGACTTGAACCATAGCAGACCCTATCAGATTTAGGGTTGCCTTGTTACGAAGAGCCACCGGTAGCCCTTTAACCACCACCCAGATCTCCATACTCCACAAAGGGACTGCCTCCACCGAGCCAACCGCATCATAGTCACCGACCAACAACATCGTACTTCTGTGAAACCACGGTCCTTCATGCAACGCCCTATTTCGATCAGCCTCATGATCAAACTGAAAAAGAAAGCGATCTCCAGCATCATGGATAGAAAGCCTGACTTGATCGGCCAAATCGAAGGAATGGTCCCTTTGAAACCAGGAAAGCAAGTTTTTGGCCCGAGCATACGCCCAACCATATACCAATGGTTGTCTTGCATAGCTGTCGTACCCGCCGCTCCCAAAGTCACCCTTGCAGAGTCGGTTGGATTGTGAGTAGCCATAGTACCAAGATTTGTATGTGCCATAGAAGTTGAGAACGAGTTTTTGAAGTTTTGGTCGAGGAAAACTTTTTCTGTGAAAACCCTAGCAGAGACGAGCGACTAGGTCAAAAATATTTAAAGTAAATGTTTGATGTCACGTTCATTCCATGGTTAGTAAGTTAATGCATTCTTATTTGGGTGAAGAAAATTATCATATCATTAATTTTGCATTGTTGATTAAATGAATTCTTATTTGTGATGGCATTTAGAATCACTTTTTGGCCCTTTAGAGTTTATGAAAGTTTAAGGATTAAATATTAGTTACTCCATGTATTTTGCTCCATAGAACAGTTTAGTCTCACATTTTCTATATTAAACATATACTTCTTGTTCTTTCAATTTCTCAACCAATAAGTCCAAAATGTCTATTATACCCCTTATTTCCTCCTTCGTTAATTTTCTTTCTTTTTTTTAAATTTTTTTCTGCTTACCTCTTCGTCTTCCACCACAGACTCTCCCCCCCCCCCCCCCCTCCTCCTCCTCCTCCTCCCATGGCTAGGTGGTTGGGCTAGGAGAGAGAGCTATTGTTTCAAAACTGCATATGTATATCGTACACAATACTATTCAAGACCCAATACTAGTACCCAACCTTGCACTGCGGCATCCTCCTCCTCATCACGATCAACCAGCATGCCCTCAGTCATCTCTTTCAGACGAGAACACCGCTAGAATACCTCTTCAGACTACCTCGCCAACGACCCATATCAGATCTTCATAGAACAAATCGCGATCGACAAGATCACGATCCAGACCACCATCACCTCAGTCATCTTCATCGTCAGGCCTCTATCAAACAACAGTAAGACCAACGAATCGCTTGACATTGACTGATCACTACGCCCAGACCCAGATTGGATCAGAAGACGATCCTAGACCTTTGGCGCCCATACCACCGGTTTTCTTTGACCCAGAACACCGACGTCCAGACCACAATCCCCGCCGAACTTCGACTTAGACCGTCGACAGTCATCCTCTCGACCAAAGCTTCTTGCTTTAACTCAGACCTCCGACGAACGCTGACTCTCAGATTGGTGATCATAATCCTAGTTTTGAAACAACAGTTCTCTCTCTCTCTCTGAGCGTAACCGCCTGGCCATAGAGAGAGAGAGAGAGAGAGAGAGAGAGAGAGAGAGAGAGAGAGAGAGAGAGAGAGAGAGAGAGAGAGAGAGAGAGAGAGAGAGAGAGAGAGAGAAGAGGTAAGCAGAAAAAATAAAATAAAAAAGAGAGAAAAAGACAATAAAAAAAAAAGTGATAGGTGTAATAGACATTTTAGACCTATTGATTCAGAAATTGAGAGAATATGGAGTATTCTGTTTAATTTAGAATGTGAGATAGTGAATTATTTTAGAGAGCAAAGTATAGGCAGTAGAGGTGGCAAACGGGCCGGCCCGGCCCATTTTAAGCGGGCCTAGTCGTGCTTCGTGCCGTACTTGGGCCGGCCCATTTATTATCATGCCGGGCTCGTGCCGGCCCATTTACTTAAACATTAAGCCCGGTCCGGCCCATGGCCTAAGCCCATATTGTGTCAGGCCGTGCTCGTGCCGGCTAATAAACGGGCCGTGCTCGTGCCTACCCACTATAAAGCACGATTTTAAAATTTTAATTTGAATAAATAAAAATTAATTTTATTTAACTATTTAGAAAATTAAAATAAATTAAGTTCTACAATATTTTTCTTAATCTTAGCTTTTTAAGATTAGTTTTCTAATATTTTTTATATTCCACTACAAGAAAGAAAGAAAGAAAAAAATAAGTCAAAATATATTGCTTGTAGTATATTATTGTGAGATTAATCTTTATTAATATAATGAAGATTTAGTATCATATTATTATTTCCTTCATTCTATAGTTGTATTATTATGAGATTAGAAAAAATACTTTATGTCAAAACAAGGATATAATGTTTTGTTTCACTATTTTGACAATATAAATAAATAGCATTGGTGGAATTATCATGAGATTTTAAATAAAGGGGTCTAATATTCAAATCTCATTATTGTGGTTTTTAAATATTTTTAAAAACAAAATGAAATTTTTTGTTTGTAACGGGCCGGCCCACAATATGTCGTGCTCAGGCCGTGCCAGGCCCATTACAGGCTCGGGCCGGGCCGGGCCAATGGGTCAATATTCCTAGGCCCAACCCGGCCTGTTATTCTAACGTGCTCGGGTCGTGCCGGGCCACTAACGGGCTTGGGCCGTGCCGGGCCCCTTTTAAGCGTGCCGGGCCCGTGCCGTGCACGTGCTTAGTGGCCCGTTTGCCACCTCTAATAGGCAGTAACTAGAATTCAGTCCAAAGTTTAAATTGTCGAGATGTCACAGTTCAACAAAATAGATTATTCATGAAATCAAATTATGGATAATATAAAACGTTGGCAACCTATCTTTTACATCAAGCTCATCTCCTCTCTTAAGGTTAGTGGTACTCTTCTCCTACTTAGGTTTTCGAAGTGCATCACACCAATGGGGATTCATTGGGGTTCACTTTTCGGATTCAAATTTGGGTCCAAATTGACTGGAATTGTGATTTAAGTCCATCTGAATAGTGTATACAGACTTACTTTTATTTGGTGTTGTAGTTGTGCGGGACTTATTTTTTTACCTATATTTTAAACTCATTTTTCAATCCTTTTGATTCTACAAAACAATGAATCTTGGCCATACAATTCAAAACAAAATTTAAATCGGTATGGGGACTACTCTGCAAAGTGTAAGTTGATGCATGCAAGAGCAGATTTTTTGCCACATGGTGGGGCTTGCGAAATTTGGTTCTAAACTGATTTGGGTCATTCATTGGACCAAATCTAATCCAACAAATGATTCTCAGACATATTTGAGTTCATTCTTTTCCAACGCACTACAATCTAATTCCTTTACTTTTGGATCAAAATTTTGATTTTGAATCCAAATTTGGCTCCCACTGCTGATGCTCTAAAGAAAAGTTTTAATGAGGCATTTATCTACACACGCTAATTGTAATCACATAAGTTCTTTTTTTTCTTTTCTGTGAGGAATATTATTCAAGTTGAGTGACAACAAAGTAGAGCAAAGAAGAGAAAAACAGCAACAAGGACGGTTGATGAAACTGAATGGAGCAAATTGGTGTCTGCATCATTAATCAAAGTAGAAGATGATTGAAAAGAAAGGATGTGTTTATTTCAAAGACAAAAACAAAGGAATTGAATAAGACCACTCTGAGGCAAAGAGGACTCCAATAGAGAACATCCAAAGGAAAGGTCAATGAAGCAGCGCACATCAGAGAGGAGATAAGATTGCATTTAAGCCTGTCGTTCGTGCTTGAGAGGTTTTGAGATCACTGAAATGGGAGACATGGATCAAACATCATTGGGGCCCCTGAGATATTGGTTAAGCATTAGCCTCCATTTTAACAAGATTCATCAATTGATTACAATTTTGACATGAAAGAAAATCATTCTCTCCTTTGAATAAATAGTGTGGGTAGAAAATGAAAAGAACATTTTACTTTTTAGTGATAATGGTACTTCAATATTGTGGCTTTTGCACTATGAGTTATGAGAGTAGAAGCTTGTAAATAAGTAGAGTTTGAAGTGTAAATGATACAAATTAGGTTGTCATTATCGATATTATTTTCCTTTTTTAATTTATGAAAGTTAAAGTTCCTTCTTTCGAGAATTTCCGATAAAATTGGAAAATTGCAAGAAATTAAATAATATTTTTTTTGCTTCTCTTAGTCACTATTGTTCCACCGACAGATTTCCTCTCTTCCTCTACTGCCTTCCATTTAGATCAACAAGAACGGGAATGTTCTGGGGGCTTTTGTTTGTAGGGCTTTATCTACACTTTAATTTTTTAACTTATCAAATATTTTAAGAATGATTTTCATACTCACAATACTTTTAAAAACATAGTTTATCAAATACCCAATTATTGTACTTCACAGTGATTATTCTTATAGCACGATAAAAATCACTTTCTAAGTACCAAAGTAGCAAACAGTATAACCTAATGAAAGTTTTATGATTAACTAAAACTTTTATATAGAGAAAGGATTAAGCTAGCTATACTTAAAAGAGTGCACTGGTTCATAGATATACATGCCCAATTGCCTATCCTACCATATGAATAAGTTAGGCAGATCTCTTTAGTGGGTTATCTCTTAAGCAAAGAATTTTCTTTCTAATTATCTTTGGGAGTTTCTATTCATACCTCTAAAATTAATATTTGGACCTCTCTCTTTTTCCAAGTGATAGTTGACTTTGTCAACTCATATCAAATTACTAATAAGAATACAAAAGAGAGGGGAAAAAAAAACTTGGGTACTCACTCAATATATCAAGCAAAAGGTTTTCACCATTGAAATTAGAAGTGGATCCATGAATGTAAAGTTCACAAAACTGAAGGAAATCCAATTTGATTTAGGTGAAATTAAGAGCAAATTTTTTTTCTTCTTTTTTTAAAAGAGGATAAAATGATTTCACTCCTACTCCCATGGTGACTCAAATCCATGACTTCGTCATTAGGTAGTGGGTGCTCTAACCACTGAGCTAAGGTTAAAGAGTTACTTGAGAGAGACGAGCTAAACCCTAATCCCACCTAATAGAACAAACTTCATGGTTCCAATGCTATGCCTATGTCAGACAAAAAGAAAAAGGAAAAATGTAATGGTAGCTTTGCTTTTATGATTGTTATTTCTCTACGTACTCCAGAACTCTATTCACATTTGAGGGGTGACTTAAGAGTAGAGAACCACTGCTATATATTATTAGCTTTCTGCATAATAAAACCTACTGTGCGCACATGATGTACTTATTTCCAATTTGAACTGCACCCAGGTTATAACCACATTATTATGAACTCCTGTTTAGTAAGGAGGTCTAAATACCAATGTTAAAAGTATGAATAGAAGCTCCCATTATCTTTTAACAAAATATTAATAATATACTGCACTAGGTTTATATAAATACATGATTTAATTACATGTTCTAGCTTTTCTTCATGTCCCTTTTTCTCCATAAACTTCTTGGGTCCTAATTGACCACCCTTTTTATTCAATTTCTTCATGACCATGACCAATGGTCTATTCCAACAGGGCACTAGACCACTTGTTGTCCATGGCCAAACGAGTTAGGGGTAGTGACGATGATGAAGGAGCATTTGGGACCATGAGTGTCTAGGCCACACTAGGCAGATCCAAAAGTAGGGTTTCCATCAACTTCTCCAATGTCAATCATATAACTTTAATATATGATCTAACAGGGGCAAGCACTGTTCTTGTTTCTGTTTCCAAATTGACAGAGGCCTAATTCTTTGAGCCATTCATATGATATGAACCTATGCTAGCCGAGGCATATCAAATCATATCATGCAACGCAATATATGGTTAGGCCATGATGCATTGTTGGTTGGCCAGGGGTCGCACCACCGACGTTGTTATATGGATTGGTTTTTGTCGTCGGGTTGTTTCTCCTCTTATGGCTTTGTCCTTCCCAGAAACCTTATCTATCATAAGGGTGCTTCAACTTTGGTGATTTCCTAATTATGTTTAAACATTTGCCTTGGTACGGTTAAGACACTAGGAGATATCTTACCCAAACGTTGCATGACACAATTTGGAGAACAAAGGTGTAACTCTAAAATGGATGGTTTATATTTTATATTACACAAGTTAAGTAACAAATCTTTGAGTTTTTACTTTATTTGAGGTCAAATGAAATTCTCAAGTAAGGTTTGCTCAGTTGCCCTCCATCGACTAAGAAAGAGCTCAAATGCACAACCACTCATACAATTAAGAAAGAGCTCTCAATTTATCTATCCTCATTATGCTTGGGTTTGGTATGTTTTTCATGTCTAATCAAATTAGGCTGTACACCTCACTCTTGCAGCATTCCATCAATTCATTGATGTTTCAACCTTGCGATCATACTTCTTTTGGAATCCAAAAACCATTAATTTCTAATAATATGTGTTTTTTTTTCAAGTAATTTCTAGAAAACCTTAAACCATAGATTCCAGAAGATAAGTTTTATATACTCATTCCCAGTTACTTAATGCACACCCCGGTCCCTATATTTTTTTGTCATCAAACTTTCATCTATATCCCTTCTCATTAATAAATAAATAAAAATAAAAATAAAAAAGAAGATGATTCTACAAAAATAAAATAAGAATTAAATGCTTTCTATATCAATTATTAATTAAATATTCTTATAGGTTAAATTTTCTCTTCGTTTTCAAGATACAATCTATCTCTTTTCAACATCATATGTGAACGTCAATGACAGATGAAATAATTGAGTCCATATGAAGAATTAGCAATATATCAAAAGAGGTTACAAAACCATCAAATATATCTTGGATACATGAATACATCATCATCAATCACTTCACGAGTTTGCAAAACAACAATCATGGCTCATTCTTTACCAATTTTAATATTGGCTATTAATATATAGATCATGAGGATATTGATATATATTGAATCTTTTAAAATGTTAGAGGTATCAAGTTTTTCAACTTGAAGAACAATAAAGGTAAGAAAGTTAAGTTATTCAATCTTCTAGCGATATATACCAGCTTCATCGATGTAAAAAAGAAGAAAAGTAATTAATAACTATCATATTGATATGTCTCCCAATTAATTAGCAATTAATTCCACAATTAATCAATTTTATATAAGAATGTATTAAATATTTTTTTTTTTGACAGAGTAATAGAGATTTCATTTAATCCCAAAGCCAGAACGGCACATACAAATAAGCCCTATATGCTTGTACCCTAAATAAGTGGCCAAGCAGGTAAGGGAATACGGGTACCATCCACTAGTACAATGATGCTCATTTGAATTTTACGAGCCTACACAACTACAACTCTCAGCGTACACTAAGAAAACTATTTCGAATCTCCCTTCGTCAGTGCACTCAATTGTGGTACTCCAGGAGATTCATTAACTTGGTGTAAGAAGAAACCATAGCAATATAGACTAAAGCCCACTAAAAAAGTAGGCCTAAACTGTTTATTAAATAAAAATTTATGATACATAGCCAACCTAGTTTTTGTTTTTAAATTCTTCTCATATATTTATTTAATAAGGAGGGTCATAAATGGAAGTTAGATGAAAAAATGAGACAAAAAATATAAGAGATGTGCATTGAGTAATTGAGGGTGTGTATTTAAAATTGGATTCGTTACTCCTCATACTTTTCCCTGAAAAACAGTTTGGTCCATCACCTTTTAAATTAAACTGAATAGTCCTTATTCTCTCTAATTCTCATATAACAAGTCCAAAATGATCCGAAATGACTATTATGCCCCTCATTTTCTATTATTATTATTATTATTTTTTTCTCTATTTTTTTAATTTTTCTCCCTTTTTTTTTTTATACTCTCTCTCCCTCCCTCTCTCCTGGCTGCACGGTCTCTCTCTCTCTCCCTCGACCTCTCTTCTTCTTCTCTTCCTCTGCCATCACCGAAGACCACCACTTCCTGCCACCATCTCACCAAAAACCTAAACTCTCCCTTTCTCTCTTCTCAGCCGCACGTCCTTCTCTCTCTCCCTTGACCTCTCGCTCCCTCTGTCTTCTTCTTCCCTCTGTAACCACCGGAGAACACCATCTCTGGCCACCATTTCATCACGCCGCCACCTCTATCGATCCAGCACCCAAATCCGACCCAAGCCCAAGCCTCACCATCGACTTGCACCGCCTCTCTCACTCTTAACTCCGGTAATCGGAACGAAACTCCTCACCGGCTGTGCCCTCCTCCGTCTCTTTCTATCAGCCTCGTCAGCGCAAACTCGGCAATCACATCATCCACAATGCTATCACAAGACAATCCTTTGGCCTTGTAACCATCCCTACTTTTATTAAACACCGACAATGTGAACATTGACGAAAGCCTCTGCTTCCCCATCATTGCCGCCGCTACCGTAAGCGACGAATTGGGCTTTTTGGGTCGCGGCTCCTTCTCCTTCTCCTTCTTCTCCACCGTCTTCCTCCTCCTGGGCCTCATATAGCCGTCCGATTCATCCGACGACGTCGGAAGCCCGCTTGGCGATGATGGCATCGTACTCGTCCTCGTCGGCGGTGTCGTAGATCGGCTTCTCCATCTTGATCTGGAACCGGTCGTCGGCGTTTTCAGAGCAGCGGACGCTTTGCCGGAGAGCTCGGAGGCGCTCCAGGGCGCTAGACCGCGTTGACGCCTCGGCTCCTTGGCTCTGGCTCCTGCCGGTCACGATCGGTTGCTCATCGTCTGCCATAGTTCTTCTCTCTCTCTCTCTCTCTCTCTCTCTCTCTCTCTCTCTCTCTCTCTCTCTCTCTCTCTCCTCTGGATCTGAGTGTTTGCGTCGTCGCTTTGTTTCTCTCTCTAGGTTTTCAGAGGCTTCATTTTGATAAAAATGGTCTGGATTCGACTGGTGATGGTGGCATTGTGAGATGGTGGCCGGAAGTGGTGGTCTCCGGTGATGGCAGAGAAAGAGAAGAAGAAGAAGAAGAAGAAGAAGAAGAAGAGAGGGAGAGGGAGAGAGGGAGAGGGAGAGGGAGAGAGAGAGAGAGAGAGAGTATAAAAAAAAAAAAAAAAAGAGAAAAATTAAAAAAAATATATAAAAAAAATAGAAAATGAGGGGCATAATAATCATTTCGGATCATTTTGGACTTGTTATATGAGAATTAGAGAGAATAAGGACAATTCAGTTTAATTTAAAAGGCGAGGGACCAAACTGTTTTTCAGGAAAAAGTATGAGGAGTAACGAGTATTTAATCCTTTAAAATTTCTCATTCCAGAATCCAAAACTATTGATTTCTAATAATATGTTTTTCTGTTTTTTTTTTCAAGTAATTCCATCAGTTCATTTATGTTTCAGCCTTGAGATCATATTTTTTTCGAAATCCAAAATCATTGATTTCTAATAATATTTTTTTTCAAGTAATTTCTAGATGACCGTACCTTAAAGTAGCATTTTTATATGTCTTTCACTCTTGCTCTTATTTAAGTTTATTCTAGATATATATTTAAAACAAACATTTTACCTCCCGACTACTATTTAATTTAGTGGTATTAGTCTTTTATTTATAAGTAAAACTTTATACTCTAAACTAACGCTTAATGAAATGTTAACAAAAAAAAAATTAAAGAAAAATATATAAAAATAAAAACCAACACTTAATGAGATTCCTGTTATATATAGACAATGTTTACCCAAGTTTTATATTTTCTATCAGATCTTGAATAAAAAATATAAAAAAATATAGATCCTACATGGGAAAATAGGGACATTGTCTATAGATTTATAAGGTTTAGGCCACTCCATTCATTGTCAATTAGTTTTGGATGTGAACCCCAGATTACTTCATCATAGTATCAGAGTGGGTTATCTCGCATGTGCATGCCTTGCGGCCATGTAAACTCTCTCGAGAGGTTGGAACCGCTGCCAGGGTATCCTGATGGCATTCTAGCAATTTTGAACAATAGGCTTGGTTTTTCTAATCTTTTTGGTCAACCTGTGAGTTTGGGAGGCGATGGAGGAGTCCTTCAGCGTTGGGTGGTTTATTGGTGGGAACTTTGTTCCTTTTCTTTCTTCTAGTTGATCTTGCTGGAGGCCGGTAGCTCGTCGTAGGTAGTGATCCATGGTGGTATGTCTACATGCGATGCCGGTGATGAAGGAGTTCAAGCCAGATTTCTAGTTTGGAGGCTGAAGACTGTTCATCATTAGACGGGTCTTGACTCTCGACTTCAGGTGTGCAGCATGGCTGACATTCGAGGATGATCACTTTGTCTGTTGACCGCGCGACCCCTATAGTGGTGGGACAGTTGCAGGTCGAGTGGTTCGAGGCTGTAGTTATTGATCGTGGAGGTGATGGATCCGGTGGTGTTCACATGAAGGAAGTTGCAATAGAGGCGACAGCGGTGACGCTGGATTGGATGTTGGAGGGATAGTGGATGCAAAGGTATCAAGATGACATGTAATTGTTGTACAATAATTCACACAAAATAATAAATTAAATTTGGTACAACTAAAAAAATGATCCTTGACCCGAAGCACAGAATCAGGCCAAGGCTTTCCCACTTACACCACCAAGAGTTTTTAATTCTCAGCTACCCAATTCAAGTGTCAAATGACAATTTTAACTTCCAATTAATTAAAAAATTACAGCTAACTCTCATTCAGATTTCCTCTCCTCTGCACGTCTCTCTCTCTCTCCTCAGCGCCGTTGTCGAGGCTTAATCCGGCCTTGACCGCCAGTGCTGCAAATGCCTCTTTTTTATCGCGCGGAGATAGAACGTCATAGGTGGCGAGGAATTGAACAAATCGGCGAGAAGCGTTGGAACCGTTCCGAGGTCTGGGTGAGTCTGTTTCACCAATTTGTGGAACGACGCTTTGATTTCGCCGAATGAGCTCATCTCTGAAACACCTAAGAGCTCGTCTTTGAAATGCCTAAGAGCTCGTAGGCGTTCTCTTCGGTGAACTCGGTCTAAGTTGACTTAGCACTACTAGTGCTGAACCATCAAGTTTCGGCGATCCTGTAATAAAATAGAAAGAGATAACGCCTTAGAAATGGTTGAATTGGGCAATGGTGATATAGAGACTAGTCGTATAAGAGAGAAGCCATTATTTTTATATTGATTTTATGATTTGGATTATTTGGTTATTGGAGAATTTGGAAATGATGGAGCTGAGAGTCTGAGACTGACTAAACTGGTTTTGGGTATGACTTTCTATCTCCACCGAGTCGTTGCGGTGGGGCTGGGCTTGGCCTAGATGTTCATTGCTTCGTGCTTCGGTCCAGGCTGCTTGTTTTCGCAATCATGATTTCTCTTTGAAAGTGTCCCTTCTTTTGGTCTGATGACTACAACATTGGGTTTCTTCTCTCCTTTTTCTTTTTTTTTTTGGTAAAATGGAGCAGAAGGCTCAGAAAGAAAGAAAAAAGAAAAAAAAAGTTTTATTGGTGGGCAATACAGGTCTATTGGATGTTTTAAATTGATGTAATCTTCTTGTTTTTTTCCTTAATCAACGTTTTATTTGTCTAATTTTAGGGAGATTAGTTCCCATTCTGGAGGCCAAAAGGTCTATTGGGGGGCAATAAAGGTTAATTGAGGGGGAAATAAACCTCTTCGGCCCTATATGAGATCTCTAACAACCTTTTTGGGGACTTCCAGCGAGTTTTCATAAATCTCTATTGCCCCTAATAGACGTCTATAGGGGGCAACAAAGGTCTATTTAGGGGCAATAAATTTTTCCGGCAATCTATGAGATCTCCAACGACCTCTTTATGGATCTCCAGCAAAGTTTTCAGAGAAGTTCGATGGGTGGTGACTTGTGACCCGATTCCGATGACCGGTGACCAGAATCCAGTGATCATTTGCCGAAATCCGGATGGCGATGATCAGACTCCGGCGAAGTCTCCTATGGCTTCTCTCTTTTCCATTCTCTCTTACTCTCTCTCTCTCTCTGTAACAAAAGAGCGAGGGAAAAATAGTTTTAAAAAAAAAAAAAAAAACTTAATTGGGTATTAGGGAATACCTTATTAGAGTTTTTATGTGTAAGGGGAAATTAAAAAAACTTAATGGAGTAAGTGGAAAACAAATCCCTAGAATTAGGTTAAATAGACAAAAACCCCTAAAAAGAAAAGTTAGAGCTATACTCAAAACAAGTACAATATCCCCAAGCACAAGGACCTATAATCTGTTAAATTAGCTGATGCTTTCATTTACTTATCATCACTAAACAAGTCCATTATTAATATTATAATCACTAATGCACCTTTAAGCCTTGTTTTCTGATAAGATAATATAACATTTTAAGCTAAGTGAGACCACACATATATAGATTTAGAATATCTTCTCCATGTATATTCATTGACCAATAACATGAGCACGACATTAGTTAAATAAGACTGTTATTCTGTTAAATTGTTGGCTTAATTGTATACTAGCAGGGTCTACCCACTATGTGTGGAGAGAAGTTAAAGATAGTATGGAAAAACTTCACGTACAACTACCACATTTTCTGCTTTTTAATTTTTTTTTTCTATTTTACAATTTACCATATTATCCTTATTGATTAATTGTATTTTATAGTTTTTTTAATATATAAAGGCTAAATTGGTAAAAAAAAAATCAGTTTTGGAGAGCAAACTCTCTTCTCTTAATAATAGTATAGATATATAGACTAAAGTTTGAAGAAATGTCTGATCTTCTAACATTATGTGAACCAATAATTTCTTCAAATTTACACGTGCACAAATATAAAGATGCCCGATGCTTCATGGTAATTCACTGTCTTAAGAGTATCTTTAATGGCAGTTAATATGTTAAACCAAAAAAAAAGAAGGATAAAGTTAAAATAATGTGTCATTTTCTCTCTTCTCATATTTGGGAACTATTGACGCTTAATGTTTTATTAAAAAAAAAAAATTAGAAGCTCTTAGTGATATTTTTATATTAGGAGCTGAGGAGCATAGTATAAAACATAGTTAAAGTTATTTTTTTTTAATTTACTTTTTTTTTTTAGTAGAAGGAAATCAGCCATTTTATTCAATAAGAAAAAGCAATATTACATAGTGACCCGCCCTTGTGGGGCTGTCAGAAAGAGACACCGCTAAATGCAATACCACTCCACCTATTGAGTGAAGCTTAGGGGGGAGTAAACTAATAAAATACTGACAATAAAAATTTTCCACAGCATCTATTAGTAGAATCGCTGACAACCTCAGACCAATAATCCCTGCAGTTCCTCGTGGGTATTGATCCCAATAAAAATAAACAGTTAGGCATCGAGACGAGATTCAACCTGGATCCCAAATTTTTATAAGAAATCCTCCGGGATCCCAAATTCGGATCCAGAACAGAAAAAGCCCACAAGCTGCAACCTTAGTCAAACCATTAGGGCCCAAGCCCAAGTCAGAAAAATAGGCCAAAGCCCTAGCCCAATTAGGGTTGTCCCTGCCAGCCAATGCCAAATTGCTTGTGATCCTGCCACCACCACACCAAACTGCCACCATGCCTCCGGTCCCCCTGCACCAAGGAACCAAAGCTCTCCTGACCCCCGTACCACCAGATGCCCCACCCAGAGAAAGGACCCCAGCATCCACTGTGCCATCAACCTGTAGGCAACGAGGTTGTGAATCAATCCGTCCATCCAAACCAGCGTCGACGTCTCAGGAGTCGGACGACCCAAACAGTTGATCCAGTTGTCGCCAGACAACCAAGGGACGCCGAGTAGCCAAAAATCGTCCTCGATAGGGATGCTGCCATCCGTGGAGAGAAAACCCAAAAAGAGATTGACCCGACCTGATCGCACAGTCTGATCCCCTCCGCCATGATCGAATCGAAACTGCCTCCCCCTCTAGCAACGCACCTTGATCTTTGAGCCTCGCCCGCCTTGGCCTAAGCGAGCCACCACCATCAAAAGGTAGAAAATTTGGTTGGACACAAGCCATCACACCTACAAACCATAATGGCACAGCCGGAATCTGCGACAGAGAAGACACGGTGGTAGCCGGTCTTGATTTAGGAGCCCCCAAAGAAGACTCCGTAGATGCACTCCATACAGGACGGAGAGAGGTGCAGAGAGGCCAAACCCGAGGGCGGCGCTCTCCTAGCCCTAGCAGAGCTCTGCTAGGTCGAGACATTCATGATAAATTACCGGAAGCGCGCACTTGAACTTAATGGCCGGTGAAATAAAAATTTAATTTACTTAAATTCATTTAGAAATCTATTGGAGATGTTCATAAAGACATTCTAAGGTTATCACGGATAAAAAAGTCCCATGTAAGCATGTAGTTAGTATTAATCATTTCATGCCAAGATGTATTCCCCTTTAATAGTATATGGGTGTCTCTTTCCTTGCTTGCCATGAAATGATTAGTGGCACTTAAAAATGCTTTCTTTATGAGCTACAACACAAAGAGACATGAAAGATACTTTATCTATTAAATGTTGTACACATATTTTCCTTCATACACAGACATTTTTTCAGAAGAGAGGCCATTTAGAAAAATTAGAGCCGAAAACAATAAATTAAATAAGAATTGAGAGGAACATATTGTCGAATGTGGATTACAAATGAATAAGACCGACAATCTATAATCAAATCTCAATGCAAATAATTGAAAGAAATATTTCAAAATTACTTTCCACTTGAAGTTCTTTAAAAACGCACACAGCCCTTCACAATCTTTCTAACACAAAACCTTCTCCAAATATAATAGAGGAAAGGACGAAAGGTCATGGTTCTTGAACCAGTTACACAAGGCAAACTTGATTTTGAAGTAGGGTCAACTCCCGTTAATTCAATATTCGTATGTCTTAATAAATATAAAGAAAGTCATATGTTGTAATAATTTATTTTATTTTCATACACATTTTAGATAAGTAAACGTGTCATTACTATTTTACAATATTATATAATTATTTAAAAACAAATTATTCTCAAAATACTATAGTGGGTCCAAGCTAACCAAGAGGAGAGTTCAATAATTAGATAATAGAAAATTACATAGTAGCACATGACCAAATATGTAAATACAGAAAATCCATTTTAAAAAAGATTTATACAAGTAAGGACATGAGCCCAGACCCAAAAACCAAATTATGCAAGTCTGACTCCTAATTTTAATGTAAAAAAAAAAAAACAAAATGCTTAGTTTGATGAGATATTTACGCATATGACATTGACCCAATACAAACACCACAAAACAGAGATTCATAAATGGCGAACAAGCCAAGCCAAGCTCTGGTTTTCTACGGAGATGGGTTGGCCTGTTTCGTCAATCCATCACACACCCATCTCCATTCTCTAGCTTCCAAAGCTTCCTGTGGCTTCTTGAGCCTCCCCAATCTTATCAAGGGAGTATGTAGTTTGCTATTAATTCTTCTCGCTTCATTCTTTATGCTTTTTTGACTCTGGTACCAAATCCCTCTGATCTCTTGGCCACCTACAAACCAAAAACAAAGTAACTTGAATTCTTTAGTCATTCTAAGCACTACAAATTCCCTCCCCAAGAATGGGTAATTCTTTGTCTATATCCCTCTCCCTTATTCACTTCAAATTCTATTAGATCCGGAAGGAGCAGTGCTTCGACGGGCGAAGACTCTGGTGTACAAGGCCATGGGCAAACCCAAGCCTTTCATGTGCCTCTCGTCATTGGGAACGGCGACTACAGGTGTCTACATCGAAGAAGCAGCTAGGGGTTTTCTCCCAGTGAGTATCAGGTTCTCCTCCTTTTTCCGTATCTCAGCTTAATTGTGAAATCTAAGATAGAAGCACGAGAGACACAGAGAGGGCTATTAAAAAAGATGTTCTTCTACTGCATTTGAGATCGAGACTTGGTTCAGGTATCTTGCAACTTTCTTTCCTTGCGAGTTTGTTCCGTTTTGGGTATCCAATGTCATTTTTTGTGTTTCAAAGACATCAATTGAGCAGTAATTAAGGTAGAACAAGGGCAAAATGGCAATAGCAGCCCCTATGGGTTAGTTCATTTTCATGCATGGCACTAAACTCTAGTATTTTGTATTTACTTAAACTCACTTGTATTTTTTTTTTTCTTTTTTTTTTTTTTGGGTTTGATAATTGTAGTTACAGTCCAAGTTCATGGCTTGGATAAAAGCCCAAGCTCTGCTACTTCAGAGCAAGAACTCGAACCATAATTACGTGCAATCTAATTATCGCTTTGACTGCCTTGTCCTTGGTCGCCACTTATGTCTATTGGTCACGAAGGTGAAATTACTGTTCAATAGTTACTTTCAGTTTCTCTGTAATTCATTGAGATTGATGATTTCAGCTACTAAAAATTGGTTTTGGTTACTAATTTAGGTCACTGGGTCTAACTTTTCTGCTGCAGAGGTAATTAGCCTTTCTTCTTGTGATAGTTGTGAGTAAATTTGTGCAGTAGCAGAACATGAGTACAAGTGCAGTAGCAGAACTGAACGAGTATGAGTGCAGCGAGTACAGTAGCAGGATTGAACGAGTGCAGTAGCAGGATTTGGCGATGACGAGTGTAGTAGCAGAACTGGACACGAGTACAAATGTAGTAGCAGAACTGGACGAGTATAAGTGCAGCGAGTGCAGTAGCAGGATTGGACGAGTGCAGTAGCAAGATTAGGCAATGATGATTGGATGAGTATGAGTGCAGCGAGTATAGTAGCAGGATTGAACGAGTGCAGTAGCAGGATTAGGCGATGATGAGTGCAGTAGCAGAACTGGACGAGTATGAGTGCAGTGAGTGCAGTAGCAGGATTGGACGAGTGCAGTAGTAAGATTAGGCGATGATGAGTACAGTAGCAGAACATGAGTGGCAGAATTGGACACGAGTACAAGTGCAGTAGCAGAACTGGACGAGTATGAGTGCAGCGAGTGCAGTAGCAAGATTAGGCAATGATGAGTGCAGTAGCAGAACTGGACACGAGTACAAGTGCAGTAGCAGAACTTGACGAGTATGAGTGCAGCGAGTGCAGTACCAGAACATGATTAGCATACTTGGACACAAGTACAAGTGCAGTAGCAGAACTTAACGAGTGTGAGTGCAGCGAATGCAGTAGCAGGATTGGATGAGTGCAATAATAGGATTAGGCGATGAGATGAGAGTAGTAGGAGAGTGAGGTCTAAGATTCTTTCTCTTAGCAACGTGTAAAAGAAAGATTTTTTTTTTTTTTTTTTGCTTTTGAGAAGTAACATAAATGAATTATTCTCAGGAAAAAAAAAGTAATATAAACAGATTATTCTAAAAAAAAAAAAGTAACACAAATGGATTATTCTCAGAAAAAGAAAAAGTAATACAAAGGGATTAGAAGTCAAAATGAGTAGATAAGGGGGAAAAAATAATATAAACAGATTATTCTCAGGGGAAAAAAAAAGGTAACATAAAGAGATTATTCTCAGGAAAAAAAAAAGTAATATAAATTGATTAGAAGTCAAAATGATTAGTTAAGAATAAAAAAGTAAATTAACTCATGACATGTGGCAAGTGGAGAGCATATTGTCTTTATTTGTAAGATTTATCCTTATAAAGGGATTACAAGTTAAAATAAGTAGTTAAGGAGTAAATTATCTCATGACATGTGGCAAGTGGAGAACATAGTCCTTAAGTGTAAACTTTTGTCCTTAAATGTTCAAAACAAAATGTTGTGGAGTTTTTTGTGTTTTCAAATCCTATCAAGGGGGTATATGTAGTTTGCTAATTAGAGAATATATACTTGAAGAAAGAAAAAACCCTAGAGAGTGAAACTCTGGTACAACGCCGTCAACGTCAACGGAAACAAGATCGCTAATGATCGATGGTGATGGCTTTCCGTATACTGGCATGGAACTATCGAGGGATTGTGAGTAATTCAAGAAGGAGAGCACTGATAGATTTAATCCGACAAGAGAAACCAAAAATCCTCTTCCTTTCGGAGTATTTATGTGACAAGAATCAGCTAGAAACCCTACATATCAAAGTTGGTTTTGATAACTGCTTAGGTTGGCCAAAAGGGGATGACAATCAAGGTATAGCGTTCTTGTGGATGAATGATGCACAAGTACAAATCCGAAACTACTTTGCACGCCATGTAGATGCAGCCATTGGAGTAAGTGGAGCACCAGATGAGTGGCGGCTTACAGGCATATATGGCTATCCACACATAGCAGACCGACATCAAATATGGGACTTGATGAGACAACTCACAACCCAGTCAATGCTGCCTTGGTTGATTGTAGGTGACTTTAATGAGATAGCTGATAATTCAAAGAAGACGGGAGGTGTAGCTCGTTGACATACACTCATCCAAGCCTTCAGAGAAGCGATGATGGAGTATTGTTCTCTGATTGATATGGGATATTGTGGCAGCCTGTACACATAGTCTGACTATCAAATGAAAGAGAGACTAGATCGAAGTCTGTGGACTGTGGAGCTACGAGGTCTGTTCCCGTCGTCACAAACCACCCACCAGGCTCCAAGTTCCTCAGACCACAGCCCTATCCTGGTGGATATTAGTGAGACTCCACTACTGAGATTTGGTAAGCGAAGGTCTCCCTTCAGATTTGAGCAGTACTGGGCCACTCATAATGAATGTGAAGCAATAGTTCAACGAGGATGGCAGCATGAAGTGAATGGAGACCCAATGCTTCAGCTCTGCCAACGTATAAAGCATACAGGGAAAAAGCTTACAGAATGGCAGAAAAAAACCTTTCTGTTTCGTCAAGTGGAGATGCGAGCAATCAGGGATCGTTTAGATGAACTGCTGCGCAAACCCTATGATGCAGATGACCACAATGAAAAGAAAGCTTTGCAAGCAAAATTCCAAGAATTACTCACACAAGAGGAAACTGTTTGGATTCAACGGTCTCAGGCCTTATGGTTGAAGGGGGGAGACAGAAATACTACATACTTCTATAGATGATCATCGAACCAAAAGCAGCGAAACAGAATTTTGGGTATGTTTGATGCTGACAATCAGTGGGTGAGTGAAGCCTCTGAGATTGAAAAAGTGATTAGTGATTATTACAAGGGGCTCTTTTGTACTGAAGGAGTTAATGCATGAGCACTTGAGCTTATCCTCAATACAATTCCACAGAGAGTCACCAGAAGCATGAATGACAAGTTATTAGCTCCATACTTTGATGAAGAAATTCGTACGACACTATTCCACATGCATCCATCTAAGGCACCTGGCCCAGATGGCATGTCACCTTTTTTCTTTCAAAAGTACTAGAGTACAGTAGGTCCAGACGTATGCACAGCAGTGAGACATTTTCTATCCTTTGGAATGTTTCTTAAAGAGGTAAATTTTACACATATTATGCTTATCCCTAAGGTCAAGAGCCCAAAACATATGTCGGACTTAAGACCGATAACTTTATGTAATATACTATACAGAATATGCTCCAAAGTGCAGGCAAACAAGTTGAAATAGATCTTAGGTGATGTTATTTCACCACTGCAAAGCGCTTTTGTACCGGATCGGTTAATTCAAGATAACATTTTGGTAGCAATGGAGGTAGCACACCATTTGCACAACAATCACAAAGGAGGGGATGGTCATTTTTCCCTAAAACTAGATTTCAGTAAGGCGTATGATAGATTGGAATGGCCTTTCCTACAGGCTATGCTTCTGAAATTAGGCTTTGCCACAGAATGGGTGGATTTGATCATGGCTAGCATTCAGACAGTCAATTACTCCTTCTTGGTGAATGGCGAAGTTAGAGGCTATGTTAGACCATCACGAGGCATCAGACAATGTGACCTTTGTCACTGTATCTATTCATCTTATGTGCTGAAGGATTATCCTCCCTAATAAGACACTTTGCAAACCAATAGTGGATTCAAGGAATTGTTTTAGCCCCTACTGCACCAAGGCTACATCATCTTCTCTTTGCAGATGATAGCTTCTTCTTTGGCACAGCTAATGAAGAAGAATGTTATCATTTCCATAATGTACTACACACGTATGAAGTAGCCCCAGGACAAAAGATTAACCTGCAGAAAAGTGAAGTAGCTTTCAGTAAAAATGTCGACCTTAATATACAACATCAATTGGCCAGCTTGTTGGGAGTACAGAGGGTCAACAAACACGAAAGATACTTGGGGCTACATATGTGGGGAGAACAAAGACCACAACATTTAGCTACTTGAAGGAAAAGCTTACCAACAAGGTAGTTAGTTGGAGAGCAAAACTGTTGAGTGGAGCGGGCAAAGAAATTCTAATAAAAGCAGTGGCACAGAAAGTACCAAACTATGTGATGAATTGCTATAAATTACCTATTGGTTTGTGTGAAGACCTACAGCAATTGTGTGCTGGCTTTTGGTGGGGTGACTCGGATGAAAAGCATAAAATACATTGGAGGTCTTGGGATATGCTATGTGTACCCAAGAAAGAGGGTGGAATGGGTTTCAAAACTCTACATTGGTTTAATTTAGGTATGTTGGCAAAACAAGGTTGGTGTATAGTGAAGAATCCAAATTCACTCATTGCAAAGCTGTATCAAGCCATCTATTTCCCCAATGGTGACTTTCTACATCCAGAGCTAAGTAATCAACCCTCATTTCCATGGAGAAGTATTTGGGAAAGGAGGGCAGTATTGTCTCAAGGTCTCCGATGGCAAGTAGGAAATGGTCAAAGCATTAATATATGAAGGGATCCATGGATTCCGGATTCCTACCCACGTTGCCCTTTATTGCTGCAACCAAGAGAAGCTCCTAAACAGGTATGTGAAATGATCAATCCACAAACTATGTGTTGGGATGTTGAAAAAATTGAGCAATGGTTCTCACCAGTGGACCGAAACCTAATACTAAGTATACCACTTAGTAGGAGAGCCCCAAGAGATAGGCTGGTTTGGCATTTTAATACCAAAGGTATGTTCAATACAAAGAGCGCATATTATGTTGCAAGAGACATGGCATTAGGTCTGGGCCTTGCTCCTCCACGACCCACGGATATATATATGCTAAGCTATGGTTAGCTATATGGAATGCCAAAGTCCCAAATAAGGTAGCTTTATAGATCTTGAGATCATTGAAAATATATTCCAAACCGTATATGCTTGAGTTCGAAAGGTTATATAGGGGACCAAACTTGCCCAATCTATGCAACAGGAGTTGAAGACAATATTCATGTATTTGCCAGGTGTACTTATGCCCAAGAAGTGTGGGCAGCAACGGCTATTCTACTACCTTCACCAAGTATTACGGAGTTGAAAGATTGGCTTCTACATCTTGTACACAGTGTAGAAAAGGATGTTTTCGTGAAGGTCATGATGATAATATGGGGCATATGAAAAAATAGAAACTCTCAAGTTTGGGAAAATAGCAAACAACACCCTCATGATGTGGTACTAATGACCATGGGGTGGTTGGAAGACTTTGTGAAAGAAAATAGCAGCGAACAGCAGCAAGTCACAAGAAATAAAAGTTGGAAGAAGCCACCAGAAGGCTGGCTAAAATGCAACATTGATGGGGCATTTAAAACACAGTCTGACCAAAGTGGAGCTGGGATTGTATTCCGAGACTCGAGAGGACAGTTCCAAGCAGCAACTATTAGACCATTGCAGAGCATCACAACACCATTCCATGTCGAACTACATGCATTGTACAAAGCCATAAGAATGGTTGTAGGTATGAATTACAACCGAGTTATTTTTGAAACTGACTGCTCCATGTTAGTGGCTGCACTGAAACAAGAAGAAGATAGAGGACCTCTCTATGCATGGCTACCTGATTGAAGATGTTAAGGAGCTCTTACGCACTAATGTGGAGTTTAAGATAAACTTTGCTTCACGTGAGGCAAATAAGGTAGCCCATAAGTTAGCTAGTAAAGCTTGTAATAGTGATAGCCAAACATGGTTTGGTTCTGCTCCCGACTTTCTACAGGATGCCATTTTAAACGAGTGTACTCGTTGATTTGTTTTAGAGAAAAATACACCAACAGTCCCTCAACTTTTGTGCACCGGCCAGTTTGATACCCAGACTCACAATGGTATCAATGTGATACCTAAACTCCAAATTTGCTATCAATGACATGCTTCCGTCAATGTTCCGTCAGTCATCCGTCAAATATGATGATGTGGCATGCATGTGGGCCAAAAGATAGGGGCAAAAATGTCTTTTTAACTTGTTGATGAAATAAATTGAATTATACTAAAAGATAATAATAATAATCGTTGGTCATGATGCGATAATATTGACTTTTTTTTTTGTTCTCTCTTTTTTTTTTTTTTACTTTCTCTTGCTCTTTCTTACCTTTCTGGAACGAGTCCATCTCTTATTTTTTCCTCTCTCTTCTTTTTTGAGCTGTAGCATGGATTCTTTCTAAACCCAGCAGGCTATCAAACCAAAACCCAATTCACACCTTAAATCAAAGAGTCAGAAACCCAATAGTCCAATACAAGCAACCCATTTAGAACCAATGAACAACATAATCTGTCTTATTTGAAACTGAAAACCCAGGTAGAGACTAGAGACAGACATCTCCATAAAGTTAATCATAGAAGCAATAATCAAAGCAACCAAAAGTCTTGTTTTTGAAGTATCACTCTCTTTCTGGAACCTAAAATCGGCCCTCCATTTCAGTAAAACATTGCCGTCTATGCCCAGCTCGATGGAGGGAAGCTCGATCCGGAGGAACCAGACCTCATTGAAATTCTTCAGCACCTGAGTGGGGGAGTGGTGCGTGACGCCGGCCTGCTAGACTCACCGCTGTCGTCTTCGTTCTCGATAGGCAGTGATGATGCCAATGAGGAAGATCAGCGAGGACTGAGAAACTGGGCGAGAGCCTGGAGAGGCTTGACAAAGCCGCGAAGACCAACCGGAACAGACTCGAGAAGGGGCACATGACTTGTCGGAGGCGAAGGGTGACGAATCATTGTCGGAGATGATGCTCAGGGACCGCATTAGGATTTCAATTCGGACAGGGCGATCTTGCCGTCGTTGCCGATGTCGAAGAGGGTGAAGGCCTCCTTGATCGTCGCTTAGATCCTTGCCCAATTTTTTTAGGTTTTTGGGTTCGGGTCGCAAAGAAACGTCTGCTTTTGAGTTGTTGCAGAGGAAGAAAGGAAAAAATTAGGGCTAAATATAGATTATTACCCTATAGTTTGGGTCCAAAATCAATTCAGTCCCTGTGTTTCTAATTTCATCAAAAACACTCATGCACTTTCAATTTTGATCTAATAGGTCTAATTTGTTAGTTTTCCGACAATTGAGTTATTTAACTTGTTAATGTGGCTCATATGTGACCTATGTTTTATGATGTGGTGTCTGCAGGTCACCTCTAGTTAATTTACGAGTGAGTCCTACTATTAAAAATAAATAGTTTTTCAACAAATAATCCAATTATAACTTGAACCCATAACAAAATATTAACGAATTGGACCTATTAGATCAAAATTGAAAGTGCAGGGGTGTTTTTGATGAAATTAGAAGTCCATGGACTGAATTGATTTGGGACCTAAACCAGAGGGTAGTAACCAGTATTTAGCCCAAAAAATTAAAATAGAAAGAAGAAGAGGAAGAGGAGAGAAAAATAATAAAAAGAATTATTTAAATAAATAATTTCAAAGACATATAAGTCATTGAGGCTATTGATCTAGGCTATTTCGGTCATTTCCCCTCTTTTTCCCCTCCACATGCTTGCCAAGTCACCTATTTAACAGAGCCGTCAAAGAAATTTGACGGAAGTATGTCGTTGATAGCAAATTTTGAGTCTAGGTATCACATTGATACCATTGTGAGTTTGGGTATCAAACTGGCCGGTGCACAGGAGTTGAGGGACTGTTGGTGTATTTTTCTCTTTGTTTTAATGAAATCTAATTAAAAAAAAAAAAAAAAGCTGAGTAACAATGTAACATGACCAAGAGTGAAAAAAAAAATTTTGATAAAAAATCATAAGCTCCCAAACTGAAGAGGTTTGGCCAAAAAATTTATATCCAAAATGAATAGGCAAGTATGTCATTGAAAAATATATGGTTTTATTATATATCCTAAAGGTCGCCTAACACGTAACATGGTCAGTTATGGCCGGACAAAACCTACACCTTAATTACTCCATACTTACTAATCCCATTTCGTAGCTCCTTCCTAATAACACACGTGACACGTGCGCAACTTCGGTGCCAGACCGTCACCCAATCGCAGACCAGGGTCTTCGTCACAGCCAGGGAGACTATCAAACCAAGAATAAAAACCTGCACAGCCGAAACAGAAGCTTCCACTTAAGGCAGACTCTCATTTTTCGCAACCTCTCTCTCTATAAAAAGCCTCGACCTATAACAAAACGAACCCATCTCTCTCTTTAGAACCACCACACCCAGTTTCTCTATCTAGGAATGGGCTTCCCAGTGGGTTACACAGAGGTCTTCTTCCCCAACCTCTTCCTCCACACCCTCTCTCTTTTGGGTTTCATCCGCAACCTCATTTTCTTGCTCTTCCACTTTCTGGGCCTTTCCGATTTCCTTGAGACTGACGCGGGCGTCTGGCCTGAGACCCGGGCCCAGCTGCTGCCCGGGTGCCAGACGCCCGCGTCGGTCCTTCTGATCCGGGAATTTCTCCCTGTGATCAGGTTTGAGGACATCGCCGGAGACCCACCGGAGAGCTGCGCCGTCTGCCTGTACGAGTTCGAGGGGAGTGAGGAGATCAGGTGCTTGACGAATTGCAAGCACATTTTTCACCGAGCGTGTTTGGACCGTTGGATGGACCACGACCAGAAGACGTGTCCGCTTTGCCGGACCGCGTTTGTGCCTGAAGAGGCCAGCGAGGAGTTGAATCGACGGCTCTGGGCCACCGCCGAGTCGGAGCTGGAGCTGGAGCTCAACCGTGATTTTTACAGTGAGTACAGTTCGGTCTGATGAGGCTGCTGAGGATATTGCAAAATGTATATATACATAAAAAAAATTTGTGTCTAATTTTGAGAAAAAAAAAAAAAGAGAGAAAGAAATTTTTTGGATTATTTCTCTTTTGTTTTTGTATATTTTGATATTAATATTGAAATAGAAATACTACAAGATTTTCAATCTTTGATCCCCATTTCATTTTTAGAAAATTACATCTGAGATGTTTCTTCTGGGTTTCTAATTTTGTTTTAGAAGGATTGCAACTTGCAAGTGTTAAATTTTCTCTTTTTTTCTTTTGGGATTTTAAGGTATAATCTTTTTAAATGGGATTAAAGGATGGTGATTAAATTAAGGAGGTTGATGTTGTTGGCCAGGTAGCTGGTAGCCCATCTATTTGTTTGGATCTTGCCAGAGTCAGTCAAGTCAATGCTACTACACTTAATAAGGACTTTCAACAATTTATTGAGTTTATATTGCTTTGGAATGAATTTTGTTTGGTGACAGACATTATTATTTTGGAGTTTCTTTTTGTGGACTTTTATCTTGAAATTTTTTAATGAGTTCTTTAGGTTTGTATTTCTATTATAAAGTTTAGGCATCATGATGAGCTATGATGGCACTTAATTATACTTGTACTTCTCTACCTTGACTAATTAATCAGAGGTTGATTGATAATTTGGTATGATGTAATGGAGATTGTTTTATCTATTGGATTTTTCTCAACTTGCTTTGAAGGAAATTTTTCACATGTTCATTAACCTTCCATGTAGATAGTGACTTTTAAAGGACATTCAATTCATTTATTCTTCATAGCTTCTTTAAATAAATAAAAATATATAAATAGAAATACAATATCTTGAAACAAATTGTAAAAAAGAGGGTTTTCCCCTCCAATTCCAATAAGAAGATGTTAACGCGCCTCTCCTTTGATATAAGAAGGATGTATTATGTGGTGTGGAGTAAGAGAGAAGAGAATTCATAATTGTATTTGGATTTGAATATTTAATATGAGAATATTGCTCGGAAATTTGAGCAAAATTAGATTAAAATTTTCTCATACACAAAATTACGAATTAATTATTTATTTTGACTTTTTGAAAAATTGATCATGGCTCTGTGAACAACTCACGCAGATGGATTTTCATTTACTGTTGTTGAACTCGTGATCTGTGGTGTTTAAATGTTAGGCTTGGCATCACAGTTGCTTCAGAAACTCAAACACTCGAATGACTCGATGCTTTGCTTCACAATTTCAATTCGTAAAGGAGGAAATTAAATCCATCCACCTGGCTTCCTCAGTATTGCCCCAAATATATATAGCCACTTTGCAACTCATAAATGGGTGATGCACCAAAAAAACTCAGACGTCTATAGTTGGGATATCAATGCTCTTGCGTCACGGGCTACTAGCAACTACACCCTTAGCTTATGTTAACGATTCTAAGGCCATCTCCAACTCTGGCCTAAGGGGTGGATATAGCCCAAATAGTACCAATTTTCATATCTGACCTAGGGCTAGGTTCAGACAAAAAAAACTAATTTGGGGGGCTAAGGCCATCTTCAGCTTTGGGGGGCTAAAATAACACCCAGATTAAATTTTAACCCCCCAATAATCACTATTTATGTAAATAGTAAGGGCTATAATTTCTATCATCTCTAATCCTTAGAGCTATAAGTTTAAATGTCATGTTATTTTATTAGCTTTCATTATATATTTAAAATATAATAAAACACTATGCTACTATTTCTACTCTTATATAATTATTTTTTGATCAAATCTTATTAATTTTTTGGAAATGAAAATGAGGTGATATAGATAGTTATAGGAGTACTTATCTTTTTTTATTATTTTTTTAAAATTGGCCATTTCATTTTCAAACTGATAAAAAAAAAAAAACCAATGGATACTTTTCAAAAAGTTAGCTGACATTAATAGCTACATATGTGTTTTAATCTGACACATTGATCTGTTTGAAAATGTTGATCTAATTTATTTAGGCCACCAGTGTGGTCCCCACAAGCAAATAGCCCAAGGGCCATACAAAGGGCTTGTTTTAGCCCACTCCTTGGCCCTTTTAGCCCCTCAAATAACATTTTTGGTTTAGCTCATCCCTTATTTTTTAGCCTATATCCACCCCTTAGCCCAAAAGGGATGAGCCCTAGTCCTTTGTATAGCCCTTGGGCTCTTTGTTCGTAGGGACCACACTAGTGGCCCAAATAAATTAAATTAACAAATTAATGACTCAGATTAAAACATGATGTAGTCAAGAATCCGAATAATTGTTTTCAAAGTAACACGTGACACTATAAAATCATACTCAGAAAATTAATAAGATTTGATCACAAAACTAATTATATAAGAGTAGAAATAGTAGCATAGTTATAAAATACTATATATTTGAAATACATAATGAAAAGCAATAAAATAACATGACATTTAAACATATAATCCTAAGAATTGGAGATGGTAGAAATTATAGCCCTTATTATTTGCATGAATAGTGATTATCGAGAGCTAAAATTTAGCCCGAGCTATTTTAGCCCCTCACAGCTGAAGATGGCCTAAGGGCCTATTCGGGGTAAGATTCTTCCTTCAGACTGATAAATAAAACATATAAAGTTACAAAGAGTTATACGATAGATTAACGTATCGGTATAGTAAATGTAGACCAACTTGTTATAGCAGTATACCAGTTCCGAGTCGTATACTATATCGAGATTAGGTTAGCTAGTGTACCAATGCACAGATCCGATCTACCGCTGTATGAAAATAGTTTACTTAATATACCTACATATCGTAGACATAGGCATAAAGATACTAATGAGATTTAGAGCATCCATCTGAATTGTTATGATTCTGAAAAGCGTGTGACACCATGACCAGTCATTCACCCAGGACGAAATTGCATCAAAGAAGTTCAGGCAAAGACGTACAATTGAACAAGCAAAGTAAGCTCGTGACTGATTCTCCATCTCACCCAGGATACGCTGCTGGCTTCCTAGCTTCAAATAGTAGTTCGCCACTGGACAGAACCAGTCATTCACTTTAGAAATCATATATCAAGTTATCAACACCAAAATGCATGGGAAATTGCTTCATTTGATTCACATAAATCATCCAAATTTATAAGATGAGTCGAAGTGATTTCAAGAGAAAAATTTGATAATTCACATAACAGGGTCCTGAAAGAACCATTTGTTCACAGCAAACATGAATTATGCTGATATGTGCTAAACAGCGCCATATAGATGTAAAAACAGACCCATGCTCAAGAAACTAGCATATTGATATTAGTCATATAGAGACCGAGAGGATCATAACAAAAGCCATACCAATTGGCGAATCAAATCTCCTGCAAAATCCTTCACTTCCACTAGAATGTATCTCAGTCTGCAACATATCTTCACTTGGGAGGATTGCTGCTAGTCGGAGCAGTTTCAGGGTGTTCTTCATGAGGAGGAAGAGGTGCACTTGGTTCTGCTTGATAGCCAGGAGGAGGTGGAGGAGGTCGTGCAGGAGGATAAGGACCAGATTCTGGACCTGGAACAAAACCCGAGTCTGGACCTTGAGGATAAAGACCTGGTGGTGGACCTGCAGGATAAGCACCTGGTGCTGGCCCTGGAAAATAAGCAGCATGTGGATGATACATATGAGGTGGATATGGTGGATGTTGTGGATGATAAGGAACAGGAGGATACGGATCTTGGCCGCCTTTTGAGGACCCGTTCATAGGCTGCCCATATGCCGGAGGATGCATATATCCTGGTGGTTGATGAGGATATCCCATTGGTGGAGGTTGATGATATCCCATCGGTGGAGATCCTTGAGGTGGATATCCGGGGGAAGGAATTGAGCGATCGGCGCGTGACATCTGCTGCGTTGGAGGAGCTGCCATAACTGGCTGTGGAGCATACTTGCCATCTCTTTTGTCCAGTTCAATCTTGTGCTGCGTCTGCATAATAACTCAACAGCCAAATTTGTTTGTTAGCTGAAGAAGTTCAGTCAGGATTGATTCTGTCTGAAATAAGGTTGGAGAGTGTTTCAATTTTTCAGAGGATGGCTGGTGTAAGTAGTTCTCAAACCATGTGTATGAGGACTATAAAACCAAAGAAATCAGAGTGATTTTAACATTTGCTTGATCATATATTAACTGCATACCTGCATGCAAGCACAAACCCTGGACAAAAAAAAAAAAAAAACATTTCAAAGAATCAATACAATTATCATGATCGCATCGCCAGACTGAATGTGTGGAAATGGTGAGTGAAGGCCTTACGAGCAATAAACTGTATCAGAAATACAGCCCAGGCACTCAGCAATATCACCGAGTTCACCACTTCCTGTTAGGCAAGCAAGCAAGCTGCAAATACATGATATTTGTTTGAGACAGACCATGCATCCCTATAAAAGAAGGCCATGTTGAAGTGAGATATCTGAAATTCGAGGCAGAGAAAGAGCTGCAAACATAAACATAGACACACACAGCGAGGGAAAGAAAGAGGGCTTACAATAATGCAGTTATCACATGGTGTTGTCTTTATATTGAACTCATCTTGTATTAGATAGCGAGTTGAGGAAACTGAAGGTGCAAAGCAACATAAAACCTGAACATAGCAAAGAACGTATCCAAATACACACAGAAGTAACGATTTAAGAAAGACATCATAATAGGGTGCAGAGGAGGGGAGGAGGGGGTGGTTTGATACTAAAATCCGAATCAGCACAATTAATACCTCACAGCAAAGACAAAATGCAGGGCAGTGTTTCTCTCCACACTTTCCGCTGCATGGCATATATCCTCCACAACATATATACCTATATAATAAATAAGAATCCATAGGTATTCAAGATTATTTCTTCTCAATTACCGTTGTTAGATGAGAAACATCTAGCTAGAAATGCATGTTATTAGTTACCTTGACATATCATTGTATCTAGAAATGCATGTTATTAGTTACCTTGACATATCATTGTAAATAGCTCGTTTGCGGAGCTTGTAAGAAGCACAATATGGACTGTCATGTAGTAAAGATAAGTTAGATTGCACACACCAAGGTACAAATCATCAAACCATCAATTTCAGATTAATAGAAGCCAAAACCAACAACCAAAAACTGCATCAGAGAATATCAATGCATACCAGAAAAGCGCAAAGCAACAATCTGCAAAACAAAAGAACAATTTAAGAACAGATCAAATGCACTTGGAAAAATGATAATATCAAAATCCATTCATACGAAAAGTAATGCCAATGGACTTCAACTTTCCATTCGTTTTAGAAAACGTAACGTTTCTTTTTTCTCTTTCTTTTTCCCACTTGATTAATAAGCATTTGCCTTTCCATTTTCTCATCAGTAACTAAACAACAGTAAATTCTCCATTCGGTTAATCCGTAATCTGCATGGAGCCATATAGCAGAGTAGTTGCTCATATTTTCTCATCGTTTCTTGTCTCCCACGTCTTCTCATAAACCAAACAGATATTAGCAAAATAAAGAATCAACAGTTGTATCAGCCTAATTCCAATGATGATTTAAAGATTAACACATTCCGCCTTCATTTCCTCTCAGATTCTGCATTCTTTTAATACATCAAAACCAAAACCAAAATCATTTGGTCCGAAAATTGATCAACCAAACCGCTCCAAACAGTCGCATTGAAAACCAAAAGAAAAATAACGAAATGAACATACTTACAGGCCGGGTCGAAAGTCATGGTGCTCATCAAATCCTTGTGCCATAGATTCCGGTAGTCCTGGCGGACCTTCATTTTCTCCAGGTCGCGCAACCCCATTTTTGTTTCGATCCAGTACTTCAGTCTCCTGGAGAATCAAAAATTTTGAAAACGTTAATTCGACGAGATCTGAATAATGGGGAGGAAGAAGGTGGCGAAATTGATCGAAGTGCCTCGTTCAATATCGCGAGGGTGGTATTATTTGACACATGCTCATATAGGTGAGGAAGTGGGGAGGTGGCGACATGGGGAAGTGCAATGACGAAAAAGGAAAGGGAGAAATTAGCAAAGAGGGGGGCCAGCTAGGCATCTTCTATGTCTGAACAGGTAATTTGACGGCCTTAAAAATCTACCACGTAGAGGAAGGAGAATATTATTTGAAAGACCAAACGTAGAATTGTGTTGCAAAACTCGTGTTCCCTTGTTTAGAGTTCGTCTTTGTGATATAAGAATAAAAAATCAGTGATTCAAAGGTTCTCATTTTCTTTTATCACAAATCCATTCAAAGCTAGAACAAAAGTTAGCTAGCTCTCGGTTAATCTTGTTCTAAAATTGGCATGTTCAAGTTCAGTATGTGAAGTTCTCTTGTTGAATTGCACTTGACCTCCTCTACTGAATCACTGTCATTTCTCTCGAAAAAAGAGTTTGAAACCTTTTATTCTACGAAACCGTCGAAACCTTAGCAAATTTCCTCTATTAGCATTAACTAATAGCGAAAATATCTCAAATCACATGTTCACATCTAGTAAGGTAGTTTTCTTAACTCATGTTTGATATTTTGGCAGTTCCACTAGAGCACAACTTTAAGACCAATAGGCTCTCTGTTTGCTTTTAGGGTCTCAAAAGTGAGCGCTAATCTTGAAAGTAATCTGAAAATGGTATTTTCATATTTGTTGTTTTCATCTTTATGCACTTGTTATTGTCAAACATCAGGGCCCTTCTATTACAAGCGAGAAACCAGTAGAGAGTAATTTTAAGGAACTTTTTATAATGAGAGGTTAGACAACTACACCTTCCAACTCCATTTAACTAATTTTTCTCTACATTCATGCATTCTTCTGATTCGAAAATTTTACCAACTCCAGAATATGATAGAATGTCTCTTTCAAACATTTCTTCATCCTCGTATACCAAAAGAGTGCAACCCTCGATCTACTGGTTTTCTTTTTCCCACTCTAGCTTTGCTATTTTTTCTTTCACAGTGGAGTCAGGCTAGAGGGGTTGGATTTTCTGACTACTGCTAAGAATTGCTCAGGGGTACGAGAATGGCTACTATTGACAAGTGAATGTAATGCTACATGTATCACATTTATCGCAGATGTTCTGAGGGCAAATGGAGGAACTGGCTGATCTATTTACGGGACATGTGCTGCGTCAGAGGAACTCCCATAGCTGGCTGTGGATCTAACTTGTTGTCTCTTTTGTCCATTTCAACTTTGTGCTGGGTCTGCATTACAACTCCATAGAGATATCTATTTGTTACAAAAGGAATTTACATGCAAAGGACCACAATACCAGTTACAGTCTAGAACTTCTCATTGAATTAAGAATGCTGGTCTCTGTACGAAGTAGCTAGGGTCCTACATAGCTAGGAGAGAACCAGAAGCTCAGGTGCATTTAAAAAATTTTGTTGGTTATTTAGTAGTTGCATACCTGAATGCAAGCACAGACCCTGAAAAAATAGAACAAGTCAAAGAATCAGATAAAAGATATGATGAGCTACAGATGGTATGTGCTGAGAAGCTGAGAAGGAGGAGACAAAGGGCTTACGAGCAATAAACTATTTCTGCAATGCAGCCCAATACATCGGCAATATCCCTGATTTCTTCACTTCCAGTTATGCAAGCAAGTATGGAGAATATACATGCAACTTGTTTTAGGATGATCATAAATCCCTACAAGAAAAAGGCAATGTTGAAGTGATAAGGATATCTTAAGATGTGCAGGTAAAGACACTAAAACTGTAAACACTAACATAGACAGACAAAGAAAGATTACAATGATGCAGTTATCGCATGGAGTCGTCTGTATGTTGAATTCATCTTGTAGTAGATATCGAGTTGAAGAAACAGACGTTCCAAAGCAGCAGCAAACCTGAACCGAACGAATTAAGTATCCAAATACAAAATTAAAAGAATATCGAACACTTCCTTAATTCCATAGTAGACGCATAAATTGCAGCTTCAAATCCATGTAATACCTCAGTGACGAGACAAAATTCAGGGCATTTACTTTCTCCACATTTTCCACTGCATGGAAAATATCCACCACAGCATTTGTACCTGTGACAGAGAAGAACCAATATATGTATATATATATCTGAGACTTCATCTCAATCTACTTCAGAAGAGAAATATGAAGCATTTAAAGTTACTGTCTCACAAAATTGGTCAAACGTTTGCCATCCCACATCTTGAATGTTAAGGATGAGCTGAAAACAACCATCATAGTGAATATGCTTTGGAGAAATGTCTAGGGATGCACGTTGTTAGTTACCTTGTCATATCATCATAAAGAGCTCGTTTCCGTAACATGTAAGAAGCACAATAACCGCTGTGATTTAAAAAAGAACAATTAGAGTGCAAATTGCAATCAACAAACCATCACATTCAGACTTAATTGAAAATAAGGCAACTGCAACGATGCATCACAGTATATATAATAATGCTTACCAGAAACAAGCAAAGCAACAATCTGCACAAGAAGCAGAACAAAAGAAAATAAAAATTGATGATTAGATTAGATGCAGTTCCAACAAAAAAAAACTATCAAAATTCATACATCGAAAATAAAGGAAATTGAAGTTTAACCATTTGATATGATAAAGCTTCAGCCGTTCACTCTCTCTTTAATTCATATATTTTCTTACCAATCACATCATCTTCTTTTCCTTAACATTTTTAGTAACCAAAGACAAACTAACCGCTACAACTTAACAAAGAAAGAATATCCAACTGACAGTAAGATGATTGAAGCATCAACATATTCAGCTATCACTCTGTCTTGAATTCCTAAGCAATCACATTGTTTTCTTTTCCATCACATTCTCTGGAACCAAATGCCAGATAACCATAAACCCTTAGTGAACTCCAACTAAACATGCATAGTAGCCTCATTTTAATGATGATCAAAGAGTCCACACATTGAGCATTCCACTCTCTTGAATTCCCTCATTTTCTCAGCAGCCACATTGTTCCCTTTCCAATTCTCATAAACAAACAGAAAATAACCAATGAACCATAACAAAATATGAAGTCCAGTTAACAGTGGTAGTAGCCTTATTTTGATGATGATCAAAGCATCAACATATTCAGCTTGTATGCCTAATTTTTTTTTTCTTCTACTTCTCCTCCACATTCTCGTAAACCAAACACAAAATATGAAAATAACCAAAAAATCTCCCCACAATTACATTCATATCGGCCTGATTTTAATGGTGATCAAGGATCAACACATTCATCCTTTACTCTTTCTTGGATTCACATTTTCGCAGAACCTACATCTTTTCCTTTCCATACCAAAGAAAGTTAATCCAATCAAACAGTAGACTTGACCTCATTTTAATGATGATCACATAATCAACAGATTCAGCCACCTGCATTCTTCAATTTACGTCATTTGTTTCTTTTTCTTTTCCCCCACATTCCCGGAAACCAAACTGAAAACAACAGATAGACCGATTGATGCAATAAAAATCACTACTTACAGCCAGTATCGGCAGTGATGGTGCCCATCAAATCGGTGTGCCATAGATTCTTGTAGTGCTGCCGTTGCTGCATCTTCTCCACATTTTCGTCAAGCCCCATTTTGTTTCAAATGGGGCTTCAAGACGTACGTTTCAAATGGAGCTTTAAGACTTTCAGAGAATGAAGATTAACCTAATAAACGAAATCAGAATGCAAAAGTGGCAGAGGATCCAGCGAAATTGAACTGTCTGGTTCAAAATCGCAAAGAGTGAAATGCTATAATTATGGGGAGTATATATACGGGAGGCATGGATGGAGGAGACGAGGGTACACTTGTAGACTTGGGTAGTCCTCCATGTAAAAATAGCTGTTTCTGAAAACAACGGATTTTTTTTTTGAAATAACGGAGTTCTTATTATAATTTACTAGCAATGTGCCCGGCTGCTCGCATTTCTCGCACTAGCAATGTGCCCGGCTGCTCGTATTTCTCGCGGGTCATATTATGATGTTAATGGAAAATAGATCGACTAAAAAGATTAGTTGTTATTGTTCAAGTAAATCCTTATTTGTGTCTGGCCCAAACTCTAGCTTACTTGACCTAATGCCAATAGGGTTTTAATTAGAGATAATCTCGGATAGTATCTTAGATATATTCATTGATTGTATGATTACATTTCCTTGTACAATTCAGATTCTATATTTTGTAATCCTCTATATAAAGAGGCTCCTATTATCAATGAGAACACACACCAATTCTCTCTCAAATCTCGATTCCCTAAAACATGTTATCAGCACGAAGCCCTAATCTTAAAACACGTTATTCGTAGCCTTCAAATCCCAGAAACCACTGCCGCCCACCTTGAAGATCTCAACTCCAGGAGTCCAGAACCGGAGGCCTCATCCCCAAAACCGACTTGAAAACCACTGAACCGGCCTCCGGAAGTTACAGAAGTTCCTCTGCCCGGTTCAAAGCTTTTTCCTCCGCCTCTGACAGCCATACTCAAAGCTTTTGTCCCATCGGATAACCAACGAAAATGCACTTATGGGCACGAGGAGAAAATTTAGAGGATGGGTTGACCGAAGTTGCATAAGCAACGCAGCTAAAAACTCTCATTCTCGAATAATCAGGAAGTTTGTTATAAAGCACTTCAAATGGAGTTTTCTTTTGAAGCAATAAAGTGGGAAGACGATTTATGTTATAAATAGCAGTGAGAACGAATTCTCCCCAGAAAGAAGGTGGAAGAGAAGATTGGAAAAGGAGAGCACGAGCTGTTTCAAGAATGTGTCGATGTTTTCTCTCGACAACACCATTTTGTGTACACACAAGAGTGTTGAAAAATGACTCCTTGGTCAAGAAAAAAAATTTGTAAGGAAAGAAATTCGGCTCCATTATCAGAGCGAAATTGTTGCACTTTGGTATCAAATTGAGTAGCAACATAAGTGAAAAAGTGACGGAGTAAATTTTGCGTCTCACTCTTGTGACGCATCAAAAATATCCAAGTAAATCTGGAAAAATCATCAACAATAGTCAAGAAATAGTGGGCACTGGAATGAGAAGGAATTTTATAAGGTCCCCAAATGTCACTATGAATAAGGGAAAAACACTTGCTTGTTGAGATAGAACTAGGAAAAAAAAGTTGACGAGTTTGTTTCGCCAATGGACAAACGTTACATTTATGACTAGAATCAAAAACAAAATGAAGATTATTATTTGCTAAATGTCGTAGATGAGTAGAAGAAGGATGTCCTAAGCGGCGATGCCAGAGACTGGATGAGATGGTCAAGTTGCAGGCAAAACGATGGGATGAAGGAATGGAAGCCAACGCCACAAGATAGTATAGATCACCACGTCGCTTACCCACACCAATCATCGTCCTCGTATCCAAGTCCTGCAAAATACACCAAGACGGAAAAAAAGTCACTGAACAATGCACATCATCAATTGTCTTACCAACAGATAAAAGATCAACTTTAAAGCTTGGCACACATAAAACATCATGAAGTTTGAATTAGTCTGTAAATCGAATTGATCCAGTCTTGGTGATACTAGCTTTATCCCCACTTGGCAGAAGGACTTGTGGTGTAAAAGAAGGACCATTGATATCTGTTAATGATTTAGAAGATGAAGTAATGTGATGGGTTGCTCCGCTATCAATAATCCAGCGGTTAGGTGCAACGAGAAACAAACCTCTAGAAAATTCTGAAACTGAGGCCGATGCAGCATTGGCTTGAGTGGGATTCAAGGCAGCAATAACTTGAACATATTGTTCTTCTGTGAGGTTTGGTAAAGTCTTTTACAACTCTTGAAAAGTGGGAACAGATGTATTTGAATCAACAAAATTGGCAAAAGGAGTTGACTTAGACATGTTCCTTTTGTTACCAGATTTGTATCTATTGTTTCCTTGATGTGAATTGCGACTCTTATTGCTTGCGTTCCCTTCTCCAGGCTTGTGCTTTGGATGCCCGGGTGGATAGCCATTTTTCTTCCAACATATTGCTTCTCTGTGATATTCTCCTCCACAGTAAGTGCACTCAAAAGGCTCCTTGCTACGATTCCCTTGATAGTTTTCCTTTGGTATCATGTTGTTGGTGGTGCCATGAACCATCATCGCTGCCATGTTTGACGGCACACGAATAGACGAAGCCAATTCACGCTATTTTTCTTGTTGTGCAATGGCCGCATAGGCTTGAGGAACTGAAGGCAAAGGGTTCATTAATAATATCTGACCACGCGCATCTGAATATGTTTCATTGAGTCCCATGAGGAACTGCATCAATTTGGTGCGATCTTGTTGAACACCACAAGTACAAGTATTTGAGTTGTAAGAAGAAAGCTCATCCCATAACCCCTTCAACTTCGTATAATACGCAGCAACAGACATTTGGCCCTGCTCAATCCTATATATGTCTCGTTGGATCTGAAAAATATGAGGAGCATTACCAAGAGAAAATATCTCACGAAGGTCCTCCCAAATAGCACGAGGAGTATTGCAGGAGAGAACTGAATCTGCCAAGTCTGGTTCTAAGGATTGGAGTATCCATGAAAGCACCATATCGTTACACCGTTGCCAAAGAGCATATTTATCTGGATCATTGACTTCATCAGGCTCCGATATTTTTCCGGTAATAAAACCAATCTTATTCTTAGCACTCAATGAAATCCACATAGCACGGCACCAGGAATAATAATTGTCACCATTCAATCGCTTTGAAACAAGCAATAGACCTTGATGGTCTGAATGATGAAGGAATAGAGGATTGGATGAATCGAGGACAAAACTTGAATATTCAACATCGTTCTCAGTCATGATGCTGATGAAGGAATGAAAAAGAAATCAAAGACGCAACAGATGCGTTGAAAAGGAAGGATAAAGAGCTAGGACGTATCCTGCTCTGATACCATGAAAGAAAAAGATATTTGGCTGGAATATCTTTCATTTTATTGATTATAGATATTATATACAGAATGGTATACTTGAACAACACGAAGTCTCCAACAGTTTAGGGGACTAAGTAAGGAAAGACATCCTATACAACCTATTACAATCAAAGCAGAATCCTATACAAATCAAATCTGTTTGATATTCAATTTAAGGTAGATATCCTTTCTAATAGGAACTGCATCCAAGTGTTAGGTTTTCAGTTTCTATCAAGTATTTTTTTTTATCGATTATCGTTCAAAATTATAGGGGCGAAATATGTAGTGTTGCTTGAAATGTTATTTTTTTAATGCAAAATGCAACGTTGTGTTGCCATTCAGGATGAATATCAACAAGGTGACTATTGATGTTGAAGAGGGTTCGAAAGGGTTTGGTGAAGGTAGTGAAACTCCGTTAAAGAAGTAGAAGATTTGTCAAAAGAATGATGGAAAAGGATGGAAGTGAAGGAAGGGTATGTACTCATTTTGCAATCACCATCGGTACCTTATTAGGTTTTACCATAATAATGACAGCAACAATACTACTAATAATGCTTCCAAGAAGACCAAGGTAGCTCCAAAAAGGGCTCCTAGGGCTAAGGAGAAAAAGGATTCGTACCCTTGAAGCCTAATGACTATATATACTACTCACTTTTTAATCCATGACGGAGTAAACATAGAAGGACCTATAGTGAAGGAAGAGATCACAAAAAAAATTATTGTTGAAAATGGTGCTACTACTTCCTCTACTAGTGCACCTACTCAGAAGGGAAAAAAAAAAAAGATTCTCGATCCATCACCCAAGGCTGATAATGAGAATAAATTTGCTTATGTGGACGTCAATGAAGACAACAATGATGGCAGCAGTGAATGCAACCGAAAGAGGATGAGGGAGCCTATGAAGGCTAAATCCTAATCATCTCTATTTCCAGCTGAACCCAGAGGTGGCAAACAGGCCGCTAAGCCCGAGCACGGCATAAGTCAGGCACTTTTAAAATAGGGAATGCTACACTTTCCGATTGCAATCAATTGAACTACTTTTTGTTAAAAAGTTATCATATATAGTCTTACCTTTTGGCCATTTTAAGTTGGGTGGTTTTAGTTAGACATCCAAATATGCTATTTGGACCTCCCATACTTAGTACACCTCTAATTTACTTTTTAGAATACTTGAAAAACTAAGTAGACCTCCTTATTTTTACCAAAACATCCTTGAATATGAGATACAACAATCTGTTACTCTACTTTTTATCTATATTTTCAACCACGAGAACAAGAATGAATCAAAATCACATGATATTGCTCTCTCTAAATCAAAGTTAGCGGGTTGGTTTTCGATCTTGATATATATGTTGCTGGAATTCCTTTGAATTTGCCAAAAGAAGGATTTCAACGGTTTTGGGTTGGAAGATCGAGTAATAACTATATCATAATATTCAATGAATTTAGTTTAAGGAAATTCCAAATCAGATTATTTTGAATTTACTTTTGTATTAAATGATGAGTCATCTATAGAAATTATTATTTTTACTATTTTAAGTAAATTATAAAACTATATAGGCAGTATAAGGAAATTCAGGAAAAAAAGACAATTTAATTGAATGTTATATTTGAGGAAGGTAAGAAGAGATTTTTTTTTTTTTTATTTGTTCATTTTTCTCTCTTTGTCCTTATTTGTCTTTTCATAAAATAAGTTAGAGATCCAAAAATCAAATTTGGAGTTCCAGCTAGAACCACCATTTTGAGTTCAATCAACTTCCCTCCTACAACTCCAATTACTGTCATGCACTGATGCCTTTATTCTTTAAATTTTTTCGGTTTCCATTTGCATGGTAAACCTTTTTGTTTGGTAAGAGACCTTCCTTAATGCTATGATTGGGACAGCGTTTTGAAATGAGTTTGTTAAATAGTGAAAGTATGTTACAATTTTTAGCCTCGTTGTCTATTTGGGATTATTTTCTTGATTTCAAATTTTTACCAATTGAGCAGGTTAACAGCAGCCAAGCTAAATCGTGCAAGTGGTTTCATGTCAGATACAACTTAAGCCACTCTCAAGATATGTATATATATTTTGATTTTAAGAATAAATTCAGTTTGTCCCCTCCAACTTCGGGGCAAACATCAGTTTGGTCCCTGATTTTTTTTTTTTAATCACGATTGTCCATGCACTTTCAATTTCCATCACCCAAATCTAAATTTCAAAATTACCTCCATTTGTGACGCCACATGCTGACTTGGCACTGATATGAGCGCCCACTTTTCAGATTTTGAACCCCCAAGAAGGGCAAAATGAACATCTCCAATTTTTATATTTTATTTTAATTTTAATAGCATATAATTATTAATAAGAATATAAAAAGTAATAAAATTAATCCAAAATAGTCAAAATAGATTAATGAACCCAAAGAACATATTATGAACGTCTAAGCCCACAGAACAGATTATGAACCTAAATAAGAAACCATAGAACACCGATATTGATCATGCCTATTACTTTAAGCAAATTGCTTTGTTCATCATATCCCTTATTTTTCAATCAATCCCAGTAACCTTAAACATTCAACAGACCAGATCCTCATATCTAAATCATAGCTGCTCTCTCTATCTTAATGAATGTGAGAAATCTACTTGCAGGAGAAGTCTTAGGTAAGGCACCCCCACCACCTCACTTATACGACCATCCATTCGTGGCTTGACACGTGTGATATTTTTTCCACGTCAGATTGCTAGGAAAAAGGCTCCAAAATTTCAAAGTGAAATTCATTATCCCGCCAAGAGTTTTACCTTGATTAAAATTTCTCGATAGTTGAGTAAGTAAGGAAGAACAAATGCTGCCGTCTCTTTTCTCCCACTCAATTCATCATCTTCCCTTCTTTTCCATTCCATTTCCAGACTCAATTCATCATCTTCCCTTCTTTTCCATTCCATTTCCAGATTCACCAAAATCAACCTTTCTCAACCTGACAGTTCATTCTCAACGGTAAGGTATTCTCTTTTTCTTGTTGAATTTTTGTTCTACTTCTTGTCTTCTTCAGTCTTTTCTATTTTGTGAGTATTTCGTGTGAATGGGGTGGAGAGGAGATAGATCGATTTTAGTCTGGATTCTAGAAATTGTGAGGTTTTGGAGGTGGGTCCGTGGGTTTTATTGGAATTGAAATCCTTTTGAGGTTTGAGAGGTGCTTTTTTGTTGCGTTTCAATCTGGGCATTTCAATTGCTTTGCCGTGGTGGTGTAAGCTGCGTGGAGAAGAGTTGTGGGCTTAGCTGTGGCCCCTCGGAACAGTGGGTAATTAACTAAATGATTATACTGATAGCCACTTTTTTTGGGGGGGGAGGAGGTGAACTTACTACTTACTATTTTCCTTCTCATAATGTTATCAAATAGTCCTGTTACGATAATTCCAGTGGTGATCGAGAAACATCTATTCACTAGTTATTGTAGCTTAATTACTGCATATAAATCAGTACTTCTATGGAATCATTGCTTAGTTGTAGCAGTTAGTATAAAGTATCAACTAAAGATAGTGGGGGCATTCAGAATCCTTCAATACTGATATTGTACAGTTCATATAAAGCCAAATTAGGTTCCTTATAAACCAATCTTCATGCAATATAGAGGTCTTCTCTTCAACTTTCTAGGCGTAGTGATCATTGCTTAAGCTTGTTAATAAAAAGTGCTTGCCTTTTGAGTTCAGTGAGCTAAAAAAAGAAAAATTGCTTCCAACTTTATATGTTACTTGACCAGATGAGGCTATAATTGTTTCTTACGTTGTAAATTTGTTGTTTCACAGAGTTCAATTGGCTTGTAAAGGAATGGAGGAAATTATTGGAGACGATGAAGAACTCAAAGTGGGAATGCAAGTACACTCTGATGATGAGGCTTACAATTTATATAATACATATGCTTTGAGGAAGGGTTTTAGTGTTCGTAAAGGACATATTCGAAGAGATACATCAAATAACATCCGCCAACGAGAATTTCTATGTTCAAAGGAGGGGTTTGTAAGAGGCGAGGATGTATTTCAACCAAACAAACACAGGAAGTTAGAAACAAGAGTGGGTTGTAAGGCTATGATATTATTTGCGGTGAAAGATGGAATATGGACAGTATTGCAGATCAATTCAGATCATAACCATGAGCTTGCAAAGCCCGAAGAAAGGCAGTTTTTGAGATGAGGGCGAAAAATAACAGATGTTTGTGGAAATATATTTACTTCTATGAAGGATGCAGGCGTACGACCAACGAAATCATTTTTCTACATAGCAAATGAAATGGGCGGTCCAGAAAATGTTGGGTTTACTAAGAAAGACGTCTATAACTACTTGCAAAGGAAAAAGAATGAAATGTTGGAAGCGGGTGATGAACAGAGCTTGCTGAATCACTTTAAGCGCAAACAAGGTGAGGATCCTAACTTTTTCTATTCAATGCAATTGGACCAATAGAGCCGAATGACAAATTTCTTTTGGAGGGATAGTATAGCAAAGTTAGATTATGATTGCTTTGGTGATGTTATATGCTTTGATACAACATTTCGTACAAACAAGTATAATTTGATTTGTGCGCCAATAGTTGGAGTTAATCATCATTGGAGAAATGTTTTGTTTGGATGTGCTTTTTTATTGGATGAGACTACGGAGTCATTTGTTTGGTTGTTTGAGTCATTTTTGGAGTCCATGGGAAATAAAGAACCAAAAACTGTTTTCACAAATGAAGATAAAGCAATGGCAAATGCAGTTAAACTAGTGTTTCCAAATGCATGTCATCGATTGTGCACTTGGCATATTGCCAAGAATGCCGGCAAGAGAATTGGCAGTTATCTTGGAAATCCTGAGTTCAAGAAACAGTTTAATCATTGTTTACATGGGTGCACTACTGAAATTGAATTTCAAGTTTCATGGGATGACCTGATTAGTAGATATAATGTTGGAGATAATACTTGGCTCACAAAGTTGTATTCACTTAAAGAGAAGTGGTGCCCAGCATTTAGTAGGGACATTTTTTCAGCAAAGATTAGATCAACTCAAAGGAGTGAAAGTACAAACAATGTGTTCCATCAAATCTCTACAAACATAATGGAGCTCATTGAATTTGTTCATCACTATGAGAAAAAGATAGAAGAGATGCGTTTAGCAGAGTTGGAAGATGACTACCGTTGCAAAAATGGTGCACCGCGTCCAAAAGTATGGAGTAAAATGTTAAGAAGTGCAGCCAAGGTTTATACTAACAAAATGTTTCAGCTTTTTGAATCAGAATTTGTTGGCTGTATGGGAGTCAGACTAAAAAAAGTGTCCAGCCTAGATAAAGTTCATATATATATATGAAGCAATTGAAGATGGTCGTCAAAGTGTGCACAAGATTGAATATAACTCTACATCCTTGAGCATATCTTGTTCTTGTAAGTCATTTGAGTCACTTGGAATCTTATGTCGTCATGCTTTGAAGGTGTTTGATACTAATAATATCACTAGTTTACCCACTCAGTATGTATTGAAGAGGTGGACTAAAGAAGCAAAGAAAGGGATTGTGGTGAGCAATGATACAGGTGGAGGAACAAGTGAGAATTCAAAGTCTGCTAGAGTGTTGCGCCTTAGCGAATTGATGCATGAAGGAAATAATGTGTATGACATAGCCTCACTAACTAGTTCAGGTACTAAAATTGTCAAGGATCTGTTAACAGAGGCAATGAAGCGCCTTGAAAAAGACAAGGACACCCTGCACGTGTGGTGACGAGTCCGAGTCTGGCATTCCTGGTAATGAGCCACCAGTTTTGAATCCACCAAGTGCAAAGACTAAAGGAATGAAAAATGCTAGAATCAAAGATGTGAGGGAGACAAACCAATGAAAGAACATAACAAAAGGTACATATATATCTAATGATTCCCATTGAGTTGTGTGTAACTTAAATTGATCTTTTCTTCTCAACTAAAGCTTATATATATAGCTGAAATTTTTACTGATGTAGAACAAGAAAACAAAGAAAACGATGAGTCTTATGATCCAAAAGCTCCAAATGATGTGTCTGCATGTACCTAACACCCCATTTCATAATCAGGTATGCATTTTGAAACTTTACATGTATGACGTTTTTATGTATTACAGAGAGAGTACTTCTTACATGTCATTTTCTCTTTTAGGGAATTTTAAGTTGGCCTTTTGGGCATCCCAATTTATGTTTTAGTTATGGTTAGATGCCTTTCTCAAACCAGGTATATATATTTGAAACTTTAGTGCATTCATACATTTTCATTGGCTATATTGAAACTAAACTGAGTTCCATATTTGTAGAATTCAACTTACTCAACTATAGGTCTGAATCTTGCACCAACTGCAACTCTAACTACAAATGCTACACTCAGACAAAAACCTCAGTGAACTTAGGTTTGTGTTTTCATATTATCTCCTTAAGTTGATGACATCAAAACTCAATTACATTATAAGTTAGTTAATTAAGTTATATTGTGCAGGTTTCATTGATGCAGTACAAAAAGGAGCATTCTGTGAGAATTGAAGACATGTTTGGAACTAATTTTGATTGAACTTTTTTCCCATTTTTGCTACATGTAATTTAATCTTTGTGAGATATGGTTTGGAGAAGATGAAACAAATTTTGCTGACTCTTATGGAATTAATTTGTGGAGGCTCTGGGTGTTCCAGCTGGTCTAGGGACCATTGCTTCTTTGCTAGTTTGGTTCTTTTAAGCTTTCAATTCGATTCCATTGTGTACTTATCAGAATTCTAGTTCAATTGTTCTTTATGATTAAAATGATGATTTGATTTCCGTATTGCAACATACATGTCTCCAGTTTTTGCCAAGTATTTCATGATTGAAGATAATTCTTATAATAGTGGGTTTTCAAAGCAAGACATCAGACCAATTGTTATCAATTTACTGAAAAGAGGTATAATATTGATGTACAAGGAATATCGGCAAACACATATATGCCATCAAAAGGCTACTAAAAATGGGGATACCAATCTGTCAACATAATTCTCTGGGATCAAACTTAGAGGTCATCCTTGCTTAACGCTTGGGGCATCAGCACTGGAAACTATCTCCACTACCTTGTAAGATGCTTCAGGAGTGACTAATGAATCAATAGCTACTTCCACCACCAGACCTCTGGAGATGGTACCACCAGATAGTGTCCTACCAAGAGAAAAAGTACATTGAAGTTACTAATTTATAGTAAGTACATAGCAAGACTACATGCAAAATCGGAAAAATTGGTACAAATTCAGTGTTACCTTTGGTTCCATTACAAGATTTCCTGTTGAAGGTTCATGTCTCAACCCACCAAGCCTTATTATTGTGTAATTTATAGTTTATACCAGACTTCCTAATATAATTCTTTGCCTGAAGATTTGCCATTAAGAAATATGTAAACTGGATTGAGAATCTGCCCCATTGATGCTCCATTTGACTAAAATGGAACTGACTAGAATAACCTCTTCACACCAACTTTACGGCATGCATCGACATGGTTAACTGTCCCAAAACTATCAACCTGTATCAAAGATGGCCATTTACCAGACAGCAAAATATTAACTATCAATAGCACCCGGTGAAACACAGAAAAAGCAGATTTGCGATTGTAGCACTATCAAATAACTTAGAAGTAGGATCATTGAACATTTGTGGCATCAAAATTGCATTTGAACATAGAGGTCATATGCAAACACATGTATCGTATACCAAAGATTTTTCAACTATTATGAACTCAGCCTAGTGTAAACTTTTAAAGTGTCTACATCCATACAACATAACTTCTTCTCATTCACTCATGCCTTCCAGAACCAAGAATATCCTAAAATCAACATGGCTTTGATTATCTCCACAGAAGTGACTCTTCTAATTGAGGACTTGGCTATTAATCAAATACTTTTCTTGAACTAAACTGTTGTCTGATGGCACACTCTATGACACTCGTTTCCACCAAGAGTAAGGATATTATCATTAAAAGGGTGATCATTTAGTTTCATTGACCATCTTAAAATGTAACTTTCTCAACATATCATGAAAATCTACCAAGAGAATCCAAGATTAAGATTGAACTTAAACAAATAGCCCTTTTACTTAATCATACTACAATCATACATCAGTATAAAACCAAAGATGCAGTATACAAAGTAAAATGCAAAAATAACTCATAATTGCATCAGTAAAGAATCAAATGTGACCTTCCATGTGAGCCTCCCATAGAAGTACTAAATGCTACAACTAAGCAATGATTCCATAGAAGTACTGATTTATATGCAGTAATTAAGCTACAATAACTAGTGAATAGATGTTTCTCACCACTGGAATTATCGTAACAGGACTATTTGATAACATTATGAGAAGGAAAATAGTAAGTAGTAAGTTCACCTCCTCCCCCCCCAAAAAAAGTGGCTATCAGTATAATCATTTAGTTAATTACCCACTATTCCGAGGGGCCACAGCTAAGCCCACAACTCTTCTCCACGCAGCTTACACCACCACGGCAAAGCAATTGAAATGCCTAGATTGAAACGCAACAAAAAAGCACCTCTCAAACCTCAAAAGGATTTCAATTCCAATAAAACCCACGGACCCACCTCCAAAACCTCACAATTTCTAGAATCCAGACTAAAATCGATCGATCTCCTCTCCATCCCATTCACACGAAATACTCACAAAATAGAAAAGACTGAAGAAGACAAGAAGTAGAACAAAAATTCAACAAGAAAAAGAGAATACCTTACCGTTGAGAATGAACTGTCAGGTTGAGAAAGGTTGATTTTGGTGAATCTGGAAATGGAATGGAAAAGAAGGGAAGATGATGAATTGAGTCTGGAAATGGAATGGAAAAGAAGGGAAGATGATGAATTGAGTGGGAGAAAAGAGACGGCAGCATTTGTTCTTCCTTACTTACTCAACTATCGAGAAATTTTAATCGAGGTAAAACTCTTGGCTGGATAATGAATTTCACTTTGAAATTTTGGAGCCTTTTTCCTAGCAATCTGACGTGGAAAAAATATCACACGTGTCAAGCCACGAATGGATGGTCGTATAAGTGAGGTGGTGGGGGTGCCCTACCTAAGACTTTCTCCTACTTGCAAATGACAAAAAAAGCATTATGCAATGGAGCCCAGAATGTGATCAGAAACCGAAATTGGGGGAAGAAAGAAACACCTAACCAAAGGATTTGAACCCAAATTCAAAATGATTGGTTGTGAAGCAAATATAACTCACAGTCTTATTGGATGAATAGGAAAATTCAAACCGGCGATTTGAGAGAGATAAAGAACACCAAAACCAAAATTGAAACTCAAGTCAGTATGGCTAATCATACCAAAATTAAATTGGGCAATTGTTCCGATAACTGAGAGCTCCATTCCCGAAAGGTTGTAATAAAACTAGTAAAGTTACCACCGCCATAACCGCCGCCTTTTCCTCTTTCCATTGATTCCCAAATCGTACCAACAATCCAATTCCAATTTACCCAGTTCAGCTTCAAATCCAATTTTACCTTATACCCAACTCTTATTTCTTCTCTAAATTGACTGAAGCTTGATCATTTTTCAATCGGGGTTTCAAATTCAAAGAACCCAATACACATTAGCTCACAATCCTCAAAAACCAGTTCAGATCAGTGACATGTCATGCTCATCTTCATCAGGATCGAAGGAGAACGATGAGAGTATCAACTCTTACATAAAAGAAGGGTACCATGCCGGGATTTTGAGTAGGAGAAGAAATCAGAGGAGGAAGGACCTCTCGCTTCCAGGAAGCTGATGGTGTTGTCCTCGTTGCCCTTCATCTTTACCTTCTTCCCCAGACGACTGTTCATCACCACCTCGATCATCTTCGATTCTTCTTCGAAAGTCCTTTTTGAGGGCCTGGTTGGGAGGAGCATTTCAGGGCTTTTTTATCAGCGGTAGGTATTTCAGAATTGGGATCGGCGGAGAGCGGAGGTGGAAACGGCATTGGGATTTGGGTCGTTTGGGAGAGGGGAAGAGATTGAAGATGATATTTTTTTTTTTTGGATACAGATTGAAGTACCTCATCTTCTTGTGAAATATATATTTTGCCCTTCTTGTGGGCCATGTTATTGGTGACAACTCAGCTTGTGATATCATGTTTGGAGTCAAATTTAAAATTTAGATTCGGGTGATGGAAATTGGAAGTGCATGAACGATCGTGATTAAAAAAAAAAAGGGACCAAACTTATGTTTTCCCCAAAATTGAAGGGGGCAAATTGAAGAATGAACAACAGACATCTATAGTTCTGTCAAATTCTCTAAGTAACTGTTTATCTTTTTCACTTTGCAGATTTCGGGAACAGAGTGCTATCATATTCTCATATTCTCTGCACTCTTTGCAATCTCACCGGTAAGGTCGGCTTTTCATTCTCCTCTTCATATCTCTGCAGTCTCACTATCCTTCTTTTCTTCCACTCTCATACTCTCATATTTCTCTTTCAAACTCAGAAAGATGAATGGTGATGGTTCAAAGGAGTCTTCTAAAGAAGTGTCTGTAAGGCCAATTAATCAACCTAAGAGTTTTGCAGAGCAAAGTTCGGATTGTAAAGATGTAAACACATCAGATGAAGAAAGAGAAGAGCACAATCTGATGGCAGTGATGATGATGATAAACACACCAGGTTAATTATGTCATTATGAGTATGAAATTCAAATCCGTTGATGAAGCAGAGAAATTTTCTTCAAATTACTTGCTCGCTATGGGCTTTGTGTTAGTGCAATGTTTATTTTGATTGGCATTTCCTAAGCGCAACAACCAAGAGTCATGTTTCTTGTAATAGCTTTCTACTCTTGGATCCTTGAAAGAATGGAATGCTTCAAGCTCCATATACCACTCTCATTAATCAGGTATGTCTTGCATACATGTGCATGCTTGTAAAGTGGTTAGGACTGAACTTGCCTTTGAATCCTATTGTAGGATGCGAAAATATTTTCAATCCTAATGCATTGATATGCGAATTTTCAGATGGTTTTATCCAAAGCATTCAAACTTTCTTAAATTGGTTTATGGGCTTTTCTAAATGATGATTCTATTTTAATCCATGCTTTTTAAAAGACGTCATGAAGCCCATGTACATCAGAAACCCTAGCTCGTCCTCTCCTATATATATGTTTCTCTTAGGATTGTTCAAGGTGGTGGAATATATCAGAATATTTGGTCGTTGTCTTCTTGAGAGTTTTCTGCCTTTATCTTCAGAAAGCATTGAGCTAAAGTTTCATATGAGAATCCTTTATGAGCTGTTCCTTGTTTAGCTCTTGAAGGATTATCAAATCTCAAACTTTTTCTATCAAAAAGTTTTCTGGTTTTATGCTTCATATGTGTTGGTAGTTCATGCATGATTTGTGCCTTGAGGTGATTGACAACCGAGATGAGAGTCGTGCCATCTTAAGATTGACAAAGGAGAACAAGGTCGCTGATTTGGAAGTAGCAAAGATGAGGAGACACCGCTGCCCACTAGATTGGTTCTAGTAGATAAGTTGTGTAAGATCTTTATGTACTTTCATATTCATATAGTGGATTGTTCAACGGCATAGTGCCCGCAGTTGTTTACCTCTTTGGAGGGTTTTACTGCGTCAACAAATCTTGTGTTATGTGTGATGATTTTGCTTTGGATGGTTTGGCAAATTGAATAAATCATAACGTCATCAAAGATCTGCAGTTTCAATTAGGATTCAAGTTCTATTGCAATCCTATATTAGGATGCGAAGAGGTCTACACTCCTAAGACTGATTTCTAAAGTTGTTGACATATTGATCAGTTCCGTTAGTTGAGAATTACATACATCCATTCTGTAATTACACTTTGGCTATAGATTGGATAGTTTGGGACTTGGCCCAGGTGATCGCATAACAAGGAGACAGTTCTTATGCTTTGAGGCAGGGGTGAGAGCAGAGAAGTGGTAACGGATAGAGGATAGGGTCCGTAGTCCAAAAAGAGTCACTCGAGAGGGTTGCAAGACAAAGTTCCAAGTGAACTATTCCAAAATATTAAGAGCGTATGTCGTAAAAGCATTCATAATAGAGCACACCCACAAACTCACATCTACAAGGGAGTCCCCATTCCTGCGGTCACACCGAGAAGTGAAAGAAGAAGACTTGGCCCTTGCCATAGTTATGTGTCGAGTGTCAATTAGGTCATGTTATGCTTATGAATACATGGTAGATCAGGAAGGTAGATATGTAAATGTGGGATTCACAGTGAAAGATCTCTATAACAAGCTGGATGACGAACGGCGAAGCACTAAATTCGATAGTTAGTCTGAAACAGCACTTGCTTACATGAGTGCTAGAAAAGCACATGACCTAGATTTCTTCTATAGGTTCAATGTGGACAAGGAATGAAGATAGGTTAGCAAACTTATTATGGAGGGATATACATTCTCTCATCAATTACATGAGCTTTGGGGATTTCTTGATATTTGACGTTGCTTACAAAACAAACGTCTATGGGAATCCCCTGGTATTGTTCGTTAGATGCAACAATCACATAGGAAGTAGTATATTTGGGGCTGCACTGCTCCTAGAAGAAACCGTGGAGTCCTATGTCTGGGTGCTGAAAATGTTCTTTTAACTCCTTGAAGAATAAAAAATCCGTATATGTATTGACAGACGGAGATGTAGCGATGCGCAGGGCACTTGCAGAAGTGATTCCAGAGCCTAAGCATCTGCTGTGTGCATGGAATCTTACCAGGAACGTGATATTGGCCATGTGAAGAAGTAAATTTAGCACTCGATGAAACAAGGATTTTAGTCTTCTATTGTCATGTCTTGGAGATATATATGAATAACACTGCATTTGGTTTGGCTAAAATTTTGTACTACCTTTATATACAGGCAGGGGCGGATCTAGGTATAGGGGTGGGAGGACTCAAGCCTTCCCTAGATTTTGGGTTGAAAGAAAAACCTATATATATGATATATATTGTTTCTTTGTATGTATGTTTGTTTGACTAAGTCAATCCGAACTCCCGAATTATCGAAGTCAAATTCCTCTTTGGCTCTCCCATTCTTTCCATCTATCACAAACTCTCATTTTTTGTCTTCTTCTTCTTCTTCTCAAAAAAGCCTAAATTCTAGACTAAATTCAATTGTTGAACACTTAAACTTTCAGGTTCTTATCTCTCCGCTCCTGCATTCCCATACTTGTGCATAATTAAAAAAAAATTTGGGCTTCGCCCAAAGAGACACATGAATACGTAGCCTACCCCATTTTTGGATCCTAGATCCGCCACTGTATACAGGCAATGTTTAAGCATTATATGTTGCAGATAATCAAGAGTAGCCGATCCTAATCAACTACTACAGTCCCTGCTTTTGTCTAGCTATGACTCTTTCTGTCTTTAGTGTTTCAATCACTTTCAGGTCGATTTGATAAAGTAGTTTAATGTTTTGTTTTACAAAATAGTTAAAAGTTTTGCAGTAAAAAAACGTTGAAACACTTTGACATTAATTACCTAACACAATTTTATTAAACACACTAGTTGGTTGCTGCTTTATCAAATACTTAACTGTTTTAGTCTACCAACTGAACCTTAAAAACGTAGTGATAAAAAAGCAAGTGATTAGTAATTTTACAGAATCATAGAAGAGTTTTCTACATTTGTTCAGACAATTGAGTCGCTAATTGTCTTTATCACAATAATTAAATTAACATATTAGAAAGCAAGTAAATCCTCACAATCAAATTGCACAAACCAATCCTGCAAGCAATCTGATCACTAACCAAACATCCCTTCGACCCTTCCCGCCAACTCCATACTGATCAACAAAAAGCCATCAAGTGTTTTTACCAGTAGTGAATTTGTATCAATATTTCAACTATATGTTAAAAAGTACTTAACGATAAAGTCAAAAATAAGGGTATGACGAGAGTTTCTATTTGTTATTAGGATAGTCGGAAAAATAAAATACTCGGAAAAAGAAAATACCTAAAATGACTAAATAGAAATTGGGGTTGGCGGTCTTATCTTCCCTATGTTTTATGTTAATTTTAGGTTTTGGACAACACATGTAACTCAACAGCTTTCTCTCCTCACATGAATAGTCAAAATTCCAAGGCTAAAATCGTCTAAGGAAAATGAAAAACACGAAGGGCTGAAAAGGCAACAAAAATTAATAGGAAAAAAAAATGAGTATATATATCCAGGTCTGTGAGATATGAGATCTGTAAACCCAAGACCAACCCCATTCTTCTTTTCCCAGTCTGATTACCCACGAGAGTAACCGAGACAGAAAAACCAAAAAGCCAAACGCGCCTTCTCTGTGACTCTCAGTCTCAGAGAGAGAGAGAGAGAGAGAGAGAGAGAGATATTAATCTCTCTCTCTCTGTCTCTGATCCCTTTGTTGTTATCTATTTGAAGCTAGAAGCTAGATCATTGAAGATGGTGAGGATTCGTAAGAACCTTCAGGTCTCACCGCTGTTTTTCAGCTCCAACGTAGCTCCGGAAGACTTCTGGCCACATATCTGCCGACTGAATCAATCTCCGTGGGACGTCAATCCCCCTCCAGAGGTCAGTTAATCTCTTCACCTTGTTCTTCTTTTCATTCTCAGTTTCTCTATAGATCTACGAAAACCCGGTTCATTTTTTATTTCAATTTCCTCTGCATGCATCTCCATTACTAGGGTTTTCCCTCTTTGTTCATTTGACGACATTAGGGTTCTTCGAAAACCCTAAAATTTCACATCATCAATCTTGTGTGTTGAGCTCTTTTTGCTCGATTAGGTAACTTGTTTGTTGTCATTTCTGATATTTGTTTGTTTTGTTTTTTTTTGTGTCATGTACGTAGTTGGAAGCTCAGGAAGATTTAAAAGTGTATGGGAGCTTGAAAGGATCTATCGGAGCTACAAAAAGGTAACCTGAATTCTCTATTCCTCGATTTTAATATAATTTATCCGATTTGGAACTACATCCAAGTGTTAGGGTTTTCGGTTTCTTTCTTGTATATGTTACTTTTTTATCGTTTACTATAGTGTTGCTTGAAATGTTGTTTTCTAATGCAAAACGCAGCGTTGCGTTGCCATCCAGGATGGATATTGACAAAGTGATTATGGATGTCGAAGAGGATTCAAAAGGGCTTGGCGAAGGCAATGAAATTGGGTTAAAGAAGCAGAAGATATGTAAAAAGAACGATGGAAAAGGGTGGAAGTGTAGAAAAGAAGTGAAGGAAGGGTACTCATTTTGCAATCACCACATAACCCTTATTAGGTCTTACCATAATACTGGCAGCAACAATGCTACTAGCAATGCTAACAAGTCCTTTTCTTTCAAGAAGCCCAAGGTGACCACGAGAGAGGCTCCTGAGGCCAAGGAGAAAAAGGGCTCGTCCTCGAAGTCTAATTAATGACTATATATACTACTCGCTTTTTAGTCCATGGTGGAATCGGAATAGAAGGACTATAGTTGAGGAACAGATCGCGAAGAATATTGCTATAGAAAATGGTGCTACTACATCCTCTACTAGTGTAGCTACTCCAAATCAAGATCCTCCATCACCCAAGGCTGGTAATCAGAATCAATCCGCTTATGTGGATGTCAATGAAGGCAACGATGATGGGAGCAACAAATGTCGCCGAAAGAGAATGAGGAAGCCTATGAAGGCTAAATCCTTATTGTCCTTATTTCCAACTGAACCCCAAGCCAATAAGGTCAAAAATTAATTTTCGAATGTACCATGTTTTCAATATTTGAGTGTTTAGGATTAAGCCATTTTGTATTGTACACAGTGTTGTGATTTGCTATGAGTGAGGGTAGTGCCTCCTCCAAAACATGACAATAGGAGAGCTTTCGTAGCTTGTGAGTTGGATTTACTTAAAGTATTGCATTACTGATATTTCAAACTATGCATATGCAATGTTGTCATTCAGAGTTTTTTTAATGGGATATTTGATAATCTTTTAAATTTAAGACCTTTTTTTTTGTCTGCATGTAAATGATAATTTGTTGCGCTAATAAATGTGAGGCAGATGATATCAAAACAAGAGCAATTTACAGTTTTTATATCCATTTTATTCACTAAAATTCGTAGTATGAAGAAAATTTCACAATAGAATTCACAACCCTTTGGCTATATAAGTTGCCAGACTGTGAATTAGTGTGGCTAGTTATACTGTACATGTTTTTAACGGATATCTCGGTTTATAATAGTAAAATATAAATAATTGGTAAGTTTTCTGGCAAAGGAGCATCTTAGTCTCGGTTCACAGCATCACTTTATAGATACGTACAAAATTATTTGGGAAAAAGTACGTGATTTCTCCTTAATGTTTATTTGGCAGTTTAGAAAGTACAGCTGAGAACCTTCACTACCAGCAGCCCATAAAACATTAAACACTTGTTAGCTGTGCACCGCATCCATCCAGACGATTGCATTTGAAATAATATCTTATTTTTTTTAAAAATGCATCTACGAGTATGTTACACTGAGAAATGCTAGTTACCTTCCCATTCTATCTTTCCCTTTCAATTTTCCCCACTCAACAAATGACATGTGGATTTCACTACCACTTTAAACTCAATATTTATTACATTGAATAACTAATTCTATTTTTTCCATGTCTGCCCTTCTAATAAATGTCTCACATTTTTTTTCTTTCTATATTTTACTTTGACTTTGTAGGATATTTAAGTTATTTTGCATTTTTTAATTGTTATTTTGACAATCTGGGTTTAGGTTTTTTTCTTTCTGGATTCATCTAGGTCAAAGTTCCCCATACTTATCTTCCCTTTCTCTCAAATCTTTCTTTATCTCTTTCTATTTCTCTAGCATCGATCCATTCTGAAATCCATTCCCTTTTTTTAATCTTCGTTCGATCAAGTCTTTTTTTATCTCTTTCTTTTTCTCTAGCATCCACTCTAAAATCCATTCCCATTTTTTAATCTTCGTTCAATTTCATTTCTTTGGCAGGGGAAATGAAATTGAACAAAGATTTTAAAAATTGTTTTTTTTTTTTTAAGAAATTGAGCTAACGGAACCCTTTCACCGGACATACCATTACTCTTCCACCACTCATAGAAACCACAGATGGAAGAGCTTCTATTTATTCGGTTGAATTGTCGGGTGACCCATGTTTGTGTCGTAATGATTATGAAGTACTAGTCCAATACAATAGTGAGTTTCTTTCCGTAACCAGTCTTGCATATTTTAGATCAGGGGATGATACTTGGACTCAAATAGGTGATGAAAGTTTCGCTAGCAAAGTTAAATGGTGATTAAGAGTATTGGAAGTGATGTTTTACTGGATAATAATAATGCAAGCTAAAAAGACAAAAAAACCACAACCCATATTGTCAAAATAAGAATTTAAAAATGCAAAATTATTTAAGAAAAAAGAAATGCAAAATAAATTAAACATCCTACAAAGTCAAAGTAAAATATAGAAAGAAAAAAAATGTGAGACATTTATTAGAAGGGCAGACATGGAAAAATAGAATTAATTATTTAATGTAATAAATATTGAGTTTAAAGTGGTAGTGGAATCCACATGTCATTTGTTGAGTGAGAAATGTTGAAAGGAGAAGGTAGCTAGCATTCCTCATGTTACACTAGTAAATTTCATTAATATGTGAAATTTGACCACATTCCGATGTACGGGTTGGTTATCTATTCATAACCATTAATTTTAGCAAAGTTGGACTTGATTCAAAACAAATTGGATTTTCTACTTAATCAAGTCAAAGTAAATCCAGTGTCGAAGTAGACTGGATAATTGTTTCTTTATTAATTTATTTTGTACACGGTCATTAAATTATTAAAATTATATGTAACATCATAGTCATTAAAAAACGGGACGCCTATAATTCTGCAAAAATACATACGCCTATAATTCTGCAAAATATTATTCGGTCAAATAATTCACGTACCTTATCTAATTATCTGGTCAAATATTTGTTAAAAAAAAAAGGCAATACGGCAAATTTTTAAGTTTGAATTATACGTGTATAATTTAGCAAGTAGTAAAAAAACATAATCAAAAATACGGATATACAAAACACTATTTTTGTAAGAAAATAACTAATAATCTACACCCGACTCTTGCTTTTACTTTATAACATTCCTGAAATGTGACAAAACATGAAGAAAATGATATGACACCCAAGTATAATGTAATCAGGCACTTGAATTATAATACGCCATATTGAAAGTTTTTTTAATTATACGCGTGTTGAAGTTTTGTACGCGTTTTAACTAACTATTGCTTTAGTTTTTTTTTTTTTAACTTCCAAGTATTTTTACTCGTTATAAAACAGGTAAGCGTATAAAACGTGTTTAAAAATGTTGAACTCAATAATACGCGAAAAAAACCAAGTCTACAATTTCAATACGCCGTACTGAAGTTTTTTTCAATTATACGCGTACTGAAGTTTTATGCGCGTTTAATATGCATTTTAACTTACTCGGTGTAACATTGTGAAATTAAAAAATGTATTACTATCGTTTGGAGTGAGTTTTTTTACGGAAGGTAATGATGAGAATGGATTTTGATACAGTTTGGATTGATATGATAATGCAGTGTGTCACTTCTGTGAGATATACATTTGTGATCATGAGAGAAAATCTGAGGGCCGGGGTTATGTGGTGTCACCGTGCCACTCAGAGGTTTGAGACCGGGAGACCCTCTCTCCCCCCATATCTTTTCTTACTTGATGCCGAGGGTTTATCAGCCTTTTTGTGTCAGAGTGCAAATGCTTTAAAATTACCGGGGATTCTATTTGTGAGAAGGCTCCTGCTCTGAACCATTTATTGTTCGCAGGTGAAAGTCTCCTTTATGCATATGCATCTGAAGAGGTCTATGGGGAAATTCAGAAGATTCTGGGAGTTTATGGAAAACTTATCACCTCTGAATTGGCAAACTTACCCTTTAGCTTGAACTCGTGGTCCTTAATTGATCAAGGAAGAGCCCATAATAGATCACTGATATAGGGTAGATCTGGGTGGATTCAAACAACCATTATCCAAACCACAAGAGCTCGGACGCTCAACCATTTTGAGCTTACAGATCTTGCTAGTAATCGCATAGGACCCAGATCACAATTCTGAATCAGCAGGGCTTTGATCTAATGAATGATTATAGATCATGACCACGCTGCCATCGTCCTTTTAGGGATTCCACCGCTCCGAGAGGGAGACTCCGCCTTTGCAAGCTTTACTTGTGTGTGTGTGTCTATATATATATATATATATATATATATATATATATATATATACAGATCCTATCCAGAGCGAGGCATCGCTTTGAAATTTCAGAGCGAGGTTAGGGTTTAGGGTCACTTTTCGGTCGCATATCCACATCCCAACCGTTCAGTTTTTAGGTACTAATGTATAGATCATCTCTGCAAAATTTCAACGAAATTGATGGTCTTTAAGGTATCTAACTTGCTTAAACCAATGGACGAACTGAATCTGTCCAACCTGAACCGTACTAGCTTTAAGGCAGTTTTCAATGCCTTAACGACCATCAATTTGGCTGAAATTTTGCAGAGATGATCTATACATTAGTACCTAGAAACTGAACGGTTGAGATGTGGATATACGACCGAAAAGTGACCCTAAACCCTAACCTCGCTCTGAAATTTCAAAGCGATGCCTCGCTCTGGATAGGATCTGTATATATATATATATGAAAATGTTCTGAAGAGGACGTCCGCAATCCAGAAAAAGTGCGGACATCGCTCCTCCGGCCTCGATCGAGGGTGACGGTGCAGCACGGCTTGCCGGAGGGACGCCGGGGGTCGTACGGAGGGGTCTGCGATGTGGTGGAGTCGCGGACGACGGTTCTGCGGTGCTGCACAGAACCTGCAACTGCAGGTGAGGTGGCTGCCCAAAAACCGGCAAGCCCGACCTCCTCCGACCTCGAACACCGCCCAGAAGAGGTCTGGGACGCCTCCGGCCTCCCTCCGGCCAGCCCCGCGCCGCCGTCGTCACCTGAAACTGCCTGCTGCGTTGACGTCCGCACTTTAGCGAAAGTGCGGACGTCCGCTTCAGATCCTTCCTCTATATATATATATATATATATATATATATATATATATATATATAGACACACACACACTAGCCGATCGCGCGTGCGTATTGTCCTTCCTCTTTTGCTACGCATATTTGAAATATTACTCATGAGTGCAATATTATTTATGTGTTTTATATTACCTAACTCTTATCTCATACAGATATTATAAAATATTGTATATGTCTTTAGCAATCCATCAACGAAAAAATAAATGGTTGGAACAAATATGCCTTTAGCAATCCATTGTACAAAAATATGCTTTGGTATATACAAATATATATAATTTTAATGGTTGGAACCCAATATACGTTTGATTATATTACTTTGGTCACTCAACTATTACATTGTCAATCACTTAAGTCACCCAAAGAGTATTTTTTATAATGAAAACAATTAACAAAGTGACTTAAGTGATTGACAATGTAATAATTGAGTGACCAAAGTGATATATTTGAAACTTTAGTGACCAAAGTGTCGAATGAGTCATAGTTGAGTGACCATTTGTGGAATTCTCCCGGTCAGACAATTGAGGTGAGCGGGCTTCTTTATTTTGGATAGCGTTGGAGTTAAAATAAAATGTATACTCAAAATGGTAAAGACTTCTAATGTGCTTAATTTACTTGCCTTGCCTTCTTTATGAGTATATTTTTCTTTTTTGGTCTCATTGTTCATGTCATTTCAACACTTATTTTTTTTTCTCTTAAACTGTGATCAAATCAAGATAGTCTTCTTATGTAAGTTTTGGTAGACTTCAGCCATACTGCTGTTGATCTAATGAATTCAACTTCTATTTCCAAAAAAAAAAAAAAAAAAAAAACCAAGATAGTCTTGTTTATACCTTTTCATGTTGTTAGTGATTTCTTACCTTTTACTATGTTTTTCTTCCGATAATTTCTTACTTTCTACTTTTGTCTGTTATTAACTCTCCATTTTTTTTCCTGTACTGCGTGCTGATCTTCATTTTTGTTTCTGTCGAACAAAAAATCACAGTATCATTAATTCTAACGGACATTGAGAGAACAAAACAGTACTCTTGACCGGTGATTTAGCTCTCCACCATTGTGTTCAAACTTCAAACCTCTTGCATGGTAACTCTCTAAAAGAATACATCCTCATAGATAACCTTACTTAGAAGGACTACACTTGCTAGTAAATTAAACCTGGTAGGCTTCATGCCTAACACATTGAACAACATTGGAAGTCGATTACTATTGGATTGTCAGTCTCTAAGCTTCTCAAAGTGTCAGCACACTACTTGACTCTCAGAGAAAAGCTTTGTTGGATTCCTGAACCTCCAATTTATTCCATTTAATCTGTCTTCCAGCACTCGATTGGCTGCAACAAACAACTGAAAGCAAAGAAGTAACAAAGACAATATAAATTAATCAATTGTCATCAAATCATAGTTTGAAACTTACAACACCTAAACAATAGATCAAAATTTACAAAACCTTATTATTCAATTCCAGACCATCATTTGATTATATGTTTGCCCTATTCTTAAATTGGCTGAATAACATGTAAACAATAGAACTGATCTTATGCATGCAACTACAAAATAAGTTAGAGAAAAAAGAGTTGTGGCTAGAGTAAAATGGTTGCGTCACTAATAGCTAAGGGCAATCGTTTGATCTACACTCAGGCTTGAGCAGGTTGAATTTCTTTATGCTGAATTGTTGTGACAAAAAGGTAAAAAAGAAAATGAAAAATTCATGAGGAATTGCCTACTTGAACAACTATTACAGAGCAGCTAAACAAATAGGAATTGGTATTCAGTGAATGTCAAATCCTTACAATGAACCAAATCCCATGTTCATGTAGTCAGCCTCCTTAAATTTAAGTCTTACCTACAGATTAATTAAAATATTTAGAATAGAATTGCAAAAACGAATTGAAGAAAAACTCAATTCGACCAACCGCATGATGACAGGAAAAGGAAAATAAAATTGATGCAATTGGGAAATCAAATTAAGTTAGATGGAGAAGAAAAATGGAGTATAAATGTTACCTGGAACCAAAGAATTTAGTCATCTTGATCTTCATGTAACCTGAAAAGGTGCAAAGAAAACATCTGGAAACAAATTTCTATAAACAATCACTACTATAAATATGGCCTATGGGGACAGCCATTATTTCATGGCCATTGATGTTATTAGGGACGGATTACTGTGCCTATTGGTCTTTGGCCACAGATTGGATGTCCGAGACGATTTGTACCGACTCCAAATGGATTTTAACCAACTAGCCACCGCACAAACTGTCCGTCGCTCCTAAGGTACACAGCCCCCTAACAATTTCACGCGCTGTACTGTTTACTTCTGACAATGAACAGTGGTCACTGTTATATTTATATTATTATAACATTGCCTGCTCAACTCCTCACACGCTTGGTTCTTTTGCTACTACTCTTTTTTCATCTGTGGCTAATTGGTACCAAATTACCAAAAAAAAAAGTACTATTGGGAAATACACAAAAATTACCATTTATGGTTTTGAATATATTCCATTCTAGTTTTACCCATGGATCCCATCCAAGTTGTTTTATGGTAACAAAATTGATTCCTGGTAATTCTTGCTGGGATAAAATTCTCAAAGATAGCCAGATTTTATAGTTCAAATCAAATGCCAAGTATGAATTCAAACATATATCTGCAAACTAAAATAATTCCAACACCTCTGCAACAACATAAACTGAATTAGAGCTCATTCTCATTCCACTATATATCAACTCCATGCTAAGAGTTCTTGCACACTTTACAACTTCCAGATATCTAACACTGGATCTAAAAAGATGTGATTACAACTTCCATCTACCAAAAGCGATCCCATTCTATATAGGTTACAAGAAAGCAATGACCAAGTACATCTCATGAAATGACTATCCTTCATAAGCATGGCCATGAGAACAAATTGTACAGACAATTACCAAGTAAAACATATTAGCACTGCTCAAGTTTAATCTTCAGAATGGATGAACCAAATAATGAATTAACAATTCCATCAGCAAAGTACTGAGGCATATGAATAATTTTGAACATCAAGAGTGTTTCCAAATGTGTAAATACCTGGTAGAGATCACCTATCTGAATGTGTAGGATCAAATCTCTTCAGTTTAGGGACTTAAGAGTTGTCAAACGTGTCAAATTGTTTCTGCTTGAATCATCCAACTGCATTTTCAGATACATAGCATTAGTGTTGTAATATGAAAAAGCTAACATGAATATCTACTAATAGATAAAGCTCTTCAACATTATAAAATTCAGATGGTTTGTGAATGGAGTCATGCAATTTAACAAGCAGATAATATGTGAGTATCTTTAAAGATAAACAATGGCTTAATAATAAGCATAGTCTCCTAAGATTGTGTTCTAACAGCTGCTCTGTACCTTGAATTAAGTGGCCAACTTGGAGAGCCTAAAACCTGTATGGTCCAAAAACATTGACATTACTAGGAAACAACAATTGGTAAGTAATACATAATGAAAGAAACTAGCTTTGTGATTACCGCTGCAACAGAAGGAATGTCCACAAAATCATGGTAGGAGTATCTTTTATCAGAGGGGCATGTGAGGAGTGCTCTAGTGCCAACAAAGAATTTATTCCTCCAAGTTATGAAGGTTAACAGAAACAGACAGGAGAAATCAATAGGCGTCCACAAATTAGAAAAGTAGAGATATGGATATCAAGATTTAGTTCTTGCCTTAGAATTGATTTTGAGAAGCACATTGGTAAGGTAGTGATGATAAATCTTGGAAGGAAAAATGCATTGTGGCTCAATCCTGAAAACAATACTTGAGACACTTTTTTTTTTCCCAAGGCCATGTAGAATATCACAAAGTGATTATATAATCATAGCAAGGGATATATAGGTGGGATGCCACTGAAAATAACAATACCGTACCATAAATATAAGAATCTTTCCTCTCTGGTAAAACGCAAAGAATGAAGTCAGGTGGACTTGGAAGCTTAGTTTGAGTTTTTTTTCAAACATCTTTTCAACTCTTATACAGGGTTGTGTCTTTTAGACTGTGGTTCTTCCTCAAGCAACGTAAAGGGGCGCTCAATAAGCTGCACAGAAGAAGTTAGAGTTCTTTAGTGGACTACCCTGAAACCTCAAAGACACAACCTTCAATGTAAATTAAAGAAATACTTGAGTGATAGCTCAACGTCAAGAAAAAACATCAATTTACATGTACTCAGCCTACCTTCACAACAACAGATAAGAGAAAAAAAATAAGATTTCTTTTCAGTGCATACGAATCAGCGATTAGAATAAAGAAAACCCCAAATTAGAGTTGCATGCAAAAGCACCCAATAAAACACTAAAGCATTGCGTAGTTGTAAACCAATCAGCTATAATATAGAAATGAAAGCTCATGTGGCCTAAACCCTCTTCTTCTTATTAACCTTGAGCGAAACAACAAAAATGATGGGTAAAGAAATTGAGAGAGTATAATCCCTTTCCGAAAGTTTGCAATTGGACCAGAAAATTGAGAACTTGAAAGAACTGAGATCCCTACCTGGATCATCACAAGGAGGAGTGCAATCCAAAATACCCAGTTAATTCTTGAAACCCTAGCGACCTCGCATTTGGGCTACTTTTCGTCGGATCTAACTAATAAACGTTTAGAGGGGAGATTAGACAAGATATGAACCTTAAGAAAATGAAGCGGCCATGCATGAGACAGGAGATCGGCTATCGCGCGCTCATCGCCCTCACCTTTGACGGAGGTATCCATGGCAGTGAGAGGGAGGAGATCATGAAAACTCAAAAATGAAAGAGAGAGGAACAAAAACGAGGATGAAAACTATTATTATATTTGGATGTACCGGTATGGCGACGGACATATATTGTTTTATCTTCTTCTTTTTTTTTTTTAGCAAAATGGATGGATAATTAGACTGTGGCGCCGGCGCGTGATTTTGTCATGGCTTTGCCACGGAAAACTAGTTTTCTCCTTACTATTGCTCATAATTTCATCTTTTGCGACGGAATTCGCTTTTCACTGTGGCTAATACATGTCCAGGGGTCAGCTAGACCTTAACCGTCGCAAATTTTGACCCTGTGTACAAATATAGGGACGGAGCATTAAATTTTCACTGTTGGGCTGTGGCCATAGGCCACATTTCTAGTAGTGAATTATGCAATAAACAATCAGTTTTTTTTTTCTTTCCTTGAAGGACACTGACAATAGTCATCAATCAAGTAATATCACCAATTTACATAGGATACATACGATAAATGGATAATTCAGAAGGGACCAACAAATAAACCTCACCGCTCGCATCTAAGGAAGAAGGTTTTGTAAACACCCGATTCAAAATTTCACTGCATTTGCCATGAACAAACACACACGCACACACAAAGTAGAAAGAAATTAGACGGGGAAGAATATTAACTAAAATCAGATAAACAATACTTTCTATATTGATCAAGTATAGTGTGTCTCTTGGAGATTTTCTGTAGAAAAGGATTAGGAGAAGAAACGATTTACTACCTATAGCATTTGGTTTCTAATAGCAACAAATGAAAATGGCTACAGTTTGCGGTAGAGAAGAAAACGAAGAGGAGAACGTCTTCTGCACAATTTAGAAAAGGTGGGGGGAATAATAACTGCAAATCAGTTTTTGAAGGAAACTGAAACTGTCTTATCCTCCCTGATTTCTCTTTTGCCCTTTATTTATTTATATCAAGTTTTGTACACTTATATAGAGAGAGGGGCAATTGCAGGGATTATGATAAATTTAACCATAAGCCTTATTGGCTTAATTAATACTGATATATATATATATATATACAGGCCCGATCAAGGGCGGACGTCCGCACTGTCGCTAAAGTGCGGACGTCGACGCAGCAGGCGGCTTCCAGGCGTCGACGGCGGCGCGAGGCTTGCAGGAGGGAGGCCAAAGGCTTCCCTGACCGTTCTGGGCACTGTTCGAGGTCGGGCTTGCCGGTTTCTGGGCAGCCACCTGTTCTGTGCAGCATCGTAAAACCAGTCGCCGGCGACTCCACCAGACCACAGACCGCTCAGCACGACCCCTGGCCTCCCTCCGCAAGCCGCGCCGTCGCCGCTCGATCGAAGCCGGAGCAGCGACGTCCGCACTTTTTCTAGCTTGCGGACGTCCGCTCTCGAACGGCTCCGTGTGTGTGTGTGTGTGTCTATATATATATATATATATATATATATATATATATATATATATATAGATGACTAAAGTGTGTGTATCCGTGTAAGTGTATTTGTGGATATTGATAGCACAGTGATGCCCTAATTTGATCTGGACACCCATACGTTTCTCTAATTTCTGTACCCCAGTCACTTCTCTCTCTTTCATTTCCCGAAAACTAGAAAACTGGAGAGAGAGAGAGAGAGATGAAACTTCAAAAATTCTAAAGTACCCTTTGAAAAATAAACGATGGCATAACAGTTAACGGTGTTATTGATGACATGTATTATTCTTGAAATTTTCCATAAGTTTTACATTCTCATATATTTTAGAAACTGATGACTGAGAGACAACTCTTATACACTCGATCAGAATCTGCAGTTGGTTAATAGAAAACAGAGACTCGATTGATGTTGTTTTCTATACTAAAAACAATTTTAACATAATATTTTTACCTTTTTCCTTATTTATATGTATTGATATACAATATACCAGAAGTTAGCTTTCACTTAATCTCAATAACAAGCTGATTTATAAGTTTGACATTCTTGCAATGGCTTTTAGGAGCTAGTGAGCTACACTTTTCATAAAGCAAAAGTTATAGCTACTTATCAAATAACCACTCTCCTAAACTCGACTGATATTGCGTCCTATAACATCAAAAACTTTGCTTGTTCAAATATACTTGATTATTCTGAAGTCATATCAAAAGTTAGTTTTCAATTAATCTTAATAAACAGCTCATTTGCAAATTTTACATTCTCATAGTAGCTTTTAATTAGAAACTAATGAACTATAGGCAATTCTCATAAACTGGGAAATACAGCGGCTTATTAGATAATCCTCATCTCTCTTCTAAACTCGACTGATAATAATTTCTATACTCACAAACAATACTTGTACCAAAACGTCAAATATTTTACTTGTTCATATGCACTTGATTATTCACAAAACATATCATATGCCAGTTTTCATTTAATCTAAGTAAGAAATAACTCAATAAGCAAGCACTATGACTTTCTCGATGCATATAAGGTAAAACAAATAGAGTTCGCGAAGTAAGGCAAGGGTATAGTAGAACCGTAGAAGGCTGTAACCGGCGCACGTCCACATCTGTAACTAATTCCGTACTATTTTCACAGTCTGAATTCGAACTTTCCAAAAAATATACGTACAACTTCTTGAAGTCGTTGAAGAGAATTAATAATGGACCAATTAAGTCAATTATGAACTCATTATTTGAATAATAGAATAAATCAACTAGCTACCAAATTCCCCTTCCGTCCATTCAGGTCAATGTATTCAAAGGTAGTCAACAGCTAGCTGCCACAGTTTTTGAAACCTGTCCTCCCTGGCCTGTGTGGTTAGCAGAATTTTCCTATATATATATTTGAATCTATAGGGTTTACGTATACTATTTCTCTGTCATCTGACTAAATTCATCAGGAAACTTCAGGATTTTTTCAGGAATAAGACCTTATATATTTTCCTGGGTTTTTTACTTTAACAGTGTCTGAACTCTTCGAGGACTTTTGAAATGATACCTGAACTTTCAAAGTTATCAATGTGATACCTGAACTCATTTGTTCGTATCAACATCGTACCTACGGTCGATTTCCGTCACAGAACCGTTAACTATGACCACGTGCCCAGCACGTGAGACACAAAATAAAGGTAAAAATGACATTTCCCACTTCCTTTAGTTCTTTACGGGGTTTTTTACTTTACCAGTGTCTGAACTCTTCGAGAACTTTTGAAATGACACCTGAACTTTCAAAGTTATCAATGTGATACCTGGACTCATTTTTTTGTATCAACGTCGTACCTGCGGTCGATTTCCGTCACAGAACCGTTAATTATGACCACGTGCCTAGCACGTGAGGCACTTAATGAGGTTAGAAAACTAATTTACCCTCAAAAGTATTGTTTTTTTTTTTTTGCTTTCTTTCTTTCTTTTTTTCTTTCTTGTTTTTCTTTTTCGACGTCTTTTTCCCTCTGATTTGTCCCCTCCGATTAGAAGCCATGGCCTCAAATCAGATCTCACCTTCTCTCTCTCTCTCTCTCTGATCCCTCTGTCTGAAATCTCAGGTAAATTCCAAGTCTCAGATCTGTAGGCCAAGAGTCTTGAAACCGTCTACACCGCTCCGCCCTGCAATAAATTCAGAGAAGCAAAGCCATCGAGCAAGTTGTGCTTAGAGAACTCCGACGAGATGGAGTCCCCGGCGGTGTCCGTCCATCAGAGAATTGGATTCAAGTTTTTCTTTGGGTTTTGCATTTTGCTAGGAAATGTCATCATCCCATCTGATTGCATTTTGCAAATGAAAAAGGAAATAGAAATGGAGAAGAAGAACTGAAGGTACGACGGGACACGTGAATAACTAAAGGAAGTGGGAAATGTCATTTTTACCCTTATTTTGTGCCTCACGTGCTGGGCACGTGGTCATAGTTAATGGTTTTGTGACGGAAATCGACCGCAGGTACGACGTTGATACGAAAAAATGAGTTCAGGTATCACATTGATAACTTTAAAAGTTCAGGTATCATTTCAAAAGTCCTCGAATAGTTCAGACACTGTTGAAGTATATACTTTTGAGGGTAAATTAGTCTTTTAACCTCATTAAGTGCCTCATGTGCTGGGCACGTGGTCATAGTTAACGGCTCTGTGACGGAAATCGACTGCAGGTACGACGTTGATACGAAAAAATGAGTTCAGGTATCACATTAATAACTTTGAAAGTTCAGGTATCATTTCAAAAGTCCTCGAAGAGTTCAGACACTGTTGAAGTAAAAAACCCTATTTTCCTTGCATGCATTTTTCTGCATAAGTAGTACGTTGAGCTAGCTCGAGGCTTTGTTTTTATCTCTAACCTAGAAATTGATCACGAGAAGTAAATTTAGCACTCGATGAAACAAGGATTTTAGTCTTCTGTTGTCACGTCTTAACTGGAGATATATATGAATAACACTTCATTTGGATTGACTAAAATAATGTACTGTCTTTTAATAAATGCAATGTTTAAGCATTATATGTTGCAGATAATCGAGAGTGGCCAATCCTAATCAACTATTATAGTTACGTCCCCTGCTTTTGTCTCTGACTCTCTGTCTTCAGTGTTTCAGTCATTTTCCGGTTGATTTGATAAAGCAGTTTAATGTTTTTTTTACCAAACAGTTAAACGTTTTGCAGTAAAATAATGTAGAAACGCTTTGACATTAATTTCCTATTAACACTAGAAAAATAGCCAAATTACCCCCTTTACTTTTCCTATGGCTGCCGATTTATCCCTGATATTTCAATTTTGATTATTTACACCCTCACTTTTCTAATTGTTGCCTATTTACACCATATAGTTAACTTTAGATTTTCCATCAAACTTCTCCATTAACTTGGTTAGCACGTGAAGGGCATTTTCATCTGTTCAACTACCACCCAAAAAAAATTAAGCAAACCAACACTTCAAGAATATCAACACGACAAAAGTAAATAATAAGATTAAATTCAGTTAGAGCATCTTTAGCAGACTCTATTTTGACTCTTTAGCTATTTTAGCTCTTTAGCTATTTTGGAGAGCATGTTTAGTTTTTTATCTATTTTAGCAGCTGCACTAGACTCCTAACCGACTTTCCATTATAACTGTTAGCTATTTCGCTCATAAATATAAAAAGTGAGATGAGGCTATCTATAATTTAAAACATTTCTTTTGAGTTATTTTATGTAATTTATAAGTAAATTTAAACTTTTAATTTTCATTTAAAAAATAATATAAATTCAAAACTAGCTAAAATAGAGAGCACTGATGCAGACGTATTTCTAAAGTGGTTAGCCAAAATGACTTTTTAGCTACTTTGGCTAAAAGTTGACTAAAAAATGGCTAGCATTGCTAAAGCTGCTCTTACCCCTCCTGAGCTTTGGGGATAACTTTATGTTAGTCTCTGTGGTCTCAGTTTAAACATAAACATCCCTGAACTTTTCAATTTCAGTCAACGGTGTCCAATTTCTCAAATTCCGTCCAAATTGGACGTTAAGTCCGATAATGGTGCCCACTTTAAGGGCTAGCTAAAAGGGTCATTTCAAGGCAAAAGGACCCCATAACCAAAAAAAATAAAAAATTCCTCTTCTTCCTCTGATCCTCCTCCTCTTCCATGCAATGGCGTTCCACCTCTCTCTTCCAATCCCCCTCATTCTCTCTCAAACCTCAAAGCCCATCTACCCACCCTCCACCAAACCCCATTTCACCAACCATCAAATGCGCTGGATATTGAGGCCACTGCCCCACTCCACCTCCTTCATCTCACTCGCTCCCTCTCCTTTGCCACCCCAAAAGATGTCGTCGCCAAACGTCATCGTAGCAATCCCCCCATCATGATTTGAACCCAACTTGCTGCTTCTTTCTTGCACAGTATTCAGTCAATACAAATACCTAGATACTAAATCCAATCAAAGTGTGTATTATTTGGCAACAAAATTGCAACAAGTGAATGAAGAAGAAGAAGAAGAACCCAGAAACGCGGCCAGCTGAAAAGATCTTCGCCCAAAACCCAATTGCAGGTCAAGAAACAAAACCCATCTCAAAAGTTTCCAACTTTTAAAGAAATCTATGCAAAACTGCTTGCTTTTTCTCCCTCCAAGACTCGCGGGACCTCCGGATCTGTTGTTAGAGTTCTCATCAGTGGCGACTAAATCCCATGTGAAAGTCCCAATGTTATCTTGAAGATTCTTTTGGCTACCTATTAAAAGTAAGAAACACTTACCTAGAGGTGTATGGGTGCTCACACATGGGTGTTTCACCCCCCATTCACCATTGGATTTTTTCTTTGCTATTGGCTTCTGTCCCATTTCGGTCGCGTCGGTTTCTTCCCGGTTTGAGTTTCTCTGGTGGAGAAGAGAGTGGGTTTGGCTCCAATTTGTCATCTCATTACCTTGGTTTCGATTGGATTTGTATTTTGGGATTGTTTTGGCAGCGGTTATTCGGATTTTATCTCCTCAATATGGCACTTTTCCCTACCTTCTTACTCCGGGTAGCAGCGGCGATGGCGGCAAGGATGGCTTGGGTGGTGGCTGTTGTATTGTAGGAGATGATGTTTTTCTTCGTTTTTAGGGTTACACTCTTTTGCCCTATCTATGTGGATTTGGGTTGAGTACGGAGTAATTTTCCTTATTAGGTTTACTTGTAATTGGGCCTTGTTTGGGCTCTTTCCATTGGGTTCTTCCCCTTTGGTTTTTAATGAATGATTTCATTGACCAATAAAAATAATAATTAAAAAATCTGAAACAAAGTCGAAATGACACTTAACAAAACATTGGAGCAAAATTTATACTTTGTCCAAATGACATTTAACAAAATCATTGAGTAAATAGTATCCAAGATGACATGTATAGAAGCCAAATTAACACTACAGGAAAACAGGTCATTTACAACGTGCAAAACATGCCGTAAATGACTTTTTACGATGTACAAAAACAAGCCCTTAAAGACCGCGCTGTAAATGGTACTTTTAATTTACGATGTGCGTAAATTTAAGGTGTGCATTTCGCACGTCGTAAATAAGTTGAATTTACGACTTACATTGCATGCTGTAAATAATAAATTTTACGGCCCGCCGTGCATGCCGTAAATGTCATTTTGATTTCAAAAAAAAAAAAATTTAATTAATTTGGCCAGGAAAACATGTATAACAAAACTAAGAGTAGAACAAAGAATGGAACACTTCATTGAATGTTAATAATCCACTTCAATTACAAAATCAATTGAAGTGTAAGAATATATATATATATATATATATAATAACAATACCTATTGATCCTAATCTACAGAAAACTGCATTCTAGCTTTCAACCTATTCACTAAAACAAACACATGAACTCAATCTGTTGCCAGAAGTGATGGAGCCAAACATATTGCTGTCAACATTGGTGCCACTCCTCTCAATGGGGCTTCAAGCTGCATGACGACCTTTGAACCTCCTGCAAACACTTATCAGTTATCACTGTATATCGACCAAATCAACAATAAAAGTAATAAGAAAACTCCATTCAGCAATGTTCTTTTAGTAGACAATTTAGCAACCTTTAAACAAGGCAACTAAGAAAGAGGAAAAAGCCATGACAAACACAATTTAAAACCATGACAAGCGCATTTAACAAATTAAACTTAAATCTGCATGTGTACTATATATATTATAGTATAATATATAACCATGATGAGTAAGAAGCATCAGCAGATTCCATACCTGCATGGCAACTGGGAAATCATCTGCAAAATCTGGAGGAAAGAAAAGATCTACTTTTTCTTTTTAAAAAAACTGCTTCCCTGTAGACATAGTCAAACTCATTATTTCTTCTTTTAAATTGGTGAGATATAAATGCTACATAAGATTGGATGGTCACTTATTGAGATTAACAAATAAATAGATAGAACTTATGGAGAATGATATAAGGATAGCAAGATAAGTCAACCTGCTTTCCATGAGACCCAGTAATTGCTAGTTGCAAGAAACCATCATGATACTTCTTTGCCTTTTGAGTTAGCTATGTGGTGTACAAAGCCTGCCATATTAGTATCTTAGAAGACTAAATATAGTTGATAAAGTTCAAAGATGTGCTACATATATTCGTCCTGCATCTGATATTAACATAAAATCTACCCATAATGCAGAGACAAAGATACTCAGAGTTTCATGTTATATAAGAAACAAAGAGGATTTCACATTTGTATATGGTCCTGATAAACAGAAATGCGAATAACTACATAAACTAAACAAAAAAATCAAAATGATTAGTTATGGGATGTGAGGGATACTAGTCCCATGAGCTGATCTCACTCTAGTCCAATTGGTACTCAGAGCTCCTAGCCACCTTCTGTAAACTGCCAAAGAAAGAAAATGGTACATTCATATAGGAATAGGAAACTTCATGATTCTGTTTATCACTAAATTGAGACCAATTCACCAAACAGTCGAATATTGAAACCAAGAACCTCATCTCATTTCCCTTTGCTAAGACCCAAGTACATTACCTTAGTAGAGCTAAATACAGTACTTGGATAGTTGGATTGTAGTAGTATAAAGCAATCAAACACTATCTTAGTATACATCAATCAAAATATCAAATACTATGCTACCAGAAATCATAAATGGTCCACTAGAATTATCAACTCCAACTAATTCACACGAAACAGTATATTAATTGTCAAAACTGTGGAAGAATATTGTTCTATGATCTATCTAAATGATCCTCTACATGATCACCTGGAACTCGGCCAGATCAAAAGTAATAAGATCAAGGAAGGTCTCTTTTCTGCACGGAATATAAGATCACCTGAACAAAATTCACCAAATTCAAGTAGGCGATCAAAATTCAAACTTGAAATTGCAATTCAGTAAATTTAAAAGAAAAGAATCAAATCAAACTGATATACAATCCAAATCGACCAAATAACACATACAAATGGATTAAATTGAACGAATGTTGGCATCAAATTCAAAAAAAAAAAATTCAAATTGAAAACCTCGATTACTTACCGAACTGAGCTGCAAGGAGCGAAGGCGAGGCAGAGGTGAAGGTTGAGGCCGATTTGATAATCGAGAGGTCGGAAAGCGACTTGATTTTGACGGAGGTGGACAGCTGGTTTGAGATTTTGGCAGGCCAAGCAATTGCCAGATGGCGATAGCCTCAGAGGTGCTTTTACCGGACAATCTCGGCAGTGCTTCCTCCGTCACGCGAAACAGGAAGCACGTGGGCTACGCGAGTGGTGAAGTTCTTGAGCTCCTCGACGACGCCGTTGAAGGCGGTTTCACCGGAGAAGACGAGGAGGGAAGGCTAGGCGGCGAGGATTGGGTTGCGAGTGGAGGAGAAGGAGCAGCGACAATGGTTAGGGTTTTGTAGCGGGAGGAGATTTAAATTTTGAGAGGGAGAGGGAGAGTGAGCAGAGTTTGATCGGCCTTCTATCCCTTTTTCATTAGAGAGGGAAGTTTAATATTTGGCTAAAATTTTGGCGCTTTTAGCCGAATCACAGCATACAAGGAGAGCACGTCTTTAATTGAAAACAATATTGCAAGTTTCATGGCGTGCCCATGTGCACGCTGTAAAAAATATAATTGAAAAGTATCATTCACGGGATGCTTTTATTAATCATTGTAAATAATACTCATTCACGGCACAAATTTAATGCACGCCGTAAATCTCGCGTCGTGAATGATCACTTTTCTTGTAGTGTAAGAAAATTGGATGGCTTAGTTTCCCTCAATATCTCACATAGTAGCCGAACTATACAATTCTTCATGGGATACAGTCAAGTAATTGAAAGCTTCCATAAATCTATAACCTTCTTAGCTTGCCAAAGGAGAGAAATACCTATTGACTTGCATGACTTCAATGGTCTAATAGCTCTTTGAATTAAAACACAGTTGAAGCAAAAATAGCGTGACTTGACAAACATGTTCCATAAATCAAATAAATGAAGGTTCCATGTCACTTATATTATGTGATTACACCCATAAAAGAGCTCTAGAAGACAGAATACAAATCTTGTGTGCCCTGGATTGCACACCATGGCAATGTTACCATTGTACCAATTCAGAAGCTCAATAATGGTTTGGGCCGTTTCGCTGTGCAATTTCTTAAACCAAATGTATATGTATTGTATACCATCATCCATCAGCACTGAAATTGAGTAAACAGGCAGACCATAGTAGAGAACTAGGGGAAATACTTGATGGATCACCAAAGTCACTTCAACACACTACAATAGAGAACAAGAAATTAGTTTCTTTAAAAACGGAAGAAGGATTAAAGGCCAAAGGCTTGATATTAACAAATAAATGATAGTTATGGCATTTTTGTTCAATTATAATATGTTCTAGAGGGTCATCACCCATCATCTTATGAAGATTTTTATTTAGTTTGAAATTTCTAGGTGTAGCTACAGAGAGCAGGCAGTACGACCACTAGAGTTCACATTAGCAGTGGACTAAACTGGATGTTAGTGCAGCAAACACATCAAACTTACTTGTACAGATAAGCCGCGATTCCTAAAATTAGACACAGGAGTATAATGTCAATGCAGAAGTTCCGGCTGGACCTAAGCTGAAACAGGGTCATAACAAAGGTGTGAGTGAGGGGAAACAGAGAAAGAGGGATAAGGAATTGTATTGCACATATCTTGATTTATTAGGGAAATGCACATAATGCATAGTTTACCTGGATTATGGTATCCTTGAGTTTCACATTGGTGTTCTTAAGGTCAGCATTTGCCCTCTCAACCTGGAATGATGTCGAAATGGAACTTAATCAACTCAGTAAAACCAAAGAAAATACATAAGCCAATAGAAGAAAAATTAGAAGGCACACGGATCATTACCTTATCATCTATTTCATCCATCAAAGGCACTTGTCTATCTATTTCCTGTACAGAAATAAAATTTGATTAATAATTTATAACAGGAAGGACACCAAAAAAAAGTGAACTGGATGAAATAGTTAAAACTTAGAACAAACCTCATTCATGTCACCGGCCATATGTTTTAATGTGTCCAACCCTTCTGCTATAACATCTAAACCTTGATCCTGTATGAAATCACAATTTAACTCCCATGTAAGGCTTTCAGCATAAGCTATGTGAGAGAAACTGACCAACAATTCCAAACTTCAAGAGCCAATCACAGTTTTCCAACCAAGTATAGCAATGAAATGAAACTTTACAGCAGGAGCTTACACTCCAGCCCTTTAAGATTAAGCATCTAAGTCGAGCATATCCATCGGAATGAGTTTGTTCAACTATTTACTGATACTTGCCTGTTTCATTCTTCGCATTTCATACTCATTTCTAAAGCGATCTGACTCCTCAGTTTGTTGGAAGTACTCACTATCAAATCTCCCATCTGATGTAATTTCAGTAAAGAAATTCTAAAGTAAGTAAAATTAAGGACTTAATTAATTAGGTCTCTCATCCATAGAAACCTTGATACAATAAGCTTGAAGAATTGAACACCTGAAGTTGAGTCAATTTTAATGCCTGCATACGACGAGGTTGAATCTGTCCAACCACTGGCTTGTTTAGCTCCACTTGTTGATCCATCAGGTATTGCTTCTATCCTCTCTTGCAGTACAGAAATCAAATCGCTCCGAGCTTCAAGATCTTCTCTCCAAAGCCCTTTCACCTATGCATGATTAAGGAATGTAATTCTTAATAATTATTCCCATAAAATGGGGCATAGTATCAAGCTATCTATCAACAAGCAGAACAGTGCATATATAACTATACATCATACATGAAATGCACATCAAGTCTTTTTCTGGATTAATGTGTTAATTAAGGTTCTAAGCCAGAAAAATGGTTCTTTGGACTGAAAAACTATAATATCAAGTCAAACAAAGACACAACCTTGAATTAACAAAATAAGTAGCAAAACTAGAAAGAAGAAAACCTTTTTAGGAGCAAGTCTTCTCAATTTGGGTAGCTCCTCAAGCAATCGAGCCTTGGTTCGTCGAATTTCCGCATTCATAGCAACCGCAGAAGCCCTGCTCCTCTCAGTTGCCGCAGTCTCCGATTTCTACAGCATCATAAAAAACCGTGACAAAGTAACAGAAAAGAAAAAAAGATTCAAACTTTGATGTTCATGTTCCAGAAAATTTTACCCCAAGTCAAAAACCTCATTTTATTACTACCAACTTTGATGTTTAAGAACAAAAAATTCAAAACCGTTAACTAGGAAACCAAGAGCTAGAGATGGAGAGACCTGAAGAGCAGCTTCAAGGTCGGCCTCAACGACGCCGTAGAGACGAGCAAATGCGTCGCCGCCAGAGACATTGTTGAGGTCCTTTTGCTTATCGATGTCGTACTTCTCGTATTTCTTACATATCGTATCAACCCTCGTGATCAAATCGATCACACTCATCTCAAAAACTCTGTTTGTTTTGGCGACTGACTTGGATGTCTCTTTGTTCCTATGAAGGTGTAACCGATGCTGCACTGACAGTTTTGGCTTCAGAAACTCAGAAGTCAGAAAGAGAAAGAAGACGAAAAACGGACAGAGAGAGAATCTGATTCTAATTCCGAAGGGTACGGCGGAGATTCTAACGTTGTTTGTTTTGTCCTGATAAAGTAATCTGGTTTTACATCCAAAATCAATTGGCAATGGATGAAGTGGCCCAAACCCTTATAAACTTATAGGTGTACATACATGTCCATTTGCAAGCATAATTAGCTATAATGAGCCACGCTCATGGTACCACCAGGGGTACCAACGCCCACCATATGAGTGACTGGCGTAAAGACAGTTAGCCGGGTTACCGCCTGAGCCCCGGATCAACCCCAAAGCACCGCCGACGCGCCGCCACGCGCCGTGTCAAGATGGCATCAGAAGCTACTGAAACTGGGAACTGAAGCACATCAGTCCCACATCGAAAACAAAGAGAAGATCATCCTCTTCCTCACCTATAAAAGGTTCTCTCCTCTCTCCTCATTTATTACGCATTCAATACTTACCTACTGTCACTTTGTCAACATAAATACATTGACTAACTTAGGCATCGGAGAGTTGAAGACCGCCCGGCGCGGTCTCCCTCTGACGCCCATTGTATTTTATTTGACAGGTAACGGGAACCACTCACAACAAAGGTATCGATCCGCCCGCCGGATCAGCGTTAACTAAGGTCCAGCTATCGCTAGACTTTTAAACATTAACAATAGGCAAGGTCACATTTTTCCCATGTGAGATGTATATATTCTCAACATGCCCCCGCACGTGTGGCGAATTTTCAAGTCATACATGTGGACAACTTGGGTGACGTGGAGCTCGTGTGGCCGTTTGGCATGCACACGTGGATAACCCGCTCTGATAACAAGTTAAATATAACGAGATTGAGAGAATGAATTGTCTGATATATATTATTCATCTCACAATGAAGGTATATAAAGAAGAGTACATGAATATAACAGGTAAGTACTAACTATGAAATAATTACAATATATTCTATTCCTAACGTTAAGTTATGACTCATGCTAACACTCCCCCTCAAGTTGGTGCATACACATCAACCATGCCCAACTTGCTTAGTGAGTCATAAAACGCCTTCCTGGAAACTTCTTTGGTAAGTATATCTGCGAGTTGCTATTCAGATGGAACAAAAGGAAAGCTAATAATTTTGGCATCTAGCTTCTCTTTTATAAAGTGACGATCAACCTCCACATGCTTAGTACGATCATGTTGTATTGGATTCTGTGATATGTCAATGGCTGCCTTGTTCTCACAATATAACTGCATAGTACTTTTGAGTTTGAAACCCAGATCACGTAACAGATTTCTCAGCTACAGCAATTCACACACTCCGTGAGCCATACCTCTATACTCGGCCTCAGCACTAGATCATGCCACAACTTTCTGTTTCTTACTCTTCCAAGTAACCAAATTACCTCCCACAAATGTAAAGTAACCTGATGTTGACCTCCTGTCTGTAATATTTCCAGCCCAATCTGCATATGTAAAGCTACAAACTTCAAGGAGGTCGTTGTATTTAGAAAAAAATACTCCCCTTCCTGGAGCTGACTTCAGATACTTTAAAATTCTCATAACAGCATCCATGTGACTCTCACTCGGGTTATGCATGAACTGACTTACCACACTCACTACATATGCAACATCTGGTCTAGTATGAGCCAAATAAATTAAGCGCCTAACTAACCTCTGATAGCGAGCTCGATCAGTAGGTACCTGATCTGGATACTCAGCTAAATAATGATTCTGCTCAATAGGAGTATCAATAGGTCTACAATCCAACAAACTTGTCTCTGTCAGCAAGTCAAGAACGTACTTCCTTTGGCACAGGTAGATCCCTTCTCTCCCCCTGGCTACCTCAATTCCTAAGAAGTACTTAAGTTCACCCAAGTCCTTCATCTCAAACTCAGAGGCTAGTTGTCTCTGCAGTCTATCCATCTCAACAGTATCATTGCCGGTGATTACCATACCATCCACATAAATAATTAGAGCTGTTACCTTCTCTTGTTGGTGCTTGAGGAACAAGGTATGATCTGATCAGTTGCTCTGTTTGTAACCAACCTTCCGCATGAACTATGAAAATCTCTCAAACCAAGCACGAGGCGACTATTTGAGACCATACAGAGACTTTCTCAATTTGCATACAAAATCACCAGGAAAAGCAACTACATACCCAGGTGGAAGGCTCATGTACACTTCCTCAGCTAACTCTCCATGAAGAAATGCATTTTTGACATCAAACTGTCGGAGTGGCCAGTTTAAACTAGCATCAAACGAGAGCAGAACACGAATAGTGTTCATCTTGGCAACAGGAGCAAATGTTTCATCGTAGTCTATACCATACGTCTGAGTAAACCCCTTTGCTACAAGGCGTGCTTTGTACCGATTCACTAATCCATCTGCATTATGTTTCACAGTAAACACCCAACGACAACCTACAGCCTTCTTGCCTTGTGGTGGAGGCACAAGTTGCCAAGTATTGTTCTTCTGCAACACCTCCATCTCTTCCTCCATTGCCTTCCTCCACTTTGGATCCCCCAATGCATCCTACACTCTGTTAGGTACTGATACAACAGATATTTGATTCACAAATTATTCATATGACTTAGACAACCTCCTAGTGGACATATAATTGGCTACTAGGTATTTTGATTTGGCAGTACGAGTAGGTTCATATCTTTTGGCTGATTGACCTCGAGTGGTCCTATTTGGTAACACATATTACTCGACATTAGACTCACTATTGCTAGTACCAGTGGGTGGACATACCTCAAATGAGTGATCTTCAGTATCAGGAAGTTGTGGGTCAGGGGTAGAAGTGATGTCAGGAGGGGCAGTTGTGTCTTCAACTGCATTTTCAATGATTGAAACTGGTGTCTGGATGTTTGGAGCTTCTGCCTCTGGAGATGATGAGCTGATGCTCTCAACTGGATCCGTCAAAATACCTCCTACCTGTGCGACTTCTTCTCCGCTTCTGATTCCTCCCCCTCTCCATGATACAGCTCTTCAAAATATGAATTCTCCCCCTGAAGAGCTGTATCTGAGCAGGCAAAATAACTCATGTCCTCAAAGAAAGTAACATCCATAGTGACATAGTACTTTCTGGGGGACTGGATGATAGCATTTGTACCCTTTCTGATAACCTCCGTAGCCCACAAACACACACTTAAGCGCTCAGTCATCCAACTTAGACCGCTGGGTTTTAGGAATATGGACAAAAACCACACAACCAAAGACACGAGTTGGAAGATTATGAAATGAAGGTAAGGAGACATGAGATGCAAGAACCTCAAATGGAATTCTCCCCTGAAGGACACTAGATGGAAGACTATTGATAAGATGGGAGGAAGCATGAATAGCATCGCCCCAAAGATACTTAGGCATATGAGCACTAAAGAGAAGAGCACGAGCCATATCAAGTAAATGACGGTTTTTCCTTTCAAACATTCCATTTTGTTCTAGTGTTTGTGGACATGTGGTTTGGTGAACAATCCCATGGGTTTTGAAAAACTCTTGGAAAACATGATTAACATATTCTCCCCCATTGTCAGAACGAAGGACTTTAATGGTGCTATGGTATTGTGTTTGAACAAGAGTACGAAAAGTTTGAAAAGCTAGAAAGACTTCATCTTTGGTTTTAAGAAGAGCAACCCATGACAATCTCATACAATCATCAATAAACAACACAAAATATCTCATACCGGACACAGTGGGTTCTCTAGAAGGTCCCCAAACATCAAAATGAATCAACTCAAAAGGAATAACACTTTTATTAGAAATACTAGGAGAATAAGTAGCACGATGACTCTTGGCCAAGACACATGTTTCACAATGTAAAGCAGACTCATCCACACCAATAAACAGAGTAGGCAGGGCTTTTCTCAGAAGACTAAAAGATGGATGCCATAAACGGCGATGCCACAACCAAATTTCACTTAGCTTATCAGAATTCGAAGTCAAAGTGGCGCGAGACTGTGCTCCTGGTTTCTCCCCTGCGTATGTCTAATCCAGATGGAACAACCTGCCCTTCAGATACCCCCGACCGATTAACTCCCTGGTGAGAAGATCCTGAAAAATCACATACATAGGATAAAAGGTTACAGAGCATTTAGACTCAGTATTCAATTGTGGAACAGATATCAAGTGATGAGACAAGTTAGGCACATATAACACATTATGAAGTTCTAAAGTGAGAGTGATACGCACTGACCCTGACCCTAACACAGGAAAAGCCTCACCATTGGCATTGGTGACATAGGACACTGGTGGCGAAAACAATTCAGTAAAATATGATTTATCATAAGTCATATGGTCAGAGGCACCAGAATCAATAATCCATGTATCAGAACCAACAAAGTTAGAAACCTTTAAAGCCATACCAATCTTACCACTACCAGTTATAGAGGCTGTAGGAATAGCCCCACCTGCCGTATGATGATCTTGTCCAGCCACTCCATAGAAATCGGGTTCTTGAACCAATTGAACTGTAGCTGCTTTTGCCTTAGGACGATAACCTTGCTTTTTAGGTTTAAGATGCGGGTGCAGTTTCTAACAAGTCTCTCGAACATGCCCAATATCATCGCAATAAGAACACTGAGGACGAGGGCGGTGGGCAAAACCTGGTGGAGGTCCTTGTTGATAAAGTGGGACCGAATACTGCTGCTGGAGTAAAGGTGCTGCTGCTTGAATGGCTAGGCTAGAAACTTCAACTTGTGCCTGTTTGAGACTTTCTTGTTGAGATTCATCCTTACGAATATATGTAAAAGCTGTGGTCAAGGTAGGAGGGTCTGGCATTCTGAGCAACTCTCCCTTGGCACTATTATATATGTTTCGCATCAAGTCCTCTCAAGAATGCATGAACCTGCTCAAGTTCCTTCTCTTTCTGGTACCATGTAATATTCTCCTGATTCTTGATCTTGCAAGGACGCTTCTGATCAATTTCAGCCCATACATTCTTTAGCTTGGTGAAAAACATTGACACTGGTTGCCCATTCTGTTGCATTCCTGCAGCTTTGCACATCAGTTTATGAACCTGTATAAAATCAGACTCATTTGTATAGAGATCTCCCAGTGTCTTCCATATTGCCTCAGCGGTTTCACACTCCTCCACCATCTATAGCACATTCTTAGTCATGGCTCGAAACAGAATTGACATTACAAACCCATCATCGTCTTCCCACTTAGCATAGGCTTCCACATCATCTTTACTAGGAGCCTTGATTGTTCCAGTCACATGCCCCATCTTGTGTATCCCATGGAGATAAACCGACATAATCTTCTTCCATGTTCGGAAATTGGTACCGGTGAGTTTGGTACCCCCAAAAGATCCACCTTCTGAGCTCTTTACAGAAACCTCAACCTTCTAGACCTCACTGGTCCTAGAACTGGAACTCTGATCTTCTTTCGTTTCTCCCATTGAAATAGGCAACAACAATGCACAATGGAAGCAAGGAAAAAACACAAGAAACACTTACTGCTCAAGGTGTTTCAGAACCTAACGAATTGGGCTAAGGGTGGACCGGTCTATGGCTTGACTGAAACCTGGTTGGCTTGACTGAAATCCGGTCTGTGGGCACAGTCGAAATTGATCTGGGCAAGCGAAAATCGATCTGGGCGAAGATGAGCGATAACCTGAACTGAGGAAGTCGGACGACGCAATCTGGTAACCACAACGACACCGGGGACTGGGTCTGAACGACGGAAGACAGCAGCGGTCTGGACAGGGGACGAAGTCGATATGGACGGGAGATGAAGGTCTGGATGGGCGACGCCGGTCTGGATGAACGACGCGGATCTGAATGAGCGACGCCGGTTTGGTGCGATGAAGCTGTTATGCGATGGAGTAGGACGATGAGGACAACAACTGGTGCACGATGGAGCAGGAAGATGAGGACGGCCGGCCTTTGAATGAACAGATGACGTCGATCTGAAGAAGAGAAGACGAAAGGCGGTCTTTGGTTGAAGACGAGGCCAGTCGAGGAAAAGAAGACGTCTGCAGCGACGTCGTTTTGAGACTAACCCAAAAAATTGGGTTCTAACTCCTTAAACTTTGAAAAACTGAAATTAAAAGAGACAAAGTCTTTTCGGATCTTTGCTCTGATACCATGATAAAGTAATCTGGGGTTCACATCCAAAACCAATTGGCAATGGATGCAGTGGCCCAACCCCTTATAAACTCATAGGTAAGGTCTCATTTTTCCCATGTGGGATGTATACATTCTTAACATGTCCGACCTCTGACAGTCTGACAAATGTACTTCACTTTGTGTGATGCCATACTCTGTCCACAATGATTGCACTCCTAGTCTGCTAGCCATCAAGGCATCAATAATACGTTTCGGTAGAATTTGTATAAGGGGAAAGTTGTTGGTTTATAATTTCTTCTTTAGTTTGTATAAGGATTCTTCGTTACAAGGCTATACTCATTTCAGGTATGTAAACATGTTACAAGTTTAGACGTAGAGATAAAAAGAACATTGAGGTGCTAAAGCTAGGCCACGATAAATCCATAGATGGAACTTTTATAAAGGCGCTATACCTTGGTGCAAAGCCAACGATTTGATTTTTTTTTTTTTTTAAAGGAAGGAAAGAAAATACTGAACCTATACGTTCAAACTATTTATCTTATTAGGCCATTGATCAAATTATGCTTCAATTTAGGGGGAATGTTAACACAATTCTATCTCTATATTCTCCCTCACATCTCTATTCTTGAAAAACAAATTATAGTAATTTCACAACAATAAAAAAAAAAAAAAACAAATTAGTTATCTCTATTATTGACTTACAGTTAAATGTGTCCATGTGAAGAATGAATGAATCAGTTTGGGAATATTTCATTTCCATTAAGCTATTTACTTATCATATATAATCAAAATAAGAATGCAACTAATTACAATTGATGCTATTTACTTTATGTTCATGACGAAGTGGTGTTAGTTCAATGGTTCGAGCACCCACTACCTATGTACGAAGTCATGAGTTCAAGTCACCATGGAGGCAAAAGTGAAACCTTTTGATCCTCTTTAAAAATGAAATATATATATATATATATATTTACTTTATATTCATGAATCAAAATTAAAACTAATTTGCTTACTAAAATACCTCTACAAAAATAGGTGTTCATGAGGCTTTCATTTCTAAACATATTGCCTCTCTTGGTTATCAAATTGCGGTTTAGTCATTTCTGACAATGAGGTAGGACCCACATTCATTGCAAAACCTATATATGTTAGTAAACGCGTGAAAATTCATACACTAACATTATTCTCTTCATTTCTATTTTGATTCTAAATAAATAAAAGTGTCATAAGAATGTTATAGACTTTTCTAAATTATATTTAATGAAGTAGATGAACCACGTACGTACTACAAACACACCGCCCAAATCATCTTTCCCTTTCTCGCTTTGTTTGGCTAATGACGTTTTAGAATTGTGGTCATCCTTTTCTAGATGCAATCCATGTGGCACTCTTCTTCCTTTTATCAAACGACTCAAGATCAATCCTCCTCAACATTCCATTATTAAAGAAAGATAGGCCCTTTTGGTAACTAAAGAAAAGATATCATACTATTTGTGTTTCCAAAACTCTCAAAAAGAAGGATAAATTCGATCGTTAGCAACCAAAAAGCTGTAAAGAACAAAAAAAAAAAATTTCTATTTTTTTTACCTCGACTAGTAGCCTGAGATGACTTGGACAAGTCAAGGCCCGTCCTCTTTTTCAATCTAAACAATAAACGCATCATTTAAATACTCTTAAATTCTTAATAGACCAATAAACCCCCCTCCTCTGCTACTCCTTATTCGTTTTTCCCAAGTCCCTAGAATCAGAAGCTCCATGGTTTCAAATTCGATTCTTTGCTCCTCTCCCTCTATGAATCTCGGTCTTTTCCTTCTTTTTATATCCTTATTCGGACACTGTTATTCCTACGACGAACTGGGTCCTTCCACAAACAGCTTCACAGTTTCCAGCTTCAGCTACCCACCTACACTGCTCAAGAACTCTAATTTTCGCTATATTAGAGGTGCATGACTTACTTTTCAACCACCCTTTTTATGAATTTGATTCATTGCTTCTGTAATTCAATGGTTTTGGCGTGATGGGTCTTGCCGAAAATATTGACTTTACAGAGTGGCATTGATTTTTTTTTAATTTTTTGGTTGTTAAAACGCTCTGTTTCTAGATGTTAGGCTGTTTGGTTTCAAATTCTTAACGTTGGAGATTGAGTACTGTGTTAATGGTGTTGGTCAAATTTAGTGATGTTTCATGAGACTCAGGGGATTGGATTGAAGGGTCACTGGTCGTTCTGCTTTAATTCGAGTGAATTCAGTTGCAGATAATGTGTCTCCGTTTGTGTTTGTGAATTCAGTTTCAGATTCATGCGAACTATTTCTGGACAAAAAGATTCTGTCTTTGAATTTCTTTTTTCGTTGTCAGAACTATTAACATAGTATTCAATGATAGAGTTTACAATGTGTAGCCAGTAAGTGGCTTCAGAATCATCTAGAATTACTTCATACGTGATCATGTTATAGACTGAAGTCTGAAACATATCTCATTCTGTTTCTTGACTTGGGATTGGTTGAGTCACAAGGAACATGATTTCAGCATTTCCCTTTTCATATGTTAGAAGTGACTTCATCGCTCAAATATTCGGCTTCTTATATTCTTATGTAATTGCTGTTAATCTCGCCAATCAATTAGAACCAGAGGTTCACACAGCATTATGAGAAGATAACATTTATTTCATATCAACAGTTTATGCTATTACTCATGCAATTTTGTCTCATTACAGAAATGTGATGTTTTCCCTTATATGGTGGTTTATTTAGCTACTGAAAGTAGCAAAGTTATGCATTCACTACCATACGATCAATTATCAATTATAAGTGGTCAATAAAGATATGAAACTGTTCAATTGTGCTGAATCAAATGGAAATTTTAGTTTACATTCAGAATCATATATCTGTCATATCTTACTGGTTTTGGTTTTTTCTTCTAGTTGAACTGCCACCATGGTTCTCTTCAATGTCTATAGCAATGAACTCGAACGTAGACCTAGTAAGTATATTTATCAGGGTTTATATCTCCCATCCTTCCTTTTTTGATTCAAGGTGTATTTCTTTTGCACTTCATGTCTTATTATATAGGGCTGGAATCCTGAAGGTGCACTTGACTTATAGCTGATTTCTAAATGAAAGTTTGATTTTTGGATTGAACTGTTATTACTTTTTTTTTTTTTTACCTCAAACTGCTTTTCTTATGATATTCTTTTTGTCTTTTTTCTTTTCAATGATCCTTGCTTATAATCCAGAAAATAACCATAAAAAATACTATTGTAGCACATTATGTTTGCATCCTTGCTAATAGTTCATACTGTTCTCAGGGTCATGTAAACATAGAAAAGGTTCCTAAAATTACAATGCCTTTGATTTGCTTCAGGGAGGGTAGCCCTCCACTGCCCGATGTCAATACCTCTCTAACAGATTCGGGCCATCAAGGTACATATTTGTGCCTTTCTGCTCTATCTCATGTTTTTTATGCTGTGATATTGCAGTTCTCATCAACATGCATATAAAAAATATTCCACAACTAGATAGGAATTGCCAAAGGTTATGCTTGGCAACTTCTCTGTGACGACATTATTTCTCTACTATTACTTAATGTGCCTTGTCAGAAGGTCTCTGGATACTATACTGTCTGTACACAACATTGTTTCTATTAGTTTTGTGGTTTAAGTTTTCTATTTGCAGAGCTTTTCTGTGTTGAATGAAATTTCTCATTCTTCTTTTGTCTCCAGTTACAATTCCAATTGAATTGTAATTGGAAAGAGTATTGAATAGATTTTCTGCTGTGGCAGTTTTAGTTCCCTTTTACGATGGTTCACTTAAGGCAACACAAGCTCTTCAGAGTGCAGAGCAATGCTATCTTATGCAAAAGAATTTCACAGTGAAGTTGACAAATGAGCAGGTACCATGTAATCTCTTATGATATTATTCATTTATTTTGTTGTTGTAGATGCTAACTATGCTAACAGTACAATTCACTAGTTCTTTCATGTTTCCCTTTTTCTTCTGGAAAAGTTATTTTCCGAATCTTATGAAACTGTTGTTTAGATTTCTCCAGGAGTTTGGTATTTGGGTCTTTTCAATGGTATTGGACCTACAAGGACGCAATCAAAAATGGTACAAGTTAACATCCTTAAAAATATTTTTTGCACTTTTACTGTAAATTTAATTCTTCTTTTGGTCGTATACTGTGCCTCTTTGGTGTAGTGTTAATCCTGGATCCACGACCAATTATTTCGACATTTAGTTTATTTGGTTATAATTTTGCATTTTCATAAAAGAAATTATAATAAGCACTACCATGTTTATTTCTTTTCTATTATGTATTTATTAAATGCAATTATGCAAATGATGATGAGCAGGTACTTGGGAGAAATGCTTGCTAAATTATGATAGTAACTAGAATTTTGAAAATCATGAAACAGTTGAAGCTGATTATCTGATGTTTATTTTGTTGATTTATTTTTATTTTTATTATTATTATTATTATGTTTTTTTTTTTTTGCAGTTGTAGTTATGCTGTTTTCCCCCTTTTTACTGATGGTTCTATTATGCATCAATGTATGATTATTTCTTTCATATAAACACTGACTAAGGTTCCTACATTTACTATCCAGATTAACCGTGGATCTCAATATACCTTCAGTGCCAACATCACAGTTGAAGGATGTAAAACTGAAACCATGTGGGGCCAGTATTGCAACCAGACAATTTATCCTCTTTCTTGTTCTCTATCTGGCAGCTACAATCCTGCAGAAAATTCTTCAGAGGCTAATTTGTACAACAGTACAATGGGTTATGGTATTTCTTGCAAAAATGATTTTGAAACTTCTTGTCAAGGAGATGGGGAACCAAAGTTTTACTCTTTGGATGTGGTGGGAATATCACAGGAGTTAAACATTGTGGCAACGGATGTTTGGTTAAATGAAACATTATCAAATAACACTAAGAATGGTAGTGATATTAATTTAATGTGTTTTGCACGTCACGGTGCAATACCTTCAGAATCTCTGCATGATTATTCCAGTAATATAAACAATAATCCTTTGGTCATTAACTTTCCAAAGGTTGGCCGCTGGTATATTACTGTTTTACCTGTCAACCTCTCAAAAGTGCTTGGAGGGAGTTTAGATACTTCCATAAAAGTTTGCTACTCCATGGAATCAAAACTGCTTGAATGTCCACTGGGGAAGGCTGGAGCAAATTGTACATGGGAAACATACACCCTTCAGGTGGGCTTGCTGATAATGAATATATACCTTATTCTCTAGTTTGTTTTGTTTGACATTTATAAGGACTGTGAATCTGTAGCATAAGGTAAAAAGATAAGTATGTAAATCACCAGTTAATTTGTACTAGTGGTTATATGATGGCCATGCATATAGCAGTTTAGTGATATTAGATGAAGTTAAGCATGTCATATTGTCTTAATCACTTTAGTTTAACGGCTCTAAAGTTCTTTTTGCAGTATTTTATCTTTATGTTGATGCTTCAAGAAACTTATTCGCAGGATAATTTATTGACAAGCTGAGAATCATTGTCTGCAGACGGTTCTGAGGAAAGGTTCAGGCTTCTTTGAGTCCTACTATTTGCCTGACGGTGGAAAAGTATCTTCTGACTCAGCCAATTTTCCACTTGATTCGCTTGTAACCAACACATCGATTGGCGAAAAACCAGATAATACCTGGACTTATTTTGCTCTCGACATTCCTCGTGGTGCAGCTGGAGGAAATATGCACATTCGATTAACATCAGATACAAAGATTAATTACGAAGTATATACTAGATTTGGTGGATTACCATCTCTTACCAGCTGGGACTACTATTATGCTAACAGGACAAGCAATAGTGTTGGCTCCATGTTTTTCAACTTATATAACTCTAGTGAAGACAAGGTTGATTTTCACGTGTTGTACGTCAGAGAAGGAACTTGGAGTTTTGGACTTAAGCATCTAGACACCACCAGTATTGCTTCCAAAGTTCAAACTACCATGTCTCTTTCCCTTGAAAGATGCCCTAGAAGATGCTCCTCACATGGAAAATGCGAAAATGTCTTAGATGCTAGTGGATTAACATCATACAGGTTTGTGCTCAACCCTCCTCTTACGAATTTTCCTCATCTACTAGTTTTGATTTTATTTTTTTATTTTTTTTTTAGCAAACTTGAAATAGTAAAGACAGCAAGAGAAGTTTTAAATTTTTTAAGCAACCGAAAAGAAAAAAAGAAAGAAAAGGAATTAGAAGCATAGCTGACACCTTAATATATATTCTTTTCAGTCATTATGATTATTTTAATTTGTTAATACTAAATTTTTCTCAGCTACTGCTCATGTGACCGGGACCATGGAGGCTTTGATTGTAGTATTGAAATTGTATCTCATCATGGTATGTGTTCTTTTTCAGTTAAATGAAATGTTGTCTTTGCTGTTGGTCTTTCTTAATCTTATTATGATCTGTTCTCAATGAGTCTGATCTTTTTGTCATAGGACTGGTAATATGAACTTTCAACCAGAAAGAAATGCTAGAGCCTTTAAAACTTTTGCAAAGCTTGTGTCTTTTAGCTTGGCAAAGCAATTTAGATGATTCCTTCAACAAGAGATTGCCAAAAATTTGTACCACTCAAGTTTAACTGAAAAAATGTTATGGAGAATAACTTATACTATGTCCAAATATTTTATGTAGTCTGTTCGGTTAACATAGTCCCTGAAGCAGATGTAGTTAGTTTGTTTGATGTTGTAGGATCTAGATGGCCATCTTTGTGTTATAAAAAGAGCTGTATGTTTGCCACAGTGACTGCTGTAAATCCCTCTTATAGATGACAAATTTTTACAAAATTGTTATTCATACTGGAAACTAGTTCCAGGGTTCAGTGTTATGCTCTACAATGGCTCTTCATCTAATTCTCTGTGTGAAATTTGACATAGGGCACATATGGCAATCAATTTTTCTTATCGCATCAAATGCTGCAGCAGCACTTCCTGCCTTCTATTCCCTTCGACAGAAGGTAATATTCATACTTATAACTTGGCTTTGCCTTGATTCACATATCTCAAGACTTCTAGAAAGAAAGAGAATTAATATATTATGGAAAAAAATGAAAAATAATCCCTTCACAACAATACTGCTGCCTTCTATAAGATAGAAGTCATAGAACTGATGTCATGATACTGGCTGAACTCAATTCCAAATTTTTTATGCTCTTCATTATATCTCCTGAAGTATTTTTCATATTGTGTTTGCTTTGATGATTCTAGGGTAGGTTTCTTGTATTTGTATATCCATCTCTTTGGGCATTTGTTGATATGGATTATTGAACCTTAACTATGTTGTTTTTTCAACTGGAAACCTTTTCTTTTGAAAGGAATATCATGTTTATGTACATTTTCATAAAAACAAAATAATGATTTTTTATGTATAGGCGTGGTCAGAATGGGTGATATATACATCTAGTGGAATTGCAAGTGGAATTTATCATGCCTGTGATGTGGGAACATGGTGTCCTCTGGATTTTAATACTTTACAGGTACACATGCACATCTATCAAATACAGTATAATTAGTAGTTTAGAGTTTTTACCATTAGTTATCTGAAAATGTTTCAGTTCATGGACTTCTGGCTGTCTTTCATGGCCGTAGTGAGCACATTTGTGTACCTAGCTACAATGGATGAAGCTCATAAGAGAGCAGTCCTCACAGCTGTAGCAATTTTTACTGCCCTTATGGCAGTTACTAAGGCCACAAGGTACGTTGAATTGATAGGACATAGATTAAGTGTATTTAAAATCTGAGCAAAAAAATGTTAGTATCGAGTCAAGCACCTGACTAGACTCTTTGCAGGACGTCCAATATTGCGATTGTAATGTCAATTGGCATTTCGGCTCTTCTTCTTGGATGGCTGATAGAATTAACAACCAAGTATAGGTCATTTTCCTTTCCGGTTGGATTCTCCTTAAATATAATTGAGAGGTGTGTTTCTTAACTATATCAATCATTACTACTGCTTAGAAACCTCATCGATATTAACTCTGTATGCAATCGATACATCATACATATAAAAAATAAATAAATAACTCCTTTTTGAGTAGTATGATGAATGCATGAATTTTGTTTACATTGATTTGATGTGTATATTGATTATTTGATACATCTTTTTATCTACCACTGGCATTTCAGTTTTGAACATATCATTGATTAGCTTATTTTCCATTTAAATCTGATAGACCTTAATAAAACTTGTTAGGCCCATACAATTATGTTCACCCAGTCAGTTGCTGACCAAATAAATTGTGCTCAACTACCCTTAAATGTAAATTCAATGGTGGAGAGAATTATTATTAAGTAGTTTTGCTTTCCACCATTGGATTTACATCCAATGGTAATTGAGCACAATTTATTTGGTCAGCAACTGACAGGGTGAACACCACTGTTGGCCCATATATCAAGATCACTGTTTATTATATTTGGAGCAACCCGTGGAAGGGTAAAATGTTATCTTGATATACGTTGAGTATAATAATAACTTCTGTGGATGAACTATGTCTGTGCTTGTCCATTGCATTTCCTTTTCTTCAAAATAACCAAGAGATTATGCAGGTTCCAAGGTGTTAGAGGATGGCTCAAAGATCTTATTAAGACAGTTTTCAAAAGATTTCGCTGGGGCTTTGTACTCGCAGGTTCTACTACATTAGCCATGGCAGCAATCAGCTGGACACTGGAGAGCACTGAAACCTACTGGATTTGGCACAGGTACAACAATATCATGAAAAATTTCCATTGCCTTCTTGCTCTGGCTCTCTCTGTTTCATGATTGATTGATCGCTGCCTTAAATAATTTGCAGCCTTTGGCATGTCACCATATATACGTCTTCCTTCTTCTTCCTTTGCTCAAAAGCAAGTACTGAGAGTACTGAAAATACTGTAGATACTAGTATTGTAGATACCGAGAGTCAGAGACCCCCAAATGGAGCCTATGAGTTGACTAGGCAGGATTCATTTCCAAGAAGTTGATAAAGAGCGGAAGCAGGGTAAGAATTTTGCAGAGTTAAGGGTTGTAGAAAAAATAAATGATTTTTGTCAAGGCCAAAGAGAATAAGAGTTCTGTGATTGCATCTTAGAAGCAGTTTCATGAACTGAATAAGTTAATTTATGTCATCGGATTAGCTAGACCCTACAGGACTATTTTCTTTTCTTTTATAAAGGGTAGATTGTTTGGGGATATGTCAAATGTATAGAGTATTCTTTAGGGCCTTTGGCGAAGATTGTAAGTTTATGACATTAAAGACAAAGATCATTGCAATTTGTTCATCCAGTGTAAATGGTAGTTGATAATGAAGCACTGCAGTTTTGCCTTTGTTTCTTTCTTAGTTGTAGTTTAATTATTCAAACTTCAAACTCTTTTGATCGCCACCATTTGGTGACTTGCCCAGTCAAGGTTGGGGAAAATCAGGATAACAAAACAAAATTCCCAGAAAAAATGGAAAAGATTACACATGGGCAGATATAATGTGAAAGACATACATAAAGTACAAAATATTCTTTGCACACTAATGGTTTTTGAGGGTTATACCATATGGTATTTCAACTGCTCAAATACAATTTGCTGTTGTTCTCTACATAACCCCCAAGAATAGTAAACAAAAATTCCAGAAACACTCAAAACAAGCATAGTGCAATATCAATCTAGGTATGCTATACACCACTCAAACCTAAAGAATAAATTGACTTGGGTCTATAGCAAGCTGATTGCATCCTTCAAAGCAATGGCTTCAGATCCAATTGTCAAGAAATTATTTTGCTTTCCACTGAGGCTTACTAACATATTCACTGTTTGGTTCTTTTTTTGAAAACAAAACTTTGCTTGGTGTTCAATCTCTCACACACAGATATCCATCCATTCATTGGGAGGCCTTCACTTGAAGGCTCTAATGATTTTGTTACTCTGTTAAAGTGCTCCTTTGCGAACGGGTGGAAGATGAACGAAAGTCTGGAACTGATATCTCTTTATAGTCCTTTCGGATGCTCCAGAGGATCTCCGCGCACCTCTTCATGCTAGGCCGGTGCTGTCTACGTTGAGCCAAGCATTGCAAGGATAGTTCAAGAATCTTTTCAATGGCTAAATTATTGGCTGCACTCTTTTCCAGCCTGGGATCCAAAATTAAAAGAGCATCTCCATCACTAAACTTCTTCATAGCCTGCATAATCAACCCAAGCCACATTTTACTTTCCCATGTAGCTCAACTATATTCATTTCAAGGATTAAGGTATTAGTCTGTAAGTAATACTATACGCTGAAAATTTTGAAATAGAAAATAAGAGTAGAGTGACTAGAGATCAGAAGAGATGAGAAATTCGCACCCATTTTGCAGTTATCCGTTCCTTGAGTTCCCGTTTTGGTTCAATCGGACGCCTGCCTGTAACTAGTTCAACTAGTAACACACCAAATGAGTAAACATCACTCTTGTCTGTAAGTTGATAGGTTCTGAGGTACTCAGGGTCCAAGTAGCCAGCGGTGCCTTTAACTTGAGTAGACACATGAGTGGCACCTGAATCACTATCAGCAGCAAGCCTAGCAAAGCCAAAGTCAGCTACCTTTGCCCTGAAGTTCTCTGTTAGGAGAATGTTGGAAGATTTTATGTCTCTATGGATTATCGGATGATCTGTCAAGTAAATCGAATCATAGTCCAGTTAGATCCTTCACACAGATTCCATAACTCTTAGAGATGAAGAACTTATAGTTTCTAATTCTATGCTTCTTCTACCAGACAAATATACCTGTGTACATATGAAGATAGGTGACACCATGAGCCACATCGATTGCAATGTCAAGCCGCGCCCCAAGGTCAAGAATGTTGCCGCGCAGACCTGCATTATGCATTTCTATGACATTCAGACACTTAAAGGCAAAATTCGGGAACCAAAAGCGCGAAAAACCCAGTAATACAACTTACAATCCAAATGTTCTCTGAGGGTTCCATTAGGAACGTACTCCACAACCACAACTTTCTCATCTTCATACTCCACATACCCATAAAACTTGACCAGGCTCAAATGCTCCACCTGCGACAGCATTTGAATCTCACTCTGGAATTCCACACCCAAATGCTTGTCATACACACTCTGCACATTCAACATCACAATGCACTTGATCAAACCCCAAATAGGAAACATTCACCCACTCAGAAATCGAAAAAACTTGTAAACGAAAATTCTACCAAACCTTTTTGGCACGCTTAATAGCAACAAAGGTCCCGTCTTCAAGCCTCCCCTTGTAAACTATCCCAAAGCCGCCTTGTCCGATCTTGGCAGAGGGAGAGAAGTTATTTGTGGCCTTGTAGATTTCATCCATGGTGAACTTCACACACCCAGCCTGTCTCTCACGTCTCGAGTTATTCGAACTGGCGTAAGCTCCCCGACTCGAACCAGAACTGCGTCTCCTCTCACTCCCAGCTCCAGATGCGTCCGAAATCACTAGCAAAATAAGCAAACATAACAAACCAATCATTCATCTCAGATCTCCAAGATTTACGTTTAGTGTCTGACGAGGAATATGGATATGTTATTACCAGAGTGAGGTCTGAACTCCCCGGAGTCGCCGAAGCTAGCGGAGCTCTTGGTCTCGGGAGGAGTGAAGCAGCCGACGAAGACTCCGACGACGGAGCGAGCTGCGACTGCGACTGCGCTCTGGCCGGAGGTGGACCTGCGTGCAGTGGATGCGTCGGAGTAGGATGAGGGGGTAGGCGAGTAGGGGAAGCGGTCAGGCGTGCTCCGAGCATCGGAGCTGGAGTTGCGGTGGCGTCCGTACGACGGAGTTCGTCTCATTTGATTTGGGAGAGAGCGAGAGAGAGAGACAGCGAAGAGACGTAGAAATGGCGGGTAGTCGTCAAAGTTGTCGGGAGAGAGAGAGAGAGAGAGAGAAGAAGAAGACTTTGATTTTTCAAAAGGTCCCCAGCCAATGAAGCCAACTAGGACCAAAGTAATTAATATATTCTTCTTCTTTTTTTATTTATAAAACAATAATTGGATCTTAGGATTTTCTTGCATTTTTGGATGAACTTTTTGATGTTCTTTTAATAGGAGGGGCTGTCCACTTGTATATATTCCATACTATTTTTTTTCATCATTTTGTCACTAATCTGATAAATGTGGACGATTTCAAGTTTAAATCTCCTCTTTTACTATTAAAAAAAAAAAAAAAATCCTTGTTTGATGTCTTAACATCTTTGTCAAACCCTTTATATGGTTTACGTATAATGTGGAAAATGAAGATAGATTACAAGGAGTAAATGCTTGTTTCTCTATTGGTTTCTATCATTTTATCACTAATCTGATAAATGTGGACGGTTTCAAGTTTGAATCTCCTCTTTTACTATTTAAAAAAAAAATTCCTTATTTGATGTCTTAACATCTTTATCAAACCCTTTATATGGTTTACGTATAATGTGGAAAATGAAGATAGATTACAAGGAGTAAATGCTTGTTTCTCTATTGGTTTCTATCATTTTATCACTAATCTGATAAATGTGGACGGTTTCAAGTTTGAATCTCCTCTTTTACTATTTAAAAAAAAAAATTCCTTGTTTGATGTCTTAACATCTTTGTCAAACCCTTTATATGGTTTACGTATAATGTGGAAAATGAAGATAGATTACAAGGAGTAAATGCTTGTTTCTCTATTGGTTTCTATCATTTTATCACTAATCTGATAAATGTGGACGGTTTCAAGTTTAAATCTCCTCTTTTACTATTTTTAAAAAAAAAAAAAAAATCCTTGTTTGATGTCTTAACATCTTTGTCAAACCCTTTATATGGTTTACGTATAATGTGGAAAATGAAGATAGATTACAAGGAGTAAATGCTTGTTTCTCTATTGGTTTCTATAATTTTATCACTAATCTGATAAATGTGGACGGTTTCAAGTTTGAATCTCCTCTTTTACTATTTAAAAAAAAAATCCTTGTTTGATGTCTTAACATCTTTATCAAACCCTTTAAATGAAGATAGATTATAAGGAGCAAATGCTTGCTTCTCTATTGGTTTCAAATCCTTGATTATGACGCATAAAAGAGAGAATTTATTAAAGATTAAACCAATCTTCTCAAATGTCAAATCCAGCGTATATAATGCCTTGAACTAGTCTTATATAATTTTGTTTTACATAACTTTGTCAAAATTCTCTAGTAACCATGAAATTTCAAACGGGACCCAGTGTTTTGAAATTGTCCATGTGAGATTGCCTTTGTTAATAATTTCTTTTACTACCTGGATTTAACAAATTCCTGATAAAAACATTTGGACCGACTTTTTCTCATCCTTGCAATAATTCTACCAAACATGGAGAGTAAAAGGTAACTGTTTACGTACACATCCTACCAGACAATATGAATGCAAATTATTATTGATATGAGTCATGTCACATCCATAACAAAATATCAAAATAAAATAAACAAACTTGTCCCAGCATTTATAACAAATTGAATATATATATAAATAGGAGTGAGTGGGATTTTGATAGATGAGGAACAAATTGATACTATATAAATTCATCTGTGATGCAGATAGAAAACCAGCAAGTTACTCCAGAGTTTCTGAAATTTAAAAAAAAAAAATAGACCCAACACTTTGATTACAAGTTAATCAACTATATCTTAGGGAGGAAATTGTCAGAATACTAATCAGTGGTTGTTAACTGCAAGTGGCTCTAGAAATTGACAGGATTCTACAGTTTGTTGCATATTGCCAGAAATTGACAGGATTCTACAGTTCGTTGCATATTGCCAGAAATTGAAGGAAACCTTCCAAAATTCCAATCTAATATCTCTTTTCTGAGAAAGACAGCTTATATAATGATGTGTGATTTACTTGGTGATAGTAATTTACTATCAGCTTCTACGAAACAGCAAAGAAAAAGATATGCATTGGTTAAACTTTTAAGAATAAGGTAAATCAGAGATTGACTTGGTCCACCCATCCCAGTTATAGGCCATATCAGATGATGAAAAGCATTGAGCTTGTTATGTCATTATTCACTTTACCTCTTTGGATTTACATGTTTGGCGATGGAATAGGCTGGAGTTGCAAGAACTTGATTCTTCGAATTGGCCTCAACCTAGGGTCTCTTGCTTTCTAACATCCAGCTGAAACAAGATAGCAACTGTCAGCTCAGAATCTTGAAAAAATATGCAATATCAAATCATAATAGACTCGATCGTCATGTTCATATGAAATATATGATTTCTACATAGTGAATGTGGTGAAATTGTTTAGAATTGCATATTAATGATATATTCTACAAAGTAAGCATGTAAAATTCTAATGAGACATGAAGACTTTAAGTAAATGGAAAAGGCTGCAGAACAGATCACGAAGATATGAGACATGAAGATCTTACATCTCACGAAGATATGAGAACAGATCATTACATCACAAGGGAGTCACTGACTAATTAGAGTGCTCATTTTCAAAGCAGAGCTCCAGATCAGTCAGGCAAACTTCAAGCAGATTCATCCAGAACTGTATCTAACTTAATCACTGATCCTACATATAATTCTTCTCCAGTTCGATCTCCTTCATCACCCTGAGCAACATCCCTAGCATAACCTACACCTGTGATGCTTGTGGGTGGGACTCATCACCTGATACAAACGTATGAATGTCGCCGCGTACCTCCAGCCAGCTACAACCTGGAGCTTTCTGATCACAACTGTACCTCGATCATCATTTGGCGTACCCTTGCAACATCAGCCCAATGACCTTCAGTAGAATAGATGTTAGACATGAGAGTACAATTCACAGGTTTGTTTGGTTCTAATGTAAAAAGCTTTTCTGCAGCCCATTTTGCTAATCCTACATTTCCATTGACTTTACAAGCCCCTATGAATGCTCCAAATGTACTTGGATCAGGTTTGATTGACATCGAGGTCAAAACAATGAAAGCCTCATCCAAAAGACCAGCTCGCCCAAGAAGGTCAATGAGACAGGTATAATGCTCGGAATCTGGAAAAACTTGATAGTCATTAGTCATTAATTTAAAGTAATGAAGCCCTTTCTTTACTAACCCTCCATGACTACATGCAGAAAGAACCCCAAAGAAAGGCAATTCCATCGGGTCTTATGCCATAAGATAACATTTTGTCAAAAATCTGAGTAGCTTTGGCAAGACCATGGAATGCATAGGCACATATAACTGAAGTCCATGTAACTAGATCAGGCTCAATAATCAAGTTGAAACATTTAAATGCAGGAGCAATACTACCACATTTGGAGTACGCATTTATTAGAGCATTAGCAATTGACGAAAACAGATGAAACCCCAATTTAACGATGTAACTTGTAAGCATGAACTTCCCATTGGGTTCCAAACCTCAAAAAAGAAAAAGAGTTCTGCGCAAAATATTTGTTAGGCTAAAATTAGCCCAACCCTCCTTACGATCCTGGCTACGTCCCTGGATGTAAGCATGAACTTCCATAAGTTCATTAGCAGATGGTACATTGCCACATGTGCGAACAATGCTTGCCAGAATAAACTCATCAGGATAAAAATGTTCTCTAAACATTTCCCACAGAAGTTTTACCGCTTGAATCCCTTTTCCATGCTGTCCATATCCCACAATTATAGTGTTCCAAGAAACAACATTCTTGATGGACATCGCATCAAAAGCCTTGCGAGCATTGCCTATGTTATTAAACGACTGTCTAGTAACAGTGCCATGATGATGCTTTCCGGGTTCACAAGATCCCCAAGTACTACTTGCACCTAAGCAGGCTGCTAAATGTAAACTCATCCCCCTTAACACCCTCCAACCTCGTCACATTGAAGACCCCAAAGGCCCCTTCTGCCAAAGAATTTGAAGCATAGCAATTCACCATCACATTCCACAAAACCTGATCTTTCTATAATACAGAATCAAAAGCACACCTTGCATCTTCAACTAAACCAAATTAATTTTGCGTACAAACCAACAAGAGCGCTACCCACAAAGCAACTCAAATCAAATCCTAACTTCACCGCAAAACAATGCAATTGTCTATCAATCTCTACATCCTTCAACTCTATGCAACCGCGCAACAAACCATTAACTGTTATATCATCCGGACCAGCTGTTTTCCAACAACATTCTCCTAAAATAAGAAAAACCCAGAAACAAATTCGACTCATAATTACTGCTACAGTCAACAAACCCAGTAATTAACGCATTCCAAGCCGCCACATTTCTCACAGGCATTTCACCAAACAGCTTCTGTGCCTAATTAAAAGCCTTGCATTTGACTTATACATTGAGAATTTGGAGCAAAAGGAATAGGCCACGTGAGCCATTGGAGCGGGTCATTTGGAACCCAGATTATGCAAATGAATGGGTTTTTTTGGGTTTAAATACCGCATACTATTTTCTTTGTTCACCTTATTATTTTCTTTGTTTAGAAATATCCTTACATGACATATCTAATTTTTAAAAAAATATTCTTATATTGTCGCTGGTATTAGTTGGGTGCCCTTTTCAAGACCTCTTCAAATGGATTCACTGATGGTGGAATGATATATGATATATCGATGTTTCATGGAGCTAGTACAAAATCAAAGATACTAAAGTGTCTAGATTGTGGCACATTTTTAGCATGTTTTTTTTGGTTCGTTGGAGTTCAGTTGTTTAAGAATATATTAGAGATGGATGCTTAGGGTACTCTACTGTTATATGGTGTGAAACCTATTTTGTGTAGTGGAAAGTGCATTGATAGAGGAAGCAAGGACCTTATTTTCGCTTCTTTTTCACAGTTTTATGTACATATTACCTCTAAGAAATGTATTCAGGCAGCGCATATTTTAGTAATGATCGCGCTTTTGTTTCCTGCATTTCAAGTTAGGGTAGAGGAAGAACCACAATAGTTTTTCCCATATACGTATATCTGTTGTAACTATCTCAATTGTGTAATGCAATTTTCTTCCCTTCAAAAAATAATAATAATAATAAAATAAAAATTAAAAGAAATTATTTAATGAAAATCTCTCATTTAATTTATACCAATAAGAAAAATACAATATATTACAGTTTCCTAACGAAATCATAATCTGATTCACTTTTCATTTTTTTAATTCTCTCTTTCAGTTTCAATGTTTGTCTATGTTAATCAATGTCAAAAGAACAGTAAGTTAACACCTGTGAGCAGTGAAGAAGAAAATGATTTTTTTTTCGTGTTTTTAGTTTTTGCTTTTGGCGTTCACAAAGTGTATTGAAAAGATATTGAACAAGTTAACATTAAGGTTGTTTTTGTGAATTGAATAACAAATTAACGATAAAGAGAGAACGAAAAGGCAAAAAAAGAAAGTAATAAATTCATACTCAGGTGGAGAAGATGAAAATTAACATTAGCCAATGAGAAATTAAGTAATTTTTGTATTTAATTAATTAGTTATATATTTAGTTTTTCTTACATATCTGAATTTTAACAAAATTGTCACCCTAAGCCGTATACGTTTGTTGCACCCAAACCCTAAGCCTCCGGACTCCTTCTTCCATTTTCACGACAATCTCTGACTCCCTTCTCCCACTTTCACGTTAATCTCATCACCATGCGCAACATCGATGCAGTCACGGCCTCATTTGCGACTTCCCTTGTCCTAGCGAGGGGTGGCGAAGTGATTGACATCTTAGCGATAGCTTGCGGCTCTCAGCGCCGTGCCTCGCAATCCTATCTTTTGGCTCACCCTTTAGCAGTGAAACTGGCTGCTCTGAACAATCTGAAACGCTTTTCTAAGCTTGTTTGGGCGCTTGACAGGGATTTCAAGATTTAATAGTAAGCACTGAATAGGTTCGTGCTGAGTTTTGATCTACTCCAAGATAGAAACAAAGTATTGAAGGGAGGTCCTTGGAGATTCAATCATGCCCCGATAGTACTCCGACAGTATGATGGTGTTACACCAGTTCAGAAGGTGGACATGAACTCACTTTATTTCTAGGTACTCATCGCGGACATACCGCCATTATATGAGGTACGTCATACTATCATGAACATCACCTCTGAAGTTGGAAAATTTATTGAATTGGATGACAAGCTTTTGGACAATTTTGGGAAGGTTAGGTTTTGCATGGGATTGACAAAATTTTCTTCCTAAAAAAGGCTCTGAAACTAGGTGCTAATGTTGAGGCTGAAATTTCATTCTTCTTTGAGAATCTTGTGGGTAAGTGCAAGGCCTGTGATCTCATTTTCCATGAAGAGGGACGCTATCATAAGACTGATGGTAGGGCCCTACCAAGGTTAGAACATGGTGGCCAAGAAAAGAAACCCGAAATCCTTACCGCTTCTTTGGGTTTTGCCAACAGCAAGTTTGTAAATGGAAACTTCAATTTTCAAGGTACTCAAACACCTATTTTGCCTCCTGTGAGCAAAGTGCTATTTGGCTCTAAAGAAGCTGCTACTGGTTGCAAACATGTGCTGCTACGCGACCATGATGCCAGATCCTCATTAAGTACAGATTCCTCTCACATTGGTTCCAGTCAATAATATGGTGCTTACCAAACGGGATGGGCCTGCGTCACTGTGTGCATCCTAAAAAAAATTGAAAGTACTGCTGCCAAAATTGTTTAGCACACAGTATGGTTGTGCTTGGAAAGAAATTGAAGATGCTGGAATTCATTACCAAGTTTACTACTAAATCACTTTGGACGGTTAAAGCTCAAGGTAGTATTTTGGTCCTTGAAGAACATAGGACTAAAGGGAAGACTAAACCGAAGAAGAAAAGGGGAAGGCCTCTTGAATCCAAGAACAAGAATCCTTCCAAAGCAAAGAAAGTTGCAGAGGTACAAGAGCTCTGTCTGGCCTATCTTACGGTCTTGCCAAGCCTCCAAGTCCTAGTTTGAAGGGCAAGAAGAAAATTTACGTCCTTTATTTTGAACTTTGCCTATTTACTATGTTTTTGTTTTATAGTTTATAGGGTCGATGTAATAAGTGAGCATGGATTGTATTAATGAGTAGTGTTATCATGTATACCACTTTTCTTATCTGCCGTCTGCATCAGGGCAGTGAAAAGGTATATAATATACCGTTCTAGCTTGAGTTAATGGAAACCGTTTTGATTTGATTCCAAAAAAAATAAATTAATTATTTGAATTTTAAAAAATAAGTATACTTATTAATCATTTGATACTTGAATAATATAATTTTTTAATAATTTAAATATTAATAGAGTGAAATAAAAACACAATAGGATGACAATAGCCGCATTTAAATAAAAACCATCTCTTTATTTTTTTTCATTTATTTGTCCGATGTTCAGTTGCTACATTGGGCACCCATATTTTAAAACCATGTAGGAGCAGCGGGAGTAGGGCATGCAGGGCAACAACACTGGCGGTTCACGCATGTGCACGCAACTCCATGGGGATGAGGACAGTCTGACTTAGGATCTTGACACCCAGGAGCGCCTATGGGGCCCCTAGCCTCCGCGGCAAACTGCAAACCTGCCACCAAAGAATTTCCGGTATCAGATTAAGAGTTCCAAAACCAAGTCCAAGACTACACACACATTAAACATCAAGTCAGCCAAGAAAAAATCTCTGATAAATTTATTGGTAAAAAATTTACATTATATACTGTCACAAAAATGTTGGTGTAAGAGAATATTGGAAGTATGAATAGTAGTTTTATATTTTTAGATAAATTAAGACTATTTCTGAGAATGGGAGTCTGAAATATTTCCTTGACTAAATTTTAAACATAATAAATTGATATATATATATATATATATCCAAATAATAAGGGTTATAATTTGTAATAGCTTACTAAGTGCAATGATGAAGAGTATGCCCAACAAACCGATTCTTGAGAAAGACTTGTCCATGTCTATTTGGATTTGTAAGATACCAAGAGTGTATAATATTTCTGTGTTTTGTTTCGACTTGATGTTTAGCACTACTATGGTCTATATTTATAGCATTTGGCCAGGTGAAGCTAGTAAATAAAATTGGTATTTCAAACTTTCAAAGACCGGTGGTTTATGACCCAATCATTGATAACAATCATAACATGGTCCAATACATCATCAGATTCTGTATACACTAAAATTGAAAGATTTCTTTCCTCTTCCCTTATACAAATTATAATATATACATTAAAAAATTTCCTTATATGTTTGGAAGAGAAATGTTAATTATATACTTAAATACATGTACTTGATAACATGATCTAATATGCATTATTAGATTCTATATACACTAAAATTGAAAATTAATTTTGTTTCTCTTTCTTTCCTCTTCCCTTATACAAATTAATACATTAATTTTCCTTATATGTTTGAAATAGAAATGTTAATTATATACTTAATATGTGAAAATACACTCAATGACTTAATTATTACTTAATATGTAAAAATACACTCAATGACACTCATATACATGACATGTCAAATTCACTACATAAGTGTTTCTAACTACCATCATACTAGCTACATTCATTTGTTTCGTAATTGACTAAGAAATTTATGTTCAACCCAATAGGATATGAATCCCATAGTGAAAAGAATTAAAGGGGGTGTGTTCAATTCATATTTTTAAAGATTTTGTTTGAGTTTTTATAATCCATAAATTTACTTAATCTATGGATTGTTTAAATTCTATATGGACTCTAATTTATTCTAATGGATTGATTTACTAGTATTTATTTAGATTTTACAAGTCCTTATGATGTTTTTGGTAGGTTAATTTTTTTTTTCTTCTTTAATATTTAAGCAATGGATTTATGGATCCAACTATATATAATGCTATATCAATGACAAAAAGTATGGCAACCTACCATTCCTTATGTTGTATATAATGATATATGAACAAGGAAAATTCTAGTATATGTTGACGTATGCCATACATCAAGTTTTTTGAATATTTTAGACCGTTGGATTTAATTAAAAGTTGAATATATCTGACGGTTTGAAATATTCAATAGTGGTAACCTGCTTACCAGGTAACCTGTATCTTTTTTTTTTTTCTCTTCTTTTTTTAAAGATTCCTACTTACATATCAAAAAAAAAAAAAAATTAGAAAACCCTAAATTGAAAAGGAGAAGAAGAAGATTAAAGGAAGAACATTGTCCCGTCCAGATTGTTCGTCCATTTTTTACAACAGTCATTCAATTTCTGTCTAATTTTGTTCTAAGAGAAAACCCTAATTTGAAGAGGAGAAGATGATAGGAAGTCAAAATGCTTGACGAGTTCAGTTGTGATTGCACCAAAACTTCTCATGCGCCGGTAAAAAGGAAATTTTGATTCGCAGCAGTACGGTGTTGTCTGTGTTGTCTGTATGTTTGAGATCGTTCTGTTGTATGCAAGCCCGTGTTTTCTTCCGGTGTTTTAGTTCAGGTGGCTAGCATGGTGGAATTTGGGTGTGGGAACTGTCATCACCCTTCCAGTAAGTTTTTTCAATTAACCTCGTTTTGCTTCCAGTAGATGCGATTGGTGTAAACATGTTTTCTTCTAGTTTTTGGATTGTCTTAGTTTCCAGTTTCCCTTGGGAATTAAGTTTTCTTTTGAATGACAAGGAAACATCTAGCATATATAGGAACTTATCCTAATCTAGTATGAATAGAATTATTAAGTTCATCGGGAAGACACAATAAACCATTCGTTGAACCATATATCTTGAAGTAGTCTAGTCGGGGATTTATAGTCTAGTTGGGGATGAAAGGGAGGTTTTAACTCCAGGGACTGCTCAAATCTTTCAAAAGGAAAAAGAGAGTAGCAAAGCTCAACTTGGTCAAACCTTGAGAGATTTTACTGGGAGCCTTACTAAAATTACAAGATTTCTAGGTGGAGCCTTACTAAGATTACTGGGAGCCTTACTAAGATTTCTAGGTGGAGCCTTACTAAGATTTCTGGGAGCCTTACTAAGATTACTAAAATTATATTTATCGGTCTTAACCAAAGGCATGGCTTATACGGCTTCTAGGCCATGCTGAGATCATTTCTATAGTAGAAGTTCAGGGCTTTGGTATTAATATTTTGTTTCCAGAGAGACAATGATATTGGATTGGTAATTAGTCTAACAGCTAGGGTCAAGTAACTGAGTGGATTCTGTTTAATATAAGCTCGAAATAAACTAGGCAAAGCGACGTTGAGGATGGATTGGATCGTAACTTAACTCCTAAATTTGTATATGAGGTATTTATCAGTAACAAAACATGAAAATTCCCCATAATGCAGTAATTGGATATGAGGTTTAGGGTTTGGACATGACAAGGAAAATTCAGCCAAGTTAATAGTGCTTTGTTTTTTTGTTCTTTTGTTTTTTTGTACTTCATCTTCAAATCGTTTTGAGTGAACATTATTTCTTCTATTCATACTAAGCTTCTGATATTGATTGGTTTGCAATTCTTCTTTCTTATCCTTAAGGTCACAGATTCTAGAGTAGGTGTATTTCATCACAAAACATAACTTTGACCCATGCGAAATCGACATCAGCTAAAATTTAACCTATTAAGGACCCATTTCATAACGTGCTCTCAAATCCAAGCTATAGTTCTTGGTTTAGAAATAGAAAACTCATTAGGGCATAAAAAAATGACTAGTTTTTCTGGTATTCTATTCGAGGATTGGACAAAAGGGTGCTTCTGCTTTTTTACATAAAAAGTAACTGTTACGATGAATGTGAGCATGTATTGTAGTCCAACCTGAAGGTAAAAATTCTTTTTACTTTGATAAAAAGGCCTAGCTACTGATTCATTTATTGTCATGTAAGGAGATAATAAACTAAAATCTTTTTAGTTTGATCTTTCATATAAATCAGGAACTAGCTTTTGTTTCACCATCACCTACTTCACAATTCAAAACACCCAAAAGACCCCATTTTACAAATCCTAAACCCTGTTTCTTCCTTAAATTGGTCTACTATGTACATACATATTGTTCCCAATACAATAATTTTTTTTTAATAATCCTACAGTTTTTGGTTTTGCATTACTCATGGATGAAACGATTGAGACTTACACATGGGTTTTGGAGACCTTTATATCGTCTATGAATAACAAAAGGCCTGTTGCTGTTTTGACTGATGGGGATGAAGCAATGCGAAGGGCTATTGAAGTGGTACTCCCTGGTTGTCCTCATCGTCTGTGTACATGGCACATAGCAAAGAACGCCCGGAGGCACCTGCGTAAGAACAGTGTCTTTTCTGAATTTAGACGTTGTATGTGGGATGAAGTCACTCCAGATGATTTTGAAAAACGCTGGAATGCTATGGTTAACACACATGGTCTCCACAATAAGGATTGGGTTAAGATGATGTATGAAAAGAGGCTGGAATGCATTCCAGCTTAGTTTGCCTAATGTAGATGGAAAGATGGGGAACTTTATCAATGTGATAATAACATGGTTTTGAATTTTTATTCACTTCTGTTTTGACATTTAGAAGCAGTCTGCTTAATTTATTCTAGTTTAGATATACCTAAATTGCAGTAAAGCATGCATCTGTTGACATGAGCACCTGAATGTGCACCGCATTTAGACAAATAAACAGTTCTCTTTTTTCTTTTTTCTTGTATTCTTTTCTTTTCTTTTGGCCAATAAACAAAGAAGTTGTTCAAGCAAAAAGAAGCTGAACAAAGAAAAAAGAATGAACAAAGAATCCAAACATTGAGGTCATTGTTGGCCACAGGATCAGCAACGTGGTCATAGAGGTTCTCAACTGGCCCTTTTCCAGTTACAATAGCCTGAACAAAGAATCCAAACATTGAGGTCATTGCCAACCGCCCATTCTTGATTTCCTTCACCTTCAGTTCAGCAAAGGCTTCAGGTTTAATTGATAATAGTTGATTTCCTTCACCTTAACTCGTCAATGTCTTCCATATTGAAAATGGGAATGGTCGATTTAGTTCTTTTGACAGACCTGGAATCTCAAATTAAAAAGCAGTAGATGCTATCTGCTCCCATCCTTCGAGGGCCTCCAATTGATGCGTGCTAATTGCAGCAGCACAAAATTTTTCAAAGTCCATTTTCCTATATGCAAGTGGTTCCATCTGCAATCATATAGTGTTTTCATCAAAAGCTGATTATACTAAATTTTAAAATGTAAGAGAACAAAGAGGATCAAATCATAGTTTAACCAATTGCAAAGGGGTTGAAATATTTAATCAAGCATACTGGTAGCTTGCTCTAGCACATGCCGCAAAAGTGACAGAACTTTAGAACCAACACAAACGAAAGCAATACCAGCGAAGCTATATATCTACAGTAGTATTGAAATAAGCCTTACTGCATTTAGAATATCAACAACCCTTGCCTCCATCATAGCTTCGGTTGAATTTCTCTGAAGAGCCTGCAGAATTTAATTTCCTAACCATAAATGACTTGCATAGTTGCATAGTGTGGAAGTAACAAATAAAAAAGACAAGGAAAAAAGAAAAGTCCTCTTCAGTGTCTACCCTGGAATCTCAAATTAAAAGAACTAAGAGCAGCCCTCTTCTTGTGGGAACTGTACATAGCAGGTCTTCTTCCCATAATCTGGGTCCATCATGAAACACATTGCTTCCTTAACAGCTTTACTGTTATTGAAGTAGTGATCACAATCGACGTTCAAAAGATATGCACCATTTGTCAGGACAGCTGAAACTCGAATCTACAAGGCACATGGTAAACCATGTCAGACAATTGAGATGGTTTGGGTATACAATTATTAATCAAAATACCTATTGTATCTCAGATAATCTTGTTTAAGAGAGGATAACAGTATTGCTATAAAACAAGGGTAATTTACAACAATTGCTACCCCAAATTGAAAGAATGTTAGCATCCTCACAATATGATATGTATCATGCCATCATGGTGTACTTGGTCAAGGAATTATTGAGGATCCTAATCAGCCAAGTAACAAAGACAGATCCTCCAGAGAGGTCATAAATAGAAGCTAGCGGGGTGAGCATTTATGCAGTTATACAAATGCATATCAATGAAAAATAAATCATTTTGGGCATTTATCCATCTTTATCAGAAAATGATTGAATAACCAAAATACAGTTCCAACTCAGTCAAACTTTGATTATAGCAATCAAAAAATAAAACTAATAAAAACAACTCAACAGAACATACCAATATTCAGTAAGGGCAAAGCAACTAAAATGAGGTGAGAAACATCGATCAAACCCAACCCAACTGCCATAGACAAGTAAAAAGGTAACCCCAAAGCCAATTTGCACTAAGAGTTTAGTGAATGTACTAAACTTAATTAGCATAACAGAGAAACAAAAGCTTAATTAGCATTGCACGGGTTCTTCAACCACAAACATTTTTGTACAGTGAACAGCCAAAAGACCAAATCCCAACCCAGAAATTTTGAAATAAAACTACAACACAGAAACTCTAAAACTCAATTCCCACAGAAGTCATCACAACCTCTAAGTTTACCCAAAAACCCTGACCTTAAAAAATTCATCAGGTCACACCCACACCTCTACAAATTCATCAGGTCACCCCTAACATTACTCAATGCCACCATTATATTCCAATCTCAAACCCCCTCCAAGTTGACCCTCCTTCATTCGACACCTCCTCCAACAAATTAACAAGAACACAACTTTTCATACAAATTCCAAATTCATATATAAATAATAAATCCAATAAAAAATAATAAAAAAAGACCAAAACAGGGTGAATTTTTTTAAAACAAATTGCATATACCTGTGAAGAAGAACTCTCATGCACAAGGCCAGACCTTCTTCCTTCCATAGAAGAGCCATCACTACCTCTCTCAGCTTTCTTGGACCCAATATGCGCAGTCCTCTTCCGCCCCAGAAGCCCCTTTCAATTGCTGCAATAGAATCACATTCAAAAACCAAAGAACTAACCAAAATCAACTCCAATTTACCGAAAATAGACTGCAAACATATACCAAAAAGCAAGAAATACCTAACGAGCCACAAGATTTCGATTGCAAGTACAGAAATCGAGTGCGACAAGCAACTGATTGCTAAGCAAGAAGTCGAGAGAGCAAGTGAGATTGGAGGAGGTATTTGGGGCTGAGGTGTTAGGTTTTTTGATTTGGGTATTACGGATTTTGGGCCAAGATTGGTTTCATAGGAAATGAAGCAGGATGTGAGAGGCTAAGAGAGAAGGAAGACGAAACGGATGGCGAAGGAACGATTCAGATTTGGTTGTTTGGTGTTTGGTATGTTTTTTGATCTGGTTTTTGAGGGTGAGAGCGACTGGAGGAGAGAGGAAGTAAAAGATATAGAACGAAGAAAAATGACAACAAAAGAAGAAGAAAAGAAGAAGCAAATAATCTGAGAGCCAAAGATTAACTATGGACCAAGAAGGAAGAAGTAAGAAGGAAGAAGGAAGAACTAAGAGGGGCGTTGGAAGAGAAAGGGAAATAGAGAACCCAATCCTCAGTTCGGGTAAAAAAAATAAAAATAAAAAAAATTAAAAAAAAACTTAGTTCACTTTTTAATACTTTATTATTACAAGTTTTCAGAACCACTTTACTAATAAAACAACGAATGTGTTGCTATAATAGTAAAACTTCATATATTTAAGTAAATTTGCAGTGAGTCCTTTATGGTGTAATAAGGTTGTCTATTTTGTAATTACTGTCCTTTAAGAGTTATTTACTTATTTGACAATATTTTTTTTAGATTTTACGGCAATTGAGGTCCAAAGTAATAACCAAGGTTGTATTTGTGGTAATTCTTCAATATTACAAGTTTGACAACGAATTGTTGTAGAAGTAGTAATCAAACTCTTATTTGTGGTAATTTTTTATATTACAAGTCTGAGAACTATTTTACTAATGTGACAACGAATTGCTGTCAAAGTGGTAAAACTTTATGTATATATTGTAAATGAGGCGCGAGTTCTTAATTGTGTATTAAAGTTCTATATTTTGTAATTAATACTTTTCTTGTGTAAATCTCATCATCCATGAGAGAATTACTCGTTTGACAATGCATTTTACTATAGATTACAACAATTGAGGTATAAAGTGGTAATTATGGTTGTTTTTATGATAATTACATGAAATATGATCCATTTACAAAAAAAAACGATCCACTTACCAATGCTACAACAAATGATTTGTTTATATGGTAAATAATCATATTAGAACTAAAACTTTTCAAGTCCTTATTCTTGTAATCCAGTTGTTCTTTTTGTAATTAGAGTCCTTTCTTTTGTAAATTATATCATCGATGAGGCATTTTACAACAAAAGACCACATTGGACGTATTTAATGATAATTATAGTTGTAATAAAAGTAATTATTATATTTACGATATTCATTACAAGTTTTTGAACGATTTAAGTATAAAAGAATAAATGAGTACTTAGTATGGTAATTTTTTTTTTTAAGTACACATGTCAAATTATAATTGGATAACCTGTTGACCTGTACAACAGGTTTCACCAACTAATTTAATTTAATATATATTAATTAAAAAGTTGATGTATGACAAACATCAACACACCTTAGACTTCCCCATATGAACAATAAGAGAAAACTAACCGGCCAAAATGTTGCACAAAAAATAAAGTAGTAAACTAATGACATAATTTATTTCAGATCTAGTTTACAAAAGAAACATGTGTGTATATATCATCTTAACAATACCATTGGAAGTGATCTTAATTAGCTAGAAGGATTAAGGCTTCTAGAGCCATAGTGATAAAATATATATATATATATATATATATATATATATATATATACGGGAGGGTTCGAAAGAGGACGTCCGTGAGTTTCTAAAACTGCGATGAACTCTTCTCAGCCGTTGATTTGTTTAAATGAAAAGCAACGGCCAGATGAGGAAGCTTGCGATTGTCAAATGGATCCGGTACGGCAACTCGACTCCTCAGTCTCACCCTCAACGACAAAACCAGAGTCACCATCTCCAGTTCTCCACCCAAAATCCATGTCTTCCCACCATTGATGTTTGAAACTCGCCTCAGGTTGCACGATTTTCATAACCAAAGCTTCGTTCTTTTTCTTTCTCTCACAAAAATTGCAGTCCTCCGATGGTATCGAACTCCCATGGAGTTTTCGCCCCCAAAATTGGGGACTTGGAAGCACATATAGTCATCTAGAGTTTTTCTCGAGTATGGGTTCCCTCTTTTCTGATACTTTTGATTTCCAATTACAAAATTTATGATTTTTTTTTTTTTTTTGAATATTTTGATACGAAATACCTGAATTGAGATTTTTCCTTTCAATAACTAGTTAGCGAATCGATCCGTTGTTGTACAAAACAAGACTGATCATGTACAGACTGATCATGGTTTCAATTGTGAATGGTTAGTTGGATACTCGGAAGATTCTTGGAACAATGGAATTTTGTACATGATCAGTCTTGTTTTGTTTTAAAATGCCAGGCTTAGTTATGAACTGATGTGGTTCATTTTTGTTTGTGTAATGGTTCCAGAAAATATGATGCCAGGCTTAGTTATGAACTGATGCTCTCTGTGATCATGTTTCATTTTGTTTGTGTAATGGTTCCAGAAAATATGATGTTTCATTTTGTTATGAATTGATGTGGACTGATCATGGTTTTCGTTCTATTGTCTTGCTATTGAGTTTGTTTGCATTTAACCATCATGTCAATGTAGATGCAAAAGTTCAAAGTCAATAATTTGTTATGAATTGATGTGGACTGATCATGTCTTCACAATAGATTTTTATAGTGGAGATTTGCTTATCATCCACTAGGCAATTTGATGCATTCTAAAATTCTTTTTCATGTGAACCAAGTGCTCAATATAGCTATCAAGTGGCCTTGTTATCCAGTAATAGGAACTACTTTGTAAACATCCATCTCTCTAATGGAAGAGGGAGTTGATGTTGTAGCAGCACAAGAGAAAGCCATGCTTGACGAATGTGAAGCATTGCTGGATTCAGCAGCAGTTATGCTGGTACAATAATGTGGCCATAAGTTTTAACAAACAGTAAATACTTTTCTTTAGTAACACAGCAACTAAATATTTTAGCCTTCGGCTTCTGTCAAATCTACATTCTCTTCTGTGCTCAGTAGTGCCTTGTGTTCTCCAAGTTATTCTGTGTCCTAGTTCTTCTGAAATAATTGGCTTCTATTAACTTTTGATTCTTCATCAAAGCAGGTAGAGGAATACAGCCTTAAGACGCAACTCATACAAATGAAACAAGATTTGGGAACTGTCAGCAGCCAATTCTGGCAACCAAGACAGCTTCTTGACCCTGACTAGCCTCTAAGCTAATTATACAAGTTTTTCCAATTCTGAAGGGATGCATACTCGGGCAGAGATATAAGTGTCTCCTCGTTTCTCTGTGAATGTAAATTGAGTTTTTAGCCTCAGGATGTCAACATGTTGTATTCCATTCTTTTCTTCTTCTGTTCTGAGCAAAGAGACATCGGCTCCATGCTTTCCATGGGTAGCTTTTGGCATTACACAAATGAAAAGAAAATGCAAAGGAAGCAAAGTACTTGATGTCAATGCAGATGCAAAAGTTCAAAGGAAATGAAATAGAAAATATATGTAACCATCATGGTTTTCGTTCTGTTGTCTTGCATTTGACTGATTTGAGTTTGTTTGTATTTAACCATCATGTCAATGTAGATGCAAAAGTTCAAAGTCAATAATTTGTTTTGAGTTGATCATGTTTCATTTTGTTTGTGTAATGGTTCCAGAAAATGAATAAGGAACTATGGGATCAAAAGTGCAATTCTGCAGCTGTATGCAATTTGGGACTAAAACAACCTTGTTTGTTAATAAATGTCTGCTGCCAGTGGTGCCTGCTGATACCAAAAATAACAAATTGCAGGAAAACAACAACCACAAGTCCACAACCAAGAAAGCTAACCTTTCTCCAGAATTGCACAAGCAAGCTCTGTGTTCTTAAAAAATGCACAAAACAACAACCACAACCAAGAATACAAAATGCACCCAAATTAAAGCTAAACCTGCTAACAATTTCTCAATGTGGTATAATACAACATTCATGTAGACTGATTTCATTCCTTCCATAATACTATGAAGTACAAAATAAAAAGAACCTTCTAGATTGGCACGATCACAGCTCTGTGTTCTCAGAAAATGCAGATTACATTAACAAAGTCTATACATTGATTTTGTAGATCTAAGAGCTCACCTTACTACTAAAAGTATTACACAAATAAATAGATTCCCAAACCCACAGCCAATATATTATATGCGAAAACCAATCCACTAGATCTAGATAGAAATAGTCTTGCATCCAAAACCTGAAGAATCAAACACACCATAACTCGTCTTGTTCCAGATGTTTTTTGGATTGTCCTTGATGACTTGTTTCCTGAAGAATCAAAAATAAGAAATTAACATCGATTGAAGAATGACCATGAACCCCAAAAACTCTATCAAAAATAAGAAACAAACATAAAGCTCTCTAAGTCGCAGAAAATATTACACACTTGTGGAAACCAGATAAGTGATAGAAGTTCCAGAGTTAATGAAATCTACACTAGCAAGCTTGATTCATACACATAGCAGCAACAGAAACTAAGGACAATAGATACATCAATGGATCAATTCGCCAACTAGTTATTGAAAGGAAAAATCTCAATTCTGGTATTTCGTATCAAAATATTCAAAAAAAAAAAAAAAAACTCATAAATTTTGTAATTGGAAATCAAAAGTATCAGAAAAGAGGGAACCCATACTCGAGAAAAACTCTAGATGACTATATGTGCTTCCAAGTCCCCAATTTTGGGGGCGAAAACTCCATGGGAGGTCGATACTATCGGAGGACTGCAATTTTTGTGAGAGAAAGAAAAAGAACGAGGCTTTGGTTATGAAAATCGTGCAACCTGAGGCGAGTTTCAAACATCAATGGTGGGAAGACATGGATTTTGGGTGGAGAACTGGAGATGGTGACTCTGGTTTTGTCGTTGAGGGTGAGACTGAGGAGTCGGGTTGCCGTACCGGATCCATTTGACAATCGCAAGCTTCCTCATCTGGCCGTTGCTTTTCATTTAAACAAATCAACGGCTGAGAAGAGTTCATCCGCAGTTTTAGAAACTCACGGACGTCCTCTTTCGAACCCTCCCGATATATATATATATATATATATATATATATATATATATATATATATATTAGATGAGAGCAAAGGCAGAGGATGATGGTGGGAAAATAGGTCTAAGGAAAAATGGATGAGTGTCACCTATTGAGGGCTGTTTCATTTTTTTTTTTTTGAAGTCAGGGCCGGTGCCGGTTGCCCTCAAGTCTTGATTAGTGAAACAGCGGAATACATGGAGGGGACATGATACCTAAACCCCAGAGAACAAATTATAGCAAGAGATGTAACGTCCCGAACCTAAATTCACCTGTTTACTAGTCATTTGGACGGTAAACGACAATTACTTTCACTTTTTATTCTGTTTCGATACTTTTAGTGGCCCTAAAAGTTGACTTTTTGTTCGGGTCAAAATTTGAGAAAATGTTCTTCATGGAAGTTGTAGAGGACGTTAAACCAAGCGCGTGCATATGTGGTACGTAAAAATCGGAGCTCGTATGCAAAAGTTATAAGCGAAAATGTGAAAATTACTGTTCATGGTAAGTTGTATATATATATGGAAATTTACTGTTGGTAGATTTCTATATTTGGAAACCTACCCAACCGGGTAAGTTCCCTCTTTCTCTCTCCCCGACTCTTTCTCCCCTCTCGGCCGGTTTCTTTCCCCCTCCCGTTTCTTCCTCCTCCGGCCGACCCAGGACACAATCCGGCCACCCCCAAGCTCGGTTTCTTCCCCTTGTCACGTCTGTGGAGGTATTTCACGACGATTTGCCCGGAAAACCTCGATTTGGAGCAGAGGAAGCTACGGTGGCAGTTGGGTGCTTTTGCCGATTTCCGGCGATTCTGGCCACCTCCGGTCCTCATTCCGGCGTCGAAGGTTCGGTTTTCATCACTGATCATTTCCCCTATGGCCTTATATCACGATTTGTTGTGTAGATGCCGAATCGACGAATTGAAATTCTAGGGTTCTTGAGGATTTCTGGGTTTTTGTTCATTGATCGATTTCGGCCGTTTTTAATTGTTATTTGGGAATGTTGTAGTTGAGAAGTTGAATCAGTGTGTTGAGAAGGTGCTACTGTCAAATTTTGGTGGCCATCGGAGATGGTGGCGGCGGCGCCGCCACTGTGGGCGGCGGTAGCGGCGGCTAGGGTAGTTTATAAATTTTAATTTTTAGCTAGTTAAATTCTATAATTATCATAGAGCTTATATATGAAGTTTGGTGAATTTTGGAGGAGTTTGGAATTGTTTGTGAATTTTCGAAGTTTGGAGTTTTGTGGTGGAATTATGGGAAATCCGGCCGTCGGATTTCCCTCGTTTTCATTATGGAATATGTAAATTGAGGAATTAGAATTGTGGAAGAGATTTGGGTTGAATTTGAGAAGTATTGGAGATAGGGATTTTCGGATTTCGTTTAAGTTCGTAATTATTTTATCGGATTGCCGTTTATGGAAATATAATTGTGTACAGGGCAATGTCGCGAGCTACGGTTAGATGAAGGAACTCGTCTGCGTGGTTGCCCAATAGTACTGTGAGTGGACGTTTGTTTTTAAATAAGTGATGCATGCATTTATTTATTAAAGCATGTTTTATTTTATCAACATATTATTTTCCGAGCATATAAAGTTGATTGCAAATGATCTTATGGATTTGCTTTTAAATAATAATTCTCATGAATAAGTATGATTTATACCGGTTGTGAGTTTTGGTTATGAAGATGTTATGCTCGGATTCGAATTTATAAATGATGTTGATTTTCGACGAATTGATTTTCGATGTGATTTTCGAGATTTATACTGTTTATATTATCTTTATAATCGTCGATTTGAGATTTCTGAAAGATTTTCGAAATGGGATTTCGATGGAATAAATTCTTGTTTATTTATTCGATTTTTGGCATTGGGAATGCCTCATTGACAATCTATTTATTTCTTTAGCGTGTGGGACACGCTGTTAATTTATACGACTTTACGAGAATTTCCGGGTGCGGTTGGGAATCGTACCCGTGTTGTCTTTATACGTGGACATGGGGAAGCTTTATTGATTTATCGGTTTTTAACCACCATACCCAGGGTCGTTATATATATATTATATTACTGGCTAGCCTATTAGTACTCCTCCCTACTTACTATGTGTTCGTAGGCGAGTAGAGGAGAGCATGGGATGCTCTAGAGTGTGGGACACTCCGACCCGAGCCAATAAGGCTCCCTTCTTTTGTATGGTGAAACTTCTTCCCCATATATTATCGTTGCTTGACTAGCGGGGCTAGTCCGATTTTCACTGTAGCCAGCGGGGCTGGTCGTATTTTCTTGAGAAATGAGATTTCGGTTTTACGATATAGTTTTCGAATGTGGTGACTAGCGAGGCTGGTCGATTTATCGTTTTGGAATTCTTGGATTTAAAGCTAAATGTATTTTTTTCTAATTGTTGCGTGCATCGGTTGTTAAAGAGAATAAATGTGGGAAAGTATGAAATCCTTTTTCCTTTAAATTGTTTATTTTTGTCCACTCACGCTAACGTTTTTTGTCTACTTTCCCCTGGGCCTTTCGGTTTCTAATGCCCAGTTTGCAGGCAAATTAGTGGAGGTCGGGCGTACATGACATTTGAGGCATAGTTGTCACTACTTCCGCAGTGTAGGATCGCTTGATCCTTTACTCTTCTTTTATATCCCTGTGTATAGTAGTTTTGCTCTGCATAACCTTGGGATTAGTATTTTTGAGTTTGTGTTTTGTGAAAGTGGAGTTGTTGGTAATTGGGAGCAGGGTGGCTCCAGGAGTATAAGGTTGATTTGCTTGAAGTGTTTAGTGTGTTTTACAGGTTTTTGGGTAGTCCATTTTAGAGGTGACTCTGCCAAATTTTTGGTAGAGTTATCCCTAACGTGGGCCCCACAGGGCCACCTCGGATTTCAGGGTGAAAGTCGGGGCGGGTCCTGTCAATTTGGTATCAGAGCATTAGGTTGTTAGGTTCTGTAGACTCGTTTCTATTCTGTTACCTTATATACTTGGTGTTGCCCAGTACCTCTCGAGTGATGGCCCGACTGCAGCGGTTCCCCATCGTGTGCTCTTCGGTGCTGTGGTATTCATCAAGTGTGTAAGGTACAAAGTCAGTTGGTTTTCTTCTGGTGCTATGCCTCTTGTACGCCGACCTCCTAGGGTTTTCTTTGCGTATTCCATTGGTTAACTGTCTTGCGCCTATCCCTGGTGATGGTAGAGTAAAACTACTCTACAGTTTCGAGTTGTGCTACGAAATGTGATTCGAGGAAAATGTTGTGGTTGTCTTTTCTTTGATGCCAACAAGTTTGTTGGGGTAGGGATTAAGGTGCGGAAACCAGAGTTCGAGTTGTGTTTGAGTGTCTGAGACGAGCGACAATAGCTTTAGGCTGTCTCTAGATGATATGATTGCTTCGGAAATCAGGATTGTGGGTGGAAATGGACTTGGTAATAATGGTGGTTTTGACTTTGAACCAAGTTTCGGGAAAGATATTTTGTGATGTGATTGGTTGTTAAGTAACATTTGAAATATTATAGGAAATTTTTGGTGGTTCTTTGGGAACCTCAGTGTTGGAAACCATTTACAGAGAAAATTGAATAATTATTCTGGGTTGTTATGGCTAGAGTCTTTGTTTTCAAGTGACTTTGGTCACTGATGATGGCAAGTGAGAGGTGATGACAGTAATTGAGAGATATAAGTAGGATGAGATTTTTAGAAATTGTCATTTTGGGTCGTTGACCTAATCAAGGTGTATGAGCATAGTTTTGCTCGAAATAAAAGAGATTGATTTTTGATACCACAACTTATAGTTTTGTCTTCCCGAGTATTGGATGATAACGAACAGGGAGATTAACAAGAATGGGCTTTTGCAGTTATGTGCTTGAAGTTCGAGAATCGGAAGAATGTTTAAGGTTTTATAATAGAGTTACGACTTTGGTCGGTAAATAATTGGGAGAGTTGGAATCAACTCTTCGTATGTGGTATTATGCAAATGGATTCTTTTGTTTATCCATTTATGAGTGAAACGGTTGTACGTAAATTTGGGGAATAGTGATAGTGATATAGTTGGGTGTTCTTAGAAGTTCAAACGAAATTACTTTGTGATACGGAATCTGATTTGAGTTTTAAATCGCGGAGCCTTGAAGGTTGAATTGTGATAGACTCTTAGTGGAAGTTTGCCGGACGAATGGGTTGTGATATTATATTAGTGGATGGTGGAAGGAATAACTTTAAGGAAATAAGTTTTCTGTTGGCTCTGGAAATGTTTTAAGTTAAGGCTTGACCAAGACTCTTGTTATCTTGGGTGGAAGGTATTGTAGTCTGTTTTAAGTGATGTACTTCAGTGATGATTATTTGAGCAAATTGGATCATTATTGTGGTGGGACCACGTTCGGATCCGGATATCGATTGGTGTGGCCCAAGCTGTTGGACGGGTGTCCTTTGTCTTATATTAAGGATTGTTCGGGAAAGAGCTTGTGAATTGTGTTAGCTACCTTGAGGAATTAGTTATTGCTTGAATTAAATATATTTAATGGATTCCTTTGGAGGGATTAAGCGAGTTTTGCCATCTTGGTGACCCTTAATTGAAAATGTATAGGAAGTTGGTACGAGTGAAATCCGGTCACCACTTGTCTAAAGGTAAGATGACTTGAAGAGGAAGTAGGAGTTGAGTTGGAATGAATTGATTGGGCTTATGCTCTATCATGGGTTCAATATATATTTAAGTACTACTTGTTGAGCTACTATGATTGAGTTATGTTATTGGAATAATTCTTAGTGAGAAGATTTGGAAAGTTTTTGGTGCAATTTTGGTTAGCACAGGAAAGTCATTGAGATCCTTGTTGTAACTAAAATTTTAGAAGTCAAGTGTCGATTGAGGAGTGGATTTGTGGTTATCTTATCCTCTTTTTGGTAAAGGCAATTGTTGTTTATCAGTTTTGGCCTTAAGTTAAATAAAAGGAGTTGGCTATATTCTAGTACTTGCAAGTTCAACGTGGTTTGACATAACTGATTTCCATTGATTCTTGTAACATCAGACAATGAACCTCTTCGATATCATATTTTCCTATCTTGGGAAGTGGACTCCGTTTCTGTGGTACACACGTGTTATTTGTTTAATTAAGTGACTTTAAGTTTTTCTATTTGGGCTCTTATTCGACTTTCTCTCCAGGTTATTTTGAGCAAAAGAGTTTTTACGAATTTTTGCTTAGCAGTGGCTAAGAGTTATTGGTAATGCTTGAGGGCATATCTATACTTTAAAACTGTTGAGTCAGCAAGGGATGCTATTTTATTTGAATTTGATCGGAATTCCAATCAAGTATTGTTTTCGGTGGTGAGAATTATATTGGCATACGAAGTAGAATTATCATTTGTGGCGTAGAGGCCAGCGAAATTGACATGGATTCAACTAAATTTTGACCTATGACTAAGAAGTGTAGCCTCAGCTAAGAACAACTTTGGTGTGATGTATCTCCTCTTAGATTTGAATATTTGGGCTGGAATTGAGTGAATATTTATGGATTTTGCTTTGCATCAGGTTTCGGAAGATGTAGTACATAATGTGAGCAGTTTCGATTTTAGACATTGGTAATTGGTAGACTTCTTGGAATGCATGTGATTTAGAAGAATTTTATCCCCACATTATAGTTATAAGCAGCTTTCGAGGGACAATGCTAATTTGCCCGTTTGAGAACTATAAGTGTGGCCAGCGGGATAACTATTAAATGAGTTTTCTTGTGACTGGGAATGTCATTTCAAGGCGTGATCAATGTTCCAATCAGTTGTCTGGGTAACAAAGAGGAAGTGTAGTAGTTCCATAACCTACCTGCTTAAGAACTTATGGGTTTGTCCGAGGCTACCCTTTGTTATGCTTGACAATTGTGGGACCTTTACGTGAACGACATTCGATCATAAATTTTTATATAAATAAATGGAAGGAAGTGTTGTTGTGTGTGGTAGTTACGAAGATTACTTGTTTTAGACTTTTGGGTTTCTGTAACCATGTTGTGATGTCTTAATCGTGTTGGCTTCCCATTAACACCTGTGTAATTTGAAAAAGGTATTGTGTGTGGGGTCAATGACTTATAACAATGTTGTTGGTGAACGGTTTGGTTCTTTACCGTATGAGTTATATGCAAGATTATGAATACGTCTATTCCAGTCAAGTGGCTTGTGACGTCAATACCTCGTGCTATCTGAATTATAATCATGTTTTGATTTGCTTGTGTAGTTGGGATTATAGGAAAAATCTTTGGGGTTGTCAAAGTAGTTGACTTGTGATTGTAAGAGAAAAATTTGACCAAGGATAAGTCGACAAGCTTCAAGGTTTTGGAAACATTGGATGAGATATTGTTTTGGTTAGTCTTTTGGGGACTATGAAAAGAAGTTCATTCTGGTTGTGGGTTATATCGTTATTTCCATATCTTGGTTTTCTTGACGGGCGAGACGATTATTCCTTATGCAGTATTCAAGATTACAGTGACTGGTCATATTTCTGCTTGAGGACTGTTCCTTTTTATATGTCGATTCCCTTATTTTATTTGGCCACCTCTTGGACTAGATCTAAAGTTAGTTTCTGCATGAGTTGAGCAGACTTGCATATCGATCGTGCGATATCATCCCCACTTTGTTATGATCTGAGTACTACCTTCGTTGAGGATGTTGCATTGCAGATTAGTACATGTGTGCTACCTCTACTTTAACAGTATGAATTTCGAGGACGAAATTGTTATAAGGAGGGGAGATTGTAACGTCCCGAACCTAAATTCACCTGTTTACTAGTCATTTGGACGGTAAACGACAATTACTTTCACTTTTTATTCTGTTTCGATACTTTTAGTGGCCCTAAAAGTTGACTTTTTGTTCGGGTCAAAATTTGAGAAAATGTTCTTCATGGAAGTTGTAGAGGACGTTAAACCAAGCGCGTGCATATGTGGTACGTAAAAATCGGAGCTCGTATGCAAAAGTTATAAGCGAAAATGTGAAAATTACTGTTCATGGTAAGTTGTATATATATATGGAAATTTACTGTTGGTAGATTTCTATATTTGGAAACCTACCCAACCGGGTAAGTTCCCTCTTTCTCTCTCCCCGACTCTTTCTCCCCTCTCGGCCGGTTTCTTTCCCCCTCCCGTTTCTTCCTCCTCCGGCCGACCCAGGACACAATCCGGCCACCCCCAAGCTCGGTTTCTTCCCCTTGTCACGTCTGTGGAGGTATTTCACGACGATTTGCCCGGAAAACCTCGATTTGGAGCAGAGGAAGCTACGGTGGCAGTTGGGTGCTTTTGCCGATTTCCGGCGATTCTGGCCACCTCCGGTCCTCATTCCGGCGTCGAAGGTTCGGTTTTCATCACTGATCATTTCCCCTATGGCCTTATATCACGATTTGTTGTGTAGATGCCGAATCGACGAATTGAAATTCTAGGGTTCTTGAGGATTTCTGGGTTTTTGTTCATTGATCGATTTCGGCCGTTTTTAATTGTTATTTGGGAATGTTGTAGTTGAGAAGTTGAATCAGTGTGTTGAGAAGGTGCTACTGTCAAATTTTGGTGGCCATCGGAGATGGTGGCGGCGGCGCCGCCACTGTGGGCGGCGGTAGCGGCGGCTAGGGTAGTTTATAAATTTTAATTTTTAGCTAGTTAAATTCTATAATTATCATAGAGCTTATATATGAAGTTTGGTGAATTTTGGAGGAGTTTGGAATTGTTTGTGAATTTTCGAAGTTTGGAGTTTTGTGGTGGAATTATGGGAAATCCGGCCGTCGGATTTCCCTCGTTTTCATTATGGAATATGTAAATTGAGGAATTAGAATTGTGGAAGAGATTTGGGTTGAATTTGAGAAGTATTGGAGATAGGGATTTTCGGATTTCGTTTAAGTTCGTAATTATTTTATCGGATTGCCGTTTATGGAAATATAATTGTGTACAGGGCAATGTCGCGAGCTACGGTTAGATGAAGGAACTCGTCTGCGTGGTTGCCCAATAGTACTGTGAGTGGACGTTTGTTTTTAAATAAGTGATGCATGCATTTATTTATTAAAGCATGTTTTATTTTATCAACATATTATTTTCCGAGCATATAAAGTTGATTGCAAATGATCTTATGGATTTGCTTTTAAATAATAATTCTCATGAATAAGTATGATTTATACCGGTTGTGAGTTTTGGTTATGAAGATGTTATGCTCGGATTCGAATTTATAAATGATGTTGATTTTCGACGAATTGATTTTCGATGTGATTTTCGAGATTTATACTGTTTATATTATCTTTATAATCGTCGATTTGAGATTTCTGAAAGATTTTCGAAATGGGATTTCGATGGAATAAATTCTTGTTTATTTATTCGATTTTTGGCATTGGGAATGCCTCATTGACAATCTATTTATTTCTTTAGCGTGTGGGACACGCTGTTAATTTATACGACTTTACGAGAATTTCCGGGTGCGGTTGGGAATCGTACCCGTGTTGTCTTTATACGTGGACATGGGGAAGCTTTATTGATTTATCGGTTTTTAACCACCATACCCAGGGTCGTTATATATATATTATATTACTGGCTAGCCTATTAGTACTCCTCCCTACTTACTATGTGTTCGTAGGCGAGTAGAGGAGAGCATGGGATGCTCTAGAGTGTGGGACACTCCGACCCGAGCCAATAAGGCTCCCTTCTTTTGTATGGTGAAACTTCTTCCCCATATATTATCGTTGCTTGACTAGCGGGGCTAGTCCGATTTTCACTGTAGCCAGCGGGGCTGGTCGTATTTTCTTGAGAAATGAGATTTCGGTTTTACGATATAGTTTTCGAATGTGGTGACTAGCGAGGCTGGTCGATTTATCGTTTTGGAATTCTTGGATTTAAAGCTAAATGTATTTTTTTCTAATTGTTGCGTGCATCGGTTGTTAAAGAGAATAAATGTGGGAAAGTATGAAATCCTTTTTCCTTTAAATTGTTTATTTTTGTCCACTCACGCTAACGTTTTTTGTCTACTTTCCCCTGGGCCTTTCGGTTTCTAATGCCCAGTTTGCAGGCAAATTAGTGGAGGTCGGGCGTACATGACATTTGAGGCATAGTTGTCACTACTTCCGCAGTGTAGGATCGCTTGATCCTTTACTCTTCTTTTATATCCCTGTGTATAGTAGTTTTGCTCTGCATAACCTTGGGATTAGTATTTTTGAGTTTGTGTTTTGTGAAAGTGGAGTTGTTGGTAATTGGGAGCAGGGTGGCTCCAGGAGTATAAGGTTGATTTGCTTGAAGTGTTTAGTGTGTTTTACAGGTTTTTGGGTAGTCCATTTTAGAGGTGACTCTGCCAAATTTTTGGTAGAGTTATCCCTAACGTGGGCCCCACAGGGCCACCTCGGATTTCAGGGTGAAAGTCGGGGCGGGTCCTGTCAAGAGAACTTCTTGAGATAATAACAGGAGCCTCGACTACAAACATGTATCCTAATAGGCACCAACTAGCAAAGAGTGTTCTACTGGGGTCTCTATTTGCTTTGACATAAGTCATACAACGGTGACACAACGGAAAGATAACTTGGTCTGCAACTCGATTATAGCTTAGCATAATTTCCATACGTATACCTTTCCCATCATGTTGCCATGGGATAAAACATCCAGCTACACTAAGTTTCACCCTACCACTAGGCGGCAACGACCATTTGACCAAGCAAGGAACTCACCGCCTACCTAGAGCAGACACGTTACTGCTACTAAAAAGTTGCGACCATTTGCCAAAGCAAGGAACTCGCCACCAACTTCGAGCAGACCAGGCACACAGAGTGCACTTACCGGGAGCAAGCCCACAAACTCCTACCTGCACTCGATAGGGACTTATTGAAAATAAAACGCAAGACAATAAAACATAAATGTAACACCGGACCTGAGCCGAATACCAGCTAACCCAGGCCCAGGCCCAACTACCAACGAGCCCAAGTCCAAAAGGAATACGACAGAGGCCGTGATACTAGCCTCCTGCCTGCAAATCAGGCACCGTCCCACCACCGGCGGCCTCTCCTTCTTCCCTGGCCATGCACCAAGCGAACTCGGGCCATCTCTCCCTCCTGCCATCATTCTCCAAATACCAGCAAGGATTACCAGCCCGCCAAGCCACCACGATCTCCGGATCGGATCCTAGCATCCCAAACCAGATCGGTGTATTCCGATCGGATCTGAGCACCGCCGATCCCAATGTCTTCGCCAACCTCCTCCGACGATGACTGCAGAGCACCACCCACCATCCTGCAAACCGCCGCCGTGACACCACTCGGAAACCAGAAGCACGAGCAGATCTAGGCCGATCTGTCCTTGCCGAGCACAAGCACCCGTTCGCCATTCCAGGACCGTAGCTCTGCCATGGGACCACGTTGTAGGTCAGATCCACCATCCTCTCCCGGACCGGAACGCAACGGCCTGAGTGTCGGCGGCGTTCGGCCAGGAGAAGGCACGCTTGAATTTTCCTGCTTCTCTCCGCGCGTGGGGCGCGTTCTATTCTTCCTCTTTTTTTTTATTTTTTTTTATTTTATATAGAAAACTTTGATTAGGTTATTGAGCTTCTTCATTTTTTGAGTGAGATCGAATCTATCAAAATATGTTGGAAAGTGGTTGGATTGTTTTTTAGTATAAAAGGCACTATAAAATCTTCCAAAATCCAGCATTTAATGAAATCCTTAAAATCCGTATACTTCTGAATATAGGCAGATTTGAGTGGATAATTGAAAATCTTAATTGACTACATCAAGATTTTAAAGGATTGTTTAAAATTTCAATTGAATACTCATAGACTTTTAAAATACAAATTTTTTTTGTAGTCTCTTAAATGAATACACCCCCCTAAATATAAGGTTGGGATATTTTGTTTTTCAATGTTTGATCTACATTTTCTTGGTCAATATTTACCAGGTGATGTTCACTGTTGAGTAATTTCATATTGGTCTAAAAACAATTACCTATGGGAACTCAGGCCCAATAACCTAGCGCTACCAAGCAAATGTAGGAACATATCATAGTAACTAAAAGGGTCAAAGCCACCACTAGGGTCAAAACTTTTTTCCATCGGATAAAATGATACCCGACTTTCAAAAGTAATCAAAATGATACCTAAATATTTAAAAGTGATCAAAATGATACCTAAATTTTAAAAAACAAATCAACTTGATACTTAACTTTCAAAAGTGATCAAAATGATACCTAAACTTTTAAAAACAAATCAATTTGATACCTCAGTTTATTTTTTTTAGGGCTAAATACTGGTTACTACTCTGTGGTTTAGGTCCAAAATCAATTCAGTCCCTGGACTTCTAATTTCATCTAAAACACCCATGTACTTTCAATTTTGATCTAATAGGTCAAATTCATTAATATTCTGTTATGGGTTCAAGCTATAGTTGGATTATTTGTTGAAAAACTATTTATTTAATAGATTTTTAATAGTGGGACTCACTCCAAAATTGACTATGCAAACCACCTCAACACCACATCATAAAACATAGACCATATATGAGCCACGTCAACATGTTAAATGACTCAATTATTGAAAGACTACCAAATTGGACCTATTAGATCAAAATTGAAAGTGCATGGGTGTTCTTGATGAAATTAGACGTTTAGGGACTGAATTTATTTTGGACCGAAACTACGTAGTAGTCAGTATTTAGCCCTTTTTTTTTAACTTTGTTAAATCAAATGCAAAATCAAGCACAAAAATTGAAGTGATTTGTGGTCAGAGGGTCATCAGTCATCTATAACCCAATCTTCTTCTTCTATAGAATTAAAAAAAAAATCTTCCATTCAATTTCAATTCTACCATCAATTGTAGAAACAAATAAAGTTCGGATGTTTCCCAACTTCTAAAGAAACAAAGAAAAATGGGAAGAGAGAGAGAGGCAGAGATAGAAAAAGAAGAAGAGAATTAACAAAGTAAAATAAAAAATAATTGAAAAATAGTGTTTTGTGAAAAATATTATTATAACCCCATAAAATACTGCACCACAAGTAATCAATTTTAACAAAAAGTTACAAAAAAATAAAATAAACTGAGGTATCAAATTGATTTGTTTTTAAAACTTTAGGTATCATTTTGATCACTTTTGAAAGTTGGGTATCAAGTTGATTTGTTTTTAAAAATTTAGGTATCATTTTGATCACTTTTAAAAATTTAGGTATCATTTTGATTACTTTTGAAAGTTGGGTATCATTTTGTCCGGTGGAGAAAAGTTTTAACCCTAGTGGTGGGTTTTACTCTAACTAAAAATAAAAACAAAACATACGGCTCACTTAGGCCTTATGTATGAAATTTAGCCCACATAGGAAAGAAACAGCCCTCGCACCGCCATTGCTGGCACACCATTGCCACCATGATCAGAATCCCACCACCACCTAACACTTATTAGGGACTTGGTAGCTCACTCATTCCCAAAAAGGAAAAGAAAAAAGATAACTGATGACCTTTACATGTTTTTAACATGAGTTTTAATAGTTTAGTTTAGTGTTAATCCGTTAACACAATAAGAACCATTAACGAAATGATATTCTTATAACTTTGAATTTTGTTTAATATAATATTAGAAACCATAATATATCTATCTAATTCATCGTAATCCATTTTTCAATTTACACGACAATAACACAATTCTCAACTTAAAAAAATAAAATACAAAAAAAAGGTACCCAAATTGTATAATATTTATGCGTGTTTCTTATATTAGTTTAAGTATATAAGATTAATAAGTTAAAATTTAGTTATTTTCTTAATGAGTTTTAACCATTGATATGAAACTTAATAGTTTGGCTTTGGTTTTAGAACATCTTTAGCAATGGTAACCATTTTTCAATCAAATTTTAGCGAAAGTAGCTAAAAAGTTATTTTGGCTAGCCACTTTAGAAATGTGCATGTACTAGCGCTCTCTATTTTAGCTAAATTTTTTTTAAATAAAGATTAAATAGTTTAAATGTATTTATAAATTATATAAAATAACTCAAAAAGAATGTTTTAAATTATAGAGAGCCTAATCTCGTTCTCTATATTTAGGATGGAGATAGCTAAAAGTTATAATAGATAGCCACTTAAGAGTCTAGTGCAGCTGCGAAAATAGATAAAAAGGTTAGGGCATCTCTAATAGAGTAGCTAAATTCAATTTTTAGCTATATATAACTATTTTTGAAGGAAAACTCAACTCTAACAGATTAGCTATAGCTAAGTTAAATTGAACTTACGCATCTCCAACAGTAGGAATTATTTTGTAGTTAAATATAGCTAAAATTATGAAATATAGCTATTGATTTAACATTGTTGCTCCAACAGTAGTGGTTATTTATAAATAATATACTATATTTTATCCAATCATAAACTGACATGTGGACAAAAGAGGAGAGAGGAATATAACTTTTGTTTTAGCTATGCATGATTCTCTAGCTAAATATAGCTAGTCAATTTAGCCAAAACTAAATTTAACTTAGCAATAGCTAGTCTGTTGAAGTTGAATTTTGCTTTAAAAATAGTTATATATAACTAAAATTTGAATTTAACTAGTCTGTTGGAGATGCCCCTAACTAAAATGACTAGCTATATAGCTAGACAATCAAGAATAGCGAAAACAAAAATTATATTTCTCTTTTCTCTTTTGTCTATATGTCTGTTTATAATTCGATAAAGTATAGTATATCACTTAGAAATAGGTACTATTGTTAGAGCAACATTGTTAAATTAATAGTTATATTCAATCAACAAAAAATGCTCGGTTCCTTGGCGTCTTTGAACCCTTATCAGAGACATTGCTTTCTTAGCAAGCCAATTTGAAGAAATCACCTTCAACTTTGTCCCTCGAGAAGCTAACTTTGTTGCATATAGAATTGCCGGTCTTGGGCACTCCTCCAGCACGCCGGTCACTTGGTCCAACAAGCTCCCTCTTACTGCTCTTTCTGCTTTTAATTTTGTCAAGTTTAAGTCGGATTGTTCTATATGTTTCAGTTTGAAATTTTTTAAAAATAAAAATAAAAATAAAAAAAGTAATTTCTACTAATTGGAGATGCTCTAAACATGTTTTATAAAATGATTAATAAGCCAAAATAGAAAATCTGTTAAAAACACTTTTAACATTCTCTACACGTTAGCTTAACTGTTATTATTGCATTCTACAATAAATATATGAAACGATCTCAACACGACACTAGCACCGCAAGACACAACAGGGTGTTGTTCGACCGAGTAATCTCCATCTTGGTTTAGAAACAATCACCCATAGGGCATGGGGTTTATGAGTAATTTCAACCTGTGTTTGAGTGATGCATGCGCATGGTGACTGTGCTTGGCTTTCCGCCTGACACGTATCGCCACCCAGTCATCCTTTTGGCTTTTGTCTGCATCATTCAACCTCAGGGACGCATTTGTAATTTGCGTGACACCCCAGCAAAAGAAATGATTAATCAAGTATCTCGAATCAAACCAAAAAACATAAGAATAGACGTGTACACTAAGACCATGAGGCATCAGCACCACACTACGTAGAGCAAGGATATATGAGTGGAGAACATACTGTGCCAAAGCAAAAGAAAACCGAAAGGGGGAAAGGAAGCCAAACCCACAAAACCCAGAAACGATTTGCTGCTTTTCTATCACTGACTGGAATTCTATACAGGAATCTATCCTTGAACAGGTAAAGCTTTGAGCTTTTTGTGTTGGCAACTTGTAGCTTTGATCAGTTGAGGTGGGTTCTTGGCTTGTTGAAGTTTCTGGGTGGAGTTTGTATCTGTTGATTGGAATTAGTGGGTTTGAATCAAGTTTCAATCTTTATTCGATTGGGTTTTCTTGTTTGTTAGTTTCTGTTTTGGTTTTTTGAGGTGGTTGGAGGGTAGGTTTGTTTTTGGTGGTGTTCTTGTTTGTTTATTTGTTAAAAGAATAGGTGATTTCTTTGTCAAGGTACTTATTTGTTTATTTTCTGGAACTTAAAAAACATGGATTTGAAAAGGCTTTCAGAGGCTCTGTGTTATTTTATTGCAATTTAGCAAATGAATTCCAGAGGTATTATACCCTACTTTCATGCTAAGTTCAATTAGTAACATAATAAGAGATTGAAATATGCTGCATACTTTGTGCTGAGCAAAACTTCAAATCAATCATGGATTGAGTTGCTATAGTATATAGTTTGTAGGGTAATAGTATCATCCACGTAGTTTCGATTTCTGCAAATTGGCACCAGAGGTATGTATCTCTCTGTTCTGTGGCATTAGGCTCTGGTAATTATGCACCAGTCTCATTGTTCCGCAATAAACATTCAATTATCAAGCGTTACAGATGGGTATTTTTAGTTAGCCTTTTACTTGTTGTTTGATTGCATATACAATCTAAACGTAAATTTAAAGATTAGGAATTTAGGATCTATGAAACTAGCTGATTTTAGATCATTTGATAGACTAATCACAATTCTGTGCTAAGTATTCATTCTGTTTTACCACTATTTCATTGGCTGGATTTGGTTGCCCTACTGATAGTTCAGCACGGCTTCTTTTGTTGCTGTTTATGGTCATATTATCTATCTATGAACTCTTATGTCTTCTCAGTTCTCACATCTTTGCGAGGGTTGAGTAAATGATGTTAATCCTTTTTAGTTTTGCTAACTTATTGTCTTTCTTATATCGTATTATGTGATATCTTTAGATCAATTTAACATACTAGTTATTTTAGGTCTATAGCAATTGATTCTTCAACATCTCTGCCAACTAACAGGAAGCTATGCCCCAGTCTTCGGTGGTTTTTGGTGAATAACAATATAACTGCAGGGAATGGGAGGTTGCTGCTGTTCTTCCAGAAAAGCTCATCTCCATGGAGCACCTGTGTATTTCTATGTCAGTACATCTTCCTTCTCACTTCATCGTCTCTTTGTTTTATTTTGTACTTTTGTTATGATTGAGTGGCTATCAGTTCAGGGCTTCTAATGGGAAACAGTTTTATTGGATTATACTGGGAGAAATTTTCTGCTAGTTTCTTCTTGTAAAATAATGGTCTACCATGTTTGGGCATTAACATGTAATCTGATATTGAAAACAAATTCCAATCTTCAGTGTTCACCAGCTTTGGAAGAGGAAGAGTCCTTAACATCCCATGATGTTGCAGCCTCTGCAATAACTGCAGGAATCCTAGTTAATTTGGATCTGGAAACATCAATACCAGACACTTACAGATCCCCTCCTACACCCCTGCCATATGATATGGTCTTCGGATGTCCACAATCAACAGATTCTGATTCTGTCAGAGAAACAAATAGTTGCAGTAGTTTTGAAACTTCACCTACATGTGGAGATCTTGAGGAATCAGACTGCAAAGTTCAAGAAAGTTCTTTGCCGATCTCACCAAAGAAGTTAGAACTTTCAAAATCCAATAAAGTAAATGTTTTAGCAGAAGAAGATGAGGATGTTTGTCCAATTTGTCTTGAAGGTGATAATAATGGAACTAGTTTTATTATTTTCTTTTCTAATATGATTCTCATGGAATCAAATATGGTAAATAAAGAAACAGTCAACTTCTGCATTGCTATTATAACTGTAGTTCATAGCTAATGATTTAGGCTTCTGTATTCTCATGCAGAGTATGAAACAGAGAATCCAGATTTCACCACAAAATGCGAACACCACTATCACCTCTCCTGCATTCTTGAGTGGATAGAAAGAAGTGATGCCTGTCCTATATGTGATCAGGTTTGCCTTTTGCAACAACTTATATATGCAGTTACTAGATGAATATCTCATCATCGTTTTATGCAATGAGTGCATTTGTCTAGATAATGTCTTTAGTATTCATCTGTCGTGCTTGGACAGGAAGTTGTTTCACCAGAAAAACAGAAGGAAAAAAAACCAAAAAAGAAAAAAGGTTAGAAAACAGTAAAAATTAATGCAGCACCTGTGTTTTTTTGTGTGGAAGTACTGTGGAAAGGTCACAAACGTTAGTTGTGAGCCTAGGTAATGGGTGACTGGATGGAACCTAGGTGCTAATTATAGATGAGATTTTTTACTGGGTTTGTCTATCTGGTTTTAAAGCCATTTGTAAAACAAAACACTCTACTTTGGCTTGTTGCTTAAGAATTGTTCTACTTGCTGATGTTACAGGAACTGGTATTAGACCATACCTATAGTTTGTAGCTCCTTACTGCTCCTGTGCTTGAGGTCAAAGATGCAAGCTCAGTTGACCGTACGTGCATAGTAGTGTAACTGGTGGAGTGCAGATTCATTATTACTTGGTCATGCTCACATTGAAGGTTGAACTGAATCTCTAAAGTTAGCTGTTGTAATGGATTAGTTCTTGGTAAAGTGTCTTCCTTTCGTTAGAGATTGACTCATAGTTCTCAGACAGGGCTGTGCATTGTGAGTGGAGCGATCAAGAAGTTAAGACCAAGGCCATGGAAAGCAGAGAACCTATTGAGTTAATGCCGGTGCTGCCTTCTATGTTGGTTTGCTACATCTCTTCTGTACATAGCTAGTTTGTTGTGACATTCTGCTTTTGCTATAAATTGATATGTGCTCTGCTGCAATTGGTTTGTACATAACATCTTTGCGGGTTGATTTGATTAGGCAATGCTAGTCACTTTTGTATGGCTTGTTAATTACATTTCATTGATGGTGATAAATCCATTGATTTTCATGTGAAATTACATGAAAAAAGAAAGTAGGACTATGTTACACATCTCCCTTCTTAGTTGTCTTTATGAACTTAATACTTGTTAAATACTGCCTAGTTCAATTTCCAAGGATGCTAAAACCCTTGTGTATAAATAAGTAGATTTGATTTCAGATTTTCAGGTGTGGCTTATACAATTAGCACAGGTTCATACTCCAGGAAACAAGTGGAATCCTTATTGGGTTTGACAAGATCTGTCCACCATTTTTGATGTTCTTTGGATCATAGTCAATTTTGGTTACAATTTAAAAGCTGTACCTAGAAACTTTAAACACAGAGACACCCTCCTCATAAAAATAGGAGTTATACGAGTAAATTGTCATTGTCCCCTATACAGTTGCCTAGTTGTTGGTATTCGAGGATAATGCCTCACTAATTTATTCACCGAACATGAGTTCATCTTACTAAAACGACGCTAACTAAATCTAAGCAAGCTTGGTCAGAAAGTCTTAAGACACTGCTACCTGTCCTGCTCTTTTGACCCACCATTTCGAATCTACCGTCACACAACAATGGAATTGGATCCCGAACCCTAAAATAAATAAAATAAGAACCAAGCATGAAAATGTCTACTCGATCAACTCTTTGAAGAAACATACTAACTCCAAGTAGTCGAATCTAGCTCTCTGATGCCACAGAGTTGCATGCTAACAGTACGTGCAGAATGGTGTTTAACGGCAGAAGAATTAGTCTACAAACTGCATAGAACTTGTCGTTTGCTATCATGAAAGTGCAAATTTGGAACACTAATATAATTGCATTTAAGACACAAGCACATATATTGCACTCAGATACGCACATGCATATATAATAATAGAGAAACAAATATGTAGATCCTTGGAACAAGATGTATACCTATTGGAACTGATGAAGCCATCACAAATACAGATCTTCTGTACTTCTCTTTGTGTGCTGTCTATCTATAGGGCAAGATCGAACTGAATAGCTCGTGTGAAAGTGATAGTGAAAACATCCTAATACAATGCCCTCCCATATAAAGGATAATTGTGATTACAATTATGTCTGTAATCACTATGATATATATGTATTCCGACATCTTAGTGCTTGATTCAAGCTATTTAAGTTTCCGAATATATTCATTTGATTCATGTAATAAATATATTTAACAGGGAATATGAATTACTTAATATCTCTAATAACTTGCTCTATTGGTAACAGTAATTGTTGAGCTAAATATAAGCTTGTAATTGTTCAATTTCAACTTACAATCTCCCACTTGAACATTTACAAGTTTATAAAACAAGAATATTGTAGTCCTAAACCTGAGATACACTACTAAAAAAAATTGCAATCGCTTCGGTTTTTTACTTCGGCAACAATTGCCGTCGCAATTGAGATTCTATTGCTACGGAAAATGTTCCGTCGCGATTAAGTTTTATCATTTGCGAGCCGTAGTTAGGGTGTGCAAAACACGGTACAAACCGGCCAAACCGGTCAAAACCGACCGGTAAATATGGTTTGGTTAAGGTTTTTTAACTTTAAAAATTGAAAGCCGGTTCAATACCAAACCAAACCATTTATGAATTGGGTTGGTTTGGTTTCTCTTTTGCTTAAACCGCGGAACCCGAACCGACCGGTATGTTTGAAATATAATAAGAAAATGTGTTAAATATATATATATATATATATATATATATATATATATTCATTTGTCCAGTCGTTGTAAGTAAGCTCTAAATATCTAATTATAAATTTATTCTCAAATAATATTCTACCATATCAAATCTAATGCCCAAAGGCCTAGAAGTCTAATAAATAATGGCCACAATTAATTTGATCCTCTCATATCACATATCTCAATCTCTCATTCTCTAACCTTTAATACTACCCTATTAAGCTAGTATTTATAGCTAAGCCATCAAATAATTCAATCACTTTGAATCTATTCCAGATTTTGGTTTTTGAATATTAGTTTTGGATTCGATTATTGTATTTTAAATTTAGATTATGCTTATTTAATATAATTTTATTATTTAGATTGAATTTGACTAGAATTTTTTTTTTCATAAATAGTATGTTAATATAATATAGATTAAAACCACCTAACCGACCGAACCAAACCATCTTTAATTGGATTGGATTGGATCGGGTTAAGCTTTTTTTTTTTTAATGATCGGTTGTCCAAAATGCTTAAACCGCTCACTTTAGTATAGAGACGGTTTAGAGTCAAAACCGAACCAACCCAATCCGTGTGCAGCCGTAGCCATAGTAACTTTGTAATCAATTGCTACGCCTTTTCCTCTTGCCGTCGCAAAACTTATTTCTATTCCCCCGATAACATCTCGATCTGTAGCCCTAATTAACCCAAACTCTCTCTGGCTCTATCTCGCCCAAGCGCTCTCTCTCTCTCTGTTCTCGCCCAAGCTCTCTCTTCTCAAAACTTGGTTTCTGTCTTTATCCAAACTCAGGTTCTGCAAGGGCCTGAGGATCCACGACAACCCTGCTCTCGAGCACGCCTCCAAGGCCTCCAATTTCCTCTACCTGGTCTTTGTCATCGATCCGCATTGCATGAATCCCAACCCGAACGCACCCTCGCCCGGGTCCTCCAAGGCCGGCCTGAACCGAATCTGGTTCTTGCTTCAGAGTCTGGTGGATTTGGATTTGAACCTCAAGAAGCTTGGGTCCAGATTGTTGGTGCTTAAAAGGTGACCCTAGCGAGGTCATCGTTCGTTGCCTCAAGGAGGTTACTAACTCTACTTTTTTCTCAATCCCTAATATATTTTCAATTTCAAGATGTTATTGAAATTTAGAGTTTGGGGTTTTGGTTTGTTGTTTGTTTGAGCAGTGGGATGTGAAAAAGCTTTGCTTTGAGTATGACACCGAACCATATTACCAAGCTCTAGATGTTAAAGTCAAGGTATGCAACTTTACATTTTTCATTTTTGTGATTACAAGTGATATCATGTAAAGTTATATTATTGATTAACAAATTCACACTCACACACACACACACATAGTTTCAACATCACAGTAATACTTAAATTTGCATAGGATACTATTTAGGATGTGCTTTAGTTGTAGATATTTGAACAACAAGAGGGTTTTGTTTGTTTTGGCAGGGTTTTGCATCCACTGCTGGGATTGAGGTTTTCAATCCTGTAAGTCATACGCTGTTCAATCCAGGGGAGATTATACAGAAGGTGAGGTTTTTGAACTAATTTGTTAAGTGATTTTATGATGGAGGGTTTTGTTATATGCGGGTTTGATTGATGGATAATTTAGTTGATGACATAAAAGAATGGGGGAAGGCCGCCTTTGAGTTATCAATCATTTGTAACTCTAAAGAATGGGGAAAGCTCTGTAGTGCCTCGAACAAGACATAGTCGAGGTCCCAAAGGATCGTCAGAGAGAAAAAGGTGAATTTTTTTGAAACTCTAAACAAGACATAGTTGGGTCTGGGAAGCGTATTTTTGTTTGGGTGGATAGATGAGCTGATATGGTTGCCTAAAGGACTATGCATTCTGGAGAACCTGAATTAGAATTTTGAGCTCTGTCTATGATTGAGATTAACATTATCGTGTTAAATATATGTGCATTTGGCAGGATCCTCTAATGGTATTGACAGTGAAATGGGCTTTCCAGCTTGCTTATGGCAAACTGCCCGGAGAGATTCGATTAGTCAGTTTATAGAAGCTAGCATTGCCACTCAATATAAGAAACCCATAACCCATAGGGTACAAATAGGTTATTAAGTTGGATTCCAGTCTACTACATATATTACCTGGAATCCAACTTAATAACCTATTTGTACCCAGTATTAATTACTTGGAATGGGTGCAAGGCGTTGTAGCTGCTAGCCAAGGATCAAACCAAAAAGTGGAATTGAAGGACAAGCCTAGAAGCATATGTTTTACTTGCTTATGAGATGAATGGAGAGGTAAGTTGAATCCTACAGTTATGTCATTTGTTCAGCTTTGCTTATCAATCACATATCTGTTTTATTGCATAAGTATTTGGTTATGTACTTGGTCCATTTTGTTCGACGGCCTTCTAATTTTTTACTTTGTCTCCTTTTCATTTCTGCCCACTAGATCCTCTAGTGATCAATTTTTTTGGCACATTGCATCAGGATATCAGTCTCACATTGGGTGTTGTTTTATATTCTCTTATCATGTGAAGACCCTAAACAGAGATCATGGGTATCCGTTGTGTGTGGTTATACCTGCTGTTATTGGTGCCCGTTCTGTTAAAAGGCTTGATTCTATTAATGTCCTTGCAGAGGAATGTAAGGTTGGATTCTTCAGTCTATTATTCATAGTAATCTTTTATTATGAATAGTAGACTAAAGAATCCACAAGCCCAGAATGAAAATAGAAATTCAACATTAGAAGTTCTATTGAGATCAGCTAGAGAGATTAAATGCTTTCACTAGTGGAGTTATCATAATCAACTAAGGGTTTAGAAAATTAGTCAGTCTAGGTAATTGAATTTTGTCAACAATATTCTTGTTGTGAGTTGAGTCATTTCTTCTTGTTGTTTATCGTTGATCGAATTATAGCTTCACTTAGTGTGATTTTACTTTGTGATCTTTGGACTAAGGCACAATTATTCCAAACAAACATTAGCAAACATGAGTCATTACGTGCATGCCATGCCATTTTCTCTTTTCTTTCCTTTTCTTTTTAGAGATTGGAGATCAAACTAGAACATGGGTATGGCCTGTGGCCCTGGCAATGGGCCATTCTTTGATTGGATATACCTAATTAAGTGAAATTGCACCCTTCCTGCCAGGTTGATTGAATACCTAAATAGTACTAGCCAAGACGTATGGAACAACATACCTAAAAACCTTGCAGGGCTTCTTTATGCAAAAAGACTACAAAATGTTTCCACCTTCAGTAAACTGGGATAACATTAATTGGTCCACCAGAAGGCCACAAATGGATTTTCCTGTCCAGGTATGGAAAGCCAATCTTACCTTCTACGGAATTGCCATGAATTTTCTCAATTACAGTCTGTTCTATTTGGCTGACATAGGATATTGCTGATTGACGGTGTGTAATTTGTTCTTTAGAGGATGTGAATGCTGTAAAGCCTGGAAAGGTTAGTTCTATTTGCAAACTGCAATATTTTCCTTCTATTTATGCAGTTGAATATATCTATTGTTTACTTCACATTATGGCATGCACAAAGACCTGAATTGCTTCTGTTTTAGCTCCAAATTCCAATTCAACAAGTATCTTTCAGCATGCATGGTGAAGGTCAAAGCTCTATAGTGTTTTTACCTTCTCGTAGCATAGAACTCTTATTTCGTGTGCGTGATTTGGCTGGTGCAAATCCCATAATATTAGTCATTAATAAGGTATTAAGCAGCTCATTGGTACTTATGTAACGTGACATTGGGTTGTGGAGGCCACTGTAAAGAAGCTTAAGTAAGATTTGTTTCCTTGGCCATGCTTTTACTTATGCATATAGTACTAATTTCATTGGTAGTGTTATGAGTGTTCATCTGACGAGTTCAAAGTCTTTGGTTGGAGTAGCTGGAGTTGCATAAGAGATTCAAAAGAAGAAGGTATTAACTTCTCAGTTTTATGAATGTGTGCATGTGTGAAATTTGTTAACCTGACTAAAGCCATTAATATCAATTAGTTAATTATAGCCAACAGAATAAATAGGATTACATATTGTCATTTTGTACTTTTTGTTCAATGAAATGGAATATGAATTTATGTCATTTACATGCTTCAAACTGAGTTCTTTAGCTGTTTTTTGGTGCAGGGACGGGACATGTATGTTATGGTGAGCTACTTGATGGGAATTCTGGAAGTTTACTTAGTACTGACTATGTAGTTTTGTCAAGTGAATTTAACACTTTATAGAACTTGAAGAATTTTTTACTTAATGCCCCTGCTTTTGATAGTGTTGATAGTTTGACCATTTTCTTCGACTTCTAATGAAGGTGCTGTAGTGTTGGCATGGATTGCTTTTGCTAATCTTTGATTTTAAACAACTCTTGGCTGGTCTTAGAATTGTGATTAACCCTTGGCTGGTCTTAGAATTGTGATTGTTGGTTGGTTATAGATGATGAGTTTCATAATATTTTTCAATTTATGATATTTACGGTAGATGGTACTAGCTTTGGTGTGCAATTCACACCTTTTTTTTTTTTAATTTTTTTTTTTTAAAAATGAAATATCTTCTTGCGACGGCAAAGTACCCGTTGCAAATAGTTTAGTCATTGCGACGACAACAGTTTTCCGTCGCAAATACTTTTTGCAACGGAAATTTACCTTCGCAAATAGATTTTGTGACGCCACCTATTGCAACGATGACATTTCCGTCGTAAAAGGCTCAATTTGCCGTCGCGAAAAGTTTTTACCGTCACAAAATAGGCGTAGCAAAAGCAAATGTTTTTAGTAGTGATAAAAGCATTCAAGTACCTAATCAAGTCTCTGTCAATCCATAATCATGATGAAGAACTGCAGAAAAGGTTGCACTTAAAAGTACAGTTACTCCACAATCACAAAACATCACAACCATAAACTACATGAGAGACAAAGATATCAGTTAATATATACAATGCAGGTTTAATGAATCTTCTAAATGCATTTGTATATGGTCCTCTAAATGGTTCCATATGCCTGAACCTTAACACATAATTTCATTAGCAACTATTCTGAATGTGTTATCCAGCTCAAGTATGGAATGAAACTAAAATGATTCAAAATAACTCATAAACTAAAGTTGTATACAATCATGATGAAATAGTTATTTGAAAGAATCACAAGAATGAAACAAGTACTGCAGTAACAAAAATACGCAATTGGATCTAGTAAAAGAAGAATTTTATTGTAGGATCAAATACTACTTACTCCCTATACTTATAGGGTTTCATCGTTTCAGTCTCTGACCTTCGAATTTCACCAAAAATGTCCCTGAACTCCCAATTAGTCCCTGCCGTCAAGCATCCGTCAAAAACTCCGTTACCTTGCTAATGTGGCGGTTCCCCCCCCTAAAAAGTCTATTATACCCTCAATTACTTTTTTTTTAAATAAAAAAATTATCTTCCTGTCTTTTTTTAATTTTTTTTCTTTTTATCTCTTCTTCTTCCGGCTCTCTCGCCTCCTTCTGTTCATATCCTCATCAAGATGGTTCCAATCCATAAACCTTCAAGAGGTGAAATGAAAAAAAGAAATAAAAGAGACAGAAAAAAAAATAAGTGAGGGCATAATAGTCATTTCAGCATGTAAGAAATGTAAACCCTAAAATTTAACAGAAAATTTTGACGCTATGGACCAATTGGGAGGAAATTGAGAGTTCATGGACTTTTTAGGTGAAATTCAAATATCAGAGACTGAAATGATGACACCTTATAAGTATAGGGAGTAAACAGTATTTAATCTTTTATTGTGAATAAATTCATAAGGTTCACAACTCAATGAGATCTCAAAAATACAACCAAAAGAAGATTCTGAAACGTAATGAGATAAAATTTCCAGCTTTACTATATGAACACTAACTCCCACTAAAACTAGCAATCAAACTCTCACAAAGCTCAAGTATCTAGAGTAGGCAGAACGCCTATGTTTTCAGTGTGTTTTTCAAAAGCTGCGATGGTTAATGGCTTAGTGAAAGGGTCTGCTAATTGGTTCAAAGTGCTGATTTTGGCAATAATCAACTCATTATGCTTCACTCTCTCTCGGACACTATTATACTTCAAGTCAATGTGCTTGGAGTTGGTGGATCTCTTGTTATTCTTTGTGAAATAAACTATTGTAGGCCTGCAGAGTTGTCACAATGAATCTTCAAGGGTCTTGAAATGATGTTGTCAACTAGTTTGGACTGTGCAAGAAAATTCTTCAACCATAGTCCCTGACATGTAGCCTCATAAATAGCAATGAACTCTGCCATCATGGTAGAGGTTCCTGTTTGTGTTTGCTTTACACTCTTCCAAGCTATAGCACCCCCAGCTAACATAAAGACATAGCCTAATGTTGATTTTCCTGAAGATGGAAAATGTCCTACAAAATCTGCATCAGAATAACCATCTGCTTCGAGATCTTTGATTCTTCTATACACCAAATCATAACCCTTGGTTTTCTGAAGGTATCTTAACACTTTCTTTCCAGCAATCCAGTGCTCATGTCCTAGATTTGACTGAAATCTCGCCAACGTACCCACTGCATAGGCTAAATCAGGCCTAGTGCACACTTGTGCATATATACATTAGACTTCCTACCAATCTGGAATGAGGTTTGGTTTTCATGTCTGCTTTCTCTAACTCATTCTTGGGACACTGATTTTTGTTTAACTTGTCACCTTTTGACATAGGTGTAGATCCAGGTGAACAAGTGTGCATTTCAAATCTCTTCAGCACTTTTGAATATAGGCTTGTTGAGATAAACCTAGAAGATGTTTAGATCTATCTCTGCTGATTTCAATCCCCATAACATATGAAGCACCTCCCAAATTCTTCATATCAAATTTTTCAAAAAGAAAACGCTTTGTTTGCTGCAATAACCCTTTATCATTGCTTGCCAACAGAATATCATCAACATATAACACCAGAAAAATGAAATTTCTGCCGTTGACTTTCATGTATACACATTCGTCAACAAAATTTTCAACAAAGCCAAAACAAGTAACTAGTGCATCAAATTTTAGGTACCACTGCCTCGATGCTTGTTTCAATCCATAAATGAATTTATTCAATCTGCACATTAAGTGTTCCTTTTCAGGCTCTATGAAACCTTCTAGTTGTTTCATATAAATCTCCTCATCCAAATCTCCGTTGAGGAATGCAGTTTTGACATCCATTTGATGTAATTCCATATCATAATGAGCTACTAGAGCCATTATGATTCGGAATGCATCTTTGGTAGATAATGATAGGTTTCATTAAAATCTATTCCTTCTTGCCATGTGAACCCATTCGCCACTAGTCTAGTTTTAAATCTCTCCACTGATCCATCAACACACCTTTTAGTTTTGGAAACCCACTTGCAACCAATCGGTTTATGAATCCCAGTAGGCTCAACCAACTCCCAAACATTGTTATCATACTTGGACTTCAGCTCTGCTTCCATTGCCTCTGTCCATTTCAAGCTTTGATCATTATTAATGGCTTGATTAAAGGTTTTCAGATCATTATCTTCTCCCTAATCAAATTCAGCTTCCTGCAAGTACACCATATACTCCTATGGGTTAATGGCAAGTTTTCTAATTCTTCCAGATCTTCTAAGTTGTTGAGGGGCTGTTTCAGGATCAACTTGTGCTTCCTACAAGTTTTGAGACTCAGGTTCTTGCTCTACTTCATTCAAATCACCCATTACATTTTCAAAATTGTTATTTTGATTTTCTGCAACAACTTCAAGTTGATGTTGTTCAATACCAACAGCTGCAGTTTCAAAAGTGATGGGGATGGCAATGTTTTCGGACTCATCTTCAAGTAACTCTTGAAACTCAAGTTCAAGGTTTTCATATGAGTAAGAATAATTGATTTCATCAAGGAAAATAGCCTTGTTGGTCTCAATTATTCTTGTGGTGTGAGAAGGGCAGTAGAACTTGTAACCTCTAGAATTTTCTGGATATCCAATGAAGTGGGCTGAGATTGTCTTTGGGTCTAATTTTGCTTCTTGAGGGTTATATGGTCGAGCTTCGGCCTTGCAACTCCAAACATGCACATGATGCACACTTGGTTTTATGTTTTTCCACAGCTCAAAGAAGTTTTAGCCACAACTTTGCTCGGAGTCCTATTCGTAATGTAATTTGCAGTTTTAAGAGCCTCCCCCCATAAGAATCTCGACAAACCTGAGGTACACATCATACTCCTCACCATGTTGAGAAGAATTTTATTTCTTTTCTCTGACACACCATTTGATTTTGGTGTACCTGGAGTTGTATACTGAGCTTGTATCCCATGCTCATGCAGATACAAAAAAAAAAAAAAAAAAAGCCCTTTCTGTTGTCCAACTTCAGTATACCTACCATAATACTCCCATCCTCTATCTGATCTCACTACCTTAACTTCTTTCCCCAATTCTTTTTCTGCTTCAGTTCTAAAAATTTTGAATTTTCTAGGCTCTATGATTTTTCTGAGATGAGAAAAACATTACAATATCGGGTGTAGTCATCTATAAAGGTAATAAAGTATTTATTACCACATATAGTTTGGTGTGCAAAAGGTCCACAAATGTCTGTGTGGATAAGTTGCGGCGGCTCTATGCTTCTGTTGGATTCTTCATTTCTGGACTTAGTCATTGTCCCCCTTACACATTCAATACAGGTGTCAAAATCTGAAAAATCTAGTGCAGATAGCAAGTTTTCTTTCACCATTCCCTGTAATCTATCTTTAGATATGTGTGCAAGTCTTCGATGCCAAAGATAAGATGAGTTCTCATTGTGTTTTCTCTTTTTACTTATATCTTTCTGTGCATTCTCAATCAGCAATATTTCTTTAGGATAAGAGCATTCAAGAGACCAATAATCATTCAAGAAAGAAGCTGAGCCAATATAACGAGAATCATGAGAGATTTTTATTCCGAAAGAGTTGATGTAAAAAGTACATCTTTGTTTAACTAACTGAGAACCAGAAATTAAATTCATCTTCATCGAGGGAATATAGAAAACATTGAGTAAATCAAAGAGAGCGCCTAAGCCTAACACTAAACGGACTGTGTCTATAGCCTTCACAACCACTCCCATGCCATTCCCAACTGCTACTTGCACCTCACTTTTCCTTGGAGCTCTCTTGCTTAGAAAGCCCTGCAATGAATTCGTAATGTGAATCGGTGAGCCGGTGTCAATCCACCAAGAACTAGGAGATAAATCAACTAAATTAACTTCAATAGAGAAAGTATCTAACTGTGACTTACCCTTCTTTTCCATCCAATCCTTGAATCCTTGGCAATTTTTCTTCATATGACCTTCCTCTTTACAAAAGAAGCATTTTAAGACTCTCGATTTCTTACCCTTGCTGTTCACAGACTTCTTGGGGCCAAGTTTGTAAGGCTTGGTATCACTAGTACTTTCTCCAGAACCAACTGCACTAGAGGCAACAACTTTGTCTTTTCCCTTCCATTTCGACTTTGAGATCAGATTCACAACAAGTGGTCCGTCCCTCTTGATCTTATCTTCCTCTTGCACACATATCGCTATTAGTTCATTCAAATCCCACATATCCTTCTGTGTAAAATAAGTGGCCTTCAACTACCAAAAAAGGCAGGCAGGGTTCTTAAGGACTGATGCACTATAAATTCAGCGGGCAGGGGTATCTCCAGATCTCCAAGCCTAGTGGTGATATCAATGACCTTCATGATATGCTCATATACACTCTTAGAGGAATCATAATTGATCCCCATCAACATATCCAGTAGAAGAGAAATCTCTGCCTTCTCATTCTCTCGAAACTTCAAGGCAATAGCAGCCATAAACTCACTGGCTGTGTCTTTGTCAACAATACTCCCCCTAACCACAGCAATCATGGTTTTCTTAAAAATAAGCTTGGTCATCCTATTGGCTCTAACCCATTCTCTATGTTTCACAATCACAAGGTCAGAGCTAGTGTCATCTATCAGCGGTTCGGGCTCAGTCAGGCACCAATCAACTCCCTGGAGGCCAAGGTAAAGCTCTATGGATTCCTTCCACTTCTTAAAGTTACAACCATTGAGAGGTTCAATGGTTGCAAGGGACAATCCTGAGGTGTTCAAAGCTGGGAAAGAAAAGAAAAGAAAATTTTTGTTTTCTACCTTAGTTTTTGTCCAAAACAAATTTCAGAAAACTATGAATACAAAAGAAATCAAGTCACAACAAAACAACTCGAGATTAAACCAGAATATATGGTAATTAGAATCCCCATAATATGCATATTAATTTTCAATAACAGATCTTACTTGTATGTCAAAAGAATATGTTATTGCTTAAGTTTCTTATTTGCAAAACCAAAATACTAAAAACCAAAATATCCCTGGAACAGTCAACACATGTATAGCAAGAAGAAAAGTCGAGTTCTCTGAATTTAGTTTTTAATACTTCATGATGCACTGTTTTACTTTTAAGAACACAAGAGTTAATCCTTGTGTTGAAGATACAATTTTGTTCCAAAAAATAAAGACACAATTTTCCTAATTCTATATCCAAATGATTTCAAGACAATACATTTACAGATTGATGTGTACAATATGTGTCAATATACCATCTTGCAATTTAGAACTAGTGGTTATTACTCCTTAATTTTTAACACACCAAGCTAAGTTAAAACCAAAGAAAGAGAACAACCTGTTCTTCAACGAATTTCCATGAGCAAGATTATGAAAGTTGGATTACCATAGTGGGAGATTATCTTGTCAACAATTTAAGACAAACAAATATATATGTATATATAATTCAACCATAATTCAAGACCAGGCAATTGATCATTCAGAAATTTTCAACCAATTCCAAACATCAAGAATTCAAGATCAACTATACTAAAGTAAATTTCATCTGGTCACCATCTAAAAGCATGCTAGGAATGCTTTTAGTGTTTAGATGCTCAATCAAGAATCATATACACATAAAAAGAAGATTTCAAAATCGAAACTAACCCGGTGTTCCTGCTGCAACAGTTAATCAAAGCAAGATAAACATATACAGCAACATACGAAGGAATATCGAACTTGTATCTCACAGCGATTTGGTTCAAAAACACGGAATACACAGGATCGATTTGATTTTTCTCTAGAACCTAATTCCCAATTTTGGGAAAACTGCTGAGAATGACCGGTTAGAGGACAACAGTCAATAGAGGACATGATTTTGCGCATGTGCGTTGTGTGTATGTGAACCTTGGGCCCGAAAGCAGGCTTAGGTTTGGGTCTATTGAAAACAAGGCTTACAATTTAATAAGTTAGTCCCCTTATTTTATTTTATTTTTGTTTAGGAAGAAAACATGCAAAACTGAATTAGTTTATGAAACATGCAATTGGCTCTGATACCAATTGAAAGTGCAAATCTGGAACACTAATACAATTGCATATAAGACACAAACACATATATTGCACTCACATAGACACATGCATGTATAATAATAGAGAAACAAATATGTAGATCCTTGGAACAAGATGTATACCTGCTGGAACTGATGAAGCCATCACAAATACAGATCTTCTGTACTTCTCTTTGTGTGCTGTCTATCTATGGGGCAAGATCGAATTGAATAGCTCATGTGAAAGAGAGTACAGGGACCAAGTATTTATAGTGAAAACATCCTAATACAATGTCCTCCCATAAAGGATAATTGTAATCACAATAATGTCTGTAATCACTATGATATATGTATTCCGACATCTTAGTGCTTGATTCAAGCTATTTAGGTTTCCTAATATATTTATTTGATTCATGTAATAAATATATTTAACAGAGAATATGAATTATTTAATATCTCTAATTACTTGCTCTATTGGTAACAGTATTTCTTGTGCTAAATATAAGCTTGTAATTGTTCAATTTCAACTTACATATCAAAGTTGGGAGTCATCTACAATACATCAATATATCTTACATCAAATAGACTAGTTCTATTCAGATTTAAACTGAGTAAAACTATTACAGAGCACCACTGACGTGCACTTACACTAACAAAGAATTGATAGTTTTATAACATCAGATACACTTTTTAGTTATTTATATAAAAAAAAATAACTACAAATATTAAGAGCTTAGATTACTTAATAGACAGTGAATCACTGTATATAATTTTCGTAGAAAAAGGAAACCTCGAAAATGCAAAATCTTTTGGCGCTAAAGAAGCCTCGAGAAAGGTAAAAGGGAAGGGATTAGGGACGTGATATTACTTTAGAAAGATTACTATTTGACATGCGCAGCACATGAACAAGAGGACAGTAATGTCAGCAAAGGAGGGAAGATTTGTCAATGACAACGAGATTCACTGTCACTGCTTTTGTCTTGGTATCTCAGAGAAATATGTACGTATTAATAATTGTCGAAATTGAAAATAGAAAAAGTTATTAAAATTTTATTTTGGATTTTTATATTTGTTTAGTTCCATACTTGAAAAATATTCTTTCCCTCTTTTTGCTTCCTTTTTTTATAATTCTATTCGTTGAAAAGAGATGACTTCCGCCTTCCGTGACTCTGGCCTTTTAGTGGACTTTAGAGCCCTTGTCCGAGACCACAGCATTTGACACTTGCTATTTTACTAAAATAGCCTCCACGACCACCTTCCTTTTCTTGTCACTTTCGTATCCTTTTTTTTATCCAAAATTTTGAAATTGTTCTTACTTCATATAATGACCATTTTTAGAAATGAAATTAGTTTTTATTATAAATTTTGGAAAATATAAAATTTTTTATGTGACTACCACGATACAATAAAGAATTAAAATCACAAGAGATCTTATGATAATCCTCTAAAAAATCTGTTTCAGCTATGTTATTGGACTAGTGTTAAAGACAATGTATAAAATTTTATGAAAATATGGCTCATATTTATGTCATATAACTATGATAACAAATAAGACATGAGAGGCTGGTCATCTAGCATCTAACAAGAATTTGTATGAACTACATTAAAAGTGCCCAGTATCCTAACTCGATTGAATTCAATTTCTATTAAGATAACGTATAAATATCATTTACGCATATAAAATATCATAATCTCTCCACCGCAACAAACAAATTACATGATAATCACACTTCAACCTCCCATTTCCTCTCAGCAACTATTCATGATACTACAATCCACCTCAATAATGAAGCTATCAATCCATTCAAAGTAAAAAGGCAACACCATCAACGACCATTAACATAAATTTTCTTTTGGCAATGTCATAATTTTCGAATTATCTTTCCGCTTATAACACACCCGCATTCAATCAAACCTTCCAGAAATCCCACGTCGACCAAGGCCATTTCAGTAATTCCACCCCCACTCCTCGTCAGACTCCTCTACAGGTTCCAACCAGAGATGAAACCTCTTTCATTTCTGTCCGTGAATGGCAGATTTCCATGAAACTCCTCCTCTCTCCCTCTCTCCATGCCTTCTTCCATGGTTCGCATCTCTCTCCTCCTCCCCATACTCCAAACCCTGATTCTCATCTCCACAAACTCCAATCCCATTCCCAAAACTACTTCACCCCAAAGCCCAACCCAGTTCTCCAACACCCTTCCATATCCCACTCCAAACTCAAACGGGTCTTCAAGAACTGTCTCGAAGATTCTCTGGTACGCACCCTTGAGAACCAACAAGGTTATAGTCGATGGCAACTCCACCATTTGCAGTCGCAACAGGACCTTTCAGCTCGGCTTCTTCCCCTTTAATGGCGGCGCCTACTTGGCAATAATGTACTCCTCAATTCAGGTCCCCACCGTAGTCTGGGTCGCCAACCGCGACCGCCCCGTCAAGAATCTCACTTCAGCCAGACTCGAAATCACAGCCACCGACGGCCGGCTCGTCGTTATAGACTCCGATAACTCGACTCTCTGGGCCAGCCAGAGCACCGCCGCCGCCTCCGCCGTCGGCGCCCAAGTCGTGCTCTTGGAGAGCGGCAATCTGGTGCTGCTCACCCGCTCCGGGGAACTCGCGTGGCAGAGCTTCGATCACCCGGCTGACACGTGGCTCCCCGGCATGAATCTGACGGCGGAGCGGGGCCTGACCAGCTGGCGGAGCGCGGAGGACCCGTCCCCGGGTTTGTATTCGCTGCGGTTGCGCCCGCAGGATTACGGTGAGTTTGAGCTCGTTTTTAACGGTAGTGTTGAGTACTGGAGGACCGGGGTTTGGGACGGTAAGGCTTTCGCTGATGTGCCGGAGATGACTGTTAAGTATATCTATATGTTTCACTTCGTAGACCCGTTCAAGCCGACGGCGTCGTTTGGGTTCACCGAGCGGCCGTTGGAGAGAGGGTTGGACCCTCCGCTGACCCGGTTCCAGATAGACCATTCGGGTCAGCTCCGGCAGTATACTTGGGGTTTAAGCGAGACCTGGGACAAGTTTTGGTACCAGCCTGAGGACAAGTGCAGAGTGTTTGGTTTGTGTGGGAGGTTTGGGGTTTGTGATAGTGAGACCGCTGAACCCTGTGAGTGTCCCTCAGGGTTTAAGCCTGTGGATGAGTCTGGTTGGGACTCTGGGGACTATTCCGGTGGGTGTGAGAGGTTTGGTGATGTGCCTTGTGAGGAAAGAGATGATGGTTTCGTGGAGGTTCAGGTTGAGAGTTTGGCGGAAAGTTGGCATAATAGTTCGATTACTGGTAGGGATGGTTGTGAAAAGATGTGCTTGCAAGTTTGTTCTTGTATTGGTTTTCAGTACAACGAGAGATCTAGTTTGTGTAGACATTATTTCGGGTCTGTGTCGAATTTGAGGAATCTGAGCTCTGATGGTAATAGCAGTATGGACGCTGGTAGTGTTTTGAATTTGAAGGTACGAAAAGGTGTGATCTTGAAGAACAGGAAGGCTAAGGTTATGAATTATACAGTTTTTGGTGCTAGCATTGTTGGGTCAGTTGCGGTTTTGGGTTTTGTGGTGGTGGTTGTATTGATTAGGAGAAGAAGGATGAAGAGGAATGGAGGAGCAGAGGAAAGTGTTTTGCTGCCGGTGTTGAATTTGAAGGTATTTTCCTACAAAGAGCTTCAGACTGCAACCTGGGGTTTTAAAGAGAAACTCGGGCATGGTGGCTTTGGAGCGGTTTTCCTAGGGGAGCTATCAGACCGTACTCTTGTTGCAGTGAAACGCTTGGAGAGGCCAGGCAGCGGAGAGCAACAATTCCGAGCAGAAGTTTGCACCATTGGCAACATTCAGCATGTCAATCTTGTGAGACTCAGAGGCTTCTGCTCAGAAGATTCTCATAGACTTCTGGTATATGATTACATGCCAAATGGTCCTCTAAGTGTGTATCTACGTCGAGACGGTCCAAATTTGAGCTGGGATGTTAGGTTTCGGCTAGCGGTTGGTACGGCAAGAGGCATTGCATATTTACATGAGGGGTGTAGAGATTCCATAATCCATTGTGATATCAAACCAGAAAACATTTTGCTTGATTGTGATTACACGGCAAAGGTGTCAGATTTTGGGTTAGCAAAGCTGATTCACAGAGACTTTAGTGGAGCATTAGCTGCTGATGGTAATCATGGCTATACCTATGGCTATGTAGCGCCAGAGTGCAGACCTGGTGATCCAATCACCACAAAAGCCGATGTTTACAGCTATGGAAAGACATTGATAGAATTACTTGGAGGCCATAGAATGTGGGAGGCACCTCCATCTACAGGCGGCAGAGAGGGTGGAAATGAAATAACAGATTCTTGGTGCTTTCCTTCGTGGGCATCACAGCAGATAATTGATGGCAATGTGGTGGCTGTAATTGATGATAGACTCGGGAGCAAGTATAACCTTAAGGAGGCAGAGCGTGTTGCATTAGTGGCGGTGTGGTGCATACAGGACGACGAGGCAACAAGGCCTACAATGGGGATGGTAGTGACAATGTTGGAAGGGGTCGTGGAAGTGACTGTTCCTCCAGCACCAAAGTTGTTACAAGCGCTGGTTTCAGGGGAGTCATTCTGTGGGGTGAATTCCGATTCTGGACACAGTCCATCGATTGCCAGCGACAACTTCTCTGGTTGTAATACGAAATTATCTAGTTGCGGTTCAGAGTCGTCACTTGGTAATGTCTCTTCCTTAGTAAATGAGAATGTGCATGAAAACCGAAGAAGTTCAGTGAGCTTTACTGTCAATACTGACCATAGCTAAGAGCATTACACGCCAGTCACATTTTCTGCTCTCTTCACAACAAATTTCTCTCCCTGTAAAAAATTTAGAAAAAGATCTTTTGTAGAGTATATTGATGTATAAAGTAATTTTCCCATTAGGAAAAGTTTTGCCTCTTTGAAATTAGATCTTTACAAGATGGATCTGAAATCCCAATAATATTCTTTCCAGTTTTCCCTTGGTTCCTTTCCTTATTGTAGGGTTTTGAGTCACATTCTCATGATTATATATTTGACATTCCCTTTTTAGGTCGGTAGATGATATGATATGCCCCATCATTTTGCTCTGTCTTTTCCTTTTGCTAATGATTATGCCTTTTTGTTATCTATTATAGTCCACACTGTAAACGGTCATAGGATTCTCTTACAGTCACTTCGAAGATCCGAAAGGACAAAAGAGAGAGATTGAGAAAAATTGAGAGAATTATGAGCATTTTTTGTGCAATGGCGTAGTTGGTCATAAGCATGAGATTATAACAAAAATGCAAGTAGAGAATCCGATGTTTTGATCACATAAATAGAAGCAACAAACTAACACACGAGTGTCTATAGTTCATTTTATAGTGTTTTGTTAATTCAACAGATAATATAACGAATATACAGTATCAACACATAAAACATAAGTGAAAAAATATGAAGATTTAAGGGCCATCTCCAATTGGGTTTAAAATGGACTATATAGTCTAAATTTTAGACATTTGGAATGTACTATTAATCTAAATAGCAAGGTCTATAATTTTTCCAACTTCAATTATTTGAGGTTTAAATTATAAATTTTAATATATTTTATTCAAATTTGAACCAATTAATCATTCAAAGGTGGGCCAGCAGCTTTCCATTCATGGTCTAAACGTTGGACTATATTTTAATATTTAGAACAACTTATAGACTTTAGCCCTCCATTTGTGTTTTTTGTAAGAGACCCAATCAATGATTCAAGATGAGTTTTGGACATCCATGGTCTATAATTTAAACTATACACGTTTGATTGGAGATGGCCTAATCACCTCATTTTTCTACATTCTATTCCATCACGAATTGTGCTTGCATAAACTCACCTAGAGGTTCACATAATACTAATTTTTATAAAAGAATATTACTTCGTAATATCAAATCATTCAAATGTGAATCAAAGTATTAAAGGCAAAGTGTACCCAAAAAAAAAAAAAGTATCAAGGGCAATTACTACGTGTACAATTCTTCAAAGAAATAACTGAAAACTGAACTTTGTTCTCTTGCAAACTGACTTGGTCATCGTCTTCTGTCAGATTGATTTCTTTCTATGGTTTGCCTAAATTATAGCTTGCAGCAAACAGTCTGCAAAACCAGAAAATTAATTTGAGTCAAAGTATTAAATAAAACAAATAAAAACTGCAGAGCAAGAGATCAAAACTTTTCTCAGCTTTCTTCATTCTGAAGCTTCAGAAGGTGCAAAAAGGCTCAAAGGGTTCATCAAAAATTTGCAAAAATAGGTACCCTGATAGGACATGAAGCAGTTAAGGCAGAGGAGAGTAGTAGACTATCCTCTCCTAGTCCTAGGTCTTCACCGAGGCAACGACATAGCCCGAAACAAAAATCAATGGATGCAGTTTCATCTATGGAAACTGCAGATCTCCACTCTGCTCCTACTACATTTATTGGGTCAAGTGATGGAGATTATCCGGTGATAAAAACCTTTAATGATGCCAAGACCATATGCTTTGTGGAGTCTCAAAAGCTTTGGGCCATTGCTGGTCCTATTGCCTTTAACATTTTGTGCAACTATGGTGTTAACTCCTTCACAAACATCTTTGTTGGGCATATTGGAAATTTGGAGCTCTCTGCTGTTGCAATTTCTCTGTCTGTCATTGCAAATTTCTCTTTTGGCTTTCTGGTAATTGATTGCTATTCTATCCCTACTCATCATGTTTCTTTTTTCTTTCCTTTTTTGTTGGCAAAGCTACTCATCATGTTTCTGACTACTGTCATTTCATATATACAAAAAGTGTTTGATTTAACTTGTTGCTAGAACTATGTCATTAAATTACTCCAGTTGTTTGCATGGTTACGCCTCATGAATAACCACTAAACTCCAAGGTCTCGTGTTTAGTCTCACTCTGCATGGGGAGAGGAAGACAAATTTTAGATAAAATTTTATAAAACAATAATGTAGACATTTTGGCAGTTTTGATCTCAGACCTCATGCAACCGAAGCTATGAATCTATGATACCATCTTAGAAAATGGTTGGACAGTAAAAGTTTATGGTGTTAGGAAATGACACAACAATGTATATTACAAGCATTTGATTTAATCTTGTAGGGGTGTCTAAATGCATCAAATGTATACTAGATTTCGATCAATGGTTAAACCTACTAAGCAATCAATGCTGTATGAAACTGCAGCTTGGGATGGCAAGTGCACTTGAAACACTGTGTGGGCAGGCATTTGGTGCTGGGCAAGTAGAAATGCTAGGAGTTTACATGCAACGATCATGGTTAATTCTGATAATCACATGCTTTGGTTTACTACCACTTTATGTGTTCGCGACGCCAATCCTAAAACTCCTTGGCCAAGAAGATGACATTGCAAACCTTGCCGGGAAGTTCTCTATCCAAACCATTCCTCAAATGTTTTCACTGGCCATCAATTTCCCAACTCAAAAGTTCTTGCAAGCACAGAGCAGGGTTTCGGTTCTGGCATGGATTGGTTTTGCAAGTCTAATTCTACACATAGGAATCCTCTATGTCTTTATCGAATTGTTCGGGTGGGGAACGAGTGGTGCTGCTGCAGCCTATAATTTCTCGGCATGGGGGATGTCATTGGCTCAAGTCTTTTATATAGTTCGTTGGTGTACAGATGGTTGGAAGGGATTGTCATGGTTAGCCTTCAAGGAATTATGGTCCTTTGCAAAACTCTCCCTTGCTTCAGCTGTAATGCTTTGCCTAGAGATTTGGTACTTCATGACCATAATTGTTCTCACCGGACACCTTGATGATCCTGTTATTGCAGTTGGCTCCCTTTCAATATGGTAAGTTTATTCCTCAGCTTAGTTGTCACCCTTTCTACTCTTAGTTTTAGTCACTATTGCTCACCACATATACACAGTCCAAGTCTTCATTGCTTCCATCAAACGTTAATGATATCATATAAGATATCTCGAATGTCATGTCGTTGGACTCTTCATTCCAATTCAAGCGAGTCTACTTGATCGATGGTCTAGAATCATAGTCTAACAAAATATGCACTAGATATAGGACATTTCCCCTTTAGTACTATACTATAGTTCAAACTTTCAATATGATTTGTGTGTTCCTGTTTCAGCATGAATCTGAATGGTTGGGAAGGCATGTTGTTTATTGGGATCAATGCAGCAATAAGGTAAGAAATGTTCATTTGGCTACCAATTATTATTTTCTTATTATCAGCTCCTTGGAGAACAAGTTCTTCAATTTAAGTCCTTGGCAGCGTTCGAGTCTCCAATGAGCTTGGATCGGCACATCCGAGAGCTGCAAAATACTCCGTCATTATCACGATCATTGAGTCTCTAATCATTGGAATCTTTTTCGGGGGGATTATCTTGGCGGCCAAAGACCACTTTGCCATCATCTTTACTGAGAGCAAAGAGATGCAACAAGCAGTTTCTCGTTTAGCTTTCCTTCTCAGTATTACAATGATACTCAATAGTGTTCAGCCGGTTATTTCAGGTAGCATACATACTTCGATGCAGACTATGAATTAGGATCATTGATTGACTACAATCTTGTTTTAATGTGCGGTTTTTATTGACATTCCGAAAACATAATATGTGGATATCATCCCGAAGAACTTGAAGTAATAGCACTATGGTTTGCAGGTGTTGCTGTTGGAGGAGGGTGGCAAGCTTTGGTGGCTTACATAAACTTGTTTAGTTATTATATTGTTGGTCTACCTCTTGGGTTTCTTCTTGGTTACAAAACAGGGATGAGAGTGGAGGTAAACTATCATTTCTCATTGTTCATCTTTGACTAGTCTATTCAACTGTTTCATTTCCGTAACAAACCTAACATGAACTAACAATTAATAGTAATTATGCTAACCTAGCTATCATAATTCTAGCCCTTTCGAGTCTTTGACCTAAGCTAACGAAAACTGCTAATGTTGTAGGGAATTTGGATTGGTATGATATTCGGGACATCCTTGCAAACACTGATCCTCTTGTACATTGTTTACAAAACCAACTGGAACAAAGAGGTAAGTTCTAGTGTGTATAAAACGTCTTGATCTTTCAAAAAAATAGAATCTGGCCAATTTAACATATGAAACTGCAGGTAGAACAAGCCTCGGAAAGAATGAGGCAGTGGACTGGAGATGAACTACTAGTAGTTGATAACAAAAGGAAGAGTGGACAAGAAGGTGGACCTCTAATATTGTAGAAGAATCAACTTTCTTTGGCTGTAAATTCTTTCCATTTCTACTTTCAGAACTATTCACTGACTGTGACAAGAAAGAAGGAACTGTACAGTACGTTGTAAAAGTTTGCTGCTGTAGGTCTTCTTTAATTTCATTCATCAAATTGTACAGCGCGCCACAGATAGTCTCTAGCTAGCATTCTATTGTTTTTAATTAGAAAGTACAACATTAGTTGACTATGACTCGGACGTGACAACCAAATTTTAGTTTTTTTTTTTTTTTTGGATCTAAGAATGCATTCGTTCAAATCAATACAGAACTTACAATCAAAGAAAAAGAACATATGTACTGGCATCATTAAACCCTATCACAAGGAAAGAGTACCACACTCCATTACTACTCGCTTAACTACTTAATTCTTTTTCTATGATAGAGGTGAGCCAATTTAGCATCATCCTCCACCATAGGTAGTATAAGGTAAAGATAGAGCAGTGCTAGCCACACAATGAGTGCTCTTATTACAGACTCTAGAAGCATAACCCCGACTATAAGACCGAAAACTACTCAAAAGTAACTTCACTTTATCCATCAACACCCCTTCTGGACTTATAGCCTCCTCCGTCAAGTTTAAAATGTAATACATGGCTTACAATCAAACAAATCAAAAATCGGCTAATCATCTAAGCACTATAAAAATATATCTATTTAATTTCAATAATTAAATATTGGGTAATATTATATTATCTTTATTTTTATTTTTATCAGCAATTAAATTACATTAATGAAAACATAGTTCACGAGGTAGATCATTATGTGTAATAATAAATGTGGCATTGGTAATCATACGTAGGGCTGTACACGGATTGGATTGGATCAGTTTTGACTGCAAACCGTCTCTATGCCAAAGTAAGCGGTTTAAACATTTTAGACAACCAGTCATCGAAAAAAATAAGCTTAATCCGATCCAATCTAATCCATTTAAAGATGGTTTGGTTTGGTCAGTAAGACAGTTTTAACCTATATAGCATTAACGTTTTGTTTACGAAAAATTCATAGTAAAATACTATAACTCAATCTCAATAATAAAAATTGAATAATCAAAATCCAAAACTAATATTCAAAGAACAAAATCTAAAATAGTTTCAAAATGATTCACTTATTTGGGTTTTAAGCCTTTGGGTCTATGATTCAATAGAGTAGTATATCATTTTGAGAATCAAATTATAATTGGAGATTTAGAACTTACTTATAAAAGACTACCCACAAATATATATATATATATATTATGTATATAAATTTAAATTTTTTTCTGTTATATTTAATACATACCGATCGGTTCGGGTTTCGCGGTTTAAGTAAAAGAAAAACCAAACCAAGCCAATTCATAAACAGTTTGGTTCGGTATTGAACTGTCTTTCATATTTTAACTCCAAAAAATCTTAACCAAACCATATTTACAGGTCGGTTTCAACCGGTTTGACCGGTTTGTACCGTGTTTTGCACACCCCTAATCATACGGTCATAGGATAACCATTCATTTTCTTTTAAGATAAATTATGATATGCGAAGACAACGTGTACAATTTCTATCAAAACTTCAAGATAAGTAAACCTAAAAATGTAATGCAAATTCTCTTACAATATATATATCTATATATATATATATATATTTATAAAATCATTTTACATTCACAACAAACCCCTATAAATGAATAATGTTGAGACTACATTATTCATTTATCGTGATAATTTTCACCATAAATCACTTGTGCCCTTGCACTTATAATTTCATCACGGGTGCTCCTGTACTTATCAATTTCAATCAATTTTGTTTACCTTTAGCTTTTTGCCAATTATTATGCAATAAATTTTGAAATTCTCTTCAGTTATGATATAATTTTGCATTCCGAGTTAGTGAATCATCATCCTACAAGGGAGTGACGAAGTGGTGTTAGCTCAGTGGTTAGAGCACCCACTACCTAAGATCCATATCATAGGATCGAGTCACTATGGGGGTATGAGTGAAATCTTTTGATCATCTTTAAATAAACAGAAAAAAAAAAAAAAAATCCTACAGGAGTCCAATAGAGCCACGTTTTCAATTTACAATACAGAACAACGAATAATTGGACAAGATTGATTAAACCGGAGAGTATGGGCACAACTGATTTACAATGTAAAGGGTAGGGAAGCAAAATCAAATTAACCCAAATTGAAACTAACATTTGGGCCCAAATCTTCTCAAGATTAATCCTTCGCTCATGTCGTTAATCTTGCCATCATCTAGGTTTGAGAAGCTATATACATTGCCTATAGTTATTGTTCTATCTCCAAGCATCAAATATGATTCTTCCTGCCCCGTCGTAGATGAGAGATTTTCAGAAAGATGATACATACCTTTTCCTTGCAAGCACAGACGTCGTGGTAATTACATTACCGGTTGGATTCGCTTTCGGGGATAAAGGTCATTGCGGACATAGAAGCAATGATGTATTAGTTCGTCATCCAAAAAAATGGATAAAGCATAGGAGGGAGACATGGAGGTTAGAGAGGTTTGTAGACAAGAAGAGTGAGAGGGATTACGATTGTACAAAGTTGAAAAGATGCGATGAAAGACTATTAGAAAAGGTTGGGACAAAAAGAAGAAGAAGAAAACAAGCAAAGGCAAATGGTCAAAAAACATACAAGAGGATTCCTCCCTTAACTAGCCACTCGTCTATCTAGATTTAGCTGGAGTAGATCTAGATCTGGGATTTTGGAAAGCAAGGAAGGGAGACTTTGAGGTTGATGAGGGAAACAAGTAGATTTGCTTTGAGGATTAACCAAAGAATTGTCCTCAACTTCATTCAACATATTGTGAAGTTTGCCTTCTCTTCTCTTTTCAAGTGTCAATAGAATGAGAAAATTATTGGGTGGCGCAATTGTACCATGTGACATGTGTTCTTCATTAATCAAATGATTCAAATCTCTTGATTTTTAAATTTTATGCCCAAACTACCCATGCTAATCTGCTGCAATGATTTGAAATATCGAAAATATCCCTCTCGCTCTACTTTGCTATAATTTAATTGGCGGGTCAAACATGTCATCTGATACGACCGTCCTACCAAAGACTGACTCTAGTCAGTGGGCCATATCCTTTATTTTCAAAGAATTTAACCCACAGACTCTAACCCAAGTAGCCAACTAACTCAACCACAAAGTTAAGTAGACCAAAGGTTGGTTTGATGATGACAGCTGTATATAGAGGAATTTTGGCCCTCCTCCTCCTCCTCCCAAAAACCTATAAAAATTTCTACCTCCTTCCCATCAAAGACTCCTCTTTCTCACACCACCACCCAAAAAAAAAAAAAAAAAAACCCTATGGAAATAAAGCAATTTCAAAGAGGTGGCTTTTAGGCAAAGAATTACATAAACATAAAAGAGAAACAAGTACAGAGGGAGAGAAACAAAGGACAGAGAGGGCAAAAGCCCAAAGGGTCAAGCTTTCAACACCCACCACCAAAATACTACTGGTACGTTTTCTTCTCTCAGTCCTCTATTATTCTTCCTATTTCTTAAGGACAAATATAGTCTAGATTGGGCAAAACCCCTAAATCGTGGTTTGTGGGTCTCTCTGATTCTTTCTTTCTGTTCAAATATTTTGCCGTCTCTTTCTCACATCACATTCACCTCCCGCCCCCCACCCTTCGTCAATCAATGACCGCCTGCACAAAAAAAGGGCGGGCCTGAAAAAAATCAAAATCAAAATTTTCCACAAAACAAACCCTAGATGGATCTCTTATTTCCCGCCAAAAGTCCCTTCCTTTACACTCACCCACACCCTTAATCGCTACCCTTTTCCTGTTTACATTTTGATTTGCCAACCCCATTTTTGTTTTTTTGTTTTTTTTTGTGTTCTTGAATTTATGTTTTTTGAGTATGAGAAAAACCCAGATTACAAAGTGAGGGGATTTGCTTTTTCTAGGGCTTTGTAATTCGAAATCCATGGCAGGGTGGTCGGTGATAGCTGATGGGTCTGTTGTAGATTGCGAGACTAAGAAGGAGGAAGAGCCGGACTGCTTCTCGGAAGCTTCAAAACGCAGCGTTTCGGGGTTGCCGGACAAGCTCCGGTGCTGGTTCGATCAGTTTCTTGGGGTTTTTCTCAAGGAAATATGTACCCGAGACTCGCTCCGGCCTCTGCCTCCGATGCTCGGAAATGGGCAGAGGGTGGATTTGTTTAAGCTGTTTTGGGCTGTGAGAAAGAAGGGCGGGTTTGATTGTGTTTCGGATTCTGGGGTTTGGGATTTTGTTGCAGGGGAGTGTGGGTTGGGTTTGAGTTTAGGTGGGGCTGTGAAGTTGGTTTACACTAAGTATTTGTACCTGCTTGAGAGGCTTTTGGAGAATAAGGATTTGGAATGGAGTTTGGGTAGTAGTGGCGTTGATTTGGGGAAGCAGTTGATGGATTTGCAGGATGAGTTTACTGGGTTGTTTCCGGAAGTTGCTGATCGGAAGGTGAAAGATAGGGCGGAGTATTTGAATGCGGAGATGTCCCCGAAGAGTTTGAAGGACAGTAATGAGGTGGCCGGTGTGGGAGAAAAGTGTGGTGGGATGAAGAAGAGTGTTGATAATGTGGGGTTGGAGTGGGATTTGGGGACTGTGGAGAAGATTTCGAATAATGTGGCTGGGAATGTGGATGTGATGAACAGTATGGAGGATGCTGGGAAGTTGAGTAACAATGAAGAGGTGAAGAGTGAGGTGGTGGAATCGGGTGCAGGGAAGAAACTTGATGATGACGACGACAATTATATAGATGTAATGATTGTGAATCCAGCCACTATGGAAGTGAGTTCTTGTCGTAAAAGGAAGCGAGAGTCCTTTTGCGGAATGTTGAATTGGATTAGAAAGATTGCAGCAGATCCTTGTGATCCGGCAGTTGGTTCGTTACCAGAAAGGTCAAAGTGGAAGTCCTTTGGGAAGGAGGAGAACTGGAAGCGGGTTTTGGGTGCTCGAGAGGCCATGTTTCTGAAGAGGAATGCTGATTCAGTTGCAGAACCATTTAACTCTCAGGTACTGTCTGTATATCTTGTGTGTTATAATTAATGAGGCGAATTGAAAAAATTACTAAACTGGCATGCCTTAATTTTGTGAGCTTTATCTGGTTTGTACCGTATTTCTATATGTGTATGGATTCCACACGCACTTTCTTTTCTTCTTGATTTAGTCTTGTTTTATTGATTTCCTTATGCTGCCAGAATATCGCTTTTCTTTTTATCTTAATTTTGGGTATGAAGGCTTATGCATATGTCATCACATTATTTATGGTTTAGAGAAAATTTCACAAATGGTCACTCAACTATGACTCATTGACTCTCATTTGACACTTAGTGACTTAAGTGATTGACAGTGTAATAGTTGAGTGACCAAAGTGATATATTTGAAACTTTAGTGACTAAAGTGTCGAATGCGTCATAGTTGAGTGACCATTTGTGGAATTCTCCCTTTCATTTAATATGAGGGAGTGCAACAGTCAGTTTTACTTCTGCACTTGTACTTAGATGTGCAGTGTGTGTAACTCACAAATTGTTGCGGAGACTTAAATTTTGGTAGATATGGAATATTTTAGGTGCAGGATCATTAGCTTCTTTCAATTGTAACGATAGGCTTTAACCTCTACATGGAAACATATTGGCATACCTCTACATAGAAACATAATGGCATACCTGTCTTACGTTGTGCATCTCAACCTTTATTAGATTTTTCTGATGCTGTGGCTTCTATTGTTAGATGTTGTTTGAAACTGATAAACAATGCAACTATTGTTATATGCTTGCTTTCCTTTTAACATTAATATCATGTCCCAATTTGTAGAATAATCAGAGGATTATGCATCCAAGCATGTACGATGATCATCTTGGCTCATCTTACAATCTCAGAGAGAGGCAGAGATTGGAGAAGCAGCTAAGGACAATGTCCGAATCAGGAGCCTGTTCATTCTCATCCCCGGCCAGTGACATGTCCAAAAGCAGCCCTGGCATGGAGGACCACATTGAAGTTCGTGTCGGGTCAAAATATCAAGCTCATGTACCAGAATGGACTGGTGAGTCTTCTGAAAGTGACTCAAAGTGGTTGGGGACAAGGGATTGGCCAATTGAAAACCCAGAGCACAGAAATCTAATCGAAAGGGATCCTCTTGGAAAAGGAAGGCAAGAATCTTGTGGCTGCCAAATGCCAGGTTCTATTGAATGTGTCAGATTTCACATTGCTGAGAAAAGGTTAAGAGTTAAGCGAGAACTGGGATCAGCTTTCTACCATTGGAAGTTCAATCAAATGGGTGAGGAAGTTGGGCTCCCTTGGCCAACTGACGAAGAAAAGAAGTTCAAGGCCATAATAAAGGCAAATCCTCCATCTCTTGGGAAGACCTTCTGGGATGATATAATTGAGTCATTTCCTAAGAAGAGCTGGAGAGAATTGGTAAGCTTCTACTTCAATGTCTATATCTTGCAGCGTAGAGGATATCAAAACAGGTTCACTCCAAACAACATTGATAGCGATGATGAAGATTTAGAATCAGGAACAGCTATTAATGGTTTTGGACAAGAGGAACCCAATTCTTCAAAGTCAATTTTGAAATCCCCGCACAAGCCACATGGGAAATACAGATAGACATGAAATCTACTACAGCTGAATCATCTTGGTCCTTGAAATTTTGGGTGTTAAAGATTGTCCTGATTACAATTGACGTCATAGAGATCAATTTAAAAGTGTTGGAAGAAGCAGCTGTGGCTATTCACAAATACTTCATCTTTAAGTCTTGTTTCGTGATCCTTTTGACTTTTGAGATATGTTTCCTGTTTATTCTTGTTTATCGATGCCAAATACAAGTACTTTTAATTGGAAGTTTCTTTTAGGTTTTTGACAGCAAGAGGCGACCGAAAAAGAAGCCTCTGGAATTATAGGGAAAAAAGTAAGTCATTAGATGTAGATCAGAAAGAGTGGAATTCTGGAAGTCAGATTGTGGTCTCCAGAACCTGTAATTGCAATTATGATGAATTCCGAAATTGGTAAAGTAATGGCTTTTTACTTCAGCCACTTCTGTTTTGGTTTCTTTGTCTGTTGATTCCTATCCTGCTCGGTTTATTCACGTATATGTGTATGCATCTTTTTCCTTTCTTGTGCACACACTTGAATTGAATAATGAATTCAATGCGACTTTCCAAACCCTTCTGAGCAAGTTCATGTATGCTTTCAGGGAAAGCAATCAGAAAGAAGCAAGAAGGTAAATTTTACCTTGATATTTATATATATATATTGGCACCTGGTTTAGGGTTTAGGGGAAAAGAAGGATCATTTAGATGCTTGATTAGGAGTTTAGGAGCACCTTTAGGGGTTTTCTTTAGTAACACAGATTAGACTTGTTTTCATTAGTCAGAATATTTATGTGGGGCTGACTTGAATGTGGCATCTGGTCATTTTCCTACAGGAAGAACTGTTTTTGCAGGTGTAGGATTCGGTTTTACGTTAGCATAGAGAGCCACTAGGATAAATATGTTGTTTTTCGAACAAAAAGAGACGTATTTACAGTCTATGGTGCTGTTTCAGCTGTTTCTTGAAAGTGACTTGTCTTCGCAGGCTGGCAGTCCCCATTGGTTTTTTTTTTTTTTGGCCTTTTTCATTTTTTTCCACAATCTTGTTCATTCTACTGATACCTCACACAATTCACACTTATATGCACAAGGTGGTGTTTTGATCTGATGTCGCCTTATTAGCGCCAGATGTTTGCATGGTGCCCCTGTTCGATTGTTGGGCAGTGTAAGGTAATACTGTTGAGGATATCAAGCTCCTCGAAAGTTGAACTGTTAAACAAACTTTGATAGAAGTTGCATTTTGGTATTAGGATTGTAATAAAGTGGTTCATGCTCTAAGGTCGCTTTGTCCTTCATCAACGCTTTTGGCGCTGGTTCAGTGTACTCAGTTTCATTGTGGACCTCATGTTTTTAAGTTGTGGCCTCAGAAGTACTCGTATGAGCTCTGTTGGGTGAGGTGGGACTAACAAGCAAGATTCTATGACTTCTTATGAAAATATCAGTGTTTCTTATTTTTCTTTTGGGTCACACGATCAAATCGTTGAGCTTTCTGACTTCTACCTACAAAGGCCAAAACTCCAATAGTCTTCCATTTATCTTCTTGGAGTTGGAATTTGACCCGAGTTGTGCAAAATGCATTGGAGCACACATTACTGTTGTCTTCGAAGAGTCTTTGGGACCTCATTTCTGCTTATTATAAATATGGGATTTTCGCAAAGTTGAAACTTGATTCGAATAGTGCTGGTTTTTTGTTGTGAAAATTCAAAACAGGTGCTGGTCTTTACCTCTCAGAACCAATCCCATGTATTTTGAATAATCAACGTATTCCAATCAAACCTTTGTAACCAACTAATTCCTACGGCTTTTGACGCCTAATGAGATTCTTAAATAAGGAGTGAAATTCGCAATCTTGTTGGAGTTTATAAATAAAAAATTATTTATTGGTATAAATATTATTTTTCATTAATAGGTTTTTATTATGAAATAGTCATAGTTTAGGGAAAATTTCACAAACGGTTACTCAAGTATGACTCATTCGACACTTTGGTAACTGAAGTTTCAAATATATCACTTTGGTCACTCAACTATTACATTGTCAATCACTTAAGTCACTTTGTTAATTTTTTTCATTATAAAAAATACTCTTTAGGTTGTCAACTGCAAGTTCTGTGCAGCACTGCAGAACGGTCGCCAGCGACTCCACCCAACCGCAAACCAGCTTCGCAGACCCCCTGCGTCCATTAGGCAAGTCGCGCCTCGCTGTTGACTCTCAATAGAGGCCGGAGGAGCAACGTTCGCACTTTTTCTAGGTTGCGGACGTCCGCTCTCGAACGGCTCCGTGTGTGTGTGTGTGTGTAAGAGACATTTGCTGACTTTTAGCGAATAAATATCATCTGCTATCTCCTCTCTTTTTTTTTTTCTTGTAATGAAGGGTTCGTTGACAAGAGTGGTTCTGGGAGGTCATACACTTCTAATTTACTTTTTAGAATACTTAAAAAGCTAAGTAGATCTCCTTATTTTTACCAAAACGCCCTTGAACATGAGATACAACAATCTATTACTCTACTTTTTATCTCTATTTTCATCCACGAGAAGAAGAATGAATCAAAATCACATGACATTGCTATCTTATAAGTAGGTCTCTTTTCCACCAAAATTAATCAGAGGGTTGATTTTCGATCTTGATATGTTGTTGGAACCCCTTTGAATTTGCTAAAAGAAGGATTTCGAGGGTTTTGGGTTGGAACATCGAGTAATAACTATACCATAATATTCAATTAATTTAGTTTAAGAAAATTACAAATAAGATTGTTTTGAATTTACTTTTGTAATAAATGATGGGTCATGTATATAAATTATTATTTTTACTTAATTGTTTTAGGTAAATATAAAACTATATAGGCAATATAGGGAAATATCGGGAAAAAAAATAATTTAATTGAATGTTATATTTGGTTGGAGGAGGTAAGAAGAGTATTTATTTATTTACTTATTTGTTCAAATCTGTCTTTGTCCTTATTTGCCTTTTCATATAAGCTAACGAAGTCTATTAATAATTTAAAAAAGTTGGAGGGTCCAACTAAAATCACCCCGTTGACAAAGGTAGGTCCTTTTTATTTGTTTTAAGAGGCTTGTGTTGATGAACTTTTCGTTGGCATATGTGGAAGGCTTCTACGACGAATTTCGTCGGAAATTGCCCTTTTATTATACTTTCTTCTTTTTAGATTTTTCGTGAAACGTGTTTCTTCGGAAATAATACCTTTGTTTCTTAATATGTTTTCGCCAACAAATAGTTGTCAGCATCTATGAAATGTTTTTAACGACGAGCATTTCTTTAGCGAAGGAGCATCTATTAATTTGGTTTTTTTTATATGAAACTAGCTTCAGACATGTATAACGAACTTGTTATTGGTGTACAAAGAAAGAACATGAAAGTTTCCTTATAAGCAACTTCTAAATTTTTTTTCCATACTTTTATTTTTGTGTTTTGTTACTTTTACCATACTAACAATTTTAGATGATTTTATATGTTGGACATTGCCTCTTCCAACTTTGGGGCAAACATCACTCGCATCCAAATTCTAACATTGCCTCCAATTATGAGTTACAAACTGATTTGGTATCGACATGAGGACCTACTTTTCAGATTTCGACCCTCACTTTCGATGAAATTGTAACCTCATTCTTCTTCTTCCTCTTATTTTGCTCTCCCCACACTAACCCTTGTAACCCCATATTCTTCTTCTTCCCTAAACCTTAAACCCTTGGTCGACACCCACTCACCTTTCTCTCCCATCCGAACCCTACCACTAATAGCCGACGGTGCGGAAGCAGCACTGCTTGAAGCTTCGACATCACAAACAGATCAAACTAACCAAAATCACTTAACTATACTGAATCACAACCCAAGCATTAAACATTACATTCCACATAGAATTGCAACTTTGAAAAATAAAAACTCAAAGCCTTCGACTTTGAATTTTAATCAGAAACTAAAAACCCAAAACCACATTCAAAAACCTAGTAAGACCCAGATTCGTACCAAATGATAACGCACGATCAAATTGGGCATAGGCGAATACCGATCGAATTGGGCCTTGCTGGAAACGGGCTCAAGGTCCACCGAGACCTGCGAATCATCAAGCTCTTGCAACAACCCTTTTAGGCTCAAAGCCCTTACCGCCGCAATAGGCTCCTATGTTTCATCGAATTTACGGGAATTGACAAGCGAATTTGAACAGAGAGAGTCACAATTTGGCACCCAGAGGAAGAGGAAGAGCAGGTGTCTGACCCTCCTTTTGGGCTTGACTCGGTGTCGTCACTGGGGTCGGGTACATAGTCATTCAACGTCACATAGAGGGATGAGCAATGGGATCCATTGCGGAAAATGGATAATCTAGAACTTCGCAGTACCGATGAACTTGGTATTAAAGAAATTGAGGTATTGGATTTTTGATTGAGTAGTTTTGGAAATTTTAGTTGAATTGGATTGTGATATTGGGTTTGGGATTGGGGGTTGATTTAGGGTTTTGAATAGTCCATAATCTAAAAAGTGGGCCCACATGCCAATGCCCCAAGTCAGTTTGTGACATCACAGTTAGAGACAATTTTGAGATTTGAACGTGGGTGATGAAAATTGGAAGTGCAAGGATGATCATGAGTAAAAAAAAATAAAAAATCAGGGACTAATATGATGTTTGCCCCAAAGTTGGAGGAGGCAAACTGAAAGGTATTATAGGTAGCTCAAAATTTATGAAGCACTTGACACCAAACTCGAGACTTTTTTTTTTTTTTTTTTGTGAAAGGGAGGGTTGTCAATCTATTAATATGAAAAATGTTGATAACCACATATCATGACCCACCATCTGCGGGTTAAGTCAAAATTGAGTCATGCTAGGCTACCCTAAAGCAACCTAAATGTAATTACCCTAGAGTGTAGCTCTAATAACCAAGACCATGCTAGGGTTATGGACCAAGGTCCGACGTAACTTATTCATAAAAAATTCAGGACCACTCTACATAGAGGGGGCTTCCCCGGAATCCCAAATACGAACGCAAAAATAGGCCTCAAAACCACAATAGCACAAACCCACATAACATGGACCCAGGCCCAACACAAAGTACTATGAGCATCCAAGCAGAACGCCACCATCGAAGCTCACCAGAGAAATAGCGCCCGCCTCCATTGCCACCAGCATCACCAAGCAGTCCCTTGATGCCTCAGTCAAGCTGCTACGCACTCTGACCTGAAGATCGATCTGGGGGCCGATTCCGCGACATCACCTGAAACCAAATCGAACTTCGAAGTAAAGGCCTGACTGAAAGCCCAATTGAAGCACCACCGGTTGAGCTAAGGTCGATGCCAAAAGCCAGCCGGTCGGCACGCTACTGCCAGACGCCGTCACTTGGTAGATCTGGGATCCCATGTCTGGTTTGGGTCTACCAAACCACAACACAACTACCCGTCACCACCACTGAAACTAATGGCTGCACAAGCACGGGCGGAACTCGTAGTGGTTAAATCTCATTGACAAAACGACAAAAATAGGGTGCAAAAACTAAAGGTTTGAACGGAAGAGATCTACTAGTTTAGAAAACTCGTTGGCCAAGCACCACAAACACCAACATCACAGGCAAAGAAATTAGGTGATGAAGCCCTAGGGTTAGCTGCCACAGAGATGAGAGAGCTAGGGCTCTCATACTATAGTCACATCACTCACATGTTCTTGTTGAAGGGAATTCTCCAAGTAGGAAAAAAAAAAGGACTCTGTACACATTGCCACCATCTTGATTTCCGATATGGCAATGGGGAATCCATGATTGCTCAGTTTAAGTTCTTAATATCTTCAGTCATTTTTGAAATGAGAGAAAAAAACACAATTCGTCAGAAATGTATATCTTTTTTCTACATACAAATTATTTGAGCTGTCCATTCTCCATTGAATGCATCATAATACCAGCTGAACCTTTCTCTCTCTAATGTAACTTCTACATTTTTTTTTTTTTGGTTGGAACTTCTAAAATCTTTTGCCTTAGTCTTTTTGTGGAACCTTAATTTCGTTTTCTTTCCTCCCACAACTTCAATAAATAAGACAGAAATATCAAGCTGCTAAGCATTTGAAACAAGTGTCCCCACGCAACGTTGTGTAACCACCTCAATTTTATATGTGTTAACATAAGATAGATAACTAATGCAATCCATTCAATGACTCATAAAATTAGACACTTCTAGCGTCCACTAGCACAATGAATAATAGAAAATTGGTCAAACAATTCAGCTGCTGCCCTTAAAACAGATGTAGAGTTGGGAAATCTACATCCTAGAGCTATAAGCCATCATCAATTCCTCTTACTTAAATCAAATAAATTAATATCTTTTTTCATGTTATTAGACTATAGGTTTGAAATTTAAACCGCACACTTAAATAAAAATATAACGGTTAATATTTTATAACTTTATTTACGCAGTTTAGATATCACTAGGTGAATTAAAAATAAATCGCTGGCAGTAACATCGCCTCATTATTTAAAAAAATATTTTGATTTGTTGAATTTTGTGCTACATTAGCTGTCACATAAAGTGAGTTGCTAGTGGCATGGTATCTAAAAAAGTGATACATCTAACATTACTCAACATGTCCACTTTTTTTTTTCCTCCCTCTACTTGTTTGCAAAACCTGCTTTGGTTATGGAATGCATGCATCTTTCACATAAATATCTCTGCATATATGTACTTTATAGTTGGATGCACCTAATTATTGGTTGGAAGGCAAAGAAATAAAGAAAAAGGATGACTCTTTCGGACAACTTCCTCCCCTAAAGTCGTCTTCCATCTTAGAGATCAGTCTCTATACGCTTTTGAGAGTACTTTCTGATCTGGAAGCGACTTCAAAGAAGCTCAATTATTTTCTTGTGTGTGTGGATTAACAATTAACCGGCCATTCTATTAAGTAATTCACTTCCACCTTGATTTACCACTTCTAGACGCAAACAACTTGTTTGAAACAAGGGTTGAGCTTGAAGAGCATGGTTTTAGGGCCATTAATGGGCACGTGTTTTGAGTTGGATTCATGTGACAATAACTTGTTCCACTTGTTTTTCAAATCTAGATGTTAAGTTAGCTTGTTTGGTAGGTATTGGCATAATTTAATTCTTTTTTTTTTCAACGTTGATGAAAACATAATTTTAACCTCAACATTACGAAGAACACCAATTTTCAATATCTTGTTAAATTACTCAATTGTCTTTTTCTTTTATTCGTTTACAGAATAATTGGCGAGTTGATAACAAGTTGTTCATGTCAAATAAAACATGATAAGATGATAAATTGATAAGGGAATCTTTTCAGTAATTTTATTTTCTATGTTATATTGAAGGGGAACCGAATTCTTAATCTAGTTTAATCTTAACTCAATTCTCAACCTCCGCTCACTACTTAGACTAACCCAAAGAAATTTCACAAAAAGGTTAATCATATAAGATTTATTAGTTGTAATATACTGAAATCAAATAATTATACGGTTGAAAGGCTAAACATGGTTAGATGCAAAATGCCCCAAGAATTATACCAAAATATGCCGCAAGTTCTTGACCCAGGAATAAAGCCGTACAAAGCTTAGTTTGACAAAGAGGAAGGTCGATTGTGTCGTCTATGTGAAAATCCATCTTTTGAGGTAAAGAATTCCCGTGAGTTGTAAGACAATGCGTCAATGTGCTTAACCCACTTGCCAAGGTATGCCTTTAGACTTTAACATATGTGAGAGACCTGAGACCCTACAAGGTCACGTTGCCTTTAAAATCATATCCAAGGGAGCGGCAATGGTGGCATCATTATGTAGCAAGAAATTGTCATCCTATCTAAAACTTTACTTGTTATTTGTTCACAATCTAAAAGAAAAGTAATGCATTAAAAAAAAAAAAAAACTATCTTATTTTACAAACGTTAAGAATGGACTCTGTAGGTTATTTTGGCCCTAATTTAATACAAATGAAAATTGAATGCTCACTAAAATTAAATTTTGTAATGAGATATGATGGATTGGTATATTACCAACATATCGATGCGCCGAAGGGGTTTATCTTGGGCTTAGGAAGTCTTTGGGTTCCCCTTGACAAAGTCAAAAAAAAAAAAAATATATATATATCGATATAATATTACCGAGTGACACACATACATCATAGATGAATACTTTTATATGTGATGTAATTTTACATTACTCCCATTTAGACTTTTAGAGTTACCAAGTAAGGAAATTCTTGTTATTATTCCTTTGGTGGGTGATTAGAATGGAAGCACTAGAGACGAGGATCATTAGCTGAGGTAAGAAGGAATCTCTGATGAAAGTGCAAGCCATGTATAAAAGGAGTATTAAACTTTTCCAAGTCGGTCCTGCTGGTATTTTTATTTTTGGCAAGGTCCTACTAGAAATTTCATACATCCAATTTTATTATCTTTTTCTTTATTTCTTTCTGTTTACATTTGATACTTTTTGTTATCTCCTAGTTTCACTTATTGTTTGTCTGAACCGTTTGCATTTCCAAGAGACTCATTTCTCTCTTTCAACTCATTGAAAAGAAGAAGAAGAAGAACAAAGAAACAGGCTTTGCACAGTAACACCATGTCTTCCCCAAGCAAACGCAGAGAGATGGACTTGATGAAACTGTGAATTCTCTCATCAATATATAGTCTCATCTAGATATACTTTGAACTTGTCAATCCTGTTTTCTTACTTTTCTTCGCTTGTGTTGTTTTTATTGGTTAGGATGATGAGTGATTACAAGGTGGACATGATTAATGATGGAATGCATGAGTTCTATGTAGATTTCCATGGACCCAGCGAGAGTATACCTTCAAAACCCATATCTTTGTTTTCTCATTTTCAGTGCTTCCAAGATGATTTTTTTTTCCTTTTCTTTTCTTGAGTTGGTTTCTGTTGTGGGTCTTTGTCAATTTTGATTCTTTCTTGATTTAGCAAGGTTTACAATTCCCAGGTATTATCACCTATGATATAATTTTCCCATAAAAATCTATGCTTTATCAAAGTCTCTCTCTATGTTTTGGAATTGCTTTAGTAGTTCTTTCTATTTTTGTGCACTTTTGTGTTCCAACTACCTACTTTTTTTTATTGCAAATCTAGAAGAAATCTTGTCCTTTCAAGATAAAAGAAAGGGTAATAGACTTCTCTTGGTTTTTGTTACAAGTTGTGTTGGTATCAACTGAAGAAATGTTTCTTTGTTCATTCTACTCATGGGATTGGATATTTTAGTTTGGAAAATTATTCAGAGTCGTCAATGATTTTCGTTTATTTTCTGGACCTGTAATCTCTTTTCCTCCATATCATGGATTCTGGCAGGTCCTTATCAGGGAGGCGTGTGGAGGATAAGAGTTGAACTACCAGATGCTTATCCCTATAAATCTCCCTCAATAGGCTTTATCAATAAGATCTACCACCCAAATGTTGATGAGATGTGAGTAATATACTAAACCTGTCTAGAAAACCTGTTATTCTATATTGTGTAGTGTGCTCCATTCATTAACTCCAAAGAAGAATAGTGTCCATTTCTAATTGTAATGGTCGAATCTAATTCAGGTCAGGTTCGGTTTGCTTAGATGTTATCAATCAAACATGGAGCCCCATGTTTGGTAAGCACATTTAGTAAGCCTTCGTTTTATATTGAATCCAATTTTCTTTCCAGTTTTTAGGTTGCAATTGTTGGTCTGACATTTATATACTTGTGTTTCCAGATTTGGTAAATGTATTTGAAGTATTCCTGCCACAGCTTCTGCTGTATCCCAATCCATCAGACCCTTTAAATGGAGAGGCTGCAGCTTTAATGATGCGTGACCGAGCTTCTTATGAACAAAGAGTCAAAGGTATTGATTCTAGTCTGGTTTCCTGGTCATGCATCATTCCGTTCTGTGATAGTTTCAGATTACTCATCTCACAGTTTTTCATATCTTAGTATTAGTACCAACTGAGTGCCATTCTGTCTCTTAGTCAACGTTGTGCTTAGAGTTGTAAATTGACCAAAGAAGCATGGATACAGATACATGACCCATCTTGAAGTATTCACACTACATGATTGCTGCCTGCAAAGAATTTTTTTTACTCGGATGTATAGTGAAGCAATAATTTTACTCTAATACAACTACAAGATCGATGCTCAGACAACTGTTGGTGTTTCAATAATTGAGTAAAAGGACAGGTCTTGTTTTATTTGCATATGCCAATACAAGACCCTTGTCTGTATTACCCCTGATTGAAAATTAGGAACAATGGTCCAAATCCAAAATATCTTTTGAGCTTCTTTTTTTATTTGTGGTGATCTCTTGGGGGCTCATATTAGTAATCTGCATGTGTTGAGACTTGAGAGTTACTTTCACTGATACTGTATTAAGGCTGAGATCTTCCTTTTAAAACAGAATTGGAAATATAGTGTGATCTAGAGTCATCACTCACATTCAGACGTGGTATGGCAATTAAATTTTACAAAATTCTCACAGACCTGCCTGCACAATAGATGTTATCTACTGGAGTTGGTAGTTAGGGGATCCCATCCAAAGAGCATTGTGATTAATCAATTCCATGATGACATTCAAAATGCATCGTTAAACACGACCGTTTCCTTTTCTTTATTGATTGTTCTTTGTGAAGGCAAGAATATTTTAGTGCTTTGGTTACATCTTCAACTTGGTTTGATTTTGCTATAGATCATTGGTTTGGATTAAGATAATTTGAGTTCTTGCTGTAAGCATTTTGCCTAGTAGCTCCGTATATAATATTTTATTTAGCAGAACTAAAAAGCCCCTCATTATAGAAAACTAGGCCTACAAGTAGTTATATATCAATTGAGTTATAGTTATTGGTGCTCCCATTCGCTAGGAGATGATGATATTTTGCTTTGTATTGTCGCTCATATGGTACAGAATACTGTCTGAAGTATGCCAAGCCTGAAGATATAGGAGCTGTCCCAGAAGACAAATCAAGTGATGAAGAACTGAGTGAAGATGAATCTGACTCCTGTGATGACCAAGTGGCCGGTCAAGCAGATCCATAGCCATAGTCATAGGGATTTCTTCTGTTCTCATGTTCTGTCTAAACTATATGTGTCATCTGTTACTCTGTACATGATGTAGCCTTTTCTTAATTCATCCCCAACTCCAAAGAAGACTCTGGATATTGGGAAGGGAAAGAATTTCCCCCAGTCTGTATTGGTTTCCGTTGTCAATGTAAATAAATGTACCATTGTTTTCCATTCGGCATTGTTTGTTTTTATCTATTGGGGCTATGTATCATATATGCATTTTAACAACATTGAATCTGAACACATACAACTAATATATTCTGCCGAGAAATACAGTCTCTGTTAAAGGATGTCGACATGATGTGTGTCTCTTCATACTAGGGTTTAGCCATAGAGTTGTAATAGGAGAGGGTTTTAGGTTTCCTAGTTATGTTCGGATTCTATTACCTATTATGTACTTTGTAATTCCCTATATAAAGGGCTCCTATTATCAATAATAAACACACAATTCTCCCTACAATTCCATTTTACTACAACACGTTATCAGCACAAGCTTTAACTCTAGCATAAAAAAAAAACCCTAAAACGGCCACAGCCTTCAACCCTAGCCACAAGCACCGCAGCCTCCCTGCCGCAAGCCCTAGCCTCCCCTACAGCGCACCTGCTGCCCCACAGCCCTGCGCCCAGCCCACACTGCCCCTGCAGCCAACGCACACTGCTAGCGTCTGCCAGCCCGCCTACGCGCGCCCTACGCCTTCTGCCGCACGTCTGCTACTCTCCCCTGCACTCCTGCCGCACACTTTGCGCACCCGAGCGCCTGCAGCCCTTGCGCAACACCCAGCAGCAGCGCTCCGGCAACGCACCAGCAGCCCCGCAGTAGTGCTTCCGCAACGCACCAGCAGCCCCGCAGCCTCGCAGCACTGCTGCCTTGCATACACGCTACCACTGCAGTCCCTGCTGCCCCTCGTATCCGACACCACTGCAAGCTCTGCCACATCACGCCTGCATCAACACGCGCGTGACTCAAGCCCTAAATCATCAAGTAAATTTTTAAAGATTAAAATTCCTGCATTCTTGTCTTTTAAATTCCTTTATTTTCTGTAGGATTTGAAATATACATGAGTTCGATTATTTAGTAAGCGAAATTGTGGGGATTCATGTTAAACGAACTAAGAGCGTTCGTAATCAATGAACTAAGAGTGTTCATAATATTCGGACTAAGAGCGTCCGCAAGCATCAAATTGTGACCATATTAAAACATTATTGTTTCGGTCTAATCCAAATTTCTCGGAAATCGATTTCTTGGTAGCATTAAGGCTCGGAAATCTTAATATTAGTTTTCGTGGAAGCATTGACTCCGAAACTAATCCGTTCTTGTTTCTCCTTTTTGGATATCAAACTTGAACAAACTCGGTTTTACTCCATTGGATTCTACGGGCACAAGATATTTATTGCCTACAATCCAAGAGTCCTGTTCTAAAGGAACCGCTTGACTCACAAACTGAGATAGATAATTCCAAGGCACTTACCCTGATAAAGCGCCACATGGAGATGACACTCCAGTTTGAGTACATGAATGAGGATAGAGCTAGAAACCTTTGGGTAGCACTTCGTGAATGTTTTAACAACATTCACAATTTTCCGAACTTAGAGGCATGATGGAATTATCTCTGCTTCTCTAACTTTGACAAAGTTATGGAATATTGTTCGGAAGCTCTCCGCGTCAGACATTGATGCATGCCTGTGAAAAACTATCACAGAAGAACAATTGATTGAGAAAACCCTTAATACCTTCCCTGTCTATGCTATGAGATCCTCTGATTTATTTCGGACGCATGTAAACGCAAGACGGATCACAAATTTCCATCAGCTAATTGGAGTTATGGCATGTGTTGAAAGGCACAGCCACGAACTTTGTGAATGGAAAATATGGTAGGCCTCAAGATGGCTACCATGAGCACCGTTCAATGGCTAGAAGAAGTCACCATGGATGATATGATCAACATGCTCATGAAGGTAATTGCCAAAGTTGGCAAATACATGACCAAAGGAGTCATGATGTTGAGGGTTGGGGGTTGGACACCATGGCGCCACTTTTGGCCATGGTAACACTATTCCAACGCCAATGGTCCTAGGGACCATTTATATTGCGTCAATACGCCTCAATCAAGAGAGCATCCTCTACATTATGTTTTATGGAGTACTTGATCAATGGTGATCAAGACATCGAGTTCAAAAAGACTTTAAATCTGGCGATGAAGACAAAATGCCGCAGATTTTTATTTCGAATAGTTTTTTTTTTTTTCCAAGAATTATGTAATGGCAATTATGCCTTAATCAATAAATGACAATTTTGTATTAACTCTTTCTCAAGTGGCGCATCCAATAAAGTATGATGTCTAGGAAAGTGATTGAGATTAGTGATACTTAAGAGAGCCTCGCTCCATCGACATCTCTCTCTACTTCCCTGGTCATATTTGATTGGAGTTACCAAACGGATTGAGTGACTACGATTTGTCTAAGTTTGATTTTTATTTTGGATTAGACTTTGGTTAAGAAACTTTGATGTAATCATTGGCTATTAATAAAAGTGTCAATTCTTTTACTTAATGTCTTGGACATACCTTAATTCAAACTTTATTTGAAAGATATAAAAACCAATGGTTTTCATGTGGAAACACATTGTGAGAATGGACAAGAGTTCCTTTGCATCACCTCTAATGACTACAGACATAAACGAGAAATAGAGAAACATATGTGTCGCTCTAGTGGGTTGTACTAGTGGGTTGTATGCAACCACTGTTTGAGTCATTGAATCCAACCATGTCATGAGAGATGACTTATGGAATTCTGACACATATAGGCTTTGGCACGACCATTTGGGACACGCAGGTCATGATATGATGATCCGTGATACTAAAAACTTCACACGGACATCTCTTCTTCAGAACGAAGAGAAGTGAGAATCAAAAGTCGATTCAAAGAAAGCATTCCAGCGGCCGGCCAGTGCCGGCGCCGTGATCCCCCTGCGGCAAAATCATGGCTTTGACGCCATGTATGGAGACTTGGCTCCTCTCTCTACTTCTCAAAGTAAATTGTGACATTGTGGCTCAACCAAAACCTTCATTGGTTGATTATAAGGCCAATCTTTCGTTCTGTAAAGCCTACTTTTTTTATGATCAAGACCATCCTATGCAAAAGACACTAAAGAAATAATTTCATTCTTACATAGAATCCAAGGGGATTTTGTGGATCGATTCAACCAACTTGCGGACTGCTTAGATGTTTTATGGTGTTGGTTAATGTGCGGACACGCTGGTCACGTGTCGCGCTATCATCCACTCGTAATGCTGCTTATGATAAACTCCTACCCCAGAACATATGGCTACAGGTTCACTACCCAGATCATCTCATTCAGTCAATTTGACTTTATAATGCTTGAGAGTTTACATCGAAAATTTTCGATGACTATTACATGTCATTGGGTATTGATATCAAGTATCATATTTCCATGTGCACACCCAATTGGTCTCGCGGAAAAGCCACTATTAAAAGACTACGATGGTAGCCCGGACTTTGGTAATGCTCACTAATATTTCCGCTTCGGTTATGCAATATCACATGCAGCTATGCTAATTCGTCTACGACTCATAGAAGCCACTCAACATTTATTTGCGTTACACCTAGTGACTGGGTTCAAGTCTAATACCTCGTACTAATGCATATTTGAGTGTGCAGTTTATGTGCTAATTGCGCCGCCACAGCACATCAACATGAGTCATTGCAACGAATGCATATATATATATATATATATATATATATATATTTGTGTTGGACATAAGTCTCCAACCATAAGTCCACTATGTAGAACCCTTTACAGGCGATCTCTTTTTCGCTGGATTTGCGAATTGTTACTTTGATGAGACAATCGTCCCGGTGTTAGGGGAGATTAGAACGTCAATGTTCAACAGGAACGACAGGAATTGTCGTGGTCTGTCCCCACTATGTCTCATCTTGATCCCCTAAAACTAACGAGATCACGTATACCTACTACAAACATGTCTGCAAGGATTGATGTCCCCACAAGAGGACATGGTTCCACCCAGAGGAGATGGGTACATCACCACTACCATGGATGGTGGTATGGTGACGCCACAAAGGTGGCATAATGGCGTCATAGGCCATGGGTTCCGCTAGAGAGCGTAGGAGACCCATAGGTTCGATGGATTCTCGCCCTAAGAAGAGAGCAAGTTTGGCACAACTTGATCCATTGATCATTGATACTCAAAATCCGTCTCATGAGAATATTCTGGATTGTGGTTATGTCCAAGAGACATCGTTGGAGGACGCCTCAATGTTAGAACCAATTCCTGAGAATATAGAGATCTCTATGAATTACACTAGTGTACATGAAGACGTGGAATTATTGAGACCAATGACATCGAACCTTACTCCGTTAAAGAATGCCAACGTAGAGAAAATTGGCATAAATGAAAAGATGCGATCTAGGTTGAATTGGATTCACTAACGAAAAGGAAGGATTTCGGGCCTGAGATGCCACGACCTCCTAACATAAAACATGTTGACATTAATAGGTCTTCGTTAGATAGCGTGATGAGAAAAAGAGATGGTAATCTCGCCTTATGGCGCAAGGCTTCTCACAAAACGCCCTGAAATCGACTACGAGAAGACATATTCTCTCGTAATGGATGTCATTGCACTCCACTACCTTGTCAGTTTGGTAGTTTCTGAATAACTGAACATGCAGCTTACGAATGTGGTCACTACATATCTTTATGGGGATCTAGATATGGAATATAATGAAGGTTATCATGAACTTCATTTACCCAAGTCAAGTGGCTCTAGACCATGGAGTGCGTTTGCAACGAGGTTGAAACGCTCACTAAAGTGACTGCTTGATTGGGAAGAGATATGATGAACTATGCCCACACGTTTCCATGACAAGTTCTGGATTTGCAATTGTCGCGGTTTATATTGATAAACATAATTGGAACCCATGAGAGTTAAGGGAAACCGCTGAACACCTGAAATCCGAGTTTGAGAGGAAGGACCTTGGGAGAACACGGTTTTGTCTAGATTCAGAACTTGCATACCGTATTAATAAATGCTTAGGCATTTTTATAAAGTCAAAGATGCACTTCCATGGTCATCCGTAGTCTTGGCCCTAAGAGGGATCCGTTTCGTCCCAGGGATGATGACGAAAACGTGTTAATAGCAAAAGTGCTTACCTGAGTACAATATGCGCATTATTGTACTTATCACAATACAAGACCGGACACCTCAATTGTTACGCACTTGTTGGCTAGATATAGTCCCGCGCTAACGCAACGTCATTGGACTAGTATAAAGACAATCTTTCGTTACTTAAAATGTACGATAGATATTGGCTTGTTCTATCCCTACAGAGAGAAAAGAATGACGGAAGAATGAGAACGGATCTCATTAGCCCAAGAGGCGCCGTCAAAGACGCCATGACCAGCAAAGCTGCCACCGCCAAGGGTGGCCTGCATCATCATCCTCCCGTACACCAAAACGATGGTGATGTTTGTTGATGTAGGGTATCTCTCTGACCCTCACAAAGGTCGCTCCTAAATGGGTTATGTCTTTACCATGGGAAGCACCACGATATCTTGGAGGTCTACAATGTTGCTACTTCCTTGAACCATGCAGAGACTATTGCTCTACATGAAGTTGTGCGTGAATGCATATGGCCAAGGTTTGTAATTAGACATATTCGAGGAACTTGTGGTTTGAAGTCTACCACAGATGAACCTACATGCATTTATGAAGATAATGCAGCTTGTATTGAGCAAATGAAATTAGGTTTCATCAAGGGCGACAACACCAAGCATATATCGCCTAATTTATTTTACAATCAGCAACAACAAGCACTTTTAAATATTGAAGTGAATCAAAACCGATCAGAGGATAATGTAGCGGACTTATTTACTAAGTCGTTACCCAAATCCACCTTCGAGAAACATGTGAAGAGCATTGGATTGAGAAAGTTATCAAAACTCCCATGATTGTTGCAATCAGGGGGAGATATTGACATCAGGGGGAGGTATGATGTCTACATGATCAATCTCGAAGAGTGAATGACGTGTTGTGCTCTTTTTGTCCTTCGACCAGGGCTATTTTTGTCCCACATGGTTTTTGTTACCTGGCAAGGTTTTTAGTGAGGCAACGATCAAAGCGTCATCACCAAGTTTGAGCGGCAGAAGGGGAAGTGTTGAAGGATGTTGACATGATGTGTGCCTCTTCAAACTAAGGTTTAGCCCTAGAGTTGTAATAGGAGAAGGTTCTAGGTTTCCTAGTTATGTTCAGATTCTATTACCTTTTATGTACTCTGTAATTCCCTATATAAAGAGCTTCTATTATCAATAATAAACACACAATTCTCCCTACAATTCCATTTTACTACAACAATCTCAAGTAATTTACACTAATTGTTTTGTAACATGTAGTAACAGAGACTAGATCTTTTTCCAACTTTTTTTATATTATTATTTAGGGATATTTTCACAAACAGTGTATGAAGTATGGATGATTCTACACTTTGGTTTGGTGTATGAACTTTGAGAACTATCAGATTGGTGTATGAACTTTGCATTTCAACATCATTTTGGTATATCATGTTAACACCGTTAAGTTTTTGCATGCAAAAGTTAACGGAAAAATAAATTTTTTTTTTTAAACTGTTCTAGGGGATATTTAACGGAAAAGTTAACGGTGTATACTAAAGTGAAAGATTTGAGCAAACTTGGTATACCATTGTGATATATATGAAAGTTGGTATACCAAAGTGTAGAAATGTCAATAGTTGGTGTATGGTTTGTGATGTTTTCCCTATTATTTATATCGGAGATGGAAAATGGTCCATACAGTACCTAAATTTTTCCTCTTTATAACTTTTGGTACCTGAACTTCAAAAAATATCAATTCGGTACCTGAGGTTCTTTGCCCTACTGAAGATTGGTACATATGGCCGTTAGCTCCGTTACGGAGCTTGCCAGCTGGCAATCTTAGAAAGGCACTTTTGTCCATTCATATCTTAATTATTATTATTTTTTCTCTTAACATTTTTTCCTCTCTCTCTCTCCATGTCTCCCCCCTCTCTCTCCCCTTCTTCTTCTTCTTCAGTTGCACTACCAGAAGCTCTATCAAAATAAAGCAAGTAAATACAAACAGAAACCCAATGTTTTAGTTTCAATTTTCTTCCCTTCCAAATGCATCACTCCTTTCAATTTCCTCCGATCTTGTAGTCCTTGATTCCCCTCTCATTTCTCTATCCCAATCTATTTGAATCTCACCATCAATTTCATGGGTTTTGGAGCGCCGCAAGAACCAGCGGAAGAGGTTGATGCAGACGAAGATGGTGAGGGAGAGGAGGGTCATGAGGAGGGCGGGGATAGGTCCGAGAGGGACGGGTCGACTCGGGCAGCAGAGGAGGTGGAGGAGGATGGAGATGGTGAGGTAGAGGGCAATGGCGGTAATGGAGATGTTGATCCTCGTCGTCGTCTTCAAAATTGACAGCGGAGACTGGCTGGTGTCGGGATTGAAGCTTGATTCTTCTTCTTTTGTTGTCATAATCATCCTTTGTTCTGTAGCAATAGTAATGAAGAAATGGTTCCTATATTTTGTTGAAAAAGCACAAGTCTTGATCAAGGTTATGCAAGAATTGAGGGATTTTGATTCAAGAAACTGGTTTTTTGGTTGCAAAAGGTGAAATTGTATCTTGTTGGTTTTGTTATTGTTTGAGGGATTTTGATTCAACATGGCACTTTGAATGATCTGGGTCTTTGTCTTTCTTCCTTTCTGTTTGCTTTTTGTCACTTTGAATGATCATTGACTCCTGGAGAAGCTTATGGAAGAGAAAGAGAGGGAGTGTGCGGGGGTGGTGGCGGCCATAGGTGATCTAATGGCAGCCGCGGTGGTGGTGGTGGTGGAGGAGGAGGAGGAGGGGGGAGTGATTTGGTGCAACCCGGGTGCAGAGGTTTACATGATCACTACCATAAATCTATTAACATTAGGGACATGGCTGGGATTAGGGAGAATGAAGACATAAACTGACAAAAATACCCTTAGAAAATTGTCAGATAGCAAGTTCCGTAACGGAGCTAACGGCCATACGTACCAATTTTTGGTCGGGCAAAGAACCTCAGGTACCGAATTGATATTTTTTGAAGTTCAAGTACCAAAAGTTATAAGGAGGAAAAGTTCAGGTACCGTATGGACCATTTTCCCCGACGAATACCGCCGACGAATAATTTGTTGCCAAAAGTTCAGAGAATACCGCCGACGAATAATTTGTTGCCGAAAGTGTGTACTTGTTTCCTTCAACCAAGGTGAATCTTCCTAAATACTTCGGATGGTCCTCATCTTTGTCCTTCAACTTTTTATATCATGTACTTTATAAAAAAAGAATGAAATTTACATTCCTAAATGGGTAAAAAATACAAACAGTACCCAAATTATGGTCGACTCCGAATTTCTGTACCCAAGTTTCCAAAACTATCACTTTAATACCTGAAGTTCGGACCCCGACCCAACTTTAGTACCTAGAACACTGTTGGCCGTTACGGAGTTGGTCAATTGTCAAACTTTGAGGGGTATTCTCGTCCTTTCACCAGATTTCTTCTTCTTCCTGAAACTCTCTTCATTTTCTTCTTCCTCCCAACTCTCCAATCATCTTGGGCACGGGTGGGCTGCGCAGGCGCGGGGCACTGGGTGGGCTGCGCAGGCGCGGGGCACTAGGTGGGCTGCGCAAGCGTGGGACGCAGGTACATATGTTGGGTCGGGCTAGATAACCTGGGTATCATTGTCTTCCTAAATTTGCAATTCATATTTCTTCTTTCCTCTTCTAAAATAAAACTCGTTCACAAATTTTTGTTTTCACAAAGAACAATTTAAGATATTAAAAAAAGAAACAGTGTGACTAAAAATAAATAAAAAACATAATGTGGATCGTAAGATGAGTGAATTTCATTCCCCCTTTTGAAATGAATGCTGTAACCCTGAAATCTATTCTCTTTCCAAAAGTTCTGTGATCTCACAAAGATTAGCACCGAACCACTAGTCCTCTACAATCATAACAAAAATCAGTTTTTTCCAGAACAAAGTTCATGACTATTTGTCTACATTTAGTAGAGAACAGGCATCAACGCAAGGAAAGAAGGGTAGAGAGGAGTGATTCTCTCTTATTTAAAAAACCTTTCGAGACAGAACATCCTTTTCCATGTGCTGAAGTATCGTATTGAAATGGATCATGGTTGATAGAACCCTGCCAAAAATTAACCAAAACTATTGAATTCTCCAAATGAGTGGAATGAGAAACCAGCAATCATGTAAGAGAATGAATAGCATTAGAGACCAAAATCTACAACATTGGTATTTGGTGAATGTATACTATACAAAGGTCCCCTCTAATGCGTAGAGGGTAAGACCTGTGAGGCACAGATACTAGTAGCTACCAATTTCATAGGAAAAGCTGGTTGTAATTGAAGACCTACACTGTATGAAAAGTATGGCTAATTGCACTTTATGCCACTAAAATTATGAACAGATAGAAAAAGAAAAAAAGTGACCACTTCTCCCAGCACATAAAATCATAAGTGGCTTGGCCTTCTCTTTCCAGAATCCGTCCTTAACCTCTTTACTGGATTTGCCCAACCAACGGACCCTGTACCCCTGTTTGCGGGCTGAGCAGGCTGCGAAGGCTGGTTGGCCCACCCTTGTGAATGTGATGCCTGTTGGGTTGATCTTGTCTCCCTTGGGACTGAATTTGGCCCAGGACTTCTAATACTGCGACCCATGCTAGGGGGTGAAACAGGGCCAGCTGGTCCATTCCTAGTCTTTACCCCAGTCTTTTCCCTGTCTTTTCTCTTCTTCTTGCAGATAACCAGATCTCCTGGATGAGCAAGCAATGGAGAATCCTCTGGCTGATAGTGCTCCCGACTATTACCACTACCACTCCCAAGTCTTGATTCCTTCTGAGGCATATGGCTTCTTACCCTTGTTTCTTCGCTACTGATAATAGGTCCCCGTAGTGGCTTCTGTAGAGGACTGGGGTCAGGTTCCACCTCATTTATCGATTTGTGTCTCTTGCTTTGTCCAACACCTGGTCTTGGGGATAGAGCATTGGTGGCCACAACTGGGCTGGTAAAAGAGAGTGCACTTCTGGCTTCTCGAAAGTCAGTGTCAGCAAAGGCAATTTTCAAGATATCAAAGAAAAGATCATGTACTTTCCTCGCTTCAGTTCGTACCTGTGCATTATAGTTACACAAAGGCTCTCAGGTCATTATATTGGACCACTGGCACCCACAATACATGAGGTCATCTATTAAAAGTAAATTAAACTGAAAAAAAAAATGCATTGAAACTTTAACCAAAGTTACTGGCATTTATTACCCACAGATTTTATGTCATACTCAAACAGATCCAATATTTTTTTTCGAGTGCAAAACAATAATGTGGGTTGATACAAGAGACTAAAATATACTCATATAACTGCTTTTCCCAAAGAAACATGCCAGATTAATACTAATGATGGTAAGTGATGCACGAATGAATTTTGCACGACTCTGCGCACCGCTTTGCTAATGAGACTTTAAAAACAAAAAGAGGATGCAAATGCAATAATGCATAGTAGAGTCAATGAGACAGGAAGAATTAAACTTTGAGCCACCGTACCTCATGCGAGAACCCATAATATTGCATTGAACTTTTCAACATAGACTGGACATCAAACACGAGCTCCATGACTCCACTATACTCTAACCGCTCTATGCGCTGATCAATTTTTCGTAAATCCAAGATGTTATTTGCCGATCCACTTGTGTAACCAGAATTTTCAATCCGCTTCCACAAATCTGTGAGTAAAGGTACTATTTGAGGACCTTCCTTATCAATTCTCCTCTGGAGCTTGCTAATAACATTCTTGCACTGCATGCATAAAAACCATAGTTTAGTTCAGAGAGGATCGCTACTTACAGAAGAAGAAAAAACATAAAAAGGGGGGGGGAAGGGTCCAAGCAAGTCTCATTCCAGGAAAGTCAATCACATACACCATCTTGAAATATAAATATTAAAATTGTGCTTCCAGGAATATGGAATAAAACAGTTAGCAGAAAAAATGACATAATTGTGCGCATGTGCATGCAGTGATTAGCAGCAGATAAGGACATAGTTTGATTCATCTGTGACCTCAGAAACGTACACAGCAAAATACAGACAAATTAACAGTACATACCCTTCTCTGTATGATGTCAGGCATTTTTGTAACATAACCTGAAGTCCCACTTGTATTCCCAACTTTCCCTTCCCAATTTTCTCTGTAGTGATCAGCAGCATCTGCAGGATCAGAAATGTTATTCAATCTGCCAGATTTGGCTGAAGGGTGCAATTTTGATGCACTAGCAGCTCTCCTTGTAGGCAAATTTCGTCGACTTTTTGAGGATGAATCACTTTGGTCATGCTTCAAAGCACTGGATTCTCCATATGTTTTCATTTCAGGATCACCCCTTATATGTGCTTGAGATTTATGGTCCGCTTGGAAAGGTAACAAAGATGAATCTCCCCGTTGGACAGATTGTGTCTCACTACCAGACTTCTCTTCAGGCCTTTCTATGGTATGACGAGGGCGAATCCTAATACTACGCTTCCTCTTGATCTTGGGCTGCAAAACCTGTTCATCTTCACCTTCGTCACGGTCATGATTCCAACTTCCAGATTGTACCTGTTCCATGTGAGAATCTCCAGATACAACGATCTCCCCTTCCTCTACTTCATCTGGCTGTCAAAGTATCAAGAGATTGAAAATGAATAAATAGCACAGGGAAAGATATATATTTACAAAGCATCAATACAAAGAGATAAGATACGTACCAGCCTCTTTGAAATAGATCCTGACCTACCATCTAAGGCAGACAGGGAACCAAACTTCTGAGAGGAAACAGGAGAAAGTGGCTGCATCAATCTCCGACTGTCTGACGAAGAACCTGAGGAACCAGCTTCTTCTACGATGAGGTCATTTCCAACTCTTTCTGAAGCTGGTGGATAATCATACCCACCATCACATTCAGGACCATCTTCCACTTGTTCCTTATCTTCAACTGGAGTTGCCTCAACAGCACCACTATATTCATCATCTTCCAATTCTCCTACTTCTCCTTCCTCTTCATGCATGGGATATCCATTTCTCTCATCAGAACTTGCTTCTGAATATTCTCCAGTTTCATCATCTACTTCCTTATAGCTGAGATGCTTTTTTCCCTTGGGTCGACCCCTCTTTCTTTCAGTCTCAGAACCCACTTCACTCGACTCCAAACCAATATTTCCACCCAACAAAGTGTTCTTTGATGGTCGTTTCGATAAACTAGCAATCACAGTATTTACTTCTCTTGTACTAGTACGAAGCCACTTGGGAACCTGATCATACCTCGTCATCTCCTCAATCCAGTCATATTCTTCGTCCATTTGATCAAACAATTCAACTTCTTCTTCACTTCTAGCAATCATGCGATTTACCTCCTGCAATGAGGGAACATCATGGAGAGTTTCTTGATACCTCTCATCATCATGCAGTAAAGTTTCCAGAGTCATTCGTCGCTCTTCATGAGTAGTTCTCTGGTCAAAACGCCCAGCATTGATAACCTCATCAGCCATGTCTATCTTGTATTGCTGAATATTATTTCTTATGAGGCTCTCAATTGATCCCATATATCGGTCCTTACCAGCAAGGTCATCCTCTGAATCAACAGTGCCTCCAGTTCTTAGTTCATCCTCTTTCTGATGGCTAGGGATTTTGTCAACAACTGCTTCCATATAAATGACTTTGACTTCCCTCTTCTGTCCAATACGGTGGGCTCTAGCAACTGCCTGTTCTTCATTTTTAGGGTTTGGATCAGGATCATATATGACAACAGTGTCCGCAGACTGGAGATTAAGACCCCGACCAGCTGCACGAATACTAAGCAAGAAGATGAAGCAGTCTGAACCAGGGCTATTGAAATCCACTATAGCTGATTCACGATCTTCTAAACTGGTGGTTCCATCAATTCGTCTGTACACAAGTCGCCTCCACTGCAAGTATTCCTCCAATATATCAAGGAGTTTTGTCATGGTACTGAAAAGAAGTACCCGATGCCCTGTTCTCTGAAGTTTAATTAGGATCCTATCCAGGATCCACAATTTCCCACAGGATCTTATGAGAAAATCCTTTGAAAAATCATTGAAGTATGGGTAATTAAGCAGAGGATGATTGCAAGTTTTTCGAAGTTCCATACACCTATTATTTAAGGTTTTATACACCTTGGGCTGATAAAGTGGATTTTTTTGGACCCTTAGCTTCTCGTCTTCGGGATCAACACGAATGGTGCCTGTTGATTTTATCCAATCATATACAGCACTTTGAATAGCCGACATTCTACACCTTAAAACTATGGAGATCTGCAATCAATCCAAGGTGTTAGAAATTAATTGGAGGAAAGGAAATCATCCCCGAGAATAATTACTAAAGCATACCTTTGGTGGAAGTGCGCCTTCGACATCTTCAACCCGCCGCCTGAGCATAAACGGCTCTAATATTTGATGGAGTCGATGGATAATGATAACCTTTTTCTCAGTCTCAAGCCAATCATCATCCGCATCCGGTGTAGGAGCCTCCCTTTGAAACGGTTTAGAAAACCAGTCATGAAATGCTTTGCGATTATCAAAAACTTCTGGAAGAAGCAGATTTAAAAGTGACCAGAGTTCCTTCAAATCATTCTGCAATTAAAAAGTTGCTCCAATTCAGCTTAATTTAAGAATAAATAATATTAAGATATTCACACAGACGTGAATGGAAGAAATTAATAATCAGGCAGCTCAGAATATGCAAAACCGGGGGGGGGGAACTCAAATATTTCACATTTTTCTGCGTTTCCGGAAAAAAAATCAATAAGAATAAAAAATAAACTTAATTTAATCTAATGCCACTGATAAACAAGCACACAAATCTCATCAACACCAAGTTCTGGTTAAGCAATTAAATCAGCAACTTAGCCACTTCCAATCCTAAATATCAGTTGATCCCATGATTCCCATCCCTACATCTAGGGGATTATAAGCAGACAATTTGATCAAAAGATCTAAGGATGCTACCCTGTTGGCCGACTCAACAAGGCTTGAAAAAGGATAAATTTTAAGTCCTTCCAAATAGAGAGAACATAATTGCAACCATATAAAATTGTCTCCATATAATTTTGTAACCATGTGTCAGATGGTGTCATAACAAACCTGCAATGGTGTTCCTGTCAACAGCAAGCGCCGTTGGCAACGATATCTATCAAGATCACGTGCTAGAACGGATTCCCTGTCTTTCATCCTCTGTGCTTCATCAATTATTATATACTTCCAATCAATTTTTGATAGTTTGGAGCGATCATACATGATGAACTCATAAGTTGTCACAAGGACATTAAACTTCAAGGCACAAACCTCCTGTATAGCAAATATGAAAAATAAAGTTAGCCCTTGTATACAACCCGAACATTTAAGTAGACAAGCAAATGCAGAATCTTACTTGAGAAAACAATTTTGATCGTTGATCCTTGCTCCCAACATAATAAATGCAAGAGACAGATGGAAGCCAAGTATGCAACTCACTCTGCAAGAGCACCTCAGTTAGGAATGTCGATAAGGCTTGAATAATGTCATATGGATCAGAGAATATACTAACCTTCCAATTTACCAAAACAGCGTTTGGAACAATTATGAGATGCGGTCCATAGTTCCCCTTGAACTCCATCAAATATGCAATCAATGCCATTACCTGCATGGGAAAAATGATGGAACATTCAGGTAAACTCAAAGACATATACCCTCATATTGTATGACACATCCAAATATATCAACCCGCAAATTTGTTTGCAAATCACAATTAAAATACAAGATATAGCTTTTCATGTCTGGAGACATTCATGGAACAAAAAAGTATTTCACCTGTACAGTTTTCCCAAGACCCATTTCATCTGCCAATATTCCATTTAACTTGTTGTTATACAGAGAAAGCATCCATTGAAGCCCAACCTGCAGAAGTTGAAGAAAAAAATAACATGATAGTTTAAAAAAAAGAAGAAGACCAAACTGCAACAGAAGTACCAGTTGATACAAATCAAAAACCCAAAATAGTAACAGTTTTGATTTAGAAACCTACAAGTTGATAGTCTCTTAAGGTTCCAGTCCGTAACATTGATGGTTGTCTTATGACCCTTTCATTTACAGCATGTGCAAGACTATAATACCTGGGAACAGGGGGCAATAAGAAATAAATTATTGATAGTAATGAACATATCAATAAAGTACAACTATACATAAAAGGGCTCTCATTCAACATAAGCTAGGATATTTTTGCAGAGAAATTAATTTACTTACTTGTTGACGGATGAACTATCTCTTGGTGCATTCATTTCTATAAACCGATTTCTAATCAATACTTCCTCTCCAGCACAAGCAGCTGCCACCCTAACTTCTTCCTCGGACAGACCCTATTTGTAAACAGAGGTTGCAATACAGATAAATAACATGGAAAAAGAGAGGGTGTATCTTGTATAACAAGAAAATGTAAATTTGTACCCACATGTGAAAGAGTTTTGTTCAAAAACATATGAAAAGGGCAACCCGAACTTAAAACATTATGAAGGCCGTGAAAAATGATAGAGAGCAAAGCATACCTGCAATCGTGCAGCAGCTGCAGCAGCATTTGCTGCCTCTTCCACTTCCTGCTGATTTTTAGCAGCTGTTATTTTACTCCCAAGCTTATGAAGATATTCCTCTGTCTGGCTCAGGAATGATGAAAGAACAGCATATCTCTCTGCTGCATCCCCTGTAATACTAGTCTGCTGTTCTAGCAACATTTCCCTGTACCTTTCAACATCATTATTCTTCAATGCTTCCATCCTTCTGCTTCTATCATCATCCTTTCTTTTTGAAAACTCCCTTAACATTCTCTCATGATATTTGGCAACTCCCCTGTTGCGTGCAGTTCGTGCATCACGAATGGACCAGTGAGCTTCAAGAAGCCTTTTACGCCACAGGAAAATAGATTTCAGTTGCTTCTCTCTCATAGCTTTCTGAGAGGCCTGCACTTGCCTGGCTAGCTCCATACGCTGACGCTCACAAAGACGAACAAACTTGCGATAAGGCCTGTCAGGCATTGCCATTATCTCTTGCTGCTGTTGATCAATTTCATCTCTTAAACGTGCCTGAAAATCCAAAAGTCGGAGCTTTTTCTCTTCAATTTGCAGCCGCAAAACAAGATCTGGCCTAATCCTTTTCCTCTCTAAGTTTACCGCCAAGAGACCACCAATCTTCTTTATATTTTCTGTCCTCTTCTTGTTAAGAACTTCCACACCTTCCTCAAAAAGAAGGTCTTTGACATCATATGCCAATGTTAAATTATTATTATTACTGTTGTTGCTGTTGTTGTTTACCATCATTGCTGAACCAAAGGAGTCATGTTTCCTAGTGAAAAAGGGGAAATCAAACAGTGGTCCATGATACTTTCTGGCAGAGCCTGCATCTTTTGGCTGGGGTGTGGAGCTTGCTTGTGCGGGCTTTTTAAGTTGCATGGCATCAGATACAGCAACTTGTGGTGCAACAGACTTTCCCCTATCTACAGAAAAATCACTTCTGACAGAATCTTTTTGGTTACTACGTTCAACTTCATGGTCTGACTTAACTGAAGCTACAGCAGAATGTTGTTCTTTTCCCACAGAGACCACAGGAGTAGGTTCCTTCAGCACAGCAGGCATTCCATGCACATTAATTGTTGATACAGTTGCCTTCTCATCTCCTGTAAGAGCTTCCTGTTTTGAAATGTTCGGTCCATTCACTGATGCCACAGCCTGTGAATGAGAATCTTTTTCACTGGACTCCACAGCATGTTCTTCTACAATCTTCCCAGAAGATTTGTCCTGAATATTTCCTCCAGGAAGAATTTGCTGCTGTAGCTGTTGCTCTAGAGGTGGTGGAGCAATCGCCCGAAGAAGTTCCTGAGGGAGTGTACCTTCACCTTTCTATCAAGCAATAGGAAATGAGAGTAAGCATCATGCTCCATTAAACCATCCACACTTTCATAAAAAGAAATAAAAATAAAAATAAAATAAGCTGTAGACCCAATAGATAAGTAAAAGGCAATGAGAAAATAGGAGGGAAACAGAGTTCTGTGTACCTTGATTCGCCTAAATGCTAGTATTTGTGCTTTGAGAACATGCAGCTGCTGTTTGGTGAATCCAGGGCGTTGTTGTGGCACCTGAGGAGCTGGTCCACCTTGTGACTGAACACTGTGATTGCCCGAACCCCCATCATTAGGAACGACAGCTTGTGGAGAAGAACGATTTAACTGCCTAGGGTATTGCATTTGCAATGTTTCAGGATTGTTAGGTAAATTTTTTACATGGAGAGATTGATCGAGACCTTGGCTTGTGTTTGTAGATGGGTGTGTGGGATGGGTAGGAGCCATTCCATTTACAAAAGGAGCTGACTGCCTAGGAGGTATCTGGTTTTCTCTGCCGTGACCAGAAAACTGCTGCATAGGAATGTTGTTACTATTGTTAAAGATCCCACTACTTGACCCTGAGCCAAAAGGGCTAGGTGAAACTGTCTGCTTTGCTTTTGCAGAGCCTGACTGCCCAGATACATCACTTGATGAATTAGCATGAGGAGAACTCTCACTTGCAACTTGAGGAGAAGTAACCTGCTGCTTTGAAACCGGAGCAGAAGACGATTGTACACCCATGTTGCTCTCATTCGCCTTTTGTTGAGTAGCCATCCTAGACTGCAACATTGGAATCAGCTGTGCCATCAAGCTGGCATTTCCAGGTTGTGAAAGATCAATATTGTGCTCAAGTGCAAATGCTTGCAACTGAGCAGCCAGTGCCATCTGGTTGTTTGGCATATTTTGCATGCTTTGCTGTGGAGCCATCATTGGCCTCATGAGATTTCCAGGCATGAATTGTCCTACAGCTGCTGGCTGGGCTGAAGGCTTAGATTCACTCCTTTGGTCCGAAGCTGGTGACTGTCCTCGGTCCATCTGCTTTTCTCCACGAGCAAAATGCTCTGTTGAGTTCTTTGATGACAAGTTTTTTGATGATGATGCTTGTGCCTGGCTAGCTGCCTGCATAGAATTGAATTCCTGCATTTTCAAATTTGCAGACCGCATGTCTTGATCCTTTCCCGATGGAGGCCCCAACATCCCCATTTTAGGTTGCTGCTGAGATTGCATTGCCAAACCAGACTTCTGCTGTGAAGCCTGAAAAGCATACTGAAGATAAGCTTGATGGACTGGATTTAGCACTTGCTGGTCAACACCTTGACTCCTATTCTGCCCCTCCTGTGAACCATGCTGTTGAGCCATATCCATGAACTTCCTAGGTTGTTGAGGCATTTGAGTGGAGCCGGGAGCTGAAACAAAATTGTTCCCACTCAAAACTCCTTGGAAAGCAGCAGCTTGATATGCTAAAAGAGCTTCATTCCCTTCAGGCTTTCTTAAATATTGTTGTTGCAACGGCTACATGAACAATAAAAGACATAAAAACCTCGGTCACAATATCATTGCATACAAAAATCAACTTATGACTTGAGAAAAATATTGCATAACAATTCCAACCAATAAAGGCATGCAAGATATCAATATCTTCACCTTGAAACAAGGACTAAAACAAATTCACAGAACCCAATCAGATTGCAACTGATAATGTAATCCTATCAGCGCACCAGACCAACGGGAACTAACATAACCATAAAATCCACAGGCTCATGCAAAGTAACAATGGCATATCTTATTTCAGATAATCACACAACCACTAGGAAATCACACCATTATCTCTACCAGATCAAACTCATCCAGAACTCCAAAATGGGGAAAACTGAAACAGATAAGAAATGCACATGATTGCCTGTAATCTAAACATCACATGTCAAGAGTGAAGTAAGACAGCTAGAAAAAAACAAATCCATAAGCAGATGCCGGGGTCCCCCACATTGTTGTCATTAAGCTCTCACAAATTTAAGGCAGTAAGATCAGATATCCAGGTAAAGAGTCAAGCAGCTAAAATTCCATTTCTACAATCACTTCCCATTAAGACATGCCTACTTTGACAGTTTGACTCCCTCGAATCCCTCAAAGCTTTTACTCACTAATTAACCATAAATACCGCAGTAACCAGCAAGTAAAACCACAACACACAAATGCATTTCACTCCCACCCAAAAACCAAGAACACTCCCAATTAGGAAAACCCACAACCCAAATCAAAAACCTAACAATTCCAAAAATCCCCACCGACCCATTTCCAGACTCACTCCCAATTCCACAACCCACATTCCAATTCCACAAAAGCCACAAAATTTCTCACCTGTCTAGACCCCAATTGCTGCTGCTGTTGCTGATGCTGCTGCACCGAATCAAACCCCAAGTGCGGCGTCGACACCGCCGACGACGACGAGGACGGCGAAGCAGCCGACGAATTCGACGTTGCCCGTCCCGCCGGCCCCACCCCCGGGTTCCGCCCGGGCCCACCTCCTCCTCCTCCGCCCGATTGCATCCCCCAAATCCACCCCCAGAAAATAACAATTCACTCCCAAAATCCAAAATTTATAAGGAAAAAAAAAAAAAACCAAATCCCAAGAAAACTCAAATCCCTCCAAAAAAATAAAATTTTACAGACCCAGATTAAAACCCTATCCAGCGGGCCCTCAGATCCCAACGTTCAAAAAACCCCGGAAGCTCAAACCTTCTTCCTCTTTCAACAACCCAAATAAAAAAAAATAAAAAAAAATAGCGCGGGACTTTCGCCGGGTGGGGGCTACAACGACCCGAGATTTGGATCCGAGAGAGGGAGAGAGAGAGAGAACCGAAGTTGACGGAGAATCGGCGACTCCACAACTCACTCTCTCTCGCTTTGCTTCTGGGATGGGGTTTAATCTTTTCCGCGATCCGCCAAATTCTTTTTTTTCTTCTTTTTTTTTTTCTTTTCTTCGCGTCAAACCCTAACGAAAAAAATTAAATTTTTTTATTTTTGTTTTTTGGTGGGGATTTAAAAAATTTTTACTCTCTGAGTTTTTGGGTGATGGGAGCACAGAAGCTTTATACGGCTCTCTGTTCTAACTGTGGGAGAGGTTTGGGGTCCGGTTGACTAAACGTCTCTGCTTTAGATATTTGCGGGGGAGGGGTACGCTTGGAAATTTGACCTTGTTGGTCATGTAATTACGGAATTACCATATGCGCAACTATTTATTACCAAATGTTTTTTTTTTTTTTGTCCCTTTTCTTTTTTCAATAAGGGTATGTTGTGAATAAAGAAAGATGCATGAACTTGTGGATTATTACCGAATAATTATGGTATTTTGTGATTTGATGGTTCATGATGCATATTTAGATCTCGCTCGTTTGGGATTTGGTTCGTGCGCTTTTGGACCTCATCTTCAGATTATCTAGACATATATTCTTGTTTTTACTGTTTTTGCGAAATATTAAGAACATGCTAAAGCGGGTGACTAAAGTAATTGCGAATTCTAAAAGTGAGTCCTCAGGAAGCATCAAAGTTCGAGTATTTAATTCTTGCATGGAACCGTTTTTTGACTGATTAAGCATGTCGGTGACACGTGAGTTCATAAGCTTTTTTATATTGGATGTACAACTACGCACTACAGTTTCCTTATATTGTCATATGACAAGCTTATATTAGGTTTTTCATATTTTCTATTTTAAAAAATAAAATACAGCTCGAAATACTCTTTATCATCTTTATGCAACTTGAAGAACTTGCCAAACCAAGCCATCGAAAAGCAAATACAAATCCAAAACTAATCCTCATGAAGCATCAAATTCGTGTTTTTTATTCTTGCATGCAACTCTTTTTGTTTGATTAAGCAAGAGGATGACACAAGAGTTCGGCAACATTTTTCTTTTGTTTTGAAAATTTTTTTTTCTCTAAAATAAGGGTTGGTGCGGCTGCTTTACTTTTAAATCTTGATTAATGAAACAACAAAATATATTTTTTTTTGGGGGGGGAGGACACATGGTGTCTAAACCTCATGTTACAGTAAGCATTACAGAAAAATTTAAAGTCATAGACTAATGTGTATCAAACTAATATGAAAATAGTAAGTTTAAGAAAGTTTAGCAAAAATGCTTCTAGAGAAAGAAGGGGATGACTAAAGTCTGAAGATGGCTCGAATATATAAGCAAGAAATATTAAACCAAGTAATATAAAATTTAGCTCATCATACTCTTGCTTTTACTATTTTTGCAAAAAATTAAGAACATTGCCAAAATGGGTGATCAAGGCAATTGCGAATTCCAAAAGTTAATCCACTGGAAGCATCAAATTTGCGTTTAATTTTTAATTCTTGCATGTAACCTGCTTTTTGTCAGATTAAGCATATCCGTGACATGGAAATTCGTAAGCATCTTTTCAATCAGTGTACAACTACACGCTACAATTTCAAGTTTATGTTATGTTTTTCAGATTTTCTAATTTACAAAATAAAATACAGCTCGACATACCTTTATCTTATATTTTTCTGCAACTTGAAGAAACTGCCAAAACAAACCATTGAAAAGCAAATATAAATCCAAAATTGATCCTTAGGAAGCATCAAAATTGTGTTTTTAATTCTTGCACGTAACCGTTTTTGTTTGATTAAGCAAGAGGATGACACGGGATCTTTTGCTTTTAGAAATTCAAAGTCATAGAATAATGTAGAATGAACTAATATGTATATAGTAAGTCTAAGAAAGTTTAGTAAAATTGTTTTTAGAGAAAGAAGGGGATGGGGTGAAGATAGCTTGAATAAGCAAGAAATATTAAACCAAGTAATATAAGTTTTAGCTCAACATACTTATTACTTTACTGTTTTTGTGTTAAATTAAGAACATGTCAAAATAGAAGTGATTCTCTCTCTCTCTCTCTCTCTCTCTCTCTCTCTCTCTCTCAAGGAGAGGGTGGCTAGGTTTCCTTAGGTAGGCTTGGAGGATCTTGTACGGCAGCTCCCGTGCCGCACTAGGCTATTAGCCTTGTCAGTGAACGGTGAGTGAGCCGGGCGGGGACATTTTGATGGCCGTTTCTCAGCCTGTGCTGTGACGGCGCGGCTTAGATCTTGACAAGCTTGCAAGCCTGTGGTGGGTCTGTATCTTCTGATCGTTTGGAGGCTTTGGCGCTGGCAGACTAGTGGTATCAGCGCTCTGTTCCCTTGACCGACGGCTGCGGTTGGCAGGACAACATGTGGTGGGGCTTAGACGAGCGCGTTTTGGATCAAAGTTTTCCGATCTGGTATGGATGCTTCAGAACCAAGCAGGGAGGAGGTGGTGCTTCTTGTCGGCGTGCTGGCGACGATGGAGGGGTGGATGGTCGTCCGACGTCTACTTGTGGCAGTGGCTAGGGTCTCTTAAACGTGGTGGAGGCGTGGTGGCTGCTGCAGTTTGGAGTTTGGCTAGGGTTTGAGTGCTCTTGGGTCTGGGCTTTGCTTTGGGCCCAATTTTATTATTTGTTTGTTATTTTTGTGTAATAATGCGCCATCTTTTACTGGTGGGTGCAGTGGGCCTTGGCCCTGTATACCTTGTTTCTTTGGGTTGTTACAATGTGTCTAATGATCAGTCCTGATGTACACCAAGAAGGTCTTAGGCGGATGTACTGGCATTTTTGGTGTTGTAGCCTCTCATTGATCAAGGCGGAGTAGTCTAGGCTAGTAGTAATTTTTAATGTGCAGTCAGTGCACTATTTGAGCAACGATTATAATGGGTGATCTTCGGATCTCCTAGCTTGACCTTGTACGGTCGTATGATCTTTTCGATCACAGGAATATATCTTCCTTTCCCCTCAAAAAAAAAAAAAAATGTCAAAATAGGTGACCAAGGTGATTGCGAATTTCAAAAAGTAATCCTCGGGAAGCATCAAAATTAGTGTTTCTAATTATTGCATGTAACCGCTTTTTGTCTGATTAAGCATATCGGTGAACTGTGAATTCAGAGTCATATTTTTACTGGGTATACAACTACGCACTACAATTTCTTCAATCGTCATATTACAAGTTTATATAATGTTTTTTAGATTTTCTAATTTATAAAATAAAATACCACTCGACATACCATTTTCTTATATATTTCTACAACTAGAAGAAACTGCCAAACCAAATCATTGAAAAACAAATATAAATCCAAAATTGATTCTAAGGAAGCATCAATTTTGTGTTTTTAATTCTTTCATGTAACCGTTTTTGTTTGATTAAGCAAGAGGATGACTCAGGAGTTTAAAAGTATTTTTCTTTTGCGTTTAGAAATTAAAGTCATAGAATAATGTGTAATGAATTAATATGTATATAGTAAGTCTAAGAAAGTTTAGCAAAAATGCTTTTAGAGCAAGAAGGGGATGAGCTTAAGATGGCTCGAATGAGCAAGAAATATTAAACCAAGTAATATAAATTTTAGCTAAACATACTATTACTTTACAATTTTTTTTGAAAAATTAAGAACATGTCAAAATGGGTGACCAGAGTGATTGCGAATTTCAAAAATTAATCCTCAGGGAGCATCAAAATTCACGTTTTTAATTCTTGCATGTAACTGCTTTTTGTCTGATTAAGCATATCAGTGACATGGGAATTTGTAAGCATCTTTTTATTGGATGTACAACTACGCACTGCAATTTCTACAAACGTCATTTTACAAGTTTATATTATGTTTTTCAGATTTTCTAATTTACAAAATAACATAAAACTCAACATATCTTTTTCTTATATTTTTCTGCAACTTGAAGAAACTGTCAAAACAAACCATTGGAAAACAAATATAAATCCAAAATTGATCCTCAGAAAGCATCAAATTTGTGTTTTTAATTCTTGCATGTAACCGTTTTTGTTTGATTTAGCAAGAGGATGAAGCAGGAGTTCAGAAACATTTTTCTTTTATTTTTAGAAATTTAAAGTCATAGAATAATGTGTAATGAACTAATATGTATATAGTAAGTCTAAGAAAGTTTAGTAAAAGTTGATGAACCCCGGCCTTTTAAGTGAACATAGGACAACATTCTTGACCTAGTCGCTCTTGCGCTAGGGTTACTTTCTAGGGTTTAGAAAGCAAACTACGTTGATCCATGGATCTAGATATCTTGAGTTGGAATTGCAGAGGCATCTGCAATGACACTACAACTAGGGCTCTGAAGGATTTGATCTCTCATAATCGGCCTCAAATTATCTTTTTATGTGAAACAAAGATCAGTAGAGAGGGAGACTTCCAAAAGCTCCATCGGGCTCTAGGTTTTGCGCATTCAGCAGCTGTGTTGAGTGAAGGTCAGTCGGGAGGTTTACGGTTTTTCTGGAATGATGATGTGAAACTTAAGATGGGAACGACATCTACGCATCATATGGACGCTGTGGTAGAGGGTGTTCCTGGCACTCCATCTTGGAGAATTACGGGTTTTTATGGGCACTCTTGAACGGTGGAGAGGGACAAGTCTTGGCAATTGTTGCACGACTTGGCTGACTTAGATTCGCTTCCATGGGTGGTGAGAGGAGATTTCAACGAAATCTTAAACTGTGGAGAGAAAATTGACAGTCCTATCTAGTCTGAACTCCAAATGAGAGGCTTCCGGGAGGCGTTGGGCTATGGGGATCTTCTAGATTTAAGGTTTCAAGGTCAAAAGACTACGTGGTAGAACTCTGAAACAAAGCTGCGGTTGGATAGAGCTATCTGCAATCCGTCTTGGTTTGATATTTTTGGATATGCGAAGGTGGTGCATCTCGCCCCAAGTGATTCTGATCATATTCCCATATTGCTAAGGGCGAGCACCGTTCCCATTCCTAAACAGCCAAGGCTTCACCAGTTCAAGTTTGAAGCTTTTTGGCTTCAATATCTAAATTGTGATAATTTAGTAAAGGAGACTTGGCAAACCACTGATGTTACTGGTGTCCCTATGTTTCGGGTTACAACGAAGATCACTCATACTAGAATGGTATTGGATAAATGGCAGAAGGATGCTTTCTGTGTGAGACAGCAAACCATGTTGGGAATTATGGGGCGACTAGAAGAATTAATGGAGGGTCAATCCTTGGTTGGTGTACATGCCGAAAAGCAAGCGCTTATGGGTAGGTTACAAAGCTTATTGTCTCGGGAAGAAATTTTTTTGGAGACAAAGATCTAAAATACAGTGGCTAAGGGAGGGGGACCGAAAGCTTCGAATAGAAAACGTAAGAATAAGATACAGGGGTTGTATGATGAGGAGGGTACGTGGTGTGAAGATGATGATGGGTTGGAAAGAGTGGTCTCTTCATACTTTACCAAGATGTTTACAGCTTCGGAGTTGGATCATGAGGCTATGGAGACTACTCTTGCTGCAATACAGCCAAGTGTTTCACCAGAGATGAATGAGCAACTTTGTCTACCATATTCAGGAGAGGAGATTAAACAAGCCTTATTTCAAATGTATCCTACAAAATTGCCCGGGCCGGATGGTATGCCTCCCTTATTTTTCCAACATTACTGGGAGACTATTAATGAGGAGGTTATTGAGGCAGTGCAATCTTTTCTTCACACTGGTCAATTTCTGAAGCAGATTAACTTTACTCATATTTATCTTTTCTTCATATATATTTGTCTGATTTCCACCCAGGTTTCTGAGGATTTTATGTACTTGATGTGGTGTGTTTGGAAGGAGTGCAATAAGCGCGTGTAGGAACAAACATTTTCTCAGGCTTCTGATGTAGCTCTATGTGCTAGTACAAGGTTAGCTGAATTCCGTGTTCACAATGGCAAGGTTGGGAATATAAGTCGGAGTTACAGGGTGGTGCGGTGGCAACGTCCCTTGGATGGGATACTCAAGGTTAATATAGATGGTGCTTTCCTCTCTACTACAAGGCAGGGAGGCTTAGGCTTTGTTATACGAGATTCTAGTGGTTCCATGTTGGCTAGGGGGGCTACACCTCTTCGTAATCTTATGTCTGCTGAGCATGCAAAAGCATTGGCATGCCAAGCAACTGTGAGGTTTATTCTGGATCATAACATGAAGCCAGCCGTGATTGAGATTGATTAGCTGTTAGTGAAGCAACAAGTTGCTATTCTGTCTAGTTCAAACACTTCAATACTGGACAGGCTATACGATGATATTAGGGAAGTTTTGAGGTCAGTTCCAAATGTCAACATCATTCATACAAGGAGGGGTGCGAACCAGGTGGCTCATCTTCTTGCAGAACATGCCAAAACTCTCAACCGGGAGGAGTTTTATGTTTCAACACCTAGCTTTTTAGTAGCTGCTATTGCAGCTGATTCTATTACTCTGTAATTTTTCAACAATTCAATAAAGGGATGACTTTTTTACTCAAAAAAAAAAAAAGTTTAGTAAAAATGTTTTTAGAGAAAGAAGGGGATGAGGTGAAGATGGCTAGAATAAGGAAGAATATTAAAACAAGTAATGTAACTTTTAGCTTAGCAGAATATTACTTTACCTTTTTTGCGTTAAATTAAGAACATGTAAAAATGGGTGACCAAGGTAATTGCGAATTTCAAGAATTAATCTTGATAATTTTGCGTTTCTAATTCTTCAATGTGACCATTGTTTGTCTGATTAAGCATAATGTAACTGTTGTTTGTCCGATTAAGCATGTTGATGACATGTGAATTCGGAAGCATCTTTTTACTGGGTATACAACTGCATACTATAATTTCTTCAATCTTTGTATTACAAATTTAATTATGTTTTCATATTTTCTATTTTGCAAAAAAAAAATTTAACTCAACATACCCTTTTCTTATATCTTTCTGCAACTTGAAGAAACTGTCAAACCAAAAACCATTGAAAAGAAAATATAATTCCAAAATTTATCCTCAAGAAGCATTAAATTTGTGTTTTTAATTCTTTCATGTAACCCTTTTTGTCTGATTAAGCAAGAGGGTGACACAGGAGTTTTAAAAGCATTTTTCTTTTGCATTTAGAAATTTAAAGTCATAGAATAATGTATAATGAACTAATATGTATATAGTAAGTCTAAGGCCCCGTTTGGGATTGCTTTGCTTTTTTAAAAAAAATCAGCTTTTGTTCAAAATTTTAGATTTTATTGTGTCTGGTAAATAAATAAAAAAACAGCTTTAATTAAAAGTTATAGGTCATTGGCAGCAGATTTTAGAACCAGCCTAGGTTGCTTTTAGAAGCTGTTGTGGATCAAAACACGCTGTGCAATTGTTTTATGTACTGACAGCACTTTTAAAAATATTATTTACCAAATATGAAACTGTTTTATTCACAGCTGATTATTCTCACAATACAGTAGTAGCAGTTTTTTTTTAAAAGTCACAGCAATCTCAAACTAGTCCAAAGAAAGTTTAGTAAAAGTGCTTTTAGAGAAAGAAGGGAATGAGGTGAAGATGGCTCGAATAAGCAAGAATATTAAACCAAGTAATATAACTTTTAGCTCAGCATACTATTACTTTACCGTTTTGGTGATAAATTCAGAACATATCAAAATGGGTGACCAAGGTAATAGCGAATTTCAAAAATTAACCCTTAGGAAGCATCAAAATTAGCATTTCTTGTTCTTGCATGTAATCGCTTTTTGTCTGATTAAGCATATCGGAGACATGTGAGTTTAGAAGCATCTTTTTACTGGGCGTACAACTGTGCACTACAATTTCTTCAATCTTCATATTACAAGTTTATATTATGTTTTTCATATTTTCTAATTTATACAATAAAATATAGCTCGACATACCCTTTTCTTATATCTTTCTGCAACTTGAAGAAACTGCCAAACCAAACTATTAAAAAGCAAATCTAAATCCAGAATTGATCCTCAGGGAGCATCAAATTTTTGTTTTTAATTCTTGCATATAACCGTTTTTGTTTGATTAAGCAAGAGGATGACACAGGAGTTTAAAATCATTTTCTTTTGCGTTTAGAAATTCAAAGTCATATATAGAATAATGTATAATGAACTAATATATATATATATATATATATATATATATATAGTGAGTCTAAAAAAGTCCAGTAAAAGTGTTTTTAGAGAAAGAAAGGGATGAGTTGAAGATGGCTCGAATAAGCAAGAAATATTAAACCAAGTAATATAAATTTTAGCTCAGCATACTATTACTTTACCATTTTTGTAATAAATTAAGAACATGTCAAAATAGGTGACCAAGGTGATTGCGAATTTCTAAAATTAATCCTCAAAAAGCATAAGAATCCACGTTTTTAATTCTTGCATATAATCGCTTTTTGTCTGATTACGCATATCAATGACATGTGAATTCGTAAGCATCTTTCTACTAGGTGTATAACTACGCACTACAATTTATTTTTATCGCCATATGACAAGTTTATATTTTGTTTTTAAGTTTTTCTAATTTACAAAATAAAATACAGCTCAACATACGCTCTTTTCTTATATCTTTTTGCAACTTGAAAGAAACTGCCAAGCCAAACCATTGAAAAGAAAATATAAATCCAAAATTGATCCTCAAGGAACATCAAATTTGTGTTTTTGATTCTTGCATGTAACCGTTTTTGTTTGATTAAGCAAGAGGATGACTCATGAGTTTAAAAACATTTTTCTTTTGCCTTTAGAAATTTAAAGCCAGAGACTAATGTGTATTGAACTAATATGTAAATTGTAAGTGTAAGAAAGTTTAGCAAAAATGCTTTTAGAGAAAGCAGGGGATGAGCTGAAGATCTCAAATAAGTAAGAAATATTAAACCAAGTAATATTTTAGCATAGCATACTATTACTTTTACCATTTTTACGATGAATTGAGAACATGCCAACGGGTGATCAAGGTAATTACAAATTTACAAAATGAATCCTTCGGAAGCATCAAAATTCACTTTTTCAATTCTTGCCTGTAACCGTTTTTTGTCTGATTAAAAATATCGGTGACACGTGAATTCATAAGCATATTTTTATAGGGTGTACAACTATGCACTACAATTTATTTTATAGTTATAGGACAAGTTTATATTAAATTTTTCATATTTTCTAATTTACAAAATAAAATCCAGCTCTATATCCTCTTTCTTGTATCTTTATGTAACTTGAAGAACCTGCCAAACCAAACAATGGTAAAGCAAATGTAAATCCAAAACTAATTTTCAGAAAGTATCAAATTTGTGTTTTTGATTTTTGCATATAACAGTTGTTGTTTGATTAAGCATGAAGATGACACGTGAGCAAAGCCCTAGGGTTTTGAGCAGTGTGCGGCGACGGCGGAAATTTTTCGGTTGTCGTTTGTTGTTAGTACCGGAGAGGTGCCTCGTTGTGGCTGAGAAACTTTAGGCATCTTGCTTCACAGTGGATTGGTGGTGCCTGAAGATCGAATCACCTCCGATTTGAAGGTAAACCATATCAGAGTCGGCTTGGTAGCCGAAACTTGGTGTGTCTCGGTTGCCGGTGTCGAGGAAGCATAGTATAGTGGTTTGGGGAGGCGGATATTGCTTCTTCTGGTGATTGATCGATGTCATGATCGACGTTTGAGGTCGGATTCTCCCGATCTGTGGTGTTGCGCGATAGTGTAGTGCCGCTTTTGATAGAAGGTCTGGTTTTGATTGGAAGGGGAATGGATGCAGGGATAGCTGTCTGGGTTGGACGTCCCTCGGATTGGGCAGCGGCGGCAGGCTGGCAGTGGGGGAGTAGTGCTTTGGCCAGCGCTTTCGTCTGGGGTTGGGCCTCTGGGTCTAGGCTTGGACGATATGGGCTTTATCTCTTTTGGGCCCAGTTGAGTTGGTTTAATTCTTTTCAGAGTTGGGTCAGGTTGGAGGGTGCCTTGACACCTTCATTCATTACTGTGAGGGGCATTTTGATCGGAGTTGTACGGCAGTGAAAATTCATGGGTAAGGTCCCAAGACTTTGCCCCTTCGTCTGAGTAAGCAGCAACTAGGCCCAGCCAACCTCAAAGGATAATAAATCCTAAGAAGAATGCTGTTGATTTCTTCCCAGCAGCTCCTCTCCATGTTCACGGCAGTGAATTAGTGTGCAATTTTAGTAAAGGCTTGGCAAGATGTGCGTGGTGTAGGAGCTAGAAAAACATGAGTTTCGGAAGAAGAAATTCCGGCAGTGATTGGTGGATTAGTTGAGGTATTCGGTATAAGGGATATAAGTTGGGAATGGTAGAGGGCTAAGGATGGATTTTTGGGAGAGAAGAAGCATGGCCTAGGAGATCTTTATACAATCAAGCATGATAAGTTTGAATCCACATGAAGGTAAAGGAGTTTCTGGCTTTAGGAATGGTTTCTGGGAGAATCAGGGAATTGCTTGGGCTGTTAGCGGTTAGCTTCTGTTGCCCTCCCTCTTCACAGCAGCTATAACCATCGATTTATAGAGTGGTGGTGGCTTAGGTCTGCTGCTGTTCCAGGAATCTTGCTGCTGTAATCCCAGAAATCCTGCTGCTGTAATCCCAGGAATCATGCTACCGTGTGACTCTAGGATTCCGCTGCTGTTCTCCCAAGAAAGAATCGTGTTCCAAGATTTGCTGCTGGAAAAAGGGAAGTCAAAGGTGGAGAATTGGTATTTGTGTAAAAGGATGTGGTATAGTATTTGAGATGTATGGTTTTTAAGTAAAATGGTTTGGTGTTGGGTAAAAGAAGTGTTGTTGTAATTAAGCATTTTTGGGTTCTTTCTTCTTCACTTACCCATAATCAGAATTGGGCTGTTGGGCTTGAATTTCGGTCCCCAAGTCCGAAATTACCAACAAGGCCTAAAACTAATAATGGGCCTCATGCATTTCCGTTACATTCCACACCACGCCCGTTCTTGCAAGCCCCAAATGCGTGAATGTGGCTGGGGTCCACATGCGTGGCATGATGATTGTCGGTATAATTTGCTTATTGGGCTCGAGAAATGAATTGGGCCTGATAGTTGGATTTTTGGGCATCAACAATTACTTAGTGCTTGGGCTAGCCTGGCCCGAGAGCTGAACCTCCTTGGGCGATGCTAGGCCTTTATGGTCTCTCAAGTGTCAGTCATAACTCAGATCATGGTTCTCTGGAATTGGTAATTATCTCGAGTTGGGCTGGAGAAAGTGGCTTATGGATGAGGAATTGGCTTCTATTTGTTTGCTGGGAAGTAACATTCTATTTCATACCACAATTGCGTGATTGGCGGATGGTTGACTAGAAGATGATTTTGCCTAAGAAGACACGAAGTTGTTCTTTGTTTATGAGTCCGCTTTAAAAGTGGGCTCTTGTAATGAGTTTGGTTGTTACCCGCCATTTTTCTGTCTTTTAAGGGTGTGTAGACTCTAGCTTTTTAACTAGCCATCTAATACAATTAACCCTCTATTTAAAAAAAAAAAAATCATGAAGATGACACTTGAATTTAGAGGCATCTTTATTTTGAGTTTGGAAATTTTTATAAAAAATTACACACAAGTATCAGTTTGAAACTTAAATTAGTTATAAAGCCACTGAAGTTTTCTTGTACACATAAGGCCACTTGTAGCTTTAAGTTATTTTCACCCTGACAATTTTACCCTTCGTGAAGAAAACTAACTTCATGATCATCCGACCAAACCAAAAGAGATTCATTTCCTCTCCTCTCTCTCTCTCTCCCCGATCTCTTTTCTTCTTCTCTTTCCTCTGCAATCACCGGAAAGCATCAATTCCGGCCACCATCTCTCATCACCGTCACCATCAATTGAACCACAACACAAACCTGACCAAAGCCCAGCCATCCCATCGCCGATTAAGGCACGACGCTCTCTCCACACCTCTCCACCGCCCCAATTCCAACGACCACCGCCTCTGATATGGTGAGATTCCATCGCCGATTAAGGCACGACACTCTCTCCACACCCTCTCCACCGCCCCGATTCCGATGACCACTGCCTCCTATCTGGTGAGATTCCAGTTGCAAAACCTCGAAACAGCTCTGCCATGCCTGAAGACGACAACGACGAAGCTCAAATCTCTCCGATTCTCTACTCGCCTCTGGTTTCTCTGTGAACTCGACCTCATGCTCGTACTTAGGCGTTGAGATTTCTTGCAGGCAAGTTGTTGCCGGCGACCTTCTTTTGCCTCACCGACTAAGTCTACCTGTGTCTGACCTGTGACTCGAAGATCCACGGTGCCAACAAGCTCGCGTCGCTCTACCAGTGCATGTAGATGTTCAAGGTCAGCAAGCAAGCTCTGATTCTCTACTCGCCTTTGATTTCTCTATTGGATTTGTGTTTGTTAAAATTAGGAGTACTAGTTTTCTCAGTCTTCAGGAGTAATTTTGTTCAGTTTGGTAGTACCTTTTGGTACTGGTAAGAGTAGTTTTTGGTATTGATTATAGTGGCTTTTGTTGTTGGAGACGGTAGTAATCTGGACAGTATCTTTTCTTGTTGGTGAGCGGAGTTTTTACTGTTGGTGAAAGTAGTTTTTCTTGTTAGTGAGAGTAACTTTTTTTGTTGATGACAGTAACTTTTGGTATGGGTGACAGTAACTTTTGTGATATCGTCGGAGACCTCACCGAAATAGATTTTGTTATTAGTAAGAGTAGCTTTTGGTGTTGGTGGTACGGTAGCTTTTGTTACCTCGTCGGAGAACTCACTGGAGTAGCTTTTGGTGTTGGTGAGAGTAGATTTTAGTGTTGTTGACAGTAGCTTTTGTTACCTCGTTAGAGAACTTACTGGAGTAGCTTTTGTTGTTGGTAAGAGTAGATTTTGGTGTCGGGAATAATTGTTGGTGGGAATAGTAACTTTTGATTTTGGGGAGCGTAGTTTTTATTGCTAGCTACAATAGCTTTTGTGACATCTCCGGAGGTTGTCGGAAATTTCATCAGAGTAGCTTTTGGTGTTAGTGACAGTAACTTTTGTGGTCGTCGGAGTTGACCGGAGACTCGCCGGAAGTTGGCCGAAGGTCGGCCACAGACCCACCGCAGTTGACTGAAGACCTCGTCGGAGAGGAGAGAGAGAATGAATGTTGATTTTATACTCTAGTAGCACTTATGTAAATATATTGGTTTTTAATATCCAAAATATAACACATTTTTTAATCTAGTGGCTTTATGAGGGAAAAAACTAATAGGTGGCCTTATGGCTAAAAAAAACATTCAAAGATGCACTTACATGTAATTTTCTCAAATTTTAGTCATATATTGTGTATTGAACTATAATAAGTCAAAATGAACTCTAAGTCAAAACGAGTTTAGCAAAAAGGTTTCTAGAGCATAATGGGGTTCGAACCCTAGGTAAGAAATAGGCAAGAAATATTGTTCACTAGGATTCAAAAATATCCGACCTGCCGGATTCGAACCAGCGACCTAAGGATGTCTGCTTGCAACGACTACAGTCCTCCGCTCTACCAACTGAGCTAAGGTCGGATTTGTTTATCATTTCCATATTCTCTACCTATAACATTTCAAGTATCTCCTTTCAACTGTGATTTTCTAACTCCCATTAAACTAAACCCAAAAGAAACTATCTTATGACCAAGAAACAAGTTGCTCTCTTCCTGCTGGATTATATGGCAATTGCATTATGCTTGCCTCCATTTGAGCCGTAGAGGGTAATTTGTGTCATCACTCAAACAGTCACTATCTTGTTAGGAATTACGTCTAGAAGAGGTATGACAATCTCTCTTTCCCGCAAAATTTTCCTCCCCAGATTTCTGTTACCAAGCATAGCATTAAGGTCACTGTGAAGCGGTTATGACTTGTGAATGGCTCATGTTGAACTTGGGTTGTTCATAATCCAAATTATCCTTTTACCATTGAATGGTTTAATTGCCCTGGACAAATTAACCCTGTGAGAAAATTTTTGGTGCAAAGTTTTTCCGGGAAGGATGGTGTTTAGGTTTGCTATAATAGTATAATATCAGCTTGTACATATGATCTGAATTCTGAAGAATCACAATGAGTTATAAATTACAATGACAAGAGACAAGTTTTACTATAATATCAAGCTGAAATGCCTTAATCGTAGGCCTACTATTAGACATGGATACATTATTGTCCTTATCACACTGCAACAGAAATCAACCAATACAATGATACAAGAGGTTTACTAATTCACAAACACTGGATTGGGCAGTCCTACTCAAGGTATTAATCAACTGAGACTGGCTGCATGTTTTCAGCTTCCTTCCTTAGCTCTTCAAATAGGACAGACGACAAGTATCGCTCCCCGAAACTTGCATGAATCGTCTAAAAATCAAAGACATACAGGGTAACCCTTAGAATTTGTTTCCATTGATCATACATGCAGAGAATCTGATGGATAAGTTGCTCTTACCACTATAAGTTTGCCTTTGTTTTCTGGCTTTTTTGCGAGCTCAAGGGCTGCCACTGTGTTGGCTCCAGATGATATCCCTACCTGGATGAATCAAAAGATGAATTTATCAAAATCAAGTACAAATAATCGACACTTGACATGATTACTGATTATTATGAAAGTATTATTTGTCATTGGATAGTTACCAAAAGTCCTTCTTTCAGTGCCAATTGCCTTGCCATATTTACTGCATCTTCACTTCTAACCTACAAGATGAGTGGGAAAAAAGTTTCAAATTAGCATTCAAGTAGAAACAACTTCAAAATTGAGCACTATTTCCCCTATCCTCAGTTCTGCTGCAAGTTTTATTATTCACAACAAATTTCATTCATCATATTTGGTACTCACCTCCAGAACTCTTTCCATTATGTCCATGTCCAATATATCGGGTTTGAATCCAACCCCATTTCCAGTAATCGAATGAGGACCTATTACCATTGCAATAATAAGTCAAACAGGACAATAGACCTTTACCTCAAAAACTCTACAACCCCCCTACTGACTCTAAATAATAGAAAGGCCCCTGAACACTGTACAAAGCATTTAGGAAAGAAAGAATTTGAAATAAGGTAAAACCAGTAAGATAAGATGAAATCAAGCATGGGTCTACCTGGTTTACCACCATTTAGTATATTACTTTCGGCAGGCTCAACTCCATATATCTATCATGACAGAAAGAGATTGAACATTACGAAGAAATAAAATAGAAGATGATGAGACATATAACAAGAAAAATAAATAAATGAATACACGGATAATGTAACTTAAGAGATTTTTACCTTACAATCAGGGTTTTGAGATTTGAGATACTGTCCAACCCCTGAGACAGTGCCTCCGCTACCAATTCCCATGACAAAGATGTCAACTTTTCCATTAGTATCCTCCCATATCTCAGGTCCTGTAGTTTCAAAATGTACCTGTTGTTTCACCATTTTAAGGTCAGTCCCACATAGCAAAATGATGCAGCAGTCTAATAATTGATTAAATCAGGTATAAGAAAGCACCATAAGCAAATTTGTATAATTCGGTACCTGAGTATTGGCAGGATTTGAGAATTGTTGGAGCATAAGGGCATTTGGAGTGGATTCCAAAAGGTCATAAGCCTTCTTGACAGTTCCTCCCATCCCTTTTGTAGGGTCAGTGAGAATCAACTCAGCTCCGAATGCTCTCATACACACTCTTCTCTCCAAGCTCGTGTAAGAGGGCATGGTCAAAACCATCTTGTACCCTTTCATCGCGGCCATAAAAGCCATGCTGATTCCCATGTTTCCTGATGTTGGCTCTATCAGAGTTGTCTGTTAATACATTTAACATAGTCGTTAGGGAAGCCTGAAGGTATAATGTGTAAAATTTGAAGACAAATTTATCTCATCAATGAGGTTTAGGCTTTTACTAACCACTCCAGGAGTTATCAAGCCTTTCTTTTCAGCATCATTGAACATAGCAAGTGCTGGTCTGCAACAAAACATCATCAAAACATTGAGAATTGGAGTCGCGGTGAAGTAACATATTCTAGAATTTGTAGTCAACAAAATTTTTCACAAAACAATGTGGTAGTACTTCATTCCTTCAAAGTAAGGTACCTGTCTTTGATGCTGGCGGTGGGCTGAAACATCTCTTGCTTGACAGCAATATAAGCTCCACAGCCTTCAGTGACTTTGTTCAGGTAGACAAGGGGTGTTCTACCAATAAGCTGAATTGAAAAGATCTTAATCAGCAAAAACGCATACATGTAACAGAAGAAGGTTTCTTAATAGAGGTAAAAACTCAATACTTAGATTTGGAAGAAACAAGAAAGTAAAATATCAATAGTATGATCATCTTCGGTTCCAATCAATCAAACCCGAATCAGGTAAGGTATACTCTTCTCGGAAAAAAAAAATAAGAAAAAAAAATCAGGTGGGTATATATTGAGCCAAATGGGCATAACTGTCACTGCAGTGACTACACATGGCGCGACGTGAGTGGCAGAATGTATAACGGAAAGAACCCAGAAAAATAAAACTATAAGAACATATATTTATTTTTCTGGGGACTGAAAAAACAGAACCAGAAACATAGAAAATTCAACATCTCAAACAAGAAGAAGAAGAACATGACTTGCTAATCAGAATCCAAATCCTCAGGAATGAAAACAAGAGAGAGTGAGATTAATTACTTGGGAGACTTCAGTTTTGATGTGGGTTCCAGGAAGAGCTTTAGGGAGATTTCTGATCCTTTCAACAAAAGAAGAAGAATCTGCAGCGATGGGTTGTGCAGTGGAGAAGAGTCTCTTCATTCTCAGGGCTTCATTGCACACAGAAAGAGTGGATCTCTTCTTCAGAAAGCTCGTCAAAGACGCCATTGATGGATGATGCTATGGAGCTCTGTATCACTCCGTGCGTTGAAGACTGAGCTTTATAACTTTTAGGGGATGAAAATTCAAGTCAGAGTAGGCAAGCTGCGGAAATGAGTGTGTGTCCCTGACTCTATGTCAGAGTATGAGAGTTGTGGGTGAAACTCTGGGTGATAGGTGGTCTTCTTTTTATAAGGTATTTGGAGGAATATAATCTAGATGATGGGCGTAAAGATGCACGCATCGCCAGAGTCACACGCACACTATTCAATACAGCACACTATATTACATTAACTCATTTGAACATAAATGTAGACTCCGTAGACTCACCGGTGTGCATTAATTCATCGAAATATGAATATAGACCAATTTCATATCTTAAATAAATTAGAGAAATTTACACAAATGGTCACAAACTCAAATATAGCATTACAGTGATGTTCACCTGGTCAGTTGCTGATCAAAGAATTTATGTTCAATAACTCTTAGATTTACATCAAAGGGTGGAAAACAAAATACTTCAACTTAATAATAATTCTCTCTGTCATTGGATTTACATCCAAGGGTGGTTGAACATTATTTTCTTGGTCAATAACTGACCAGGTGAATATTTTCGTTAATGGCCAATGTAATTGAAAAAATTAAAAAGTGTAAAAGCAAATATAGCAAATTTGTCTAGAAAAATACTAAAATTATTTTATAACTCATCTTTTTATTTTCCTCATATTCTGATCTGAACCCTAATGTCTTCTAGAAATCTTCTCTTTAAGAAGACAAGTATAACCGTCCATTTAGAAAAAGCCCAAAAAGAAAGAATTGGTAAGTACTTAAAACAGGTATATCTGATCGTGTAACCTATTTAACTTTGCTTATTCAAGGAATATATCTATATAAGCATTGGCAAAAAAAAAAAAAAAAAAGAAAGAAGAAGAAGAAACACATACTACACTACACTATACAACATGCCACAAAACCACAAAGTAGCATCTTGAGGAATTCACACAAAAAAACAGAAAAGTAGCATCTTGAGCCAAAACAATGACAATAACCCTACAGAATTTCAAAAAAGAGAGAAGACAATCGAGTACTTTTCAGGATTGCTTTTCCATTGTTAGGGAGCCGATTGCAGCTACTCCAAATCTCCAATGGGCATTGGCTTAAAATGTTCTATTGGAGTCATTTCTGGCTCCTCAAATACCCCAAGAGTGGGTGAACCAATCACGTGGGTATAAAGAAGCACACTACATATTGTGCTTCTTCTGCTCTTGGTGTTTCATTGAAATGGGGAAGAAAACAAAGTCAAGAAAAAGGTGCGTCTAAAATCTGAACTTGACCATATTCCAGGCCATCAATGGCTACATGCAATGGACTCACCGAATAATTAGCACCAAGTCATATTTAGAAAGTGATATTAGTTACGCTTCAAGCATAGTTCTACACATACTAAATGTGGTCGCACTGTTCATCACTGTTCATAGGACAGTGAAGTGACGGTTTTACCCTCCGTTTTTTCTCCTATCGTTCTGCAAGCTTCTCATACATTTCTGCCCTCCCTTTTTTTCCCCCTACTGTTCTACAAGTTTCCCTATTGTTCTACAAGCTTTTCGCATTAGATTGTTGCCGACGAAATAATCTAGAGAGAGAGAGAGAGAGAGTGTGTGTGTTTGTTCGTTTTGCAAGAAGAGATAGACAGATCGGTTGTTGCTGTGGTTGACAGTTGTATGGGAGCTAGGCTCTTCGATCTAATCTTGGTGCGTTTCTCTTATCTTGATCGCTTTCTGTTTGTGATTGAGGGTTCTTCCCCCGATTTGTATGTTGAAGTAAAAAGGCCTGAGTTTTTGTAGTGTGTTCTGGAAGCCTACATTGAGTGCAGCCAGATACAAACGGTTCATTCTACTTTTGGTTGGGTAGAGAGTGAGAGACTGTGAAAGGAGAAGAGGAGCAATCGATCTAGATTCGTTTGGGTAGAGGTGCAGAGACGGAGAGAGATTGTGGAAGGGGAAGAGCAGGAATCGGTGTTGGTTTGGTCGGGAAGAGGTGGGTGCGAATATTTGGATCCAGTGTCAGCAAAAGCAAACTTCCAGGTAAATTTAGATCCTTTAGAGCTTTTACCTTCTTGGGTGTCGTTACCTTGGTAACGATTGATTCAATTATTCATATCTGAAAATCTGGTTCCATTTTGTAATCTTCTCTCTAATCTAAGCTCATATATACTTACGCGGGTTGTGGGATTATTTGGGGTTTATGTGAAGTGGGTTTGCTTGAACAAGATGTTTGCTTCTGTTGTTTTTGTTTTGGGGATTTGTGCTTTTTTTTTTTTGTGGGTTTTTGCTCTGGAAATTTATCTGGTGATGGAAGACATTTACTTTTACGTACTGAGCTGGAGGTTAGCCGATTGTGGGTTCTCTGTGAAATTGGTGATTTTAAAGAGTTGATTGGTGATGATTGGTTTGATGCAAAGATTAGCAGAATTATAGGAAAGGTGAAGGAAGAAACAGGTTCTGCGGCTTTGATTTTTTGTTTCATTGTTGAACTTTTTGGATCCTAAAAGGAGTTAGGGTAAAACCCAAATAAAATTGTAGTTGATTTGATTACCAATCTTTGCATTGCAGCGGTTCGGATTACCTGGGGCAATGTCTTCCTTGAGTAGGGAACTGGTGTTCTTGATTTTACAGTTCTTGGATGAGGAGAGTGGATATGCAAATTCTTCAAAATTTTTGAATTTCAAGCTCTTTTTGAATTTTTGAATTGGTGTCTTCCTTGAGCTTTACTACATATTTAGCTTTACCAATGTGTACTGGTTTTCAATAGGAAACGTTAGTTAAATGCTTTTCAGATTCATTTCCAGTTTAATAACAATCAGATTATTATTTTTTAATTATGTTAGTAGGTTATTATTTGGAACATGAAAACATTACAGACTGAAAGCACACTGAAACATCACATGATGATCGTTAATGATGTTCGATTTAGAACAAAACTCCTGAGCAGAATATGGACAGGTATGATGGTAGAGTTAGCATGAGTTCAGAGTCAACCACTGTATATGATCTCAAAATGATTCCTGATAGAAAATAAATTTTCAATATATATTAAATGATAAGAAGTACAAACCAAATTGTTTGAAATATAGTGGTTCACCCTGGCTGAAAATTACTGAAGTGTAGTTCATTATTGCAGCCAAATTATCATTTAATGTCACTTGATTTCCACGCTAAAAACAATGACCTTTTTTGCTCATGTGACGTGAACAATGACATTCGCTTTTGGAGTACTAATTAGTATTTGTGCATTTGTAAGGTTAAATTTTGGGATCTACTTTAATTCTTTGAAAGTTGCCAATAATTCTGGTTTTTTTTTTGTTCGAAATCTTAGTCATTTAATGTTGCAGGGAAGTTTAGCACAGGCGAGATTCCAGCCAAGAATTGGACAATTTATCGATGCTGAGAGTGATAGGTAGACAGATTCATTGCAGGTATGATTAGCTACTATTTATTTCACTAAATTCTCAACAGTTTCATTGATCTGTTGACCTGCAAAAAATCTGTTATATTGTCATATGTTGTTACTAATCAGACAACACAATATTTTGAACTTATACAGGGCATTCCACAGAGGTGCACTCTCTTTGTTGGGATACAAATGTGGCTTCGGTCAGTCAAGAGTCTGTCAGAGTGTGGTCATTAGTCCTCTGGAAAGTGCATTCACAAGCTCAATATTATCTCCATAAAAATGTTTTGTGGAGTTATATAGTTTTATAGTTGTCCTGCATTTAGTAAGTGCCATTAAGTACTTAATATTTGGTTCTTTTAGCTAGCGAATAAAAAATAGGAAACTGGCGAATTAAATTAGTGCTATTCAAGCTTTCCCTTAATGTTTTTGTAGAAGTGCAATGCAAATTGGTAATTAAAATGTGTACATGTACAACCCGTTTTAATTCTTAAAGTTTTCCATTCTTTTGCAGGAAACTCTAGAAGCAGAGATCAAGATGCTAAGGAAGAAGTTGACCTTTAAAGCAATTACAATGCCTAACGCTGATGATATCTCTAGGTAGTTTTTCAAGTCTGTAGCACCTGTTGAGCTTAAGGGACTGTAGATTCTGCAGATTGCTGATAGAAGGAAGGAGTGTTCTTACTAACATTACCAGAGAGGTTGACGTACCTAAGACAGGTCAATTTGCCTACGAAATTTGAAAGCCCATCAATTCTTAGGTTATGCAGATCTAACACACACAAACACCTTAAGTTTGAAATGATTGTATTGTGATGATGTTTGATCTTAGAGTGGTAATGCTGATTTCAATTTCACATTGGTTGGTCTATTGCCAAATCAATTTTATGGACCATTTGATTGTTCTTGTTTTTCTGCATGCCTTCTGTTAGCATTATCGCTGGTCTCTTGATCTTGACAAGTGAATGCATTCAACTTATTGTCTTGCTTTAACTAATTTTGTGAGCTCATCAACATGGTTATAGAGCCTTACTGTAATACCCTGAAAAATTCAAATTAAATTCCGTGGATTTTTAGAATTGATTTTGCGGTAATAGGAGTGAGTACGAAACTTGGAGAAGTTATGGAATTAGTTCGAACGATTTTATTTTCGAAAACGAACGTTATTTAGGGGGTCTCAAAAAGTGACTTTTTATACGTATGGAATTTGGGAAAACTTTCTTCATGAAAGTTGTAGAGCTCGTCGATACGATCTCGTGCATATGTGTAACGTAATATTCGGAGTTCGTATGAATAAGTTATGAATATTTGAAATTTGGGAATTTTCTATAAATAGGAAAATTTTCTGATTATTTCATTAAGGACGAAAAAAATCAGATTTTGCATTTTGGCCCCCGAAAACCCTCCGTTCTCTCTCCTCTCCCACGCGGCCGAACCGCTCGACCCGACCCGGCCGAACGGCCGTCCTCCGTCGTCCTCCGGCCCCGGACCCGGACACCCCCGTGATCATCGCTCCACGCTCAGACGCTCTCCGGTGTCGTCTTGGCCCGCCACTGCCCCCAGACCTGGATCGAAGGAGCCTAGACGAGAGGAATCGGACCCGGCCGGAATTCCCTTTTTCCGGCGATGCATGGGCCGATCCTTCCCATTTCGTGATCTCCTCCTCCCCCTGATCATGCTCATATCCTCTTTGCACGACGATTTTGAGTGTGGAGTGAAAGATCACGAGTTGAAGATTTCGACGTCCCTGATTCGATCTGGAATCTGATTAGACGCACGAGATTAATCCAACTTCAAAGCTTGATCTAGGACGATCTAGGCCGAACCAGACTTAGCTCCAGGTATGAAAGTTCATAAACCCTTCATTTTGAAGAAGTTTGTAGTTGACAACTTTTGCATCGGAGGTGGTTGACCTTCGTTGACCGCTGTCTGACCTCCGCTTGTGGCGGCGCGTCGGACCTTTTTTTGAGTTTTCATTATCTAGGCGATAATCTACGCATCCATACGAGCGTTTTGATATATCACAAGATTATTTTAGAAAAAGTTGATAAATAGTGGATTTACGTTTTGACGTTAGTATTTAACGTTTTTACGTTTTATCTTCGGTTTACGATCTGGGAAGATCAGACCATCGGTTTTACTTCAAATTTTAATATGTTGATCGCATGACTGTCCCGATGACTTTGTGAGGTCACGGGCGAAGATCCGACCGTTGGATCTTCGTATATTTGTAAAACAGAAATTCGGAAGGCTATTCGTGAGAATCCGACCGTCGGATTTTCATATAAATCTGAGGAGATGTTTGTAAGGACGATTCAGGAAGATCCGACCGTTGGATCTTCGTGATAATTTTGGAGGATGATCCTAAGGGTGATCTGTGAGGATCCGACCGTTGGATCATCGTTTAATTTCGATCTGACCGTTGGATCGTCTTTATTTTAGAATCCGACCGTTGGATCGTCTTTATTTTAGAATCTGACCCTTGGATCGTCGTTTAAGTTTATTTCGTGTTTCGTTTACTAAGCAAAGACCGTACTTGATTAGGTACTTGACGGTTTGAGTTGACGAGCGTTTGGAATATTGTTATATTTGACTTTTTAGAAGACGCAGCTGGATTAGAGGTGAGTAAACCTCACGTGGTTCATATTACGAACCGAATAAATTTAATTACTTTATTTTTGTCGCAATTGTGTGAAAATATTTGTGGAATAAATATTTGTTTTAAATCATATGGACTTGATCAACTACGGTCCATAGGTAAGTAAAATGATTTTATTATACAAATGAATTTCACAGTTTTTATGCTTGAACTATAGTTGGTATTAGTGGTCATCCCTGAGCGAATGATTACGTATATATATATTTACGTGGAATATATATTTTGGTTGACGTGTGATTGGTGTGATGAAATGATTGAGAATGGATTGTATGGTGACCCGGGAAAGGGGTCCCACAGCGCCGCGAGCCCAAGCCAATGAGAAACCGACATGTCACAAATAACATCCCGATAACTCATCAACCTGAAATCGCAAGGCCTTTTGGGTACAAACTGTTGGTTTACAAAACACTTTCTTGGACAAGTTGTTCTAGCAACCAAGCAACACATTTTCAAAAGCGGAATTTGAAATGGGCTAAGAGTTTTAGGCTTGCAATCGGAGCCCAATTTGGAAAATAAAACAAATCACTAAGTAACTGCAAGCATGGGAGACGCGCCCCAGGGTTTGCGGGTCTCCTGGAATTTTATTGTAAGCGAGTAGGAAATAAATAAATAAATAAATAAATAAATAAATAAATAAATAAATAAATAAATAAATAAAAAGTAACCAACAAGTGATTTCAAGACCCAACAAGGGGCCAAAACCTCATTTTAACAGAGTCAAAGAGAAGTGCGCCAAGCCTGACCATGTGCCTCCCAAGTACGCTTCCCGACCACATGCTCGAAACCTGCACACTATTGTAGGGGTGAGCTTTCGTCCTTGCATGCCCAGTAGGGGCCGACCCAACCATGCTAGGTTTGAAAGATAATATCCTTGAAAATATTTACTACATAATATTGTGTACGTTTATCGAAAATACTTTGAAAATAGGCAACCACAAACATTTATTTCTTTTATAAAGCATATGCAGTATGCTTCACACAATTTGGAGCTCCGAGATACTTACCTGCCGGCTAATATAAAACAAATCGGTGACCGACCTAGTTCGTCCTGAATTCGAGAACCGGCCAACTACTCTGTACTACTTCTGACTACAAGTAGCGAAAATGTCCATTTCCTGGCCCTGAGTCTCCTATGACTGGTTCACTGTCTATACTTATCTTTCCTCGACAAACATAGGAGCACAACCCCCTCCGGAGGTTCACGGTTATCGACACCGTGGAATCCCTAGGAATCTAAGCGTCTAGGTCCCATTCACTTTCAGGTCACAAGTATAAACATACAAGGGTACAGTATCTCAACATGCAAGTCTAGCCTCGGTTTTCGCAATTAGCAATTATCAGTTCTGAAAACACATGTATCACGAGGCATCGACTAATGAACAACCAAAAACGTTCTTGCAGGCAACATACTATCATAGTATAGCATTCTACATATATTGAAAAGCCTCTATCAAGGAAGGGACAGCTCACCCTACCTGGAATTGGAGTGCTCGTCCACATTTGGGTTCATTCCCGACTTTCGATTCCTTGTCCAAATCCAAGTGCACACGCTCGAGTCCTTTAACAAAACTATAATCGATAAGAAATTAATTCATAATTTCATATTGTTCAATTCCTTTATAAGTTACCAACTTATCTCTAACCAATAATTAATTGCAACCATTCCCGTACAATTCACTTAACGTAGTAAGCTCATTCGGGATATAGTGATCACACTTCTTTCCATGTTAAAATTTCAGTCAACCGGTATGACTTCATTTTATTTAGCTTTAACCCTTAAGCAATTAAATAATAATTACCATTCCCGAACGATTTCGCCTTTCAAACTCCTTTCGGGATATGGTGATTATACTTTTTTTTTTCTTAATGTAATCTAAGTCAACCGGTTTGACCCTTTTTACTTAATCATTAGATAATAGCAAATAAATAGTAATTACCATTCCCAAATGATCACATTCTTACGATAACTTTGGGATATGGCCACACTAGAGTACTCCAATCTTTAACCTTATTTCATGAACATTAATCCAATATCCCAATTTAGTTCAATCAAATAAAATCCACCATTTTCATTACCCATCTCCACTCAACATTGATAGTTACTCATGCTTAACATTTTCTTTCACAACAACGATTTAACTTGCGATTTACAACTTCTTTAAAGAGCTCACTAATTTAGTCATTCACCTTAAAACAATGACATTCCCAACATAGCCATTCACTCAATTACCATAATCAAATTTATATCACGCATACTCAATAAAACCATAACTTTGATCAGTACAAACAGTACACGGCCAAACAGATTCCAGAATACACAGTCCCTTACCATTCTTCTTTTCCCTAGCCAGAGGCTAATCCAACGTATCTGCATTCCACCTCTGTCAACCATTCAGATTCCTAGCGGGCAAAACACAAGTTAATAGACAACCCCTAGCCAATCTTCATAACCAGAAACCGAATTTGAGAATCCTTACCAATCTCCGATATCAATTGGACTGAACCAACAATTTCTCTCTTCTCCAACACCTTCAAAAACGCAGATTCCTCAAACCTCAAGCCTCCATCATTTCTGGTTTCAACCAACGCTACCCAAGTAGCTCATCTTCTCCTAAACTCCAATTCGCAGAAATCCAAGAACCTCATTTCGAAATTAAGTGATAGTGGGTTAGGGTTTCTCAATCCAATTCAAAGCAGAGGCCTCAACCAAGAAAAGAGGTGACGGAATAGAGCTTACCAAACAAGAGAGGTAAGCCGGTGGCTCTCACAGCGGTGCTGGGTGGCTCCGGTCAGAGTCAGAAGTTGGGACTAAGGGGTTAAGGCTATTCGTGCAGCCCTAAGCTTCTTCGAGGTGGTGGCTTCGTTCAATCGTGGCCGGAGGTGGTATCCCTGTTTTGTAGAAGCCCAGATCGCCGGCGAGGGTGCGTACGGTGTTCTCCAGCTTCGGGTTAGCGACGAGGCTTTGGGGTAATGCTTAATAGCCTACCCCGAGCTCGTAGGTGGCGGCGGATTGTTGGAATGATGGCCGGAAATCGACGAGGCTCGAGGAACAGTGGCGTCGCGGTAATGGGTTGGCGAGTGTAGAGGCTGCCGGCGATGCATGTCAGTGCTGAGGCTCGGGCTTGGGTCGGATTTGGATGTAGGTTCGATTGGTGGTGGCAGTGACATGAGGTGGTGGCCGGAGATGGGGTTTTTCCGGTTATGGCAGGGAAAGGACGAGAGAGAGAGATCGGGGAGAGAGAGTGAACGCGGCCGAGAGGGTGAGGAAGGAGAGAATTAGGGTTTTGGGTCCTTAAGTTTCTATTTATACTTGTGTGTGTAAAATACCCATCTTGCCCTTGCAACGAATTACGGAAATCTCCTTGCTGATTCCTTTCGGGTTTTGGGCTCGTAACTTTTCTTTTATTCGTTTTTCGTCGAAAACTTCCTAAGTTAATTCTTCACTTTGTCCAAGGCCCAAAACTCAATCTCGTAGAAATTCGAAATCCAAAACTTTGTTACAACTCCATGTATCATATTCGAAACTTCAACAAACGGTCGCCTCACTAAACTTCGGTAACCTTCTAGGCCCAAATGAAAGAATCTCGGCCCAAACTTAGATCATGAGGCCTAATAGGCGGTCTCGATACCAAAATAAATTCCAAAATAAATTCCTTCACTTAAATTACCTTGCGGAAAAATCTTATTGGCGAAAAATTGCTTCCGGAAATTAACTAAAATTTTCAGGGGCTCACAGATTGGATATTATTCAAGCTATTAATCTCCCATTTAATTGTTGAATAATGAAATGTTGATCATGTGGTGTGAAAGCTATTTTATATGCCCAATTGTGAATGTGTGGAAATTGTTTTAAGAAATAAAGATTTGTTTTGAAATAATATGAACTAGATCGACTACGGTTCATAGGGCTGCGGCTCACAGGTAAGAAAATGAATTTAAGTATAAAATGAATTTACTTATTCGTGTTATACAATTATGTTACTTATGTTTTCATATGAGGATATTCCTAAGTATATGTCTCTTTATGTGGGTGTATATATACATATATTACGATCTATAATTCATAAAGATTGTATTTTGTGAATTTGATTATGTCTGAGAAGTACAATTGTGAAGCCGGGTGTTATCTACTACCCCGTGCTTAAGTGAATTACTGGTAAATGTGTTTTGGTGTTATGTGAAGTTAAGCTGTGGGCCCTAGTCCCTTCAGATAGTGCACTATTATACTCTTAGGAAGGGTGCTTACTTTGAGTATACATACTTTGGTAGTGTCCTTAGTATGCTGCGGCTTACCCGTGCTTTGGTATTATGGACCCTAGCACGTGGATTTATGATTTGTTACCAGTCAACCTGGTTTTCCGGTGTTTTGGTATTATGGACCCTAACACGTGGATTTATGATTTGTTACCAGTTAATCCGAAAATTCACTAAAAAGAGAAGTGTACTTATATTATTTTGATCAAATATCTATCTATGATATATTTTTAATATGTGAAGGTGTTAGTAAAAAGAGAATCAAGCATGTATTGCTTTAATGTTATTTCACATATTAATGTTGCAATATTTGTTGGTTGTGATCAGTCAAAAGCTTACAAGGTTTTGTGTTGTTGCAATTCCCGGTACACTATTCAAATTGTATAGCGGGTAATCTCACAGGTCAGGAGAATCAGGGCAGTGATCGTGCGGTTTAGAGTATTAGTATTAGATTTACAGCATTTGTTTTTGTGAGGAGAATTATACTCATTTTAGCTTTACAATTTGATTTGGTGAGAGTGTGCTGTAATAAGTAACTTGAGGATTTGGTTTATGTAATATTAAGAGGTGTAAGGTGTGGTTGTTTCTGAGAAAAAAAAATTCAGAACGTTATTTGTATTGTTATTAGTCATGTTCCGGATTTGAATCCTTAATTCAAAATTCGGGGCGTGACACTTACATACAAAATTATTAACAACAATCCTGCAGCACAACGTGGGCGCTTTTGCTAGTGTATTCTAAAGTGAAAATAAAGCAAATGTAAAAAAAGAACCTAATGTAGGGGAGTAGTAATTAAACATATAACTAATCACAATGATCACCCTTATGAAGTTGTTCTTACTTCTTTATAAATTGGCTACATTTGTGACTTATCATTGTAGTTTTATTTTTATTTTTTTGATGTAAAGAGTTTATGCATTAATATGGCCCTTAAATTATGGGCAAAGAATAGTACAAACTAGACTACTCTATTAAGACATTAGTAGTTCAGAGTAGTTTATGCTAACAAAAACAACTCGCTCCGCAGGCAATATATTATATTTAACCCTAGATGCCGAGCACGCAATTATGGTACATTAAAACCAAATACTTCTACAAAGACTTCTTAGAGAAACTTTTACTAGCATATGCATTATTCTAACTAGAAAAGAACTAGGTAGTGACAACTTCCTTCCCATTCGAAGGGGTGGAGCTGCCCACATCAGATGGAGTAGTAAACTCCGGCAATCCATTGACTAGTTTCTCCACTTTCTTTGGAGTCTTAACCTGCTTCATTGGTGACATCTTGATATAGCATTAACCTCGACCTTTGCCTTGTTCTTTGCACCTCTTGATCTCCTACGTTTCTTTGTAACTTCTTGTGGAGTTTGCACCACTGCTAATCCCATAGACACAACAGCAAGGTTAGTCCTGCCCACAGTAAGACTAAGCCGAGGCTTCTTCAATGACACACCTTCATTATCAAAAAGCTTCCTTTGAGTTCCTGCAACTTGTACAATTTTAGAGTCACTGCCTTGCTCCTCATTGCTAACCTACACAACCTGAGTGATTATTTCCACATTTCACTATTTCAGCCTGTGCAACTGTATCACCCCTACTGCTACCACAACTGCCAATCACAGATGTGTTCTCCTGCTCACCTTCAACTACTGTCACGGCCTCCTGCCCATCCATTGTTGCTCTAATGCCAGTCTACATGGTCCTGATGTGTAAAGCTTGTCTTGCCCTAGGTTTGGGTACTGGTTGCAGTGCAAACTTCACCAATCCCGTGACCCCTGCTTGGGTGGTTTAAGTGCCAAAGACTAAACTCAGTCCAATAGTAATGTTCTACTCAACCCTAGCTAGTGCATGCTCAAGGTTGCGACATGTAGGTGAAGTTGTTGCCCTCAATGGTTCTGCTAGTGGTGGTCATAGGAACATGGTAACCCTACATGAGTTAGCAGGTTGCAATCCTTACACCTTCTGTATAGATTCTCAAAGAAGAAATCAAGGTCGATATCCAGACCATCCTCCAATGTGAAACATCGTCAGAAAACCACTGGCTGCATCAGATCAATCTCAAATTGGATCAGGATCCAGCATGCCTCAAATTCCAACCAATGTTTCTCAATATAGCGCCTTGGCGCACTGTCAATCCTTCGAAGGCACCACTAAGTATGAAAGGTCGGAGGCAACCTCTGACCATTATCTAGAACGCTAACAATGACAAGGGCACCTCACTGATTGGCCCAACTCCATCATATGGAGCTAGAACTGCCAGGGCTTGATTGAAAGTTTGAAACCTTAAGGGCTGCCATGAAGGATATGTTTCCGATTAGAAGGGTCCATCAAAGTTAACAGAACATGATCCTCGTGCCTTCATGCACGTCAAAACATGCCCATGAAAGATCGCTTGTTAAAAGCCCCAGCCGTCAGCAATTTGCCGACCATATAGGTCTGTGAATGTCGTAAACCTTCACCACCAATTTCCTTCCATCAACCAGGCTGAAGGATGCAGCTAGCCTCACTGCCATCTCATCCATGAAATCCATGTTGCTTGATCACGAACGATGGGTTTGAGAAAACAAGGGTTTTTCCTCTCTTAATTCTCTCTGTCTACGCTCTTAGCGGCTAGAGTAACTTCAGCAATCAAGTACTATTCCTGCAAGTTCTCATTGTAGTTTGTTTTTGTCAGTTTTTCATAATATATATAAAATTAACCTATGATTTTGTTATGGGTTTGTTTAGTGTGAATGATCGATTTGAAGCATAATGCTATTCAGTGACATTTGGCAACTTATATGAAAGGGGGGCAACTTATATGAAAGGGGAGAGAACCCGCCGGCTTTGCACTAGATCAGCTTTGAGCATCTCCAATGGAAATGTCTTTGAGCTTGTGTCAAATTTAAATTTGACACATGATATGGCAAATAATATTTTGACTAATCTTGCAAACATATCAACTCCAACCGATGAGTTAAAAATGATATTGTTATATTATATGTTCAAACTACTTGTGGGTCCATTTGTTTAACAAACTTCTGAAACTCTCTCATAAAGCTTTTCACCTAATGGGTCCTTATATATTAAAATATTAAATGACAGAACCTAGTAGCTATGTCAAATTTGACATTGAGATAGGATCTGTTAAATCCATGTAGGATTTGACAATATCATTGGAGTTCCATTTTCTACCATTTATAATTGTTGGTGTATCCAAGTGTCAATTGACACTTCCGTTGGAGATGGTCTTAATAGAGTATATACTGAGATCCCCCACAGCCGCCCATGTGGTGGCATATACTGATTTTTTCTACTTTCTTTCCACAAAAGCTCTCTTTTTAATTTTGTAGTAGGATGGGGTCTCCTTCGATGACATTATTGTAGATTAATTTCATATAATAATAGATTAGTTTCATTGGTAGGTCATTCTATCTGCATGAAGATAGTTTATCATTGTAGTAAGTCAGTAAGAGTAATAATAGACCGGTTGGTTATTGTAAGAACATATTAGTTTCATTGGTAGGTTATTGTATACCAGATTTGCTCATGTAAGGGACAGTTTTAAGGAACTGTGAGGGACAAATGCATCTCAACCACATTAAATATAAAAGCAGAAATTATAACAACTTAAAACTGCGTATTTATTTTCAGCCGTCAGATTCACTTGTCTCTCACAGTCCTTTAAAAACTGTCTCTTAAGTGAGCAGACATTTATCGTATACAATGATAATTATAAAAGCATCACGTCAAAGGGTTATTGAGCATAAATTCTTAAGTTGAAGTATTTTGTTTTCCACCATTTGATGTAAATCTAAGGGTTATTGAGCATAAATTCTTTGGTCAGTAACTGACCAGGTGAACACCACTGGGCCATTAATTTGTTTCGTTACTTTTTTTGTTAATTCCTTAAAAAAAAATTATAAGGGTGTTCTATTCATACCTTCGAAATTGGCATTTGAACCTCCTTGTATACTAGACCTCTAACTTACTTTTCAAATACTCAATTTGCTAAGTACACCTCCTTAATTTTTCCTAAATGTCATTAGCCCATATATAATCATCAAACTTACGGTTCTTCAACAAAAACATTGAATTTCAAGCGACCACCGAGTGAGTTCCACTCCCATGCTTCAACCACCAAACGATAAAGAACTTTTCTTGAGAGTCTAACACAATTAAGGAGAGCTATTGCTAGCTACTGATTATGGCAATGATGGATTTATACCTAGGTTTTTGAACGTCTCTGCTTTGAGTAATAGGAAGATGATTGCATCTCATATTAAAACTGAGGTTTAACCTCAGGAAGGGATAATCAGAATTCATTTCAACGAGAAAGTACCCATTTATACTGTTTCTTTCGAAAGTCTGAACAAAGGTGTTGCATGAGGTTGAAAACATGCCATTCATCTTGATTAGGATTCTAACATGACGACAAAAAATGCAGATGAAAACTTAAGAACATGAGCATGCACAATTACATGCTAATGAAAAGACTAAAGATCTGGATAAAGACTAAGGGAAAACATCACCAATGGTCACTGAGTTATGACTTATTCGACACTTAACTCACTGTATGTATTTTCAACAATATCACTTAACTCACTCAGTTTTACATCCGTTTTTCACTTAACTCACTGTCGTTAATTCTGCCGTTAAAAACTATTAAAATTGAGGATATATTTGTCTAAACACTAAAAGAATGCATTTCTAACTTTTAAAAAAAGACAAAAAAAAATTTCAAATTATATTTAAGTTAAAAAAAATATTTTTTATTAGAAATCTCAGAAATTTAAAAAATTGAAAAAAGTTTAATATATATAAATTGAGGGTATCTTTGTCTAAACACTAAAAAAATGCATTCCTAACTTATTTTTTTTAAAAAGACAATTTTTTTTTTCAAATTATATTTAAGTTAAAAAAATTATTTTTTATTAGAAATTTCAGAAATTTAAAAAAATTGAAAAAAGTCTAATAAATGTAGTTTTTTTAAGTTAAAAATGATTTTTAAGTGTTTTGACAAATATACCCTCAATTTTGACGGCTAACGGTAGAATTAACGACAGTGAGTTAAGTGAAAGACGGATGTGAAACTGAGTGAGTTAAGTGATATTGTTAAAAATACAGTGAGTTACGTGTCGAATAAGTCATAACTTAGTGACCATTGGTGATATTTCCCCTAAAGACTAATGGCCACAACCAAGCTACCATACAATAGATACAATTTTGAAACATCGCTTTTACTATATTGTTTGCATATGATTTTAGGTAGGTTTTCAAAATTGATTCTTGAATCATGAAAAAATGAATATAATTACAATAAAATTTGAAGTTATCATATGTGAAATCCAAATGACAGAAAAAGAATAGCTTTTTCTTCATCTTCTTCTTATTTTTTTTGCTGGGTAAAATGAAACATGAATACATAGCTCAGTTTATCAAAGATGGTGGGGAGGTAAGAAGAGAATTTATATTTATTATTATCATTTTTCCATGTTGTGTCTTTATTTGTCATTTTATGTGAGTTGACAAAGTCAATCATTACTTAAAAAAAGAAGATTTAAATGCTAATTTTGGAGGTATGAATAGAAGCTCCCAAATTATAATCTATCAAACTCTTTGATAATTTATGAGGAGAACTGATCTAAAATATCATCACATAATTTGCAATTACTTGAATTTGAAAAGTTTCTTTGGCAAGATCTAAAAAGTAGGGCTGGGCACGGGCCGGGCTTAGCTTAAATTTTATGGGCCCAAACCCCGTCCACACTACTTCGGGCCGGGCCCAAATGATGTGTTTCAATAACTGGGACCGGATTAGGCCCGAACCGTTTTTTTTCGGGCTGGATTTCGGGGTTTTTCGGGCCCAATTTTGCTATTTTCGAAAATTAGTGAAAAACAAAAAAAACAAACAAAATTTCAACAGAACGAAGAGATCTGCATCTGCAGATTGGACAAAAATTTTCCATTTATTCTCCATTTGTTCGGATAGATAATATTCATGGCCTAGCGAGGCCACGGATCGTTGTACCAGCTTCCGCTGAGTAGGGATTTTTTTCTTTCATTTTTCTGGGCTTGACGGCCTCCATTAACAAAAAACCAACACAAAATCTGTAGCTTGTTGATTGACTTGGTTCCACAACTGGATGCCTTTAGCAGTAATAACTGAACAAAACGAATAAACTAAACAAAGATCTCCATGCTTATATAGTTATTAATTGAACAAAATAGCTAACAAATCTGATTTTTACAAAGAAAAAAAAAAACAAATCGATTAACTAATCAACATCAAAACGACGCCGATGGTTGCTCCGTTTTTGCTTGGGTTCTTCAAAGACTCTGAGATCTTGCATAAATGCGAATCAAAGACCAACCAAGACCTGCAGAAAGAGAAAAACTTCAAAACCAGAAGAGACTAGAAGAAAAAGACGGGTGAGACTAGAAGAAGAAGAAGATGGAGGTATACCATATACCTTAGTTAGAAGAAGAATAAGCAATGGGATATATGCATTGTGCGTGATGGGCTGGTTTCCTTCAATTAAATCTCACATAGACCAGCTCTAAGAGACTCCTCAGTAGACTAGAAGAGGAAGAGAAGAAAGTGTGCAGCTAGAAAGAGAGGAAAGAGATGGGAAGGTAAGGAAAGGTAGGGTTAGACGTTTAGTATAATATATATATATATATATATATATATATATCTATATATATGCTAGGGTGGGTACTGAATCAGCCCAAAAAAAGAGTACTAACGGGCCTTATGGGCTTTCTATATAATGATATTCAAGGCCCGGGCCCGAACCGTTTTTTATATATCTCAACCCTAGCCCGAACTGTTTCTCCCAAATCTGAACAAGGCCCGGACCGTACGGGTCGGGTCAACGCGGGTCAGGCCGGATTTTCGGGCTTTTAGGTTTTTTGCCTGTCCTACTAAAAAGGCATGCTTTTGGAGTTCCTTAATCAAACTTGGTATATATAATTAAATCACGACATGATTAAGTTGTTTTTGTCCTTTCCTTTGCAAATGAGGTACCACGGTACTGCCATTGAATCAGTCTTTATATATTATTTTGCGTCATATCCAATATAGTGCTATGTCTTTGTTAATTGGTCATCGTTGAAACTTGAAAATGAAAATTGGGTCATCAAGCTAACATTATTCTAAGAATAACCTCAGACCTTCTGCCTCTCTGAAATTACAAAACTGCAATGAGGATTATCAAATTTGTTTTACATAGGTGAAAGTATGAGAGCTCAAATTGGACGACAAATAGATGAGACGACGTGTTCATTTATCTATCACATTTTGAACTTTGAGTTAATATGTTTTCTAATGCAAATGCAATTTTCTCGGACCCAACTATAAGCAATTTTTTTTTTAATTTTTTTGAGAAAAGTACCACCTTCTATTAATAACCAAATAACCATACAGGTTACAATATCATCGAAACCAAAGTTACGGGACCATCACCACCAGTGACTTACATGAGTCAAAAAGACCCAACCCCTAACCAAACTTAAACCTTAACCAAACCTAACTATGGCGATACAACATCACCAGAAACATAAACGATGAACTGTTTTCACCCGTTCGGACACCGTGTCCAAAACAGCCAGACCACGTGTAAGGGTGATTCATCGTCACGTTGATAGCCAGAAAGCACCGCTAGCAGACCAGACCAAAACCCTAACCCTCGCTCATAAGAGGAGGGAGTTATTCTTACCAAAACAACCACCGAAAACTAACTACCAAAAAATAACAACAGAACACAAAAAGAAAAAACATCAGAGAGGCCCAAGAATCAAGCTCAGCCTAAAGACCACCACTCTCAGCCACGGCCAAGCATAACCAGCAGATCCACCGACCGCCAGAAACGCCAACGCCACTAGGCCAAAGCCACACGTCAAAACAGCATCATGCTAAAACCCTTCGCCGCAGCTCCGCCCTGACACGTCACAAAAAACCACCCCAGCACTAGGCTGACAACCCCCACATATCCAAAAACGAGATCGGACAGGTCCCCTCCAGGATCAGCACCATCGCATCTAGATCAGGACAACCACAGCCCAACACGCAGGGATGGTGGCGAAAGAGAGCACCGCCAGAGCCCCAAAATCATTCGCTGCACCACCACCACAAAACCTCCATGAACCGGGGTAGCAGATCGAGATCGATCCGACTACACCCGGAGCCGACAACCCATCCACCAACCTAGAGCCTCGCCACTGCCATGGACCCCCATCACTACGCAGAAACAAAACTCCCCTCCCGGACCATAACGCAGCGGCGGGGGAGCCACCGGCGTACGGCCGGGAGAGAAAACTCTCCTTTTGTTTTTTCTTTTTTAGCTCGCGCGTGGGGCGCGTTCTACCCCAACTGTATGCAAATTTAATTTGAATAATATTTGAAATAAAAGCGCGTAAGTCTACACTTCATCATGTATCCTTGTCTGTATAACACAAGATCATATTGGACATTGGGTAATGCATGCAATAAATTTGAGGTTAATAATATTAAAATTTTGACTGTTCCACACAGACAGAGATCACAAATTATACAAAATTGACAGATGAGAGAATTGAAGTTTGTTACAAGTTAAACTATAACTCTATAAGGATCTTCCCTCAGTAGTGAGTCTGGCTTGTAACTGATGGCGTCATGATATCATCAAAATGACGAAATAAATATACAAGAGGGGAGTGCTGGCGTCAAACGTACTATGGGTTTTCCATTGTTTTGCTTTTGGTGAAATTGGGGTTTGGTTTTGGTTTGTATGATCATCAATTTTGAAAAATGAGAATAAAAGTTTTTTTTTTTGGTCAATGAGAATGAGTGGAGAGACATGTATTTATAATGTGGGGATGAACTTGTCACCTATTTGTTTCCAATGTAGGACTAGCTGTGGTCCACCCGATACCACAAGTGTATGATATCGGCATCATGTCTGGGCTTTATTGGCATTACTTTAAGTGGCTAATGAGCTTTGTGCTTCCGTTATTTGTGTCTGAGAGGTATCTATACCAACATCGTCATCGAAGAAGATGAAGTGAAACCTAAAAATGTCTTTTCACAGATTAACGAAAAAAATAACTTTTCAATTAAAATAATTACGAGGCGATGTGTCAAATTATCATTGGGAAGTCAAACGTGCTGACACGGTTTGACTTAGGCAAGTTAAATTGTGACAAATTAATTATTGTTATAAAATACAGAGAAGATAAAGAGAGAATAGTTGAGAGGAAGTAGAAATATTCTCATTCAGTCTCATTAGCCTTATTTATATAGAGGTAGAGTTTACATAAAAGTACATAACTAATAAGTATTTACGTGGACAGCCACATAGATAATAATATTTACAACACCTCTCTCTTAGATGTCCACTAATGAATGATGATATTAGACGTGCTTATTGTTGCCTCGTTAAAAACCTTGCTAGGTAACAAAAATCCAATGGGACAAAAATAACCCTGGTCGAAGGAGAAAAAGAGCACAACACTCATATGTCCTAGGTAGCATGCATCTAGATGCTCCAGTGATGAGAATCTCCCCCTGATTGTTACAAGCCTCATTTATGTATGCGATAAGCTACATATACCATGTATAGTAGTTTGATGTGTCTATCACTGAAGTGAGACCATGTGTGCTTTGCATATAGGGGCTCATTACAAATTTTCATACCTGCAAATTTTAATCAATACCAACAAAGCTAGACGATTTTCAATAAGCCTTACCTCATATGATAAGGTTAGAAACAATCTCATATGCTCAAATTCATACACAAAGAAATAGCTAAACAATATAAAGAAATTGACACATTTTGCTTTGTATAGTTTAAAACTTTGAAAAATCATGGCATACCTAGCCATACACATCAATATCTTTGTGTATTGATGCATCTCATATAAGTCTTCAAGAGCTCTAAGTAATTCAAAACTTTGCGAAAGTTAGAATATGTTGCAACACTATGATCATAATTCGAATTCAATAGTAGTCTCGTCATAGTACTCATTAAGGCAATTTAGATTACGTTGATTAGAACGAAATGCGTACATATGAGCCAGTTTTAGACTATTTGATTCCACGAGTGAGCTTCAGGCTCTTTCAACCATTCATGGACTTGCATTTGAATCCTTCAAGGATTTGATAAGCAATAGGCTTATAATGACACTTTACTTTTGAGATTTTGCTTTTAGCAATTTGTCTTTAAGATCTTCATAATATATGATGACAATGTGCCATAAATCTATTGTCAATATAACTGCTATATGTAACACTGTATTTATAGAAAATTGTCATTCGTATAAGGGAATATATTCACAATCTCATGTCTCTATAAATAGACATTGTGTCGTAGTGATTTATCTTTACTTTAGTAAATACCATTTTGTAACTTGTAGGGTTAAAGGTCAAAGTATTTCATCACGTTTCAAGTATTCAATTTCATTGGAATTGCATCTTTCAAATTTGGCCAATAATATACTTTGTCGACATCCATAATGAAACGTGGTATAACATAAATACAACCCTTAAAAGATTTTTTGGTAGCTACCATATGTAAATTATCATCGATGATCATTAATCATAGATCTCACAAATTCATATATGCATTAGCTATAATAAGCTTATTGATTTTGGTACTCATGCCACTTCTGGGGCATACATTGTCAATTCCAAGACAATCATCTCTCATAAATGAATCACGTAGAGAATATAGATCTTTTTACTTATAATCTCATGTAGAGCATTATAGGGCTTGTATAATCTTTTTTTTTTTTTGGGTTTAAAATGTTACACTCTGTCCCTAAAATTTATCCATTTACCAGTAATTCGGATGGTAAATGATTAAGAATTTTACTTTTACCTTCGTTCAATCTTCTACAAAAATTGACTTTTTGTTTGGTTCGGATTTTGAGAAAACTTTCTTCATGAAAGTTGTAGAAGGTATTAAACGGAGTTTGTAGACACGAAGCACGCAAAAATCGGAATTCGTTTGAATAAGTTACGGTCTACGGAATTTTAATTCTTTGACGGACTTTTCAGAAACTTTTGAAAGGGCAAAATAGGCAAAATAGACTTTTCACGCTTTCTGGTATTTAAAGTTTTTCTCTCACTCTGTTCCTAAAATTTATCCATTTACCAGTAATTCGGATGGTAAATGATTAAGAATTTTACTTTTACCTTCGTTCAATCTTCTACAAAAATTGACTTTTTGTTTGGTTCCGATTTTGAGAAAACTTTCTTCATGAAAGTTGTAGAAGGTATTAAGCGGAGTTTGTAGACACGAAGCACGCAAAAATCGGAATTCTTTTGAATAAGTTACGGTCTACGGAATTTTAATTCTTTTACGGACTTTTCGGAAACTTTTGAAAGGGCAAAATAGGCAAAATAGACTTTTCACGCTTTCTGGTATTTAAAGATTTTCTCTCACTCACTTCTCTCTCTTTTGGCCGTACAGTCTCTCTCTCTCTCTCTCTCTCTCTCTTCCCCGACCTTTCTTCTTCTTCTTCTCTTCCTCTGCCATCACCGGAGACCACCACCTCCGGCCACCATTTCACAAAACCGCCACCATCAATTGATGCAACCCCTAAATCTGATCAGAGCCCGAGCCATACCGTCACCATGCACCTCCTGCAGCCACCGCACGGGAGAATCACAGTTCCACCGCCTTACTCCTTGATCTTCGTCGGTTTCTGGCTATCTTTTCAATACACCTCCGCTACCATCGTGCCCAGAACAATCTGAACTTTCAAACCCAGAAGTTTTGTCGACTACTGAGGCCCGAAAGCCACCGCACACGGCGTCGCCGGAGACGTCGACTCTGTGGCTCTTCGTTCTTTAATCTCTGGCCACATTCGAGCTGCACGACCACGATAACCCGAGTCAGGATTTTACGAGCTACCAAATCCCAAAACCCCGACCTCCAGTTCCGGCCAGAGCTGCCGCACGCTCTGCCACTGGCATGTGGACCACCACAGCTCCGTCACTGGATTCCCAGGCGCCTCTATTAGGTAAACTGTCGTTTCTTTGCTTAGGTTGGAGCTTCTGGCTGTTGTGGAATGGAACCCTAACGTAATGTGTTCAATTTTGATTGTGAGGTTTTGGTGAAATCTGTGTATTGGGTGTATGGAACCTTAAGCTTGGAATTGGATGCAGGAAATGGGAAATCCATTACTCAGTGATGAGGACTTTGGAAGGTTAGGTTCCGACCCCCGTTGTGGACAAAGTTATATGATGTTTGATAGGATATTGATATCGTTGCTTTCAATTTGTGTTAAGGGGCACTGAAGAGTAGGAGATTGGCTTTATATCGAGATTCTTGGCAGTAAAGAAAAGGCGAAATGGTAAGGGTCGGGCTTTGGATCGTGAACTATGTTTTATTGAAGTTGAGGTTTTATGGATTTTATGAAGTAGAATGAATACAGTTATTCTTGTTAATATTATGGTGATATTGATATGTGGTTGAATAGAATGAAATTGATTTGGAATTGCTCTTGGTTGACTTAAAATTTGGAAGAGGGTAGTGCTAGGGTTATGGAGATTATGAATGGTCGATCAAGGTTAACTAACGGCAATGTTTTTAACAATTATTCTAGATACTGTAAGGCCATATTTGTTTCCCAGAATCTGGGCATTGGGAAAGGAAAATGTTTCCTTTCCTGCGTTTGGGACAGTCAAGGAAAGGAAGTTGGTTCCCAAATGAAAGGAAAAAGTAGAGGAAATTGGTTCCTCCCCTCCCCCTCAGGATTCACTTTTCCAATGGAAAGAAAAATGATTTATTTCCTTTCCACCAACCAAACATGGCCTAAGGGTAAGAAATGAAGTGAGTAATGGTTTGATAAGGTTATGCACTGTAACTGGTAATTGATAGTTTGGTCCTTAAACATAAATGGAAATGAATCAACTAAAGGTCTTGGACGTTTTCAATTAAGCACTATGCCAAAAAGTGCATCAGACGACACACTTCAGACGACATAAGTTTTGTTTTATGTCGTCTGAGTTTTTCAGACGACATAATTTTTTTTTCTGTCATCTGAATATACACTAAAACCATACTGGTTTAATTTGGAAAAATGGTGAGCATTCAGACAACACATTTGTGTAGTTGTAGAAGGTGGTGATTTCCTATCTCAAATTTGGAGGGATATCCAAAAATTGATTTGGTACTTTTCCCTCTCAAATAACCAAGCCCTAGTTGACTAGAAAATATTGTGACATTCAGACAACATTTAAATGTTGTCCGAGTGTGGAGCTTCTTTTAAAATTTTCTAATTATTTTGACCTGTGCTTGTAGAGATCGACCTCGACCCTTCACTCATTCTCTCTCCTTCTCACTCGGGCTCTCTCAGCTCGACCTAGAAACCGTGAGGAAAACTCAAACACGAGCCCTCTCTCCTTCTCACTCAGCTCTCTCAGATCTCGATTCTCACTCTCTCGATTCTTTGTTGGCTAAGATTGAACTTCTTCATCATATTTCTATCAAATCTGGCCACTTCAGTAGAAGATCTACCAACTCTCTTCTCCTTCTCTCTCGCTCCCTTGTCTTTCCAAACCCTACTCTCCCTCTCCCTCTCCCTCTCCCTCTGTCTGTGTCTCCGAATCTCACATTCTCTCTCTACAATCCTCTCCGTCTCTCTCTGAAATTGACGGAGATGAAGTCTATCTGCGCCACAATTTCTTACGGGAGACGATGGAGCCGCCCCAGTAGGGTCTGGCAAGCCTCCGTGAAAGCATATAGCCGCCAAGGAGAACGAGTCTCCGCCTTCAGATCTCCTCTATATGGCCTTGGATTCGAAGCCTTCGCCAGCGGCCAAGTTGAATAGTCTGTTGCCGCCACGGCCTTGAGATGCTTCCTGAGAACTCCGTCCATGGAGCCTTTGGAGAAAGTTGAGAACTTTGGCCGTCTTGCTCATTGGTTTTTTCTCTGGCCAAATCAAGGTACAATTTTATTCACTTACACTGTGAATCTAGGGTTCTATGGTTGAGTTTTTCATTTTTCGATCACTAATTTGGGCGATCTATGGTTATTTGTTTATTATACTTGAAAGTTCTTCAATTCTTCCCATGCTTTTCTTTATCAATTTTGATGCGATTAGTCTGGGTTTTCTGGGTTGTGTTTGAGGGTTCGTGTGTATTGCTATTGATCAAAACAGAGTTTTAACTATCTATAGTTTCTGTAATGGGTTTGCTTTCCATTGTTTAGTTTCGTTTTAGTTTTAGTTTTAGCAGCACTGCATAACTGGGTTTGAGTCTCTATATTTTCATATCTGTCTTGATATTGGTTTACGGAAAGTTAAGAATTGAGATGGGTATTTGATGGGTTTGGGCTGAGTGTGAGTATTTCTTGAGGATTGGGTTCGCATCATCAATCATTATCTGTGGCTTTTTTCTCCATATTATCTATATGATCCACTATAAACCTCTTCTTTCAATTGAATTAAAGCTTCAATGGGTTTAGTCATTCATCAAATAGAGTTTGGGGGCAATAATATGATTACTGGATCAGTTCAGCATGCATTTACATGAGGACAATTAAAGACTATGCCTCTATACATAACAATATTAAAGAGGGCGTGCCCTATATTTTCAGTTTTGAGTCAGGGCTCTATAAAGCTCAAGACCTGACATGTACTCGAGCTGTTGGGACTAATAAGTTTGCTAGTGTGATGCAATTGTCTGGTTCTTTTAGTAATGGAGCTACAGGCTATTTTGTTCTTGAGATTTTCAAGTCTCGATCCAAAAGTTATATTCTATATATTCAAGGATCATGAGTTACGTATTCATATCATCATTTGAAGGCTTAAGTTCCCAGGCCCCAGAAAAAACTCTGTTTCTTTCTCCGTAGATTGAATTGCCATCTTCCATATGGAATAAAACTTTCTTTTGCTGCATGACTGTTATATTTTTCAGTTTTACATTACAGCAGATGAAAATATTTCATCATTTCTCCATCATTGTAGCTAAATGTTTAGTGCACTAAATTATATTCTGAATGGAAATAACTGCTCTGTTATCTTGTTTATGGCTAGAGAAGTCAAATTTGTTTCTCTATATGCAGTGGTAGTTTTTACATATTGAAGTGACTATTTCATGTTTGGATTCTAATGAACCAGCATTATACTTTCATGAGTATGTATATATGCTGCTCTCTGTATGGGTATGCATGGGAGTTCATGCTTTGGACTGATGGAACTCTGAAGTTGTTAAGTATGGTTTCATAATTTTCTGGACTTTATTGATGAAACTCCAAGTAGTGTGCATGTCCATGTTTTTGGGAATTCATGCTTTTTATTGATGAAACTTCAAGTAGTGTTGGTGGGTGAATGTGGGAATTCAGGCTTATGAATATGAAAGTCCAAACTAGTTTAGTATGATTTTCACAATAACTTGGAATCTATTAATGAAACTCCCAGCACTGTGTGTAGGAATGTAACTGATTCGTGTTTTAGATTATCAATTCTTAGTATAATAACTCACAATTCTCTTTCCAGACCTCTAATTTCTTGGTTTGCCTTTTTCTCTGTTTAACTATTATGTTCTTCAGTATGGAATATATTGTATATCAATAACTTTGTTTGGATATACTCTATTTGACCTCATTTTAATGAATGCTTGACATTTCCAGCTACATGTTTTGATTCTTAAATGGTCTGCATTGATATTTGAGTGCGGTATATGCTCTGTTCAACCTTTCGCCTAATCTTTTTGCTCGTGGTTTTATGACCTTATGCCCTCAGAATAGATGCTGAAGCCTGCAGCATAAGGGAGGAACTTGATAAACTGATGACACTGCAGCAGCCTTTAAGTGGAAGTTGTAACAATTCATCGGAGACAGCAAAAGATGCAACGGTAGAGGTATACTTGATTTTCCTGCATAGGCAAATGAGCATAAAATCCATATAAACAGATCCGTACTGCACAAATGTTGTTTAAGATAATTTTTATACATGATCCAACTGAATTTCCATTTTAGTAAGGCACCCGATTTCTGTGTGCATGCTTGTTCTAATTTGTCTTCCAATTTTTCTATGCCTCTGTAATAACCATTTAATATTAGGTGCTCCCATTTATCACAGCAAAAGGCACAACATACATTTTCGCTTGCTGTATTTTATCTCTTTATTCACAACTAAGCACTTCTGTTGGTCCTTTTGTTTGAATAGTGGACCATGTTCAATCAGTTTTCTCAAACATGGTCTCAGTTAAATTTTCAAGGAAGGAAAAAAAGTTAATGGACTCTTTGGGTTCAGTATGTTTCAGTTGTGCTAAACTACCTGTACGGTTCAGGCAGTTGAACCTGACCATTAGTGATACTTGTACCTGATACAGTTGTGTTGATATAAATTTATTTCTTTATATAACTAAAGAAGTTGTGACTCATCAAAACTGAAAGCTCTAATTTCCTTGCAGAATTTAAAAGCAGCACTCGTAGAAATTCAACTATGTTCCAGGTTGGAGTCTCTGTTACTAAAGAAGAAATCCTTGAACAATGGGGACTCACCTGAGTTGCACACTGAAAAGGTCCCAATTTGATGTCATTTCAGCTATCCAGTAAAAGGGCACTAGAACAAGCATTTCTTGGTTGCAATGGATAAAAATAGTACCAAATAGGCAAATATTAAGACACAAAATTTGAATTATACTATAATAGTTAATCTAAACGCCATACTTTTCATTTATCTGGAAACTGAGTGATTCCTCTGAGGGGCACTGCATGTGCGTAGTTAATAATGAACAATCTTCTTTTTCCATATTACTATTGAACTCTCCTCTTTTAAATTGCAGGTCGAAAAATTGAAAGTATTATCAGAATCTCTTGCTAATTCCACCTCACAAGCAGAAAAGCGCATTTTGGACCATAGGTTTGAAACGGCCTTTTAAAACATATTGCCTGTATCTATTTGGTCTAGTTCTTTTTTCTGTTTTTTTGGGACAATATCTATCTACTCTAGTTTATGTGTATAGGTTTCCATGTCTTTGAGAAGATAAATGTGTGTCCAAGAGTATTAGGTTTTCTTTTGTTTTTTTTGTTTTTGGTCTGCCAAGAGCATTAAGTTCAAATGAGTCAGCATAATTTTTATTACTTTATTTATTTGAGAAAACAGATGTGCATATTTAGATGAACTTTAAAGGGAAGATTAATTTATAGGATTCTTCTATCAAATATGGTGTTGAGTACATTTATCAGTTATATTTCATTTAAGTATAAAGGGATAGAGATAGTGCACTTCAGTTCAATACATTTGGTGCATGCGAGGATGTGCATCTTCAATAAGATATTTGATTAGTTGCTCTCTGGTATGGGTAATGTGAAAATTTTGGCCATACTAAAACACCGAGTCTGGATTTTGTTTGACTTTGATAAATCTGGTTTTATTCTTTTCTTCAATACTTCAAGCAGATTTCAAAAAGAAGAAGCACTTAATTTTCGTGTAGCTAAAGCTAATGAAGTAAGCCGACTTGAGAAGGTATGCCTATAATTAAAGATATTTGTCGTATTAAGGAACTCTTTCTTTTACAGATACATTGTAAGTCATGGATAAGCTATATGAGTTAAAGGAAATCTTAAATAAAAAGTTGCACCGCATGAGTACCCTTATATAGTTATATCTGTAAATCAAAATTTAATAAGATGATATTTACTTGCTTTAGTATTTGGTGTATTCAGTTGAAGGTTTTCATATATATGTTCTTTTTAAATTTAATCATGATAGTTTTGCACCTTACATTTCAAATTTTCATCATACTTTTGATAATTAATCTTATTGTTGGTGGCATGTGTCCATCATAATATTTTGTTTAATTGCATGTACCTTTGATTCTATCCGAGTTCTTCTATTAACAATATGGTAAAGCTCCATCTTTTACTAAATTGTCAGCAAACTTCAAATTCATATGTTTGTCAACAAACATGAATTTTTATTTATTTTAGTATTGTTTAGTAAATGCTTAAGTTCATCGTTTTGAATGGAAAACTCTGAAATCTTAAGTTTTTACTTTGATTTTATTCACATTTTAATGTTTAGTACTATTTGGTTTGGTTCTCCAAATTTGTTAGGATTTTATACTCACTGACAGTGTTATTGGGTTTCAGATAGGGAAAGCTTTTTTGAAGCAGCTGAAAGTGTTCCTGAGGTGAATTTTTTCAACTTATTTCTCTGTTATTTAGATTTGGTTGTATGGAATTCAATTGTGATTTGTGTTATCGATTTTGTGAGAGTTTTGGATGAAAGAAAGCAGGGAAATAATTGTGAGGGGCTGACACTACATACTACATATAATGTTTATGTGGTTGGTAAATAATTGTAGTGTTTGAAATTTTATCTGAACCATTGCTACTGCTTTTGTATCAGAAAAATTACTTAGATGTGTATCGCTTTGAATCATGGGGAGGTTCACTGCTACCAACATATGCTGTTGGACAACAGGTTTGCTATTGATCATCCAACTAAGCTATGCATCTAAATTTATGATTAGAGTTTATGATTAGTTCACTGGAAGAGGAAGACAAACAACGATACGGTTGCAAGTAATATAAAAAAGATTTGGTATATAGTGTCATTATATGATGAACTAGATTTACATAGTTGATCAGAAGTTGGGATTTTTTGTCTAATTCTTCAAGTCAATTACCAGCCTTAAAGTACTAATTCGGGTATTGCTGTTTTACCTCCACAAATGCAAATGTTTATGGGTTTAGTTATGCAATATGAAGTTTTCACTGAAAAGGGTTGTGACAGGAAGCAAATTAGTAAACCTGTATTGGTGATGGTAGCTTAGCTTTTTGGTTTTAGATAACCTCGGAAATGAGCTAGCTTTCAGCATTCTTTTTGGTCTTTCTATCATCCATCTTCCCCTAGATTTACTTAGTAATTCCTATAGTACCTCAAAACCTTCAGATAAGCACTTGTAATTGTAAAAGGCATGTTAGGCTATGTTAGTTTTGACTTGTGTAGCAACTGCAGCTTATTTAGGCTTTAAGGAAAATGGAATTGTCTTCAGAAATCGAAGACAATTTAGGTAATTCAGCTTTTCTTTTACTTGTATTGTTCTCTTTACAGATGAGGGCCGAGTTCTAGCAACTGTGAGGGTTCAGCCATCTCATGGTTAACTAACGACATTTGTGGAACATCCTAGAATGAGCAGGCTGATCCCCAACTTCTTTTCCATTCAAATGGTAATTTATTTTCCACCCACTTTATTAACTGATCAGTAAAACTATACATTTCTACCTTAGTTATACCATGCTGGCCTTAATTTTCACTACATGCATATGGTTCTACCCTAGAGGCACATGATTTTGAATACAGGTATCTTAGATTTTAGTCTTATGAGGTGTTAGTGGAGCTTATTGAGATGTGGTTATGTCTTCTGAAAATACTGGTTCTTCCCTAACTTTATGTCTTTTATATGTCTGTAACTTGTCTGAGTTTCTTTTTACGTACCATTTGGCTGTACTTGTTTGAAATTGTTTTTGGTTTTGGTTATGTTTGTTGAAGTTCGCTGCAATTAGTAGATTTTTGTGCTTTGTTTTGGTTGTTAGGTGTAGTTTGCTGAAACTATTTTTGGTTTTGGTTATGTTCGTTGGAGTCTGCTATTTAGTTTTGGTTTTGGTTAGTACTGACTCTTGAGTTTAAAGAGTCATTTTTGTCAGAACCTGCTGGGTTTTTTTTTGTTTTGCTTAGGTGGTGTTTTGTCTATAGCATCACCTCAGTTATTTCCTTTTACTGAAACTACACGTGTGAAAGTTTATCTAATTATATTTAGTGTGGCTATACTAACTCATAGTTTGATGCCCTAGAATCTATCAAAGATGGAGGTAAAGAAGCTCTTTAATAACATCAATAGCTCAGAGTATGTGATAGTTATCTAGACATAAATGTACTAAAAGCACTAGCAAATATAACTTCATTCTATGTGCATATTATCTGCAGGGTTATGCATATATACTCACGCAGCCTGGAATACCTTCCGTTTTCTATGACCACTTCTATGATTCGGGTGATTCAATTCATGATCAGATTGTGAAACTGGTACAGCAGTGTAGCTAGGTAGTTCCTTTATTAACTTGTGTCTACTAGATTCTTCATTCATTAAGCATTTGGACTTGTCTGCAGATTCAGATTAGTAGATATGGGACATTTTGAACTGATCGATGCTCATGATTAGGTTGTGTACATAAGACAATGGTGGATTAATAGAAATTGCAATGAATGATTTTGGATGTGGGTTTCATACTTTCATGAATGGGCAATTTTAATTTCCAGAATGCATGCATACCAATTGTAACAGGGAACTACTAATATGTGTTATCTCAAATTGCAAGCTACAACAAAAGCACACCAAAATGTGTGGTTGCAGTTGCACAAAAACAACACAAAACCCAATTGGAATTCTATTGTCCTTTTGGCATTGGTACAATAGAAAATTGCAAGCTCCAACAAAAGCACACCAAAATGTGTGGTTGCAGCTAAACAAAAACAACACAAAAATCAAATAGAAGTCTATTATCTTTTTGGCATTGGGACGACAGAAAATTGTAGTCTAAAGGGCAAAACAACAACATAAGTTAGACAAAAATGTTGGCTAAAACGTATAATAACAACAAATAAGTATGGTTGGAATCAATCACAGACAATATAAAAAGACCTCATAAAAGACCTTTCACACAACACTTAAGTGTCGTATGTATGTACCCTAGAACGACACTTAATTGTTATCTGATGCTCTTTACGACCACATATAATTGTCGTTTAAAGTAAATTAGCACAACCTTTAAATGCTGTTGTATGAGAGAAGACACTACACAAGAGTCTTCATATTTCTTATTTAAGGGCATTCAGACCACACAAATAAGTCTTGCAAATATGCTTCACACAATAGTATTTAAAAAATACTGTGGTTGTTTTGTTTATCAGACAATACAAAACTGTTGTTTGAATGCTTTTAAAGAAACAGATCACAATGTTCCCAAAATGCAAAACTCATCAGACGACACAAGACTTTTATTTTTTTATGTCGTCTGAAAAATCAGACGACAGAACACTTCTGTCGTCTGATGCCCCCAAGAGACGACACCGTACTAGACGACACATTTTTGTTCGTTCAGACGACAGAACTGTTCTGTCGTCTGATGCACTTTTTGGCATAGTGAAGGCTCGCGGAACAAGCTACTGATCGAAATACTCTAATGCTACTATATATCGATAATTATTGTAAAAGCAGAATTATCAAGGATTGGTGATTGTGGATAATTGGTGAGGACTTGATAGTTATTTTGCAAAAACCACTAATCTGCACGAATGTGGAGAGGGATTAATCAAAGAGGAAGGATGCTCGATTATATGACCAAATAGTTAAAAGGATTTTGGACATGACGTCTCTTAAGAGACGTGTGGTAAACGGATTACCAATAGAGTCCAAGGACGTATGTTATTTATGAAATAAGATTTGTGCTTGTAAGTGAACGATAGAAACTAATCGTGGCTCGTTGATTAATGATCGGCTATTTAGGAAAGGACTCGAAGTATGAGGTTTCATTAAAGATTGGATATTTATTTCTTAATCGTCATTAAAGATTGGATATTTATTTCTTAATCGATTATTTATTGGTTTTATTTTTCATTAAAGGATCTGAATTGGAATACGTGGAGTTGGACAGACGTTTCGTAGGAGGTTGAGTAGAGCTTAATATAGGAGGATTCCACTAGACAACGGCTTTAGTCAATTCGTTGTGGGTGGACATTTGATTTTAAATAATTATATTTGCAGTATTTGATTTATTTTATTATGTTCCGGTTGAGATTTAGTATATGATTTTATGATTAGATTTCCTTTAATTATTCATTTATCGAAACCTCCTCCATTATATTTACTGGTATGTTGATAATATTTGAGTATTTGATTTATCGAGATTTATTGAAATATGCTTCCTGTGATTATTGAGGATTTACAAAATTAATATTGTCACGCCCTGATTTTATACATAATAAAAATCTATATATAACCTCATAATTATATATGCATGAAACGTTCAGCCATCAATACAAAATACTTAGAAACTTATTCCCTTTTAACCTAAGTACATATTGATGCCCTGAACCCACAATTTCAATATTGACTCGCTCTACAGAGTCACATAATACACGAGCTTACAAATTAAATTGTCAACAACAAAATAAAACGTAAATGCTCCTCAAAGCTCACCACAAGCGGAAGTCTTTATAACGGTAAAGTCACAAAATTGACTTCTTACCGTTAAGCTAAAAGCACGCTACCTCAACATCAGCCACGATGAACCTGACTTGCAGAAATAACCCCTACACCGTTGGAATGGTGTACCAGGTTGCTACACAACAAACCCGGTAAGCTTTTGCAAGCCCGTATGAGTAAACTCAAAACCACAAAGCAAAACACATTTCTTAAGTCACCCTAACCTAAACAATGATAAGCATACATCTCACACCTACAGCCATCTGCTTCACTTTTCCATCTCATGCTTACGTAGGTCAACTCGAGACTAAACTACATGCTCAGATTCTCAACATAGCATCTCATTACACAAATTCCCCGTCAAACAAAACCTCCTTAGATAATGTTTGAAAATCCCTTGACGTACAACGGTGAGTCACAAGGATTACATTCATTTCCTTCCCACTGGAAACCTTGTCATTATCATGACATCAAGGTGAAAACAATGAATCACCTTCCTATCCTCACACAAAGCACAATCGTCACCACTAGGGTTTTCAAGATAAATCAAACCATCAATCAATCAAATCAAGAAGAAAACAAGGCAATCACAATTCAAAACAAGCAAAACAAGTCATGGTAACCCCTTCATATAATTTAGTTCAGGTGGTCACATTAAGTCAAGCAATTCAAATCATAGTAATCCTACACTCTGACGTCTGTAAGTAGCCCCGACCATCACAACAGTCCTCTCGATCTTTGTTAACTTAATAACAATTCAACTCCACTACCGAGCTGTCATCACACTGATTATCACACAGATAGCCATCATCCTACTGATCATCACACAGATAGCGATCATCTAACTAATCATCACACAGATATCGCCAGTCATCACACAGATAGCGATCATCCAACTAATCATCACACAGATATTGCCAGTCATCACACAGATATCGATCATCCAACTAATCATCACACATATATCGCGGGTCATCACACGGATAACGATCATCTAACTAATCATCACACAGATCTCGCTGGTCATCACACAGATAGCGATCATCCAACTAATCATCACACAAATATCACCAGTCATCACACAGATAGCGATCATCCAACTAATCATCACACAGATATCTCCGGTCATCACACAGATAGCGATCATTCAACTAATCATCACACAGATATCGCCGGTCATCACACGGATAGTGATCATCCAACTAATCATCACACAGATATCGCCGGTCATCACACGGATAGCGATCATCCAACTAATCATCACACAGATATCACTAGTCATCACACAGATATCAATCATCCAACTAATTAATCATCACACAGATATCACTGGTCATCACACAGATATCCCTACACAAGCTACACAGATATTTCTACACAAGCTTTACATGACAATCATCACAAAGATTCACTATACTGATATCATCAATTCATCACACAGATATTCCTAGACAAGCTATCATATCTTAAATCTCACTTAAGACGGTCATACTAGACTCATGGTATCTCAACACATGATATCCTACAATCACAACTCAATACACAATTTCATCAGTCATCGCCCATATAGCAATCATCAAACTCATCACACAGATTCCACCAATACACATATATATATCACGCAATATATATATATATATATATATATATATATATATATATATATATGATCATCCACTCAGAAATGCCACTAATACCACTATAGTCACAGTTAATCCCATAACTTCAAGACAATATGGTAAACCCGTTCATGAATGAGCATCGTGAGATTACTCACCTCGAAACTCCTGCTGCGTCTTCAATACAGAACAAAGTAGCCAACCCACAAAACGACTGTCCAAGAATACTTCGTCAAGTACCTAATCACAATCGGTTTCCACTTAGTAACAATTCACAAACGATTTAAGTCTGAAACCCCTGTTTTGAACTAAAATCCCCAAAGTGACGCCAATTGAGGCGAAACCATATTTGAGACCACCCAATGTCTCCGGAATACTTCTACGATCGATATGTCCAAACCACAAGTCGATCGGACGCTCGAATCCTCACGGATTGAATAATCGATCGGTATGAAATTGCAAAAATCATAACAATTCCATACGAACTCCAAAATTTGCATATTATATATCGAAACGCTCGTATCAACGAGTAGAACATATATATAATACCAAAAACAGTTCCTTAAGTGGCCAAAACACCGCCGGAACGCTGCCACAGGCGGTGGCGCAGCGCTGCCGGCCAAAACTCAATATTTCACAAAACTCCCAACATCAAAAAGCTTCATCTAAGCATGCTTGTGAACTTTCATAACTAGCTTGAAGTCAGAAAACAAGCATAAAGGGTCGAAAACTACCTCACAAGCTGGGAACAGTAATCCAATCTGAGTTTAACCAAGTTTTACGTGAATCGATCCAAACAACCACCAAGGATCGATCAAGGAGGCTGCTCTGAGCTCCCCAAGCTCAACTTGAAGCCCCGCTGAAGTCGGAGATCGGAGAACCGATCGGGTCCGAAAACACTCAACTGCGCCGCCTTGCAGCGTTGCCGTGGAAGAGAATTGGTGCTAGAGGACACCAGAGTGACGACCAGATGGAGGAGACGATCCTATCTGGAAAGGTTCGTCGCCGGAGACAGCTGCAGTTCGCTGGAAAAGCCGGGTCCGGGTTGGGTCTGCCGGGTCCAGGTCGGGTCAGTCGAAAAACTCAGATACTGAAGGTGCAGCCGAGAGAGAAGAGAGAGAAAGAAAGTTTCCAAAAACATAAATGAGGAATTATGAAGATATTTTCGGAAATTCCCTATTTATACTAAAATGAAAACTTCTCCCAATAGCCATAACTTCTTCATACGAATTCCGATTTTCGCGTTCCACATGTCCACGAACTCGTATCGACGCGCACTACAACTTTCATGAAGGAAGATTTCATCCCAACAAATAAAAAGTCAACCCTTGCCCCCCCCCCCTAAATTACGCTTCTTGAATAATTGAATAATTATTCGCTCGAAACACTTCCGCTCCATTCACAGGCCACGAAACCGTCCAACAACCACGAGTTAAGTTCCGGAAAATCCTCGGAAAATAAATACGAATTTTCAAGGCATCACAAATATTGAGTTTCCTTTTTTGGAAGCATTTATTGATTTTGGAGTTATGAGAAGTATTGAGAAGTGGTTTTCAAAAAGTGATTGATTGAGGAAATATCATGAGAATTAAGAATTTTCGAGTATTTGAGTATGAGTGATTTATCGAGATTTCTTGATTTATACTTTCGATGATTTACTGATGATTTATTGAATTAATATTGGGTTCTTTCCCAAAGCAATTATTTCAAAGAGATTGATTCCAGTTTATTAAGGAGGTAAATAAGTCAGCGCATGCATGCATTATCTGGTCGGCAATTCCCTCCAGGTAATAGTCTGGTCGGCAGTCCCCTCCATACAATATTCTGGTCGGCATTCCCCTCCAGAATATTTCGGTCGGCAGTTCTCTCCGATGCGTCATATGGTCGGCAGTCCCCTCTAACTCTCCGTGGTTAGTCGGCAGTCCCCTCTAACCATCACCTCCTCGTCTGGTCGGCAGTCCCCTCTAGGTGGCATGAGATTGACTAGTCGGCAATTCCCTCTAGTCATCGCCTATGTTTGAGCTATGAGATTTTAAAGAGATTTTCAGACGGTTTTTGAAAGGTTTTACATTACATGTTTGAGATTTCAGTATCAGAGACTAGATAAGAGTATGTTCACTAGATTTTACTACATGCGTGGTTTTTTTTTTTTTTTTAAGGGAACCAAAGTTGGGAAAGCATTAAATGATTGTTTTACCTTATTTACAATTACTTTATTTTTGTGCACTCACTCTAACGGTTCTTCAAATGCTTTTCCCTGGGCATTTCGGTTTTACTTGCCCAGCTTGCAGATAGGTTGAGACCGAGCGTGCGTAGGCGTCGAGGCATAGTGTTCACCGCTTTCGACCTCCTATAGGTTAAGTGTGTAACCTACTTGTATCTTTTTCACTTAATTGTTTAGATTGCTCTGAGTACTGAAATGGACTGATTTTTGAGATTCGAATTTAGTTTTATTTTTACTACTCGTGCAAGTTGAATTGTTGAGGAATATGAGAATGTTTTTCAGGTTTTGGGTAGTCCACTTTTAAGGAAAGTTTTGCCAAATTTTTGGTGAAATTTCTCCTAAGGTGGGCCCCACAGGTCCACTTAGGATTTCAAGGTGAAATCCGGGGACAGGTCCTGTAAACTTGGTATCAGAGCATTAGGTTTGTTGGTCCTATAGACATTCTTTCTTTTTGGTTATCTTATGTACTTAGTGATGCTCAATACCTCTTGAGTGATGGCTCGACTGCAGCGATTCCCCATCATATACTCTATGGTGCTGTGCTATCATCAAGTATATAAGGTACGAGTCTCGATGTGGTTCGTTTCAGTTGATTGGTCCTTACTTTCTCCTTCTACACTATGCCTCTCAAACACCGATCTCATAGGGATTTCTCTACGTATCAGACTGTTTACATGTCTTGCACCTTTCCTCAGTAATGGTAGAGTAAGACTACTCTACATGTTTAGGTTGTGCTACGAAATGTGATCCGAGGAAATATTGTGGTTATCTTTTCCTCAATTCCAACAAGTTTGTTGGGACATGGTTTAAGGTGTGAGACCGGAGTTCGATTTCGTGCTTGAGTGTCTGAGACTAGTGACCATAGCTTTGACTGTCTCTAGATGCTATAATTGATTCAGAATCAGGATTGTTGTTAGAAGTGGAACTAGTAGTGATGGTGGTTCTGACTTTGAACTGAGTTTTGATAGATGTGTTACTTGACTTGATTGGTTGTGTAAGCAACATTTGAGACATTATTGGCAGTCATTGGAGATTACTTGAAAATTATAGGTTTGGTCATTTTGGGTCCTTGACCTGACCATGACATTTGGATTTAGTTTTATTCGTAGTGAAAGGAATTGATCCCAAGTAATTTGAGTTATAATACCATCTTATTAAGTTCTAGATTGTAGAGAGTTGAGAGATGGATATAAATGGACTTTTGAGATAGTTTTGTGTTTGAAACTTGAGTATTTAGTTGGACACTTGAAGTTTTACAATAGAGTTACGATCTTTGTCGGTATTTAATTGAGAGGATTAGGAATAACTTTTGTACTCAAGATTGTGCCGATGTGTGTCTTTGGTTATCCGTGTTTGGGTGAAATGGCTGAACGTAAAGGAATGCCTTGGAGGAATTGAGTGAGTTTTACTACCTTGGTGCCATAACTGGTGGTGATGGGTTAAGCTGTTCGTGATATTAGTGCTCGCCTTGATCAATCTTTCTACCTCATGGTGGCCCTTGATTGGAAAAGTATAGAAAGTTGTTGGTACGATTGATATCCAGTCACTCTTACGTGTTTATCAATATGATGACTTGAACAAGAAATAATAGATCATCATACTTGTAAGTGATTCCACGCAATATGGTAGACAAAACTTCATACACTAAAAGCCCGTCCTTGAGACTAAGTAGACTAGGCCCAGGCCTATGGCTCCAATTCTATGGGCCTCGAAGAAAAAAAATTATGTTACACAGCCCTAAAAAAAAATGCAACAAAAAGAAAAGATAGATGACCCTTTCCTAACTGATCTATTTCTAATTGATCACGTCTGGGCTTGTTGCTTTGATTGGCCTGTTGGGCCCATTTCTAATTAAACCTCAGTTTATTTTTGATGTATTGTAATGTGTATTTGTTGAAGTTGTTAGTTTTTTTTATCTTAGTCAATTTATTTTTTGGGAAAAACTTACAAACAGTACCTGAATTACGGGCCACTAATAACTTTCGTAACTCAACTTCAAAAACTATCATTTTGGTACCTGGACTTTTCACCCCGACCCAAGATTCATACCTGGGATCCACTTTGCCGTTAACGGTGTTAAATTTACAAGGGTAAATCTGTCATTTCACTGTTCATCTCTCTTACCATGGTACTGTTCATTTTTTAAAAAAATTTTAAAATTTTTTTTCTCTCCTTAGGAAGAAAAAATTTTAAAAATGAACAGTACCATGGTAAGAGAGATGAACAGTGAAATGACAGATTTACCCTTGTAAATTTAACACCGTTAACGGCAAAGTGGATCCCAGGTATGAATCTTGGGTCGGGGTGAAAAGTCCAGGTACCAAAATGATAGTTTTTGATGTTGAGGTACGAAAGTTACTAGTGGCCCATAGTTTAGGTACTATTTGTATTTTTTTCCCTTATTTTTTTATTAAGTGGTCACGTTTGATTTGCTGAAAGTAAGCATTAGGAAATGAAACTTGTTCTTTTTTTGCGTTTATAATATAAAAGGAAAGAAAATATTTTCCTGAATGAAGAGAAAATATTCACCTCCCCTCCCAACCCTCTTAGGGATGGCAATGGGGAGGGTAGGGTAAGGGGATTAAATTACCATCCCCATACCCGACTTCATTCTCCATCCCCTTACCCGCCCCAATCCCCGTAATAAGAAACTGGGGATTCTCCGTCCCTGTCCCCATTGGGGATTAGGTCCCCGTACCCGCCCCAATCCCCGTTAACCATATTACTAATTTATTATATAAAAATTCATACAAATAATTATTGACTGTAAAGTATGAAGTTAAAATCAAACATCAACATAAAATAAATTCTTTATTTCAATCAAACAAAAACAAATATAAGTTTCGCTTAAAAAATAATAATAAAAGTTTGCATTCGACAAAAAAATTCCACAATCAACTGTTTAGTGTAACATAACATACTCATTCACTCCAACAAGGTGAATTAAATAATATCAAAAATATATTGACAGAATTTAAATATTGACAAAAAGATGAAGTTTACAACTTTACATAGATATATTTATAAATAATATCAAAAATATATATAATATATATATATATATATATATTTTAGATAATTCTTATTGGGTGGGTATGAGGATGGGGATCAAAATACCATCCCCACCTCATACCCATTTCAGAATTCGAATACTGGGGATCCCATCCTCGTTACCCGATTTCCCCTAAATTTCTTCCCATTAGGGTCGAATACCCGATGAGTACCCTACCCTATGGGGATTATTGCCATCCCTAAACCCTCTCCACCCCTTTCCACACAAAGGCTCCAAACCAGATCAAAGCACGCCCAAACCAGATCGGAACAAATCGATCCGATCTCACCACTTCAGATCCCCTCCTTGCCGCCACCGACTCATCACCACCAGCCAACCTCCCTTCCCACCGTCTGCACTCCAATCTTGGGGAGATCAACACCCACCAGCCACCATCCCACCGTCTGTACTCCAACCGGACGGAGCCTCCCCGCGATTTGGACAGCATCACCAACACCATGCAGCCTTCCCTCCGATTGGGATTATTCAAGGGACATCCACTACCGGACAATAGGTCCACTATAACTCGTCCGAAGACGACGCCAGGAGAGTGTACCGCCGGAAGAGAATCGGTTTTCTCTATCGACTGTAGTGGCGGCGCTCTCTAGGTCTTTCTTTTTGCTATTCCTCTTATTATCAAAGAAATTTTGTGCCCGTGCGTCGACAAAAGAATGGGTTCATCTTGCGTCGACAAACCACGCAGTCGCAATTGGAGCTTACACAACCATATAGTCCGTTCAGAATGTTTCTAATGCATTGCAATTTAGTTACCACATAACCCATATCCATTCTGTCTCTTGGGGACTTGCTAGAACACACAATTCCAATTCCAAATATCCAGCTCAAGCACTCCTGAATTTCCAATGAGAATCTCTCACGGTACTTGATGGGAATATTATGGTTTTCTCCTTGAAGAAATAGTCTTGAATCTGCAATCTCTATAGCTCGCTCAAAGTAAGCCATCTTCACGAAAGTATGAAGGTTCAAGTCGTCACGAAACATGTGGTCACTGGGCTTCTGTCCTGTAAACATCTCTAACAATAGAATGCCAAAGCTATAGACATCCCCATATGTTGATGCCTCACTTCCCTTTTTGTACTCTACCATTCAAAAATTAGAACTTTGTCACTATTGATCATTGCAAATAGCACTAAACCATGTACTGTAACATGCATCAAGTGTCAATGTTGATTATTAATTAGCAGTAAAGCAAATTCAGCCAAAGCAAAGGGAGAAAGGATATAGTGTAGACTATGAAGAAAACTAATTACCTGGCGCAACATAGCCAACAGATCCCCTTGAACTTGATTGATTTGCAGCAACGTTATTGGTTTTCGAGAGAAATCTCGCCAATCCAAAGTCAGAAAGGTGTCCAGTCAACTCGGTGTCTAAAAGAACATTGCTCAGCTTGAGATCACAATGAACTATCGGTGTTTCACAATGATTGTGGAGGTAATCTAGTGCACAAGCAACATCAATGGCGATGTCTAGCCTCACAAGAAGATATAAATTCTTGGGCGGGTTTTGTGTTCCAACTGTTGGGTGCAACCACTCTTCCAAGCTTCCATTCTCCATGCACTCATAAACCAGAGCTTTGAAATCATTGCCACGAAAATCAACACTTGAACATGTTGTTACAATCTTAACGATGTTGCGATGTCTGATATTTCTAAACATCTCACATTCGGCTGCAAAACTATTGGAAGCTCCCCAGCGTAACATGTTAAACACCTTCACAGCAACAATAAGTTGAGCTTCATGGGATGGCGTGACAAGAACTACTTTATACACAGACCCGAAACTACCAACGCCAACCAAATTTGCTGAAGAGAAACTATCGGTTGCTTCTGAAAGAGTACTATATGAAACTCTTAAGAAGTCCGAATAGTTCCATTCTTTTCTTCTGTTCTTCTTCCCTCTGAAACAACAAAATAACGAAGAGAGCACCATAGGTAATCTAGACTGTTTAAAGACTCAATGGGGATGCCGGAGAGAGTGATTTCAAAATTTCAATACAGATGATGATTTTGGCTGTGAAATTGGTTAGTTCCGTCGGATTCATTAATTTATATATAAAAGTAATTACTATACACGGTGTAGAGGAATTGAAGACCTGCTTAGCAGTTTCTGGTTGACTTGCTTTTCCATAAAAGACTTTACTTGCAGCCACTATATATATATATATATATATATATATTTTCAAAGAAGATTACTTGACTTGCATTCAGTTAATTGGCAACTTAATCTGAACCGGGACAGCCAAAAATACCACTAAATGGGGAAGAAATATACAAGAAGGTGAAGCTAGCTCGCTGAGTCGAAAGGCAAATTAAGTAAAGCTGTGTGGGATTCTTGAAATGTCACTACGTAATTACTCAGAGCCTTATTGCCGACGTCAAACAGTCTAGAATACAACAATTGAACAGGTCTTTCATTCTAAATCTTCAATTATGAAAAATGAAGTAGATCCAGTGTGAAAATTACCTCCCAAATTCATAGAAGATGTAGCAGTACTCTTTTCTTTATTAGCTCAAGGCCTTAAACACACGGTTACATAACAAGTACTAGATGTAGTAAATTCACACAATGACCTGGAAATTTCTTCATTCACTGTAATATCTACAAGACTTCACAGGCAATATATGACAATTAAAAAACAGAGGAGATATCTGAAGCATAAAACAATATGTCAACACGTGATTAATAACTTAAAACCTTCTTAGCCAAGAAGTTTGTCCCTAATGGACTGCAATTCAGCTGCAACGTCAATGATATCCCTTTAACTTGTTGGGGAGTCGGTAGAACACGCAATCCCAATTCCAAATAATATCAAAGTCAGCACTCTTCAATTTTCCGTGCTTTCACACTCGATCAATTGGTAGTGAGCTTCAGCAACATTGTCGGTGCCTTGAAGAACAAGTGATTTTGAAATCTTCGAAACATGTTCGGGGAGAGCTTTCTTCACATATTTATAAAGATTCAAGCCGTCAATGAACATGTGATTAGTGGATCTCTTCCTTGTAAACATTTCTAACAAAAGAATGTCAATGATAAAATAATCTAGGGTTCACATCTAAAACAAATTGACAATGGATGAAGTAGCTCAAACCATTATAAACCCATAGGCAATGCCCCCTTTTTTTCATGTGAGATCTATATATTCTCAACATGCCCCCGCACTTGAGGTGAATTTTCAAATCATACCCGTGGACAACTTATATTGGGTGACGTGGAGCATGTATACTTGAGATAACTCACTCTGATACCATGTTAAACAGCGACAAGGACCCACCATTGTAACAATACATCCCAACTTAACCATCCGGGAGGTGTTGAGTTTTAACACAAAAATCATCGGTATAATTGGGTCAGAGACACCCACTTATAAGTTATATTTTCTTTGGTCATTTTTCTAATGTGAGATTTTTCCTGTCTAACACGCCCCATCATGTGCAACCTAACTCTAGGTTTGCACGTGAAATCAATTAACAAATTCAATTCCTACATTGGAAATTGGGACACAAGTATCGTATTAGACACTCGGTAACAATCTAGTAGGAATTTTTCCAGTGGCAATATAAGGAACTCCAATTTGGACCCAAGCTAATTGGAGACACAATTAGAGGGGAACCCGCTTTGATACCATAATAAAGTCAACAATGTCAACAAGACTACATAGACACCACATGACAATTGAAAAATAAAGCAGTTATTTGAAGCATTAAACAGTAGTACGTCAACATGTGTAAAAGCCTTTCACAAAATAGTAAAAACTTAAAACCTTCTTAGCCAAGTATATTTTTCCTAATGGACTTCAATTCGATCAACTGCAACATCATTGATATCCTTTCGGTTTGTTGCGAAGTCTGTAGAACATACAATTCCAATTCCAAAATATCAAAGTCAAGCACTCTTCAATTTTCTGTGATGTAAGAAGACAAACTCACTACCATAGCGAGGGAAGATCCTTATAGTCAAACTCAAAGCAATATCTTCTCTTTTTGGTGTGACGAACTTCAATTCTCTCATCCTTTTTTTTTTTTTTTTTTTTTAAATAAAGGGTTGGTGTAGCTGTCCTCAAGCCTTGATTAATAAAATTGTTGAATACAAGGGGGGACATGAAGCCTAAACCCCTGATTACAATATAAGCATCTAGAGTATGTCCCAAAAAAATATCAGGAATCTCTATAAAGTACATGTATTCTATTAAGCATCAATTAGCAAAGTGTGCTCTACTGACTACTCCATTTGTTTTGACATAGCGATGACATAACAGAAAGATAACTCGATATGTAACCCAATTACAACGTAGCATAATTACCAATTGCACAGCTTTCCCATTATGTTGCCACCAAAATATCAAAGTGATGTAAGATACCCCAGCTAATTGTGGGAAAGAAGACATCTTAATTCATAATATGTGATGTAAGATACTGAAAAAGAAAAAAATTGAGTGTGGATTGTAAAATGGGGAGTGTAATTTCACTCATCTTTCATCGAGATTGAGGGGGTTGATTAAATATTTTTTAGGAAGCATTCAAATTGATGACTAAAAATTTGTTTCAAAATTAGGCATTTAAACTAAACGTTTTTGTTAATAATATTAATTATTCTTATAATCTTATCGTCTCTCAATTCTCTCTCCATACGTTCCTCAAAAAATTCGATTCATACGGATTCTTCCCCCAACTAAAGAAGAGATCTTGGCGGAATTGCCACATATGAAATTGAGCACAATTTTGCATATATAGCTCACTTGTTTCTTGAGAAGAGATGGGAAACATGCTCAATTTCATTTGATTGAATAGTTGACCCAACTTGTTGTTGTTTGAAGAAAACCTCTGCTTCAATTGGTATTTTTTCACGGATGTATTGTAGTGTGTATTTGTTGATATTGTTTAGCTTTTCATCTTAGTCAATTTATTTTCTTATCAAATTGGTTTAGCGTGTACTAGGCTTGCTATTAAGCGAGCTTTATTGATTTGTAATGAGCTGTGGTATTTGGGTAGAGAGTTGGTTGTTTCCCCACCAATTTCTCTACTCTAAAGTGTTGGTAGTTTCTAGCCTTTTCATGACTGTTGATCTAATGCAATCAACTATTAGTTTCAACAAAAAAAAAAAAATTGTTTCGGTTTAATTTATTTATCAGTTATGTAAGTTGAATAAACATCTTCGCATATAAAAGTGTAACACAAATCGTATCTCAGTGTTACTTTGAAATATATTTACTAATAGATTACATGTTTGTTCTGGGTATTGGTGTTTTTTTTTCCTTTTGTAAAATATTGATATAATTTATTTGGTCTTATGCTATGAAATCTTTATTAGTTTATTTAAAGTGTGGTATTTAAATAATAATTTTTTATGACTTAGTTAAAAATAAATAGCTAAACGTAATGAAATGTCCTAACTCCCGAGCCCTATGAATTTAGTTTGTCTTGAGACTCCGAATTTCCAGTGCTGAACCTGCATACACAATATATTACATGTACACTTCATTGAGTGATTGAGAGACCAAAGATAAGAATCAAAGGGGAAGCCGGAGAGAGTGATTTCAAATTTTCATAGGTAATCTAGACTGTTTAAAGACTCAGTGGGGAAGCTAGAGAGAGTGATTTCAAATTTTCAATAGAGATGATGATTTTGGTTGTGAAATTGCATGGTTAGTTCCATCTGAGGCATTCATATATAACTAATTATTATATACGAGATCGAGTAATTAAAGAACCTGCTTAGCACTTTCTGGTTGGCTTCCTTTTCCATAGAAGACTTTACTTGCAGGCAATTAAGTTGAATATATAGGCCGGAGAGGAAATTTCAAAGAAGGCTCGACTTGCATTTAGTGGGCAACTTAATTAGATAGAAGTTTACTTGGGGGTTGGGACAGCCAAAAGTACCATATGAAATAGGGAAGAAATATACAAGAAGGTGAAGCTAGCTCGCTCTGTCCAGAGGCAAAGTGAAGTTGTGTGAGATTCTAGGAAAGTCACTTCCCTAGTTAGGTAGAGCCGAAGGGCCGGCTTTTTTTTTTTTTTTTGGAATTAATGAAAACATTCATTAATAATAAGGGATGAACCCAATGGAAAGAGCCCAAAATAAAGCCCAAATTACAAACAAACCTAACAATAAAAATTACTACTCAACCCAAAGCCGCCGCTGCTCGGAGCCAAAAGGTCGGGAAAAGTGCCATATCGCTAAATTGCCGACTTCAAATAGTCTAGATTACAACAACTGAACAGATCTTTCATTCTAATTAAATCTGCAGTAACGAAAGATGTTCAAAGTAGAGTGTGAAATTTACCTCCCAAATTTATACAAGATGTAGCAGTGTACTCTTTTCTTTATTAGCTCAATGCCTTAAAACACACAGTTACATATCAAGTACAAGATGTAGTACGTTCACACAATAACCAGCAAATTTCTTCATTCACTGTAATATCAACCAAACTTCACAGATAGCATATGACAATTGAAAAACAAAGGAGATATTTGAAGCATAAAACAGTACGTCAACATGTTTAAAGGCCTTCACATAAGAGTAAAAACTTAAAACCTTCCTAGCCAAGTAGATTTTTCCTAATGGACTTCAATTCAGCTGCAACATTACTGATATCCTTTCGGTTTGTTGGGGAGTCAGTAGAACATGCAATCCCAATTCCAAATATCAAAGTCAAGCACTCTTCAATTTTCTGTGGTGTAACACTCAATTGTCTATGAGCTTCAACGACACTGGCGGTGCCTTCTTGAAGACCTAGTGATTTTGAAATCTCTGAAACACATTCAGGGAGAGCTGTCTTCACATAATTATGAAGATTCAAGCCATCACTGAACATGTGATCAGTAGGTCTCTTCCCAGTAAACATTTCTAACAAAAGAATGCCAAAGCTGTAGACATCCCCATATACAGATACCTCACTTCCCATACCATACTCTACAATTCAGAAAGTATCAACAAATATTTGTCACTACATCTATGAATAAATCAAATACTCTACAATTCAGAAAGTATCAACAAATATTTGTCACTACATCTATGAATAAATCAAATAGCTCTAATTGAAATATGTAAGAGTAAAACAGGGGAAGAGAAATTTTTGAAGCATATGAGAAAAATTACCTAGTGTAGCATAACCAACCGATCCTCTGATTCCAATGGAGCTTGACTGACTTTCAGGCACATTACTGGTTGGTTCTGTTAGAAACCTTGACAGCCCAAAGTCGGAAACGTGTCCAGTCAGGTCACCGTCCAACAGAACATTACTTGGCTTGAGATCACAATGAATAATTGGTGTTTCACAGTGGTTGTGAAGATAATCCAATGCACTAGCAAGTAGCAACATTAATGGCGATGTCGACCCTTTGAACTAGATTTAAACTTTTGGGTGCTTCTGTTAGCTCTTCGGTTCCAGTAGATGGATGCAACCAATCCTCTAAGCTCCCATTGTCCATGAACTCATAAACAAGAGCCTTAAAATCATTGCCATTGAAATCAATACTTGAGCATGCAGTTAGAATCTTGACCAGATTTCGATGTCTGATGTTTCTCAATGCCTCACATTCGGAGATGAAACTCTTAGAAGCTCCCCGATGTAACATGTTAAACACCTTCACAGCAACAGTAATGCTATTTTCAGCAAGTATTCCTTTGTATACAGATCCAAAAGCACCCACACCAATTTGATTGAAGAGAACCCATCAGTAGCTTTTAGAATAGTAGCATATGAAAGTTGCAGCATAGATTTCCCCATAGTGCTCAATTCACTTTCTTTCCTTTTCTTACCAAGAAAAAAAAGAGATAGCACCACAGCTAGTCCCAAAAGAGTGAACCCGGAAACTAGAGAGATCATTAGTTTCATTCTACGGGATAATCCTCCTCCTTTAGATTTGTTAGACTTGCACACAGGAAGTCGAAAATTAGCAATACCGCCGCAGAGTCTAGCATTTCCAGTAACTGAAGTCGCACTTGCATTTTTAAAAATACCACCAGTTGGTAATGCTCCCCAAAACTGATTGAAGGATATGTTTAGATTCTCCATGTTTCCAAAGCGCTCGAAAAACTGTGGAATTTCTCCTGAAAAATTGTTGCGAGAGATGTCTAAATCTCGAATCCCTCTCAATTCCTTCATAGATGAAGGGATGAGCCCGTTGAATGAGTTGCCTTGCAAATGTAAAGCTTCTAAGCTCTCGCAATTGCCGAGGCTATTGGGAAGTTCTCCTGATAAAAAGTTATTGGAAACGTTCAATACCCCTAGATTCTTCAATTCTCCAATCTCCATTGGAAGGGAACCGGTCAAATTGTTTCTATCCAATGCCAGAATTGTTGATAAAGATGAGAGGCCAAAAACCTGAGGAGGTATCGTACCATTCAGATTGTTTCCAGAAAGAACCAATTCTAATAACCAATGGTACTTCCCTAGGCTGGAAGGGATGCTACCCTCTAGATTATTTTCTTGCAAATAAAGTATTGTTAACAATGTTAAGTTTCCTAGAGAAGTTGGAATTCTTCCTGATAACTGGTTGTTGTTAAGATACAATGCCTTAAGACTTGAAAGCCTCCCAATGTCTGTGGGGATGGTACCTGTGAAGGAGTTTTCCTCCGTAACAAGTATTTGCAAGTTGACAAGATTCCCTAATCCAACTGGGATGCTTCCATGTAGTTGGTTTCCTGAAAACCAAAGTGTATCTAGATTGGTTGAGAGATTGGATACTGATTTGGGCAACGTCCCTCCAAAATTGTTGTGGCTGAAAACCAATCGAGTAAGTAGTGTGGCATTGATCAATTCTGAGACAAAACTCAAGTCACCTTGTTTACCACTTCCAAGATTATTATCATCAACAAAGAATATTCTAAGGTTATGAAGATTTTGTATATTTGGGACATGTCCAGTGAGTTTGTTTCTTGCACAGTGAAACGACACAAGATTTATTGCATTGGATATTGACCAAGGGATGGGCCCGGTAAATTGATTCTCGGCAATAGAAAATAATTGAAGGTTGGGAAAACCATTGCTCAAGTTTGATGGAAGAGTTCCTTGAATTTGGTTTACTGATACCACGAATTGAACTATACCGGAGAGGTTATAAATGCAGGAAGGGATGATACCAGACAACCTATTTACGTCAGAAGCAAAAAATGTTAATTTTTTCAACTGGCATAGAGAACTAGGAATGCTTCCTTCTAAGTTATTAGAAGTTACAGCAAATGCCTCGAGAGATGAAAGGTTCCCAAAAGAAGCAGGGATCTCTCTTGTTAAATTGTTCCATTGCAAACTTAAAACTTGAAGCTTTGACAAGGAACTGAGTTGGGGAGGAATTTTACCCACTAGATTGTTTCTAATTAGAATGAGAATGGTGAGTTTGAAGCAATTGGATATGTTGGCAGGAATAGTACCATTAAGTGAGTTATTGTTTAAAGCCAATACCTGCAATCTGTGCAAATTCCCAATTTGAGGAGGGATTTGATGAGTGAAGCTGTTGTTCTTGAGATTTAGCCCTCGTAAGAAGCTTAGATTTCCTATGTGCGGAGATATGGATCCCACCAACGCTAGAGAACCCAGCTCCAGCTTTGTCACTCTTTGGCGATGTCGTCGACTGCAGGTGACGCCATGCCACATGCAAAAATGAAGGGAGTCATTCCATGAGCTTGTGACCTTGTTGGGATCATGTTGTATTTGAGCTTTGATTGCAAGTAATGCCAGCCAATCCGTTTCATTCCCTTGGAGTCGCCCGGTTAAGGGATAGTGGTTCAAGTGCATGGAGCTACTGCATAAGATGAACGTTGCAGTGAAGAGTGAGTGTAGTAGGATCAATTTGACAACCAAAACCCCCATTTCGAATTGCTGATTGATTGGTATATTAACTAGAGGGGAATGTATATGATATGTTGATTTCATCTGAGGCTAACAAACTAATGTATAGGATAGGAAGATTTAGAATGTATGGATCAGGAAGTGTTCAACGGAAAGGATAACCACTGTTGCTCAACAGTGACTTCACTATTTCTCCCACCAAAGACGATTCTTGTTTTCCAAAGATGACAGCTATTGGTAATCCAATGGTTTCTCTTGACGTGCTCTAGATCATGGTGTTTTTCTTGGACTAAAAATGTGGTCCGAACTTGCTCTATATCATCTGAACGATAACGACTCCAGAGGTTTGTGGACAAGAATCCAAGATAACGACGTATGCACCTAGCTAGGCTTGAAGGGGTTCCCACTTGGAGACTATTGATTTTCTCAATTTCAGAATTGATGTTCTGATAGAATTTAGTGAGTGGGCTAGACTTTAGGATTAGTGGGCTGTCCTATTGTTTAGTTTTTGGTGTCAAGGCTGGAGCAGCCACTATCAGAGTATCAGCCAAGCATAACTGTTGCAACTTATTTATTTATTTATTTACAGTATTTTAACTTTTCAGTACAAAAATAATATAATCCAATAATTATAAAATATAATTTATTTATTTACATTATTTTAACTTTTGAGTACAAAAATAATATAATACAAATATTCATAAAAGTACTCAGTCTCATAGACTACATGTTTGTTCGGGGTATTGGTGTTTTTTATTTTTTTCCTTTTGTAAAATGTTGATATAAATCATTTGGTCTTACGCTATGAAATATATATATATATATATATATATATATTTTAAGGCAAAGAAACTGAGCTTTATTAGATTAAGTAGGAGTGGGAGTCTCCTTTTGGACTATGTCCTGGTGTGAGTTTAGCCAATTCATACATTGCTCAGACTCAAAAGCAATGCTAGCTAGTCTATGTGCTGCTCTGTTGCAAGTACGAGCAGCATAGCATACCTGCAACTGCGGTAGACCTTCAAGGTGTCTTGAATGTCTTCAATGAGAGATCCATACAATGTAAGCATTGAAGAGCAGCAATAGATGTCATGAATTGCAATTTGACAATCTGTTTAAATGACATCAAACCGATAATTGTGCTGTGAAATATTTATTTAAAGTGTGATATTTAAATAACATTTGTGTATCGCTTAGTTAAAAATAAGGATAGCTGAAAGTAATGAAAGGTCCGGGCTCCCGAGCCCTTTGAATTTAGTTCGTCTTGGGCCTCCAAATTTCCAGGGCTGAACCTGCATACACAATATATTACATGTATACTGAGTGATTGAGAGACCAAAGATAAGAATCAATGGGGAAGCCGAAGAGAGTGATTTCTAATTTTCATAGGTAATCTAGACTGTTTAAAGACTCAGTGGGGAAGCTAGAGAGAGTGATTTCAAATTTTCAATACATATGATGATTTTGGTTGTGAAATTGGTTAGTTCCATCCTAGGCATTCATGTATAACTAATTATTATATACAAGATCGAGTAATTAAAGAACCTGCTTAGCACTTTCTGGTTGGCTTCCTTTTCCATAGAGAAGACTTTACTTGCAGGCAATTAAGTTGAATATATAGGCCGGAGAGGAAATTTCACAGAAGACTTGACTTGCATTCAGTGGGCAACTTAATTAGATCAACGGTTACTTGGGGGTTGGGACAGCCAAAAGTACCATATGAAATAGGAAGAAATATATATACAAGAAGGTGAAGCTGGCTCGCTGAGTCCAAAGGCAAAGTAAAGTAGTGTGAGATATTTTGGAAAGTCGCTGCCTAATTAGGCAGAGCCGTATTGCCAACTTCAAACAGTCTAGAATACAACAATTGAATAGATCTTTCATTCTAATTAAATCTGTAGTTATGAAAAATGTTGAAAGTAGAGTGTGAAACTTACCTTCCAAATTTATACAAGATGTAGCAGTACTCTTTTCTTTATTAGCTCGATACCTTAAACACACAGTTACATATCAAGTACAAGATGTAGTATGTTCACATAAGAACCAGCAAATTTCTCCATTCACTGTAATATCAACCAGACTTCACAGATAGCATATAACAATTGAAAAACAAAGGAGATATATGAAGCATAAAACAGTACTACAGCATGTTTAAAAAGCCTTCACATAAGAGCAAAAACTTAAAACCTTCCTAGCCAAGTAGATTTTTCCTAATGGACTTCAATTCAGCTGCAACATCACCGATATCCTTTCGGTTTGTTGGGGAGTCAGTAGAACATGCAATTCCAATTCCAAATATCAAAGTCAAGCACTCTTCAATTTTCTGTGGTGTAACACTCAACTGTTTGCGAGCTTCAACGACACTGGCGGTGCCTTCTTGAAGAACTAGTGATTTTGAAATCTCTGAAACACATTCAGGGAGAGCTGTTTTCACATAATTATGAAGATTCAAGCCGTCCCTGAACATGTGATCAGTGGGTCTCTTCCCAGTAAACATTTCTAACAAAAGAATGCCAAAGCTGTAGACATCCCCATATACAGATACCTCACTTCCCATACCATACTCTACAATTCAGAAAGTATCAACAAATATTTGTCACTACATCTATGAATAAATCAAATAGCTCTAATTGAAATATGTAAGAGTACAAAAAGGGAAGAGAAATTTTTGAAGCATATGAGAAAAATTACCTGGTGCAGCATAACCAACCGATCCTCTTATTCCAATGGAGCTTGACTGATTTCCAGGCACATTAGTGGTTGGTTCTGTTAGAAACCTTGATAGCCCAAAGTCAGAAACATGTCCAGTCAAGTCACTGTCCAAAAGAACATTACTTGGCTTGAGATCACAATGAACAATTGGTGTTTCACAGTGGTTGTGAAGATAATCCAATGCACTAGCAACATCAATGGCGATGTCGACCCTTTGAACTAGATTTAAACTTTTGGGTGCTTCTATTAGCTCTTCGGTTCTAGTAGATGGATGCAACCAATCCTCTAAGCTCCCATTGTCCATGAACTCGTAAACAAGAGCCTTAAAATCATTGCCATTAAAATCAATACTTGAGCATGCAGTTAAAATCTTGACCAGATTTCGATGTCTGATGTTTCTCAATGCCTCACATTCGGAGATGAAACTTTTAGAAGCTCCCCGATGTAACATGTTAAACACCTTCACAGCAACAACAGCTGCATCATCAGCAAGAATTCCTTTGTACACAGACCCAAAAGAGCCAATGCCAATCAAATTAGTTGAAGAGAACCCATTAGTAGCGTTTAGGAGACTAGCATATGAAACTTGCAACATAGAGTCCACCAAAGTGCTCAATTCAGTTTCTTTCATTTTCTTCCTAAGAAGAAAAGAAAACAGGACCACAGCTAGTCCCAAAAGAGTGAACCCAGAAACTAGAGAGATCATTAGTTTCACTTTGCTAGACAACCCTCCTCCTTTCGTCTTGCACACTGGAAGGTGAAAATTAGCAATACCGCCGCAGAGCCTAATGTTTCCAATAACTGAAGTCGCACTTGCATTCTTAAAAATGCCACCAGTTGGTACTGCTCCCCAAAACTGATTGAAGGATAGGTTTAGATTCTTCAAGTTTCCAAAGCCCTCGAAAAACTGTGGAATATCTCCTGACAAATTATTGCGAGAGAGGTCTAATTCTCGAATCCCTTTCAATTCCTTCATAGATGAAGGAATGGGTCCCAAGAAGAAGTTGCCTTGCAAGTACAGCAATTCTAAGCTCTCGCAACTGCCGAGGCTGCTGGGAAGTTCTCCTGATAACAAGTTGTTAGAAATGTCCAATATACCTAGATTCTTCAATTTTCCAATCTCCATAGGAAGGGAACCAGTGAATTGGTTTCCATCCAATCCCAAACCTATTGATAAAGATGAGAGGCCAATAACTTGAGGAGGTATTGTGCCATTCAGTTTGTTTCCAGAAAGAACCAATTTTATTAACCAGTGGTATTTCCCTAGGCTGGAAGGGATGCTACCCTCAAGATTATTTTCTTGCAAGTGGAGTAATGTTAACAATGTTAAGTTTCCAAGAGAGGACGGAATGCTCCCTGATAATTCGTTGTTGTTAAGATCCAATTCCCTAAGCCTTGAAAGCCTCCCAATGTCAGCAGGGATGTAACCTGTGAAGGAGTTTCCCTCCATAATTAGTGCTTGCAACTTGACAAGATTCCCTAATCCAGTTGGGATGCCTCCATGTAGTTGGTTTCCTCCGACTGTAAGAATTTCGAGATTGGTTGAGAGATTGGATATTGATGTGGGCAACGTTCCTCCAAAATTGTTGTAGGCGAACTGCAACCATTTTAGCTTTGTAGCATTGCTCAATTCTGAGACAAAACTCAAGTCACCAGGTTTACCGCTTCCAAGATTATTTTGATAGACATTGAATATCCCAAGGTTATGAAGATTTCGTAAATTTGGCACATGCCCAGTGAGTTTGTTTGATGAACATGTAAATGCCACAAGATTTGTTGCATTGGATATTGACGAAGGTATGACCCCAGTAAATTGATTAAAGGCAATGGAAAAGAGTCGGAGTTGGGGAAAAGCTTGGTTTAAATTTGATGGAAGACTTCCTTGAATTTGGTTTTGTGTTAGCTCGAATTGAACTATACCAGAGAGGTTATAAATGCAGGAAGGGATGATACCAGACAACCTATTTATGCCCAAAGAGAATACTGTTAATTTTTTCAACTGGCATAGAGAACTAGGGATGCTTCCTTCCAAGTAATTAAAACCTAAACCAAATTTCTCTAGAGATGAAAGGTTCCCCAACGAAGGAGGGATCTCTCCTGTTAAGTTGTTAACTTCCAAATCAAAATAACGAAGCTTTGACAAGGAACTCAGTTTGAGAGGAATTTTACCCACTAGATTGTTTCTATTAAGAAAGAGACTGATGAGTTCAAAGCAATTGGGTATATCGACAGGAATGGTGCCAGTAAATGAGTTATTGTTTAGAAGCAATACCTGCAATCTATGCAAATGCCCAATTTGAGGAGGGATTTGATGAGTGAAGCTATTGTTCTCGAGACTTAGCACTCTTAAGAAGCTTAGATTTCCAATATGTGGAGATATGGATCCCACCAACGCCAGAGACCCCAACTCCAGCTTTGTCACCCTTTGGCGATGTCGTCGACTGCAGGTGACGCCATGCCACAGGCAAAAGTGAAGGGTTACATTCCATGAGCTTGTGACCCGGTTGGGATCGTGTTGTATTTGAGCTTTGATTGCTAGCAGTGCCAGCCTATCTGTCTCATTCCCTTGGAGTCTCGGATGGTTTAATTGCATGGAGCTACAACAGAAAATTGACATGGAATTTAAAACTAATGAGTATATCAAAACCAAGTTCATAACCAAAACTTCCCCCATTTTTTATTTCGTCTTTGGACTAAAGAGACTGAGATAAATATGGGTGGTGTTGGGTTTTGAAATAGGTAGTTTCATGTTAGGCATGACAACCTAATTTATAGGATAGGAAGATGTAGAATATGTGATCAAGAAGGACTCAAAGGGATGGAGAACCATTGTTGATTGATTCATTGCATTCTTCCAAAAGAAGACTGATTCAACTCACTTGCTTCTAACTAGAGACGACTCTCGTTTTCCAAACACCACTGTTGTTAGCGGGCACTGTGTGGTCACAATAGTTTGTTGAACATAAAGGAACTTGAAACTTATAAATATCAGCTACTCCAGTACTTCATATTAATTGCAGGGTCCAATTGCAGCTGTTATCTACCACGAAGGAGGCTATTATGTCTTCTAGTCCAGTAGTTTCGTTTGGCATGAAACTGACACAATGTCAACTATGATAGACTTGAAACAGGGAACTATTGAAGTAGTTTGTGAACTAGTTCAAACATATTGACAAGGTATTTCCCAATTATAAGGGAATACTCAGTGGCCCTCGATTCGGTTTTGTGCAATGTAAAGGGCGACAACAGACAACAGCAGAGGATAAGAGGGAGGGCTGGAGAATGCCACATAACAAAGCCAAGCCTAGTGGTTGATCTTTTCAACTATGTTTCACAAACGAATGTGGATGGAATCGTTCCTGGAGCTCTAAGCAATCATGCACAATTTGGCCTATCCATTTCATTTCAGTATAATATAGAACCCAAACAGTGAAAATGACAGAAAATAAAGAGATGAGATGGTCTGTGATATGAAAGACGAAGTGGTATGCTTGATTAAAATTAGCTCAACTTATAATAAAGCTCACAAACTGCAATTGTTAGGCCATGGCTATTACACCAACTCCGAACACCTTCAACGCAAGTTCAATCGCAGCTTCAGTCGGTCGAAATCGTTCCAGCCTTGGAAAAGCTCAAATGAGTTTTCTGCAAAACAAGAAAACATCACACCTTGGAGGACTTGGTTCTTCTTTTGGGCAACCGGAGCCAATATCCGGCAACCGTGATCGGCGACAATACACTTAATCGGCAAAAGATCCAATCCCCGGCAACTCACTTTAACTTTTCCGGCAAAAGATCCAATCTCCTGCAAAAGAAACTTTTGAGCATATATTATTTTTATGTCCTTGGTGGAGGGTGTATGGTTTAGTTCAATCCTGAGTCTACGAGTGGACAAGCAGAGTATCACAACCATGGATGCATGGATCTTAAAGTTGGCTAGTTCTCAACAGTGCAGAAGTAATAGAGATAGAATACTAACTTGGATGAGTTTCTTGTGCTGGGCAATCTGGAAGGCTAGGTGTATGTATGTGTATCAACATAAACCTCTATCCCCCATCCTGACCATTTCTGGGGCTACCAATTTGGCTACAGAGTTCCAATCTGTCATGACTATTCCTCCACCAGAGATTATTGACAACCCAACAGCTCTTGACCCACAGCAGGCCCTTCAGCCACGGCCCTAATGGAGTGCTCCCCCTCTAGGCTACTCCAAAGTCAACTGTGATGCTGCGTGGAAGCCTCCTTACAGAGCAGGATTGGGGGTTATAATCAGAACTCCAACAACGAGTTCATTTGCGGTTCTGCCTCCTCCTCCTCTTGCGGATCTGCTGCTGAAGCAGAAGCAAATGCTCTCCTCCATGGGGTTTCTTTGGCTGTCTCTATGAACCTAAAGAAGGTGCATGTAGAATCAGATGCAAATGAAATCATCAACGATCTAAAAGAACTGGGTCGGGGGAAAAATTGGAAAACATACCCGATTTTGGAGCAGATAAGAAGAAAGGCCACAAGTTTTGAGGAATGCAAATGAGAATGGATTTCCCGCGAAGCGAATCGAGCTGCTCACATGGCAGCTTCGCTAGCCAATGGGTCGGTGGGTCCTCAGAGATGGGCTAATCAGCCACCACCTTCCCTTACCTCTGTTCTAAGGAACGACGGCCTCCCCTCCCCCCCCCCCCCCCCCCCCCCATGGCGGAGAGGGGATCGGTGCTGCTTGTCAGCATTTTTGTTAGTAGGTTTTTTCCTGTTTCTAGTTCTTGGTCTGGATCTAGTTGGAGATGTCCTGCTCCTATTTGGTTGTAATCATTCGGCCTTTTAAGCTTTGCTGGGCCTTTGGGCTTGTCCTCTAATGAAGTATTTCATTAACGAAAAAAAAAATTGGTAGTGAGTTTGTCTTGTAATTGATCATGATATGATATCATTGAAACGACAAAATCAATATATTATGTTTTGAAAAATCTATCAAACTATAAAAGTAAATGGAGATTGAAATTGGTTTACTCATTTCATTTCATAACCCCTTTATATAGGGAGAGAATTACAATGATGACATTAACTACTGATTGGTTCGTAATCCATGCTGATTGATGTTAATCGGCAATTGCTTGATTCCCTCTCCGTCAATCACTTTGACGAAGGCACACAATATGTTTTTCCTTTAACACTCCCCCTTGTGCCAAGTCAAAGACGAAATAGTGCATGAGTTGTTGCCTCACTAAAAACCTTGCCAAGTAACATTAAAAACCCTGTGGGACAAAAATACACCTTGGTCGAAAGAAAAGAGCACAACACACCTTTTACATTTGAGTATGACATGTGTGTGTTAGACTCCCCCTGACGTCTACACCTCCCCCTGATACTTACATTAATCTAGGGAGCTTGGAAAGTCTTCGCATTCCTATGTTTTCACATGTTTCTCAAATGTCTCCTTAGGCAGTGATTTGGTGAACAAATCTGTCACATTCTCCTCAGACCTTACTTGATTCACTTGAATCTTGAGAAGGGTCTGTTGTTGCTGATTGTAGAACAACTTTGGCGATATGTGTTTGTGTTATCACCCTTAATATAACCTAGCTTCATCTGTTCGATGCAAGCTGCATTGTGTTCATAAATGCAAGTAGGCTCTTCAGTGGTAGAACTCAAACCACTAATCCCTCGAATATGTGCAATGATAGTTCTTAACCATACACACTCAAGAACCGCCTCATGATCTCTGAGTGGTTCGAGGAGGTAGCCACAAGGGTTTGCTTCATTGATCTCCAAGATATCGCCGTGTTCCCATTGGTAAATACATAACCAGTTTGGGAACGACCTTTATGTGGGTCAGAGAGATACCCAGCATCAGCAAAACCAACCAAAACATCATTTGGCGTTTCGGTGTAGTGAGTGGCGTTTTCGCCACCAACATTTCCTTTAGGGATTGTAGTTCAATCTGCGGTCCCTCTTGTCTCTCTGTAGGGAAAGAATAGTCCCAAGTCAATGGTTCCTTTTGGGTATCGGAAAATGTGCTTGATTCCATTCCAGTGACGCTGCGTTGGCGCTGAGCTAAATCTAGCTAACAAGTTCATTGAGAGTGCAATGTCTGGTCGAGTACATGCCTAAATACAATAATGCGCCTATTACACTTAGATAGGGAATTTCAACTCCCAACACCTCTTCGTCATCTTCCTTTGGACGAAAATGGATCTTTCCTTGCATCCAAGCTTCGACCGATCATGGGAGTTCTAGTAGGATGCGCTTTGTCCATGTTATATCGCCTGACTTTTGGACATACGCAGATTGGTGGATTAGTATTCCACAAACTCGGTGTTCTAGTTCAAGGCCTAGATAGAATCGAGTTTTCCCAAGATCCTTCATCTCAAATTCGGATTTTAAGTAGCTCGTTGTTTCTCTTATTTCATCAAGAGTGCCTATTATGTTCATATCATCGACATATACAGCTACAATTGCAAATCCGGAACTTGTTTTCTTTAAGAATACGCAGGGGCATACTTCATCGTTCTTATATCCCTTCCCAATCAAGTAGTCACTTAGACGGGTATACCACATCCGCCTGGATTGTTTTGATCTGTAAAGTGAGCATTTCAACCTAGTTTCAAACGCACTCCGTGGTTTAGAGTCACTTGACTTGGGTAATGTAAGGCCATCAGGCACTTTCATATATATATATATATATATATGTCTTAATCTAGATCCCCATACAGATATGCAGTAACAACATCCATGAGCTGCATTTCCAGTCCTTTGGAAATTGCCAAGCCAATTAAGTAGCGGAACATTATAACGTCTATTACGGGAGAGTATATCTCCTCGTAGTCAATTCCAGGGCGTTATGAGAAACCTTGCCCCATAAGGCGAGCCTTGTACCTCAGGACTTCATTCTTCTCATTACGCTTTCTGACAAAGACACATTTATGTCCTACAGGCTTTACACTTGGTGAGGTTAGCACTACCATACCAAATACCTGTCTCTTTGTCAGAGAATCTAATTCTGCCTGGATTGTTTCTTTCCATTTAGGCCAATATGCTCTTTGTTGACATTTTGCAACAAAGCGTGGTTCGATATCATCGTGCTCTATGGTTCCTTGAGCAACAGTATATATATCATCAATGTGTATGGAAGATCTTTCTATCAACTCATACGCACTCTCATAATCCTCTGAGATTTCTTTGTTCTCTGGAATCATTTTAAACATCGGAGCGTCCTCCAGTATTGATTCATGGACATAACTATAATCAGAGATAATCTCATGAGAGGGATTCTATACATTGATGATTGGTTTGTGCCTTACTCACCCTCTTCTTCCTTGGTTGAGTGTCAATCGAACCAAGTGACCTCCCCTTCTTCCTTGGGGAGCCACGGCCTCAACCACACCTCCACTAAGTGCGGTTGCAGTGCCTCTATCTGCGGTACCCTGCCCCTTGTTGGGGACTTCTAACCTTGCAGGCACATTTGCAGCTGGTATATGTGATCTCGTCACTTTTGCGATATCAGTAAACGTATCAGGCATCGAATCTGCTACGTTTTGAAGATCGATTATTCTTTTCACTTCACTTTCACATTGTGAAGTGCGGGGATCAAAATGAGACAGAGTGGGAACAAACCACGACAATTCCTGTCGTTCCCTTGGAAAATCCTTTTTCCTATCTCCCCCTAACGACGGGAAGACTGTCTCATCAAAGTGACAATCCGCAAATCTAGTGGTAGAGAGATCGTCTGTCAAGGGTTCCAAATAGCGGATAATTGTTGGGGATTCGTATCCAACATAAATACTTAATCGTCTCTGAGGACCCATTGTGGTGGGCTGTGGGGGCGCAATAGGCACATATACTGCTCAACCAAATATGTGTAAGTGTGAAGTGTCAGGCTCATATCCAGTTACCAACTGGTACGCAGAAAATGGTTGGCTAACTGTGGGTCTCAAACGAATAAGTAAAGTTGCGTGCAATATTGCATAACCCCATGCAGATATAGGCAAGTTGGTGCGCATAACCAATGCCCTAGCCACCATCTGTAGCCTTTTGATGGTGGCTTCTGTGAGACCATTTTGTGTATGCACATGGGGTACAAGATGCTCTACATCGATCCAAATAGATATGCAATAATCATCAAATGCTTTTGATGTAAACTCTCCAGCATTATCAAGCCTTATAGACTTGATAGGGTGATCAGGGTGGTGAGCCCTTAAACGTATAATCTATGCTAGGAGTATTGCAGCATTTCTTGTGGACAGTAAAACGACATGTGACCAGATTGTCGAAGAATCCACCAGAACTATAAAGTACTTGAATGATCCGCATTCTGGATGGATAGGTCCACAGACATCTCTTTGTATCCTTTGTAAGAATGGAATGTTTTATTTTGTATCTTTAGCATAGGAAGGTCTCAATCCTATTTTTGCTAAAGAGCAGGCTTTGCAAAACGAGTGATGTGCCTTTGAAATAGTCAATGAGGCATAATGGGAGGGAGGTAGTGCTTCTAGTACTTCAGAAAGCAATGACTGCATTTGAGCAATCCTAGAACCGACACCTTGCAGTGTGGCGGATTTTTCTCCCATTTTGCACTCGAAAGAAGGGATGTCCGTGTGAGTTCTTGAAAGATACGGATCATCATGTCACGACTTCGGTGCCATAGGCGGTCATGCAAAAGCCTGTATGAGTCAGTGTCCCACATTTTATTGTTGGTGATAGTATAGGATTCAATGATCTGAATCGTAGTGAGGTACAGTCCACTAAATTGACTCATAAGTTTCTCTGAGATGTGTTTCCTTTCACAGTCATTAGATGTAATATCAAGGTATTCGGTTCCATTCTCACGGTGTGTTTTTACATGATAACCATTGACACAAATTGCTTTGAAACATTAGCAAGGTTCGATTAGCTATTGGTGCATACAGAGCGTCTTTGACTTTAAATATATCTCAGATTCTTTAGAGTAATTCTATTTTAGTAGAATGATAATCTTTTCATTCTAGTAATAATTTTTCTCTAGATGTATTGTTTTACATCTTTATATTGCAATTTCGAACCATGTAAATATGTGTATAGTAAATAAATTTGAATAAATTCAGTGCTTAAGAATAAAATTCAAAATTTATTAATGAGCCAACGATAATCAAATCAAGGTCTTGTTCTAATTCATCAAACCATTATTGAAATAAACTTTAAGACCAAGTAATAGTCTAATTAAGAATGAGGCATTATGCCTTCACAACTGTTCTTGGAAAATAAAGTAAATAAAGCAGATCAGTCAAAATCTGGGGCATCGGTTGACTGAGCAAGTTCCTTGTTGCCATTAAAGTCTGCAATTGTGAGGTTGACGTCTGGGTCATGGCCTCCTTCTTCCATATAGTGAGCCTCTTGTTCTTTAGACTCCCTATACCTCTTGTAATTGGCTGCTACTCTGTTGCTTGCTTGGCAGTTCTTGTACCAATGCCCAATGACTCCACACCTATAGCATGATTCATTGCCAACTCTATTATGTTTGACTAAAGGGTTCTTAGGTGCCCTTTGCACCTTGTTTCCATGACCACTAGGGCCAGCGCCACCATCTCTGCGCCATACATTGGGAGGCCCTCCACGGCCCATATCATGACCCCCATGTCCCTTGCCACGTGGTGCATTGTTGCCACGTGGGTAGGTGTAATACCCCGAAAAATTCAAATTAAATTCCATGGATTTTTATAATTGATTTCGCGGTATTAGGAGCGAGTACGAAGCTTGGAGAAGTTGTGGAAGTAGTTCGAACGATTTTATTTTCGAAATCGAACGTTATTTAGGGCGGTCTCAAAAAGTGACTTTTTATACGTACCGAATTTGGGAAAACTTCCTTCATGAAAGTTGTAGAGCTCGTCGATACGATTGCGTGCATATATGGAACGCAATATTCGGAGTTCGTATGATTAAGTTATGAATATTTGAAATTTGGGAATTTCCTATAAATATCGAAAAAAATCCGGAAATTTTCATTTGAGGACGAAACTTTTATTTTCGTTGCTGAACAGTCCCTCAGCATCTCCGTTCTCTCTCTTCAGTTTCTCTTCAGAACCCTCGGGTCCCGACTGACCCGACCCGGCCGAACGGCCGCCCTCCGGCCTCCTTCGGCCCCTGACCCGGACTCCCCTGGGATCGCCGCCCCACGACGAGCCTCCCTATGGTGTCGCCTTGCCTCGCCGCTGCTCCGAAAGCTGGATCGAAGCCCCTCCGAACCTAAGTTTCGACCCGATCGGATCTTGGTCGTGCCGGCGTTGCATGGGCCGATCCTCTCGGTTTTGGGTTGTTCTCCTCCCCCTGATCATCCTCATATCCTCCTTGATTGACGATTTTGAGTGTGGAGTGAAAGATCACGAGTTGAAGATTTCGACGTCCCTGATTCAATCTGGAATCTGATCAGACGCACCAGATTAATCCAAACTTCAAAGCTTGATCTAGGACTATCTAGGCCGAACCGGACTTAGCTCCAGGTATGAAAGTTGATCTCCCTTTCATTTTGAAGAAGTTTGTAGTTGACGACTTTTGCATCGGAGGTGGTTGACCGCCGTGTTGACCACCCACTGACCACCGCTTGTGGCGGCGCGTCGGACCTTTTTTTGAGTTTATATTATCTGGACGATGATCTACGCATCCATATGAGCGTTTTGATATATTACAAGGTTATTTTAGAAAAAGTTGATAAATAGTGGATTTACGTTTTAACGTTTTAATGTTTTATCTTCGGTTTACGATCTGTGAAGATCAGACCATCGGTTTTACTTCAAATTTTAATATGTTGATCGTATGACTGTCCCGGTGACTTTGTGAGGTCACGGGCGAAGATCCGACCGTTGGATCTTCGTATAATTGTAAAATACTGATTCGGAAGGCGATTTGTGAGAATCTGACCGTCGGATTTTCGTATAATTTTGTGGAGATGTTTATAAGGACGATTCAGGAAGATCCGACCGTTGGATCTTCGTGATAATTTGGAGGATGATCCTAAGGGCGATCCGTGAGGATCCGACCGTTGGATCGTCTTTATTTTAGAATCCGACCGTTGGATCGTCTTTATTTTAGAATCTGACCATTGGATCGTCGTTTAAGTTTATTTCTTGTTTCGTTTACTAAGCAAAGACCATACTTGATTAGGTACTTGACGGTTTGAGTTGACGAGCGTTTGGAATATCGTTATATTTGACTTTTTAAGAATACGCAGCTGGATTAGAGGTGAGTAAACCTCACGTGATTCATATTACGAACCCAATAAATTTAATTACTTTATTTTTGTCGTAATTGTGTGAAAATATTTGTGGAATAAATATTTGTTTTAAATCATATGGACTTGATCTACTACGGTCCATAGGTAAGTAAAATGATTTTATTATACAAATGAATTTCACGGTTTTTATACTTGAACTATAGTTGTTATTAGTGGTCATTCCTGAGCGGATGATTACGTATACATATATTTACGTGAAATATATATGTTAATTGGCGTGTGATTGGTATGATGAAATGATTGAGAATTGATTGGATATTATTCAAGCTATTAATCTTCCATTTAATTGTTGAATAATGAAATGTTGATCATATGATGTGAAAGCTATTTTATATGGCCAATTGTGAATATGTGGAAATTATTTTAAGAAGTAAAGATTTGTTTTGAAATAATATGTCTCTTTATATGGGTGTACATATACATTTATACAATCTAAAACTTATAAAGATTGTATGTTGTGAATTTGATTATGTCTGAAAAATATAATTATGAAGCCGGGTGATTACAACAACCCCGTGCTTAAGTGAATTACTGGTAAATGTGCTTCGTGGTGCTTCGTGGTTATGCTTCGTGGTTGTGCTTCGTGGTTGTGCTTCGTGGTTATGCTTCGTGGTTGTTAAGCTGTGGGCCCTAGTCCCTTCAGATAGTGCACTATTATACTCTTAGGAAGGGTGCTTACTTTGAGTATACATGCCTTGGTGGTGGCCTTGGTATGCTGCGGCTTACCCGTGCTTTGGGATTATGGCCCTAGCACGTGGATTTATGATTTGATACCAGTCAACCTGGTTTTCCCGTGTTTTGGTATTATGGACCCTAACACGTGGATTTATGATCTGATACCAGTTAATCTGAAAATTCACTTAAAAGACTTATGTTATGTTGATCAAATATCTATCTATGATATATTTTGAATATGTGAAGGTGTTATGTGAAATTGATCAAATATCTATCCATGATATATTTTGAATATGTGAGGGTGTTAGTGAAATTGATCAAATATCTATCTATGATATATTTTGAAAATGTGAAGGTGTTATGTGAAATTGATCAAATATCTATCCATGATATATTTTGAATATGTGAAGGTGTTGGTAAAAAGGAAAATCAAGCATGTATTGCTTTAATGTTATTTCACATATTAATGTTACAATATTTGCTGGTTGAGTTTTAAAAGAGAGTATCTTGTGAATGTGTTGATTGTTACAATACTTTTATGTTTATGTGATTTTTGGAGATTACCTTGTGAATGTGTTGATTGTTCATTTGAATTATAAGATTTGTAATTAAATAAATCAACAGTTCTTTCTTGTTTACTCACGAGCTTTGCAAAAAGCTTACCGGGTTTGGTGTTGTTGCAATCCCGGTACACTATTCAAATTGTGTAGCGGGTAATCTCACAGGTCAGGAGAATCAGGGCAATGATCGTGCAGTTTAGAGAATTAGTATTAGATTTACAACATTTGTTTTGTGAGGAGAATTATACTCATTGAGTTTTACAATTTGATTTGGTGAGAGTGTGCTGTAATAAGTAGCTTGAGGATTTGATTTATGTAATATCAAGAGGTGTAACTAGTGGTTGTTTCTGAGAGAAAAATTCAGAACGTTATTTGTATTGTTATTAGTCATGTTCCGGATTTGAATCCTTATTTCAAAATTCGGGGTGTGACAGTAGGGATCATCATGTCCAATCCCCTTTGCATTGGGATTCTTTCCACCGTTCATTTTGACATAATTAGCCTCAGGAATTTTCTTTGTTCCAACAGGCCTGGCATTGTTGTTTAACAGAACCTCATTATGCCGCTCAGCCACTTGCATTGGGTTGATCAGCTTATTGAAGGTTGTGATTCTTTTGTTATCATACTCCAGCCTATACTGGTTCGCTAGTATAATTGCTGAAGTAGGAAAAGTGGAAATAGTCTTTTGGATCATATCATCTTTTGTGAGTTCCTTTCCACAGAAATTTAGACGTGCTTTTAGACACAACATATCCTTGTTGAAGTCATTTACCCTTTTATAGTCAAGTAAGCGGATTTCATTCCACTGAACGGTCAGTTCTGGGAGCAAGGTGTCATGAATGTTCTCAAAACGTCCTTTAAGGGCATCCCACAGTTCTTTGGGTGTCTTCAACTGAAGGTATTCCCAGCGTAGGCTAGGATCAATATGTCGCCTCAAAAACATTAAGGCATTTGCTTTCACCTTATCAGACGGTCCATCGTCTTTGGTGTCAGTGGAGTTTTGATGGTGGCAGTGTAGTCTCTTGCCACAAAGGCAGTTTCTACATCGGAAACCCAACGGTGGTACTCAAGTCCGTCTGAGTCCAAAATGTCAAATTCAGGTCGAGTTGGATCAGCCATCTATATAAACAATAGAGAAGAAATAAATTATGCAGTCATAAAGACATCCACGTGAAATATTTTCCAAACATTTGAATTAGATTTCAAGACCAAGATTCGTAATGGTCACATTTTTTTTTTCAATGCTATGTGAAAATACTTTATCACAGTAAGTGGGTGTATAATGAGCATGAATTTTCATTTTCATGGCCAAACGGTATTGATATGTTGCATTAAAAATAATCATAGCACGTAATAAATAATAAAAAACATAGCATATATTAAAATAAATTAAATGGCATGCTCAAATTTCACAAATGTATACCAAAATATATGTTACATATAATAATAACAATAATATATCATGCATAAAATAAAAAAAATCGATAGCATAATATAAAGGCATGCTTAGGAATAATTTATACAAGGATAAATAAATAAATAAAACATTCTCAAAATTTCATAAATAAACCATAAGCAATGAAATATATAATCATGCTTAAAGGTAATTATATAAAACATAAATAACAAGGCATGCTTAAAATGATCAAAATTATCTAATTAAACATGCTTAATAACAAAATATAATAAAGGTATAAACAATAAGATATAAAGCATGCTTAAAAATAGAAAATATAAATAAAATTCACATGCTTTAGATTCCACGAATATATATCACATATATAACAAGCAATAAAATAGCATGCTCAAAAATAAAAAAATAAAAATTCTAATTATAAATAATTAAATATACCATAGTATGAAAATAAAAGAGAACATACTTGGTTTCGAGAAAAATAATCCTAACGCACGCGCGTGTTGATGTAGGCGTGAGTAGCGATGTTTTTGGACTTGAGAAAAACTGGGCCGCTTCCTCTTTTTCAGTAATGGGCCTTGTTTTTTTTTTCTTTTTTTTTCTGGGCTGCAAGCCTAATTTTTCTTTTTTTTTGTCTGGGCCGCACCTCTCTTTTTTTTTCTGGGCCTCAGGCCTGCTTTTTTTTTTTCTTTTAGGCTGCAGGGCCTGTTTCTTTTTTTTTCTTTGTTTCTGGGCCGCACAATTTTTTCTTTTCTGGGCCTGCAGATTTTTTTTTTGGATTGATTGAGCCGGGTCCTTTTCTTTGGGCCGGGTCACACCGTTTATTTTTTTTTTCTCTTCTTCACGTCTTCTTCCTCCTTCTGCTCTGCCTCACTTCTGGTTTGCAGAACTGTAACAGAGTAGCTGACGCAGGTGCTGGGATCCGGCGGTGGAGGCCAAGTGCTGGGTTGTGCGCGGGTGAGGCCGGTTCGGCTGGGCAGCGATGGGCTAGGCTGTGCGGAGGAGCAGCGAGGTGGTCTGCCGGTGTTGCGCTGCTGCAAGGCGTTGGGATGCAGGGTACTTGCTGGGCTGTGTGGGCTCCGGCGGTGCAGGGCGGGAGGCGGGCCTCTGGTCGGCTGGAAGAATGATCTGGTTAGTGAGGTGGCGGCTTGGGTGTGCAAGTGATCTGCAGGGCGGATCGATGTGGGATCGAGGTGATGCAGCTGTGTCTGGGATCTGCTGTAGAAGGCAGGGCAGGGGTGGGCTACGCGGGGCGATGTGCTCGGGGTAGTGGGCTGGTGCGCTGGGCGAAGGATCTGGAGGTGAGGCCGGTCTGGATGCAGCCGGTCTTGGAAGGAAATTTTTTTTTTTTTTTTTTTTTTGAGAATTGTTGTTGTTTGTGGCGGCAGAAAAAGAAGAAAAAAAATGTTTTTTTTTTCTAGGGTTTTGATTTGTTTTTTGACGGAAATAAACTAGAAAACTAGACTTTTTTTCTTGGCTATTGGCTCTGAGTGTGCTGATAACGTGTAAAAGTAAATGGAGATTGGAATTGGTCTACTCATTTCATTTCATAACCCCTTTATATAGGGAGAGAATTACAATGGAAAGAACAATTACAATGATGACATTAACTACTGATTGGTTCGTAATCCATGCTGATTGATGTTAATCGGTAATTGCTTGATTCCCTCTCCGTCAATCACTTTGACGAAGGCACACAATATGTTTTTCCTTTAACACAAACGAGTTAATGTTTTATTATTATTATTTTTTTAATAATGTATTCTTCTCCGTTAAGAGGTATTCATTTATACTTCTCAAAAAAAGAAAAGAAAAAAGAGGTATTCATTTATAGAGATACCAGTAATAATAAGAAATCCTAATTACACTAACACAAGTCAACTATACACATACAATGGAGAAGAAATCATATACTCATACTATCTAATTATGAAACATGCTATTCCTCTTTTCTTTTTCTTTTTTTGAAAGGGGGCTGGTGACTTGGTGCGGCTGCCCTCAAGTCTTGATTAATGAAACTGCAGAATACAGGGGGGGACATAGAGCCTTAACCCCAGATTACAATAAGCATCAAGAGAATATCCTGAAATAATACCAGGAGTCTCCACAAAATCTATGTATTCTAACATGCACCAATTAGCAAAGATGCACGACTGACTACTCTATTTGCTTTAACAAAGCGGTAACATAACGGAAAGATAACTCTATAATGAAGAAGCATCATTGCAAATAACATAGCTTTCCTACTATGTTGGCACACGAAAACAAATCCAGCGACACTCCATTTCATCCTGCTACTAGGAAGTTGCGTCAATTTGATCAAGTAAATAGCTCGCCGCCTCGCTAGGCTAGACAAGGCACATTGAGTGCACATACTGAGACCAAGCCCACGTCGCCTTACCATATGGTTACAGGGACTTATTGCCGGTATAAAGTTACGTCTAATTAAATATAAAAAACAATAAAACATAAAATAAAAATAGTTTGAGACCTGAGCCCAAACCCAGGCCCAGGCCCAAAAACCTCCCAGCCCAAGCCGAGATCACAGGCTGCCCGTGTCACCATGCCGCCATCTCGCATTCGTAGCCCCCGTCGCACCCAGCAGGCGCCGATCGTCCCTCCATCCGTCCTTCATCCCCATCACGTCGGCAAGAATCACCTCCCTTCCCAACCCTCACCACCTCTTTCCACACAGGGGCTCCAAACCAGATCCAAGCATGCCCAAACCAGATCGGAACAAATCGATCCGATCTCACCACTTCAGATCCCCTCCTCGCCGCCACCGACTCGTCACCACCAGCCAACCTCCCTTCCCACCGTCTGCACTCCAATCTTGGGGAGATCAACACCCACCAGCCACCATCCCACTGTTTGTACTCCAACCGGACTGAGCCTCCCCGCGATATGGACAGCATCACCAACACCATGCAGCCTTCCCTCTGATTGGGATTATTCAAGGGACATCCACTACCGGACACTAGGTCCACTATAACCCGTCCGAAGACGACGCCAGGAGAGTGTACCGCCGGACGAGAATCGGTTTTCTTTATCGACTGCAGAGGCGGCACTCTCTAGGTCTTTCTTTTTGCTATTCCTCTTATTATCGAAGAAATTTTGTGCCCGTGCGCTAGGTCAGACTTGCGTCGACAAACGAATGCATTCATCATGCGTCGACAACTTGCATCGACAAACCACGCAGTTGCAATTCAGTCGGATTCATTAATTTATATATAAAAGTAATTACTATACACGCTGTAGAGGAATTGAAGACCTGCTTAGCAGTTTCTGGTTGACTTGCTTTTCCATAAAAGACTTTACTTGCAGCCACTATATATATATATATATATATATATATATATATATATATATAGGAGAGGAATTTTCAAAGAAGATTGCTTGATTTGCATTCAGTTAATTGCCAACTTAATATGAACCGAGACAGCCAAAAATACCACTAAAATGGGGAAGAAATATACAAGAAGGTGAAGCTAGCTCGCTGAGTCGAAAGGCAAAGTAAAGCTGTGTGGGATTCTTGAAATGTCACTACGTAATTACTCAGAGCCTTATTGCCGACGTCAAACAGTCTAGAATACAACAATTGAACAGGTCTTTCATTCTAAATCTTCAATTATGAAAAATGAAGTAGATCCAGTGTGAAAATTACCTCCCAAATTCATAGAAGATGTAGCAGTACTCTTTTCTTTATTAGCTCAAGGCCTTAAACACACGGTTACATAACAAGTACTAGATGTAGTAAATTCACACAATGACCTGGAAATTTCTTCATTCACTGTAATATCTACAAGACTTCACAGGCAATATATGACAATTAAAAAACAGAGGAGATATCTGAAGCATAAAACAATATGTCAACACGTGATTAATAACTTAAAACCTTCTTAGCCAAGAAGTTTGTCCCTAATAGACTGCAATTTAGCTGCAACGTCAATGATATCCCTTTAACTTGTTGGGGAGTAGGTAGAACACGCAATCCCAATTCCAAATATCAAAGTCAGCACTCTTCGATTTTCCGTGCTTTCACACTCTATCAATTGGTAGTGAGCTTCATCAACATTCTCGGTGCCTTGAAGAGCAAGTGATTTTGAAATCTTCGAAACATGTTTGGGGAGAGCTGTTGATTACACGCATTTCTATGCATGTAATTGTATCTAAAACACTATAAATAAGTTAATCCTCAAGACAATTATTATGTAATTAATCCAATTTTATTTAATTTGTAGGTGATAAGCGGAATTGCGGAAATCAAGATAAAATGGTGTAAAGTGGAGTGAATTGGAGTTTCTGACAAAAAGACGAAATAGTAAAGCTTGGTCAACCGTGGTCATCGCCATTAGGGAGTGGAATCCAATTGTCTTCGATAATATACGCGAAAGTGCATTGAGAAGAAAGAAAGGAGAAGAAAGAAAAAATAGAAGATGAAACAACAAAAGAAGAGGAAAGAAAAAAAAAATTAAAGTAATTGAGTTTGCTGACGTCATCATGACGTCAGCATCAGAAAGCCTTCCCCCACCCCTCTCACTCCCATGTGCACCCTTCATTTATTTCCTTCCCTTTTTCATTTCATTTTTTCTCTTTTTCCTTTCCTTCCTATCATGTTTTGACACGTCACCTCCATCTTTCTTCTTGCAACCCTACACCACCGAGAGCCCCATATATTGATTCTAATTATCCTCTTCTTCAAGGAGGGAGCCGCACACCCCAGACCCGAAAATCCTCTCTCTTTTCCAGCAGACCCCAATCCTCTCCCCAGATTGATTTTTTTTTCTTTCTTCTCAACAGCCGCACCTATCCCCTTTTCTCTCTAAACCAACCACCCATATTCATCTCTTCCTCTAGCACCGAACCACCCACCTCCAACCCATTTTCTATATTTTTTTCACTATTCCACCACAAAGCTTCATCAATTCCACAAGATTCAAAGGGGAGCCCAAGCATCAAGAGCTTCATAAACATCAAATTTGGGTAAAAGTGGGAGCCATATATCAAGGCTAGCCATAATTGCTCTATAGCAATTTGTGGCTTGTTCTTGTTACTCTCTCTCTATTTCTCTTCACTTTTTTCTCCCTTTCAATTATGTATTTTGATGTTAGTTTGGTGATGGGTAATGAGTATTTTTGTTGTTGGGGGCTAGGGTTGTGTGCCCTAGTCCAAATCTTGTGTAAAAGATGTTTATTTTAATGTCATGATGCAATTTTCATATGATGGATGCTTATATCTATTTTTGTTGGGTTAAAATGCATGTCTAGGAGCCTAGTCAACTCTAGGGTGTGTATTTTGAGCATGTCTAGGATGTAGTTAGAGGCTTGACCATCTCTGATTCCTAAGCTAGAAACCTTCAATTTCGTATTCGAGGGGTTATAAGCATGGTAATTTACACCCGTTGCGTGAATGCTCGGGCGGGTCGCTTAGTAGTCTAATTCCTCGATCTTTATGCCTCTTGATGTGAATTAGAGACCCTTGAACCGGCTCTAATTCATGCCAAGTGAGTTCCTACGACCCTTGAACCGGAGTAGGAATATCATGAAAGGGAATTTTGGTCCTTAAGCCTTGAACCGCCTTGGATACGACTACCGCCAAAGTCGGAAATTTGCATCTATATTAGATTAGATTCCGATCCATGAGATTTGGGTGAAGGAACCTCCCTAGCACCCGACATTCCCATTATATTGTTCACACTTTTCTAGTTTAATTTCCTTGCATTTTTATTAATCGCTTTACATTTTATTACTTGTTGTTAAGTTCAAGTCCACTCTCAAACATTAAATCCATCGACTCATTTGTGTATACCCATCTTGAGGCTACAAGTTAGTGGCTTTAAATAGGCTTGGTGTGAGCTAAGCCGAGCATTGCCAAGGCTTGGTGCCTTGATTGTTTATAGTCTTATTTTAATTTTAATTTTTCTTGTGTGCTTTTAGTATCCTACGGCCAATTATCTTGGTTAGGTCCAACACGTAATCCCCGAGGTACTATAAACTAAGGTCCAATTACTTCCCTTACTTGACAACGATTCGTACGCTTGCGAAGAGTTTATGAACCAAGTCAATGGCACCGTTGCCGGGGATTAGGGTCTTCGGATCTTAATCCCTTGGTAATTTGCATTTTGGGTCACTTTTAGCATACTTTTATTTTTATTTTTATCTTTATCTCTTGTTTCTTTGTTTAGTTGTTATTTATTTTATTTTATTTTATTTTATTTTCATTTCTTCGGTTAGTTTAGTCAAATTTAGTACAACTTGTGTTTCATTCTCTTTTTACCCCTCTAATTACTTGTCAATTTTTCATGAGTTGAATTGGTGCTTATCTTGCTTATATTTTTGTTATTGAGATACTCGATTTCTTATTGATCCTTTGTAGGTATATGAGTGACACTGTACTACCTATCAATTTGAGAAGTGGTTGTGTTTTGCAAAGACTACCTAGAGGAAGACCAACAAGGAGAGTTAGGAGACCAAGACATCGCTCACAAGCACCTTCTAGGTCTCCTATTCGAGTAGTAGATATGGCCAACGAGCATCAAGTACTACAAGATGAGGAAGAGATTCCATTGAGCCATTATTCATGTCCTAGTATTGTGAATGCTCCATCTTGCATTGTGCTTCCTCCGGCAAATGCCAACTTTGAGATCAAGCCTAACATGTTGTCTATTCTACCTACTTTCCATGGCATGACTAGTGGGAGGCCATATGATCATATAATTGAGTTTGATGCCATATGTTCCACTATGCACTTGGGAGGATTAACCTTGGAGGGTTTGAAGCTTCGATTATTCCCATTTTCTTTAAAAGATCAAGCACGCACATGGTTTCATAGGCTCAAGCCAAGATCCATTCTCTCTTGGGCCGATATGCAAAGAGTCTTCTTGAATACTTATTATCCACATCATCGGACTACTTATATGCGGGATAGCTTGACCAAGTTCTTTCAAGAGGATAATAAGACTTTTTATGATGCATGGGAGCGCTTCAAGGATATTGAGTTGGGTTGCCCTCATCATGGACTCACCAAGTGGTTTCTTTGCGAATCTTTCTACAATGGGTTGATTATTGATGATAGAAGGAGATTGGACAATGCATCGGGTGGAAATTTTCTTAAGAAAGGTCCTAATGCCGCTTGGGATATTTGTGAGGAAGTGGCTACCCAATCCGGTCAATGGGATAATCATCAGAGGAGAAGAGGAGGTAGAGATGACCACAATACTTCTAGAGGTCGTGATTCACATGCATATGGTACTAGAGGTCGTGATGATCTTATGGAGTCTAGAGGCCGAGTTGATATGGAGCCTCGTGGTAGAGGTTTATATGATGTTTCTCATGTTTCTAGAGATGATGGAGCTATGAGTTCTAAGCTTGAGAGGCTTGAAGCAAAGATTGACAAGAAATTTGAGATGCTTCTTCAAGCACAAAAGGGTAGTGAATTTGTTGAGGAGCAAGTTAGAGCTATTAATTCATATCAAAGGCCACCGAGAAATTATCCTTATTCTACTACATATAATCTGGGTTGGCGTAACCACCCAAATTTCTCATGGAAGGATGATGGAGGGTCCTCTAATGCACACCAAGGTGGTTCTCATTCATATGGAGGGAATCAAGGCCTTAATTCTTCATCTTTTGGTCCTCACGGTCATGGAAACACACAATTTGGTGGACAAAATTATTATGGGCAGCAAGCATCTAGTCACAATTCTCAAGGCCAAGGGCCAACTTTTGGTGCTACACATGCTTATGGAGGAGCCCCACATGATACTCAAGGGTTTGGTCAAAGTTCCCATTCATTTGGAGGTGCCAATCCTACACAAAATGCTCCTCCCGAATTTCAAAATAGGCAAGCACCACAACCGGAACCAAAGAAGTCTCATATGGATGATATATTGGCCACCCTAGCTCAAAGTCATACTTCTCTTACACAAAGCCAAGCAAAGACCGATCAAACTCTTAGTATTCTCACTCAAGGTCAAAGTTCACTTGCACAATGTGTGGGAAAGTTGGAGGTTCAATTGGGTCAAATGGAAAAAGAGCTTGAAGCACGTCCACAAGGAGCCCTACCTTCACAACCGGAGCCAAACCCAAGAGGAAAAGTCCATGAATGCAATGCCATCACCACTCTACGTTCGGGAAAGGTATATAACAATCATGTTTACATGCCCTCATCGTCTAGTTTACATTCAAATCCTTTATTTGTGCATGATGATGATTTGCACTCATATGGGGCCAAGAGAGAAGAAAATGTACCTCTTGGCCATGTTGTTGATGATCCATTGCATACACATCATGATTCTTTTTATTATAAGGAGGATGGGACCGGAAGGGAAGAAAATGTACCTTCCGGTAAATATGGAGTGGGTGATGTGACTTTGAAAACCAAAGGAAGAAATAAGGGGGTGGATAAGGTAGCCGGAGGAGAAGAAAATGTACCTTCCGGAGGAGCAATTCTTGATAGTGGTTATGGTTTCTTGTCATTTGAGAATGATGCGAGAAAATATGGTTTTATTGATAGTGGCAAGGAAAGAGCTCTATTGAGAAAGAACACTTCTAGGGATGAGGATATCTCGGCCTCAAGATTAGATGGTGAGGCCATGAAGGCTAGGGACCCATCTAAGGCTGATGACACCTCTAGGAAAGTTCTTGATGACATTAGACCCACTCATGATTTTGAGCAGTCTACTTCTACCAAAAAACAGGGGAGAAATAAGGAGGAAGGCCTACATGTGCATGGTAGCTCTAGGGATACGAGTGGTCCGATATACTCATCACTAGGCGAGGCCTTGAGGGCTAAGAACCCTAGTGGGACCGTGACTACCCTTAGGGGCACCACTGGGAGTCTCACCTTTGATCAACCTCTTGATTTGAGCACACCAGAACCTCAACTTCCTTACCCTAATGTGCCAAGAAAGGAAAATATGAAGAAGGGTGGGAAGAAAAAGAAGGTTGGTTTGATGTCCGAAGTGCATGATATTTTGAAGAAGGTCAATGTCAATATTCCTTTAATTGAGCTCATTAGACAAATACCAGTTTATGCAAAATTTCTAAAGGACTTGTGCACCCATAAGAGGAAGATAAAGAATGATGAGCGGTTTGAAATTTGTGAGGAGGTTAGTGCTATCTTGCAAAGACGGATTCCCCCAAAACTCAAGGATCCGGGGAGTTTTAATATCTCTTGCACTATTGGTGAGAAAGTCTTTGATAGAGCGTTGATGGACCTTGGTTTAAGTGTTAACATTATTTCTTTTGAGATTTTTCGAAAACTTGACCTTGGGCCTATTAAAGCTACTCCTATATATTTGCAACTTGCGGACCAGAGCATCATTAGAGCCATAGGAGTTATTGAAGATGTGTTAATCAAAGTTGACAAGTTCTACTTACCGGCGGATTTGGTGGTATTGGATATGGATGATGGAGCTCATTGTGACAAGGAGATACCTATCATTCTTGGTAGACCTTTTATGGCGACTGCAGGAATCAAAATTAATGTTCAAAAGGGCACTATCAAAATGAAGGTGTTGGGCGAAAAAGTATTACTCAAGAGTCTTGAACCCATTTATCCTCCGGAGGTGGTAAAAAGTGTGCTTTCTATTAACTTGGTCAAGGGCAATGAAGCAAAGAGAGATAGAATTCTTGGCTCATTGAACCAAGTCCCACACTACAACCGAGAGCCATTGGTCTCTAATTCTTCCTCTCCTTGCCAAGTGTTTGCAATTTCTACTCTTGATGAGATAAATGTGAATGAGGATCTCACATTGAGTGAGGAGCAAAAGAATCAAATCAAGACAATAGAGGAGATTTGTGGATTGAAAAAGAAGAAGAAGAAATGGTATCTTGAGTGGAACACTCCAGTGAACATCAAGTTTCTTGCATCATCTTGTGGAGGTTCTAGTTCGACTAAGGCTTGTGTGGGTGGTGGTGGAAAGAAAGAGCCACCTTGAAGAGACTAAGTTCTATAGACCGGCTTGGGGTCTTTAAAAACAAGCGCTTTTAGGGAGGCAACCCTAGGTAGTTTTGAAATTTTCTTGTTTATTTTGCATCAATAAGGCTATTCAGCCATCTTTTTGGGAGGATGAGAGGTGTTCGGAGTTGGAAGTGTGAAGAAAGAATGAATGTGATAGTGAGCAGTTTCTGTCCTCAAAATTCAGTTGAATTTGGGTGACTATAGCTTCCATTATACATGCTATTTTGTGCTAAAATTTCTGGAGCTATTCTTTTATATGTATACTATCTTGTGCCAAAATTTGAACCACTTTCAGTCACTGGAGCTCTATTTATTTAATGGTCAATGCATGAAGTTCAGAACAGAGACAGCTACTGTAGAGTGAGTTTGGGAAGCTACACCTTCTACATCCCAAGTAACTTGGAGCTAAAAATTTTCAGAGATGTGTCTTCATATGTCTTCTATATACAGGAGAAACAGTTTTTAATTTGAACCTTCCTAGCTTCAGATATAGAGTTCCAAGTAACAGAGGTTAGAAACAGGGCACAGCAGAAACTGCAGAACAGATCAGTGAGTTTGGAGGCCAACGATTTTTGACTCATGACAGATTTTCAAGTGAAATTTTACTGTATGTATTTTCATGAGTCTACTTTCATTTCCAGTTGGTCTCACCCTCTTTGCACCTCTAGAGCTTCAGATATTACAGTTTTGGTGACTGAGGGTCAGCAGAAGTCTTCATGACAGATTGGCAATTTTGACCAGCTTTCGTTTCCATCTAAGTTGGAGATAGATGGCTTACTTTATATGGATAGAAAGCTCTCTGAGTCTACTTTCTATTCCGAGTGGTCTTGCTTCTTTGTATCTTTCTGAGTATGAGATATGGGCATGTGAAGACAGAAAGGTCATTGCTGGAAGTTCTCTGCACTCACTGGTTTTGTTCACTCGGGTTGGTTGGACTTCTTCGCACTTCATTTCATCTTTGGAGGATAATCTATGGCAGTTGTGAGTTATTTTGGTGCGGCAAAGCCTATGATCTTAATGGAGGATCTTGTCCTTATTCTTTGGTGGCTATTTATGACGCATTGCTCTTGGACACTATATATTTTTCAATGGAGTTGATCTTTTCATGAGAACCTAGAGCTATTATGGAGTATACGTAAAGGAAGTCAAGGCCTTGTGCCTTGAGGTTGGTGTCTCATATTAGTCTTCTCCAAGGGTCGTGAGCAATGGAGGTTCTACAAAAGGGGTTTTCCGTAACTTTTCTCAGCATTTAGATTTTCATTTTCATAGTTAATTTTGTGCCTTCGCCTGAACTTTACTCTCATGCCTAAATCCGACACGGATTTTAGCTTTCGAGCTCACTTTACAACATTGAGGACAATGTTGGTTTTAAGTGTGGGGGTGAGGGCTCGGGCGGCCCTATCAAAAAAAAAAAATTAATTAGATTAGCTTTTTGTAATTATATTTTAGTGGTTAATGCATTTTCCAACCCCAATGACGAGCCATGAACTTAACTTGTTATGATTGTGAATAGATTAAGCATGATATAGGACTTTGAATTTATTTTGTAATTGAGTGCATATGTGATTTATGCTTGACTATATGTGTGCACATAGCCTATGTTAGGTTCATTCATCATAATTAGAGAAGCATATAGATTATTCGATTAACTTGCATGCCCTTATTTGTGAGTTTTTGTGCCTATATCTATAGTGTATGCATCATTCATGCACTTTTTCTTTCATGTGTGTACAATTTCATGAGATTGCGTATCTAGAACTTGCTTGAGACCTCTCGAGGCTACTTTTAGCTTGCGAAGGGATAGAAAGGATTGAGGCATTTTAGGTTAATACCACCATGGGCAAAGAAGCATGTGCCCAAAAATATTTACCACTAAATTGCCACTTTGAGCCTATTTATATAGTTAGCCTTTTTGTTCATTCGCACCACAAATCCCTACCTAGTCTAAACACTTTTATCCTACCCTTCCATGGTAGTTGGTGAAGTGATTTGAGAGAATGACTTTATGTTTGAGTGCTTCAAAAGAAAGAAAAAGTCAAAAGTGTGAGGTTACAAAAGAATAAGTGTGGGGGTGAGTGATTTGTATAGAAAAGAAAGTTCTCAAAAAAAAAAAAAAAAGAGAAGAAAGTTTGTGAAAATAGAAAGAAAGTTCAAGGAAAAGAAAAGTAGAAGAAAAAAATAATAATAGAAAGAAAAAAAGTAAGTTATGTGATGAAAAGAAAAGAAAAAAAAAAGGAAGAAAAAAAAGTATTACGTAGCATAATGTGGGTTGTACATTGGGATTAGAGTGAGTGAGTTAGCATATGAATGCAAGGTCATATATCTCTACAAGAGAGAGTTGCTTCACCGATTTCTATAGACTTTGTATTTCGTTATCCTTCATTTCTATGAGCCACTTGCCCTTAGCCCTATTACAACTAAATAAAAGACCTCTTGATCTTGAAAGTTGTGGGCTACCCAGCGGAGTTGAGATCGAAGAGCAAGCATATGGCGGCGTGTGTTGTGAAATTGCTTTTGAGTGAAACACATGTAACCCTTAAACACTTGAGCGGTAATATTTAGTGAACCTATGTGAGTTTAGTGGGTTATGTTGGGTCTTCTATATGCCTATTTGATTGTGGTGGATTGATTTGACACATGGTCAACACATGCATATACTTGAGCATTTCTTACATGTGCATCTTAATTGCCTTACAAATTTATAATTTCTATGTCATGCTTTGTTAACTTCATGGTCATGTACATAATTAGTTCTCTGAGGGTTATGGTTGGAAAGGTTAATACTAAACTTCCTTTATGTTTATGAGTTAGTAGATTTTCGGATTATGTTTCATTTAGTTTGCTTGAGGACAAGCAAAGTTCAGGTGTGGGGGTGTGATTACATGCATTTCTATGCATGTAATTGTATCTAAAACACTATAAATAAGTTAATCCTCAAGACAATTATTATGTAATTAATCCACTTTTATTTAATTTGTAGGTGATAAGCGGAATTGCGGAAATCAAGATAAAATGGTGTAAAAGTGGAGTAAATTGGAGTTTCCGACAAAAAGACGAAAAAGTAAAGCTTGGTCAACCGTGATCATCGCTATTAGGGAGTGGAATCCAATTGTCTCCGATAATATACGCGAAAGTGCATTGAGAAGAAAGAAAGGAGAAGAAAGAAAAAATAGAAGATGAAACAACAAAAGAAAAGGAAAGAATTTTTTTTTTAAAATAATTGAGTTTGCTGACATCATGATGACGTCAGCATCAGAAATCCTTCCCCACCCCTCTCTCCCACGTGCACCCTTCATTTATTTCCTTCCCTTTTTCATTTCATTTTTTTCTCTTTTTCCTTTCCTTCCTATCATGTTTTGACACATGTCACCTCCAACTTTCTTCTTGCAGCCCTACACCACCGAGAGCCCCATATATTGATTCTAATTATCCTCTTCTTCAAGGAGGGAGCCGCACACCCCAGACCCAAAAATCCTCTCTCTTTTCCAGCAGACCCCAATCCTCTCCCCAGATCCATTTTTTTTCTTTCTTCTCAACAGCCGCACCTATCCCCTTTTCTCTCTAAACCAACCACCCATATTCATGTCTTCCTCTAACACCGAACCACCCACCTCCAACCCATTTTCAATATTTTTTTCACTATTCCACCACAAAGCTTCATCAATTCCACAAGATTCAAAGAGGAGCCCAAGCATCAAGAGCTTCATAAACATCAAATTTGGGTAAAAGTGGGAGCCATAAATCAAGGTTAGCCATAATTGCTCTATAGCAATTTGTGGCTTGTTCTTGTTACTCTCTACTTCTCTTCACTTTTTTCTCCCTTTCAATTATGTATTTTGATGTTAGTTTGGCGATGGGTAGTGAGTAGTTTTGTTGTTGGGGGCTAGGGTTGTGTGCGCTAGTCCAAATCTTATGTAAAAGATGCTTATTTTAGTGTCATGATGCAATTTTCATATGATGGATGCTTATATCTATTTTCGTTGGGTTAAAATGCATGTCTAGGAGCCTAATCAACTCTAGGGTGTGTATTTTGAGCATGTCTAGGATGGAGTTAGAGGCTTGACCATCTCTAATTCCTAAGCTAGAAACCTTCAATTTCATATTCGAGGGGTTATAAGCATGGTAATTTACACCCGTTGCGTGAATGCTCGGGCGGGTCGCTTAGTAGTCTAATTCCTCGATCTTTACGTCTCTTGATGTGAATTAGAGACCCTTGAACCGGCTCTAATTCATGTCAAGTGAGTTCCTACGACCCTTGAACCGGAGTAGGAATATCATGAAAGGGAATTTCGGTCCTTGAGCCTTGAACCGCCTTAGATACGACTACCGCCAAAGTCGGAAATTTGTATCTACATTAGATTAGATTCCGATACATGAGATTTGGGTGAAGGAACCTCCCTAGCACCCGACATTCCCATTATATTGTTCACACTTTTCTAGTTTAATTTCCTTGCATTTTTATTAATCGCTTTACATTTTATTACTTGTTGTTAAGGTCAAGTCCACTCTCAAACATTAAATCCATCGACTCATTTGTGTATACCCATCTTGAGGCTACAAGTTAGTGGCATTGAATATGCTTGGTGTGAGCTAAGCCGAGCATTGCCAAGGCTTGGTGCCTTGATTGTTTATAGTCTTATTTTAATTTTAATTTTTCTTGTGTGCTTTTAGTATCCTAAGTCCAATTATCTTGGTTAGGTCCAACACCTAATCCCCGATGTACGATAAACTAAGGTCCAATTACTTCCCTTACTTGACAACGATTCGTACGCTTGCGAAGAGTTTATGAACCAAGTCAGCTGTCTTCACATATTTATAAAGATTCAAGCCGTCAATGAACAAGTGATCAGTGGATCTCTTCCCTGTAAACATTTCTAACAAAAGAATGTCAATGATAAAATAATCTAGGGTTCACATCTAAAACAAATTGACAATGAATGAAGTAGCCCAAACCATTATAAACCCATAGTCAATGTCCCATTTTTTTCATGTGAAATCTATATATTCTCAACATGCCCCCGCACTTGTGGTGAATTTTCAAGTCATACCCGTGGACAACTTATATTGGGTGACGTGGAACATGTACACTTGAGATAACTCACTCTAATACCATGCTAAACAGCGACAAGGACCCACCATTGTAACAATACGATCCCAACTTAACCATCAGGGAGGTGTTGAGTTTTAAGACAAAAATCATCGGTATAATTGCGTCAGAGACAGCCACTTATAAGTTATATTTTCTTTGGTCATTTTTCTAATGTGAGATTTTCCTGTCCAACACGCCCCATCACGTGCAACCTAACTCTAGGTTTGCACGTGAAATCAATTAACAAATTCAATTCCTACATTGGAAATTGGGACACAAGTCTCGTATCGGACACTCGGTAACAATCTAGTAGGAATTTTTCCAGTGGCAATATAAGGAACTCCAATTTAGACCCAAACTAATTGGAGACACAATTAGAGGGGAACCCGCTTTGATACCATGATAAAGTCAACGTACAATATCAACAAGACTGCATAGACACCACATGACAATTGAAAAATAAAGCAGTTATTTGAAGCATTAAAGAGTACGTCAACATGTGTAAAAGCCTTTCACAAAATAGTAAAAACTTAAAACCTTCTTAGCCAAGTATATTTTTCCTAATGGACTTCAATTCAGCTGCAACATCATTGATATCCTTTCGGTTTGTTGCGAAGTCTGTAGAACATGCAATTCCAATTCCAAAATATCAAAGCCAAGCACTCTTCAATTTTCTGTGATGTAAGAAGACAAACTCACTACCATAGCGAGGGAAGATCCTTATGGTCAAACTCAAAGCAATATCTTCTCTTTTTGGTGTGACGAACTTCAATTCTCTCATCCTTTTTTTTTTTTTTGAATAAAGGGTTGGTGTAGCTGTCCTCAAGCCTTGATGAATAAAATTGTTGAATACAAGGGGGGACATGAAGCCTAAACCCCTGATTACAATAAGCATCTAGAGTATGTCCCAAAAAAAATATCAAGAACCTCTACAAAGTACATGTATTCTATCAAGCATCAATTAGCAAAGTGTGCTCTACTGACTACTCTATTTGTTTTGACATAGCGATGACACAACAGAAAGATAACTTGATATGTAATCCAATTACAATGTAGCATAATTACCAATTGCACAGCTTTCCCATTATGTTGCCACCAAAATATCAAAGTGATGTAAGATACCCCAGCTAATTGTGGGAAAGAAGACATCTTAATTCATAATATGTGATGTAAGATACTAAAAAAGAAAAAAATTGAGTGTGGATTGTAAAATGGGGAGTGTAATTTCATTCATCTTTCATCGAGATTGAGGGGGTTGATTAAATATTTTTTAGGAAGCATTCAAATTGATGACTAAAAATTTGTTTCAAAATTAGGCATTTAAACTAAACTTTTTCGTTAATAATATTAATTATTCTTATAATCTCATCGTCTCTCAATTCTCTCTCCATACGTTCCTCAAAAAATCCGATTCATGCGGATTCTTCCCCCAACTAAAGAAGAGATCTTGGCGGAATTGCCACATATGAAATTGAGCACAATTTTGCATAGCTCACTTGTTTCTTAAGAAGAGATGGGAAACATGCTCAATTTCATTTGATTGAATAGTTGACCCAGCTTGTTGTTGTTTGAAGAAAACCTCTGCTTCAATTGGTATTTTTTCACGGATGTATTGTAGTGTGTATTTGTTGATATTGTTTAGCTTTTCATCTTAGTCAATTTATTTTCTTATCAAATTGGTTTAGCGTGTACTAGGCTTGCTATTAAGCAAGCTTTATTGATTTGTAATGAGCTGTGGTATTTGGGTAGAGAGTTGGTTGTTTCCCCACCAATTTCTCTACTCTAAAGTGTTGGTAGTCTCTAGCCTTTTCATGACTGTTGATCTAATGCAATCAACTATTAGTTTCAACAAAAAAATAAAAAAAATTGTTTCGATTTAATTTATTTATCAGTTATGTAAGTTTAATAAACATCTTCGCATATAAAAGTGTAACACAAGTCGTATCTCAGTGTTACTTTGAAGAGAAAAATTCAATTACCGTCCCCAAACTATTCTGCCAAGGCCAATTTGATACCCGAACTCTCAAAATTATCAATGTGATACCTAAAGACCTAAATTGGCATCAACGTGATACTTTCGTCCAAAATTTCTGACGGCGTCGTTGGTTTGCTGACGTGGCAAGCACGTGGGTCTAAAAAAAAAGTGAAATGACCCATTTACCCTATTTTTGGAGAAAAATTCAACTACCGTCCCCAAACTATTCTGCCAAGGCCAATTTGATACCCAAACTCTCAAAAGTATCAATGTGATACCCAAAGACCTAAATTGGCATCAACGTGATACTTCCGTTCAAAATTTCTGACGGCGCCGTTTGTTTGCTGATGTGGCAAGCACGTGGGTCCCCAAAAAAAGTGAAATGACCCATTTACCCAAATCGAGCAATTGACAGTGTATGGGAGAAGCCAAAGGTACCAAGTACCAGCTGGCAAGTCTTTTTCTTGATCTAATTGTGCTCAATTGCTATCTGGGTTGGTTTTGCTTTTTTGGTTTATGCTGGGTTTGTTTTTAGTTCTTATATACATGAATTCATGTTATATGTTGCTTTGGCCTTATGATTGTGATTTTGATCGGAGTATTTGGTATATGTTGTTACTGACATGACGACGGCAGTGGAAGAGGAGGATGCTGAGGTTGTGGCGGTGGAGGAGGGGGTTTGATGAATGGAGGTTCTATTAGCGAATGGGTGACGGTCTCTGCGAAGAAAGAAGATGGTTAGTGGAGCTAAGGTTCACCAAAATTTGGTGTGCAGCGAACCAGTTTTCCAGTTGGTTGCCCCGGAAGAGAAAAGCTGCTGAGCGGAGAAGAAGGAAATCGGTTTTGGCGGAGAAGAAGACATGGGTGTCTCTGGGTGCCTAGAGCAGTTTTCTGGGTGAAGAAAGATTTGATTTTTCTTTTGTTAATCGTGTCACACAACTTTCGTTTTGGGTCCGTCTACTGGGAGTTGAATGCGAAGAACATGGATTTGTAGCAGGAATTGGAGAGGATCATGGTAGCGTTGGTGATGGTTTGGGCGGAGGGGAAGGAGATGAGAGAGAGGTGGAGGAGAAAGAAGAAGAAGAGGACTGAGTTTGAAGAAGAAGCAGAAGCCATTTTTCTTTGATTCTTGGGTGGAGGAGAAGGAGTGGAGCTTGCGGTGGTTTGGCTAGAACAAAATCCCAGAAGAAGAAGAACAAGAAGAAAAATGAAAAGAAAAAAAATGCTCCTATCATTTAATAGGATTGATCTAGGTGATTTCACTTAGGTTAATTAGTAAAGGAAAGTAAAATATGGGAAATCATTTGCTTCAAATGTTTCACATGATCGACTTCTTTCTCATGACTTAGATGATCAATTATAGGATTTGAATTGAGTTTAATCATATGGAATTGGTTTTGATCTTTGTTTCTTACATTTCATCCTTGTATATATGTTTTTATATTTTCTTTATTTCATTTAATTTTAATTTTCAATTTTATAAATCTTAAAACCCCCTTATTTGTGTTTACTTGTATATATTTATATTCTTTATTTTATTTTTGTAAATAATACTTTATTATTTTAATTCTTTATTTGTTTACACAATTGTATATATTTATATTCTTTATTTTATTTTTGTAAATAATACCTTTCTTTATTTGTTTACACAATTATAGGTGTACCCTCAATCCTCGGTTAGAACGATCCCTACTTATTCTATACTAACGATGACATTTTACAGGGTTAAATTACGCGCTCATTTTGTATGTGTCAATTTTTGGCGCCGTTGCCAGGGATTGACACTCATTTCGAGCGTATCAATTTTTGGCACCGTTGCCGGGAATTGACACTCATTTTGAGCGTGTCAATTTTTGGCGCCGTTGCCGGGGATTGACACTCATTTCGAGCTTGTCAATTTTTGGCGCCGTTGCCGGGGATTGACGCTCATTTTGTGCTTGTCAGCAAACAGACGACGCCGTTAGAGATTTTTGACAGAAGTATTACTTCGATGTCAAAATACGTCTTTAGGTATCACATTGATACTTTTGAGAGTTCGGGTATCAAATTGGCCTTGGCAGCATAATTTGGGGATGGTAGCTGAAATTTTCTTTTTTTGAGGAATTAACAAAAAAAAAGGTAAAAAGTCAATTTTACCCTTTTTTTGGACCCACATGCTTGCCACGTCAGCAAACAAATGGCGCCGTCAGAAATTTTGGACGGAAGTATCATGTTAATGCCAATTTAGGTCTTTAGGTATCACATTGATACTTTTGAGAGTTCGGGTATCAAATTGGCCTTGGCAGAATAATTTAGGGACGGTAACTGAATTTTTCTCTACTTTGAAATATATTTACTAATAGATTACATGTTTGTTCTGGGTATTGGTGTTTTTTTTTTCCTTTTGTAAAATATTGATATAATTTATTTGGTCTTATGCTATGAAATCTTTATTAGTTTATTTAAAGTGTGGTATTTAAATAATATTTTTTTATGACTTAGTTAAAAATAAATAGCTAAACGTAATGAAATGTCCTGACTCCTGAGCCCTATGAATTTAGTTCGTCTTGGGCCTCCGAATTTCTAGTGCTAAACCTGCATACACAATATATTACATGTACACTTCATTGAGTGATTGAGAGACCAAAGATAAGAATCAATGGGGAAGCCAGAGAGAGTGATTTCAAATTTTCATACGTAATCTAGACTGTTTAAAGACTCAGTGGGGAAGCTAGAGAGAGTGATTTCAAATTTTCAATACAGATGATGATTTTGGTTGTGAAATTGCATGGTTAGTTCCATCTGAGGCATTCATATATAACTAATTATTATATACGAGATCGAGTAATTAAAGAACCTGCTTAGCACTTTCTGGTTGGCTTTCTTTTCCATAGAAGAATTTACTTGCAGGCAATTAAGTTGAATATATAGTCTGGAGAGGAAATTTCAAAGAAGGCTTGACTTGCATTTAGTGGGCAACTTAATTAGATAGAAGTTTACTTGGGGGTTGGGACAACCAAAAGTACCATATGAAATAGGGAAGAAATATACAAGAAGGTGAAGCTAGCTCGCTGTGTCCAGAGGCAAAGTGAAGTTGTGTGTAGAAAGTCACTTCCCTAGTTTGGTAGAGCCGAAGTGCCGGCTTTTTTTTTTATTTTTTTTTTTAGAATTAATGAAAACATTCATTAATAATAAGGGATGAACCCAATGGAAAGAGCCCAAATTACAAATAAACCTAATAATAAAAATTACTATTCAACCCAAATCCACATAAATAGGGCAAAATAGTGTAATCCTAAAAATTAAGTAAAATATCATCTCCTATAAAACAACAGCCGCCGCTGCTCGGAGCCAAAAGGTCGAGAAAAGTGCCATATCGCCAAATTGTATTAGATTACAACAACTGAACAGATCTTTCATTCTAATTAAACCTGCAGTAACGAAAAATGTTCAAAGTAGAGTGTGAAATTTACCTCCCAAATTTATACAATTAAGATGTAGCAGTACTCTTTTCTTTATTAGCTCAATGCCTTAAACACAGTTACATATCAAGTACAAGATGTAGTACGTTCACACAAGAACCAGCAAATTTCTTCATTCACTGTAATATCAACCAAACTTCACAGATAGCATATGACAATTGAAAAACAACGGAGATATTTGAAGGATAAAACAATATGTCAACATGTTTAAAGGCCTTCACATAAGAGTAAAAACTTAAAACCTTCCTAGCCAAGTAGATTTTTCCTAATGGACTTCAATTCAGCTGCAACATTACTGATATCCTTTCGGTTTGTTGGGGAGTCAGTAGAACATGCAATCCCAATTCCAAATATCAAAGTCAAGCCCTCTTCAATTTTCTGTGGTGTAACACTCAATTGTCTATGATCTTCAACGACGCTGGCGGTGCCTTCTTGAAGAGCTAGTGATTTTGAAATCTCTGAAACACATTCAGGGAGAGCTGTCTTCACATAATTATGAAGATTCAAGCCATCACTGAACATGTGATCAGTAGGTCTCTTCCCAGTAAACATTTCTAACAAAAGAATGCCAAAGCTGTAGACATCCCCATATACAGATACCTCACTTCCCATACCATACTCTACAATTCAGAAAGTATCAACAAATATTTGTCACTACATCTATGAATAAATCAAATAGCTCTAATTGAAATATGTAAGAGTAAAACAGGGGAAGAGAAATTTTTGAAGCATATGAGAAAAATTACCTGGTGCAGCATAACCAACCGATCCTCTGATTCCAATGGAGCTTGACTGATTTTCAAGCACATTAGTGGTTGGTGTTGTTAGAAACCTTGATAGCCCAAAGTCAGAAACATGTCCAGTCAGATCACTGTCCAAAAGAACATTACTTGGCTTGAGATCGCAATGAACAATCGGTGTTTCACAATGGTTGTGAAGATAATCCAATGCACTAGCAACATCAATGGCGATGTCGACCCTTTGAACTAGATTTAAACTTTTGGGTGCTTCTGTTAGCTCTTCAGTTCCAGTAGATGGATGCAACCAATCCTCTAAGCTCCCATTGTCCATGAACTCGTAAACAAGAGCCTTAAAATCATTGCCATTGAAATCAATACTTGAGCATGCAGTTAAAATCTTGACCAGATTTCGATGTCTGATGTTTCTTAATGCCTCACATTCGGAGATGAAACTCTTAGAAGCACCCCGATGTAACATGTTAAACACCTTCACAGCAACAATAGTTGCATCATCATCAAGAATTCCTTTGTACACAGACCCAAAAGCGCCAATGCCAATCAAATTAGTTGAGGAGAACCCATTAGTAGCGTTTAGGAGACTAGCATATGAAACTTGCAACATAGAGTTCCCCAAAGTGCTCAATTCAGTTCCTTTCATTTTCTTTCTTGAACAACAAAATAGAATATAGATCACCACAACAATTCCCAAAAGAGTAAACCCGGATACTAAAGAGATCATTATTTTCATTCTACGAGACAATCCTGCTCCTTTAGACTCCTTAGACTTGCACAAAGGAAGTTGAAGATTAGCAGTGACGCTGCAAAGCCCAATGTTTCCCACAACTGAATTGGCACTTACATTCTTAAAAACACCCCCAATTGGTACTGCTCCCCAAAAATCATTGAAGGACAAGTTCAGATTTTGCAAGTTACCAAGGCCCTCTAGGAAATGTGGAATATCTCCTGAAAAATTGTTGCGAGAAAGGTCTAAATCTCGAATCCCTCTCAACTCACTCATAGATGAAGGAATGAGCCCATGGAATAAGTTACCTTGCAAGTGTAAGACTTCTAAACTCTTACAACTGCCGAGGCTAGGAGGAAGTTCTCCAGATAACAAGTTGTCTGAAACATCCAATGCACCTAGATTCTTCAAATTTCCTATCTCCAATGGGAGAGAACCATAAAAGTGATTTTTTGACAAGTTCAAAGAAATTGATAAAAAAGGGAGGCCAATAGGCAGTTGTTGGGGTATTGTGCCATCAATGTTATTTTGAGAAAGATCCAACTCTAGTAACCCCTGGCATTGCCCAAGGCTTAAAGGGATGGTGCCATTAAGATTATTTCTTTGCAAGTAAAGAAGGGTTAACATGGTTAAATTTCCAAGGGAGGATGGAAGGCTCCCTGATAGTTTGTTGCTATTAAGAAACAATGCCCCAAGCCTTATAAGCTTCCCAATGTCAGTGGGGATGTTGCCTGTGAAGGAGTTTTCCTCCATAGACAATGATTGCAAGTTGACAAGATTCCCCAACTTTGGGATGCTACCATGTAGGTTGTTTCCTTGAACCCAAAGCTGTTCAAGATTGGTTGAGAGATTGGATATTGATGTGGGCAATGTCCCTCCGAAATTGTTGTAGGCTAAAAACAACCACATTAATTGTGTGGCATTGATCATTTCCGAGACAAAACTCAAGTCACCATCTTTACCACTTCCAAGATAATCTGCAACTGAGAAAACCATGAGGTTATGAAGTGGTAGCAAACTGGGCACTCGTCCTGTTAGATTGTTCCGGGAGACATCGAAGGACACTAGACTTGTTGCATTGGATATTGACACTGGAATGCCTCCAATAAATTTGTTTCCCAAAATGCTAAAGACCTTGATGACTGGAAAAGCATCACTGAAGTTTAAGGGAAGATTTCCTTGAATTTGGTTTTGTAGTATGGAAAAAGAAACAATGGCAGATAGGTTAAAAATGGAGGGAGGCATGGAACCAGACAACATATTACCGCCCAACGAAAAGAAAGTTAATTTTTTCAATTGGCCTAGAGACGTAGGGATGCTACCCACCAAGTTGTTAACAGTTGCACCGAGCTGCGTAAGAGATGAAAGATTCCCAAAGGAAGGAGGGAATTCTCCAGTAAAATTATTATGGTCGAAATCAATTGTCTGAAGCTTAGACAAGAAACCGAGTTGGGAAGGAATTTCACCAACCAGCTTGTTGAACCCGAAACTGAGATAGGTAAGATTGAAGCAATTGGATATGTTGGTAGGAATATGGCCAGTAAATGAATTATTAGCTAGATGTAATACCTGCAACCTACGCAAACGCCCAATTTCTGGAGGAATTTCATGAGTGAAGTTATTGCTATAGAGGTACATCTCCCTTAGGAAACTTAGATTTCCTATGTGTGGGGATATGAAGCCGGACAAGCCTTGTGATTTGAGGTCCAGCATTGTGACCCTCTGGTGATGCCTTCGACTGCAGGTTACACCGTACCACGAGCAGAAGTGAATGGACTCATTCCACGTGCTCATGACCTGGTTGGGATCGTGCTGTATGTTAGCTTTGATGGCTAGCAATGCAAGCCTATCCGTCTCATTCCCTCCGAGCGTCATGGTCAGGAGATGGTTCAAAGCGGCATAGAGCTACAACTGAAAATGAACATGGGATTAAGAACTGAGTATATCAAAAGCAGATTCAGAACCAAAACCCCCATTTGGATCGATACTCTCTTTCGGTCTTTTCTTTTGAACTTGCTGGTATTAACCAAAGAGAGGGAGATATATACTTCTGATCCGGATAAGCTCTCTTAGATTGACTACGACTGCTTAATTGGATCATTTGCTTTCCAGTTGGCGGCATGATGCTGTGTAGTTGGCTAGTTGCATGAATAGTTGCACGCCAAGACCAAGTTCAGTTCATAAAGACTAGTGGAATGGTTTCCCACCAAGGAAAGGACAACAAAGTCAAAAAGCCGCCACCATTTTCTTTCTTTGGTTTAAAATATGATGAAGTTCAGATCTGAGACGCCCCTTTTTCTAGAGTTTGTTTCTACCCCATTCCATGAAAGGCCAAGAGAAGTATATGCTGTGTGCTACTCTTTGTGCTTCTTTATCTTATAAAATAGCTACTATTAGCAAAAAGAGCAACCCACACAGATTTTAAACACCCCGACTCTCACACTGATAAAAAATCAGTAGATTTTAACTTGTAGATACAGATATTCGTGTGAATTGAATGAGTGGGTCCTACATAGGAACATGCTCACACTATTATTTACTGAAATCAGTGTGGCTAGACTTTCTCCCAGATGTCTGTATGTACTAAATATTTAACTTATATTGATATCTGTGAGAACTATTTATACATAGATATCTGTTGGTAATAACAAAATTATAATTTCCCAAAAAATTATATTTCCCACAGACATCTATAGCAATGAAATTTCACACTATCATCCGTGTGAATGTTGAAATGACACTGATATCTGTATGTTGTTTGACACAGTTATCTGTTGCAATTGCTACTTTCCCATTGACATTTGTGTCAACATTTGTTAGAAGTGACATGTTTGTATCTCACACGGATATCCATTTGTACTATTGTTGTTAATACACACAGATATCAATGTGGATTAATGGTAACAAATCATAGTGATCTTCTCCCTCATCTTTGCAAGTTTATTTAGATTAGGGACTAAAAAAAATTTATACAAAAATTTACAAGTCGTTTCAATCATGTGGAAAGGATAATTCCGATTGATTTGATTTCAATGGTAAAGAATTAAAAGCCCATTAAAAAGTGATTAATGTAATTAATCTTATTTGATTTGAATGGTAAAGGATAATTACCTGTCCTGTGGAAAAGATAATTACGGTTAATTTGATTTATATGGTGGAAATTGTAAAAATTTAGAAGTCCATTAATAAGTGATTAATGTAATGAATTTTTTATTTTTTCCTTTATGACAAAAACCTAATATTCTTTTATCGTCATTAAAGATTTAAGTTTCATATAGGTACTCATAGTTTAGCAAAGAAAAGATACATTTTTCCAATAATAAGGGCAAAAGAGATAATAATAACAAGTAAAAAAAAAAGCAGAACTTCAAAAAAAAAAAGAAAAAAAAAAGAGCCGCAGCCACACTGACTTCAGTTGCCATTTATTAAAAATAATAATAATTATTAATTTTCTTAAAGCTGGTCAATTAGGTTTAATTCACGTTCACTTGCAAATTAACTAAAACATTTATTCACTCTTCCCGTCTCTCTCTCTCTCTCTAGAGAGAGTGTAGATCTCGCCCAGCACCGCTTCCTCCAAACAAACCCAAACCGCCGTTTCTTCCAAACAACCAAATCGATGTTTCCGGCTTCTTGCAACGAAATAGGGTAATTCTCTCAACCTCTGTTCTCAATCTTCAAAACCTTACGGCTGCGTTTGTTTCAACGGATAAAGAGCTTGGATAGGAAAACTTAAATCCAATTTGGGAAGTAATCATGTTTGGAATCCCAGATAGTTTTCAGGTGGATTTCTCAATTCCTGTCAGGTATGGATAACCAATCTTGTTAGAAAGGTAAGATATAATTTATCTAACTAGGACGCCTCAAGTTTTACATCTTGGTTTCCAACCACGACAGAACTGAACATCTGCCTCCAACTCCTCCAGTTCTCATCGCAACCTCCTTTTCTTTTTCTTCAATTTACTTCTTTCTGTTAGTTCTCCACTGATTTCTCCAATATCTGATGCGTCTTCGCCGATATGCAGATGGTGAATTCGACCTCTGCTATTTTTGTTTCCAGCAAGAAGTCAAGAACTCGTCGGCTAAAATCCGGCAATCTCTGGGCAATATTTGGCCATCTCCGACCTCCATTACATCTATGTTCTTCCTCCCTTTGCATCTGTGTTCTTCATCTCCAGCCTCCCTCAACTGCAATTCAATTGATCTTTTCATTAATGGAATTGTAAACCCCAAACAATCCCAATTCTTCTGAGCTCTCTCTCAATCTCTCACGCTTTTTCTGTTTTCAGTTTTTTTTTTTTTTGGCTTTGGTTTTCAAGAAAAGGAAGTATTCCATTCCAATTCAAAATCCACTCTAACAAACGAAGTGTAAGGTTACGGAGTCTAATCTTATTCTGTATCCCATTCCAATCCAATCTGTGTAGACAAACGTGGCCTATGTAATTGAAATTCCTTATCTATTCATTGAATCCTATGTTTCAATGGGTTACAGGACATCATGTTTTGGGAGACCCTAGTTTGTTCATGAGTTGGTTATCAGCGAAATTGATTCTGGTGTTGGAGGTGAACTTTCTCTACAATATCGTTGTTTTAGTTTAGTATATTGTTGTTTCTCTCTTCTTTCTTTTAACTCGGGTTTTTGGTCATATAAATTCATTTCATTTGTTGAAGCCCACTCCGAAGTCCTTTGTTCTAAATAATGTAGATCTTCAATGATTCTGCCGGGCCATCTTCAAATCTTCAACCGCGTTTTAAGAGTTCGCAATAACAACAGGTAATCGTCATTAATCTATCATTGATAAATTAGTATAACATTCTTGATCTGGGTCTTCATTTGTTTCTCTTCAAGATCTAATTTTTTTTTTTTTTTTTTTTGCTTGCAAGGTTCTCCTGATCTAATCTATCGCGCAATTATGCTGTTTGGATGATGATGAAGATCGCCACTTATTTAGAAGTGACATTTTCCTACTGGTTTGGGATTTGATTATAATGAAGCAAAAGTTGCTTGCTGATGAACAGATCGTGAGATTATGACTAAAAGTGATTATTATCAAAGGGGATTTGACTCATTAATTTAAATGTGATTATATTAATTAATCTTTAATACTTCATTATGTAAATTAATAAAAACAAAAATGCTAAAATTGATTATCTCCTTAAAGCACAAATGCTGTAATTGATTATTTTACTAATTTACTTTGTAAAAATTTCATTAACCCACACAGATTTGAAGTAGCAAATATCTTAATAGCACGTTGGTTGCAGAGATGGTTCCACTAAAAAACTCGCACTGATTTTTCTATCAGTGGGGAAAGATCAAAGACCACCTCACCAAACGGAACAGACATAACATCTGTGAGTGTAGGGTAGCCATTGGGCTTCTCACACTGATTTCAGTAGCTATTAATAATCTACCCACTGATTTCAATCCGTGTGTAAAGCTCATTTTGATAGTAATATAGATAGCACTGACTCGCATCTATATCCTTAAACCTTTCCATTTTCACTTTCAAACAAGCATAGTTTGATCCCTCCATCATGAAAATTATCATCTTTATCAGTTAGATTATGTAATCCCTGGAAATCTAGCACTTTTGGAATGTCTTCTACTCTTCTCTCAACTGTACTTCATGTGAAGCTCCAAGCTGGAGACACAATCCAGAACTTCGATTTCCTCGGGTTCCGTCTTTAAGAGTGACTCTTGCTTTGGGCCATCAAAGCCCAAAAGAGCCCGTGTGCCTGTACTACTTGAACAAACTTTGACCCAACACTGTCTGAAGATCTAATTTCCATTTTATGTATAGGCACAATTGGGTCAAGTAATGCTTATGTTCCAACTTCCAAGTTCTTTTTTTTTTTTTTTTTTTTTAAGGAGAAAGGGATTAGGCGATATTAGTTCCTCGGAGACAGACAATGCAGGGCACTTGTCCCACCCTCAAACCTGAAGGTGAAGGGTCTGCCCCACTCTGGGAACCCACTGCCCGTCCCCCAACTCAATTTATTAATAATAAAGAAGAGAAATACATCGTCCAAGAGAGAAAACAAAATTAACAGCGAAAGAGAAGAGAGAGAAACTCCCCCCTCATGAACAAATCTAAAAGAGGAAAAAATCAGCCACAAAAGTGAAAACTGGACACGCGAAATATGCCAGAAATTCGCTTGCGCCTGGATGTAGAAGCTAATGAAGCTAACTTTGCGCACGACTTCCTGGGAATAAAAGCCTCTGAGAAGGTGCAGGCAAGAAAGACAGACGAACATAATCATCTCAGCAACCTGTGAAGCGATAATTTGGGAGTCCCAAAAAATCCGCCTGCAAGTACCTGTGAAGCTCTGCAGGAGGGCTAGGATACCAGGTAAATGAGTGTTTTGAAACCCAACTTCCAAGTTCATTTTTTAAACAAGAAGAATTCCGTTAATTAAACCATTTAACTTGATTAGGTTGATTTTGCAGGGTTGGATATCTGAATTTTGCATCACAAAGACTTTGAATTTCTCCACTCAAAACCCATCAGAACTAGCTACCCATCAAGTGTCCCAGATTTAAATTTACTAGATGTAATAGCACTGTAATAGCTAGTATTCTTCACACATAAATTGTACCTCATTGATTGTATTTGCCTGAAGCATCCTAACCTATGTACTAGCAACTCGTCTTTGCAAGCAACAAATAAAACTTTACGGAGCAAAGAACGAGTTGATGAACAATTAAGCTATTACAATTCACAACACAGTAGAAAAACTTTCTATGGGAGAAGACGGTCTCTAATGGAATGCAATCTAGGCACAACACGATCGATATTCATTCGGTCACTTTGGGCTCCATCTGAACATGCAATTCCAATTTCAAATATCGAAATCAAGCACTCATTTTTTTTAGTATCATTGGTGCCTCTTTGAAGCAGTCTCGAATCTGCAATTTCTGTAACTCGTTCAGGAATAGCCATCTTCACAAAATTACGAATATTCATGAGATCTGTGGGTCGTTTTCCAGTAAACATTTCTAACAGGAGAATGCCAAAGCTATAAACATCCCAGTAATATCGCTCTCCAATTCCCTTACCATACCCTACAGTTCAAACAAGATCACAAATAAGTGTCACTACAACACTACATTAAATATATATATATAAATATATATATATATATTTAGATATATGGTTAATTTCATTTTACATCTCTGCTTTTTACACTTTATATCAGTTGCTGCCAGACACTTCTAATCTAATCACACATACTCTTATTCTCTCCAATTTTAATTTATATGATTTAATCATTAGTTTTTCAGTCAAATATTTTGTAAATTGAAAAACATGGCTCTAGTGGGCTATATTGTATGATCAAGATTCATTAACGTTGCTTGCAAATTATATCGTAATTAAGTGAGACAAATTTCAAAATATGTCACATGGTAGTTGACAAAAAAAAACTAATGGTTGGACAAAATTGGTTGAAATTAGTACGTACATGCGCACTCTTGATGAATTTAAAAGTGTAAGGACACAAATGATTTAAAATGTAATGGTGAAGATGTAAAATAAAATATGCCCATAACTCTCACTCACTTATGTTATAGTAAAGGAGAGAAATTTGTGAAGCATATAAGGAAATTAAAATTACCTGGAGCTGTGTAACCCACGGATCCTATAGTGGAGCTTGATTTATTTTTAGAAACATTATTGCTTAGGTTTGAGGGAGACCTTGCCGGCACACAGTCACGAACGCGTCGACAAATCCCTGCCAGGAGAATTTGGTCCAAAGACCTTGCCGCCTGTGTATCGCGTTCAATCATTGCCATGAGCGTTTCGTCCAAAAAGACATTACTTGGCTTGAGATCACCATGAACTGTCCTTCTATGATTGTGAATAAAATCCAGTGCACAAGCAACATCAATGGCGATTTCTAGCCTCTGGATAAGACTTGAGATCTTGGGCGCACCTTTTACCTCTTTTGTTCTCGTGCTTGGATGCAGCCACACCTCTAAGCTCCGCCCGGTCCAGAACTCAGAAAGATACCATAACAAACGGGATTCACAGAACTGATCTTAGCAGACATTTCAAACATGATGAAATATGATTTAGACAACATGATCAAATTATTACTAGGAAAAATAATATATCAAACTACAATTAGGATAACCATGCACAAGTTACATCATAGATTAATATTTCACCTGGCGGTAGCTGCGGTGTGACCATGACCTCCATGCTGGTGGTACCTTCATCCTGCGTCGACAAACCATGCAGCTGCTGCATGATCTTGACCTTACACCAACAGTAGGACTATAACTATGTAGCCTATTCAGAAAGTTACCCCTAACGGAATTCAATTCAGATACAACATTATCTATATCCATTCTGTCTCTCGGGGACTCACTGGAACACACAATTCCAATTTCAAATATCGATCCCAAGCACTGCCCAATTTCCGATTTGAATTTCACACTGCATTTACTGGGAGGACTGTTGCCTCCTTGAAGAAGCAGTCTTGGATCTGCAATCTCTGGAAATACTCCCTCAAAGTAAGACATACTCACAAATTTATGAAGGTTCAAGCGGTCACTGAACATGTCGTCAGTGGGTTTCTTTCCTGTAAACATCTCTAACAAGAGAATCCCAAAGCTATAAACATCCCCATATGTTGATGCCTCACTTCCCGTTTCATACTCTACAATTTAATTGAAAGTCACTTGCTGTCAATATATATAATTGCAAATAGTACTAGAGCGTATTGCAAGCTAGAGGTAATTACATCTATTGTAACATGAAGGGTAAATGTTATTAGCAGTAAAACAGATTCAACCAGGAAAAAAGGAGAAACAAATTCTGCAGAATATGAAGATAATCATTTACCTGGCGCAACATAGCTAACAGGTCCTCTTAATTTAATGACACTCGGTAGATTTGTAGAAATGTTATTGGGTTTGGAGAGAAATCTTGCTAGTCCAAAGTCAGAAACCCGTCCAGTCAAGTCATTGTCCAAAAGAATATTGCTCGGCTTTAGATCACAATGAACTATCGGTGTATCACAATGATTATGAAGATAATCCAGTGCACAAGCAACATCAATGGCAATGTCTAGCCTCTGAACAAAACTTAAATTCTTGGGTGCGTTTCTTACCTTTTGTGTTCCAACAGTTGGATGCAGCCACTCTTCCAAGGTACCATTCTCCATGAACTCATAAACCAGAGCCTTGAAATCATTACCACGAAAATCAATACTCGAACATGAGGTTATAATCTTAACGATGTTGCGATGCCTGATACTTCTTAACACCTCACACTCGGCTATGAAAGTCTTCAAAGATCCTTGGTGTAATAAGTTAAATACCTTCACAGCAACAAGTACTTGAGCTCTATCAAGAAATACTTTATACACAGACCCGAAAGTGCCCACACCAATCAAATTTTCTGAAGAAAACCTATCAGTAGCTTTTAAAAGAGTATTATATGAAACCCGGAAGAAGTTCGAATTGTCCCTTTTGGTTCCTCTGTCGATGTTTCCTATCAAACAAAGAAATAAACAGGACAGCACCATAGCTATTCGACAATGGTGATTGGTTACTATAATATCAAGCAGCTACTAGACAGTGGAATGTACGTTTATAGATTAGTGACTATAATGCATGATATATAGGAGAGGAAGAGCGAACCTGCTCAACAATTTCTGGGTTTGACTTGCTTTTCCAAAAACGATGTGTATCAGATTAATTGGCAACTTCATTTGAAGGCCAAAAGTACCAAATGAAAGAAGGATCAAAGAAATATCCAAGAAAAGAGAAGCTAGATGAGCTGGAAGGCGAAGTAAGGCGACCACCTAATTACTTAGGAGTGCCTTCTGCTATTGCCGACTTATAACACGTTCAGGGAGGATTCTTGGAAAGCCACCACCTGGAATCTCTACAACTCGTTCAGGGAAGATTCTCTGAAACAAAAGTACCAAATGAAATAGCAAAGAAATATCCGAAAAGCACCATATAACTATTTGGTGACTATAACATCAAGCAGCTACTAGACAATGGACGTACTGTTTATAGAATACTAACCATAGCAGATGAAATTTGGTTGTGAAATTGGTTTGTTTTCCTTTGGAGGCATATGCATATATGACTACTAGTTTATGTATAGGGGAGGTAGAAACTTCTTAACACTTTCTGGTTGACTTAATTTTCTAGAAATGACTTACTTGGATCCAATTGGCAACTTTTCAAGGTTAGGAATTGGGACAGACAAAAGTACCAAATGAAAATAGCAAAGAAATATTCAAGAAGGAGAAGCTAGCCAGCTGAGAGGAAAGCTAAGTAAAGCTGTGTATGATTCTCCGAAAGCCACCAGCTGATTACGTAAAGCCTTCTATTGTCAACTTCAAACAGTCCAGATTACAACACAGTGAAAAGAATGGTAACCATAAAAAATTAGATAAATTGGATAATTCTGTTTTGTCGAGCCCTGTTTTGGTCTCTGGTTTGATGAGTCTCAAATTAAACGTATCTGCATATGCTACAATCTCAATAGGTCCTAACTGAAAGATCGACAAATTACAGAAAGAAATGGAAACATCATCGACTCCATGTATCAGCACCAAGAATTCAAATGAACAACATAACAATTGGAATAAAAAAAAAAAAAAAAAGAACCGAGTATAGACTATAGAACACAAGAGCCATCACAGAACAGTAAAGAAAAGTTTTATCCGAAAATCACCTAATAAATTTATACAAGATGCAGCAGTATTATCCAGAAAAATTTCTTCATTCACTGTATTAGATTGAAAACAAAAGAGATACAAGAAGCATCGACCATACAACATATATATAAAAGTCTTCTCATCAAAACAGTAAAAACGTAAGTGGTTCTAGCCAAGAAGATTGTCCCTAATGGACTGCAATTAAGATACAACATCACTGATATCCTTTTTGTTTGTTGGGGACTCGGCAGAACACGCGATTCCAATTCCAAATATTAAAGTCAACCCCTCTTTAAGTTTCTGTTCTCTCACGCCGGACTTCATCGACAATATTGGTGATGCCTCCTTGACGAAAGTAGTGAATCATTATCTCTAATATATGCAACACGTTCAGGGAGAGCCATCTTTACAAAATTATGAAGATTCAAGCTGTCACTAAACATGTGATCAGTGGGCCTCTCCCCTGTAAACATTTCTAGCAAGAGAATGCCAAAGCTAGCTATAGACATCCCCATATGTTGACACCTCACTTCACATACCATACTCTACAGTTCAAACAATATGTGTCACCAATACCATACTCTGCGTATACATCTGTGCATATATCAAATTAACAGCTCTCGTTGAACTATGTAAGACAATAAGAGTAACACCAGGCAAGAGAAAATGTGAGGTATGAGGATAATCACCTGGTGCAGCATAACCAACTGATCCTCTAACTCCAAGAGAGCTTGATTGATTTGAAGCAACATTACTGGTTTCGGAGAGAAACTTTGCCAGTCCAAAGTCAGAAACCCGGCCAGTCTTGTCCAAATGAACTCGGCTATGTCTAGCTAGCCTCTTAAGAAGACTTAAATTCTTGGGTGTGTCCTACATTTTGTTTTCCAATAGTTGGATGCAGCCACTCTTCCAAGCTACCATTCTCCATGAAATCACTACCGCGAAAATCAATGCTCGAACATGAGGGTTATGATGATGCCTGATACTTCTCAACACCTCTCATTCCGATTTATGGATTCGGCTTGGGCCTGAACCTTGAGTTTGGGCCTCCCTTGCCCTCTTGTTTGTTTTATCTGGGCCAAGTTACGATTGAAATGTGTTTTGAAGATGATTATACCTCGTGACGGGCTTAATGGAATTTATGTGAGGTCTCGTACCACAAATCCACGATTACGTGCAATAACGGGTGTTGGCTGTCTGGTTTCCTTGAGTTGTGTAGTTCTCTTTGAGTCATGTTTTTTCTTTGTTTTAGTCAAGTGCGCAGTGAGTTATATGATGAAATTTATTTGCTAAGGATTTTCTTCCCGTTTAGATCGAAAAGATATGATAGTGTGTTGCTTCAGGATCTAAGTTTTGGTGTATGTATTTTTCTGACGGTATCTCAATGAAGCTGTACATATATATGCATCTTCAATCCCCTTAAATAAAAAAAAAATTAGAAACTATTGTGCCCTTTGATACCTCTCTGTCAAATTCGTACATTTATTAAAAGACTTGTATTAAGCTCCATTCAATTAGTATATAATTTTAGATTTGGTTGCAGCTTTAGAAATTAATTAAGGATTTAAGGGGGATTGGAGGTTGCCATGGGATTCAAGATTCCTATGTGCGATCGTTTGCCGATGTGGAGCAAGGTCAGTTTGCCCTAGCTCAATCGCAACAATTGATGGAGGTGGAGGCAGCCAGGGTCGAATCGACCTTGAGCGCCCGTGAATATTTGATTTTTTTTTTTTCATCAAAGTAAAAGATTTCATTCAAGTGGAATAGCAATATTGCAAGTAGTATTGCAAAATCAGACAAGAGCCATAAGGCCTACTTGTAATATAAAGACAGATCACGTGATATGTTCATATGTACATACCTTCCTAGAATTAAGAAAAACAATTGAGCTAATAACTCTCAAATACACCATGAGGCCGCAAATGGATACAACCAACGTCGGTATACCAACGTCTGTGGTTGGTACCACAGACTTAAGAAAGAAAAAGGAGCTCCAACCTTTTCCTCCTCTCGACTAGTAAATAGTAAATACCCTGCATTATTAGTATTACTGATTAGTGATATCTACATTATTGAAAGAAGGAATCTTAATACATCATCGAGAGGTACTTCTTGTACCCTACAAGAGTTTGCATCAGTACCCTCACCGCTTCACGATCGAACACGTTGGATTTGATTACGCACAGTTGATCGAGTCACAAATTCACAACCATGACGGCATAGAACTTTATTGTTAAATATCTTCTCCTTCTTTTTTCTTTTTCTTTTTTTTTTTATAAAAAAAAAACCTCCCACCCCATTCCCACCCTTGATGGGGCTCGAACTCCTGACCTCTTATATATGAGACCAAAGCCTTACCACCCCATCAAACACACACACCCATTATTGTTAAATATCTAGCTATCAAGCTATGTGCTCAAGCCATATCCTAAAATCAAGTTGCACATATGTGCTGTTGCCTTTAGAATTCGATCTCTATATAAGCGCACTCTGCACTCACTTCATTACTCACCCATTCCCTAAAGAAGATCTCCATACTTCTTATCGATCAATATATAGGAATACCAAATAGCTATATGCATGGGTCAGTTTCGTCTTCTTTGCCTGTTTTCAATTTTCTATGTAAGTCTTAGTTAATTCACGAATTACGTCCTCCATATATTGTCTTTATTTCTCAAAAAAAAAAAAAAAACTATATGTATTGTATTTTTGTATTAACGCACATATGCTGCATTCACTCATTTCTCACCCATTCATTATCAAGATGGAGGGACCTGCTGTCCTACAAATCAACCAATTTGGTTGCGAGTCCAATCCGATTAATGCAAGGGATCTACTTTCAACTTTTACTCATTGGAGTATGGTTTGAAAACACCTCTGATTAGCACTAAACAACTGAGAACTATGACAAATATAGATATGCTCTCACCGGCCGTTAGAGAGTAACCCTAGGGCTTTCCTTGCACGCAGCCGCTCCGCAGCGGCTCTCCGCCATGGGTGAACCCCAACCAATCTGCCCTTGGAGTTTTCTAGGGCCTCTTGCAGATTCACATCCCATCTCGGCCCCTGCACCAAAGTTTTCCAAGCCAAAGACTTTTGCGTCAGTTCTTGTGAATGAAGATGAGTCTCACGTTCCCATAAGTCAGCTTGCCGCTCCAACAATACGTGGTGAGACAGTCTATGTCAAGATCAATGAGGAGATCTATCAGGAGCAATTGAGAGCTTGTCGCAACAACCTCATTGGGCGTTTACTTCTCCGGAAGGGAACCATGCCATTAAAAACAGAAACCCTAAAGTCATCTTTGAATGCTTTATGGCGACCTTCAGGACCGTGGCGCTTAGTTCCCATTGGCAAGGGATATTTTGACCTTCACTTTCACTCTGAAGCTGATATGCGCAAGATATGGGGGGTGGAACCTGCACACTTGAATCAGGCTTATTCAGACTTTCTCAGTGGCAACCTGATTTTCGACCCGGAGATGTTCTCCCTCAAACACACGCTCAGGTTTGGATTCGAATCTCTGGTCTTAGCCAAGAATACTGGCACCAACATCATATTCTAGAAATCGCCCATGGTGTTGGAACGCCTTTACAGCTGGATGCTGCAACAAAGGAACAACGATTTGGTTATTATGCACGGGTACTAGTGGATGTTGATCTCCTTGGTGCTCTTCCAACTTCAATTATGGTAGAAAGGGAGAATCACTGCTTCCCTGTTCGAATTGACTATGAGAATCTTCCTCCGCAGTGTGCCCACTGTGGTCTGATAGGTCATGCACAGAAGAATTGCAGGCAATTGGACGTGAATAGGTTTTCAGCTAATAAAGCTCCTGAGAAGCACAAGGGGGTTCGTCAAGAGTATCGGGTTAAGCCCACGGCTATAATTCCTCCAGTTTATTCACCTTCTTAGGATAATGAAGGCAATCCCTCTTCAGCGTCCAAGAGCGATGGAAGTAATGCATCTCCAGCCTCATCTCCTGTGATAAATGCAGATAAGACTTAAGAGATGCATGTCGTGGAGCACTCTGCCCCAACTTATAATGATGCTCATATTGCAGTAGTGACTTTGGTTGATAATATCTTGGAGGAAGCCGCTAGAAATATCATGGCAACAACGGCGCAAAGAGTTATGGAGGAGGATGAACCTGTCTTAGAATCTAATGAGCATGAGGTTTCAAAGGCTTCAAATAATGATTCTCCTGTTAGTGATACACCATCCCGTACTTGGGGTGAAATTTTTGATGAAGAACAGGTTGGTGGTCCAGGTGTTGCAAGTGCTTCACCAAGTCTTGGCCCCCCTGGCTTTGGTCCGTCATCCTGTAAGGCTGCCTTTGAAATGGATGCAGTTGCAAGGTTTGTTAATGGTGAAGAAATTGATGGATTCACTCCTGTTCTTACAAAGTCTCAGAAAAAGTTGGAAAAAAAGAAAAGTAAGCAATCTGATGCTACTGCTGCACGCAAAAACCCTGATAGGGTTCGTAATAAACCAAAGCGTCTCCAATGAAGCTTCTGTATTGGAATATTAGAGGTATTGGTAATTCAGATTCCCGTTCTGAGTTATCTTCTTTTTGTCGTCAACATCATCCAGATTTGGTTTGCATTTCTGAACCAATGGTATCTTTTGACTCAGTTCCTATTTCCTTTTGGGATTCTTTAAATCTCCGGTTAATCACTTTGAATGATCGGGGTACTAGTATTCCAAACATTTGGTTATTTGGTTCGGTTCATATTTCTACTCCTTCTATTGTTTCTGTTTCAGATCAGCAAATTACTTTTCAGGTTTTAATGGAGGGATCTCTCACTCAATTCACTTGTGTTTATGCTGCTACTTCGGCAGCTAAGCGTAAAGCATTGTGGTTAGAGCTTTTGCATCTCCGACAGCATACTACAGTGCCATGGATGGCAATTGGGGACTTTAATGCAGTTCTCGGCGCTCATGAAACTAAGGGTGGGGCTATTCCAGCTCGATCTTCATGTGAGGATTTTCGCAGCACTATTGAGCTTTGTAATTTTACTCATCTTGCTACTTCTGGTGCTTTTTTCACTTGGTCTAGAGGCCGAGGACGGCGGCGATTGGAAAGGCGTCTTGATAGGTCATTGTGTGATGATTGTTGGCTGGATGTTTGGCCTTATACTTCTTGTATGACACTTCCTCGGGTGGTATCTGATCATAATTGCCTATTGTTTTCAGCTAACAAGAATTTGTTGACTGGTCCAAAACCATTTCGCTTCCAATCCATGTGGCTTCTTCACCCATCTTTTCATGAGTTGGTGGCAAACTGTTTGTCTACAAATATGGTTGTTGGCTGCCCCATGTATGTTATTTTACAAAAATTGAAAGCCTTGAAAGCTTGCTTGAAGGTTTGGAATAACACTGTTTTTGGGAATGTGCATAGAAACCTGGAGTTGGCACGCAATAAATTACAAACTATTCAGCTTGACATTGCTACAAATGGGCCTTCTGATGTCATTTTGGAGGCTGAAGTTGCTGCCAAAGCTGAGGTGCTGGAGGCAACTCGTCGACAAGAGGCATTTTGGCGTGACCGGGCTCGGGTTAAGTGGCTTAAAGAGGGTGACAAGTGTTCTAATTTTTTCCATGCTTATGCCCGTTCTAAATCATCACGTGCTCAGATTCATTGTTTGCAGGATGGGGTTAACTTACTTACTGACCAGCATGATATTGCAGATCATATTGTTCATTTCTATCGCACTCTATATGGTCCAGGCTCTGCTCCAATTGGTGTGGTTGATTGCTGCCAGGTAATTCCAAATTTGGTCTCTAGCGATGAGAACTCTAGTCTTATTTCGGTGCCTACTTCAGATGAGATACGTCGTGTGGTTTTTTCTATGGATCCGACTAGCTCTCCAGGTCCTGACGGCTTTCCTGGGTCTTTCTATCATAATTGTTGGGATATTGTGGGTGATGATGTCATTGCTTTTGTTCAGTTTTTTTTCCAACAAAATTGGCTCTACCCTAATGTGAATTCTAATTTTATTGTGCTCATTCCGAAAGTAGAGGGGGCCTCTGTGATCTCTGAGTTTCGTCCTATTGCTCTAGCTAATTTCCTTTTCAAGATCATTCCGAAGATCATGGCTGATAGATTGAGTCCTATTGCTTCAAGGATTATCTCTCCAGAACAGACAGCTTTTCTTAAGGGTCGTAGAATTGCAGATTGCATTGGGTTGGTGTCAGAAGGTTTTAATTTATTGGATCGCAAAAATTATGGTGGTAATGTGGGCAGTAATGTGGGCATCAAAGTTGATATTGCTAAGGCTTTTGACACTTTGAATTGGCAATTCCTTCTCCAAGTTCTGGAACAGTTCGGTTTCTCTTCACGATTCAGGGATATGGTTCATACAATTCTCCAATCAGCAAGATTATCAATTTTAGTAAACGGGTCTCCTCATGGTTTCTTCCCCTGTGTTCGTGGGGTTAGACAGGGTGATCCTCTTTCCCCTCTTCTATTTTGTCTCGCTGAGGAAGCTCTTAGTAGGGGACTTTCTTCTCTTTTTTCTTCGGGAAGAGTCCAGTCTATATCTTTGCCAAGAGGATGTAAGCTTACTCATGTGCTCTATGCTGACGATTTGTTCATTTTCTGTAGAGGGGATGTTTCCTCCCTTAACCGTTTGCAGTTATTTTTTGACTCTTATGGTGCTGCTTCTGAACAATTGGTTAACAAAAATAAAAGTACCTTCTATATGGGGGATTCTTATTCCCATCGGCGCAAGCATGTTCAAAGAATTTTGGGGTTCAAATCAGGGGCTGCTCCTTTCACTTATTTAGGTGTTCCTATCTTCAAGGGTAAGCCACGACGTGTTCATCTTCAGTCTATTGCTGACAAAGCAAAAGCGCGTCTTGCTGGGTGGTATGGAAAATTATTATCCATGGCAGGCCGAGTTCAATTGGTTCATGATATTTTTCAAAGTTTATTTCTTCATAGCTTCTCAGTGTATTTGTGGCCACCATCTTTGTTGAAACATTTATCGGCTTGTGCACGAAATTTTATTTGGTCTGGAGATATTGCTGTTAGGAAACTGGTTACCGTCTCATGGCGCCAAGTTTGTGCTCCTAAAGCTGAGTCTGGACTTGGTTTGCAGGATCTTCAGACTCTTAATATGGCTGCTCTCTTGGGCATGGGATGGAGTACTATCACATTGAATTCTTTATGGAGTTCTTTTGCTTGTACAAGGTTCTCGATCTCCCATCATATGAATTATCGCTACTTTTGTTCTTCATTATGGCATGGGTTGAAAGCTATTCTTCCAATAATTTTCCAACACTCAAGATGGCTTATAGGAGATGGTAAGTCTGTTCTTTTTTGGTCTGATCGGTGGCTGGATACTTCTCTTCTTGATAGGTTGCAGGTCAATTGTTTTCCTAGGCCTTTAACAACTACTGTAGCTTCTTTTATTGCTGGTCAGCAATGGAGTTTGCCACACCGTTTCTCTACTTTATTTCCAGCTCTGGTTGATGAGATTCAAAGTTTACCCCTTCCTATTGTCCCTGAAGATGATCTTTTAATTTGGGAGGATTCGAGTAATGGATTTTTCTCATTTAAAGAGGGATATAATCTTCTACGCCCACACTTTGCTTCTAATGGATCACAACCTCTAGTTTGGAGGCATTTTATTCCACCACGGTTCTCTATACTTGTTTGGCGCCTCCTCCATAACAAGTTACCCACCGATGACCAACTACAACGACGCGGCATCCCATTGGTTTCAGTATGTCAGCTTTGCTCTTTTTGCACTATTGAGGATTCAACTCATTTATTTGTTTCTTGTTCCTTTGCTCAGCATGTTTGGCAATGGTTGTCGTGCTGTTTTGGTACTTCTTTACCAACTCATGGTTCAATTGGTGATTTATGGAGTATAATTGTTGGTAAACCGTTTTCTCCTCAACTGAAAAATTTATGGCTTGCGGGCTGTCTGTTTGCTTTCATGGCTATTTGGAAAACACGTAATAAGCTTTGTTTTCATAATAAGAGGCCTTCTCTTATGCGTGTTTTTCGTTCTATTAAATCTTGGTTGCGGTTTGCTGCTCCCCATTTGACTTGGTTCATAAACTCTTCGCAAGCGTACGAATCGTTGTCAAGTAAGGGAAGTATTAAAACCTTGATTATCATACCTCGGGGATTAGGTGTTGGACCTAATCGAGGTAATCGGCGCTAGAGTGACTCAAAAGCATACAATGAAAAAGTAAAAATAAAAATAAAATAAAATAAAATAAAATATTCACAAGGCACCAAGCCTCGGCAATGCTCGGCTTAGCTCACACTAAGCCTAATCAAAGCCACTAACTTGTAGCCCAAATGAGTTATGCACAATGGAAGATAGAATTTTGTTTGGGAATTTTGAATTGAGAATTAACTAAATTAAATGCAAACTAAAATAAAAACAAACAACTAATTATCAAGCAAGAAATTAAATTTGGATTTTCAAATTAAAGGGAATATGGGAATGTCGGGTGATTCACACTAACTATCTTGCAAATATCGGTGCCAATTTCATGTTTATTTCCTATATGTGTTAAGTCCCGTATTTAGTACCGGTCAAGGCTACTAAACCAATTATCCTTTCGGTGTATCGATTATGCCGGTTAGGGCCACAATCAACTCTCTAATTTGGGCATTACGCCGGTTAAGGCCGCAATATCCAAAATTAAAGGCCTAGAGTGCAAGATAATAGAGACTCAAGCAAGCTTAACTACAATTAAGCTAGTTAATGGTTACCACACTTAAATCCTAGATACAACAAGATTAATAAGTTGTCAATTTATCAATCTATTCATCACAATTGTCCACAACATAATTTCAAAGGGTGACAAAACCTAGAAACATGCTTCTAAGGACCAATACATTCGGATTTAAAGCATACACAATGAAAATTGCATTTATTAAAATTAAAGTATCAATATTTATACAAGATGAGTTAGGGCTTCACAACCCTAACCCCCAACAAAATTTCTACTCACTACCCATAAATATATACATCATCAATTCCATCAATTTCATACAAACAAAAGAGGAAAAGGTATAGAAGAGGGAAAAACAACCAAGACAAGTTACAAATACTAAAAAGCAAACATAACAAGCCTTGGAATTATAATCTCTCCCTTTTACCCAAGTGGTGATTAAACTCTTTATGCTTGAAGTGTTTTTCCTTTTGAAGCTCCTTCAAATTGATGAGGATTAGAATAGATGGGTGTGAGTGAAAAGAAGAGAAATTAGATGTGGAGATGTGTTGGTGGTGTGCTGCAGCAAGGGAGAATAAAAATATGGGGAGAGTGAAAAAAATGGATCTGGGAGTCTGGGGTCTTCTCCTCCCTTGCGGCTGTTTTGGGTTTGAGGTGAGAGAAATTGGGTCTGCCGCTGCCCTCCTGTCCTCCCTTCTCTCATAAATATATAGCAGATATATCACCATATGAGGCTGAGATCAATTGGTAAAAGAGAAAGGAGTATGGTTGCCACGTGTCAATATGGGAGTGGGCAAGAAGAAAGGAAGTAATGGTTTGAGCACGTGATGGCAGCAGACTTCTCAATTGTAATCAAAGCTTAATTAAACTAAGGTCTACTGCAGCATGTTAATGGCTAGAGATATTAAATGATAAAGCTAATGATCAATTAATACAACCCTTTTCTTTATTTTCTGTAATTTTCTTCTTCTTCTTTTCTATTTTTCTTTCTTCTCCTCTTCCACAGTCTCAAATATTTCCATATATATTCTCAAGAGACTAGTCGGGTTTCGCTCTCAAACTTGCATTGACCATGGTTGACCATGTTGACAATTTCGTCTTTTTATCGGTAATTTCAATTAGCATCATTTTCGCACGATTTCATCCGAAATCCACACTCCGCGTATTCACTACAAAATAAATAAAAATAAATTAATTACATAAATAATTGACATGAAGATTAGCTTAATTCTAGTATTTTAGATATAATTACACGTATATAAATGCGTGTAATCACCATTTGCCTGGTTACTCCCGCGGTGTGTTAGACTCTCAGTTGCTAGTGAGCTTGGGAATCCAACCAGTTTCTCGCAAATCAATTGCTCCGCGGTTTGTTCTTTGGCATCCCCCTAATTTTCCATGGATTAAGCTTAACACTGATGGGTTAGCTAAAGGTAATCCTGGCCCCGCAGCTTGCGGTGGTGTTTTATGGGTTGCGAATGGCTAATATTTTGGAGGTTATTGTCAAGGTTTGGGTCAACACTCAGCTTTCTATGCGGAGTTAATGGGAGTTATAATTGGTATTGAGATTGCTTTTCGAATGGGTTGGCATTGTATTTGGTTGGAGAGTGATTCGACGAGTGTTCTTGCATGTATTAGCTCTACCTCATTTGCACCTCCTTGCCCACTGCGCATTGCTTGGCTGAATTGTTTATCTCGCATTCGGTCAATGACATTTCACTGCTCTCATGTTCTTCGTGAAGGCAATTCTGTGGCAGATAGGTTAACAAATTTGGGTTTGGCTTCTTCATCTCTGATTTGGCATGCCTCACCTCCACCCGAGATCTCTCCATACTTGAGAATGGATGACCAGGGGTTCCCTTACTCTCGTGTTTCTTCTTGATGTTGATTTGGGCTTCCTGGAGTTTATTTTTATTTTGTTTCTGTTCCAATGATGGAATTTTATGTTTTCCATCTGTCATGTCTATACTTTTGGGGTTTGGCTTTTGTCCTCTCTTCTCGTTTTTGTATTTTGCTTTATTATTAATAAAAAATAAATAAGGGGACGGGCGGTGGGCTCCCAGAGTGTGGTAGACCCTTCACCTTCGGGTTTGAGGGTGGGACTTGTTCCCTAAATCGTCTACTTCCGAGGAGCTAATATCGCCTCATCCCTTATTTAATTATAAAAAAAAAAAAAAAAGATCTACTTCGATATTAATCATTATATAAAACTGTGGATTAGTTTCGGCTTCTTTTCCTGTTCTCACTTTATCGTTAGTTATGTACTGCAGTTATGTTCTTTTTTTATTTTTGTTTTTATTTTCTTCTTATTTTATCAAGTATTATTTTTGTTTTGGTCTAAGCTAGGCTGCTGCTACTTATATTTCTTTTCTTTCACATATGTATTCCAATATATATATATATATACAAGAATTCTTCAAGTCATTTTGCATCCATAATAAAGTATCTGTTTCAAAATGTATAGTGTATAGTAATGTTAGTGTTTTGTTAAATATATTGACAAACTACAAATATTAGATAATTTCATAAATAAAATATAGTACTTTGTTAAAGCAAATGTCAAAAAGCATACTCGAATCTAATAAATTAATAATATTGACATAAAAGAATACAATCTATGTTAAATAGTAAGTTGTTGTTTTTTATTTTCTTTTTTGAGAATGAATAGTAAGTTCTATTTGAAGACTTGTAAACTCAAAATGTGGACCTACAGGTAGAGGAAGTATGTTATACCTAGTTTTTATATTTAGAAATATAATAAAAATAGCAAAATGAGATTTTCAATATACAATTCTCCTCTCTAATTCTAATGCAAGATAGTTAAATTGAGATCTTCTTTTTCTGCTTAAGGTTTTTTAATATGTAAAAGAAAAATATTTTTATCAAAAGATGGTAAAATAGGAAAAACGAACCATTAATCGCAAAAAGTGAAAACGTTACCCATTTTTTTCTTTTTTTTATTCAAATATTTATTTTTGTTTTCATTATAATTCATTGTTTATATACTATTTCACATTTCTATAAAAGAAACGAAAAGTCAAACCAAGAGGCTAGTAAGTATTGATTCATCTAAATTTTTAGACAAAACTAAGTAACTAAGAGCAATTTTAGCATACTCTCTATTTTGACTCTTTAGCTATATTGGAGATTATGTTTAGTTTTTTTTTTTAATCATTTTAATGGCTGCACCAGACTCCTAAGTACGAGCATCTTTAGCAATACTAGCCATTTTTGAGTTAAATTTTAGCCAAAATAGCTAAAAAGTCATTTTGGCTGGCTACTTTAGAGCATCTTTAGCAATGCTAGCCATTTTTGAGTTAAATTTTAGCTAAAGTAGCTAAAAAGTTATTTTAGCTAGCCACTTTAGAATTACGTCTGCATCAATGCTCTCTATTTTAGCTAGTTTTGAATTTATATTATTTTTCAAATGAAGATTAAATAGTTTAAATGTATTTATAAATTACATAAAATAACTTAAAAGGAATGTTTTAAATTATAGAGAGCCTCATCCCGCTCTCTATATTTAGGAGCGAGATAGCTAAAAGTTATAATAGAGAGTCACTTAGGAGTCTGGTGGAGCTGCTAAAATAGATAAAAAGTTAAACATGCTCTCCAAAATAGCTAAGGAGCCAAAATAGAGAGTCTGCTAAAGATGCTCTTAGAAATATGTCTGTATTAGTGCTCTATATTTTAGCTAATTTTGAATTCAAATTATATCTTAAATGAATATTAAATAGTTTAAATATATTTATACATTACATAAAATAACTCAAAATAAATGTTTTAAATTATAGAGAGTCTCATATCGGTTTCAATATTTATGAGCGATATAGCTAAAAGTTATAATAGATAAAAAAAAATTAAACATGTTCTCTAAAATAAATAAGGAGCCAAAATAGAGTGTTAAAAATGCTCTAAGTACTCTTCATTTTGGTTTTTAGTTACCCGGCCCGTAAATCTAAATATAAAGAGTGAGATGTAGCTCTCTATTAGTTTTGTTAATTTAAAAAATTCATTTTAAAGTAGTTTTGTGTAATTTATATATACATTAAAACTATATTTTATAGACTTAAAGAATAAGAAAACTACCTAAACTAGAGAACTGATGTCTGATGCAGACATATATTAAAATTAGTTAAAATTTGACTAAAAAATGTCTAACATTGCAAAAAATGTTTTGACTACATACTCATTTGTAGTTAATTTGTGGCATGTGCACAGGTGGCATCAGTAGTGGTGGGAATTGGGTATGCTAATAAAGTTGATGATGGCAAGTCCTGGATGTCTTACTGGAATTCAGCTTTGCCAAAATCTCCTTTGCCTTCCAAAGCTGTACAACAACTTCTAAACCCTGCAGGTATATATTATTTAGTTAATAGTAATATAACTTAATTAACTGGCTTAAGCTAAATTCATTCTAAATTCAAACACGAGCAAGATCTAGAAAAGCTTAAGCTAACTGAGCTTTTTTTTTGAAAAGTAGGTTTATTGAAAAAATTAACGAGTACACTCGTTTAGAATGGCATCCCTTATATATTCGGGAGCAGTACCAAACCAAGTTTGGTCAACACTATTACAAAGAGCTTTATTGGCTAGGATATGAGCTATTTTATTGGCTTCACGGGGAGCATAAACCACCTTGAAATCAACAGAGCTATGAACATGATCCTTTAAATCTTCAAGAACAAAGCTGAGCAGGGAAAGATCATGTTCATTCTGGTTCACTGCTGCTGCCAAGATGGCGCAATCTGTTTCAAATATGACCTTCTCCAGATTCATTCGTTCAGCTAATGTGACCCCTTCCATTAAGGCTGCTAACTCGGCATGGAATGGTGAAGTGATATGCCTCATAGGCTTTGCTGCTGCTACTCTAAGTTGACCATCATGGTCGCGGACAACTACTCCAATTCCAGCCCTATTACCTTGCGCAACAAAAGCTCCATCAGAATTGCATTTAAGCCACCCTGCTTGAGGCACTGCCCAATCTTGTCTCTGCACCCGAGATTGTTTTTCACAACTATTAGCTTTTAGAAACTCTGTTAGCCAGCCAAAAGCCATTACCACAGCATCACAGGGATGTTGTTTCGTCCCTTCCCATACCTGAGTATTACGATTTTTCCATATAGCCCAGAGAAGAATTAGAACTTTGCCAAATTGCTCTTTACTCAAGCTACCCACCAACTGCAGGAGCCAATCTTTCACGTCCAAGACATGCATGGCGGGTACTTGAATGTTTGCTGCTGCCCATACTTCACGTGCATAATTACAATGGATGAAAAGATGCACATTATTCTCAATCCCATGTCCACACAAAGGACAAACCATATCCCCCACATAACCTTTTGTACTTAAACAAGATCTTGTCGGTAATATATTCACACAGGATCTCCAGGCCTGAAGAGCCACCTTTTTAGGGACTGTGGCATTCCAAATAGCCGCCCACAATCTAGAATAGGGATCCGGGATCGATGGAGGAGCCAAAACTAAACCCAGTAATATATCACGAGCCACGTAGTAAGCACTATTTGTAGTAAAGACACCTTTCTTATGAAAATACCATACTAACCTGTCTCTTGGAGCACGTCGACTGAGTGGGATTTTAAGAATTATTTCCCTATCCACCGGTGAAAACCACTGAGCAATCTTGTCTTCATCCCAAGTTCTAGCTCCCGGAAGAATGAGTTCAGACACTTTCGTTGGGGCATCTCTCGGTTGCGGTGAACATGGACTACGTGGGTAAGAATCTGGTAACCAGTTGTCTCTCCATACATCAATATCTTCACCATTTCCAACCTGCCATCGGAGGCCCTTCAGTAAGACCTCTCTGGCCTCCCAAATACTACGCCATGGAAAAGAAGGGTGAGCACCCAATTCTGCATGTAAGAAATCCCCATTAGGAAAATATAAAGCTTTATACAGTCTTGCAATTAAAGAATTCGGATTCTTCACCAATCTCCATCCTTGTTTGCTTAGCATCGCCAAATTAAACCAATGCAAGTCCTTGAAACCCATCCCACCATCTTTCTTTGGAACACATAACCGATCCCAAGACCTCCAATGTATTTTTTGTTTCTCGTCAGAGTCTCCCCACCAGAAACCCGCACACAACTGCTGCAAGTCCTCACACAAACCCAACGGCAACATATAGCAATTCATGACATAGTTAGGTACTGTTTGGGCCACTGCTTTGATCAAAATTTCCTTACCGGCTCCACTAAGTAATTTAGCACGCCAACTAACCACCTTCTTTGTCAGTTTCTCTTTCAAATAGCTAAAAGCTGCTGTCTTACTCCTCCCCACATATGTAGGTAACCCCAAGTAACGCTCATGTTTATCGACCCTCTGAACACCTAATAAGTTGGCCAAATAATTCTGCTTAACCATCTCAACATTCTTACTGAAAGCGACCTCACTTTTCTACAGATTAATCTTCTGTCCCGAGGCTAATTCATATGTATATAAGATATTTCGAAACTGTTGACATTCTTCTTCGGTAGCTGTTCCGAATAAAAAACTGTCATCTGCAAATAGCAGATGGTGCCAATTCAATCCCACTAATCCACCGGTTCTGGACAAAATGCTCAATCAAAGAGGAAAGACCTTCAGCACAGAGTATAAACAGGTAAGGCGATAATGGATCACCTTGTCTAATACCTCGAGTAGGCCGAATATATCCACGAACTTCTCCATTTAACAGGAAGGAGTACCTAACTGTCCGAATACTCGTCATAATCAAATTAACCCATTCCTCATCAAAGCCCAATTTTAGCAACATGGCCTGCAAGAAAGACCATTCTAGTCGATCATAAGCTTTACTGATATCCAACTTAAGAGAAAAATGACCATCACCTTCCCTGCGATTATTGTGCAAGTGATGGGCCACCTCAGTAGCTACCAAAGTGTTATCAGAAATCAAGCGACCTGGTACAAAGGCGCTCTGCAATGGCGATATTATATCCCCCAACAACTGCTTCAATCTATTTGCCAATACCTTTGAACATATTCTATAAAGAACATTACAGAGTGCTATAGGTCAAAGATCAGTCATATGTTTCAGATCTTTCACCTTTGGAATGAGTGTAATATGAGTAAAATTAACATCCTTGATCATCACTCCGGAATAGAGAAAGGAGCGCACTGCGGTACACACATCAGGTCCAACTGTACTCCAATACTTTTGAAAGAAGAAAGGCGACATACCATCTGGTCCTGGGGACTTTGAAGGATGCATGTGAAACAAGGCTTGCTTGATTTCGTCATTAGAATAAGGGGCCAACAAAGTTTGATTCATAGCAGGAGATACCTTGGGCTGCACAGTAGCCAGAATCAGATTCATAGCTTGCATATTAACTCCCTCTGTATGAAACAACTGCTGATAGTACGTGCTTACTACTCTCTCAATCCCCTTCGGCTCATGCACCCACTGATCATTAGTGTCAAACAAACCCACAATTCGATTCCTGTGCTGCCGATTTGAGGCTCGTCTGTGAAAGTAGGCGGTATTACGGTCTCCTCCTTTCAACCACAATGCCCTAGATCTCTGTATCCAAACAGTCTCCTCTTGAGTTAACAATTCCTGAAACCGGGCATGCAATGTCTGCTTCTCAGCATAATCAGCTGCGTTAAACGGCTGTCGCAGTAACTCATCCAGCCTCGTCCTCACTGCCTTCATCTCGACCTGACGAAACATAAAGGTCTGTTTCTGCCACCCTGTTAGTTCACGACTTGTTTGCTTAATACGTTGGCAGATCTAACTCATTGGATCTCCCTCAGAAGCATATTGCCAACCGCGTTGGATCACTGATTCACACTCTTGATGTGTTGCCCAATATTGTTCAAAACGAAATAGTGGTTTTCTACGCCCAGTTTGCGGAATAGGAGTTTCACTTACCTCAACTAATAGAGGACTGTGATCAGAGGAACTTGGCGGCAAGTGAGTTGTACGTGAAGATGGGAACAGATTCCTTAGCTCCACATTCCATAAGCTCCGATCTAACCTTTCCTTCGTCTGGTAGTCTGACCATGTGTAAGGGCTTCCAAAAAAACCCATATCAAGCAGAGAACAATCCATCATTGCCTCACGGAAACCTTGCATCTGCACATGCCTTCGAGGGACTCCACCCGTTTTCTCTGAGTTGTCAACGATTTCATTGAAATCCCCCACAATAAGCCAGGGCAAGGAGGATTGAGATGCCAATTGGCGCATCAAATTCCATGTTTCATGCCTATCAGCGGTCTGAGCATACCCATATATGCCTGTTAAACGCCATTCATCCGGTGCTCCTCTTACCCCAATGGCTACGTCAACATGCCTTGAAGAATAATTCCTAATCCTCACCGGTACATCATTCATCCATAAGAAAGCCACTCCCCTTGAATTCTCATCATCTTTAGGCCAACCCAAACAGTTATCAAACCCTACCTTGACTCGTAGAGTGTCCAGTTGTTTTGTATCGCAAAGAGTCTCCGAGAGAAAAAGAATCTTTGGTTTCTCCTGCCGGATCAAATCGATTAGAGCTCGTCGCCTGGAGTTTCCTACAATTCCTCTGCAATTCCAAGCAAGTATGCGAAAAGCCATCTCCTCACTAGTGCTAATGCCGCCGTAGGGAACCCTAATCGGCCTAAAGCAATCAAGTTGCCGTTTTGCTAGAGCGCCGCTCTCTTTTTTTGGTTGTATATTTGAAGCTGTGTTATTGACAGGGGGAAATAAAGGATATAATAGACATTTTAGACTTATTGGTTGAGAAATTGAAAGAACAAGAAATATATATTTAATATAGAAGATGAGAGACTAAACTGTTCTATGGAGGAAAATACATAGAGTAACTAATATTTAATCCTTAAACTTTCATAAACTCTAAAGGGCCAAAAAGTGATTCTAAATGCCATCAGGTGCATTTCTTCACCCAAATAAGAATTCATTTAATCAACATTGCAAAATTAATGATATGATAATTTTCTTCACCCAAATAAGAATGCATTAACTTACTAACCGTGGAACGAACGTGACATCAAACATTTACATTAAATATTTTTGACCTAGTCGCTCGTCTCTGCTAACTGAGCTTAATTAACGTAAAGGACATATATAATGAGATTTTTTTTTTCTCAAACTATGACGCTTCCAGAAATTTTAAGAAAAAGGAAAAGAAAAAATGTAAAACTAAAGTCGTAGAATGTTTGTAATTATTTCACGGTTTTTCCAAAAACAGGTATGCTCATCAAAGGAACTGATATATTGTCACAAGGTCAAAGAAGTTACACTGGGATTGGAAAGGATGTTGTAAGTCTTACACATGTACCGTCAAAAATATTTATTTATTCTGCTGCCTCTCTAGAAGTCAAAGTGGAGCCAGGTTTAACTACATTCTTCCAAGGAAAAGATCTTCAGCATTTGGGGAAAACGGTGACATTGCGATTCTTGAAACCCACAAGTAACAAGGCAACTCTTTTGCCTCGTCGAGTTGCAGAGTCCATACCCTTTTCGAGTAGCAAGTTGCCAGAAATTCTAACCTACTTTGGAGTGAAACCCAAATCAGTGGTTGCAGAAATAATGAAAAGGACAATCGAAGAGTGTGAGGCACCGGCCATTAAAGGCGAAGACTCGATTTCACAGTTTCAAAGCTTGGGAAGTACGTCCAAGTTTATGCAACCGAGGCCGAAAATGAAAACAAACAAGACTATAGCATTGAGATTACTGGAGTCCAAAGTATTGGAGACAGGTCGATTGTGTGCCATAAGGAGAACTATGTTTATGGTGTGTTTTACTGCCACAAATTCTATGGCACAACAACAAGGGCTTACATGCTTCCGTTGGTGGGTGCTGATGGGGTTACAAAAGCCAAAGCAGTAGCTATTTGCCATACTGATACCACTAGCTGGAACCCTAAGCATTTGGCCTTTCAAGTCCTCAAAATAAAGCCTGGAAATACAATCCCAGTCTGTCATTTTCTGCCCACTACCGGTTTTTTGTGGGCTTCTATGTAAGGCATACAAATCCAAGGAGGGGATATGTGTATTTATACTTTGGGTCATAAAAATAAATCAGGACTATCTATCAACCTAGTCCTGAATTGTCAAAATGTATGATGACCGTTTAGGTCTCCTAAAGTTTCTATTTCCGTAATTTGTATTTTCATATTATGTTTTTACGTTTGTCTGAGAGGTTTTTGGCTTTGTCCCCCTCTCTTTGTATGTTCTTTTCTTCAGCAAAAGATAAATAAATTTGCTGATATGTATATATGATATGGTTTCCTAGCTACATATGTACTTCTTTGTATTGGACATGTTGAACTATCATGACTACCATTTTGTATCTCGTTGTACGTATATATTGAATTTTTTTTTTATAAGAAAAAAAATTTCATTCAATATCTCCATAGCCAAAACGGTACATGCATAATGTTCTAAAGCTTGTGCCCAATAACAGCCAAGCATTACAGGGTGAAACAAATTGTCTTCATTACAACGGTTAACTCGACTTATTCGTCAAGCCTAGATACATCACAATCAAACCACTTAAAATCAAATGATAATATGCTTCCAAATGCCAATGCACTCAATTATGGTACACTTAAAAACTCTTCAATTTAAAGTAAACTAGACATTGTTACAATAGGCTGAAAGAAAATTAGAAGCAGGACTAGAAGAGCTTAGGACCAGGCCCAATCCCAAACCCAAAATCCTTTCAGAAAAGGCCCAATCCCATTCTCAAGGAATAGCTTGCATAAAGTTCTTCAAGCGGTTTCACGGTTTCACCTCCACCAAGTAGCTTCAATTGCGCCACCACCATAGCTAGACTTCCCTGCTGACGGTCGAAACCGCTCTACCACTCCAGCAACTACAGAGCCTAAGCCGATTGCACCACCAAAACTCTTCAGCACAAACCATCGAATGATGAATCTGGTTGGAACCAGATTGATGAAAATCAACCTAGGTAAAGGTTTACAGCCCTCCATCAATGGCTCCAATTAATGGTTGGGTACCAAATAAACTCCAGCGCATCAGATCCACCATGAGCAACTAGGTCTAGTAACCACATTACCATAAAAACAGGGTAACTCTGAATATAGATAATTCTGAATTTTACCATAAAAACATAACTCCACATTAGAGATACAATTGTTAAATTGCAAAAATCATACATTATTACTAATGTATGGTTTTTGGAAGACTAATGCAATTAGTAATGTCTAGGAATAGTGCCCGCGCTTTGCTGCGGGATGCAAATTGCGACCATGAAATGTACTAAGTTTAAGCAACTTTGTTTCTAAACTGAAGGCTTCCCTTTAATCCATTGTGGCTTTGTCTACTCCCTCTAGTTCATTATCTTCAATTGTTAGTATAAAACTAAACATAAAAAACTGAATATAAACGACAAAACAGTACAATATGAATACTTTTCAATATCTATGGTAGCTGCCAACAAATTGGCTATCTTTAGCTTACCTTAGTTATAGTAGCTGCTAGAGCATCTTCTAAAAAATAGTTGTTCTAGTTGCTCTAGGTATATATGCACAAAAGGTGTTAAGCAAAAGGAGAAAATCCTATTCATGCTAACGCCAAAACAATTCATTAGTGCTTGCTTTTCGCTTTTGATCCAAACATCTCTGAGAGTAAGGCAACCTCTTCATCATTTGTTGATCCTCTTAAAAAAAAAGGGAAAAAAAATCTCTTCATCATTTGATACTTCAAGAATCTGACGCCTTAGAAAGAGTTAACCTGCAGTCAACTTACAGAATGTTAGAAACTATTAAAATAGAACTGCTGCAAGGACAAATCTACACAATGTTAGAGAGACTACTAAAATAGAACTATAGTGGGTGAAGTAATAAGTCATTTCACATTTTGAATATAGTTCTTAGTAAAATTTACTGAGAGTGACCTTGTGATAAACGATCGACTCATCAAAAGAAATATGATAGCAAAGAAAGCAAGTTAAAAACTGTATACTTAACCAATTCAAGCAAATATAAAATTGAAGTATAAGCAAAGCAAACGAATGCATAACCAATTTAAGCAAATGTCTTAACAATTGGCCAAGCTCAATAGTTGAGAAAGAACGTCATTGGACAACTTTAAGATCATAACTTTTAAGGTAAGTAATAATGAAAACAATGCTTTAGTATACAAAGTAAAAAGCTTGAAATTCTTTCTACAAATGGTTTTGTTCAAAGCAAGACTCGGAATTCGTTGCCAGAATCAAAACCACCAAGTGAACTTCAATAACTGGGCAATGAGTTGCAAAATTTTACAATATATCATACACTATACAGCGATGAAGTAAACCATATATCAATATTCTAGAAGTGACTACTACTAACAGATTACAGCAACCCTAATCAACCTCACGTGCATCATGATAGGAACTTATATTCTACTTATTTGTCTATAATGCATCAGAAAATAACCTGCACGTAACATCCCAGTGAGATTATGAGGTGCAGCTGCAGCATGTTCTCCCTCCCTAAACTGCACATACACATGCCCAAATTATTCAGCACACATAGAGCACATCCAATCAATTGAACACCAAATAAGATCACATAAAAATAATAATAATAAGAAACTCTACTTTTAGCCAAAAAAATAATAATAATATAAAGAAAAGAATTTAAAACAGAGATGTTTTACCATGTTGCCAACCAAATTATTACAGATTTTCAAGCTCTCGATCTGTTTGTAATTTTACTGCACACAATAATGAGATAAAGAACTTTAACAATTTTGGTTAAAGTGAAGGAGTAGAGAGCTGAAACTGTCATTACAACTTTCTCAAAATTAATATATATATATATATATATATATATATATATATATCTCCAAAATAAATGAACTTTAGGTACGTATGAAATGTCAATACAGTCCAAACTGTTGCAAGAGTAAGTCAAACTCATTATAAATTTAAAAAACTGAATATAGGAACTAACCTAGCATGTTAGATAATGAACAGCAGCAATGGTGGTGGTTATATATATGCTCAACCTTCGTTTTGATTTCTGGATCTTATACATGAGTTTCTGCCTTAAAGGATCACAAAAGAAATAAACAAACAAAGTAAAAGAGCCATAGCATATCACAACAAAAACAAATTAGCCGTATTTAGCAAAAACAATACTAATAGACAGAGTCTTGCGTACCGGCAGTAAGATCTTCGTTCTCTTTGGTCCCTAAATTGCTGTGAAACACAAAACACATAATTATTCAAAAATTGTCACGTTTATTTGTAAGAACTACTTAATCAAAAACTGCCACATAATTAATCAAACCCAGGTTAATTGAAACCTACTTAGATTGGTTCTTGAACAGGAAAAACCCAAAACGGTGATGTATTATGATGGAAAAGCTGAGAGACCGACAAAAAAGTAAATCAAACAAATTCGAACCCATCATAGAATACCTGGGATGATCAGTTCACTCAATATATGTTCGAATCAACCATCAACTTCTTCCCGCCTCCCTCTTCTTCAGTCTCAAACTCTCTCTCTATCCCTAGATAGATAGAACGCAGCCTGAAGCTCTGTCTCGCTCTCTCTTTTTCTCTCTCTACTATCTCTCGATCATTCTAAAGTTATCCTCCCACATGGACAAAAACAAAAATCATTGTCGGTGACTCGGTGTATTCAGCAGCAATTGCAGTTTCAAAAAGCCCAACTAATGAGCCCAAATTGTTTTAGGTCTGAGAAGGGCGGTGATTTCGCGGAAAAAGATAGACTGCAATGGCAGGTCATAAATCACGGGGAAAAAAAGGGGCAAAACCGTCATTTCATCCAAACAGTGCTATGAACAGTGCTAGCTCTAGGGGCTTTAGTATATGTATAATTATGTGAGTCTGATTATCTGTATTTTATTATGATATCAAAGCAATACGTTCTCGAAACTTGTACTTAACCATCTACACCTGATCGAATATTCTCACGACTACTCATACTTCATATAGTATTCTCACATCAATACTAAATCAGGCCAGCTCGTCTCTTAAGGGTAGTTCCATCACATAAACCATTTTCCATAACTAGAATAATTACCTTACCACACAAACCTTGAGCATCTCCAATAGACTAGCTAAATTCAATTTTTAGCTATATATAACTATTTTTAAAGCAAAAATCAACTCCAACAGACTAGCTATACCCAAGTTAAATTTAGCTTTAGCTAAAATGGCTAGCTATAAATATCTAGAGAATATTGCATAGCTAAAGCAAAAGTTATATTTCTCTCTTCTCTTTTGTCCACATGTCAGTTTATGATTCGATAAAATTTAGTATTTTATTTACAATAGCTACTACTGCTGGAGCAAATTGTTAAATTAATAGGTATATTTCACATCTTTAACTAAATTTAACTAAAAAGTAATTCATACTGTTTGAGATGCTCTGGTTAGTGGCTATTGTGATTCATGCAAACCGAAATTGGCGCTTTTTTTTTTTTTTTTTTTTTTTTTTACAGAGCACACAAAATCACTCCTCGCAAAACGGCCAAAACCTATAAAGACACCCCAAATAAATAATCTTCTCTTTATGCTTTCACACAAAGCATGCCAAACATTCCCTTCCTCGGTACGTCCTGTTCGCCGAGGGAGGAAAGCGGCGAGTCCACATCACCGACGACCTCGACGACGTCGTAGACGATGAAGAGGACGACACTTGGAAAGAATGGGGCAAGAAATCCTCACAAACCTTCGATCCGCCGCCGAACGACTTGTCGAAGATGGAGTTATCGGAGATCCAGGCCGAGATGATGAAGCGGCATTCCGGGCCGGTTTTCGGGTTCATCAAGCTCTGACTCGGCGTCAAACGGACTCGGGTAATCCCGATCTTACTCTTTTCAGCTTTAATGTGAATTGGGTCTTTGTCTTTGCTGTTGTTTGTTATTGGGTATTGTTTTTGATATAATATTTCATACCTGAGTAACCTAAATGGGATAATTGGGTGTGTGAAATGAGCTATTTGAGCATGAATTTGAATCAAATGTGTATTAATGAAAAGTCAAATGGTACTCTGTTGTGAACTTAACTGGGAATATGTGAAAGAATTAGGGTAATGATGGCAATGGTGGTAGAAGGATTCGAATGATTTAACTGCAACCATACTAGTTTGAACTTACATTAGTTTGAAGTTTTGGGACTAATGTGTGAAAAGTTACTGATAAGTAATACTTCAATGAATTTGTGGATTGGAACATATTGTATAGGGTTCCTGTTAATTCATTCCTATTGCGATGAGATAGCTATACTTTATGATTGATCTAATGGATTCAAGGTAATAGGAACGAAGTTGTTCTATACTTGTATTCCATTAGCAACCATTGATATAACTATACTTTATGGTTGATCTGATGGATTCTAGGTATTAGGAACGGCGTTGTTGTATGCTTGTTTTTCATTTGCAACCATTGAGGATTGATTGCTATGGAAATGAAGGTTGTTTTGATATTACTTCAAATGAATGGTAAATTTTATGCAAGTTTCTTTTCCACTCTCAGGATATGGTGGCTGAGATTGCTACGAAATGGAGTAAAGTTCTGAGAACTGGATCTATTGGGGTACGGTTCATGGGTGTTGATATGAGCACGATCATGGTCACCATGGAAAGAGGCCAAGACATGGCAGAGGTAAGATATTTCTAATTCCCTCTCCTCTCTGCCTGAGTTGATGACCTGATCATTACTGATCGTGAGGTTCTGCTCTGTTTTGTTCTTGCAATATGTTCTCTTACTTTCTTCTTTCCCTATTCACTAGTTGAAGGAGTTCGTGTTGAACCAACCAGAGGCCTACGAGATAAAGATTGGAGATCAAGTTTTTCGAAGACCTGGAGATCCTCCTTTAGACCAAGTCGTTGAGAAGCTCCAGAATGAGAGAACGAGAATCGAGAATGACGGTTCAACAGAGAGCAATAGGCAAGTGAAAGAGGAACTGTATTTTTGTGTTACCACATTTTATGAAATGCAATGGAATGGCCCCTTATGTAACTCATAGCAAATGCATACATTTTTGTGTAACTTGGGGTACAAGATTAGTGTTTATGAATTAGGTTGCTGATTTCGGAACTGGCTAAACGAACTAAGAGAGCTGTTCATGACATGAGTAGGTAGGTCATATACATACCATTTTCTATCTGGGAGAGGATCCTCTCCTGAGCAAAGTTTTCACCTGAGCTTCCTGACCTTTTAATCAGATGAAGACACGTGTTATTGTTTAATCCAAAGGTCTACAATTACTCTGCCACTCCTACTACTCCTCACGTGTCCTTTTCCTCTGCAACTTTCTTTTCCTTCCCTTCCTCTCTCCTGTTCTTCTTTTCCTTCTGTTCTTTGCTCTCACAAACCAAAATTGCATGGAAGAAATTCGATCCCACTATTTGTAACATCGAATTGCAAAAGGTTTATTATGACTTGACTTGACAAATAAAGGGGATAGGAAGAAAATTTGAGATCCTTCAATTTTCTTTGTTTCGAGGAAAATAATCTGAGATTCCTTTTTCAGTAAAGCTTTAATCATCTGTGGTTTAGATGTTTTTAGTTCCTAATTTAAGATTTCAACTTCACCCAAAAAAAAAAAATCAAAGAGTTCATTGGGTAAAAGAATTTTTGCAATTGCTCTACACGAGAACATTTTATATATCTCAATCTGAAGATGCATCAGCTAATTCCCAACGAATGGACTCACTGGAGTAGGTATCGAGCTTTCTTCTCAGGATTTGGTGATGCCGTGATGGTCGTTGTGTCTTGCTCTGCGATGATTTTGACCCAGTTTTATTTGCGAGAAGATCTTCTTTGAAGCTTCTCTCACCAGGTAAGATTTTCAGTCTAAGATTCAAGATCCTTCAATTTGTTTGATTATTTTTGGTTGATTTTATCCTGTTTTTCTGGGCTTGTTCTTCATCCCTCGAATTTGGGGTTAGCATTTTGGATTGATTTAGTGCTTGTCTGGGTCAATCACTGATGGTGGTGAGAGCAGAGAACAGAAGGAAAAGAAGAACAGGAGAGAGGAAGGGAAAGAAAAGAAAGTTGCAGAGGAAAAGGACACGTGAGGAGTGGTAGGAGTGGCAGAGTAATTGTAGACCTTTGGATTAAACAATAACACGTGTCTTCATCTGATTAAAAGGTCAGGAAGCTCAGGTGAAAACTTTGCTCAGGAGAGGATACTCTCCCTTTTCTATCTACCAGGCCACAGTGAACTTCTCATGGTAATATTTAGGTAGACTTCTCAATGGATCAGATTGACGTTTCTTCTTATTCAAATACAAGAATAATTAGAATATCGACTATTACCGTAAAATTTTTAAAAGTTTGTTCTTTCAAGGAAACCCTCTAATAAAAAATTGCGCCCCCCCTAGTAGTATCAAATTTAGGTTGATTTTCTGCTAAGCTTTTGAAGGACATAGGCAGTGTAGGTTAAGGGAATTTTAAAAAAGGATTATTATCACAAATGGTATCTGAACTTATCATCTATTTTATCGATGGTACCTGAACTTCAATTTTGATCACAATCAGTACCTGAACTTTTCGATTTCATTTTAAATGGTACCTAACGCCACATTCGATCACTATTCCGGCCAAAAAAGCCAAATCTAAAAAAATAAAAAACAAAAAAACAAGTTCAAGGCAAGTCTATTACCAAAAAATCATCACTATATATGATCGCAACCCTCGAAATCATCAAAAATCATCACTATGATCGCCTCCCATGCCGTTTTTAGTCGTAATAGTGATCGAAGATGGCTCTAGGTACCATTTAAAATGAAATCGAAAAGTTCGGGTACTGGTTGTGATCAAAATTGAAGTTCAGGTACCATCGATAAGATTGAGGTATAGTTCAGGTACCATTTGTGATAATAACCAAAAAAAAAAATGTCATGAATGAATGAGTAAATAAGTAAATGGAATTGTACAAAAAAAATGTCTCGAAACCATTTTGTATATTAGGAATTGAGTGATTGATAGTGAAGAATATTCGTGAGACCTGTGGTGGAAACTGGGTATGAGAATCTTTTACTTGTGAGGTTACTTCTGGAGATGAGAATTCCTTCTATAAGAAAGTCCTCAGTTGCAGAAGGGCTTACAGTTAAGGGGATAAGCATTGAAGCCTGTGATTATGGAGGAATGGGGTGAGGAAAGGGATCTTCTGGTAAATCTGTTTGGAAAGTTCAGGGATGAGTGGATGGATCAGGACTTGAATACTTGGATTGGTGCAACTAGGTACCCAATTCGGATATTTTGCAAAGTGATCGTGTATATATATGTGTTTGATGTGTCTTTGCTTGAGATTGCATGGTCAAAATCTGAAGCAAAGAAAATAGCATTCGTTTCTGTTGTATGATTTCAAAATTTGGGTTAAATGGATTCTTGTCTAGCATAGTTTTACTGTATTCTCAAAGTTGCTGGTAGAGCCCTATGCATAACTGAGTAGAAGGCAGTTTGCGTGCAGATTATATACAGGTGTATCTGATGCTCTAAGATTTGCAAGCTCGACAATATATATAGTCACCACAAAGCACGTATGAACCTGAGGCAAGCACTTTTTTTTAGAGTTTCTGTTTTTTCTGGACCCTCAATTCTTTATTCACAGATTTTATATTAAACCAGCAGTTAGCGGACTTTCTGGTACAGTACGCAGTTTGCCTTTATCATCTTCCCATCCCCTTATTTTCTGTTCTTATACCTATTGCAGGGCCGATTTGCTGACGCTTTAGTACTGCGAGAACTTGCAGGAGTTACAATACCACCTGAAAGAATCTTTGGTCTTGGTTCTGAGTATGGTATTAATTTGATATTAGTCTGTTATTGGTATTTTGGCACTTAACCTGTGGCCATACCATGAAACTTTACTGTCTCTCTAGTATGTGTGCATGTAATATGAAACTCCTCTTCCAGTCCTAAGGTAGAAGTATTGAAGATGCTTCAGAAGAAACCAGAACATCAAGGGCTGAAACTGCCGTACGTAATTTTCTGCTAAATATTTAACATAACAGAGCATGTTCTAATATGATTGTGACCGCGATAGAGTGTTTTGAGACCTGACATTCTGCATTCTATGCTGGTTAATGCTTATTACTATAACCTAGTACCTTCGAATGAGATCAATAATATTCAACTTTGGTCAGCTTTGTGGAAGATAGACTGGCAACCCTAAAGAATGTTATCAAAGAACCTGAATTGGATGGTTGGAGCTTGTATCTAGGCACACTTCTTTCTACCCTGTGTTATCACACATTTACTCTCACTTATCTGTCATCAATTGTTGTTTATGCTTTATTCGCCTATGATAGCTGATTCTGGTTTAATTGTATTAGGGGATTGGGGGTACAATACAGAGGAAGAGAGAGACGAAGCTGCTAGAATCTCCAGGATTCAGATTCTTCAGCTTTCTGACTTAAGCACAAAGTTGAAGTAGCTTCTGACCCTCTGTTCTTGCCGTTGTTGTTCCCTATTCAGTTGCGAATGTGCTAATTTATGCAAACGGCAAATTACAATCTCTTCATATTATAATGTACATTTACATTGATAGATCCAGAGATTTTCATGTACGTCCTGCAGAAATTTTTGCACGGAGGAATCTTAACTTTTGCAGATAAAAGAGCTCAAGCATTACTGAAGTTGTTGTGGAATTTGATTGCAGTTGTGAATGGTTGATGGTCTTAGATTGATTCAAGTTGACTCTTCTCTTGCTTAGTGGAAGATAATCATTTTTTAAAGGGTTATTATCACAAATGGTACCTGAACTATACCTCAATCTTATCGATGGTACCTAAACTTCAATTTTGATCACAACCAGTACCCGAACTTTTCGATTTCATTTTAAATGGTACCTAGAGCCACCTCCGATCTCTATTACGACTAAAAACGGCATGGGAGGCGATCATAGTGATGATTTTTGATGATTTCGAGGGTTGCGATCATATATAGTGATGATTTTTTGGTAATAGACTTGCCTTGAACTTGTTTTTTTGTTTTTTTGTTTTTTTAGATTTGGCTTTTTTGGCCGGAATAGTGATCGAATGTGGCGTTAGGTACCATTTAAAATGAAATCGAAAAAGTTCAGGTACTGATTGTATCAAAATTGAAGTTCAGGTACCATCGATAAAATAGATGATAAGTTTAGGTACCATTTGTGATAATAACCTTTTTTTTTTTTGCAAAATTATGCCTACATTTAATTAGTTTAGTACGAAAAATTAAATGGAGAAATAAAAATTTAGCATTGAATTGAATTGATGAACTACTTTTTTTTTTTTTTCGCACTTATAATAGAGAATCTTTATAAACCAAAATAAAGTAGTTCATCAATTTTTTTTTGAAGGAAAAGAAGTCAGAAATTTATTGAAACTTTAGCAAAGGTTTACAAAGCAGTAGCTTCAGCTGCTAATTGCGATAAATTTATTGGTTCAGTGCTAAATTTTTATTTCTCCACTTAATTCCTTTTATTGAAATAATAAAATGTAGGCACTCATATTTTTTATATATCTCTCTTTTAATTGTGATGTTAAACCTTAATGAAATTGAGGTGAGGTATTACAATTTAGAAAAATTTTAATTTATCACCCTGTGGTTTACACTTAACAAATGTTAGTCCGTCCCTTTTTAATTTGAGCAGCAACACCTCTATGCTCTCAATTTCAATCAACCATACCAAATTTTTTTAGGGTTAACTACAAAGCACTACCAGACAATAGATTTTTTGACAACAAAGTCCACAACCTTTTCCCTTATACAATTAAGGACACACACTATTCTCCTTTTACCTTTTTTTTTTGTTCTTTACACAGTATCAGCTTATATTTTACTTTTCCAGACTAAACACAGTATCAGCCTAAGGACTAGCCTTCAACATGCCACAACTTCGCCTAACGACTTCCTGTCTAAGCGGCTACTATCAGGGCGGAATCACTGCTGCCTTAGTATGATAAGAGTCAGCTTTTAAAATAAAATAGAAAGCTTGCTACTGCTTACTAACTGCTACTGTTACCAAAACATAAATGCAGAAACAGCAAAATATTTTTGTGACGGGGTACTGAGCACAAACTGAATTTATTTATTCAAACATAAATACAGATACAGAACCCAGAGCCTCACTCTTGGGCAAACAGCTAGAAGCTGCTTAGCTACTCATAACTTGATTACAAATACTTACTTGGAATCAGAGGCACACTTGCATAAAGAGATTTATATAAAACCTGCTACTGCTGCTACTATGGCTTCCTTATTTTTGAGAGAATCTGATTCTGCTCAATTTTCGAATATTAGACTGATGTTTTCTACTTCGAATGCCTTCTAAGGGAAGCTAAAGCTCCTTATATAGGGAGCGGAACTCAAATTACAATTCAAAACAACAAAATGTACAGAACGACTCTGTGATTTCCTGCTTTTCTTAGTGCTCCTGCTGGTGGAGGTCGGCCGGGGAAAAAGCAGATTCCTTTTAGGTGAAATGTTTTTCACCTGCTTTTTGAAAAGCAAAAGTCACTTTTAGGAAAAATCCAAAAGGACTTTCGGTGTTTTCTACACCTGCTGCTTCACATGTTCTCGTCGGTTTCTGAATTGTGACCAAGGACAAACGAGTCGTTATCTGCCTGGGCCATCCTTACTGTTGTTGCATTGTCTTCGACATCTGTATCAACATACATCTTGTAGTGGTTGTCAGTTTCAAGTTTTTCCACCCATCGTAAGCATGCCAGTGTCGAATCTATCTCTTTTCTGGTAAGAGATAGGAACAAGTCACTGCTGACTACGTCAGGATGATCGTAAGCAGTGATGATAATTTTCTCTCCTGCTGCCAGGAAGGTATTGTAGGTATCCTCAGAGATGATCTTTTTGATATATTCTAGAGTCATGGCTTTCATCCACGGGATGCTTGAGTTTGGTTGGCCATTGTACCCTACACAGGCTGGTTGAAGATATTTCCTTTGAATAATTCTTACATAATGATAAGGAGGAATATATTCAACTTCACCGTTTGCCTTCTGGATCCATTCTGGAGGAGTGGATCTGAACTTCAGTCGAAGCATACAGTCATTTTTTCTTACATTTTTGACTGTATTGACAATGATAGGCGGCAAACCTTTTAGATCATCATTTGTTTTAGTCCACAGATTATGGACAAAACCATTTTCAACAAGCCAGAGCTTGTGTTTTTGAGGATGTTCACTCTGAACATTAACCAGGTATCTTCCAACATAAGGACCTGAAACAATAAAGAGAGTTGGAGGAACTAGGTCTTCTGGATTATGTCTTCCTATCAGACTATGGAATTCATGCCAGTCTGATTCATTAAGTGCCATGACAGGAACTCTAGCACTTTCTGGACTTTCAAGGAAGAGAATTTTTTCTTTTCTTACAGCACTCTGCTGTATATGACTTTCTTCAAATTGTGGTCTGGCGTTCTCATATAGTTCTTCAGCTAGTGCAAAGAGTGCCGGGAACATTAGACCACTGCTTCTTTCTTGAAAAGCAAATAAGAGATTATCCAGGATTGCCTTCTGGTGATAAGCTAGTCTCCTGCCAGTTCTGAACACAGGAGTGTCAAAAGTTCTTAATTCATAATTAAAAACATTTATGACTCCAGTTGGAGTTGGTCTGCTTTTTGGCAAAGCAGCAGCCATCAACGGTCTTGATGAGCCTTTACCGTCTGCCGTTTGAGACGGGCTAGCCAATCCTTTACCCTGGGATTGATCAGTTGAGGCTAGTCCTTTAGGACTTAGCAGAAACCTTTTAAGAACCTTTTCTTTGGTTTCCATAGGATCTTCTTGAAGCTCATGTTCTTTCCCAGTCCTTCTGCTTCTGGGATTACGACCTTCGTCGTCTTCTCTCTGGCTGAACATTGCCATTTCCCTGGTCAATGCGTCTGGAAGATAATTCTTGTTTCCTGCAATTAATTCAACATTATAATCATATTGGTTAAGAAATAATTGCCAGTTTGCTAATCTTCCTCTATCAGCAGCTTTATCAAGTTTGAAATTTTTGAAATTCTTTACTCTGGCACAATCGGTGCGGACAGTAAAGGGTTTTCCAAGAAAAGCTGGAGAATTTAAAATCGTTTTCTTGACAGCCAAAATTTCTTTTTCCCCTGTGGGATAATTTAGTTCTGCAGGGCTGAACTTGCCACTACAAAATTTACAGATCTTTTCAATGTTAGTTCCAGGCGTCTTTGCCAGAACCACACCGGACCAATAATTATCGCTCGCATCTGTCTGGAGGATAATTTCATCATTCTCTTCTGGTTGTTGCAGAGGAGGGAGGTTCTTGCAGAGATTTTTTATCTGCTTCACGATTTTTTCATCGTCTTCTGTGAAGTTCCATTTTCTTTTGGAACTTGTCTTAGGAGATAACATCGCTGTTAACCCTGAGATTTTTGGGATGAAATCTCTCCCATAATTTATGACACCAAGGAATCTCTCTAGACTCTTAGCATCAGGAATTTTGTCTGGGAACTTCCAGATCTTTTCAAGAATATGAGGTTGGAGTTTTATTACTCCATTTTTGATGTTTATTCCTAGGAAATCAACTTCATCAAGGATAAAGAAGATTTTCTTTTCACCTAGGATGATTCCATGTTGAACTATCAGCTTTACTACCTCATGGAGGTGTTTCATGTGTTCTTCTTTGGTTTTGGAGAAGACTAGGATGTCATCTATGTAAACGACGCAGAACTCTGCCACATGCTTGAAGATGTTGTCCATCTTTCTTTGGAAGATTGAGGGAGCTTGCTTTAGACCAAAAGGCATTACTAGCCATTCGTAATGGCCTTGTGGTGTTCCAAATGCAGTGAGAGGTATGCTCTCAGGATGCATCTTGACTTGCCAGAAACCCGACTTTGCATCGAACTTCGAAAAGACTTTGGCTCCTCTGAGCTGGTTAATCAATACTCTTACTTGAGCAATTTGATAACCGTCTTTGACAGTCTTTTTATTGACATCTCTGTAGTCAATAACCATTCTAGCTTTTCCTCGTAGGTTTTCTGCATGATTTCTCACGTAGAATGCTGGAGCATGATGAGGGCTAGTGGAAGGTTGAATTAATCTCTTGTTCAGGAGATCTTCAATATCTTTTCTGAATTCTTTTTGATCTTCCTCTTTGTAATGAGGAATGGCTTTGACATGGCAGATAGCATTCATGTCATGCAATTTCAATTCACAGACCACTGGGTCTTTTTCCCAAAACTTCTGAGGATTTGTATCCACATTTTGCTCTAGTGTTTTCTTGATTTTTTCAAGAGTGGGAATTTGCTGAGACTCAAGCTTGTTCTGAAAGTGTTTGAGGTTATGCTCATGGATGAAACTAGCTTCTTCATCTTCACTAGTTTCTTCTTCTTCTTCAGAAGATTCTTCAACAAGTAATTCTTCTTGTTGCTTGATTTGGAGTATGGGTTCGAATTTTGGTTTGTAGGGGGTAAGATCACCACTATTCTGTTGCGATCTCTGATACTGAGTAGTAAAACCGGGACCGACCACAGTTCTGGCTTGTGTGAGGCGGTCTGCCCAGAACACCCGTTCTCCTTTCCTGAAGCCTATCGCTTCTTCATCCTGAATGAATCGTTGTTGGAGAATAAAATCATTTCCCAACAAGAAATCAGATCCTTGGCCTTCAGATTGCCAAACATTCTGGATGATAAATGTTCCTCCACCAATGGTGATATGAACATTTTTTGCTACTTTTTTCATGGTGAGATGGCTTCCATCAAATGTAACACCAGTAGCAGACTTTTTCTTATCTTCTCTCCAGAGTTCATCTGGAATTGCAAATCTTTTTGCAACTGTAAAACCTGATCCATTATCTACAAAGGCATGTAGATGATATTTTCTGTAATCAGGGAATTTGAGTCCAATCTCTATGTAGTTGCTGTATCTACTTGTAGAGACGACTTTCGATTGATGAAGCTCATTTTCCTGAGCTTGTTCCTTAGGAATGAATGGTTTGCATTCTTCTTTTGGAACTTTTTCTGGATGAGGTGATTTATCAGAACTAGAAGGTTTTGTATCATCCCAGTTTGTAGGAATTATCTCTTTGATGTCTGGGTCACTGAACCATGACGGAGGGTCATATCTGACTTTATAATCAAACTTGCCTGATGGTTGGCCAAGTAGATCCCATGTTTCAGTAGCCTCTTGTCGTTCTAAGAGATGAACAGTTTCTGGTGGTTTCACCAGTTCTCTATTTTCTGGTATTTCAACCAGTTCAATATCTTCATTGATTTTTTCTTCATCGATGATTTCTTCCTTTTTCGAGGAAGATGGTTCCATGGTTTCCTGGAACAGAGTTTCCACTTCTTTCGCCTTTTGTTCAGCGAAATATTCTTCATATTCTTGCTCAACCAACTGGCTGACAAGACCATTTTTGGTTTTTCTTCTTGCTTCAGCTATGAAGCATTCTTTATGATAAGTCTTCTTAGACTCTTCACAAAACATAGGGAGACCATTCTTTTCATGACATAAGCAGTAGTCACAAACGAATGTACCCGGGTTCACCTGATAAGAAGACATGAAGGATTCTGTCTTGCTTTCTTCCCAATTTTTGATTCTCAAAACATTCATTTGTCTGGATTCGAAGTACTCTACTTCAGAATCGATCTCAGACTCATCTGATGAAATTTCTTCTTCAGACCAGGCAGAGTAGACTGACCTGTCATCATCTTCATCATCAGAATAGGCTATTTCGTAGCCTTTCATGTTTGCTACCTCTACTATTTGCTCATATTCTTCGAAGAGAGCTTTAGTAGATCTTTTACCCTTTTCAGGGCATTCATTGGCATAGTGCCCTTCAGCTTTACATAACCAACATCTGCAAGCTTTCTTGCTTGGTTGTTTATGCTGATGAGTATTAGTATTCTTCTTTTTCTTGAAGAATTTCTTTTTAGGATCTTCATCCTTTTGTTTCTTGTAATTGGAACTCTTATTGAATTTCCAATCTCTTTTCTGATTACTCTTTTTGAATTTTTTAGAGTAATATTTTTCTTTTTTCTTTTTTCTGTGGAATTTGGATTCATGACATCCCCAGTTTGTGGGCATATCCAGTATTCCATAACAGAAATTTTCAACTCCTTTGAGTTGTTTCTTGGCCATCTTAGCTCTAAGATTGGCTTTGCATTGCTCCTTCAGTAATTGCCGGATTCTGTCGGCAATTCCTCCAACTGAAAATCTTTCAATTGGTTTTTCAGCTATGCTTTCTCTCACAGCTGTTCTCCATGGTTCAGGGAGTTTCCTGTGCAACAGATTAACTAGATCAGTATTTTCTAGTTCACCAATTGTACAGTAATATTCCTGAAACTCATTAAGGTATTCTTCGAAATATCTCATGTCACAGATCTTGAGAGCATAGATATTCGATTTTGCCGTTTCTTTGGCTTTTTCACTCAGATTTGAAAGATCTCCACAGAACTGATCGTACAGTGGTACTGCAAAATCATACGGAGATTTTGAATTTTTGATTTCTTCAAGCCAGTCTCTTCCTCTGGCAGTTTCTTTGAAGGATAGGTAATACTTTTTTGCTACTCCAGTGAGAGTAGTTTCATAGTACACCTGCAGGTCTGGTGCTTCAAATTTGCCAAGGGTAAGTGCAGAAGCCATCATCAGGCTATCTACCCATTGGTCAATGGTTTTTCTTTTATCTAGACTCTTATCTAGATTTAACCAGATGCCGTAGTTAGTGATAGGAACTCTAGGCAGATTGTCCTCTGGGACAAATCTTTGGGAATTTCTTTCTCCTTTTTTACCCGTGGGGGCTTTCTGTAATGGGAGTTTTACCTTCCCTTTTTCTCTGCTAATGAAAGTTCTGGAGCTTTCTCCTTCTTCCATTTCAATATCCTGATAAGGAAAGACTTTTCTCGTCTTTCTGATTTTGAATTCTTTCATTTCCTCGATTAGTTTTTCTAATCGTTCAGAATTTTCACAATTCTCAGCTTCTTTATAGAGTTCATAGAGCCTCTCAGCTCTGAACATATTGATTGGTCTGTTCAGATCAGCCTCCAATTCTTCTTCAGAAATTGGTTCTTCAATAGTGGGTTTTATACCACTAACACTAGCTTCCCTAGTGCTGTAGCTTCTTCTCAGAAGATTATTCTTGTTTATCCTGAGGTTCTCAGGACAGACATCACTTTTTCTGTGACTGTCAAAATTAAGACTAATTTCTCCAGTCTTTCTACTCTCGTAGATCTTTGCTTTTGCTCTTTCTGGCTGCTTTTTTGGACCGGATAATTTCCATTCAAGAGGAAAAGTCACTTCATTCCAAGTAACCTTGTGGATCTGTTGTGAATGGTTCTTCTGATTGGTGAGGAATCCAGTAGTAAGACCTGGGATATTCGTTATCCTTGTCTTAGGGGCTACTGTAGTACTCATCAATTTATAGTATATTCTATATACTATTGCAAGTTCTTGCATATCTTCTTTCATGGATACGCCATCTGTCTTGACTCTCAGTCGGAGACAGTGAGCTGCATCTTTCAGGCTGGTGGTGAAGTTGGGGAAGCAGTTGAAATATGCTATCTGATCGCACAAGGATGCTTCAAGTGTCCCAAACAGACTAGCTTGGAAGTCTGTTAACCTGTTGTCCTGTAGAACACATAGGACCGAACAGTTTATGCCTTCGCGTGCAAGCAGATTTATGCCTACTTGGACTGCTCCAATATGCATAAATTGATACTTCTTTGCTTGAGCTCTGGCTACTTCTGCTGGAGTGATTAGTAGAAGATCAGTCTCTCCACCCGCTGTTGCTGGAGTTGTAATCTCTAGTAGTTTAAAATGATGGCTATCCATCAAATCAAACTTTCCTTTTCTGTAGATTTGTTTGAAATCTAATTTTGGAATGGAGGAGTTTTTTACCTCTTGTTCAATTTCGTTGAATTCGAACTCTTCAGCATTAAGGAGCTGTACTCCTTTCTTTTTTCCAAAGATGCTTAACATCTTCATTTCTCTTTTTTCCGGGTTTTCATACCGGATACTAGTCTGACTAGTAGATGGTTCCAGAAAAATCATGTTTGGAACACGATTTGTGTCTGGTTTTTCTAATGGTTTGAATCCATTAGTCTTCTTTTTTACTGTAGGCACTTTCTTGTCCTTCAGTATAGAATCTAGCATTTTTTGCTGTTCTTTGATTTTTCTACTAACACTTGTTAGTTTTTCTTCTTCCGTTTTTGGAAGATCCTTGATATAATCCAGTTTGTTTTCCAATCTTTCTAATTGGTGGATTATAGCTGGTAATTTTTCTAGAGTCGACTGACATCTAGATACTTCTAGTAACAGCTTCTGATATTTCTCATCAGAAGATTTCAGTAGAGAATTTATTTTCTCTAATAACAATTCTGACATTGTCCCCATTTAGGAGGGGTTCTCCTTGAGCTATTTACAAGCTCTGATACCAGTGATGTGCGGATCTAACCAATGCTCAAATAATCAAGAGGTTTTTGTTCCTCTTCCAGAACTTCTAAGAGATTATCTATCTCCTCTTCTATTCTATAGATTCTAGTCTGTAGTCTATAGATAATATCCCAGTAATTGGGAGAATCTCTACTAAGATTATCTCTATAGATTTTTAATTTTCTCAATTTCTCTCTCTCCTTTTGCAGTTCCTTAGTAGTAATTTTGCAGATAGCTATCAACTCAAGTCTATCAACAATCGAAATTATGAATAGTAAAAATAACCGTTTACCTTCGAGTATAGAGGATGGATTTATACCTGCAATATGGTTAAACAAACAAATTCAAAAGCATGGGCCCACTACGCTCCGTCAATTTTCTTTTTACTGAAAGGAAGATAAAAACTTGAAGAGAAAGTGAAACTTGCTAAAGACAAAATGTCCTTAAGTGTCTAAAAACAAATGTAGTGGAGTTTTTTGTGTTTTAGAGTTTGGTCAAGGAGGTGGGTGTAGTTTCTCCATTTTTTTAAGGCATCTAAATTGAACCTTAAGTGGTGATCTGACAGCGATCAACTGATTCAGTGGGCCCACCATAGGGCTAAATTTGACATTTCACTCCACAAGCTAAACTAACCATTCAACATGTCGTCTCTGCAAGCTCTTTCTGGGTTTTTAAAACCACGATGGCCAAGCGGTTAGTCAGCACACCGGTTGTAGATTTCTGAGATTAAGCTTGGCGGCGAGCTTGTGAACTTCAACCAAACCCCAAACCAAATTCTACTCAAGACTGTTGCTTTCAATTCCAAAACACAAACCAAAACAAAATCCTGTATTCATAAGAAGACAAGAAAAACAAACAACAAAATTCTGAAACAAATGTGCCAATACTGGAGTAAAATCCAATCCCCAAAATCCCAAACCCCGGAACCAAAAAGCTCAAAATTGAATTAAGAAAGAGAGCAAGATAGAGACAGAGAGAAAGAGCTACACTTACATACCTACGGAGCCAATAGAGAAAAGCCTCCAATCTGCAGAGCGATACAATTGTGTATAGAGAGAAAGATCTCTTTCAACACTCACAATCTCAAATCGAGCTTTTGGAGAAGAAAAGCTTCTTCCTTTCCCTCCCTCTCCTCCTCCTCCAAACCCATCCCTTCGATTCCAAGGCTGTCTCTGCTGAGTGAAACCTCCGATGGTAGCAGTGAGACCCAGTCGGTGCCTTTCAGAAGGTTTCAGCAGTACTCAGCGTCGATGAATGTGATGTCCAAGGCGATGATGAAAGAGCGGTGCAAAAACCACGGGCACCTTGCTGACGTGGTCGATAACGATGACGACGACGACGGGGATGAGGAGCTGCCGCCGCCGCATGAGCTAGTGGCGAGGGAGTTGGAGGTTTCGGCGAGGACCATGTTTTCGGTGATGGAAGGCGTGGAGATGACTCTAGGTTAATCAAAAATTAGGGGCTTTGGATACCCAATAGTCTGTTTTGAATTACTGAATAATGGATAATGGGTTATTCCAAGTTTTAGAGTGTGTTCATTTTGGCTGTTATGAGTTCTGCAAAATGCCTCTTCCTTCAACTGGGTTAGGTTGTTCGTGAGTTTTGGAAGAAAAATTGAGTGAAATGTCAAATTTAGCCCTTACAGTGATTCCACTGAATCAATTGATCGCTGCCAGATCACCATTTTATGTCCGATTTGGATGCCTCAAAAAAATTTGGACACAGCTGATTGAAATTAAAAGTATATGGGTGTTGCAGATCAAATTAAAAGGGAAAGACTAATATGATGTTGAGTGTAAACCATAGGGTAGTAAACCGAAATTTGTCCTTACAATTTTGACCCGATCCACATATAAGGACTAAATACTGTTTACTCCCTATACTTATAGGGTATCGATGTTTCAGTCCCTCGTTTTTCAATTTCACCCGCATACTCCCTAAAGTCTCTAATTTCACACAATCCGTCCTTTACTGTTAACTTTCTGTCGATATCAGAGTTAAATCGATGACGTGGCATTCCACACACACTGAAATGCCTCTTATACCCTCACTTACTTTTTTTTTTTTGTTTAATTAATTTTTTTATTTTTTATTTTTAGCTCTTCTTCTTCCACGTATCTCCCCTCCTCTCGTTGAACTCTCAAAACAACTATCTTGGTTCCTTGCTTTCTTTGAAGATTGAAACAAACTGATGAATGATTTCTAGCTCTTCGGGTTCTTGCAAAATTAAACTCTTAACAAATGCACCAAATTTCCAGAGACAAGATCTAAATTAATAAATATCGATCATTTAGGTTCACGATTACTCTTAGTACCAGCTCAATCTCAGAATCACAAATTGCCAGAGTCAATTCAGAGTTGCAACGAGAATTCCAATCCATAAGTAATCCAACAAATTATACTACTCCTCAAACATTAAACTAAATATATCGCAAGGTGAAGAAAAAAAAAAAAGGGGGACTAAGATTGAACTGAGTTGAGCGACTCACCACTATGTCTTTGAATTAGAAGCCGCTAGTTTTCTTATCTGGGTTGCTTCATATCTCTCTCATTGCCCTCATCCCTTACAGACTTTCCTCTATAATTCAGGTCTTCGATTTCCATAATCAAGGCCGATTAACAACAGAAACAACGAGAACTACAGCACCATAAGTACAATTTACACGAACCCAAAATTGCCAATTCATTGGATTCATGAATCCCTATTCTTCTAGGCTTGATTCTTCACCTAGATTTCAACCCAGACCTCCGACGCACTGATCGGAGCCGCCTCACTCTTTTCTTCTCCGCTACAATCTCCACAGCTCTTCTTCTCCATCTCTCCGATTACCCGAAACCCAGCCCAGAACCAAACACCTTTTTTTTTTTTTCCACCTCCGCCTTCTGCTTATGCCAGATCGCTGTACACCTTACTGCAAAACACATCAAACCCACCTAATTCACAAAAACATAGAAATCAAAACCGAAAACAAACGGAATTAGGGTCTTACATCTTGGACAGCCTGTTGGGTGCTCCACCGGTGACCTTGGCGACACGGAGGAGGGCGAGCTCCGCCTTGAGATCCTTGAACTTGGCCAAAAGATCAGCCTTTGACTTCTACCTGAGCTCGTGTACCTTGATTCTGGCTATTACAGATTCAAACAACAAGAACGAAGATCAAAAATTGAAAATAGGTTAACAATGAACGAAATCGAAGAGAGAGAGAGAGAGAGAGAGAGAGAGAGAGAGAGAGAGAGAGAGAGAGAGAGAGAGAGAGAGAGAGAGAGAGAGAGATTGGGAGGTAGTGAGGTACCCATTGTTGTGTGTACGAAGTACGAAATCGAAGAGAGAGAAAGATCGGGAGATATGAAATAGAAGAGAACTACTTTGCGGAGGAGATAGAAGAAGAGGTAAAAAGAAAAAGAAAAAAAAAAGTGATTCTAGTCAGACCTCCAAATTTTCTCTTTAGACCTCTCTTAATTTTTGTAAAAATTTAATCTCCATTTTATCCCTCAAGCAAAAAAAAAAAAATGAAGATTATAACAGAAGAAGCAGCGCAACAATCTTCTCTCCCTCTCCCCATTCTCTGATTGAAGCTTAAATTATCATTGGAAGGTGGAAGTTTATCAGTTGTCGAATGCAATTTTTTCTAGATTTCAAACTATATGGATAGAAATTTATTATTTTCTCGTTGTTGAAGACTTAGACTTGTTTATAAACTATGAAGTTCTAGGCTTCCGGCCTTGTGGGACTTAATTGATCTTGGGTAATTATGACATATCTAATACGGAAAGCTTGGCATATCTTAGGGAAACTTTGTATTATGAACGGAGCTTCAGCTTGAGTCTTGAGGAAATGGTTTTCTCATGTGGATTAATATTTTCTTTTGCAGTAGAACAGATCGACTCCTCCATGCATTAATCAAGGACTATTTTTGCTCAACACAACATTTGATCATTTCGCACCTACTGTATCGAATTGAGAAGGTAATATAAGGATGGTGGCTGGTGACTCATGTGGAGGTCGATAGAAGTCATAGAACGAAGATCGAAAAGGTAATTAAAATGAACATAAGGGTAAAATAAGAAGTTTAATGGTAAAAATTAAAATGGGAGGTCCAAAGAGTAAATTGTGAGGTATGAATAGAACCACCCAAAAAAAAGAGTAGAAAAAACTAGATTAAAAAAAAAAAAAGTAAGTGAGGGTATAATAGACTTTTTAGCGTGAAATATATACCACGTCAGCGATTTAACTCTGATTTTGACTGAAGGTTAACGGTAATGACAAATTGTGTGAAATTAGAGATCGTTTAGGGAGTATCCGGTTGAAATTGAGAAGCGAGATATTGAAACGTCGAGACCCTATAAGTATAGGAAGTAAATAATATTTAGTCCATTATATAAAGTTGATAGATGAGAGCATTGAAATTATATATATATATATATATAAATATATATATATATATATATTTTTTTTTTTAGATGAAGAGAATACTATCATTGATAGAGACCTGAAAACGTCGTATTACATCAACTCCACGGTTTGGATCATGTCTCTTGACCAAGCAAAACAAAAGACGTGATTAACACCCCTCATTAAGTCTTCTAAGCTCGTTTATTCAAACAAGCATACAAGTAAGAAACACAACATAATGTCTATCAACCTGTCACACCAAAAAGAGAAGATATTGCTTTGATTTTGACTATAAGGATCTTCCTTCGCTGTGGTAGTGAGTTTGTCTTGTAATTGATGGTGTCATGACATCATTGAAACGACAAAATCAACATATTATGTTTTGACCAAATAAAAAAAAACATATTATGTTTTGAAAAATTTATCAAACGAGTTACTGATTTTTTTTAATTAATTTTTTTTTGATGTATTCTTCTCCGTTAAGAGGTATTCATGCACAGAGATACCAGTAACAATAAGAAATCCTAATTACATTAACGCAAGTCAACTATACAGAATAGAGAAGAAATCATACTCTCATACAATTATGAAACATGCTATTCCTCTTATTATCAAAGAAAAAAAAGTTTGAGACGATTTTGTGCCCGTGCGGCTAGTTCGTTCATCTTGCGTCGACAAACCATGCAGTTGCAATTCGACCTTGCACAACCATGTAGTGCGTTCAGAATGTTTCTAATGTATTGCAATTTAGTTACCACATAACCCATATCCATTCTCTCTCTTGGAGACTTGCTAGAACACACAATTCCAATTCCAAATATCCAACACAAGCATTCCTCAATTTCCGATGAGAATCTCTCACAGTACTTGGTGGTAGTATTATGGTTGTCTTCTTGAAGAAATAGTCTTGAATCTGCAATCTCTATAGCTCGCTCAAAGTAAGCCATCTTCACGAAAGTATGAAGGTTCAAGTCGTCACGAAACATGTGGTCACTGGGCTTCTTTCCTGTAAACATCTCTAACAATAGAATGCCAAAGCTATAGACATCCCCATATGTTGATGCCTCACTTCCCTTTTTGTACTCTACCATTCAAAAATTAGAACTTGTCACTATCGATCATTGCAAATAGTATTAGACCATGTATTGTAACATGCATTAAGTGTCAATGTTGATTATTAATTACCAGTAAAGCAAATTCAGCCAAAGCAAAAGGAGAAAGGAAGTAGTGCAGAATATGAAGAAAACTAATTACCTGGCGCAACATAACCAACAGACCCCCTTGAACTCGATTGATTTGCAGCAACGTTATTTGTTTTCGAGAGAAATCTCGCCAATCCAAAATCAGAAAGATGTCCAGTCAACTCGTTATCCAAAAGAACATTGCTCAGCTTGAGATCACAATGAACTATCGGTGTTTTACAATGATTGTGGAGATAATCCAGTGCACAAGCAACATCAATAGCGATGTCTAGCCTCTCAAGAAGATTTAAATTCTTGGCCGGATTTTGTGTTCCAAATGTTGGATGCAACCACTCTTCCAAGCTTCCATTCTCCATGAACTCATAAACCAGAGCTTTGAAATCATTACCACTAAAATCAACACTTGAACATGATGTTACAATCTTAACGATGTTGCGATGCCAGATATTTCTAAACATCTCACATTCGGCTATAAAACTATTAGAAGCTCCCCAGCGTAACATGTTAAACACCTTCACAGCAACAAGTTGAGCTTTATGGGATGGCATGACAAGAACAGCTTTATACACAGACCCGAAACTACCAACACCAACCAAATTTGCAGAAGAGAAACTATCGGTTGCTTTTGAAAGAGTTTCATATGAAACTTTTAAGAAGTAAGAATAGTTTTTCCTGTTGTTCTGTTCTTCTTTCCTATGAAACAAAGAAATAACGAAGAGAGCACCATCGGATGGGGATGGTGGAGAGAGTGAGTTCAAGACAGATGATATTTTTGGTTGTGGACTTGGTTAGTTCCATCAGATGCGCGCATTCATATATAACTAAATATTATACAGGAGCTAGAAAGGTTCGCTTAACAGTTGCAGGTTGACTTTTCCATAGAAGACTTGACTTGTAGCCAATTAAATATACAGGACTAACAGGAGAGGAATTCTAAAATAAGACTTGACTTGCATAAATTGAGTTGACAACTTAATTTGCGGACTCCAAGAAGTCTAGAATACAACAGTTGAACATATCTTTCTTCCTAAATCTGCAATTATAAAAAGTCAATTCAATCAAAATTCGACACCTGTCAATTATGTTAACAGGCTTTAACCCCCATTAGCATTTATCATTTATTTTATGTTTCTGTAAAAAACATACCATTTATTTTATGTTTCTGTAAAAAACAAAAAGAACATATTTTTTAAGTTTCACTCTCCATCGAGAGAACTCGAGGAGGAGGCCATGGTTGCCGCAGTAACGAAATGGCTACCCAGCTGATATGAGATTTCAAAAGTTGTTAATGCCAAAGATCGTAGCTTGTACTACCTATGAGAGATGCTAACCCTTGATGATTATATCATTATTTACTGAAAAGAGAAGGCCTCTTTTTGCATTGTGGTTTTTCCTTCGGTCAAATTTTCTCTTTTCAGTTCTGTTTATATAAAAGCCTTTGAATGTTGAGGAGGATGCGATCTGTTTGCTATTTTATTTTGATAAAAATTAATTACACAAGCCCAAACAAAATAAGCAAAACAAAAATAAATAGAATAGAATATATTAAAATAACATACAATTTTGACATATTGATTAGAGTAAGATTAACAAAAAATGAAGGTTGTCATGTCGCATGTCAAATTGGAATTTGACGCAAGCCTAAAGACATCTCCATAGGAGATGCTTTTAAAATTACCTCCAAAATTTATACAAGATGTAGCAGTAATAAAATCTTTTCTTAATTAGCTCAAGGCATCAATCAGATAGTTCAAGTACAAGGTGTAGTACGTTCCCGTAATAACCTGTAATTTCTTCAGACATTGTAATATCAGCAAGAAAACTTCATAGAAAACATATGACAACTGAAAAACAAAGGAGATATCGATCTGAAGCATACAACAATACGTCAACTTGTCTAAAAGCCTTCACAAAACAGTAATAACTTTAAACCTTCTTAGCCAAGAAGTTTGTCCCTAATGGACTGCAATACAGCTGCAACATCACTGATATCCTTTTGGTTTGTTAGGGAGCCGGTAGAACATGCAATTCCAATTCCAAATATCAAAGTCAAGCACTCTTCAATTTTTTGTGCTCTCACACTTAATTGGCTGTGAGCTTCAGTGACATTAGCGGTGCCTTCTTGTAGAACTAATACTGATTATGAAATCTTGAAAACAAGTTTACGGAGAGCTATCTTCACATAATTATGAAGATTCAAGCTATCATTGAACATATGATCAGTGGTCTCTTCCCAGTAAACATTTCTAACAGAATAATCCCAAAGCTGTAGACCATACCCATATGTGGACACCTCACTTCCGATACCATACTCGATCTACAATTCCAAAAGTATATATCACAAAAATATGTAACTACATCTGTGCATAAATCAAATAGCTCTAATTGAAATATGTAAGAGTAAAATAGGAAAGAGAAAATTCTGAAGCATATAAGAAAAATTACCAGGGGCAGCATAACTAACCGATCCTCTAATTTCAATGGAGCTTGACTGATTTCCATAAACATTAGTGGTTCGTTTTGTGAGAAACCATGACAACCTAAAGTTGGAAACAATTCCAGTTAGGTCAGTGTCCAAAAGAACATTACTTGGCTTAAGATCACAATGAACAATCGGTGTTTCACAGTGGTTGTGAAGATAATCCAATGCCCTAGCAACATCAATGGCGATGTCAAACCTTTAAAGATTTAAACTTTTGGGTGATTCTATTAGCTCTTCGGTTCCAGTATATGGATGCAACCACTCCTTTAAGCTCCCATTGTCTATGAACTCGTAAACTAGAGCCTTAAAATCATTAATTACCATTGAAATCAATAGTTGAGCCTGCAGTTAGAATCTTGACCACATTTCGATGTCTGATGTTTCTCAATAATGCCTCACATTCGAAGATGAAACTCTTAGAAGCTCCTCGATGTAATATGTTAAACACCTTCACAGAAACAGTAAGTGCATCATCAGTAAGAATTCCTTTGTACATAGACCCAAAAGCGCCAATGCTAATCAAATTAGTTGAAGAAAACCCATCAGTAGCGTTTAGGAGACTAGCATATGAAACTTGCAACATAGAGTTCCCCAAAGTGCTCAATTCAATTTCTTTCATGGGCTAAATACTAGTTAGTACCCTGTGGTTTAGGTCCAAAATCAATTCAGTCCCTGGACTTCTAATTTCATCAAAAACACCCCTGCACTTTCAATTTTGATCTAATAGGTCCAATTCGTTAATATTTTGTTATGAGTTCAAGTTATAGTTGGATTATTGTTGAAAAACTATTTATTTTTATTAGTAGGACTCACTCCTAAATTGACTATGCAGACCACCTCGACACCACATCATAAAACATAGGCCATATATGAGCCACATTAACAAGTTAAATAACTCAATTGTTTGAAAACTAACAAATTGGACCTATTAGATCAAACTTGAAAGTGCAGGGGTGTTTTTGATGAAATTAGAAGTTCAGGGACTGAATTGATTTTGGACCTAAACCACAGGGTAGTAATTTGTATTTAGCCCTTCTTTCATTTTCTTTCTTGAACAACAAAATAAATATAGATCACCACAGCAATTGCCAAAAGAATAAATCTGGATACTAAAGAGATCATTATTTTCATTCTACGAGAGAATCCTCCTCCTTTAGACTCCTTAGACTTGCACAAAGGAAGTCAAAGATTAGCAGTGACGCTACATGGCCCAATGTTTCCCACAACTGAAATGGAACTTGTATTCTTAAAAACACCCCCAATTGGTACTACTCCCCAAAAATCATTGAAGGACAGGTTCAGATTCTGCAAGTTACTAAGGGCCTCTAGGAAATGTGAAATATCCTGAAAAATTGTTGCGAGGAGAAAAGTGTAAATCTTGAATTCTTCTCAATTCACTCATAGATGAAGGAATAAGCCCGTGAAATAAGTTACCTTGCAAGTGTAAGACTTCTAAACTTTTACAACTATCGAGGATAGTAGGAAGTTCTCCGAATAACAAGTTGTCTGAAACATCCAATGCACCTAGATTCTTCAAATTTCCTATCCCCAATAGGAGAGAACCATAAAAGTGGTTTTTCGATAAGTTCAAAGAAATAAAAAAGGGAGGTCAATAAGTAGTTGTTGGGGTATTGTGCCATCAATGTTATTTTGAGAAAGATCCAATTCAAGTAACCCCTAGCATTGCCCAAGGCTTAAAGGGATGGTGCCATAAGATTATTTCCTTGCAAGTAAAGAAAGGTTAACATGGTTAAATTTCCAAGAGATGATGGAATGCTCCCCGATAGTTTTTTGCTATGAAGAAACAATACCCCAAGCCTTATAAGCTTCCCAATGTTATTGGGGATGTTACCTTTGAAGGAGTTTTCCTCCATACACAATGATTGCAAGTTGACAAGATTTCCCAACTCATTTGGGATGCTACCATGTAGGTTGTTTCCTTGAACCCAAAGCTGTTCAAGATTGGTTGAGAGATCAGATACTGATGTGGGAAATGTCCCTCCAAAATTGTTGTAAGCTCAAAACACCCACATTAACTGTGTGGCATTGATCATTTCCAAGACAAAACTCAAGTCACCTTCTTTATCACTTCCAAGATGATTATCTGCAACTAAGAAAACCATGAGGTAATGAAGTTATAGCAAACTGGGCACTTGTCCTGTTAGATTGTTCCGGGAGACTTCGAAGGACACTAGACTCATTGGATATTGACAAAAGAATGCCTCCAGTAAATTTGTTTCCCGAAATGCTAAAGACCTTGATGATTGGAAAAGCATTACTAAAGTTTGAGGGAAGATTTCCTTGAATTTGGTTTTGTAGTATGGAAAAAGTAACAATGGCAGATAGGTTAAAAATGGAGGGAGGCATGGTACTAGACAGCATATTACCACCCAATGAAAAGAAAGTTAATTTTTTCAATTGGCTTATGTTAAACAGCGACAAGCGTGGCTCGTGGCCCACCGTTGTACCAATACTGTCCCAACTTAATCACCAGATAGGTGTTGGGTTTTTAATCATAAAAGGTCTCGGTACAATTAGGTAAGAGTCATCCACTTATAAGTTATATTTTATTTGTCACTTTTCCAATGTGAGATCTTTCCTCTCCAACACACCCCCTCACGTGCAACCTAGCTCTAATTGGGACACAAGCCTCATATCGGAGACTTGGTCAATACAATCCAAGGCCGATATCGGACACTTGGTAATAATCCAATCGGAATATTTCGATGGCAATATAAAGAACCCAAATTCAGGCCCATGATAATTGGAGACGCAATTAGAGAGGGACCTGCTCTGATACCAAGTTAAACAGCGACAAGAGTGGCCCGTAGCCCATCGTTGTACCGATACTGTCTCAACTTAATCACCCAATAGGTGTTGGGTTTTTAATCACAAAAGGCTTCGGTACAATTGGATAACAGTCACCCACTTATAAGTTATATTTTATTTGTCACTTTTCCAATGTGAGATATTTCCTCTCCAACAGCCTAACGACGTAGGGATGATACCCACCAAGTAGTTAACAGTTGCACTGAGCTGCGTAAGAGGAGAAAGACTCCCAAAGGAAGGAAGGAATTCTCCAGTAAAATTATTATGGTCAAAATCAATTGTCTGAAGCTTAGACATGAAACCGAGTTGGGAATGAATTTCATCAAGGGGGGTGAAATTTTCACCCCCAAAATTGCAAACCACACCCACCTTTCATTTTTTAAATAATATTTCATGTCTCTCTCTTTATACTTCCTAAAACACCCTCGGGTCTTTTCTTCTCTCTTTCTCCCCTCCCCTCTCTCTTCAGACCACCACCAAGGTCCTCTCTCTCTCTCTCTCTCTCACACACACACACACACACACACACACATACATACACTGTTCTCTACAACCAAAATTATCCAAGTTGGGTACCTCTTCTACGGCCCCGTCACCGTCGCTCAGCTCTCGGAAGTGCTAGCCCTCCCCTGGCCCGGGCCAGATCTCTCTCTCTCTCTCTCTCTCTCTCTCTCTCTCTCTCTCTCTCTCTCTCTCTCTCTCTCTCTCTCTCTCTCTCTCTCTTCTGGGCAAGAGGTGAAAGAACCCACTCTCTTTCAAACCCACAAGTTTCATAGCCCCATCAACCTCATCAAAAACTCGAAACAGAGCCTGAATGTCCACAAACACAGTGCCGCAAATCTCCACCAATTCTCAACCCTCTCCACCGTAATCTCGCCGCCGACCCCAATTGCCATTCCAAAATCAAACCTGGATTCGGGCAGATTCAAGGGGCAAATCGGGTTGCAGGCCACCCGCTTCAGAACCCGATCCTACTGGCCTTCCCCCTCGATTCCAAAATCAAAATGCCACTACTAAAAACAATTGCAATTGCTTCGAAAATTTGCCACGACATGACTTTCCGTCGCGAAAGCCATGATTTGCAATTGTATTTGCCACGGTTATCTTTCCGTAGTACCGCTTACAATTTTTTGCAACGGAATTTGTATTGTCGTCGCATAATTTCAGACAAATTGCGACTAAAGGGAAAAATCATCTCATGATGTATGAGTTTCTTAAAACAAAAAAAAAAAAAAAACAAAGAAAATCCCAAACTCACTTCTCCACAGTTCTCCTCGTATTCTTCTTCCTCTCTCTCTCTCTCTCTCTCTCTCTCTCTCTCTCTCTCTTATTTCCTTCTCTATCACCAAAACCTCATCCGCTTGCTCTTCAGCTGCTCTCACCGTAGATTAGAATTCAAAAAATCTTATATCGGAATACATCTGCGCTCTCTTTCTCCTTTGTCAATTCAATCAGCCTCATTCGCTTAGGTAAATCATGTCACATGGTGAGATCTCAGGTTCGGGTTTAATTTGAGCTTCTATTGTTTAATCGACAGCAAATTGGGAAAGGCGATACATGCATGTCGCCGGAGTGAGCTTGGATCTGAACTGGGTCCTTCAGTTGATATTCACTCTATTTGTTTTAGGGTTGCTACACTTGGTTAAGAACACAGCGTCGAAGTACTTTGAGGTCAACGTAAATTTCGAAAGAGGAGGCGGAGGAGACCACAGTGGTGATTGGACGACCCAAATGATGATCCATTTGAGCTACGTCTACGAGCAAGGCTTGTTTCTATTTGATTCGATTCATTGATTAATTGGTTTTAATTGATTGAATTAAGTGAATTCTATTTTCAATTTTTAGGTTTCGTCACGAACCTACAATCTCGATGCGAATCTCTGCCTTCTTCATCTCTATCAGGTGATTTAGAGTTTAGGAATAGAGTTTTTGGTTTTGACTTGTTTCTGTTTGGCTTTTGTGCTTTGTTGTGATGGTTTGTTCCTGTAATTTTTTGGTGTACTTTGAGCCAGAACGTGTGAGCACTCAAATTGTTACACTGATATTGGAAAGCTTCTGAAGATGAAGCTAGATGAGGTTTTAGCTAGGACCATGGAGGTATTGGTGGATGCTTTTTCTAGTTCTGCAAGGCTGTCCACCTTCTCCTATACTGAGTTGGACGATGAATGGGGTGAACAGAATAGAGATTGCCAGTGAGATGGAAGCAACTGCTGCTGCCTATGGCATTTTCCTTAATGTTGCTCCGCTTGGTTCCAAGTGAGAAATTGTACCTTAATTATGCATGTATTTAATGATATTCTGGTGACCTTTTCATATTTGATCCTTTGTTATATACTTTACCTGCATTTGAGTAGGTACGTTGAGGAGGAGGATCTCCCTGTCCAGTTTGGATTTCGATTTTATACTTGCCTTTGCTTTTTATTATCATGTGTTATGGATTTTCAGTTTCTCCTGAAAAGATTTTTGTTTTATGGTTAGTAATCAATCCTTTTCTCTTTCAATATGTTTTAAAATAATAAGGTTGATTTTGATAGGATGAGTAAAAAATGAGATGGTCGACTCCAGCCTACATTTATCAAACTATTTTTGCATATGATAGGGGTAGATATTATCTGGATATTACAAGCTTATAAACAAAATTTATTCTCTTTGGTATTTTTGGATCTATACTTTGGTTATAGGATTATGAAAAGTGATATTTGTCTTTGGTTCCTTTATCAATGAACTTGGTGACTTTGAGCTAAGATAATTTGGAATTATTTCAGTTTCTTTTTACTATGTACTTATATGATGATTGGGGTTTAGTGATTGTAGATCATAGTTGAATCGGGTTATTACATTGTCTATCTTTTAGAAATTATTATTATGTTTAATTTATCTTCTCTATGTTTTTCTTGCAGCCTGGGCATTTCCAACGCAATAGATCTGACATAGTAGCCGCCTTTTAGGTATGCTTTCTAGATTGTGGTTAGATTATGATTGTGGGGCTTATTACTTGGTGTATAGAAATATCGTGTGTGTGTGTGTGTGTCCTCATTACCTACTTCATGAATAAGAATAATAGATGGAGAAAACATAATCTATACATTTGGTGAAAGAGACTCAAAGGGTACTGTACTGTATATGAATATTTCTTGAAATGTAGTCACATGCTTCTTTTTCTTTATCTTGCTTCCAGATATGCCTGCAATATGCTTCGATAAGGAATGAAACAAATAATACTGAACTCAGAAACCCTTGAAGCTAAAGCGTTGGAGAAGGTGGAGAATAAGTCCCAATGAGAACTTTGAGGTATTGGCTTTTATCATTGATTAGAGTTCACTCGGTTACACTTTAGAGGTATATGTCCAGCACCTCTTTTATCATTTGTTTGCTTGATATTTTATAGTATATTGATTTGAGTTGAATTATTTACTGATCTTATATATTGTTATCAAGGCATAAGCGATGGAGGAGGTTTCAGAGAATCTTCAGAAACAATTGAACAAGTTAGTGCTCGATGATGAAATTAAACATCTCCTGTAAAAGATATCGTAAATATAGACACATCAAGGTACTCCGATAGGGGTAAGTACTATACTTATTCCCCCAGTGAGTTGTATCTCTGCTTTTACTGAGACTCATAAACATTACAAAATTTGTTGGCTTTTGATCTCATTACCAACATCATCTTTTGCAGGAAACTGAAGCATATAAGAAGCATAGATATCAACTCCAACTCGAGGAGGCCATTAGTAATAATGGCAACAAAACTTGCTCATTCTTAGCTTACAAGGTATGCTGATTTGTTTCTCTCTCTTCTCTATCCCTCTAGGTTTTCTGTGTGTCTTTTGATTGCTTTGCTTTTTGATGTGATTAGAAACTAGAACTTGAACAGAAGCTTGAAATTTCGGGTTTTTTTGATTGCTTGATTCAAATCACTATCGCTATCATTATTATTGGGTTCAAATAGTTTTTATTTTTTGGATTGTTTTCATTTGCTACGGCTTTATCTTCGATTTGAGGGATTTGATTGTGTGTGGAGCTCTGTTTGGTTAGTGAGGGAGTGAATATATGCTTCTGATATAGCCTTCTAGTTGTGTGTGAAGATATTCTTCTTCTCTTAGTTTTGTTTGTGATGGGCTTTGTGGCAAGTAGACTTACAAGTATATGTTGTAATTAGAAGTTGACAGTACAAGGGCACTGATGTATTATGATTAGAAAGGAACATGTGAGCCAGGGATAGGTTTTGGGTGATAGATTTCACTTTTGGACAATAGATTTTGTTTGGACATTTGTAACCTTTGGTTTGTTGCACAGTTTCTTGCTTTGAAGCAGCTAATATTCTCAATTTTCTTTTTCCTTTTTTATGGTCAGTGAGAATGTCTGTGATGCTAATTGCTATTTTCTGTGTTTAAGTATGTTTTTTTCTCATGGGAATTTAGTATGAGAATTGATTGTGCTTCAATTTGCAGCAGACTAGTGATTGAGCAAAGGAGAAGAGAACGGCTTTGGGCTTGGGTTTGTCAGTCATGGTTCCTCACTCAAGTTTTTTTGTTTTTTGTAACCATTATTCCTTCTTTCTCTCTTTCTAATTCTGACTCTTTTATGTAAACTCTACAGGTATACAGAATTTCGTGGAGCAGTTCCTACTAGACTTGCACAGGACTTGGCATTTTCAATTGCAAGGTTTATACAAATGGTGGTTCTTTTGCCAACTACTACATGGTACTTATTCTCCTCTAAATTTCAAAGCTAATTTTATCTTTGCTGATGTTGGTAAAATGATCTGACTTAACCATCTTTTACTCTGATTTTGTTACAGTACCATGGAGGAACGGATTTTGGCCTAACTGCTGGCTGTCTCTTCATTGCAACTAGCTATGACTATGATGCACCTCTAGATGAATATGGTATGCAAATAGAGGATTAGCATCTTGACTAGGTTCTTTGTAAATTTTGGCTCATAACCCTTGCTTTACATATTTAAGATTTCCCTAATGTTAAATGTGTAAAGTAAGGGAGTTGGTTATAAACCTAACATCATCTTACGTGAAGTCTATTACTTATCTAACACATGCTTTTTCCTATTTATTCCAAGACTACCAGGGAACCAAAATATAGCCATTTGAAATATTTGCACAAGGCCATCAAATTAGGTGAGCCAGCTTTAGTGGCTACTGATGAGCTAATAAAATTTATCTATGATAGGTATGTAATTAACTGAGCCATTGTGGGATAAAGTCCTTTCACTGTTGACACTATGCCAAAAAGTTAATCATACGACACACATCAGACGACAGAAGCCTAATTTTTTGTCGTCTCAATTTTTTAGACGACATAAAAATGTAACTATGTTGTCTAAATACTCACTGAAACACACTTTTTTCATTTTGAATAAGAGGGTGGCATTCAGACAACATAATAAAGTTCTTAGCTCAAGATAGAAATATAGCTATCATTTTCATTCATCTGAAGCCGAGAAGGTAGTCATATTCAGACAACGGTGATAAGAAAATTCTGTTGTCTGAATATAGATTGTTGAAATTTTAGAATTCTCCCTCCATGCTCGTTTGACCATTTCCCTCTCAAAATGGTTAAAACCTAGTTGAGTCAAAAGACCAGTAACATTCAAACAACAGATTTAAAGAAATTGTGTTGTCTGATCAATTAATTTTCTTTTTTTTCTTTTTCCTTTGAAAGTCCCATGTCCTTAAGCCTGATATTTTTTTTTTTAATTGCCCCCTGATATTTTTTTCATTTGGTGTAAAACTCTCAAGTCTCGAGTAGAGTTTCTCCTTAGGTCACCCACTCACCCCTTCTCCATCACTCTTCCGCTCTAGCTGTTTCTTTCCCTCATCGGATCTATGAACAAGGAACTAGGGTAGCTTTTGGGTACTCGAATCCAAAAGGCCCAACTACATTTTTTTTTCTCTTTTCTCGCTAGGTCACATGTTCGTCCAACCCTAGAATCGTAGAAAACTAAGATTAGTTGCAGTAGCCATGACCATCGCTGCCATAGACCCAAAAGCCGTGAAATCAGACTTGGTCCTCATCCTCGACTATGGCTCCCATACACCCACCTCGTCACTCTCCGCATTCGATCCCTCTCCGTCTTCTCCCTCACCATCTCCTGCACCAGCCCCCTCAAGGCCATCACCGACCTCAACCCCAGCGTTGTCATCCTCTCCGGCAGTCCCCACTCCGTCCGCACCGACGACTCCCCCAGCTTCCCCGCCGGGTTCACCGAGTGGGCCGAGGTCCATGGCTTCTTCGTCCTCGGAATCTGCTACGGCTTGCAGCTAGCTGATTGTGCAGAGGCTTGGCGGGGTGGTTAGGGTTGGGGAGAAGCAGGAGTATGGCAAGATGGAGATTGTGGTGGAGAGCAATTCGGGGATTTTCCAGGCCCAAGAGGGTTGGGGATAGGCAGGTGGTGTGGATGAGCCATGGGGATGAGGTGGCTAAGTTGCCCCAGGGGTTCCGGGTGATGGCGCAGAGCCAGCAGGGAGTGGTGGCCGCCAGGGAGTGGAGGTTCTATGGGCTGCAGTACCACCCTGAGGTATTATTTCAATGGACTTGTTATCATGATGTGCTTTCAACATTTTTGTTATGTATGTTGCCCACCTTCGCAGTCACAATTCTTTTGGGTACAGAGCCAATGCTTTGCTCACCTTCGCAGTCACAATTCTCGCCCTCATGTGCGCCATGGCCTCCATGTCTGACAATTTCAACACCCCATCTCCCACTTCTCAAGTCCAGGTTTTTTTTTTTTTTTTTTTTCTTTTCTGGGTAGATCTAGGATTCAAAGATTGTGAATTTGAAATACCCAGTTGGGTTTTTGGTTCTGATTTTGATTGTTTTGTTTGTTTAGGTGCTGAATATCAATTGGTTTCAGAAGCAACCAAATGGGAACGACGAGGTAAATTTCGGGTCTTTTTTTTTCTTTGTTGGTTTTTGTTTTGGTGGAGTGTGTGTGTAAATTAGTCTGAATGTGATTTCAATTTGGTGTTGGGTTAAATGGGTTTTTGATTTTGATTGGTTTAGTCTCATCAAGTTATTAGTTGTCTGTTCTGAATTGAGTTTAAAGGTTGAAACTTTGAGGTTTATTATCTATGGGAATGGTGGTTTTGGGGTCCAAAACCACCACTCTATGTTTTAATTCCAGGTGTTGGATGAAAATTGTGGAATTTCAGTGCATATTTTGGTTTCCGTGAGCTGTACAAACTCAATTGGACTTTGATGAAACCCGCAATGTTTGTTATGACTTTCATATCTAGTAAATATGAATGGTTTTTGGTTCTTTCTGATTTCCCACAGAAAAAGTCATGTAGTAGAAGTCTTTGTTTCTATTTCAAAGTGTGTCAACTTCTGTGTGTTATAATGTGATGGCATGGAAAGGAATGTTAGCAGTTGCTTTAATGTTGACTGTTTGTTTCTTTTAAGTTTTCCTTGATTGAAAATTTCAATTGTTATTAGCAATTATAACTGCTTCAGTGAATGAGATTCGTAAATAGGGAATGGGGAAAGAGTGGGTTTTGGGAAGAGAAATGGGTTGGGGGGAATATTTTTCTTTCATTCCTTTTGTTATTTGCAGATAATCTCAAAAATGATAGTTTTTTAATTGCCAGAATGTGTGTCAACTCCTATAATGTATGTCCTTCCTCTGAGTTGGGATTTCAGGCTTCGATAAACCTAAAGACCTGTAAGTTGAGGAACTCATTACACTATTATCTTAAATCGAGTGAGTGATGCTTGTCCCATCTAGAATAGATTGATAGGAGAAGGTGGATTCCCTCTCCTGTAATCTATAGATGAAGTGTACACCCTCTCTCTAGTCGAGTTTCCTACCAAAAGAAGTTTGCTGAGCTTGTTGTTAAACTTTCTTTCACAAGTTACCCCAGACACTGCTTTGTAAATTCAATGCCATGCATCCTTGTTAAACTTTCTTTTATGTATCCCTTTCAATTGTACTTGCTACCTGGTTTGACTATTACATTTTACTTTGAGATTATTTGTTATTATTTTGGAATAGCCTACTCTTGAGCTTGTATCTCCCAGACTTGCTATGATTGTGTTTGTTTCCTTTTCCTTTAGAAGAACCAGCCATGTTTCACATTTCTATCAACTCGATTGTAAAACTGCAAGTATGGTCCATTATCAAAAGAAGAGTGGGAAGAACAATTCAAGCTATGGCCAACATCTTATCATTCACCAACCCAGTAAGCTCCCATTCTCGTATAGTACATAATGTCCTGCATTTTGTTGCAGATAGGGAGTTCAATCATTGGTGTTAAGGGGTCTTTAGTATTTTCCTTTATAGGATTAGGGTGATGAGGAGGTGAAAGATATCTCAGTAAGGATCAAAAGTCATCATTTATTCTGTTCCTAATCATAAATGACAGAACATGTTCATGTTATAATTACTACTTACTAAAATGTTGGGTTACACTCCTATAGTTAAATGTATCTATAGCAGGATCTTTCACTACTATGTACTTGAACTGTTGCTCAACAATTTTATGTACAGGAAGTTAAGCTAATAGTGACATTGTTTGTTGGTTGAATATTATTTTGGATGTCACAAGGTCCTTTCAGTGCAGCTTTCGCTTCTTTCTTCATCTGCCTCATTCAACTTAAGAATTGAAGAACGAGCTGCAAGTAGAAAGAAGGCAAGCCTTTGCTTTTGTTCTTTTTCTAGATATATGTTCCTGAACTATAATCAAATCTATTACGTACGAGCTACTGTATATTTGTAAAGTACTTATGGATGTCAATACTTCATTGCTTTCATGTTATCCAAAATAGTAGGCCTTTCTGTAGGCTTTAAACCCTAATTTTTTTAGGTAAATTAAAGAGAAATTAATCCCAAAGTTAACAAGAATATGTAAACCAAAACCATATCCTATATGAGGGCTAGTTCTGCAATCCTCAAATAAGCATATTTTAAATAATTATTTTTACATCATCCCTGACAATTGGTTTCTTTGTCCTCTACCATACAGTAATATTGATGCCATTGTTGAATCCGGTGAAGAAGACTTGGTCAGTACTCAGCTTCATGAAGTATGCTATTCAGTTAGTTAAGTGTCATGAAAATATGGTACTTATTGTACTTTCTTTGCGTTAGGCTTTTTCTCTATGCCTCCTCACAGAGTTTATTTTCACGCTACACATTCACTCCATTCGTAGGAAGTCATGCTGCAGTTATAGTAGAAATTTTGACAACTATGGCTTGTTGCAGTCTTGGGCTTAGCTTGAATACTTGTAATTTTAGTTTGAAGAAACCCCTTGTAAACTCATTACCAACTGGGGCTTTGGTGGAAGGCTTCCCTATGTTTGGTTCCAAAAGCATCAGCATTATTCGAAAGGGAAGGTATGGTGCTTGGACCCCAAATAGACTAAACAGTTTATTTGATTGGAAATTAATCTGTCTTTGTTTTCTTGATTTGAAATCTTATTTGTTTTTCAGTTGAGCTAATAGAAGCGTTTTGTTTTGTTTTGTTTTTGGGTTCTTCATTTCATGTAAAGTTTTTCTAATTATATTGATTGGAGATGCCTTATTTAATTTCAGATTATTCTGTTAATCACTTGATGCTTCTTTCTTCATATGTATTGAGTAGCTTCTGGTCCAAAATCAAGTATTTACAGTCCCACATATTAGAATATAAAACATAATTTACACAGAGCTTGGTATGGTATGAAATTTTGGGCACATCAGGTTACCAAAGTATGGTTATGATGTTAATTTGCTTCTGTGTATATATATATATATATATATATATATGCGACTGCTCTCTTTGACATAAGTTGACAAGTTTTGATCAGAGGCTGTGCAAAATGTAACTGTATTGTCATGTCTTTTGAGCCCAATGGCCTTGATTATGGCTCAAATTCAAGGTACAGAAAACACATTGAGAGCTGATAGACGATATTGGGTCTTAGTGCTCAAAACATTTGTTCTTCATTTGCGTATGTAAATATCTGATTAGATTTCTCAGTCATGGAACAATAGTTGCTGGAATGTTTGGTTCTCATTCAAAAATGCATCAAGCATGCCCATGTTTTGTTCTTTTGATGATATCATTAGCCTGATAATTGTTTGGGTTTTGCTTTATACCTTGTAGTTTCAGCATATGCAGTGAAAAATTCTATGCAAACTCTGAAGGTAAGTGATTGGCATCTTGAAGGAGCTAGGAGCATTTAATATATTCTACAGCCAAGCCACGGGAGGAGAAGAAAAAACAAATGGCCAAGCTCTAGAGTACATTGTAAATTATTTTGCTAGTTAGCTTCAATAGTTAGGTCTCATGGAACAATTAATGACTATTGTAGATGTATTTTGATGGTTGTAATGACATTGGAGTTTTCAGAATGAATGTGAACATCAAAGAATGGCAAGAGCAAACTTATATGTGTCATCTGAAATACAAGGCAACAACAAACTTGAAAAACAATATGTTGTTGGAACAGCTGAGAAACAATAGAATAGAATCACAAATAACTATCCTCTGATATTGATTAAGACAACATAAAATTGTCGCTCAAATGTACATAGAACCACAAATAAGTATCCTCTTATATTGGTTAAGACAACAGATAGTTGTCGCTCAAAGGTACATAGAACCATAAATAAGTATCCTCCTATATTGGTTAAGACAACATAAAAATGTAATCTTAACTAAAAAACCACGACAAATATTTGTTATATTTAATAGACATAGACAACATAATAGTTGGATTATTTGTTGTTTTATACACATTCAGACAACATAAAAACGAATTATATATGTAGCTACAACAACAAATAATTGATGTTTCTTATCTTTTCAGACTGCAGTATATGTAATTGAAACATACTTAAGACCACAATTATTTGTAGTTTATAACCATTACAGACAACAAATAAGTTCTCAGCACCTAATACTTCAGTTCATTCATACCATAGAAAGATCATGAATACTGTCTTTGAAATGGCTATTAAACAATAGAAGATAAAGATTGTTGATGTCTGTTTATATATAAGGTAACACATTTCTGTCGTCTGAAATCTTCATAACACACACCTTTACATGTGAGTAATCAATAAGACAACAGAAGACCAAAAACATGTCTGTCGTCTGAGTGCAATCAGACGACAGAGTTTATCTGTCGTCTGATTGCACAAGAGACGGCAGCGCCTCAGACGACAGAAAATCATGCAATCAGACGACAGATAAACTCTGTCGTCTGATTAACTTTTTGGCATAGTGTGAGGACTTTATCTCAGATGAGGTAATAAAATTTATCTATGATAGGTATGTAATCTGCTGCCCTTATTAAATGTTTTGGTTTCTTAGCATTAAGCTGCAACTCGGACATGGAATGTTTCATGGTTAATATAATGATCATGTCAACTATATTTTCTATACTTTTGAATTTAGTCCTTAAATAACATTGTGTTAGCTCCAAAACCCGCGGCAAGTGCGGGCAAAATTTCTAGTTCTTTACTGTATTTACATTACAAATAGACCATCCTCAGAGCTAAAAAACAACTCCCAAAAGGTATGAAACTCTTGACCTCACTTTCAATTTTTGGCCATATTTTGCACTACTTTGATCATTGTTTTAATCTAGGAAACTATGTAATCTGCACCCCCTACCTAATTTTGTGTACCAGAAAAATTATGATAGTTTTTTTTCTCATTCCATTGCTGGATTAATTCTGCTGATAAAATTGGAATAGACAATTTTGTGATATTCGATTATTTGGAATCTTGAATGTTATTGATTTATTTATTCTTGATTAGAGAGAAACTTTATGTGTATTTTGGATTGATGAATTGCTTGGGACTTACATTTGTAATGTAATTTGTTTCAAGTTTGTTACTTTGGCATGGATCAAGTTCAAAAATAAGAGCTTCTGTTGTTATTTAGTTTTAGTAATCTGTGCAAACGAGGTTTTTTTTAGTAGCATATAAATATGTTATGTGATTTGATGTAGTTTATGTATACCAGACTGGAATGTAGCTACTTTACTTTCTCATTCTTACTCTTCTTCTTCTTCATCTTTATATTTCCTTGGAACTAGCACAAACTAATTAAAGGAATTCTAATTTTAACTTTCAGAGTTTACACTTAAGAGAGCTCTGCATTTCCTATTCCTCTTCAAGGCTTCAAGGTCAGTCTTTTCTCTTCTTTCTTTAGTTTATTGTATCTCTTTCAGTCTTTTTCTCTTGTTGGGGTTTGCATTTTTGTTACTCCAATCTGGTTCTGTTTTGTACCAAGTTTATACCTTATTTTGGTGAAAATGCTAAGCCTCAAGGCTTGAAACTAGTGAAAGAGTAGAGCCTATAATGTCAAAACTCAACAAATGCTTTGGAAAATAGTATAGCATAAGAGCAACGTATATAACTATAAATTTCACTCAGAGAGAGGTTCATTAAATCTGTTATTTTACCTTTAGTCCCCAAGCATATGAAGCCACTACCTTCAAAGCTATTTTTACCTCTATTCATCCTTGAGGTTCATTATATCTATTTTGTGTAAGGAAAGTAATCAGCCTTATCTCCCATATTATTGCAGATTGATTTATCATTTAGCTGTAGCCTTCCTTATATGTATTTTAGATAGTAAATAGATTCCTGACTTGTAGGAACAACTTGTAATCACACTTGTATAAAGAAAAGATTCCGACGTGTCGGAGCATGGGTCTGTTTCCGCTGGAGCAATGGAGGTGGATCTGGTGGCCTCTCAGGAGGATGAGCCGGCACAACCGGTAGCAAAGAAAAGGAAAACGGTGGCGCTGGGTGACCGGAATTCAGATACGGCGGCGAATCATGATTCTGGGAATGTTTTGAGGGATGTGCCTGTGTTCATGGCGCCGAATGTGGAGTCTGCTTTAATTAATTTCCCTATTGGGGGGACTGAGATAGGGAAGAAGCGTGAGGTTGGGGTGGAGTTGATTAATGTCCCTTGTCTAGATCCGGATCCCGTGCGTCCACCATCTGTGATTGAGCCTGTCATTGCGTCTTTTTTGAATTTTCCTAGGCGGGACTATGGGGTTTTGAATGTTAATGGGTTGAGTGGGTCTTCATCTGCAGCGAGGCCCACGAGAACAAAAAAGAGTGTTTCTCATTTTGATGATAAGAAAGTCAGCGAGATTGGGCTAGAAGTGGTTAATGATTGTAGGCAGAAGGGTGGGGGCCATGCATCCCATGCATCCCATGCATCTTCTGTACGTACTAACAAGGTGGCGAGGAAAGGGTATGTGATGAGTAAGGTGGGTGTGGGTTCAATTTCTCCGAAGAAGAGTAATGGGCGTACTCGTGAACGCTCGTCCGTGATGGGTCCGGTTTCGACCCATCACGAGCAATGAATGTTTTAAGTTGGAACTGCCAGGGGATTGGGAACCCTTGGACAGTGAAAGGGCTTAAAGGGTTGATTTCCCTAACTCATCCCAATTTAATTTTCTTATCAGAGACTAGATGTACGGTAGATGAAATGGTTGAGATTAAGGTGCAGATTGGGTGGCGGAATGCGTTCGCTGTCCCATGTAAATTTAAACAGAGAAAGAAGGGTAAGGGCGTAAGTAGAGCTGGTGGCTTGTGTATTCTGTGGAATGAGGATTTTCCGATTTCTTTACGAAGTTACTCTGACAATCATGTGGATGTTACTGTTGGTAGGCCGGAGGATCCGAAACGGTGGAGGTTTACGGGTATCTACGGGTTCCCCAAAGTGGAAGATCGACATAAGACTTGGGCGCTAATTAAAACCCTAGGACTACAATGCTCTCTACCTTGGGTGCTAGGGGGTGACTTTAACGAGATTCTACGGGTCGATGAGAAAGAAGGTGGCCCATTGCGGAGTGATCGTCAGATGGATGGCTTTCGGGATGTAGTCGAGCTGTTGTCTTTAAAGGACATTGCTTTTCATGGGACTTGGTTTACTTGGAGGGGGAAACGTGGGGGGGAGGAGATTAGAATAAGGTTGGATCGTTGTTTGGCCTCCCCAAGTTGGACTGATCTTTTCCCTGTTTCTAGGGTTGTTCACCAACACCCAAACAAATCGGATCATCTTCCCATTGTGCTTGAGGTCCGAGATGCTAGACCGGTGAAGAAAAAAAAGAAAAAGAAAAAGCGGTTCCGTTTTGAAGAATTATGGCTGAGAGAGGAGGAGTGCAGTAGAATGGTGGAGTTGGGATGGAAGCATGATGAGGGGTCAGATCCTTTCAGTCTCGTTTGCAACAAAATTAAGCAAACTCGGCTGGTACTTATTGAATGGAGTGAAAAAAAGTTTGCCTATTTGCATAAAGATATTGCTGCCCTACGAGAAAAATTATCTATCTTCTATGACTTCTCCCTGTCTTCACCTCCGGAGGAGGTGCGTTTGGAATTGGAAGCGAAGTTGAACGATCTACTTCAGAAAGAGAACGACTTCTGGAGACAAAGGTCCAAGGTTTTTTGGATGACTGATGGTGATATGAACACACGATTTTTTCACCAGCGTGCTAGCAATCGTAGGAAGAAGAACAGAATTAAGGGTCTTTTTAATGAGAGTGGGGTGTGGTGTACTGCTGATAGTGAAATAGAGGCCATTGTTCTTAACTTCTACAGATCTCTTTTTACGACTTCTCAGCCCCGTGGCGTCCATGAGGTGGCTACTGTTCTCCCAAGATGTGTCTCGGATGATATGAATGTGGTGTTGGCGAGTGAGGTTACTGAGAGTGAGGTTTGGTGTGCTTTGAAACAAATGCATCCGGCCAAAGCACCTGGTCCGGACGGTTTTGCTCCGTGCTTTTATCAGCACTTTTGGCATTTGGTGGGAGCAGACGTTACTAGGGCTGTGTGCCGCTTTCTGGAGTCTGATGTTATGATGAAGCAAATAAATGGGACGAATGTTACTTTGGTTCCCAAAGTTAAAGACGTAGAGAATATTTCTCAATTACGTTCTATTAGCTTATGCAATGTTCTTTACAAGCTTGGGTCTAAAGTTCTTGCCAACAGAATCAAGCCATTCCTGAATGAGATGATCTCCCCGTTCCAAAGTGCATTCGTTCCCGGTAGATTAATTTCCGACAACTCATTGGCAGCTTTTGAGATAGCTCACTTCTTGAAGAATCGAAGACGGGGGGACAATGGTTTTGGTGCATTGAAACTTGATATGAGCAAGGCCTATGACCGTGTTGAGTGGAGTTTTTTGAAGGCGGTATTGTTACAACTGGGGTTCAGCCCTATCTGGGTCAATTGGGTAATGAGGTGTGTATCTACAGTGTCTTACTCCTTTATCGTCAACGGCTTACCCAGAGGTAAGGTGGTGCCCTCTAGAGGCCTACGGCAAGGGGATTCTATTTCACCATATCTTTTCTTATTCTGTGCGGAGGCCTTGTCCAGGTTGGTATTGAATGCAGAGGAGTCGGGTCAACTTCATGGTATCCGAATTTGTCCAGGTGCACCTTCCATATCACACCTTTTCTTCGCTGATGATTCATTTATTTTCTTCAAATCAGAACCAGAAGAGTGCTTTGTCTTGAAAGATATATTCAAGCGGTATGAAGAGGCTTCAGGTCAGATGATCAATTATCAGAAAAGCTCCGTGGCTTTTAGCAAGAATGTTGGGCGAGACAAGCAAGACGAACTCGCTGCAATCATGGGTGTCTTGCGAGTTGACAAGCACGACAAGTACCTGGGCTTACCTATTGAAATTAGCTATTCAAAGACTGAGGCGTTTGTTTTTTTAACGGAGAAGATTAGGAAGCGGATGAGCGGATGGAGAGAGAAGACTTTGAGTATTGCCGGTAAGGAAATCATGATTAAGGCTGTTGCTCAATCTATTCCTACCTACATCATGAGCTGCTTTGAGCTCCCAAAACACTTGTGTATGGAGATGCATAGTCTAATGGCCAAATTTTGGTGGGGGATAAATTGGATGAAAAGAAGATTCATTGGCTTGCATGGGAGAAGCTTTGTGTATCTAAAGAAGAGGGAGGTTTAGGGTTTCGCAATATGGTACTCTTCAATCAAGCTTTACTTGCAAAGCAGGGTTGGCGTCTATTACAGAATCCTATTTCTCTAATTGCTTGTCTCTTTAAAGCTAAATACTTTCCAAATTGTGGTTTCTTAGATGCGAAGGTTCCGAATGGCTCTTCCTATGCTTGGCGGAGTATAATTCATGGAAGGGAGCTATTGAAGCTAGGGTTGCGCTACCAAGTGGGGGATGGAAGGAATATTGCAGTATGGTCTGACCCGTGGGTACCTCTCCCATATAGTTTTCGACCGTTCACTAGACCCCCTGAAGGCTTGGGTGACTTATGTGTTGCTGACCTTTTGGACCTGGATATGCACGAGTGGGATATGGATTTACTTAAGTCTCTCTTTTCCCCATCAGACGTTGAGGTCATTGGGCGGATCCCTCTTAGTGTGCGTGAGTCGAAGGATAGACTTATTTGGCACTATGATAGGATGGGCTGCTACACTGTTCGTAGTGGGTACCATGTAGCGCGTACAGCTGCTGAACGTGAATCTAGGGCATCTAGCTCTAATGGCTCGTTTGGAGTCCATAGATCATATTGGAAGGGTATTTGGCATGCTTGCATTCCACCTAAGGTACGTTCTTTTATTTGGCGCGTTGTAAAAGGTATTTTGCCCACTAAGGTCTCTCTTGCTAGGCGTGTTGCCCTCCCCAATATGAAATGTGCGTTTTGTGCTAATGCAATAGAGGATGGTATTCACTTATTTAGAGATTGTGATGTCACTGGGGACCTTTGGCTTATTAGCTCAGTGGGTTTGACTGTGAAACATGTTCCTGGAAGAAATTTGGAAGAATGGGTGCTCAATGTTTTGGATGTTTTGCATGGCGATCTACGTGAGGCTTTCTTCATTTACCTTTGGGTAATCTGGATGGAGAGGAACAATTGTGTTTGGAAGTCAGCATGCTTTAATGCATGCAACGTATCACAATGGGCTTCTCAATTTTTAACTGATTATAAGAAGCTTCATGTGGTGGGATTGAAGAAGAAGACAAGAGTCAAGGCTAAATGGCAGCTGCCCCCACCTGGGCGCCTCAAGGTGAATGTAGATGGTAGTTTCAGGCCGGAATTTGGAGATGGTGGAATTGGAGTTGTTGTCAGAGACGAGGTTGGTACTTGTATTGTAGCTATGGCACGCTATTTCCCTCATGTTCTCTCTGCTGACCATATGGAGGCAGAGGCTTGTCGAGCCGGAGCTCTTTTGGCTTTTCACCACGATTGGGACACTTTTGATCTTGAGAGTGATTGCTCACTTGTGGTGGCTGCGCTACAACAAAGTGGGGATGATCTATCTGACATAGGGCGTATTATCGATGATTGTAAGTCATATTTGACAACTTTTCGCTGTATTCAGATTAGACATATTCCCCGTGAAGCAAATGGTGTAGCCCATAGATTGGCTCACCTTGCTAGTCTTAATTATCTTGATGATATTTGGTTAGAGGAGGCTCCTGTGATTATCCAGGATGTTCTCTACGAGGATTTATGTACTGGTGCTCGAGGTCAAGGTTTTATGTCCCCCTCTGTGCACACTAATATTATTAATATAATAAGTCAGGCGTGGGGCTGAGCCTCCCAGCTTGGCTGGGTTCCAAACCCCTTTCAAAAAAAAAAAAAAAAAAAAAAAAAAAAAGAAAAGATTCTACCGTGAAGCAAATGGTGATGCACATAGGCTTGCACACCTTGCTAGTGTTGTAGGACTTGATGATGTATGGTTAGAGGAGACTCCTGGTATTATTCAGGATGTACCCTATGAGGATATTTGTAATGTTGCTAATGTAGCACGGGGTTTAGGTTTTATGTCCCCCCCGTTGCAAAATTCTACTATTAATATAATAAATAGAACCGGGAGTGGGGCTGAGCCTTCCAGTTAGGTTGGGTTCCAAACCCCTTTCAAAAAAAAAAAAAAGATACGAGTCTATGTTAATGAAATTATCACTTCAGCATATCAGTTTCTCCTTCTTTTCATGGTATCAGAGCAGGATTTGATCCCGACTCTTCTCATCTGCTACACTCTAACCTCTCGTGTAGCCTAACCTCCATTCTCTCATCGTTCCAGCCAACATGGGCAACGATGATGTCCTCTCACCATCACCCAAGGATCACAGCAAATCAAAAGCCGATTCCTCCAATCCTCCTACATCTGAGATGTCAAAATCTGACCTCTCGAATCCCTTTTTCACTCATCATTCAGATCATCCAGGTCTAGTCCTAATCTCTAAGCCCCTGAATGGAGACAATTATGCGGGATGGAAAAGGGCTATGACTCTAGCTTTGAATTCTAAGAACAAGCTTGGTTTTGTGAATGGCACAATAAAGGCTCCCTCAGAAGAGACAGACCCAGAAGGCTATGCGACTTGGTCGCGTTGTAATGATATGGTTCATTGATCATCAACATTGTTGATTCAGAAATCACCGACAATGTTATCTACTATCCTACTGCACACGAAGTATGGGAAGATCTTCGTGAACGATTCTCCCAAGGTAATGCTCCACGCATTTTTGAAATTTAGCGAGAAATCGCTTGTTTCCGACAAGATCAATTGTCAGTTTCAGCTTATTATACAAAATTGAAAGGCTTATGGGATGAATTAGCTTCCTATTCTGAGATATCTCAAGGAGCACAGGCAGAACAACAAAGACTTATGCAATTTCTCATGGGGCTGAATGATACTTACAGTATTGTACGTGGACAGATTCTTCTGATGAGTCATTTGCCAACAGTCGGTTAGGCATATGCAGCTGTCTCTCAGGACGAGAAACAACGTTCACTTGGCGCCTCTCATCTGGCAGCAGAATCATCTTCAAGCGCTGCAATGGCAGTGTGCAATCCTGGCAGACCCAGTTTCAATTCAAGATGAAGTGGACGCTTTGAGAAGACTGATCGGCATATCCAGCATCCAGAATGCAATTTTGCGTCCCAAGAAGGACTCCCTCTTGATACTGAACGACGACAAGGCTCCGGCAAGGGTAGACCTCATTGTACCTATTGTGGAGATCCAGGACATTGGGTATAGACTTGTTATCAACTGATTGGGTATCCCCCAGGTCACCCCAAAGCGAGGCAAGGCACAGGTTTTTCGAAGCAACCAAGAGTAGCTCCTTCGGCAAACCAAGTCTGCATGACTGTTGAAGATGGTGGTGGGCCAACTGTGACACTCACTGCGGCCCAATTTAAACAGTTTTTGACTGTTCTTAGAAATCAGACTTTGCAGCCCAATTCCAATACCAGCGCAAGTTCCAAAGCAGACGCCGTCACAAAACCAGGTTTGTCTAAGGTCGTTCCCGCAATTGGATCCTTGACAGCGGTGCGACTGATCACATTACTTCATCTACGCAATTATTACACAAAAATAATAATTGCTCATTACCACATGTTCTATTGCCTAGCGGAGATAAAATTAATATTGCTGCTAAAGGATCATTACCTCTCAGTACCATGTTTTATCTTCATGATGTGTTATCTGTGCCTAAATTCAAAGTCGATTTATTGTCGGTTAGCCGATTGACGAGAGGATTAAATTGTTCAGTGACCTTCTATCTATATTGGTTTATTTTGCAGGATCTGGCTACGAGGAGGACGATTGATTTGGGTGAACAACGCAATGGATTATATTATTTGATGGCCTTAGCGATGGAGAAGTCTAAAACCAGTCCTTCTTTTTCCATCACACTCCCAGCCTGTCACCTTACCATCACCTCCAGCAATTTATGGCACAACCGCTTAAGGCATGTGTCATCCTCTTGTTTAGGTTTCATTGCTAAGAATTTTTTGCTTGTTTCCTTTCCGTCCAATAATAATGCTTGCCATATATGTCCTTTGGCCAAGCAGAGTCATCTACCTTTTAGTATTAGTACCATATCTTCCGTCAAACCATTTGATATTATTCATTGCGATATTTGGGGTCAATATCGATTTCCTTCTATTTCTGGTGCTCATTATTTTCTTACCATTGTTGATGACTATAAACGTTTTACTTGGATCTTTTTAATGCGCCATAAAGCTGAAGTCCAATCACTCATTAAACAATTTTTTAGCTATGCTATCACTCAATTTGATTCTCGCATTAAAACTTTCTGTAGTGATAATGGTAGCGAATTCTTATCCCTTCGATCTTTTTTAATGATAATGGTGTCGTTTTCCAACATTCTTGCGTTTACACGCCCCAACAAAATGGGTTGTGGAATGTAAACATCAACACATTATTCAAGTGGCTCGTGCCCTCAAATTTCAAGCACACCTCCCTTCTCAATTTTGGGGGAGTGTGCTCTTACCACAGTCCACATCATCAACCGCTTACCTTCTCCCATTCTATCTTTCAAAACTTCCTTCGAACTTCTTTATTCAAAACCTCCTTCTTTCTCCCACCTACGTGTTTTTGGCTGTTTAGCTTACGCTACTAACGTTAATCCCGCTCATAAATTCGATCAACGTGCCATTCAGTCCATTTTCATCGGGTATCCCATCGTTCAAAAGACTTACAAGTTGTTTGATTTATCCCGCAAGCGGGTCTTTACTAGCCGCGACGTCAAATTTCATGAGCATATTTTCCCCTATTCCACTCTGCCCAGTTCTGTGGTCTCATCATTAGGCCACCAACTGGGCTCCACTGTTCCCTTGCTCCCTGACCCATTCACTTCATCCTCTGACTTTGACTTTCCCTTCTCTCCATTTGCATCTCCTAGTCCCCTATTTCTTCGCCGTCCCCACCGCCTCCACTGCCCTCTCTCCATACTTATTCTCGTCGTCGTTTGACAAAACCTCCTGTCCCCGACTCCGTCCTTCTCGGTCCATCCCACTCTCCTTTGCCTGTTTCTCCTTCTCCTCCGGCGTCGGTCTCTACCTCAGTGCCGCCGTCGCTACTCCCGCCACTTCCTTCCCCTCTCCCCATGCCTGCCGTGCCCATTCCTGACCATATACCCGACCCCCCACCAGCTCCCGAACCCATACCCGATCCAGCACCCATGCCCAATCCCAATCCGGCTCCCCTCCATCGCTCCGACCACTTGACACGTCCCCCAAACCGCCTCACCTACCATGTCTGCTCCATCGTTCCCTCGGCCCAATCGTCTTCTTTGTTGCCTGGTCCAACCAAAGGTACCCGCTATCCCTTGGCCAATTATGTTTCCTATCATCGGTATTTGCCGCAGCACCTCGCTTTCACAGCCATGCTCAGCCACGTTCCCGAGCCCCGCACCTATTCTGAGGCTGCTGGTCATCCTGAATGGCAAGCTGCTATGCTTTCCGAATTACAGGCTCTTCAAGCCAATAGAACTTGGACACTGACTCCTCTTCAGGCCGGTAAGGTCCCTATTGGTTGTCGATGGGTTTATAAGGTGAAACACAAGGCTGATGGTTCTGTGGAATGATATAAAGCCCGCCTGGTTGCTAAAGGTTTTACTCAGTTGGAGGGGGTCGATTATCACAAAACGTTTTCTCCTACTGCCAAAATCATTACTGTTCGATGTTTGTTGGCTTTGGCTGCAGCTCGTGGTTGGCCATTGCATCAATTGGATGTGAATAATGCATTCCTCCATGGAGATTTGTCTGAGGAAATTTACATGTCTCCTTCGCCTGGTCTTCGACGACAGGTGGAGGAGAATCTGGTATGCCGATTACATAAGTCCTTATATGGTTTGAAATAGGCTTCAAGGCAGTGGTTTGAGAAGTTTTCTGATGCTGTACGATCAGCTAGGTACGTCCAATCTAAAGCTGATTATTCATTATTCACTAGAAAACATGGGAATTCATTCACTGCACTTTTGATTTACGTTGATGACATATTGATTACTGGAAATTATTTGGAGACTATTGCTGCACTTAAAGCTTTCTTACATAGTCAATTTCGTCTCAAAGATCTTGGAGACTTAAAATACTTTCTTGGTATTGAAGTTTCGACTTCCAGACGGGGGTTTTTTATATGTCAACGTAAGTATGCACTAGAGATTATTGAAGATACAGGTTTACTAGGAGCTGCACCTGTGGATACTCCCATGGAAAAAGGTCTAAAGTTATCTGATCACAGTGATTTGCTCAAAGACCCTGGACAGTACAGAAGGTTAATTGGGAGACTTATATATCTCACTGTTTCACGCCCTGACATCACTTATGCAGTTCATGTTCTTAACAGATTCATGAACCAACCTAGAAAAATGCATTGGGAGGCAGCTCTGAGAGTAGTACGCTATCTAAAAGGTGCTCCTGGACAAGGTGTGTTTTTCTCTTCCACCAATGATCTAAAATTGAGGGCTTATTGTGACTCTGATTGGGCGGGATGCCCTGTCACTAGAAGGTCTACCACTGGATACTTTGTTTTTCTTGGACCTTCCTTAATTTCTTGGAGGTCAAAACGTCAAAAGACATTATCTTTGTCTTTAGCAGAGGCGGAATATCGTGCTATGACAGGAACATGTTGTGAGCTAACTTGGCTACGTTATCTGCTCAGAGATCTCAGTTTCTCCCTCCGTGAACCGGCTCTACTATTTTGTGATAACAAGGCTGCACTGCACATTGCTGCCAACCCTGTATTCCATGAGCGAACTAGGCATATCGAGATGGATTGCCACTACATTAGGGACAAAATTCTAGATGGTACTGTGACCACAAGGTATGTGAAATCAGCTTATCAGCTTGCCGATGTTCTTACTAAACCTTTGGGGATAGATATCTTTGTTCCTATGATTCGCAAGTTGGGAGTGCAAGACATCCACTCTCCAACTTAAGGGGGAGTGTAAGGAAAGTAATCAGCCATATCTCCCATATTATTGCAGATTGATTTATCATTTAGCTGTAGCCTTCCTTATATGTATTTTGGATAGTAAATAGATTCCCGACTTGTAGGAACAACTTGTAATCACACTTGTATAAAGATACGATTCTATGAGCATATCAGTTTCTCCTTCTTTTCATTTTGTAGCTGTTTTTACCCAAAGCTGAAAGTTTTGAATTAATTAGCATTAGTATATGAAGCAACTGTTTACAAAAAAAAAAAAAAATCTGGGACAGAAATCTTGAGACTATAAACTAAATCCAAAATAGCTGCAGGTACCATCTTCAAATGGCTCGTTCAGCACCAGGGCCCGCCTTTTTCCAGGTCCTTCTTGTTGATTTCTCTGAGAAACTGGTAACATCTTGACCTCCTTTTTTCGGTTTTCAAGATATTTCCGAAATTGAGTGTATAGTTCTCCTCAAATTTAATTTAATGTATTAGATATTCACAAATCCATATCTTTCTAGTGTAATCCATGTCAAGTGTATGATTTTCATCAATATCTATTATATTTAATGTTTGACACTGAATCATGAGTCCATATCTTTCTAATATAGTAGATAGCAACTGTCTTAGCTGAAGTAGTGTTATTCATCAACATTATGACTGATTATGGAATCGTAGTGACATAAAAAAGCTCAGGGAAAAGAGGCATTTCTAACATGATCTCACCTAATTTGCTCAATGAGTCAATAATCAAATTGTCATTGACTTGGCATGAATTATTTCCATGACCAAATTGTCGTGTTCTAAACTTGTAAAACAAATGATATTCTTGCTGATGTAAGAATTTTTGATTGGCTCTAAAAACATTGATGTTTTCTGAGAAGCAATTATATTTTGTAGAAAATGCCAACAGCTTTTGTCAACGACTTCAATGGACCAGCACTATGCAAACTTCGAGGCCCTAATGGAAAATGCTGGGACGTAAAATTGGAAGAGAAAAACAATGATCTATTCTTCCATAAAGGCTGGAAGAAATTTGTGAAGGATAACTATTTGGAGGAAGGAGACTTTCTGGTTTTCAATTATGATGGCAATTCATTGTTCAGTGTGACAATCTATGATAAAAGTGCATGTGAATTAATGGACATGGAAGAAGCCAAGAGAAAGAGAAGTACTGACTGTTTTGTTGGTCAAATGAGTAAGTTCTAGTTTGCTTTACTTGTATACAAGACCAGAAAATCAAGTTTTTCTCTTATCTGCCAAGTAATTTACATTCTTCTGAAATTGTGTTTTAATTTGGGACTGTATAGGGGATTATGTCATGCCTGGGGAGACAAGACTCAGAATCATTGAGTTCAAATCAGAGCATCTTTGCTTTAAGAGAACTATGGAGACTCACAGACTGTATCATTGTTGAGAATATATACATCCCACATGGGAAAAATGGGACCTTGCCTATGAGTTTATAAGGGTTTGGACCACTCCATCCATAGCCAATTGGTTTTGGATGTCAACCCCAAATTACTTTATCATGGTATATATCAGAGCAGGTTACCCACGTGTGCATGCCTCATGGCCACACGGGCTCCACGTCACCCAAAGTTGTCCACGTGTATGGCTTGAAAATTCGCCACATGTGCGGGGGCATGTTGAGAATATATACATCCCACATGGGAAAAATGGGACCTTGCCTATGAGTTTATAAGGGTTTGGACCACTCCATCCATAGCCAATTGGTTTTGTATGTCAACCCCAAATTACTTTATCAATCAGCTGGTAAGTAATAAGTGATAATACGCAATGAAAAAGCTAATAATGCTTCTAAAAGTCTTTTCCCTGTTATGACTGAAAAATAGTAATTCTTGTCTTTTGAATGGAATGTGTACGTGAGTATAAGAATTTTCAGTAATTTCAGTGAAAATAAAAGTTCCATCACTTGTGAATCAGAAGTTGTTCTTTAGAGTTCTTCACTTGTCAGCAGAGTTTTCTTTCCCTTTTTTGTTCTTTTGTCATCTACAAGGTTAATTTATTTCTTATATTTCGTCCCCTGATATCAAATATGTTCCAATTGTAGAACATTCCTATAATAATAGCCAGGGCTAAAGATCTCATGAGCAAGCGGACTATAGAGCTTCGGGATCCAAGCAACAGATCATGGCCTGTTACAGTGACCCCCATGGAAGATGGTCGTACACTTATGAACAAAGGCTGGTGTGATTGTTGCAAGGCGAACCAGATTAAGAAAGGGAACACCGTTGTTTTTGAGTTTGTGAAGGGACATGTGAAGCTTCACATCATTAGAGATGAGGGATGTGAAGTGATGCTCACAGGTCCTAATATCGTATATTGAAGCTAGTCACTGCAAGTGCAATAGTCTTGTCTGTTTTCAGTAAAGGATCTTGTGTTACTTATGGTTATTTTTCATTTCGGGGACCCTTCTATTCCTGTTTATTAGTGATTGTTGTTTGGTATGTTCTGTACTGGGATTTGAATGCAATTGAAAAGAGATAATTGACTAGTTTGGATTTGAATGATCCCATAATGATGGGGCAGGGACTTATATATTGTGATTACAGATTTACAATGGCACTGCATTTCTACACGAATCTGAGAGTGTGATCTCTGTGACTAGAAAATAACTCAGAAACATATTATCATGCATGATTTGAACAAAGAGTACAACAGTCTAGCTTCTAACCCTTCTCTGTATCTTAGCAGTACAAACTGTGATCATAAAGTCTATTCCATAGATTGTCTAGGAAATTGAAATATGCATACCTCCATGCCTGGTTATACAAAGGGCCAAAGACTCCCAGAAATCCTGTGATGAACCCAAGTGCCACAGATATATGAAACCAGTCAAATTTTTGCTCACTTTCCATATATTGGCTGTTCTTATCTGCATCATTGTCATTAATCGGTAGGCAGTGATTTGGAAGTGGAGCACCACAAAGTTTCGGGTTCCCCTCAAATGCAGAGGCACTGAAGCTTTGGAGCTGAGTACCAATTGGTATCTGTCCTTCAAAATCATTGTATGAGGCATTGAAAGATTTCAAGAAAGTAAGGGCTGCCAATAACTGTGGGATAGTTCCAGAGAAATGATTCATGGAAAGATCCAATTCTTCCAAGTTCTTAAGGTTGGATATTTCCTCTGGAATGCTGCCGGAGAAGTTGTTTCCACTAAGATGCAAAATATGGAGAAGCTGCAGTTCACCAATCTCAACAGGTATACTCCCAGTAAAGGTATTGTTCTTTATGTCAATCGCTCGGGGGAAGTAAGACAATGTGTACTGCAAAATTATTGCATCTTTGGATCCATAGATGGGCAGTTCAAGATAATCGTCTACTTGATCCGTAGATTGATCAGAAACCAATGACGGTAGTCTACAGATTTCCTTTGGAAATTCACCTGAAAGTAGGTTGGATCCCAAATTCAGAAAAAAGAGCCTTGGAAGATTCCCCAACCAACTAGGAATGGATCCTGTGATTCTATTAGAACTGAGTTCCAAAACCTCTAGTTTCTTGAGCTTAGATAACCATATAGGTATCTGTCCCATGAGCTCACAGTTACTCAAATCCAAAAATTGCAGATTTTGGAATCCGGCAAAATCAACCATACCATAGTCAGCTGGCAATTTTTCTGCTAGATGAAAACTTGATGAGAGTAAGAGTGCCCTGAGCCTTTTGCAACCCATCAGTATCTGTAGTGCCCCTGTGACATTGGTCAATCTGGTATAACCGAGTGACAGGAAGGACAAAAGTTTCAATGAACGAATCTCAGGTTGTATTTGTCCTTGAAGGTCATTTCTGCTCAATCTAATTGCTTTCAAGGACTTGCAGGAGTAAAGGCTAAGTGGCAAGATACCAGTGAAGTAATTCATCCAAAGATCAAGTTTAGTAAGTTGACCAAGTTTGGAGAAATTTAGGGTAGAGATATTTCCTTCCAAATGGTTACTTCCTAGATGTAGTTCTACAATGCTCGTGCAATTCATCAAAGATGGAGGTAGATAACCTTCTAGATTGTTGAAATGAAGGAGCATGAATTGCAATTTCGATAGCTTACCAATACTTGTAGGGAGGGCACCACTCAACTCGTTAGAGTAGAGGTCAAGGATTCTGAGGTTGGTGAGGTTGACAACTCTTTCGCTTATGAATCCGTAGATTGAATTGTGAGGTAATACAATTTCTTCAAGTGCTGAAGCAGAGTAGATATCATCGGGAAGTATTCCCGAGAGATTATTGTAACCAGCACGAAGAACTTCTAGCTTGGAACATTCCCCTATTCCACCAGAAATACTGCCATTGAATTTATTGAACGAAAAATCCAGTAGCCTAATCAAGGGATAAGAACGGGTACAAATAGAGGATGGGATAGACCCGGTGAACATATTATTGCTGACGTTAAAACTAGTCAAGTTCCAAGCTTGTTGGAAGAATGAAGATGGAATTGCACCATGGAAGTGATTGCTGGACAAATCAAGCATCCGAATATTAACAGATGATAGAGAAGATGGTAGCTCTCCAGAAAGAAAGTTGTAGCTCAAATCTAGGATTTCAAGATGACTCAATGACAAGAAGAAACCAGTTTGATCTAGTGAACCAGTAAGTGAATTGTGGGAGAGATTCAGGTGGGTGAGATGTGTGAGATTTCGTAGTGATGAAGAGGAAAGTATATATCCTTTGAGGCCTTTGGAGGGCAACGATACACGGGCCACCCGACCACTCATATCACAAGTGATGCCCTCCCATTGACAGCAATCATCCGACGACCAGTTTAAAGGAGAAGAGGGCATGTTGAAAGAGGACCATAGAGAATCTTGATCCAGTTTGTTGCATGCAGTGCTTCTACAATCGACAGATGAGATGAAAAAGATGAAGATGATGGCATAAGGAGTAAGATAGTTAGGTTGTAATGGCATCATTCTAGCTTGTTGAATTTCTTTTCTTCTTTTCTTTTGAGAAAAATTCTTGTTGAATTTCTGAAGGGAAGAACTGTGTATCGAATTATAGAAACGAAGTGAACTAGCAGCTGTAGAAAAACACAAACTGATGCTTGCTTTGCAATAATAGAGGATTCACCACATGCACAAACGTAAATTGCAAGTTAACCATATCTTGACCATATCAACAAATCTTCAATAGCAAATAGGAAGAAAGGATCAAAGATGATGAAAGGTACATTTGTGGAAAATTATTGCAAGCTTATCCACGTTGACTTGTTGGTTTGTTGCTGAAATTAATAAATTAAGAAGCCCATCAATTATCTTTTGGACTAAGCCCACATAATTAACCTAATCCTATTAGGTTTTGGAGTTTTCCTCATGCACATATAAATATATGTTTTCTGTCACAAATTAAGGTGTAAAAGAAAAGAAGTAGCCGCAATTTCGGGTTCTATAGAAAGATTACATTTTCGTTTGTTGCTTTTGTTCTTGTGAGCAACAATATATGTTTGAGGTAGTCGTTTTTTTTTTTTTTTGAAAGAAAACTTCATTGAATTAGCAATTGAAATCGCTTAAGAGAGCATCTCAATGGGGAGCATACAAAGTACAAAGGCAAGAAACGCCTAGGTGCTAGAGCTAAGATAGAACAAACTAGAAGATGTACTACATCAACCGGTTGTTCTTATACAATAAAACTCTGCTCTGAAACTTTTCTAGAAAAACTAGCAAATTCAGAAGGTAAATCCTCATCATCCTCAAGACAATTACCAACAACGGAACCATTGTCATGACCTTGAAAATTGTAGACCCAACAATCAGAATTTGCGATCCGGGCATGCAGAAGACCAGCAGGCCAATCAAATTAACCTAAGCTCGACCCAGCATATATAAAGAACACTACTCGCCAATGCACGCAATTGTGGTACTCACAGCGTGACTATGCAGAGACTTTTTATAGAATCTAGGAAGGCTCGTGATAGCTAAATTTATAAGCTATTGATTTTCCTTATTCACACTTAAGATTGTCAATTGTAGCAAGGGTAAACAAGGGTCTTTCCCGCAGAGGACTATGGTTATAACTACTCAGAACAACGTCACAAAAGTGACCACTGTTTCTAGTGAACAGCAGTCGAAATCTAATTAAAAACCTAATCTAAACTATTCAGAAAAATATGAAAATTTACAGTAACGTACTAGACACACAGCGCATCCAGCATACAAAATTTGGTGATTATTGGAATTGATTTACTATTCTAAACAAATACGAAAATATAAAGTACAGAAGCTGAAAATAACAAAACTGGTTTTAAGATGGTTTGAAAACAATATGATGACGATGGTTAGGGAAGATGCATCCGCCCTGGACAATCACACACAAGATAATTTGTTCAATCCTAATTCAATTAATCTAGATGAAGATGCTCAGGTTGGCTTGGTACGCTTGAACACAACCTATTACCCTTTCTTACTTCGTACGCTAGGCAGGAAGTGCTCTACACCTAGACTATTCCCAAACAATGCAACCTAAAGGTACGCTTATTACATTACACATGCAGAGATCATTAAGGTCTAAAAGAGTTTGAGACATCACTAGGCATCGCAATAAATTTAGCGCCTTGCTAAACCTAGGACTTAGTTTACTTGATAGTGAAAACTAACAATTGCTTCTCTAGAAGGTTTGAGGAATCCAACTATTGATCTAGACATCAAACAATCAAAGCGGTAGAATCCTAACATGCATACTAAGCATGCACTCAAAGTATACAAGCAAGCATTCATCAATGGGAAAAGTAGTAAACAAAAGTCTCATCTTGGATTAAAAGAAAATAAAATCAAAAGTCAAATAATCTTGTAGTTCATGTCTAGGGGCTTCAAGCAGCCCCCTAACTAATAAAAACTTAGTTAAACATAGAAGAAATAAAACTAACTAAAGAAGGGGAGAGAGAGAGAGAGAGAGAGCTGCTGCAGATTGATCTCCTTTTATATGCTTAGAGGTTGCCTTCATCTTTCTTGTTGTGTAGGAAATCCAAAACCTAAAATAATTAGAGTTCACGTGCTTAGGTGGAGTTTTCCTATTGGCTCTTGAACTTGATGACTTATTCCAACCATAAACATCGTGCCATTTGTCCATCATAAGTCAGAATATGAAGCACAAACTCGTCCTCGGGCTTCTCGGTGTGATTTGGGCTTCAAAACCTAAATTCCCGTCAAACCTCAGATTCTCCTGCAGCCTGACCTTTTTGTACAAAATCGGCCATAACTTCCTCTAGAAAAATGATATTGATAAACCGTAAAAAGATCTGGAAACTAGACATCCGAGGCTTTCCATCAATATAAAAATCATCCTATGGATCATTGTGAGCTGGTCTCAGTGATATGTTGAAGTTGACTGATCTTCACAGGCAGATTTGCCAATTTTGCCTTTTAGTCCCTCTTTTACTTCTTTTCTCCTTCTTTGCTCTAAGATATCTATAAAACAAATAAATAAAGTAAATAACTAGAAAATACACTAAACTAACAAAGAAAGTATAGAGATTAACGCTATTAACTTTGCATATTTTTGCTCCTATCAGCTCGATCCACCTGAAAATAACCGCAACACACTCAGAGGGATAATCCAACATAACATAGAGTCTGGCAAAGGGTCACCCGGGTCCCAAATCCAAACCCATGGGAAAGTTTTGTCCAACATATTGGTGTGAGCCCAACACCAGCCTACTAGGAACACCCAGATTACTCTGGGCAGTCAACGCAGGCCACCAATATGCAACCAAATCAGCCACCAAATTAAAGCCCAGCCGTCACTGTGCAAGGACGCAGAAGCCAGCCTTAGCCGATGTTGATGTCGCCACTTGAACCAGATCCAAGTGAAACCCAGCAACATCAATCCCCATCATGCCTGCATCCGACCTCTCTTCCACCAATCGCCGACTAGGATCAGCAGCTTACCGCCGGGATCCCATAGCCTCAAACCGCCCAAGACCTGAAGCCATAGGGCAAAGAAAACCCATCCTATTAGATCACTCACCGTTGGAAGAAAATTCGGTCGAAAGATGAGCAGCTTGCAGTCATGGAAGGGGAGGCTCGTGCGCTTGAGCGGACGCTGGAAAAGAGGCGTATGAAGCCTCCAGAGGAGCCACCTATCAGCGCCGGCACTAGGGTTCAGCACGGAAGAGGAGCTCTCGCTCTCTCCCATCTTTTTTTTTTGTTTTCAGGAATTATACTTAACCCTAAACAATACATAGTCGTTTCTCTATTTGGTGTTTCTCTTTCTATGACTTTATTCCCGTGTTAAACACCTTGTAATATTCTTTTGATATTAGTGGAATCCTTTCACCGTTTCTGCCCATGGTTGTAACCCTTTGATTTTGGGGTAAACCACGTAAATCCTTGGTCTTCTGGATTTTTCTATTAATTTATCTTTTTCATATTTTTTATATTTCATACATGTTTGACGCTTCCGCACAGCAAGTGGTATCAGAGCTCAGGCTACGCCTGGGGCTATTTGATTTGGAGCTAATCACTGATTTGCTGATTTTTTTTTTTTTTGGGTTGGTAATTTGAGCTGTGATTTTGGATTCAATAATGAAGTCTGTTTCTTCGATGAAATATGAGATTGATAAATTTTATGGGAGGAATGATTTCAATCTTTGGTGTTTGAAGATGCGAGGCATGTTAGTTCAGCAAGAGTTATTAATTAAAGGTGCTGAAAGGTGTAAATGTTTTACCAACTACTTTGTTAGAAGAAGAAAAATGAGACATGTTAGAACGAGCGCACATTGCAATTTTGTTATGTCTATCTGATGACGTTTTGCGTGAAGTTGTCAATGAGACGACTGCCCCTGAATTGTGGCTAAAGCTAGAGAAATTATATATGACCAAATCCCTGACCACTCGACTATATTTGAAGTAGCGACTATACACTTTTCGTATGTCTGAAGGTACACCTATTTAAAGCCATATTGATGAGTTTAATAAGCTTATATCTTATTTGAGAAGTACGGATGTGAAAATTGATGATAAAGGTAAGCCTTCTTAAAAATTTTCTGGTGATAATGTGAATTATGCAGATAATAAGTCTACTTTTGCTTTTGCCTTATCTGCTGGTGATTCTTCTGTTAATGCTTGGTTGCTTGATTCAGCTTGCTCGCACCATATGTGCTTCAATAGAGACTGGTTTGATACTTTTTAGATGGAAGGTATGTCTTTAAGGGGGATAATACTCCTAATAAAATAATGGGGATTGGAACAATTCGAATTAAGATGCACGATGAAATTATCAAGACTTTGACAAAGGTTAGGCATTGTCCCAGATTTGAAAAACAATCTGATATCTTTGGGTACTCTTGACTCACAAGGCTATAAGTATTATCTTAAGGTGGAGTTTAAGAGTTAGTAAAGGTGCGCTCTTGTTGTGATTCAGGGAAAGTTGATTTGTCATAACTCTATGTACTTCAGGGTAGCACAATTATTGGTGCTCCATTAGTTGCCTCTTCATCAAGTCCATATTTAGATTTTCGTACAAATGTATTTGTTGAGGGTTGATCAATTATGTGAAGATTGGATAGTGAGACACAACACTGCTTTGAAGACATCATATAGAAAAATCGCATAACATATTTGTGGGTCCCTTATACAGAAACTTGGATAAGTCTAAAGACTTCGGTGCTAAATCTATTAGTTCTTGTTACTTGGTTGATTGGTCTCCATCATCCGCATTTTGTATGAAGACTCCAATTAAGGTACAATTTGGTACTCGATCATGCTTATTATTCTGATATTAGTTGTCTCGTTGGTGCTCATTTGAGTGATGGTAAACTTGAGTGGAAGGAAAAATTTGTATTCCATGGACTTGCATATATATGGGGTGAATAATTATGACTTGTGGTGTGTCCAGTCTAAGTAACCCAAATTTGTAATCGGCCAAGTTATGAACTTTGAAGAGTATGCCATGCTATTTGAAGGAGAGTCTATTGATGCAGGTTCAGGCCACGGTGTTAGTAAGTAAGTGGAGCTTGTTCAAGCTTAAGAGAAAGTGTCAGACTACACTTTTATTCAGCCTACTCAGGAGGTGCTTGTTTTTGTCAGTGATATTGAAGAGAAGCAACTTCGGTTCTACAATGTTGCTTTGTATGAGAAATTCAGTCTCTTCATCAGGGTCATCTAATTTTGATCATGCTGGTTCATGTTTGCAAGTTCAAGCTTTGCTTGGGCTTGATTGCTAGTCATAGTTAGTACCCTTCGGGGTTTGATGGAAAAGACATTTGGAGAAGATTTTGGTTAATTTAAGCTAAGGTGGAGATTGTTGGTTTGTGGCTTAAATTAATAAGCCCATAAATAATCTTTTGGACCAAGTCCATATAATTAACCTAATCCTCTTAGGTTTTAGAGTTTTCCGGCCTCATGCACATATAAATATATACTTTCTGTCACCAAAAAAGGTATGAGAGAAAAGAAGTAGCCACAGTTTCGGGTTCTATAGAAAGATTACCTTTGGTTTGTTGCTTTTGTTCTTGTGAGCAACAATATATATCTAAGGTTATCATTTTTCTATTTGGTGTTTCTCTTTCTGTGAGTGTATTCATGTTTAATTGGGAATTGGGTTTGAATGTTAAATACATTGTAATCTCCTTTTGATATTAGTGAAACCCTGGCCTCTCACCACTGCTGGACTAATTAATATATACCAATATATAGAGTACACGTAAATAAAATATGTTATATTATAGACTTTTATAACAAAACAAAGTCTAACAGTTTCTTCCATCTCTCATTTTCTTGATACAACATTTCACACTTCTTGACCCAATTTTTGCACTCACATTGCATCTCTTGCAATTGCTCCATGATCTTTTCTTCCATTGCTTCACATTTCTTCTTTTGCAATTGACTTGCAACCATGCTTAACTAGTGCTACATTACAGGTTCCTTATAGAACATGACACTTTTGTGTGCATTCTTCTTACTAAGATTGACTGTAAGGAAATATACAGAGCAAATGAATGCAAGCCACCAAAGGAGATATTAACACGTACTTAACTTATGCAAAAGCAATGAATTTTGAGAAGCTTCCTACAACATAGAGTTATACCAAGAGTGGATATACACATTGGCCTTGCACCTTAAAAGTCTTAGCCTTAACCACATAAGAGTAGTCACACCAAACAAGAAAATTGTTATATGGTCCCGGACCATGGTACATGTGGTGATTCTATTTGATGTTATTCGTCCATCTGACATATATTTATTCCTGATATTGATTCTCTTAATTTAATTTTTTTTTCACCCCTTACAAGATCCCCACCAAATTCAAGTGATATGATTAGCCGTGATCACCACATAACAATGCCACATGACAGTTCAGGACCATAGAATAATTACTCCACCAAACAACCTCTTCTTGTGATATACCCCAACTTTCTTCAACACCAACCTGGTTGAGATAACATAAAATGAGTCATACATTTAACTTGATTTAAATGCTAGCTAGACTGTCAAAAAGCAAACCAAAAAGGAAAAGAAAAATAATCAAATCATAGTTGTTTCCAAACACATGCAAGCACAAAGCAACAAAGGCAACATTCAATAGACGTACAAACTCAAAACACAAAAAGAATGAAAGAGCACCTCGTACATGCACATGCACGGAACCAGGAATTAAATTTGAGGTGGGCAAAATTTACCTTATGTTGGCACAGAAAAATTATTCTAAAAAATTTGGCAGAGTCTACTTTGTATTGATGGAATATCTCAATTGCCTAACACTTGCCAAAATATCATCCACAAAATGCATTTTGTTACCCAAATCTAGCAATAGAAAATTGAAATAATTCAAAGTTATATATTCAATGTCAATACAAATTCAACTACTTAAGTTGTGATCTTCGGTTACCTGAAGCATAAAACTCATCGATGAGAAAGATTGAAACTTGAGATTGTATCAACTACTACTTGTTAGCCAAATAGCCACCCTCAAGTATAAGAGGTACAAGTAATAGTATAGGGATTTAAGAAAGGTTGTCAAACCCACGAGGATTGGATTCCTTTCACTAGCTAGGGTGTTAACCTAAGAAGAGCTAGAATATGCAAATGTACAATCACAAACCTAAATTCACAAGAAATCTAGGCTCATGGTGAGTATGTGCATTGTGGTAGTAGTGAGATTGTTTGTTGGATAGAGTGGTGAACCAAATTAAATTAAATGCTCAAATGTAAACTAAACTAGTAATATAATGGATGAAGTTAGGGGTTAGATTGTCTACCACTAACCTCCCTTGCAAGTATTGAAGTTCAAATACAAGTGATGCTATTCTAATTTCCCAATTATCCTCTTTGCATCCGGATAAGACTACAAAGACTTAAACTCCTTTAATGTTATCAATTCCAACCGGATAAGTCTAGAATTAACTAACTAAGAACAATTCATATTACCGGTTAAGTCTCAATTCATTGTTCCTAGATGCAAAAAGCTTTGAGTTTAGATAATCATGCAAGCAAACCAATCTTAGATCTAGGTGATTTTAACTCACAACCTCCATATGCACATAGAGGATGCTATCATGCTATCAATGCTCAAGGTTAACTACTCCCTAAACATTTTTGTCATGAGATGACAAACACAACACATTCAAAGTAGTTAAATTTGAATGAATGCATTCACTTCTTGAATTAGCATATGAAGATGAAACTCACAAATAACATCAAATGTAAATTAAAACATCAATTCATATAAGTTTGGCTAGGTCTTTCAACCCTAGCCCCAACAAAGTAACTACTCACTCATAGTCATACAAATTGGCATCAATTCTATAAAGTAAATCAAGGTAAATTAAAGAGTTAAGGGAATAAAGAACTAGTTGAAGCTTGACAAATCAATGGGTAGCTTTTCCTTCATTTTTCTCCTTCAATGCTCCTTGAATCCTCCTTGATGGTGGAATAGATGGATAATGAACTTCTTGATGGTGATGATGAATGGAATGGTGATGAAGATATATATGATGCTCCTTTGGCTAACTTTTAGTGGTAGTGATGCAGTAGTAGTGGTGGTGATGAAGTTTATGGTGGTGGAAGATGGTAGTTGTGGTGGTGATGATGGAGGAGATGGAGTAGATTGGGTCTTGTGGGTTTGGAATTTGGGAGGTGAATACGGAGGTTTTGTGAAGGAGATGAAGAGAGAAAGAAGATGTCATGGTGTGGAATGGGTGATGGTTTATATAGAGAAGAAAAAGAGGGAAGTAATGATGAATAAAAACAAAGCATGAAGGTGGAGTATGGAAGTAATGATGATCTATTAAAGAGATTGGAGTAGAAAAATATATCTAAGGAAAAAGGGAAAAATATCTAGCTTTCTTTATGTGAGTGGGAAACATGAACATGATGAATGTTGAGCTGGTTTTAGGTCACTTTCTGCCCCATAATTCCTTCAATTAATTTTCCACTTAGACTTCAGAATGAGCCTCTGACTTCTTCATATCAAATGTTCCTTCATGAGTGTAGATCATCCTGGTAAAATTTCAGAGTTAAATTCATTGTGGTTCGGCCGTAAATGCGTCTGAAATACGTACAGGTCAGGTTTTTCAGTTTTCGTCTTTCAGAAAATTGGACTGACTGTTTGAAGGCTTTCCACTCAAAACTAGCTCTGGCACTCTTCATAAAAAATGTTCCTTGGGATGTCTAGGATGAAACTGGAAAGTTTCAACTCATTCAGAATTTTTTTGGTCAGGCGGCTACCCCTCCTTTCTTGTCTAGCTCACTTTCTCTTAGCCGGAGTAGGAAAATGTCTAGCTCACTTTCTCTTCTCCATTATTTCCTAACATGATAAGGAAAATAAATAAATAAATAAAAATAAACACAAAGGTTAAGTAAAAGTACAAGATTAGGGAAATAATGAAATTGGATTAGTCAACATTAAATTTGGACTTTTGAACAAGTAATTTTCATGTTTTTAGGGCACAAATATGTATATGAATTATGATCTAACACTACTCCTATATGGCTATACTCAAAACCACTTCACAACCTAAATGGCTAAATGGATGACTGGAAAGTGAGTGATTTTGATTCAGGTAATAAAAAATTATTAATACCTCCAAACTCTATTCAAGCAAAACCCTCAGTACAAATCCAACAAGACCACCCCAAACCAAAACACACTATATTACCTCACTTTGATCATGGACAATTGGACATTTGGGTATTAATAATACAAATTCAATATCTTTTTCTAGAGATCAATAGAATATATTACTTCCATAAAAAAATTCAAGAAATACCCAAATTCTAACCTAAATTACATCCTAATTTCGTCAAAAAATTTCATTATAGAAGAGAAGTTAAAGTGTAATACCTTGAGAGAATGAGAGTATCACTACTACAAAAAGGTCATCAGAAGATGGTGATTTTCTGTTGTGTGATGACCAAACTAACCGTGGTCTAAACGAGTGTTGTGTGATTGAAAAATCAGACAACGGTGATTTCACCGTTGTGTGAAAATACTTTGCTCAACAGAATATCTGTTTCCGTTGTGTGAATTCTGCACAGGCATGTGCCTGGCATGGCATGCTCGGGGATGTGTCGGTACATTCAGACAACAGAAGAAGGAATTTCCTGTTGTGTGAGATTCATAACACACAACAGATATAACTCATTCTTTGTTGTCTGAGGTTCATAACACACAATAGATATTACTCATTCTTTGTTGTCTGAGATATGTAACACACAACAGATATTACTCATTCTTTGTTGTCTGAGATTAATAACACACAACTGAAGTGAAATTATCTCCTTTGTCTGTTGATTACTCAGACAACAGAGATGATTTCATTTCTGTTGCGTGTTATGAATCTCACACAACAAAACTTTGTTTTCTTTTGTTGTTGGTTGTTAGTTCACACAACTACTCTATTTGGTTAGCTGTGATGTAAATATTGTAATCAAATTGGGTAACAAACTAGTGATTGTTGTAGGAGAAACCTCAATTTAGGGTTTAATTTGCATTGTGTTGTAAGACTAAATATTGGACAGTAATTACCACATAAAAAATACTCAAATCCATATAATTTCATTACCATTTCTCAAACATCCATACATTCAAGTGACTAGGTAATGTACCAAACAAGAAAGCATTCCTAGCTAGCTACACATGAATCAAAAGCTGATATAATATCTTTTCGCTTCAACAAAACCTTCTTGTGCCATTTTATCAAGCATCTTGTGCACTATATATATTCTCATTTGCATCACCTCCAAGCTTATTGTGAAGCTTCACAAGTTAGCACATACTGCAGCAGAAGAGCATGATACAGTACCAAAGGGGTTGGTTTTCCAGAGGAATGAAGAATAAGAGCATGTAACCCAAGTTCAAGTGCCTTTTCCCCACTCACTAGCACCAATGTAGCTGCACCATCACTGCCCAAGAAAAAAGCATAACCCATTATGCACTATTATAAATGAGAGACCATTATGAGAAGTACCTAAACACAGACACATAGATAATCTTATGATAAAAGCATTCCCAGCAGTAACTGTACCCCCATAATATAAAGTTTCGGATAGATGTAGATGGGGTGTGGGTAATTATTTTATCTGTAAAAAAGGTAATGTACTTCATACTCAATGAACTTGACAAGCACAACCAAAATTTTCAGGTTCGACAGTTTTATGTAGAGAAGTCATGATTTAGAGATTCTTTTCCTAATGGATAGATTGCTATCAGCCTAAGCTATTGCCACTTCTTTATGTTGCTGATTACATATACACAAACTCAGTCTGAAACAACAAAGATCCCAAAACCAACCCACCCAGCTGGAAAGGAAAGCCATATTCACCATCAAACAATGTAAACTAAAAGAAAAAAAAAAGTATCTAAGATGGAGTCATCAAAATGAGAGAAAATGAGAACGCAAAATTCTGAATTATGAAAAGCTGGATTTTAAGGTGTTGATGAACCTTGTTGATGCCAAGCCATTTGCTGATGCATTCACTATGGTAAAGATGCTTGCAGGGCAATTTGATTTGTCGAGCTCCTCTTTTGTACCCCCCCTGGCATATTACACATCCGCTTTTCCAAACAATAGTATTATAAATGAAAAAAATGCCAACAGCTTTTAGGAAAAACAAGGATCCCCCTACCTCTACACTTCAGAAAAAGAATGGAAGAAAAATACAAAATGATCTTCCACAACCAGCACTACAAAGTAGATATTATATATGGCATACCAGTGAGCTTTATCAATGGCAAGATTTCCAAATTTAAAATAATTGCAGAGAAAATTTCAGATTGTCTAAGCAGGGAAAGGGAAAAGAGTGGCAATCATATTTACTTCTGAGATGAGGGGGAGAAAGGCAATGGAATAAAACGGTCTGAAAATAGGTTTGCTGCTTTAGCTATATAAAAGTCTGCATTACTTGAATGCCTATAAGTCAGAATATTACCTCTCTCCAAATCTCTTTCTTGAGAAAAAGCTTCCACACTTGTATTTGGTTGTTGGAAGCAAGCTAATGAACTCGTCGAAAAGCCCTCGGCTTTGAGTACCAACTGCCTCACCCAAGTCGAGTAATTCCTAGGACCAATATAAAACTACACATATTAATGACATTTATTAAGACTAAAAACTTGTGTGTGTGTGTGTCCATATACAATGAAGTTTATAGGCAAACCCTTGCCGTTCATACCCATATTTGTTTCCAAGTTTCAACCATGAATCACCAATTAATCTAAGATATGTGATAATCTTTCAAACTCAGTCTATGTTTTGTACAATATACATTTAAACCAGAATGTCATAAATAGATGACATTGACAACACTGCAAATCCAATTACGCTTCTGTATAGAAGAAATAGATAACTGTATACTATGAATATGATATTATATATATATATATATATAGATAATAGTATAGTATGAATATGATTTTATATATATATATATATATATATATATATATATATATATATAATGGCCACCAGCCTTGGTCCTGGGACATAAGAGATCAGAGATCACAATTCATTCATTCCTTGGCTTTTACATTTTCTATCAAGCTTTGTATACTCTAAAGCCAATTCTAATCTTGTTAATGCAACACATTTCTGATTTGATTATTAGATTGAAAATCATTGTTCAATTTATTCTGAAACCTATAGATCCACCAAAAGACCATCATGCATTGATAAATTCAAACAAGCCAGCATCCAGCACCCACCTTAATTTCACAGGCTCACGAAAGCAAGTATAAGCATCCAATTGATGAACTCCTAAATTATAAGGTTGGCTTAATGGATTCGGTTGGCCTAATCTTATTGGCTATTAACAATGACCATGTGTTACACTAATGAAAGGTATGAAGCTATCATTATGAACAGATATGAAAGAATCCTAGCAATTCAAGCTAGCAATCAAACATAAGGCAAGACGTTTCAATTGTAACACAAGAAACCACTTCCATTATCCAAATCAAATCACATCTGATAGAGAAAATAAGAGCTAAACGCAGTAAAAAAAACCTAAGCAAGATCAATGAATTAAAAAACGAGCCTGAGGTCTAAAAGCGAAAATTAGCACCTAAATTGAGTAAGCTTCGATGAGAAGGCGACGAGGCTCCTGAGGTGCTCAAGGTGTAAAAAGCCACGCTTGGGGCGTCATAGGCGTACGCGCAGCATTTTTTTTTTTGGGTCTTTTTTTTGGAACGACGTCATTTTGGTTTTTGAGGTTTAAAGACTTGTCTAGGTCGCGACATTGAGCAGCGTACATCATTCGCCTCCCCTTTTCAGCTTTCGCACTTCCAAAGCTGATGCAACGACGGTGTCGTTTCGCCCATGAACAAGAACCCCCTCATGTTTCATCTCCAGAAGCTCGGCCTCGAGCTCACTTGCCCTCTCTGGTTCGTATCCATCTCTCCTCTCTGTCTCCGATTTCATCAGAAACCAACAGATCTTTGATTTTTTTGTGTTTCCGGCGATCTGAATCTGAGTCTGGATATTTGATTTTGTTGTTGAATTGCAGCCTAGGGTTTTTTAATCGACTGACATTGCTTCCCTGTAATCACCTCTTCTGCAAGTTCGTCTCTTTCTTCTTGCCCTAATTTCCCTTTTTTGATTGACACAATTCTCAAAGTTCTGATCTTTTTGTTGCTTTTGGTTTTACTTGCAGCAACTGTGTGCCCAATCGGACCAATTTTGGAGCAGAGTGTCCTCTGTGTAATATCCAAGTTCCTGGTCAAGGTATGTGTGTTGGTGCCCTTGATTTGGTTTTTATGGTTGGAGATGGTAATTTTCCCTTAAAGTTGATTTTCACACTTTGAAAGTTTGAATGTTTAGGCTCTGCTTTATAAAGGCTTTGTGAATATAAGATTGTTGATTGTTACGACTATTAAGATTGTTGCTTTGTATAATTGACTTGTATTTGAAGTTCTGAACCATTAAGATTGTTGCTTTGTATCATTGACTGAATGCATATATGTTGGTTGGTATTGTTCAAATTCCCTGCCCAGATTGTTATTTTATATGTAATTGATAGGAAGTTATGTTTTAATTGTTTAGTGCAGCAATTAATAATGAGTGAATGACAATTAATAATGTTATTTTGGTTGCTCTTAATGTGGCATATATAAGAGTAGGGCTTAATGTTCTTTTGGTTGCTCTTAATGTGACGACAAAAATTTATATCGTAAGGCCTACGCCTTATGCACCTTATGCCTCAAGGCTGTAAGGCTTTCCGAAAACCTCGGGTACGCCTTCAGCGTTTTAAAACATTGAGCAAGATCACACTCTTTATTCAAAATCAGACCAACAAACCAAAATAAAATCCCACAGCAATGAAATAAAAACTAAAGCCGATTAAATATTTAAAAAAATAAAACCCCGAGAAGCTGTAAAAGAACTATAGTATAATAGAAAATAACATAACTACTAAATTAATGGAATAAACTCAAATCTACGTCACAAAGACACATCATTTCAACATGAATCAATAAAAGCCACAAACCTATTGAAGATTAGGCACATCAGTTCAGAACCCCAGCAGCCATATACTACATTAAAAGAACCAACAAATAAGTAGCAAAAAAGCCTTTTGTTCCGGAGCAATATAAAAAACCAAAAGTGCAGAATGATCCAAAGGCACTGGAACTAATGAATCAAATTAAGGTGGACCGTACCTTCAATGCTATCATCTTCCATGCAAAAAAGGAAGTAGCTACTCAACTGCAAAAAGATCAGTAGGCCACATGAGTTCGACAACAAAATAACCTGTTTATATCATCCTCCAAAACCATTAAAACAATACACTGGAATAAACGTAACACATACTTAACGCCTTGGCGTCCCAGAATTGAAAATGGAGGGAGAAGCATGAGTTAACCACAGCTGAGACATGAGATGGTATGTTCTGATAACAGAGAGTGACCTTCTGGGGTGTAACAGCAAAAAACATATAAACCTTGCCTTTAAAATAGAGAGTGAGATCACTAGTCCTCGACAACAACAAGAAGAACTAGTGACCCAGACTTCCGCCTTATTAACAGCAATGATGTTGTCCCCATATATTCACAGCAAGTCTCCAATATCTGGTCAAGCTTGTAGTAGATGATCAAATCCAACAAATATATACTAATCAAAAGTAATGCAATTATGACTATATAGAAAACCCCAGCAAGATTGACCGATACTCGCTTCTAGCTCTTTAAGCACTTGCTGGCACTGCAATTTGTTTGCATTGGATATTGCAGCTCCAAAATCTGCAAACCTCGAAAATTCAAAGTCATCTATATGCCAAACAAATTGGAAAAAGAAACAGACCCCAAGCAAAATCAAGACCCATGAAAAATTTCTACTAATCATTTCAAGAATTTATTTCTTTTTCTCCATTTAACAACTTCCTCAGCAAAAACTCAGACCTTGAAACCAATTATTCCACACAAATCTTGCTATGAAATATGACAATTTCAATCCTCAAATGAACTAAACAATAAAACAAACAACAATTCCTTCATAGTAGCAAAAGTAACTGATTCAAAATTACCACAATTGAACTAGCAGATAACAAATGCTTACCTGAGTGCCCCACTGGCCTTTCAAGCAAGAGCTGGAGTCAATGGCGCCATCCCTGACGAACCCATCAGCTGCTCATCCAAGTTGATAGAAATGGTGATGACGAAATCTATATGGCACAGTTCGGAGTAAATTTTGAACCGAAATGGCATCATCTTCCTTTTTAGGGTTTTTTTATGAAGAGAGAGGCATACAAGTGCAGGGGAGGAGGAAGAAGCAGCGAAGGTTTTAAGGGTAGAGAGCGTTTTGGGTGTTTGGATGGTTTGAGATTTCAATGTGATTCATGAAATTTCTGGAGAATTTTGGGGTTTCAGAACTACGAGAGAGAGATGACAAGAGAAAGATATATGAGAGAATGAGGGACTTGATTGTTTGATGGCTTCACGATAGTCATGGCCGTGTTTGAGATATATGAGATATATGCAGAGCTTGGCGTGCTCAAGGAAGAAAAGGCGTAGTTAGAGGTTGAAATGGAGTGATTTGGGAACTGGTCAGGGTTTTTGGGAAGGATTGAAGATGAAAACTTGGGTTTTTAGGGTTTGATGGAAGAAGGGAAAGGTTCGGGTCGAAGAAGTCTTATTTTGACTCAAGTGCGGAAGAGAGAGAATGAAAGGGAAAGAAATGATTTGAACTTCAAATATTACTTCTCAAGTCGATCCTACAACAGAAACACAACACACTGTCGTAAGAGTGTATGACATAAAATCAAGGACTAAATACTGTTTAGTCCTTGAACTTTTGCCCTAAAAACACTTAAGTCCTTGACCTTTTAATTTCACACGTTTAGTCCTTGTACTTCAAAATTTCAAACCAATAGGTCCTTGCCGTGACTTTCCGGCCAAAAATTCCATTAAAGCGTTGACGTGGCAGTCTCTCCGCGATAAAATGACTCTCACATCATTTTTTTAAATTAATTAATGAATTCTTTTCTCTCTTTTTCTGTTTTTTTTTTAATTTATTCTTTCTTTCTTTTTTTTATTTTTACGGTCGACATTATAGCACCCTCTTCCTTCTCTTCCTCCTCTCTCTCTTCCTCCATCACTCGTCACCATACTGCTGCGCTGGAATCACTTACCAAACCCTTCTCTCCTCTACTCAATCACCACAGTCCCCTCATCTACCTAGAGACCCAGAGCCACCAAACCAACCCGACCCGCCCCGACTCAACCACTGGTGCACCCATCACAACCAATCGTCGATCCCATCGATTCGCGCAGCTCCGACAACGACTTCTTCTCAGATGCCGCCTCCGATTCCGACGATGACGTCAGCTGATTCGATTTGTAGATCGAGATGGAGAGGCTGGGGCGCTTGGAGGCTAGGGTTTCTGATTTGGGGTTTGGTGAGGTTGAAGCAGGAGTTAAGGGAGTGGGAGCGGGCGGAGTCGTGGGTTGTGTTGGTCTGAGCGGCGGCGGTAGCGTCGTGGTCGATGATGAGAGGGACGGCGGAGAACTGGTGGGGAAAGTTGGTGAGCTTGATTTTCCAGAAGCAAGGTGAGGAGGTTTTGAGTTTTCCAAATTTGGGGATTTGGAGAGAGAGAGAGAGAAACAGAGAGATAGAGAGAGAGATAGCTGGCCACGAGGCTCAGGCCAAGGGAGGGTGAGCACCGCCGAGGGCTGAGCGAAGGTGATGGCTCCACAGAAGAGGAACCCAACTTGGGGTAATTTTGGTTGTAGAGAACAGTGTGTGTGAGAGAGAGAGAGAAGAGAGAGAGAGAGAGGCCCTTGGTGAAGATCAGGAAGAAGAGAGAGAAATTTGCTAATTTCCCAAAAAAAAAAAAAAAAAAAGAAGAAGAAGAGATAAACAAAAGGAAAAAAAATTAAATTAAAAAAATGTGAGGGTATGATAGTCATTTTATAGCGAAGAGACTGCCACGTCAGCATTTCAACGGAATTTTTAGACTGAGAGTAACGGCAAGGACCTATTGGTTCGAAATTTTGAAGTACAAGGACTAAACGTGTGAAATTAAAAGGCCAAGGACTGAAGTGTTTTTAGGGCAAAAGTTCAAGGACTAAACAGTATTTAGTCCTAAAATCAAAATGTCAAAACATGGAGGGAAATCTGCCGCCTGCTGCAGTTTGAGCCAAAATGTTGCTGCCTATGTTCCCACTTCATCTGTTGTCTAATTTCTACAGCTTGCACAAGGTTTATCTAGTGGAAGATATCCAACCAAGCTTCCTCAAAATTTGGAGTCTAGTTTTCAATCAAACAACGGAAAATGTCAAGCACCATTGTACTAAGTACCCCAAATTTCAGATTTCAAGAGGCAACCAAGACTCGAGAGTGGAGGAAAATCTGTCACTAAATTTTTAAGACTCATACAACGTACGGACAATACTTAATTCTGTTGTACAATGTAGTTCTAAGAAAAAAAGTTATCACTTTGTTGACATTCACACAATAGAACATTACTAATACCGTTGTACAATCGATTTTACTTAAACACACAACAGAAGATTTCTATTCCATTGTGTGATTAACTTTTTGTAGTAGTGGTAGAGTGTTGAAGAGATAGAGTGACTTGGTAGAAACTAGAAAGAGGTGACTAGATGAGAGACCAAAGCTGATGCACAGAGTCATAGAGAGATGTGAGAGTCTAAGAAATGTAGAATTAGGGGAGACGACATAAAAGAGAGGAGAGAAGGAGAAGATTGTCGTATGCAGTTTGCGAGATATGCTTGATTTTTTTTTTATTTTTAAGGGGTGCTAAGTTATAGTGTGTGTGTGTGTGTTTATATATATATATATATATATATATATATATATATATCTAATATTTTTTTTTCCCCCAAAATCTTGAGGTGGGCTGCAGCACACCTTAGCCCCCCTCTCAATCCGTGCCTGTAACATGCAGAACTCAACCAATTAATTAAGATATAGTACCTTTATCATTTTTCTTTGCTCGCATGGCGTCTTTTTTATAATAAATTACCTACAGATGATCAGCTTTGTAGGCGAGGTGTCCCAGTGGTTTCAGTTTGTCAGCTATGCACTTTTTGTCATGAGAAAATGCTGATCATGACCCATCTCTTTGTCACTTGTGCTTTTGCTCAACACATCTGGCAATGGCTTGCTTGCTGTTTTGGTACCTCGCTCCCATCTTCAGGTACGCTCACTAATCTTTGGGGTTCATTTACTAGTAAAGTTTTCTCTGCACAATTGATGAATCTTTGGATTGCTAGCGGTCTATATGCACTTATGGCTATTTGGAAGACTAGAAACAAGCTGCGTTTTCCGAATAAACAGCCTTTACTAATGAAAGTGTTCCGTTTAACTAAAACTTGGATTCGTTTTATTGCCCCACACATGCCTGGACACTCTACTGGGATCTTGGACAGTAAGTTACTTGTGGGGCTAGGTGTAACTCCAGTGCAAATTAGGCTAATTCCCCGACAAATTTTTTGGCATCCCCTCTTCTTCCTTGGTTGAAACTTAATACTGATGGCCTTGCTAAGGGAAATCCAGGCCCTGCTGCTTGTGGTGGTGTTTTCCGGGATTGTTTTGGGCAATTCGTTGGATGTTTTTGTAAAGGCCTAAATCAACAAAGTGCTTTCTTCTTTGAGTTAATGGCAGTCATTATTGGGGTTGAATTGGCTTATCAATTAGGGTGGCATCGTATTTGGCTTGAAAGTGATTCAACTAGCATTCTAGCATGTCTCTCTTCCTCTTCTTTTATTCCACCATGGCCACTGCAAATTCTTTGGTTAAAATTGCTTAGAACGTATTCGTGCCATGCATCTCTTCTGTTCTCATATTCATCGTGAGGGCAACACAGTGGCTGATAAGATTACGAGACTGGGTTTGACATCCACATCTCTTATTTGGTATGATACTCCTCCATCTGAGCATCTCCCATTGTTATATATAGATGCCATGGGTTTCCCATATCATAGGGCAAATTAATTTGGCAATTTTTCTTATTGGTTTTTGTCCACTAGTTTAACATGTTAGTAGCTTATCATGATACTTGGGCGTGTTTTTTCTATCACGGGGTGATGCTTTTGGAAGAGATCAAATTTGTTCTCAGGGTACCTGCATCACGAAGACATAATTGCTTCTCCCACTTGGACTACTTGCATGTTAGGTCAGGAAGAGTTATCCTCTTCATGCTTTTGTATAAGTTTCCTTTTGGTTTTGTACAAGAGATGGGGATGCCTTGTTGGTTCTCCTATTTTTTTTTTCCTTCTTTTTTTTTTTCTTGTATTTTGCTCATCATACTTGTTATTTTTTCTCGTCATTTAACAAAATTAAATAGGAGGACAGGCGGTAGGCTCCCAGAGTGTGGTGGACCATTCACCTTCGAGTTCTCTACATTGTCTATCTCTGAGGAGCTAATATCGCATAATCTTTTATTTATATATATATATATATATATATAGTACATTTACGAATAATTTTACTCAACTAAGTGACTGTGAGGGACAAATGCATCTAAGTCATATGTATTAAATATAACAGTGAAATTATAACAACTTAAAACTGTGCATTTATTTTTAACTGTCAGATTCACTTGTCCCTAAAAAACTATCCCTTAGGTCAGGAGACCTCCCTTTATGAATTGTTCACTAAAATAAAGGCGTTTGACTTATAGGCTTTCACAGCTCCAAATGTCTGGCCAATTGCATAATTTTCTTCAAACAAAACTCCCTCGATCCCTATTTCTCAGATTGCTCAAGTTTGTCTTTGGATAGTTAATTAGAGTTGATGCGAAATCTGGCCATGTCCATGTGTAAAATTTCCAATGAGATCATATTAAAATCTCCAATGACAAAGATATCTGGCCTTCACATATCTGCCATGCCCACCATCTTGTCATTTCAGCTTTTGAAGATTAAGTTGCGTTTGGGAAAATTTATAAGCAGCTTAAATTAATAGCAACAGACATAACATACTTGGTAAAACTGAAAAATATAAGCTTTAAAAAAAATAAAAAAACCCTTAGCCTACCTCACCCAAAACATAAGCATTTCATTCTAAGCCAAAGCTCTTTTAGAGCCAAAAGTAGAAGCTTACTCAAACTAACTTGTAGAAGAAACTTATTGTTCACTGTAGCACTTTTAGTTTCATGTTAAGTAAAATACTTTACCATTGTTTAAAGTACTATAAGCAAATTTAGTTTACTAAATACGCAGCTGCTTTACTTAACAACCACTTATTTTCATGTAACAGTATAAGTCAAATTATCTTATAAGCACAACCGTACCAAACTGGCCCTAGATCCCCATGAAGACCTACTCTAGGAATAAGATTATCATTTATGTTGAAGATCGGTGATTATGCTGATTCCTTATTTTTTTATACATATCGTTCAAACTTAAACGTGACATATGGACTATGAGTTTACCTTAATCCATTTTTTTTTTTTTTCGGTTCCAAACTCTGTATCTTGTAATTTTGGTTCTGTAATTACTATTCTAGATTTTTTCTTTATTGAGGTAATTGACAGTTTGCTCAAAAAAAAAAAAAGACACAAAGGGTCAGTCTCTCACTCTTTGGAGAACAGCAAAGGCAGTGGTGCCCTCAGACCAGCGGACTCGAAGAGTTGAGAGGAACAAGCGAAGATGTCACTGGTGGACTACGCATCTTCAGACGACGACGTTTCGGAGGAAGATAAAGAGAACAAGGAAAACGAGCCGGCACAAGTAGCCATGGATGAACCCCACCCTCCGACTCGTCCTCCTCACACCCAGTAATTCTATCATCCTTTCTTTCGATTTCGGGTTCTTATTTTGATAAATTTCACTTCTTTCTTTAATACCCATGAACGTTTTATCATCTCCATTCAGAATGCTTGCATTGTTTTCATGAATTAATGCTCTAATTGTTAGGGTTCTCAGGAAGAAGCATACTGTAATTAGCTAGTAGAACACCTTTTTTTTTTTTTTTTTTTAAGTAATTGGGTTTCTTGGGTGACTTACTATTTCATATACATGACTGTCACATTTACTGTAAAGCACAATTGAAATAATCTACAGATAGTGTTAGATGGAAAGTATATATGGGGTGGTAAAACACCGCGCTAACCGTGTTATTGGAATGGTTTCCTTGGTAAGTAAGCTGGTATTTGCTTAACAATCGAACAGCTTCGAAGTATGCTTCTTTTGTCTCACACTTTTAAGTTTTAGATTAATTTCTGTAATATATATATATATATATATATATTTATATATTCAATGAACAAAAGAGATTGTCAGTAAGTGGTGGAGTTTAATGTTTGTTTGTCAATAGATAGAGTTCTTTTTGGTATTTGGTCTAATCATTTGTTGATTGCTGAGTACTATTGAGACAATGAACAAAACTTTGAGTTACTTCCCACCAAGTTTGAATTTTGATGAACAGAATCTTGCTTAACTCTAATAGTTAGGACTTTTCAGGTTTTATGGAAGATGAGCTTACATTGTCGTTAAACTTAGGCATTTGAGATCATTCCATGAAAGTAAATGCAGCTTTACATGAAGAACATGGCTTACATTGCTTCCATATTGGTTTGAAAGTCAATATATATAATCTATTAGGGTAGTGTTTACAATGTCAGTTAGATATCTTACAGTATGGAGAGAATAATTAAACATAGTAATGATATTGAGGCTTCAAATGTAAAGCAAATAAAAAATAGAAGAAAGTATAGACAGAAATGTATTTTTAACTAGAGAAAATGTTACAAACAGTACCTGAACTAAGGCTCATTCTTAACTTCAGTACCCGACTATGCAAAACTATCACTTTAGTACCCCAAGTTTGAAGTCCGACCCAAGAATGGTACACGCCGTCCATCACGGCGTTAACTAGCTAACCACGTGACATATTTTGAGGGCCCTCATGGTTTGCCACGTAGCAAAGACTTAACGCTGTGATGGACGGCGTGTACCATTCTTGGGTCAGACTTCAAAGTTGGGGTACCAAAGTGATAGTTTTGCATAGTCGGGTACTGAAGTTAGGAGTCGGCCTAAGTTCGGGTACTGTTTGAAATATTTTCTCTTTTAACTAAATATGTTTGCTTCTGTACTGCTTTATTATGGTAGCCGTTTATGTGCTGTATCTAGGACTACTTAAACAGTTGAACCTAATCTTGACACAGTCAATTTGAATTTGTCGAGCCTTTTATATTAATTACTTTAGGCATTTCTTTTTCTGGCAAAGTTCTATTATGGTTGTGATATGTTTCATTTTGCAGATCTGCATTGGGGTCATTTAGATCTCAGATTCTTTATGCTACTGTATCTATCATCATCACATCCTCTAATTTGGATGTGTTCATTCTTTTCTGCTCACTATCTTCTCTAATCTGGATTTTATGATTGGCTTTTGATGCAGTTTTTGTTGGATCTTTTGGACTGCTTGCTTTTGGTGCAAAGAGTTTTATGATTGGCGGGTTACATTTTGATAAACAGTGAGAGGATTTCTCAATTCATGATTTTTGCTGATGAATTTTGGCTTCTAGATTTCAATAGAATTGGTTGCTAAGCAATTTTGGGTATGATTTTTATTTTTTCTAGGTTTGCTTATTTGAACATATTTGAGGCTTGGATTTATATATATTTGATTTAGAGGAATTGTATAGTGTGAGGAGAATAAGGTCAACAAGAAAGTTGGGAAGTTCTGCAGCAAGGTCAGTCCGTTCTTCTGCTAAAATTTTGAGATATTTTTTAATGTCACTTAAGGGTGTTGAATTTCTGTGCATATCATAATCAACTAGACTGTTAGGTTACCAACATTTAGATTGTTTGATATTGTGTAGAAATACAGTTCTACATCACAAGGGAAGCTATGAAAACAGAATATTTTGGGTTATGTTTTATGTTCTTGAATCAAAGATTATGTTTTGTGGTTCCTTGGAAAGGTTTGATCTTTTAGGCATTTTTGTTGTTTCTGGAACTAGGTTTGACTTTTGGTTCACAATTGCATTGGTTTCGTTTTGATTGCACAGAAAGTTCATGAAAATTTGAAGACCATGTTTTTGCTTTCTATGTTTTTTGTGTTGTGGATTGGTTTAGTTTTCTGCATTTTCTGATTTTCTACATTCTGGTGGTAAATGGTTATTGCAGTTGCATTCGTATATAATTGAATAGTTGCTGCATGAGTTGGGTGGCATTTAGACCTCTAGAGTTAGCTCTTTGCTTTATTTCAGCAACCTTGATTGAAGCTGCAGGTTTAGGCTGATCTTTATTTCAGCAATGGTTTATATGTAACTAAATGAATCACTTTCTTCACATGCTAGGCATAGAGTTGAAATATTTAAATTTTGGTGATTCTGTGGCAGGTTGAAACTGAATTTGAACAACAATGGGAGATGATAAGGTGGAAGAAAGGAAAACGACCTGTTTCCCACCGCGAAGGATGCAAGCTAATGTGAAGTAGCTGGTTTGGCCAAGCCCTTTTCACACAAACACGTAATACTCTTATCGCTTTGAACCCATTTTGGAAATCCAAAAGCCAAGTCTAACCATTTTTAGCTAAAGTTAGTTTGAGTTCTCCTAATTTCAAAATTGTAAATACACATCTGGTCAAGATACCAGATTTTGGAATGTATAAAAGAACCCCTTAGCTATATAATGCATGAATATTTGTAACCGCTGTCTTATAATGCATGAATAATATACCCGCAGCATCGCGCGGGCATAATTGCTAGTCTTATCCAAAACTTAGCTCGTTGCCAGGAAAAATGCCAAGCTGCTAAGATGACTCTTAGGATGCAACTGTTAGACTTCAAAAAACAACTTGCAGATTTGGAAGCCACAGAACAAAGTGTTAGTGAAGCAGAAAGGCAGGTTCATGAGGCAACAAAGCGAGCTAAACAACTGAGAGCTACTTTTGCAGCTGCAAGAGAATCCCTTGAAGAGAAGATCAGTGATTTGGAAAAATCTTCCGAAGAGCAAGATCAACTAGATGAAGAGCTGTGTCAAAAAAGAGTACAAGCCCATGAAGATAAGCTTCCAGAATTTGAGCGTGTGAAGGCCTCCTTCAAATCTCAGCAAGAGCAGTTTGCCAACTTGATTAATTCCTTGAATCATTTGGCGCTAAACCCAAATAGGGCGGTGTGTTCTTTATTAATGGACTTGGCTATAGGATTTTTTTTTCCTTCCTTTTAGTAGCACTTTTCTCTTCTTCTTTTTTTAAGTCTTGCTTTGATGTACTTCGGCCTTGAGGCTGCTCTGTAGCTTCTTTTATCAACTTGGAATAAGAATGAAATTACATGTTACTTTCAAAAGGTGGAGCTGATGATTTGTGTTTGAAGGACTGCTTGCTTGTTGCGAATTCATTGCAGGTCCTCTTTTTTTTTTTGGTTGGTAAATCAAGCATCTGTTTCAACTTTGTAGCTTTCATGCTATTTGCAGGTATCATTGAACCATGTGCTTCTGAAGAGATTACTCGGATCAGCCTAGAAGGGATTGCACCCAATGACCAAAATATCGAGTTTCGAGGAAATATCGATGGTCTAGCAAAACGGAAATTTCGTGGATATATCGATTTTGGTAAATAATCAAGAAAAATGATGGAAATTTGAAGTGAAAGTTTTGGATATGTTTGTTTTATCAATTATCTACTATATATGAAAAGAAAACCTTGAATAAACATTGTCATATAGTGAGTTGTAATAATTTAAGATGAAAAGTAAATGCTTGAATCGCCGACAACTCTTAAAAATTTTGAAATAAATATCTTTTTTAAAATATTTTTTTATTTATTTTTTTATGGCTAGAAACCTAATGGGAGGCTAGGCCATCATGCCTTATATACATTCTTTGTACATAACTACATATCATACATTACATCTTAAATTACATGAGTAACTTAGAACCACATAGAAGACCTATGAGGTACAAAATCTTCATTATCTTCATCATATCTATTTGTAGAGTCTTGAGTGTATTGTGAAGAATAGTCATTAAATGATACATCCCCTTTGTAGTCTTGAAAAGTAGTTGTAAAAATTTTGAACCTTTTGAACTGTTGGTAAATAGTAAGGAATATATATATTGATTGGTCGTAAGTTAATTATTGATTGGACATTTACATAAGTTTTCAGACGTAGGAAAAATAATATATATTAGAATGTTGCAAATATAACACAAGAGCAGGAGCAGCTGAGTTGGTCAAGGCATTCAAAGAGTATTGAGGTGACCAACTTGGTGAACCCAAGTCGCTTTTTGATTGGAATTTTAGTCTGAATATTAGTTGGTCGGGAAAAACTCACAAATAGTACCTGAACTACGGGCCACTAATAACTTTCGTATCTCAATTTCAAAAAATATCATTTTGGTACCTGACCCGGATATCTGGGCTCGATTTCTTCTTCAACAAAGCAGTTTCCGGGTGCTTTGGATTGGAGTTGACGACGCTGCTCAGACCCGCCATAGCTTCCGGCAATGCGAACTTGATCTCGAGCTTGATCGACGCCAAATTGCATGGAGACCTCAATCTTCGGCATCTTATCCGACCTGCAGACTTTGGGAGCTAGGGCATCTTCGCTTGGAGGAGCTAGTCGACCCTCTTTGATTTCATGATTGGGTTTTGTTAATTATGCAAATTCATGATTGGGATTCTGTGATTGCATATGTGTTTGATCCATTTTATGATGAATCTCAGAGCTAGAAGGAAAGGAAGGCAACTCGCAGATGAGTTAAAGGGGAGGAAAATCTTCTATCCCAGAAAGAAAAAATTACAAAAATGAATTGGGGTTGCTTGTCTAGAGGAGGCTATAGATTTTGGGGAGGATGTCTGGGGGTTTATACTGTTGTTGTGTTGATGTACAGGTTTCATGGGTTGAGTTGCTTGAAAAGTCGAAAGGATAATGGGGCGCTTTAGCCAAGAGGAATTTGGGTTTTTTGATGCCCATGAGGATATTGCATAAGTGTCTGATGCAAGCTGTGAGTACATTGAGGTGTTGGATTTTTCTTATGCTATGAGTTTCTGGTGTTGCGAATAGTTTGAAAATTGGGGAAGAACTAATACAAATAATGAAATAGAAACATACCCAAGAATCTAAATGAATTTTGGAACAAAACCCATTAAAGCAAACGAATTGATGCTCATTTTCACTGAGGTATGAAGAAGAAGATGAAAAATCTGGAATTGCAGAGAGATAAGAGAGAGGTTTGGAGAAAATGAACAGTGAAAGGACGACTATACCCTTGAAAAGTTAACCCTGTTAACGGTTTTACTGTTCCCAGGTATGAATCTTAGGTCGGGGTGAAAAGTTCAGGTACCAAAATGATATTTTTTGAAATTGAGGTATGAAAGTTAATAGTGGCCTGTAGTTCAGGTACTATTTGTGAATTTTTCCCTTAGTTGGTCACGTGGTGGGGACGTGGGTTGACTTGTGAGAGAAATCAGCAAATGGGAAGTTGAATGAGGAAATTTTGCCGAAATCTCACAAGATTATCGATATTTCCCAAAATTTTGAAAATCTCGCACGAAATTCACTTGGAAAGTAAAGGATATACCACCCACTCAAAAAATTTAAGTCCTTGATTGCACCTCACCAGGATTTTCCTCGAGGAGGTTTCCTCTCACTCGAATCTTTCTCAAATATCTTTCTCCTTACTTACATCAAGCTCGACGGGATTTCTAGCTTTCTCCTTACTTACATCAAGCTCGAGGAGATTTCTACTCATTCGGATCTTCATCGATTTAAATCTCCCTCGAGAAGATTTCTCCTCAAAGAGTTTCTTTGACTTGTATTCCTTCCAGGAGCTTTGATGACAAGATGCATCCTTTTGTCCTTTGCACATGTTAATTAAGCTTTCATGCTTAGCCAGCAACATCCACCACTTCATTTATCAGATTTTCTCTTCCATTTCTTTTTGTGTACACGTGTTTCGAAAACTTTATGATTATGGATTTGGGAAGCTCTTGGGCCATCTTGCATTTGTATCATTGTGCCTTGATTTGATATGAACTTCACCCAAACTTTCAGCAATCAATATCAGTAAACTGATGTAAACTCTGTTGCTATTTTTTTAACCTGCTGTAACTCTTACAGATATAACAGACAAAGCATCATGGAGGAGCATCCGAGCTTTGGTCTTTGCTGTAGGAAAAAAAAAATATTGCTTTTTTTGGAAAGACGCGCAACTTGGGTCTCTTTCTCAGCATCTTGCGATTGCCAGTTGTGTGATTCTTCTTATGTTTTGACAAACCAAATGCTTCTTGCTGGTTGTCGGAGTTTGATTTATATCTTGAAGAAGATTCTGGCTCACTTTTTAAATGATCATTTAGGAACTTGGCGATCAACTCAACTAAATGGTGCTTTCGATCATTCAATGTTCAACAACAACCGACAAACTAATCTCTTTCTTCCTGAAAAAAAAAATGTTAGGAAACAAAGGGATTGATTTAAAAACATGGATGGATCTAGTTTACTGCTAGACTGCCTACGTATCCCATGAAGGAATCAAGCTAAACGTAGTTCACCTGATTGATTCAGGAAAAGGATTGTTTTTAAAATTTTTGCAGCTGCACCTAGTTTAAACTAGGTTGCCTACATACCTTGTGAAGGGATCAAGCTACACGTAGTTTACCTAATTGATTCAGGAATGGAGTGGCTGCATCTAGTTTTTAAGACTAGATTGCCTAAGTACCCCTTTCGAGAGATTAAGTCGTCGTAGTTCTGGGATTTTGTGCTCTAACTTTTGCCTGGACCACCCTTTAGGGTTTTCAATCCATTGAGCGTTTTTTTTTTTTTTTGGCTCAGATTTTTGCTTGGGCTGCCTTTTCGGGTTTTTAGCCCAGTGAGCTTCTTTAGATGTAGAACTTCTTGATGAATTTCCCATTCACACAGGGGTAGATACAGTCTTCGTCTGCATTTGAAAGCTCAAATGCGCCTTTAGTGAAGACTTTGGTGACAACATACGGACCTTCCCATTTCGCCTTAAACTTCCCTTTCGACTTTCTGGTAACAATAATAGGCCTTCGGATTGTTAGAACCAAGTCTCCTACTTTAAAGGATCGAAATTTAACTTTCTTGTTGAAGGCGCCTGCAACCTGAGCCTGGTAGATTTCGAGCCTCTGTTGGACTGAAAGTCTCTTTTCATCAAGTGCTTCAAGTTTTGCAAGTCTGATTTTAGCATTTTCATCGGGATTTGCTAGTAATGTGGCTATCCTCAAGGATGGCGTGCATTTGAACTTCTAATGGTAACACCGCTTTAGACCCATAAACCAAACTGTATGGTGTGCAACCAGTCGCCATGTGGTCGGTGGTTCTATAGGCTCATAGTGCTTTAGGGAGACGATCATGCCAATCTCTTTTATTTCATGAGATCATTTTCTTTAGGATGTTGCAAAGCACTTTATTGAAAGCCTCTGCTTGATCATTAGCCGTCGGATTATAACTTGTCGAAAATGCGTGCTGGATCTTGTACTTCTCGCATAATGTAACCATGGCCTTGCACTTGAAATATGAGGCATTGTCTGATATTATTTTTGAGGGGACTTCGAAACGATGTATGATATGAGCCTTGATAAAATTTACAACATCCTCTGCTTTTACTACCTTAAGGGAAATTGCTTCACTCCATTTAGAGAAATAATCCGTTGCAGCCAATATATACTGATGCAGGCGTGAGGATCTAGGGTTTATAGCACCTATAACATCCAATCCCTATGTTTCGAAGGGGTATGAGAAAGTTGCAGGGTGAAGAGGTAATGGAGGTTGATGTATGAAATCCCCATGTAGCTGGCATGCCTTGCAGGCTCGGGCGTAATTTACTGAGTCCTGTATCATTGTCGGCCAATTGTAGCCTATTCGTTTAAGCTGGGCTGCAAGTTTTGGACCAGCCTGATGAGCTCCACAAATGCCTGAATAGGTGACTTTAAGAGCTTTAGCTGCCTCTTCTTTCAACAAACACCTTAGAAGTATCCCATCAAAGGACCTTTTGTACAAGGTGTCATTCAAATAAGCGAATCGAAGGGTTGTTCGTCTCACATACACTCTTTCTTTGGATCACTAGGCAGCCTTTTGGTTTGGCAGTACTCAATCATGTCCTTTCGCCAATCTGTTTCTTCTTCGACTTCGAACATTGAGACTGCATGTATTTCTTGGGATTCCTCCGTCCGTTCAAATGCAAGAGGCAATAACTGATGTTCCCAGTTGATGCTCAAGTCCGGCGGTAGCCGATTCCTTGCTTAACGCGGGTCCGGTGGGCGGACCGCTACTCCTAGGATTAGGTGATTCCTGTTACTGCAACACGATAGACAGGGCGTCAGAGGGAGACCGCGTTGGGCGGTCTTCACTTCTCCGATGCCTAAGTCAGTCACTGTATATGCGCAGCATAACAATAAATGAGTAGTAATTGCGTAATTAATGAGGAGAGAGGAGAGAACCTTTTATAGGCGAGGAAGGCGTTGATCTTCTTCTTGTTTCCGATGTGGGACTGATGTGCTTCGATTCCCAGCGTCAGGGGCTTTTGATGCTATCTTGACGCGGCGCGTGGCGGCCCGTCAGCGGTAATCTGGGGGCGGTCCGGGGCTCGAGCGGTAGCCCGCCTGGTCGTGACTTCGCAGGTCATCCCCTTGGTGAGATTCGGTACCTCCGGCGGTACAATGAGCGTGGCTCATTATAGCTAATTATGCTCGTTCTAGCACATGTAGGTACAAGTCCCCCAAGTCCCCAATCAAGGAGGGCAATCTTGGTTGGGGAGTTGATCGGCGGTGTGAAGCGTTACTTCCGCTAGACTTGCAACAGCATAATTAGCGTCAGTGCGTTGTCAACCATGGATTTACTGAGAAAACGCTTTATACCCTTTCGGGTGGGCCCCTGCCAGGCCCGCCAGGGAGTCCCCCACTCCCTAGCCAAGACGGACCTCCGGATGGTCGACAAATTGTTTGATGAGGGGAAGCTGCGCGGAGCAGAAGGTGTTGGGTAGCGAGCCCAATCTTAGTACTCGAGTGGCGGGGGTCAACGTACCTGATCAGGGTCGTCGTAGACTGTTGACAAGTCCCCGTGTCCCGTAGGGACGATCTGACCGCAACGCCGCGTGGCGGTCGTTGGCAGAATGAGGCGTAGCCTCGGGATCCGCCGCTGGCGGATACCCCCCACTGGATGCAGCAGGAAAACAGCGTCGGGTAGACGTGTTCGGCCGTGGTTACTGAGCGGAACTGCGCTCAGCAACGCACGGGGTTTGCAAGATGGAGAGGGCTCTGCCGGCAGTGCCATGTATAGCCTCAGCTGCCCCTTGCAAATTGTCAAGTGGAAGACAAGTGAAGTTCTGCTAGCGGGGTTTCGCTCAGCGGACCTCGATACTTGGAAGATGACAAGTGAGAGGTTCCGCTAGCGGGGTTTCGCTCAGCGGACCTCGATACTTGAAGCCTTTTACCCAAAAGTTGTGGCTTCTGTCGGACGCTTCGCCTGATGGTGGTGGACACGTGGCAAGCCCCTAAAGGGCTAGCGTGCGGAGGCGTGTCTCCTTCGTCGAGCCGTCTCCTCGCCATTAATGTCGAGTAATGATGGATTTTGTAACCGAGGCGACGCCTCGATTAATCTGGAGAGTAACTGTAGCTGTTGGACACGCGTACGGCTGGCAGTCGATGTCGTTTTTTAAACGGACGGCTTGGGATTGTTTGACGTTGACATAAAAGGGGGGAAGGTCGCATATTTGGCACTGCTCTAAACTTCGAACTGTGCCCTCGTCGTCTTCAAGTGTTCTGTGTTTGAAATCGGAGGAGAAAGGCGAGGCGATATCGGCGAGTTCTTGTGCGTGGACGAACAGACGATCTCCGCCTGCGAAGAGTAGTGTGCACACTGCTGTCAGAGGCTCCACTGTAAGGTTGGTAATCTGGCCTTTTTCCTGTTTGATTGGGTGTCTGCGTTGTTGGATTTCTGGGTTTTTTATGTGATATGCTCTGTCGACGTACTGTGAGGGTGTGAGTGGGTTTGGGGAAGGGTGGTTGTGATTGACAATTGGGGTTGTTAGGGCTTTTCTAGATGGTCGAATCTGGGTTTTAGTCGGTTTGTTCTTGTTTTGGCATTTTCTGGGTTGAGTGCTGTTGATGTTCTTGGGCACTAACTGTTATAGGGATAGGTTAGATCCTGTGTGAGCTAACTGATTTGGGTTTTAGGGTTTTTGGGATGGCCGACGTCATAGAGATCTCGAGCAGTGAGGATTCCGGATCTGAAGTGTCGTTCAGCGCGGCGGATAGAAATTTTATTGACTCGTTGCGTCCGTCTGCCCGTGCAGGAACCTCACTGCCAGAACCGCTAGAAGTCGAGCCGCTACAGACCATTCCGTGGGATGTAGATATGGGTCATGCGTCGTGTCCGGAGAGTTCTAGGGCGGGGGAGGCTGCCGCTGCGCATACTTTGCATGAAGAGCGGCTAGAAAGTAATAGTGCCGCCAGCGGAACCGCTGGCGGGGGAGGTGACACGAGGGAGGATACCGAGTCTGCGTGGGTGTTAGAGGACGGCACTCCCGTTGACGAGGAGGGAGGTAGGATGACAGCGGTTGCCGTCAACCGGCTGAAGCGGGTGTTCCGGTTGCCCGGGGCAGTGAAGCTACGTCCACCGTCGGTAGAGGAGAAAGCTTCGATTTTGCCGGTGGGCCATGCTGCGGTGCACGAGGCTATATTCTGCGAGGGAGTGACCCTCCCGCTGGTGCCCAACCTTCAGATTCTGCTGTGCGAGTTCGGCATCGCCTTTGGGCAAGTGTGCCCCAACATGTGGCGGTTACTGCTGTCGCTGAACTCCTTGTGGCGGTTGTCTGGTTGGGAAGGACCGACCGTGGTGGAGGTGTTGCATTTCTATGAACTGGTGTACGTGAAGCGCCAGGGTTGTAGAGGGCAAGTAAACCTCAGCCGTCGGCAAGGAGCGCCCAAGCTGATCGAAAACCTGCGGGACTCAATGTCGTACTGGCGGGGCTCGTTTTGTGTTGCCACAGCGGGATGGGAGTACCAGGTGGGGGCTAACGAGGGGGAACCGTCGTTTAGAATTAAGTCAGAATTTCAGCCCATCCGAGGTTGTTTGTTGTTTCCGCTGAACGCGACTGGCGTGGTTTTTGTTTTTGTTTTTTTGTTTTTTTGTGTATACTGATGATCTGTTTGTGCAGCGGGGTTGCGGTACAACTTAACTCGTGAGGAAGAGTGCCGGGTAGCACGCATCAGAGGTTGCTGGCGGAATCGCAACTTGCTGGACTTCCGTCTCCTTAGCGGATGGGAGTTGTTGGTAGCTCAACAATTGACGCGCGCCGTTGGTAAGTAATCTTAGCCGTATTGTACCTTTGGTGAGGTTGTCCCATACTAACTGGCCTGCCACTAATTTTTGTAGAGACTCCGCCGGGAAACAAGGCTAGCCGTGACGCGTTTGCAAAGGCCATGGACCGTGCTGAAATCGACAACTTCCTTGAAGCTATGTATGCTTCCGGGATGGCGGCACAAAAAACGGTGGTGGACCCAGAGACACTGGCGCTGAGCCAGTCAGAGGTTCCTGTGGTGCTGCCAATGCCGCACCATTCCCATCTCGGTGGTGATGGGCAGCCTGCCGTCCAGGAGGGGATCGGCGGTGCGAGTGAAGCGGCGCCGAGGAAAGAGAGGGCGCCGGCCCTGCGGCGCGGTCCGGCGAAGAAAACGGTGCGCCCCACCGAGGGTGTTACCATAGCGGGGTTGGCACCGCTGGCGGGGGGTTCGAGGCCTGCCGTTGCTGGGAGCACGCGGGTGCTCCAGCGAAAATACCGCCAGCCGGACTCCGGTGGGGAAGAGGAGGAAGTGGAGGTAACGGGGGCCCGAGAGCAGCCCAATAAGTCGAGGCAGGTTCCGCCCGGGGCTGTTGCGAACGTGGCGAAAGAGTTGGGTGCGAGCGGCCTGGACTCATTTGCCGCCTACGCCGAGTTCCTCAACGACGGTGAGCGGGACTTCCTGTATCACCTCTGCGAGCGGCTGGGGTTCGGCGGCCTGGAGGGAATCGTTCGGTCGACCGTCGTCAGCGAGTCGCCCTTCAGCACGGCCTTTGGACAAGTCGCCGTCGGGCTTCACGAGATATTCCAGGCGGCGTCCAAGCAGCCCCTGGTTGAGCGGGAGCTGAGGGAGGAAGTGGCGGGCCTCCAGAGGGACTTGGGGCAGACCCAGGAGAAGTTGGCTGACGTCGAGCGGCGTCTGACAAAGGTCGACTGCGATGCGGCGGATGCCAGGGGCAAGCTGAACGTTGCCATTGAGCGGCACTTGGATCAGAATGAGCGGTACGCCAAGCTGGAGCAGGATATGTCGCTGGTGCGGGACCGGGTGACTGCGAAGGAGAAGAAAATTGAGATCCTTCAGCAGGAGTCCGCCGCTAAACAATCTGATATCAAGCGGCTGGAGGGTGAAGTCGCTCGCTTGGAGGCTGAGGGAAGCCGTGCTGCGACTGCCGCTGTTGAATCGTACAAGCAGTCGGCGGAGCACAAGAAGGCGCTCAACGACTCAGCCAAGGCCGGTGCCCTGGCCAATGTAGAGATGTTGCGGCAGAGGGGCGCCATTGATTGGGCGAAAGCTGCAATGCCGGTCGTGCAGCCGAGTAAGGAAGCGCCGCCGACACCAAGTACCGCTCCTACTGTCGCACCTGGTCCCGGCGTCTGCTCTGGTAGCGGGGAGAGTGGCGAGCCTCCAAAAGGCGGCTCCCAGCGGACGCCTACGCAGTCCGAGGAGTCCTGCGCTGGGTTCCTAGCGGCCCACACCAGGGCGGATGGCACAATAGAGACTCCCAGTCCCACAGCCCGAGGGTTCGACCAGACGAGCCTTTCCGATCCTGCCCAGGCCGCCGGTGGAACTGCTGATGGTAGCGGGGCCGACCTGACAAACCCTGCCAACCCCGCCAGCCCCTAAATAGGAGTAGGAAAGTTTTTTTTTGTAGCCGCTGAGGCATAAATGATGTAATTCTATTTTGAGATAAATGAAATTTGTTGGCACCCAAATTCCAAGTGTTTCTTTTTGTTTGTGATAATGTGTGTGCCGCTAGAAGTCTTGATACTTGCTTTTGGTCATGAATGAAACATTAAAGGAATTAAAATTGGTCCAAGTGCACAATGTAGCCGACGTTGTCCGCTGACTGGCGTTGCCAGTTGCCCTCAGTGCTAGACTTGGTAACAATGGTTTGAATAATTCCTCGTTTCATTGATAGCTGTCTGAACATCGTTTACAAAAGCGGGGTCGTACCCGTTGGGTAGCTTCCCTTAGCTAAATATTGAACAAAAATTTAGCTAAGTCAAGATGCTCTTGCGTAGCGGTATGACTATTTGTAGTAATACCGAAGGTGTTCGGTATTCCAAGGGTGGGTCGTTGTGACGCCATCCTTGTCCATTAAGTAGAAGGTGCCCGGGCTAACGACCTCTACAATTTTGTATGGACCTTCCCAAGTTGGGCGGAGTTTCGTTGGCGGGGGTATAACTTCTTTCATTACCCAGTCCCCCAGTTGGAGGTTGCGGGCCTTAACCTTGGCGTTGTAGAAACGTGATACCCGCCGCTTATTCTGGAGATTGCGCAAATGGGCTGCGTCTCGCTTTTCCTCTAGTAAATCCTTGTCGAGGTTAACGCCGTCGCTGTTGGTCTCGGGGCAGTAACCTTCGACCCTAGCGGTTGGTTGGATTACCTCGATAGGCAGGACAGCCTCGGTCCCAAACATCATACAAAAGGGGGTTTCACCTGTGGCGGAGGTTGGGGTTGTTCTGATGGCCCACAGAACCTCCGGGAGCTTCTCCGCCCACAAACCCTTTGCCTCATCGAGCCGCTTCTGCAATAGTTTCTTGATTATCTTGTTTGCCGCCTCGACCTGGCCGTTGGTTTGGGGATGGGCGACCGATGCAAAACTCATCTTGGTGCCCAGATTGGCGGTGAAAGAGATGAGTTCCTTATTGTTGAACTGTGTGCCGTTATCTGTGATGATTGCATGCGGGACACCGTAGCGGCAGTAGATGTTCTTCCAGAGGAAGTGGATTACCTTGGCGGTAGTTATTGCCGTCGACGGCTCTGCCTCTATCCACTTGCTGCTGTAGTCAATGGCGACAATGATGTATTTGAATTGAACTTTGGCTGTTTGGAATTTTCCCATCAAGTCCAGGCCCCACGTTGAGTGAATCCAGGGGCTGACGATAACCGACAGAGGTCCCGGCGGAGCGTGTGGAAAGTCTGCAAATTGTTGGCATTTGTGACAGGATCTTGATATCCGCCGAGCGTCATCACCAAGCATAGGCCAAAAGTAGCCGTGTCGCATTGTGCGATTAGCCAAGGACCTGGCGCCTGAGTGATTTCCGCATTCCCCGCCGTGTATTGTTGCCAGCACGACCTTTCCCTCCTCTGGGGTTAGACAACGAAGGTTGGGGTGAGTGAATCCCTGGCGGTACAGTTTGCCGCTCTGCATGTTGTAACGGGTTGCTCTCCGCTGGAGCTGCCGCGCCTTGATCTTGTCTTCTGGCAATGTCCCGTTGCGCTTGTATTGGATAATCTCGTCCATCCAACTAGGATTGGCCCCAATGCTAAAGATCTCCGCCAGGGTTTTGGTGATGCTTGGCCTGTCCAGGGATTCTACCCTTGTGTCTGCTGGGCTCTGGTGTGGTTGGGCGGTTGCCAGTCTTGCCAGTGAATCAGCCTTGGCGTTCTTTTCCCTGGGTATTTGTGTGATGGTGTGGAACTTGAATTTCTTGAGCAGCGTTTTGGTGTATCCTAAGTATGCCGCTAACTGTTGATCCTTGGCCTGAAAGTTGTCGTTGACCTGGTTAACGACCAACTGAGAGTCGCTGAAGATGTTGACACTGTCGGCTCCTGAATCGATGGCGAGGAGTAGGCCGGCAATGAGTGCCTCATATTCCGCCATGTTGTTAGAAGCTTTGAAGTTGAATTTCAACGCATACTCGACGTTAAGCCCCCGTGGTCCTGTCAAGATGATTCCGGCACCGCTGGCCTTGGTAGAAGCGGAACCATCCACGTGTAGGTTCCAGTCCTATTGTTGGGGTGCCGGCTCTACGGCCGTAGCAATTTCTGTTCCGAGCGGTATATCTATCTTAGTTTCGGGCTGACGCTCGGTGAGCTCAGCGATGAAGTCTGCCACCGCCTGGCCTTTCATGGCGGTTCGTGATTTGTAATCAATGTCAAACTCGCTGAGCTCAATGGCCCACTTGCTGAGGCGCCTCGAATGTTCAGGGTTCTGCATAACTTGTCTCAGCGGTTGATTGGTTAGCACATGTATCGTATGGGCTTGGAAGTACTGGCGGAGGCGTCTGGCGGCAACGATGAGTGCGAGAGCAAGCTGCTCCAATGGAGGATACCGTGCCTCCGCTCCATTCATGCCTCTTCCGGCATAGAAAACTGGGAGCTCGTCCTGGCCCGCCCGCCGGATGATGGCGCAGCTAACCGCTGACTGAGATACCGCTAGGTAAATGTACAATGTTTCTCCTTGGGCAGGGATGGAGAGGAGCGGTACTGCCGCCAGGTATTCCTTCAGGCCTTGGAGCGCCGCCTGGCACTCTGGGTTCCAGTCGATGACCTTCTTGTGGGTTGTTTTGAGGACTTTGAAAAATGGGGCACACCTGTCGGTCAGTCTGGAGATGAATCGAGACAGGGTGGTTAGCTTGCCCTGGAGGCATTGGACGTGCACCTTCCATTCTGGGTCCTTCAGGTTGAGGATGGCCTGTACCTTGTCAGGGTTGGCCTCGATGCCCCGTTCACTGACAATATATCCCAGAAACTTGCCGGCGGTGACGCCAAAGAAACATTTCTCCGGGTTGAGGCGCATGCCGTAGGCCAAGAGGATGGTTATTATGATTTTCAGATTTGCCACATGTCCGTTGGCCTTTATACTTTTGACCAACATGTCGTCCACGTAGACCTCGATTATCTTGCCCAGATGTTCCGCGAACATGGCGTTCATCAGCCGCTGATAAGTTGCCCCAGCGTTCTTCAAACCGAAAGGCATCACATTGTAACAATACAGGCCTTTGTCGGTGGTGAAGGTGGTGCATTCCTGGTCGTCGGGATGCATCCTGATCTGGTTATAACCGGAAAAAGCATCCATCATGCTGAGAAGCTCGTGTCCAGCGGTTGCATCGACGAGTTGATCGATACGAGGTAACGGGAAACTATCTTTCGGGCATGCCTTGTTAAGGTTTTTGAAGTCGACGCACATCCTCCACTTGCCGCTAGCCTTCTTGACCATAACCAGGTTGGAAATCCACTGGGGATAGATGACCTGGCGGATGAACCTAATGCCCTGGAGCTTGGCAACCTCCTCTCTGATAGCGTGGTATTTCTCTTCGTCGAAGGCCCTGCGTTTCTGTTTGATAGGGTAGAAGGATGGTTTGATGCTCAACTTGTGTGAGATGATTTCAGGGGAGATACCTGGCATGCCTGCATATGACCAGGCAAAGACTGTAGCGTTGTCTCGTAGGAACTGGGTGAGCTCTGCAGCCAGCTCTGGGTCCAATTGAGCGCCTATGCGGACCGTCCGCTCAGGGTGCTCGTCCGAGATGCTGACAACCCTCAGTGATGTTTCTGGGTTGACCGGCTCTTTCCTTACGTACTTCTTTTCATCCTCCCTGGGGTCCTCAAAAATGTTTGGTGGCGGTGTGGAGGTTTTATTAGCGGTCCCTTGCTGACTGGAGGAGGGTTGTGTCGATTTTGCCAATGCCGCTGGTGGCGGTGGGGCCTCCCCATATGTGATGAATTCTGCCTTGGGCATGAATAACCGCCTCACTCATGAGGTGGTCGTATACCGCATTTGGATGATTGTAGTTGAGGTGATATAGAAATGGCCCTTTGAGGAGTCCCTGCTTAAAAGCTGCCGAAGCCATTGTTTTATCGAGATCACGGCACTGAGATGCTGCCGCTCGCCACCTTGTGACAAACGCCTTTAGTGTCTCCTCCGTACCCTGCTTGACGTTGAACAGTTGGCTTGTGTTGTGGTGCCCGGCAGACAGTAGGATGAACCGAGAAAGGAAAGCATGCGATAATGCCTGAAATGAGTCAATGGATCCCGGCGGGCACTCGAAGAACCAATTCATTGCCTCATTGTCCAGCGTTTCACTGAACAAGTGGCACAGGGTGGCGTCATCGAATCCCTTATTGTTGGTGACCTTCTTGAAGGTATCCATATGGACGAAAGGATCAGTCTTACCGCTGTAATGTGACATTTTAGGGGTCTTTGCATACGCCGGTCTGACGGATAGCAAAATTGCAGTGGTAAATGGTCCTGGCCTGGCCGCGAAAAGTGGGTTTGAAGCTGGTGCTGGGGTGCCCGATTCCGCCCGGATTAGTCTTTGTTCCAACTGCTGCATCCTCTCCAGTATTTGAGCTGTTGCGTCGCCGGCGGGGTCTAGGCGGGTACTCCGCTGAACTGATCCTCGCCCGGGAGCGGGCGGGTCTCCCTCTGTTCTCGCCCTAGGTCTCGAGCGGTGGGTGCGCAGTGATGACTCCGCCTCCTGTTCCAACATCGGCTGGGGTGCAGGGGGTGGTCTCATTGTCGCTAGCTCTGGTGGGTGCAGCGGGACTTGCATGTGTACGACCGGTGCTGGCATCAATGCTCCCGTGCCGGGTCGGCTATGCCTGGTGCCTCGTGACTGTTCACTTCGTGCCAGGTTGGCGGTTGCCTCCAGCGCTTTCTTTAGCTCGTCGAAGCGGGACACCAGCGTGGCCACCTGCCTCTGGGCTTCGGCCTTCTCCTTGCGCTCTTGTTCACGTTCTCTATTTGCCTTGTGAAGATCCGCCAGTGCCAGCTCGTACAGGGAGGCGAGGTCTTGGCCTGGCCGGTTGCTGCTACCTCGGTTTGTCTCATCGCCGAGGTTGACCGGGGTGGTGAATAACGCGCGATTGACGCCTACCGCTGGGCTGGTGGGTTGGGGAATGGCGGATTGATCTGCCTGGTCTTCAGCGTTTCCCCCGCTGTCGTTAGTCATGGTGATTGTGGCGGGATGACCTTTTGTTCAAGGGTTCCCACAGACGGCGCCAATGTTGATGCTCAAGTCCGGCGGTAGCCGATTCCTTGCTTAACGCGGGTCCGGTGTGCGGACCGCTACTCCTAGGATTAGGTGATTCCTGTTACTGCAACACGATAGACAGGGCGTCAGAGGGAGACCGCGTTGGGCGGTCTTCACTTCTCCGATGCCTAAGTCAGTCACTGTATATGCGCAGCATAACAATAAATGAGTAGTAATTGCGTAATTAATGAGGAGAGAGGAGAGAACCTTTTATAGGCGAGGAAGGGGTTGAACTTCTTCTTGTTTCCGATGTGGGACTGATGTGCTTCGATTCCCAGCGTCAGGGGCTTCTGATGCTATCTTGACGCGGCCCGTGGCGGAGCGTCAACGGTGATCTGGGGGCGGTCCGGGGCTCGAGCGGTAGCCCTCCTGGCCGTGACTTCGCAGGTCATCCCCTTGGTGAGATTCGGTACCTCCGGCGGTACAATGAGCGTGGATCATTATAGCTAATTATGCTCGTTCTAGCACATGTAGGTACATTCCCCAACTATGATCTGGACATCTCTCTCATTTGGGAAGGTTAAGGGTGCTGCCAAAGCTAGTGCATCTGCTTTGTCATTCTTGGATCTGGGAATGTGGCTAACATGTACTTCTTGAAACTGTGCCATGAGATATTTGACCCTCTGATGATACAGGATGAGGTTCTCATTTTTGGATGCATATTTGTCATTTATTTGTCCAACAATTAGCTGAGAATCTCCACAGACTTGCAAAGTGTCAATCCTCATATCCATCGGTATCTCGAGGCCAATGATCAACTCCTCGTATTCTGCAACATTATTTGAACATATAGCCATATGAGAGAATGAGTATGGGACTAGGCCCTCAGATGGTGTAATGAGCACAATGCCTACTCCTACTCCCCTTTTTCTAGCTGCCCAATCAAAGTAAAGCTGCCATGTAGATGCTTATGTTGAGAAAACTTCTTCGTCTGGAAAGTCTTCAGATAATTCCATATAATCAGGCACAAGATGTACTTCCATGTACTGCTAAGAAATCAGCAAGTGCTTGCCCTTTGATGGCCTTTTGGGACACGTATTTGATGTCAAACTCTGATTGGCACAGAGACCATTTTGCTAAGCGTCCGGATAGCACGGGCTTTGACATTAGATACCTGAGTGGGTTAGCTTTGGAGATCAAGGTGATGTTGTGAGCAAGCAGATAATGTCGTAGTTTCTGAGCTGCAAAGACCAAGGCTAGGTAGACCTTTTCGATGGGAGTGTAGTTGTGTTTTGCCCCCACAAGTGTCCTGCTTAAGTAATACAAAGCGTTTTCTTTCCCCTCATCATTATTTTGTGCAAGTAATGCCCCCAAGGATCGCTTAAGTGCTGTGATGTAAAGAATTAGAAGTCTTCCTTTAATGGGTGCCATTAATACTGGAGGTTTGAGCAAGTACTCCTTAATACTATTGAATGCGTTCTGACAGGCTTGATCCCATACAAATGGAACATCCTTCTTCATCAATCTTGTGAAGGGTTGACATCTTCCAGAAGGATTTGATATGAACCTTGTTATGTAGCCCAGTCTTCCTTGTAACCCTCTTATCTCTCGCAAGTTCTTGGGGGGAGGCATTTCTCTGATTGCCTTGATCTTGGTGGGGTCAATCTCTATTCCTCGATACCAGACAATAAAAACAAGGAACTTCCCAGATGTTACCCCAAATGCGCATTTTAAGGGATTCATCTTTAGTTGATGTTTCTGGAGCCTTTCAAACACCCTTCTCAAGTCGGCTAGGTGGCACTCTATTTTCCTTCTCTTGACTACAAAGTCGTCGACATAACACTCAACAGTGTTGTGTAACATATCGCTGAAGATGACTATCAATCTATCATAGCTTTCTGATAAGTTGCGCCTGCATTTTTCAAACCGAAGGGCATTATAGTGTAGCAATATACGCCTTTTGGTGTACGAAATGCAGTGAGCTCCTCGTCTTTATGTGCCATTTTAATCTGATTATAGCCAGAGAAGCCATCCATGAAGGACAATGCGCCATATCCTGTTGTGGCATCAACCAATAGCTCCATGATTGGGAGTGGGAACTCATCTTTTGGGCATATGTCATTAAGATCCCTGTAGTCAATGCAGATGTGAATCTGTCCATTCTTTTTCTTAACAGGGATGATACTAGCCAAACATGTGGGATACTTAACTTCTCGGATGAAGCCAGCGTTAATGAGCTTATCAACTTCAGCCTTGATCTAGACAGCAAGCTCTGGGCGGAAGCGTCGAGGAGCTTGTTTTACCCAGCGTTTTTGGTCTGAGACTGCTAACTTGTGAACCGCCACCTTTGGATCTAAACTAGGCATGTCTTGATACCCCCAAGTGAAGACATCTTTATATTCTTGGAGGAGGGATTTATAGCCCTATAATTCATCCTGAGTTAATAAAAGCACTCACAAATATGGGTTTTGGATCTTCGATTGTCCCAAGGTTGATTTCTTGGAGGTCATCGATGGTTTGCTTGTCCTCCATCCTCCATTTATGGCGGAGCAGGATGGGCAGTGTCAATGAATTCCTGTGTTTGGTCTTGGCTTGGTTCTTTTTCAAATGAAACACAGTTTGTTGGTACTGACTCCTATGCGTCTTCATTTGTCATGGAGTCCACAGGTTTCTTGAAGATTACCTTTGTGTGTTGTTTAACCTTACATTTTCTGCTTGCTTGCGGTTTGTTAGGAGTTTTGCCCAAATGCTAGAAAGCTGAGACACGAGGCTGAGTTTCAATTGTCAAGCGCTGAAAGACTGGAACAGGGGGTGGATCTTTCTTCCCTAGGCGTCGAAAGACAAAAACACGTGATGACTTTTCTGCCACGTGTTCTTCTTGGAAGATAGTATTTTCATGATCGGTGAAAATTTTTGTCTCCAGAGCTTCTGATTTGGGAGTCTTTGCTTTAAGCATGCCATTGACCTGCTGAACCGTAATCTTGAGTGCATTACTCTTTGGGTTGCTTTTGAGTCTTTTAGATTTCACCCTTACTGAAGAAGATGATGTACTTCTAAATGAGACAAAGCGCTTGTTCTGGCCTTTATTATTCCCAAATACTGTGGAGATTACCATATTGCCCCCTAGGATAGACTGATCAATCTTGCGAAGAGGCTTAATGTAGCTTGTCATCATCGCCTCCATTGTATCCCTGACCGAAATTAGTGCCTTTTGCCCAGGTTCTCGCTGGTCTTTCTTTGAGTATTTGAAGATCACTTTGGGCTTTGTTGCTTTTGAGCTCGACGACTTCTCATCTTTTGGGGTCGTCACTTTGACTCGGACAGGCTTTGGTGGTTTTGCCACTTCTAACTTGTACTTTTCGGACTTTTCTTCAGTTGTGTTATCCTTCAGGGATCCAGTCTTTGGCAGCTGTGTAAGGCTAAGGAGGCTTGTAGAATTTGGCATTTGAATAGTTAACTTCTTCACCCTTGAAAGGATCCACATCTGCCAGTATCTTCTTGACCTCCCCATCTGCAATAAACTTAAATCATTGATGAAAAGTTGAAGAAACAATGCCATATGTATGGAGCCAAGGTCGCCCCAACAGTATGCTGAAGATGTTGGAGCATCAATCACATGAAACAAGGCGTCCAAGTACAATTCCCCAATTTCCATCTGTAGTGTGACGGTGCCCATGGCTATTTTCCCAGATTGATTATAGCCTTGGATTGTCAACATGGATGGGGATAGTTGTTTCGCACTCATTCCTTTCATGTGGAGTGTCTTGAGTGGCATGAGGTTTACAGCTGAGCCACCATCTAGGAGAATCCGATTGAGAGTCGTATTGCCCACAAGTCCTGTGACATAGACAGGTCTGTTGTGGTACTTGGATCCTAGCAGAAGGTCTTCCTCACCAAAGGTAATGCACTCCATGCAGTCGGTACAAACTCTTGGCGTGGTTATATGGAAACCTCTGCAATTTTTTCCTTATACATGTCAGGGCTCATTAAAGCTTCAATGAGTGCTTCCCTCAGTTCCCTTGACATCTGTAGTGCATCATAGACACTCAACATAGCCGAGACACGCTTCAGGTGAGCCAGCACATTGTATTTGCATTTGTGTGATGACTCCTTTCCTCAGCTCTCATTCTGTTTCGGTTTAGAGTTCTTCAAATTCGAAGCTATTGCAGTCTTGTCCGCCGTATTCTCTAGAATGATTTTGACCTTTGACTTTTTCAGGCTACAGATGGCACATTCACTTCTTTTTGCTTGTCAGGTCATGGAATACTCAAACCAGAGCGTAGAGTGATCTTATTAACCTCGGGTTCTAACTTATCTGAACTTTCGTCGTCCGCCTCGGTGTCTGATCCCTTAGGACCCTCGATGGTGACCATACAACAGTCAAGCACCTCTTCGCCATCCTCTTGTTATTTGTCTTCAAGAAGTTCTTTAGGTAAGAATTCTTGAAGGGTGATTGGCACCCTTGGTGGTTGTTCATATTCTTCCTCTTCAAGGATTTGAACTTTCTTGGGTGCTCTCTTCTTCTTTTTCTTATTTTTCAAGGACGATGTTGGATCATAATTTGATAGGAGCATATTTATGCTACGTTATTATTATTTATTCCTATGCTTTTCTTTGTTAGTTTATATTATTTTTGGATAATTTATTTGTTTTTGTGTTTATTAGGTTTTCCGAAGCAAATAAGGAAAAGAAGGTGTAAAGAAGGAAATTGCGTGGAATTTTGATTCACTAAGGATTCTTGATGGAAGAAGACTTTCCCTTGAAGCAAAGAGTTGGAGATTTACAAGGAAACAAAGTGGAAGAGTCTCAAGGAGGAATAAAGGCCCTGAGAAGTCAGAATTTGGGGAGACACACGCACACAAGGAGGAAGGAACGATTGGAGCAAGGAAGGAGAAGAAGTAAATTCGGAGCCCCAGAAACGATCGATCGTTTCACTCTGAAGATCGATCGTTTCCCCTGTTTTCCAGTTTTCGATTTTATTCCTTCTTTCCAAAACTCATGTATTTCTTCTGTGTGCTTTCCAAGATGATGAGTAGCTAATTTTCCTATAGTTAGGGGCTGCTTTCAGCCCTAGACATGGTGTAACTATGATGTTGGCGTTTATTTAATAAGTTCTAAGGATTTCGGATATTCATTGGTTTATTGTTTGTTCATTGATCAATTTTGTATGTTTATTGATGGTGCGCAACATTAGTATGCATGCTAGGTTGTAAGGCTATGAGTGTCTTGTATGATCATCATGTCTACTTGCATTCTAGAGTAGCGAATGAATGACTTGAGCCCCATTCATATAAACCAACGTCTAGGTATACTAGGACAACACCAGTACCGAAATTGCCTAGCCTTATTCATAATCTTTTAGACCTTAATGACTACTAGGTGAGAGCTGTGCGAGAACATCACTCTAGGTTCCATCCTGGAAGCTAAGTTAAGTTGGAAACATCATTCTCTTAACATGCCAAGTAAGAAAGATTGATAGGTTAAGTACAACACATCATTGGCTTAGCTTGAGTAAGGATATTCGAATGAATTGAGCTTGTTAGTAAACACATCATAGGTGTAATCATGGTCTAGTGGTGAGAAGTAGTTCCTAGCTAGTTTTCTCATATTTTATCAAAACCAAAAACCCTAAGTCGTTTTCTATTTTCGTTAGTTTTCTGTCTGTCGTTTTCTTTATTTTATTTAGTATATCAGTTCAACTCCGATTTACCCCAATTTTTGTATACGTCTTCGTCTGTGTGTCTAGTTAGTGTGTATTTAATTTCATAATTTTTAGTTGAGTCTAGTTATAGTTTTATTTTCGTTTCTGTTTAGTGTCTGTTTCGAGTTTTCGAGTCAGTTTTGCAATTGTTGAGTCACAATCCTCTGCGGGAGACACCCTCTTTCCTATACTACCATCGATAACTACTGAGATTGCAGGGATTTATTTATACACCTATTTTGGGTGTGTCATAATTCATATACATATTTGTCCCCTAAAACATGGAAATTACTTGTTCTAAAGTCCAAATTTAATGTTGACTAATCTAATTTCATTATTTCCCTAATCTTGTACTTTTGCTTAACCTTTGTGTTTATTTATATATATTTATTATGTTTTCCTTATCATGCTAGGAAATGATGGAGAAGAATGGAAATGCACTAAAAGTCAACCTTAGAACATTTTCTTACTCCAGCTAGGAGAAACCGAGCTAAACAAGGAAGAAGGGGCGGCAGACTAACCAAACAAAATCCAAATGAGCTAAAACTCTCTAGATTAATTCTAGACATCCCAAGAATCATTTCTTATGAAGAGCGCCAGCTAGTTTTGAGTGGAAAGCCTTCAAACAATCAGTCCAATTTTCTGCAGAAGCAAAACTGGAAAACTAGACCTGTAAGGAGTCTAGCAGCGTTTCCAGCCCAACCACATGGAATTAAGCTCTGAAATCCCACCATAATGATCTACACTCACTATGTATAATTTGATATGAAGACATCAAAGGCCCATTCTGATTTCTTGGTGGAGATATAACTAAAGGAATAAAGGAGCAGAAAGTGACTCAAACCTAACAAATTCCATTAGTGTTTAAGTGCTTAAACCTAACAATTCCATTAGTGTTTAAGTGCTCAAACCTAACCCATCATGATTTGTTTAAGGCCAACCACTATGGTTGGTAGCCTATATATAGAGGCTACAATAAGTAACAATTCACAACACAATTCTTCAATCCATCTCCACCTCCCAAAATCCAAACTCATACTATCCATACTACTCTATCTCCTCCATCACCACCACCATTTCTTATCTTCTACCTCCATTAACACCACCACTACTACATCATTTCTCCACTTTCTTTTCTATCATCATTTTCTCCATCTACTCCACCTATTCACATAATACATAATACAATATTCACTATCTTTTATCATCAAATCTTCAAGAACAAGAAGGAGAGGGAATCACCACCACCATCATCACCACCAAGACGTGAGCGTGGGGACCATCCGACACACCACTAAGCCAACTCTATCCCTTTTACTCTAGATTATATTTTGGTGTTTAATTCTATTATTTAGTATGTAATTATGAGTGAGTAGTACTTTGTTGGGGCTAGGGTTGAAAGCCCTAGCCAAACTTGTATGAATTGATGTTATTTGTGATTTTCATCTTCATATGCTAATTCAAGAAGTGAATGCATTCATTCAAACTTAACTATTTTGAATGTGTTGTGTTTGTCATCTCATGAAAAAATGTTTAGGGAGTAGTTAACCTTGAACATTAATAGCATGATAGCATCCTCTATGTGCATATGAAGGTTGTGAGTTAAAATCACCTAGATCTAGGATTGTTTTGCTTGCATGATTATCTAAACTCAAAGCTTTATGCATCTAGGAACAATGAATTGAGACTTAACTGGTAATATGAATTGTTCTTAGGTAGTTAATTCTAGATTTATCCTGTCGGAATTGATAACATTAAAGGAGTTTAAGCCTTTGTAGTCTTATCCGGATGCAAAGAGGGTAATTGGAAAATTAGAATATCATCACTTGTATTTGAATTTCAATACTTGCAAGGGAGGTTAGTGGTAGACAATCCAACCCCTAACTTCATCTATTATATTACTAGTTTAGTTTACATTTGAGCATTTAATTTAATTTGGTTCACCACTCTATCCAACAAACAATCTCACTACCACCACAATGCACATACTCACCATGAGCCTAGATTTCTTGTGAATTTAGGTTGGTAATTGTACATTTGCATATTCTATCTCTCCTTAGGTTAACACCCTAGCTAGTGAAATGAATCCAATCCTCGTGGGTTCGACAACCTTTCTTAAATCCCTATACTATTACTTGTACCCCTTATACTTGAGGGTGACCATTTGGCTAATAGACGACCTTCCCCTGATCTTAACTCCGGATTGAGTGGAGGAGCCAGTGTTGACAGGACGGTGCTTGAACACTTTAGTTAATGTCTTCCACTCGTCTGTTGACCCATCTGACTCTTCTGAATCTTCCCAAATGTCAAAACTCGATGCAGTCATCAGCTCATATAGACTCGAAATTTTAGGATTCCCAGGTTGGGGCATATCCGGGTATGCGTGAACAACCTTGACTTCATTGTCCACTTGAAAAGCCACACGTATAGCACCCTCTGGTAGCGAGTTGCAGCTTTTATTGGTGAGGTAGCCACTACAAGACTTTTTTCAACCACATTTGCTGATACAGTTCTGTGTGGAGATGAGTTAATCTCTATCTCATGGTTATTGATCATCTCTTGGACTATATCTTTGAGGACGTAGCAGTCCTTCTGTGTATGACAAACCAAGCGATGGTACATGCAATACTTGGGGTCATTGTCCTGTTCATCTCAGCGGGGCGCTTCGATTCTAGGAGCTTGATGGCATTTGCTGCGAGAAGCTCATCAAAGATTGAATCTACATCATCATCGTCAAAGGAATGCTTGACTTGTTTTCTTTCTTTCAATGTAAGCCTCCGCGGTCGCTCATCTCTTCCTCGACCGTTGCTGGTACCCTCACACTTCTTTTCAGTTTTGATGAAGGTGGCCATTGACTCCCCCTTCTTTACCGCAGGTTTCTTTGGATCAACTTTCTTTTCTCTCGCTTGAATTTTTGGGGTTACTATCTTCTGGTGAGCTATCTGCCTCTCTACATTGCTTGCCTTTGACACTAATGCGTCAAACGTTTGAGGCTCTGCTGTGCCAACAAAAGTCGCAATATCTGGGAGCAGATTGTTGGCGCACATTTAAACTACAGATTGTTCTGTCAACTTTTCAGGGCATTAGAGGTTTAAACTTCTCCAGCTTGTGATAAAGTCGTTGGCGTTTTTCCCCACCTTTTGTCTTGCGTCAGCCAAGTCAATAATTGAGACCTTTTTCTTGGAGCTAACAAATTGTGCCAAGAATGCTCTATGCATGTTGTCCCATGTGGTGATCGACCCCGGCTGGAACTGGGTGTACCATGTAAATCCCGAACCCTTGAGGGACTGGACTAATTGCCTAACCAAAAAGACATCCATCTGAGAAGTCTCTCCACAAGCTGAATGGAAGTGGGCCAGATGTTCATGAGGGGAGCCATTTATTCCATCGAATTTATTAAAGGTCGGTCTCTGATACCCCTTGGAAAAAGGTATGGCATCATAGTGAGGAGGGTATGGCTTTCTGTATCCAATCACAGGCGGATTCAAGGACAACTGAAATTCCTTAATCCCCTCGGCTATCATTGTTTTGATGTCGTCTGGCGAGAATGAGCCACCTGAAGCACTTTCTCTTTCCTCATGTTTCCATTCTAAAAACTGATACGCCGTGTCTTTGTTCTTGCCTTTGTCATTGGCCATAAGGGCTAGTTGTTCTTCCAATGCAGCTATTTCAGCCTTTTTTTCTTCTATTTTTTTGGCTGTCGCTGCTTCCATTTCAGAACTCATCTTGGCTTCTTTCTCTTGCTTCCGGATCACCTCTAACTCAAGCTGAGCTATCCTTCCTTGTAACTCTTGCATCTGCTCTTTCGGGCTTTGTGGGTTAGATACCAACACTTGCGCACTGTCGGGCTCTTTGCTTTCGCTACTTTCTGAACCTTGTGAAGAGCCGTCGATTTGCGGTCTCTGCAGATGGGAAACCCTTTCTATTACAAATGCCTGCGGGTTATATTTCCACGTCTGCCCCTCATCTTTAGATGCAGTACCCACTGATGCGTGTCTCTAGGTGCCATTTTGTGGGCTTTGTTGCTGGTACTTGGCCCTGAGTAAGAGTCATCTCCGAAAACTGGGTATACTTTGTTTTTAGCCCACTTTGGCCTCCCTGCGCATTTTGATGGTGAGTCGAGGGCCTTGACTACCCCTTCAACTATTTGCTTTGGGTCGATGACAGCTTGTTGTGAAGAGGTGGTGGACTCCTGAGCCACTGAAACCTCATCTTCATCCTCCTCCTCAGTAGAGGTCACCATCACATTCTCTATGCTTGGTAGGTACACTGAGATAGTGCCAACCATGAAATGAGCTGGCATCTTGGTGGCTGAAAAAGTCTTGGGGACCTTAGCAGTTTCAGCCATGGACGGTGTTGACTGAGCAATCTCTGCTAGGATGGCCTCAATTGTGTTGGCCTCAGTGTCCCTCTTCCTTTAAGCCCTGGTGGCTCTCTTTCTCTAGTTTCTCATGGAATTTTTAGAAGGGGCCTTGACGATCTACGTCTTGACAACCTTCACAAATTTCTTGCCCTGCTTTGCTCCGAGCTTCGACTTTGTCATGCTACGGGTGACCGGTGCATGGCTATGTACAAAGGACATACGATGACCGGTTCTCTTGGCATTGTTGCCGGTTGCTGGGAGCTTGTGGAAGAATACAGTTACTTGTGGTGCCATTTGTTTGTTTCCTGAGAAACACACACAGAGTATATTAGTATCTTCATAAAGGAGATGAAAGGGAGAATGGGTCCCACTGGGTGTGTCAAAAATTATGTTGGTCCAAAATAGTAAATAAATGTACTCAACACAATCTCACTCTATTTCGTTGATGGAAATAGAGTTTTTATTATGTAAAGTTCGGACCCATTCGAGATAAAAAGTATCCCTTAATTACAATCCCTTGCTTTAAGAGAAGACCCTTTGATTCCAAATACGAAGACAAAAATCGAATGGAAAGGAGTGTGTTTGTTTGATTTTGTGGCTGCACCCAGACAGTTTATCAGGCTGCCTACGTACCCTAGAAGGGATCAAACCACTCCTAGTTCAGATTTTGGGAAGGTTCGGATGCTTCGATGGGTAAAAGACCCACCAAAGAAATTTGGTTAAGTGTTTGGGTGACTTTAAGGTCATTTGGAGTTGATAATTTGGATGACTTTTGTGGTCACATGGATCTTGTGAATTTGGTCTACAGAAAACCAGGGATTCGGTTAAGGTTGCTGTTGCATCCAGATTTAAATCCAGACTGCCTACATACCCTATGAAGGGATCAAACCACTGTAATTCAACATTTGGGAAATTTCTGTTTTGTAACAATTTTTTATTCACCGGATATTTATTTTGAATCCGTGAAAAGAACACATTTTTTGGTGGACACTCCATTTAAATGGAGTGTTCATTGATTTGATTCGGGCACCAAAATGTGCCGAGCTTCATAATAGGCCCTAGAACTTGAAATGGGCTTTGTGTCACCCTTCTTCTTTTCATCGATAAACAATTTAGTTGGTCTCTCGAGATAGGCTAATTTGGACACCCATCTTTCCTTTCTGGGCCTCTATCTTCATTTTGTCAGTCCCAATTTATGCTCTGACCCATGTATTAGGCCCAACTACCTCATGATAGGCTCTGTTCTCACTCCAGCCAAATTGATAAAGCTGAACTCCATCTTGGTGTGGTTGACTCGAGCTGATAGAGATCAAATCGGAGATGGGTGTGGATTTCAGTTCAACTTGGAGAGGGAGTCTTGATGTCTGGCTTCATACAAAAGGGGAATTTATCGCCTCGATTACACACTCTTCACCGAAGACTATTGGGTAAGGCTCCTCTCCTCTAGAACCTTATTTTGATTTGGGGACAATTTTAACTAATCTTCATGGTCTACCTTCATCAGCTCCCGAAGATTCGAAGCCTTCATACTGTACACTTTTTGGTCTATGTCGGAATTGCATGTTGTGTGGCGCCCGAAACTGGTAAGAAACTATGCTTTTGAAACCTTTCACACTAATTGAAATTGCCCAAACACAGCCGCTTCAATTAAGCATATTTAACTACACCACCGACTCCATTGTATGCTTTATGTTTCTTTTTTAATGACTTGGACAAAGGCTTTTGTCATTTTGCCATTTAATTCCCCTTTCAAAATGAAGCTGCAGCATGCCATAGTTTATAGATTAGGCCTTAATTATATATATCATTTTGTCTTCATATGTCTTTATGACTTTCCACCGCCACTGCTTGTCAACAAAAGATGTGACCAAGGTTCTAAATCTCTGCGATATTTCCGATATATCCTCCGATATCTCCTTTTTTCGACGGACCGATATATCTAGGGGGGTAAATATCTTATCTGTCACCGTTTCTACGAAATTTCTCTGATATCGTCAAATATCCCCGATATATTAGACATTTGCGATATATCCCGATAAAGTGAAGAAATATCTGTAAAATTTGAGGTACAAAAAAAAAAAAACTCAGTAATTCTCTAAATGAAAATCTGTGTGAAGAGAGATTTCCTAAAGGCAAATTTGAGTGAGGAGAAATCCCCTCAAGGTGAATCTAGGTGAGTAGAAAATCCCCTCAAGGCGAATCTAGGTGAGGAGAATTGGATAAATACCCTCAAGGCGATTTTGGGTGAGAAGTAATTCTCTAAAAGTCTAAATGCAAATCTGTGTGAGGAGAGATTTGGTACTGTGTAGTCTGTGACTATTTCTGTAACTCTGTATATAGTTTGTAACTCTGTAGTTGAATAATAGAAAGAAGATAAAGCCATAAAGGTTCAATTATTCAAATGAGGCCAAATGACATCGCAGAAGGAAGTCAAGGAACCATATATGGATGACATGATGAGAAGAGAGTGCAGAATACGGAGTATTAAATTTTGGCTATGCATCTTGAAAAAGTGAGGAATAACGAAGCTACTGTGTAGTCTGTGTCTTAAACCTGAAATTTTTTTTTAGAAGTTGTCTCTTGTTTTAGTGGATCAACATAATTAAAAATAGAAAGTGATATATGATATGAAGCAAACTACAGACGGTTAAATAGTTAAATGTAATTCATCTTTTTTATTGATTTTATTTTATTAAGTGCAATGTTTATAAAACTATACAAAGGGCCCCAAATTGATCAGGGAAGGAAATTTCCTACCAATTTCCCATAGAAATTATTGGTGGGAGACTTGAATAATAATTTGGTGGTCAATGAAAACAACTATATAGATCTACTTCATGTTGCAAGCGAGCCGCTTGATAATGGCATTGATCAACTTCATGATTGGATTATGCCTGCACACCTCGATGATGAAGCTGGAAGACCTCTTCCACAAGTTGTAGAAACTGCAACTAATGCTGGAATCAACGTAGAGAGAGTCTTATATGAAGAAGTTGTTAAAAACCCAGAAGATAATTCAGATAGTGATGATGCGTGGGGTGGTACAGCCACTCCAAATAGTTCTGATGATGGTGGAGAGGGTGGAAGCGGAACAGGTGGTGGAGGTGAAAGATATGAATATGGACAATCTTCTGTGGATGGAGGATTCCAATTTACCTGTGAAGGTAATTTTGATCATGCCACCCAAGATGAAGACCACGGAGTGAGAACAGCTGGTCATGGTGCTCAAGAGAAGACCTGATATAGGAGGAGGACTAGAGGTGCAATTGATGATCAAAGTACCCCATCTGATGTTTCTTCAATTGCCTTAAGTTTTGACTCTATCAGTTTAGGCACAGAGCGCAGTGGGATCTCAAATGAATCTCATGAAGCCAACAATCAATTTGGTTATGATGCTTATGGATATAATCAATATGGAGAAGTATATGATCAGTCATCTAGTTGGGTTCATCCTTATTATCCCCTTATAGGGAAAACAGTCGGCAGCTCTAAAGAAATCTATAACTATCATATTCATTACTACAATTCGCACTATATGGGTCATATGTTTTGGTCTGATTATTGCATTTTCGTAGACCAGCGAGCGACTTTTCAACCGCGTAGAGTCTCTTTTTAGATGTAGATGAAGTTTACATTCATATGTATTTGTATGTAGTTCTAAATTTCTAATAAATTGACTTTTTTCATAAACGATATTTTCGTACACTGTATCCCCGATATATCCGATATCTCCCTTTTTCAAAGTACCAATAGATATGAAAATACCGGTATTTAAAACCTTGGATGTGACCACGAGGAAATGACTTTGTTGCTGCAAGTCTGGAACACCACCGCTTTGTCTGCTTGCTTCATGCCACCACTTGTCTTTTTTTATTTTTTTTATTTTTTATTTTTATGAATATCCACCATGATGTACTAATATATAGGCGATAAACCAGGCCACACATTAATTATCAAAGAAGACCAGTAACCTTGAATTATGCTTTGAATACTGATTTTGTTCTCTTTTGATTGAGAAAAGGTCACGTAGTAAACATCTGAATCTTTTGACTTGCATGCCATACGAATCTGGAGAGTGCCTTGTTCCTTGTTTTTTTTTTTTTTTTTTTTTTTTTTAAATAGAACAAAGTTGCAGTGTACGTAGCTCCCTCTGAGAATCATGGTTTCAGACTGTCATCTTCTCCTTGTTTTTCTTCCAGACCAAGTTCTTTTTGCCATCCTTTAGAATCCACCGTCTGGTAGAGTCTTTTGTGAATGTTGCAGGTACAAGTACAGGCAGGGACTTTGATAGCAAGTGTAGGTAGGAACTTTGACAACAAGTGCAGGTAGGAACTTTGACAGCAAAGGCCATTTCATCGTTGGGATTTGGTGGACAAGGTGAGTCCAAATTTCTCATAGAGAAGTGGGAAAGCTCCTACCTCACAACTTGGTCTCAGGTTTTTGACTTATTTCCTCCTTGCTTGCAGATTGCTAGGTGTTAACGTTAGAGTCCGCGGGGGTCTCTAGTTAGCATAAAGAATGAGAGAGAGAGAGAGAGATTGACACAAGATGTATAGTGGTTCGCTTCCCGCCTTAGCGGGAAACTACGTCCACTTGAATGTTTAACTAGTGTGTTGAGCCTTGCGGCCCAAGGGGATTACAAAAGATGTAGGATCGTTTGAGTTGTGGGAGGAGGCATTCCTTTTATAGGTGAAGGAGGCCATCTCCTTTACATTTTCTTAGATGTGGGATGCAAAACCACTATTCTAGTCTAAAAAGCATGTTTGTGAAGGCAACTTGGCAAGGCCGGGAAGGTTGCTTCCCGGCGACGGATTTGCGACTTCCTGATACCGTAGCGTAGCTTGAACATAGGGCTACAAGATGCATGTCTCGGCTGGGCCTCACCATGGCTTGTGGGTGTCCCAAAGAGGGTGTTACTTATGCTTGGTGAGATAGCAAACTAGTGTCACTAGTAGAGGTATCTACAAGTCCCCAAAGTCCCCAAGTAAGAGGAGCTTCTTGGTTGGGGAGTTATAATCATGAAGTCATCAAGCATAAGTAACCGGGCGTCACGGAGCCCCTACAAGTCCCCGAACTCCGTAAGCAAGAAGGGACTCGTTAACCTGCAAAACAAAGACAAAAAAACAGGCATATGTAGGATGCTCGTTGCATTGGGCAACAAATGTGAGTTGCACTTATATGCGTTGGCATATATGAACGTACGGGGTGTGTGATACATGTTGATGTATACACTCGAATGGCGCTGAGTACGATCGCTTATGACGTACAAACTCGAGAACGCATATGGTCGTGTGAGCATATGGATTGCATATGATAAATGCAAGTTGCATGAGCGCTACGGAGGTAAGCGTTTGTAATTCGTGAATGATGAATGCGTGAACGCTTGTGTTTGTTTGGTTGTCGCTCGTATTAATGGAACGCGAAAAGAATTCAATTTGTCACAGGCGACAAATGGTAGAAGAATTCAATGTTCCATTAACGTGTGGTGTGTCGAGTAGACATGAGTGTAAAGCTCAAGGATTGCCGGGCAGGCATGAGCGGAAAACTCGGGGTTGCCGGGAAGGCATGAGCGGGAAGCTCGTGGGTTGCCGGGAAGGCATGAGCGGGAAGCTCGTGGGTTGCCGGGAAGGCATGAGCGGGAAGCTCGTGGGTTGCCGGGAAGGCATGAGCAGGAAGCTCGGGGGTGCCGGGAAGGCATGAGCGGGAAGCTCGGGGGTGCCGGGAAGGCATGAGCGGGAAGCTCGGGGGTGCCGGGAAGGCATGAGCGGGAAGCTCGGGGGTTGCCGGGAAGGCATGAGCGGGAAGCTCGGGGGTGCCGGGAAGGCATGAACGGAAGCTCGGGGGTGCCGGGAAGGCATGAGCGGAAGCTCGGGGGTGCCGGGAAGGCATGAGCGGAAAGCTCGGGGGTTGTCGGGAAGGCATGAGCGGGAAACTCGGGAGTGCCGCGAAAGCGTGAGCGGTAAGCTCTTGAGCGGAAGCTCGTGGGTGCCGCAAAGGCGTGAGCGGAAGCTCGTGGGTGCCGTGAAGGCGTGAGCGGTAAGCTCGTGAGCTGAAGCTCGTGGGTGCCGCAAATGCGTGAGCGGTAAGCTCGTGAGCGGAAAGCTCGTGAACGGAAGCTCGTGAGCGGAAGCTCGTGGGTGCCGTGAAGGCGTGAGCGGTAAGCTCGTGAGCGGAAGCTCGTGGGTGCCGCAAAGGCATGAGCGGAAGCTCGTGGGTGCCGTGAAGGCGTGAGCGGTAAGCTCGTGAGAGGAAAACTCGTGAGCGGAAGCTCATGGGTGCCGCGAAGGCGTGAGCGGTAAGCTCGTGAGCGGAAAGATCGTGAGCGGAAGCTCGTGGGTACCGCTGCGGCGAGAGCATGAGAGCTCGTGAATGCCGCTGAGGCTTTAACGGGTAGCTCGAAGGTGATGCCCTGAGGCATGAGCGTGGCCGTTGCTAATTATGCTGGGCTGTATGTACAAGTCCCCGAAGTCCCCAGTCAAGGAGGGTGTTCTCACGGGTTGATACTAAAGCGTAGCTTTGTGCTGTATATCAAGCATAATTAGTGCGAGTGCGTCGTCCATCTAGAATTGGTTGGAGCGAACGTTTTTCCCTTTCGGGTGGACCCCTGCTAGGCCCGCCAGGGAGTCCCCCACTCCCCAGCCACGACGGACCTCCGGATGGTCAGTAAATTGTTTGTTGAGGGGGAGCTGCACGGAGCAGAGGGTGTTGGGTAGCGAGCCCAATCTTTGGTACCCAAGCGTCGGGGTTAACTGCCGGATCAATGGCTGCTGTGGACTGTGTTAACTAGTCCCTTTACTATTTCTCGGAGGAGAAACTTGACTGCAATGCCGCGTAGCGGTCATTGTCATTATGACCGCCTGGCGGTGACCATAGACTCGTAAAGTTTGTACTTGTATGAAACATGACAAACAAATAGAGCAAGTACTAAAATTTTTTTTGAGTGACCCATATTTATTTAATTGAGTTGCAATTAAGTAGTAGCATGACATATGTGTATAGCATGTACTTGTAGTAAAGTTGCTAATAACATTTTGTAGGCATGCTTAAGGGTCACGGAGACATGTATTGGCATGGCAAAAGCTCTAAGTGCAAGAGCGTAAAAGATAATATATAGTGACTTATCTTATGCCGATTTGGAGGCTAGCGGAGTTTGGCCGAGCGTGACGGTCCATTGCTTGTGGTGGATAAAGTACTCCGATAATGTCCGTCAACTCCTAGTTGCGGTTGAATGCTCAATAGAAATAGTTGAATTTCCTTTGAAACAAAATAGATGATTAATATGTAGATTTGTAAAGTCAACATAAATAATTTGCGTATGTACTTTGATAAAATTTTAAGCAAAGTGTATAAGCAAATGCGGTAGTTTGACGACAAATGTATATGTGCATCTATTTTGAATGTGAAATTGATAGATATAACAAGACCATTTAGGCATGTGAGGTTCATTGTGGGAGATCTATCAGTTGTTCTTGCTGGGAGAATAAGAAATACATTGGAATTCAATTGTAAAAATCGAAGGCATGATGTATAGCTCAAATGCATATATAATGATAATTTAAGCATGGATCATGAGCTAGTCTCTATCATATACCCAGCAGCTAGTTTCCAGAAGAGGACAAAAAGTGGCATTAACTTAATAGATCATGGTGGGAATATGTGTCATAGAGCATTGTTTGTCTAATAAGCATGCCTTTAGTTTACGTAAAGGAGCCATGCATGCATTCAAATATCTAGGGCTCAACATCTCTTTGAAATAGCTACACGTGACGGTGCATGGGCTAGTAGAGATAGTCCTAGTAGGGCAATGAAATGTTATAGAAAAGTTTTTGATAGGCCCTGGAGCCTATATGTGAGACAATGTAGTGCAAGCATTAAATGCGAATTCTGGGCTTCTGAGATAGTCATTAGTCAAGACAAGCTCTGCACTAATGCTTAATTGCAATTATAATATAATAGGTGGCACCAGCAAATAAGTGAAGTGCGGAGTAGCCTTATGTGTGAGTTGACTGATGAATATGCTCAATTAAGCAACATGGCAGAGGGATCATGCAAGGGGCTAAGCAACATGGCAGAGGGATCATGCAAGGGGCATAGCAATTCAAATAAGTTACACGTGTGCAGTAGCTCTTGCATAAGTAAACAAGTACACGGTTTCGTGTCATGAATTTGGAGCATAGC